>NC_136929.1:35420559-37820559 GCF_949752795.1 Hyperoodon ampullatus | reverse complement strand
CACAATCATAGTAGGGGACTTTAACACCCCACTTTCACCAATGGACAGATCATCCAAAATGAAAATAAAAACGTAAACACAAGCTTTGAATGATACATTAAACAAGATGAACTTAATTGATATTTATAGGACATTCCACCTGAAAACAACAGAATACACTTTCTTCTCAAGTGATCATGGAACATTCTCCAGGATAGATCATCTCTTGGGTCACAAGTCAAGCCTTGGTAAATTTAAGAAAATTGAAATCGTATTAAGTATATTTTCCAACCACAATGCTATAAGACTAGATATCAATTAGAGGGAAAAATCTGTAAAAAAATACAATCACATGGAGGCTAAACAATACACTATGTGATAGCCAAGAGATCACTGAAGAAATCAAAGAGGAAATTAAAAAAATACCTAGAAACAAATGACAATAAAAACAGCACAAACCAAAACCTATGGGGTGCAGCAAAACCAGTTCTAAGAGAGAAGTGTATAGCAATACAATCCTACCTTAAAAAACAAGAAACATCTCAAATAAACAATTTAAACTTACCCCTAAAGCAATCAGAGAAAGAAGAACAGAAAAAAAACCCCAAATTTAGCAGAAGGAAAGAAATCATAAGATCAGATCAGAAATACATGAAAAAGAAATGAAGGAAATGATAGCAAAAATCAATAAAACTAAAAGCTGGTTCTTTGAGAAGATAAACAAAATTGATAAACCATTAGCCAGACTCATCAAGAAAAAAAGGGAGAAGACACAACTCAATAGAATTAGAAACTAAAAAGGAGAAGTAACAACTGACACTGCAGAAATACAAAGGATCATGAGAGATTACTACAAGCAACTGTATGCCAATAAAATGGACAACCTGGAAGAAATGGACAAATTCTTAGAAATGCACAGCTTTCTGAGACTGAACCAGGAAGAAATAGAAAATATGAACAGACCAATCACAAGCACTGAAATTGAAACTATGATTAAATATCTTCCAACAAGCAAAAGACCAGGACCAGATGGCTTCACAGGCAAATTCTATCAAACATTTAGAGAAGAGCTAACACTTATCCTTCTCAAACTCTTCCAAAATATAGCAGAGAGGGGAACACTCCTAAACTCATTCTATGAGGCTAACATCACCCTGATACCAAAACCAGACAAAGATGCCACAAGAAAAGAAAACTACAGACCAATATCACTGATGAACATAGATGCAAAAATCCTCAAGAAAATAATACCAAACAGAATCCAACAGCACGTTAACAGGATCATACACCATGATCAAGTGGGGTTTATCCCAGGAATGCAAGGATTCTTCAGTATACGCAAATCAATCAATGTGATACACCATATAAACAAATTGTAGGAAAAAAACGATATGATCATGTCAATACATGCAGAGAAAGCTTTCGACAAAATTTGACACCCAGTTATTATAAAAGCCCTCCAGAAAGGAGGCATAGAGGGAACTTTCCTCAACATAATAAAGGCCATATATGACAAACCCACAGCCAACATCATCCTCAATGCTGAAAAACTGAAACCATTTCCACTAAGATCAGGAACAATACAAGGATGTCCACTCTCACCAGTATTATTCAACATAGTTTTGGAAGTTTTAGCAACAGCAATTAGAGAAGAAAAAGAAATAAAAGGAATCCAAATCGGAAAAGAAGGAGTAAAGCTGTCACTGTTTGCAGATGACATGATACTATACATAGAGAATACTAAAGATGCTACCAGAAAACTACAGTGCTAATCAATGCATTTGGTAAAGTGACAGAATATGAAATCAACACAAATCTCTTGCATTCTTATACACTAATGATGAAAAACCTGAAAATGAAATTAAGAAGACACTCCCATTTACCATTGCGACAAAAAGAATAAAGTACCTAGAAATAAACCTATGTAAGGAGACAAAAGCCCAGTATGCAGAAAATTATAAGACACTGATGAAAGAAATTAAATATGATACAAATAGATGGAGAGATATGCCATGTTCTTGGATTGGAAGAATCAACATTGTGAAAATGACTCTACTACCCAAAGCAATGTACATATTCAATGCAATCTCTATCAAACTACCACTGGCATTTTTCACAGAACTAGAACAAAAAAAAAATCACAATTTGTATGGAAGCACAAATGACCCTGAATATCCAAAGCAATCTTGAGAACGAAAAACGGAGCTGGAGGAATCAGGCTCCCTGACTTCAGACTATACTACAAAGCTACAGTAATCAGGACAGTATGATTCTGGCACAAAAACAGAAATATAGATCAATGGCAGAGGATAGAAAGCCCAGAGATAAACCCATGCACCTATGGTCACCTTATCTTTGATAAAGAAGGCAAGAATATACAATGGAGAAAAGACAGCCTCTTCAATAAGTGGTGCTGGGAAACCTGGACAGCTACATTTAAAAGAATGAAATTAGAACACTCCCTAACACCATATGCAAAAATAAACTCAAAATGGATTAAAGACCTAAATGTAAGGCCAGATACTATGAAACTCTTAGAGGAAAACATAGGCAGAACACTCTATGACATAAATCACAACAAGATCCTTTTTGACCCACCTCCTAGAGAAATGGAAATAAAACCAAAAATATACAAATGAGACCTAATGAAACTGAAAATCTTTTGCACAGCAAAGGAAACCATAAACAATATGAAGAGACAACCCTCAGAATGGGAGAAAATATTTGCAGATGAAGCAACTGACAAAGGATTAATCTCCAAAATTTACAAGCAGCTTGTGCAGCTCAATATCAATAAAACAAACAACCCAATCCAAAGATGGGCAGAGGACCTAAATAAACACTTCTTCAGAAAAGATATACAGATTGCCAACAAACAGATGAAAGAATGCTCAACGTCACTAATCATTAGAGAAATGCAAATCAAAACTACCATGCGATATCATCTCACTCCGGTCAGAATGGCAATCATCAAAAAATCTACAAACAAGAAATGCTGGAGAGGATGTAGAGAAAAGGATACACTCTTGCACTGTTGGTGGGAATATAAATTAATACAGCCACTATGGAGAACAGTATGGATGTTCCTTAAAAAACTAAAAATAGAACTACCATATGACCCAGCAATCCCACTACTGGGCATATACCCTGAGAAAACCATAATTCAAAAAGAGTCATGCACCACAATGTTCATTGCAGCTCTATTTGCAATAGCCAGGACATGGAAGCAACCTAAGTGTCCAGCGACAGATGAATAGATAAAGAAGTTGTGGCACATATATACAATGGTATATTACTCAGCCATAAAAGGAAACGAAATTGAGTTATTTGTAGTGTGGTGGATGGATCTAGAGTCTGTCATACATAGTGAAGTAAGTCAGAAAGAGAAAAACAAATATTGTATGTTAACACATATATATGGAATCTAAAAAAAAAATGGTCATGAAGAACTTAGGGGCAAGATGGGAGTAAAGATGCAGACCTACTAGAGAATGGACTTGAGGTCAAGGAGAGGGGGAAGGGTAAGCTGGGACAAAGTGAGAGAGAGGTAGTGTATATATGGACATATAAACACTACCAAATGTAAAGTAGATATCTAGTGGGAAGCAGTCGCATAGCACAGAGAGATCAGCTCGGTGCTTTGTGACCTGCTAGAAGAGTTGGATGAGGAGGGTGAGAGGGAGGGAGACGCAAGAGGGAAGAGATATGGGTATATATGTATATGTATAACTGATTCACTTTGTTATAAAGAAGAAACTAACACACTATAGTAAAGCAATTATACTCCAATAAAAACGTTAAAAAAATCAGATATTGTCGTTCTGCCTTAAAAAAATGTGTACTTAAGAAATTAGGCATGTTGTTTTCACAAGCAATACACACATAAGGAGCTTGAAACTCATCTGGCACAGAGGACATGCTACAAAAGTGTCAGTTTTCTAAATCATTATCTTTTATGGTATCATAGACCCCTAGAGAGATATAGGACCTAAGAGATAACTTACTTTGAAACCACTCAGACTACAATTGGTCTGGAGTATACATGATGGTTAAATGAGAATTTGTGAGATAAAAGTTTTCTAAAGTATTTTCTTTCTTTCCTTTGTTTATGAACATAACACAGCAGATTTATTTTCACTATTTTTTGGTGATTGGAGTCATAATATAAATTGACATTGTAACTCTTAGTATCAGTTTTTCTTGTCAATATTCCCTTGAACTTTAGTCTAATAAACTCTGTACACAGTGTGTTCCTATGCTTTGAGACTTATAAAATATCTAGGGAAGAAAAATATCTGGTTAATAGAAAATTATTTTAATTACAGCTCATTTAAATTCCTTAGAAAAAATAAGAAAATCTTCAGCTAACTATTTCCATATTCTACCCTCTTGGGTAATCCAAGAGGTCTCTCGGGAGTATGGGTTGTTTACTCAAAAGATACAGACATGAAAATGTTATATAAATGAGTATAATTCTTAGGAATTTGAAATCAACTTGGATTTCAATGGCTTTCAGAACATTCTGGATGGGCTTTTTAAAGATTTGCATGAGTGTTTATGAATGAAACATTTATTTCTTCCATAGAATAAGGGTTGTGTTATTATTGAATGGAATAAGGGTGAGTAATGGCACACACTCCTGTGTTCTAGACACTTGATACATACATAGTGATGATGAACAATCAAAGGGTTAAAAATTACAGTTCTTCTCTCAACTTTCAAGTGATTAAGATTTTGGAGAGATAAAGATAAAGAAAATTAAAGCAAAGCAGGAAGAAGACTATATGCTGTAGTTTAGAAGGATGTTTCTAAATAGCTTTACACAAAGGAAAAGAAAAATAAGAAAATGAAAGGATACATGGAGGAAATATTAGGGGATAAGCTGCCCCAAATGTCACTTTATTCTTTTTTCACCTCAGTTAATGGTATGTCCAAAAAAAGAAGTTGCCTACTCAATCAAATTTCTATGAATCAAAGTAATTTCTCTGACCTACATTACACCCGGAACTTTGAAAAGGATCGATTCCTTTAGTTGGCAAAAACAGTTTACTGTTAATAATAATCAAAACATTTTCAGTATCTTTAAAGAAATGTGGGGGGGAAACCTAACTTCAATGAGAAAATAGAAAACACATGAACACACCAGCACACACACGTACATATGTACCCATATACATAATCTATCTATCCATCATCTTTTTACAATCTATGTTATGACAGTGGACAACAGGTGAAACAAATATGTATGTATTAATACTAGAGTCAATTAGTGAAACACAATTCATTAAAAATATTCATCTTTTATTGCACAATGTGAACATATTTAGCATTATTAAACTCTACACTTAAAATGATTAAAATAGTAAATTTCATGTTATGTGTTTTAAATCACAATCTTTTTTAAATGAAAAATAATATATTCCTACATCCAGCCATATTAGAATAATTGGTACTGGAATAGCTCTCCTCCCACCAAAAAAAAGAGAAAAAAATATGGATCTTATACAGTGGATGAACCCATTAAGAAAAAAGGAAAATGATGATTTTTATTTTAAATTCAAACAAACAGGACACTAAAGGATTGAGCTGAGAAAAAGTAGTAGAAAAGATTAATGAAACTCCAATTTAACCTGTTATTAAGTAGCATTGTGTTCTTTGTCTTCCTTGAGTATAGCGGATGAAGCAAATCAATCTTTCAACAAATTGATGTGGGCATTTTTAGCTCAACTAATAAAAATGAATTAAGAACATTTTAAAATAAAGTTGCTCATTATTTTCTCCAAAAATTGGTAAAAATCAACACTTTGCATTCAATGACAAGAACACTATATTTCATAGTTCGACCATTACTAAAAAAGGAAAAAGATTATTGCTTCCTTTTTGTTCTAATATTGTTTATTTAAAGTTGTGTAAAAAAAGGTACTAGCATAAAAATACGACCATAAAAGTGGTCATCAAAAAAAATATTTATAACAGCTAACTTAGAGTATTTAAAACCACTAGGGAAATGCAAATTGCTCAGTACCAACATGGTTATGGCATACCTCATAATGGCTTTCTTCATTCTCCTGAATGTGGAAACCCACAGAGCTGGGACATTTCTGAGGAGTGACAGGAATATTGTCACTTTTGCTGTGTGAGTTACACTGAAAGAGATTACCAAATAATTGTGATAAACTACTCCACATTAAGAGTGTCTATTGAGAGACATGGTTATTTGCTAAGCAACTAATAAAGGATGTCCCTGTGAACTAACAGGGGTCTCCCTCAGGTACATGCGTTCATATTGAGCCTTTACCAAAAAATTTTAAAAAATAGTATATAGTATAAATGGTATATAGTATAAAAATAATAATATATATTATTATTATCCCCAGTTACAGATGAGGAAAATGAGGCATAAAAATATATTTTTCCCAAAGTTGGGCTGTTACCCAGCTTTCTGGGACCATGCCCCATATCTTATCTACCATATGCATGCCCTTTATAAATAACACATTTTAAATAGATAAAACTGAAAAATTAAAAGTTTAAGGTCTTAAAATATTACTTCACATTTTTCTGTACCAAATACAAAATATTTTTAAATACAGGTAAACCAAAATAATTCACCTAGAAATGGATGTAAACTGTAAAACATAAGATATTAAATTATGGCTTGGCCTTTCTCCATGAAAATATTAAAATGATTGTTTTCCATAATCCTCACAAGAGTTGTTTTATGTGAAAACAAGATATTATTCACTTTCTGTCATCCTTTCTTCCTTCTTTCCTAAATCTCTTATTAGATTCAAGGTTGCGTGGTCATGTATTAAATATCACATTGGGGTGTCTCAGGTTTCTACTTTAATAAGATATTGTAGTGCCTCCCAAAGGGGCTCATCATTGGTATATAACCTTTCCTCTCTCATAAGACTACAAAGTCTGCACACGTTTTTATGATGTAAGAAGGGAAGATAATATTTTTCAAACTAGAATGCCACATTTTTGGTTCACTAATGAAATTTTACTTTCCCCATACCAGAGAACAATCTGTTAGAAAATTACTATTAAATACATTTTAAAAAGCAAGTGAGTTTTAGGGTTTGGTATAATTGAGGTCAGTATATTTTCATCTCAAAACCACCATTTCATATATTTATGTGTATTTAAAAATATTCGCATTACATTTTTTTAAACTTTTTTATTTTAAACACAGAAAAATGGAAAATATTCTAAAAATTATTTCAGAATACATTTCATTACATTCCAACAATGTCAATTATTAATTATCTCATTTATTTTTCTTTGTTTGTTTAAGAGCCATAGCAATATGACAGACTAGGAAAGCATGACTCCGAAACGCAAACCCATATTAGAAACCTTTCAGCATCAAAAAATATATATGGGGCTTCCCTGGTGGCGCAGTGCTTGAGAGTCCGCCTGCCAATGCAGGGGACATGAGTTCGTGCCCCGGTCCGGGAAGATCCCGCATGCCACGGAGTGGCTGGGCCAGTGAGCCATGGCTGCTGAGCCTGCGCGTCTGGAGCCTGTGCTCCGCAACAGGAGAGGTGACAACAGTGAGAGGCCTGCGTACCGCAAAAAAAAAAAAAAGAAAAAAAAAATATATATGCCTGTCCTCTCTACAAACAATATTATTTCAAGCCAGTTCAAAACTAACTCTTCTAGGAACTCTTCGTGGGTAATGAAATAAATGGTGATTGCATTTAGCCTCTGTTTGCAACCTGAGTGACTTAGATGTAGTTTGTAAAATGCTGCTCTGCTAGTATTAATTCTTGGAATGTGCCTGAGTTTGTCTGAACAACTTCACTGTTAATTATAAAGGCGTATCTTTGATATCTCTCCACAGCAGCTTCCTTAGCTTTCAAAAAAAAATAAGTTTAGGCCGTAAAACGGTTATTTTCATCTGTGACATTTTAGTCTCTCAATTCCTATCCCTAGCTTCTCCTCACATCTATTCATGCTGATTAATCTTTTTAAAACATCTCATGTATTATGCAGTTTTTCTCCCTAGAAACTTTTCCTCAATTCCTGTGTCCCAGCAGTGGCTCTCATTCTTCCTGTGTATTAGAATCACCCAGGGAACTTTAAGAAGTGTCAATGACTGAGCCCCACCTCACACCAGATAAATTAGGGCTCAGGCAAAAATATTTTTGAAATACCCAGCTAATTCTAATGTGCAGCCAGAGTTTAGAATCCCTGGATTAGGGTTTTCATTTCTTTTCTGGCCTCAGGATACTATAAGGAATTTTGGGCTCACTCTTCTTTCAATCTGATCTCTTGCTCCTTAGCATTTGTTCATCCTTTCCCTTATTTAACCTTCTGTGTATTAGGTGATACTGGTGTTTTTTTTTTTTTTTTTTTTTTAATGGATATATCATAATGCCTCTGAAACCAAAAAAAAAAAAACTTTATTTGCATAATACTTTATACCTTTACATATAAGATTTTATGTATTATCCACAAGAAACATCTGCAGAGAGAGGTAGAAAATATAATCCTACCTTAACAGATGGGGAAGGCAGAGGTTCAAATATATTCAAAGCCCTCTGTGCAAAGATTTGCCCAGTAAAATCACTCCTAAGTGACAAGACTTAGTCTATTGCTACTCTGCCATAACTCCCTTAAGGGATTCATTCATTTGCTTATTCATTCATGTATTCTATTCTGTTTGTTCATTTGTTTGATCGTCAGATATTTGCTGAGTGCAGGTTATGTATCAGGATTTTAGTGTCTCACAAAGGTATAGCATTTCATATCTGCAATAGTCTCACACTAACAGTGAAGCCATAATTGGAAACAACAACAAAAAAAAACACTGTGATATGCATAAGTTGCTAAGGGACAGAAGAGAGAACTGTGAGACTCCTGTGAGCAGAGTCTTGAACGATGAGCCAATGAGGCAATCATGGCCAGCACAATAGTCAGGAAAGAACAGACAACATATGCAAAGTCTAGAAGACATGAATTCTTGGGACTTGCCTATGAGCTGCGAGTAGTTCAATAGTGCTTTAACCATAGATCATGTGAGATATGCTATGAGGATAGGGACAGAGGTTATTAGTGAATGAGATTTAATGGTTAGACCCAATGATGAGAAGTTATAGTACTGGACTTAATATAAGAGAGGACAACCAAATAATGGAATGGCACTTTATATACAGTGGGTGTCAAAGGTGAGCTTTTATCATCATTCCTTCTTTACCTCCCTAAGGTAGTGAATACAATATAATCAAAATGAATGCATTTGCAATATAACTTACACCAGGGTAAGTTCCTCTATCTAAACAAGATTTCACCCCTATGCCTCTCCAATGTCTAATTCTGGAGCAGCCTCTGTCTATAGAACAGTGAATGGCATCCAAGGAAAAGTTTAATCCACTGTTATTTCATCACTTTTTAAATTGTTTGAGTGTCACGAGGTAAATAGCCTCTGGGGATTACAAATCTATGAATCAGAGCAAAAAAGAAAGAAAAAATAACACTATAAACAGTATTTTGAGATCTGATATTATTAATAGCCCAAACTTTAAGGAAACAAGTTCTTAAGGGAAAAACAATTTAATTGCTATGAATTCTTCCCAACAAGTTTCAATTTCAGAGAGAGTTGCAGCTGAAAATAGAAAGAAAGTTTATTGTAAAAGTCTCGAGATTTCACCCAGTAAATATACACTAATATGTATAAAATAGATAACAAATAAGTACCTGCTGTATAAAAATATAAATAAAATAAAACTCAAAAATTCAAAAAAAAATTTTCCATTTTCCAAATTTGATATGAATAACTATATAATGAATTATGGTTAAGATGGATTTGCTAAAACAGATTTAATATTGCAGGATTCATATATAAATCAAACTTAAGAGATCTAGAGCTCACTAACAATAATCATATTCAATGGCGATCACTGTAAATACATTTATTTTATACTTTAAAGTCTATCAGATATTTTCCATTGAATAGTCTCATTTTATTATGTGTATAATGCTTCCCTCCCTTAAACACTTGTCATAGTTCCTGGGGAATTGTCATTCACTAGCTACAGAAATACCTCCACGAATTTGGCTCATAATCAGGAATATTAGCTCTTTCATTTTTGACACAAATTCCTAATGAAGTACTTCATAAACAAAATATCAAGAGAAAGAGAACAACAGTAGCAAAACCAATAAAAGTTTTATGAAAAATCACATAACCATAAGTAAGACACTGCTGTTTTCTTTGCTACGAAGGGGGTTCTTTACATTTTCCACCGAACTCTGTAGTAGCAGCAATATGGCCTGTTATTCTGTTACTCCCTCTACCTTCTTACAAAAGCAACGTTTGCTAAAAATCAATGGTGCTGGTATAAAATTTATACAATCATTATAGAGGGAGCCGCCTTGTATTTTTATGCTATAGGTTTCATTAAATAACAATTCCTTTTGTTAAAATTTCCCACTGAAACTATTATTCCTACCCATTTTAAGAAACTAGAGATTGCTTTCATGAAGAATTGGTAAACATTCTTAAATTTTTAATACAAAAGTTCTAAATGTTAATAAAAAATTGACATTTACAGAAAAGAATCTACTTTAAAGGATTATCTATACTTGGTGTTTTCAACCTCTCCACCCATTCCTTTGGGAAGCCCATGTGTATCACATTTTTTACCACCGCTTTCCATTGAAACTGTTCTTTCACCATCACCAAGGATAGTAACTCAATGGGCAATTCTCAGTCCTCCTCTCACTTGACACAACTGATAATTCCTTCCTTCTAGATGCATTTATTTCACTCGCCCTCCAAGACATCACAAACTCCTTGTTGTCTTTTTATCTCTCATGCTTTCCTTCTGGAATCATTTAACTGTTCATGTGGCTATTGCCATTGTTAAAACTGAAAAGATTGGAGAAAATGAAACTTGATTAATTTCTCAGGAAGTATGTTTTCTGATGACATTCTCCACTGGTTCCTGATTCTAAAATACTTTCCCAAACTGATCCATGAATGATTTCCTATTTATAAATAGACAAGAGAAGGACTCTTAGGATGTTCCTAAACATGCTTACTCAAACCACATATTTTTGTGAATATTTCAAGAAGCTGATAACATTTATATTTTAAGGGCTTCCCTGGTGGTGCAGTGGTTGAGAATCTGCCTGCTAATGCAGGGGACATGGGTTTGAGCCCTGGTCTGGGAGGATCCCACATGCCACGGGGCAACTAGGCCTGTGAGTCACAACTACTGAGCCTGCGTATCTGGAGCCTGTGCTCCGCAACAATAGAGGCCACAATAGTGAGAGACCCGCACACCACGATGAAGAGTGGCCCCCACTTGCCACTAATAGAGAAAGCCCTCACACAGAAATGAAGACCCAACACAGCCAAAATAAATAAAATAAATTAATAAACTCCTACCCCCAACAGCTTCTTAAAAAAAAAAAAAATATATATATATTTTTAAGAGATCCATAGTGTACATTCCGATTTCTGAAAATTTTTTCCAATCATTTAATGTCCTGAAACTTATGGTCTCAAATCAGGAAGCCTTGAGCTTGTATCTCCTGCCTTCTCTCTAATGTCTTCTATGAGTCCTTCTCTACTGGCTTATTGTCCTGTCATCATTAAATATGATTGGAAAACAAAGCTAAAACGCTCATCAAGAAGTGTGAACAGATAGGTATTCACCTTATGCAATACATGCTTTGATTTAAAATGAAAATGCAGTATAATAAGTTTAGAAAACAAATATCATATAAATGGTATTTAGTTTTAAAATCATAGAAATACAGATGGCTAGAATACGTATCAGTGTAGAGATTACTTATGTAGAACAAGAAAAAATTGTGAACTGTAAAAGTACTCAAAAGGAATGTCAACTGTAACAGTAGTATACAGGCGTCTGCTTGTTTATTTTGTAAAAATATAAAAAAAAACATTTGTTTTGCCTCTCTTCTTTTCTTAAAAAAGTATTTTCCTTTAAAAATTGGAGAGAGAAATATCAGAAAATATTAACATATATTTGTTCTGGGTGCCAGGGACATAGGTATTTTCCTTATTTCTCTTTATTTTCTGAGTTTTTCAAATAACTGAAAATGAATTAGCACATAGAAAAAGAATTAGCATGGCTTTCTTAAAAATCTGTTTCATCCACCTAAACAAGGTTGTAGATAGTGGTTATGAAAGAGCTTTATAAACTATAAAATCTTGAAATGGTGCCTCTTCAGAAATAAAGGTGCCACGTGGGAGGTAGATCCCTTCTGATTTGGCTCAGGATAAACCCTTCCCTTTTTAGTAGAAAATGTTTCTTTTAGAAACAGGTGAGGAACATGCTGGTTTTCTTTCTATGGTACTACTGCTTAAAGGTCTTTCACTACTTCCTCTAAATAGGTTTTGCTTTCTTTCACTTCACAAGAGAACATGATCCTCCTGTTGACAATTTATCTCCAGTATATAGTACAATGCCTGCAGCATTAGCAGGTATTTTATAAATATTTTATGTGAAAATTTTAAATGAAATGAAAGAATAAGTGCATAAATGCAAGACTTTTACAGAGACTTGTATTCACCTAGATTATTTTGGCCTCTAACTCCCTGGGTAATAATTTCTTTGTAGCTGTTTTCCTTTTTCTTTTATGTTTTCGTCTCCAGCAGACAAATTCATTGCAAAATTGCAAAATTAGTATTCCCAAGACCTACATTTTGTATCGTAAATGCTAACACAAAAATAAAGTACATTAGTCTCATAGATTGAGAATACCTGTATTAAAAACAAAAAACAAAGCAGTGGATTTAGTCATCATGGTTTGTTTCTCCAACTGGAACTTTAGTAAGTCAGAGCCGAAAGCATCTTTCTCACAGCAATATGTTACATAAGTGGATAAATTTGAATTGATCTACTGCATATATGAACAGATTTGCTCCTGTTCATCTTCTGGGCCCTGCACCATTTCCCTACACAGGAGACTTTGCCAGGTCCAGCCTCTTGGTTCTTCAGGGCATCAGACCTGCCAGGTATGCAAGTTGACTGGGATCTACTTCAAAACTACATGAACTGATCAATAGCCCTTCTCACTTTGTGCAAATTCCCCTCCACCCTTCTTATAATCCCCATCCAGTATCTTCTTTCAGTTCTGAGGTAAGTCTTCTTCTCCCTTCTTGATATTCCAAAGGTACCTCCTCCCATTTCATCTACAATAGCACTTGCTTTCTCCTCTGTCCTAACAAGCCTTTCCATTTTTAGTCCAAGTTTAGTCCAAGAGACTAGCTAGATGGAGGCAGTCACCTCTGCTCAATGAACAGGAAGGAGTTGACTGTTCCATGTGGGATTTGTGAAAAAACAAAAGCTGATTTTATATAGTCTTTTGGTACAGGCCATTAAGTAGACTAGTTGGCTTCCCTCAATTATAGTTCCCTGTTATTAAGTGAAATTAACAGACAAAAAGATGTATTTCTTATTGTGCACATTGTTATTGCAAGGAGGTCACTTTTAAAGCATCAGTATAATTTTTACTTCCACCTACTATTTTATAATATACTAAATTTAATCCACTTATTCCAAAACCACTAAGATATAGGAATACTTTGTAACAAAATAAAATCTTAACAAATATAAGCAAAAAGAGGATTGGAAAAAAAATCTAAGAATGTGGAATTAATGATGAAATTCAGTAAATGATTCAAGTTGAATTATCAGATGAAACATTTTTTCCCATTTGTTTAGGGATTCTTCTTATGCTATTCCAAAATTTAGTGGTCTCTATCATAAGCTGGCTGACATTTTTCAAACAATTGTAACAATTTAATAAAAAGTATAGGTGCCAAGTACTGTAACCAATAAATAGCTTTCTCTCAATGTGTTATTGCCTAAGTGGTATTTGAGAGCAATCTATTGTTATAAATATCATTGGTTATTATAAAGATTTAGCAACTCTGTATATTGTTCATTTCCTGAGAATGTTTGACTTTCCTTCTATGCAATGACTTTCAAGGCTTTTCTTAATGGACAATTCACAAATGCAGGACTTGAGATAGAGAGAAAGATATATTCCTCCCAAAATCATAAAATTTGTGAAGGGGCTACATTAAGCTGAATTTTGTCTTCTTTTCTCAATACGATATTTAATGAGAGTGGGAATAAAGGGAAATAATTTTATAGTCCTATAGAAATGTTGGTAAGTCAATTAGGAATTAAACAATAGCATCTTATGTCAAAGTTACTCAGCACCTTCCCTCTAAACAGCAGAACAAACCTCTGTGAACTGAATATTGAATGTGCCAGGGTGCTGGGTACATGAGTGTGAACTCAATTTTTGCTAAATAAATAAATACATGAACAAACCCATATATTTTGTCACATCCAGTTATAAATTTCTTTCTAAACAGTTACTACTATGCTCTCTAATTTACTATAGACAAACTGGATACAATCGTAGGTCATTACTCACAAAGGAACAATGCAAAACCACCTTTATGAGGATCACAAATTGTAGCTGCTCTCTGCACATTACAACATTTTCTTTAAGTGGTTCATGGATGTTATATAGAGCTTTATGAACCTCCTTTGACCCAGTTGCTATGGGCATGAATAGAAATAAAAACCCTCAGAAAGTACACTTCAAACACTAATGTTCTATACTTTACAATTCTCCATTGGTTTCTTCCTTGTATTATAACCTTACTGTAAAGCCATTTCACAAGAGTAATAAGACATTGAAAGATTTTAAATTACTAAAGGATTTCATGTTATGTTGCTTGGGCTAAGCCTCATTAATGCCAGTCAGCATTGCACACTGCATATTAATTATGCATTTTAAATAAATGGATGCAAGCAATGCAAGCCTTTACATCTCCAGACACTTAGGAAGAGAGGCTAACTTCTGTCCAAACATATTCCAAGGGCTATAATAACAGACATTTTCAGTACCAGGATTAATCAAGATTATTCATGCTGTATTTTTTATTCAAGACAATTGTTTCGTAGTTCATTTAAGTTTGTTTATTATTTTTGTTATAAAATTCCTGAGAATTTTTTCATGTATTTATCATTTAATTTTATTTATACCTTGAAGAGAAACAAAACTAAATTTTTCTCATCACAAGCAAAAAATAGGGTGAGTAAAAATGGTTTGAATATTCCAAACACAATGGGAGAGGTCCTGTTTTAGAAATGTCCACTGGGAATTCGATGGGGGTCTTTCTGTTATATTTCCAGCCGGAATTGAAAGATTTCAAGAGAGGAAAATGATGAGTTTCATTTTCACTCTAGGTAATTAACGTTTACGAAAGTCAATGTATTTTTTCAGTTGGTTAACATTTTCAAGGAATTCTGAAAAAGTACCAAATACACAGTGATCAAACGAACTTATTAGAAAACAACAGTATTAGTTTATAACATGTCCCACTTACTGACATTAAAACACACAAAAAGTTATATGAATCTAGAATGTAAGTGAATCCAAGGATAGAGTTGTTAACGCAAGTTTGTGGGCCCAACACACAGTGAGGTCAAACAAACCAAAAGGTCTGAGTTAGGAGCAGAGAAAGTTTTATTGCAGTGGCAAGTAAGGAGACAGGTGGCTCACGCTCTAAAAAATTCTGAGTTCCCCGAAGGGTTTCGCAAAACATTTTTAAAAGCCAAATGAGGGAGGGGGGTTTCATGGTATGTGATCAGCTCATCCACAATTCTCTGATTGGCTGATGGTGAGGTAACAGGGCGGTGTCACAAGAGTTAACATTTTCAGTCCTTAAGCTCCAGGAGTCCTGGGGCTATGTGCTCATGGTCATCAATTAGTTAACATTTTCCAGTTGGTGGGGGGCTTTCACATCTGTAAAACAACTTAGGAAATGTGCATCAAGTACTGTTATCTAGGTACTTCAGAGAGGAGCTAAAGCAGAGGATATGGAGGAGGGCTTGTCCCAGGAAGTCTCCATAGGGTCCTGCTTGGTTACACAGTGATGGGCTTTCCATCCAGTAAATAATCTTCTTCTATATAGAGGCAGCCATGTGTGAATTGAACTTAACGTGTGTGTACACACATGCAAACACACATACAACATGCTTGTGAATCCATGTTTCATGTAGGTGACTCATATTTTTTTGTAGATGATTGCATATATTTGTATAGAAGGAATATTTCTTTTCTACATAGAATTGCTTTTATCAATATTACATCAAGTACTATACTTTTTTCTAAAAAAATTCACCCTGCATGGTATAAATTATATACTATAAAAATATTTATTTATAAAATTTTAAATATGCTGTAAACAAACCACATATTATACTATACTAAGTTAGTATATATAATATCTAACATTAATATATCCTAGAGTTTAGAGTAAAATATTTCTGAAAAATAATCTTACCTAGAATTATAACTATATGTTGAAATTTTCATGATAGAGAATTTTTTTTTAAAATCTAAACTGAATATAATTTCAGATAGTAGAAATATGTCCTTGTATTATGAAAAAAAATGCTCTCCCAAAATAAGCCTTTAACATAATATTAACCTAGACTATCTGCATGCCAGTCTTTCACAACAGTCTGCAAGCCAACCTTCAGTCAAAGAAATCAGGTAATAAATTCAGAGATTCGAATCTAAAGTGCTTTAAAGTGAATTCAAAGTTCAAGGCTGTGCTAGTTATTTAAATATTGTCTTTCAAGGCAAATTCTTAAATAAGTTCAGTGATTTATTAGACTTCTCTTACCAGAAAGTTGTCTAAAACAGACCCTGAAGCTGCAACTTGTATTTTTAATAGCATACACAGAGAGAAAAAGAGAGACATGTTTTCTTTTTTTTTTTTTGTAGGATGTACACTAATAGTAAACAAACAAACACTATCCCTTGAATACATAATTTTAAGATGTGGTTTTGTAAGTTGACTGTTTCAAATTTTGATTTTAAATTCATTTATGCAAATTGTACATTAGCTAAATTTGAATGGAAATTCATAACTTTTAGAGTAATGATATAGAGTAAAAAGGATATTCCAGAATACACTGGAAAGTGCCAACTGGCACTGGGGCACTTGGACTTGACCTCCAACACTGCCACCATCTCACCATGTCATTTCACAGCCTCAGTGTCTTTGTCTGTAAAATGGGAAGTTTAGGATAGAAAATCTCCTCCACCTCTCCAAGTCAAAAATGCAGTACGTATGTGAGATATCATCAGAGCTGTTACCCCAAAATTTAACTTAGGGTTTGTTTTTCCAAATATCAGTCTCTATTTGATCTTAATAAAATGGTGTAAATAACTTAGTTGATAAAGGGACTGCAGGAAAGCTGAGACTTTACCACAGATTCTGTTATAATCATTTGCTCTTATCTTGCTGATAGCTTTGAAAAGTCATGTGACTTTTATTAAAACCAAAGTAAAATTTTTAATTCTCATGCTCCATGAACGTCTTTTTTTTTTTTCAATAAGGAAAAAAAAAAAAAACTAAACAAACAAAAAAACACAACGCTATCAAAGGTCTGATGTTTATTGACTTTATTTTCAGAAAAAGAACTGGTGCATCCAGTGCCTTTTGAGATAGTTTAGAGTATTTAAGGCCAAAATAAAGAAACTAATCATAGTGATGTTGGATGGAAACTCTTCAGCAAGTCTGGAGTCTATCTAACTGTGAATGTTTAAAAGGCTAGAGTGTTTTTTAAATCTATTTTTTAAATTGAAGTTTTTGAAGTTCTATGTATTTTAAGGAACAAAACCAAGTCACATGAGAAACATGCTCACTTTCAAGGTCTTAAAAATAGTTCTTCTTATAACTTTGGGGCAAGAATCCCCAAAGGAATGTACTTTAACAAACAAGGAAATATCTGTAGATGAGTCACTGCTTATAGAGTTCATCTTTTGAGTTACTTTCGTTGTCTCTAAGCTCCCAACTAATTTAATTTCAGCAAAGACATCGTACTGTTTATCTTTTAATCCTGAGGTCATAGAACTTTAACAGATAGATGATTCTCTAAAACACTAACACTTCTTTGATTTAGTCTTATGAGGTCATTTCCCTGGTGATGAGAGGTATGAAAATGAACCAGAAATAGATTATAGGAACATGTTCCAAAAACAAATTTTTGAAACTATATATTAATAATTATAAAACATAACAGGGAAGCATTTCTTTTCTGAGGAAGAAAATTTGATTTTCTCTTCAAGAAGGAGACTAAACACCGTATCTTTTGTGAAGAGTCTCCTAAATAAAAGTATTTATTCACCTCAACAAATATTTCTTAACAATTCCCTCTGTGCCATATACTTTTTAATGACTTGGTTAAAAGAATACAAATAAGAAATAATCCTTGTCCTCAAAAAAATGGCAGTATATTAAATGTGCCAATTATATAAAAAATGTTCATTTTAATGAACTCTCCATATCTCCGAAAAGTATTCAGCAACATAGGTAAATATCTCAAAAGAAAGGGAACAAAAATAATAAAATCTGAAGAGAATATGATTAAATAGTTGCATTTTTACATTGTGTGTTTTTTTTCTCTATAGTGTTCTTCAGAAGAATACAGAATGATAGCTCTTTGTCAAAGAACAAAGTATTTTAGTCCTATACTGATATTAAAATAAATATATTTAGTTCCAGTAAATAAGATTTAATGTTTAAGTTTGTGACAGTTTTTATGAAGTGTAAAAGGATAGGGGCAATATTTAAAGTGATTGAATAATATATAGAGAACATTTTATAAAACATTTCTCTTCATAATAGTAATACCGATAGCACAAATCCACTTCCAAATCAAGATAATACATAATTTAAGGAAAATAATTTTAGGAAAATATGTGTATGTGCATGTGTGTGTATAGAGAAGCAGAAGGAAGCAACCAGATAAGGTAGTTGTCTTCTTTTGAGACTCAACATCAAAAGAAACAAGAAATTGGAGTAAATATGACTCGTACTCTGAGCTCAGCAGCTCTGAATCCCTCTTTGCCTTTCTTTTAGCCTTTCCTCTTTTTAAGTTCTATTAGGTCTCTTTTTCATTCCCCTCTGTGGCACTGAAACTCTTTTACGAGCTTGGAGTCTAGGCTTGAAAATTGTACTTGCAAGTCAGGATTTCTAACAATTCCCTTCCCTTTGGGTGACTTCAACATCTGATAGATTCATTGCACATTAAAGTTGAAAGAGACATTAGAGATTCTTTTCTTAACCTCTATTATTGATGAAGAAATCAAAGCAGAGAGAGAGGAGCAAATAGTTAGAGGCCAATGGATGATGTATTTTATCTTATTTATGTGACTTAGGGTAGAAATTATCTTAATTCTTGTTAATATAATTGAAGCAACAAAAAAATCAGCCGTATTTTCAATCCCATAGTTTAAATTATAGGTTTACAGACTTTAAAGGGACCTTTGAACTCAGTGCATTAAAATTCTCACAAGTTGCCCAGATCACTGCCAGGCAAGAGGCTAATAACAAAGACCTGTCAATAGACTGGATTTAGAGCCTATAGTCCATTCAATCCAGGTGGCCATTCAATTGAACAGGAAAAAAAAAAAAGATGTTTTTCCCTGGAAGGAACTTATAACCAAATCTTAAGAAACCATCTGCTTAACTAAAATATCCAAATATATTGATAAAATACACCTTTCTCAGTTCAGCTGGAAATATGCCATGCTCAGAATCTGGGAGGTTGAAAGGGCCAATCAGATATTCTGAAACATGAGCTTAAAAAAGGAGAGTCTGATGAGTTTAAAACCAAATACTATGATAAATACGTGTTTGAATACAGTCAAAAGTGTAGGTCTAAGTATTGAAGCTGCATATGTAATTTATCCACACAGCTTAGAATCTTTTGTGTTAATGGTTGATTGTGAGCAAGGCTTGAATCAACTTTACCAACTGGTACTTGTGCTTTTAAGCTAACTGATATTGTACGTATCATCTCAAAGTACAAAACATTCTTTCCAATCTTATTCCCTAGTGAGCTCTCTAAAGCATGGAGGATGATAGAAATCTGTCCACAGTCTTATTAAAATAAAAAGCTAAACACAAGAAGGGAAGTTTGCCTGAGAAAGGAAAACCCATGCACACACATATACCTAATAAAGGGCACATTCAGCAAATATTTATAAACTTTTAAACAAGCTATCAAAAGTACACATGAAAGATAACAAAACCTTATTTTCTGCTGCTCATTAAACTGAAACTTTTTACAAATGAAAAATAAAGTCACTACCTACTTTCTTTTACTTCAATTCCCTGCTTCATATATTGAACAACAACTAATAAAACATACCCTTCACTTGCTAAAACCTTGATCCACTCTTTTGATGGTTTATGTTAATGTCACGTTAGACAAGGAAACAACTTTTGCTCAATTTATTCTTCATGAATAAACAAGAATGCACTTCAAAATGAACTGTCATGAAACTAGGCCTTTGGGAATGTGTTGCATGTAAAAGTCGGCTACACTTGTCTTACATATATTTCATTAGTGCCTGATATTAAGGGTCAAAATTTTCCTTTCAGTTTTCCCTATCTTTCAAGAGACTGAGTCAAATGACTCACCAGATTCTTGAAACTTTTTATATTTTAAATCCTTTTTTAAATATAATCTCTAATGAGTTATGTGATAATCAAAATCAGAAACATTAATCACTACAGTCTTGATGAAAATTAAGGCATTATCTCAAGAGGGCTCTGGTCGAATAAATATGTTGACATGTTATTTGTTTTTATGATAGTTATTCATTGTGATTCAGTATAAAATAAGTTTATGGAAAAGAAGTGACAAATACTTGGTATGATAATCCAATACAAACAGAAAATATGTAAGATAGAATCGACCAGGAGATCCCTTTTAATTTCATTACAAGGTAAAAATACATAAATAATCCTTTACTAAAATGCCTCCTGGGTACTGATTTACTCTATATGAACAACTCTGCCTATTTAAAATGTCATGTTTTCACTTTAGTATTATATATGTGACAAACTACTCAAGATACCTCTTTCTGCTTTACCCAACCCGCTGAAGAGACATTCCAACTACAGGACACAATCACCTCTCTCTCATTCCTTGCCCCTTCCAGACCAGGCACATTAGGAAAGTGGTGTACCTTAGACACCCAAATAAGCAAAATCCAAGATGATTAGTGTCTTGTGTGAAAACTACTGTACATTGTTATGTTAAAAAATGGGTTCTTCCTCCCCAGTGCTCTCCTGGAAATTTAAGAGGGAGAAAAGAAAGTCTCAGTTGGTGATTGAAGTTGAAATTGAAGGATTGGAGTATACAAGGACCCTGCAGCACACATGTACAAGTTGTGACAAAACATTATAGAGAAAGTCAACAGGTGTTTCCAGAAATACATAGATACCAAGTGGAAAGAAAACAGAGAAACAGATAGACAGAGACACAGACAGTGAAGGACACACAGGCGCACAAAGAAACTGCCTCATTTAATCATTTTCTGTTCCACTTTTGATAATGACTCAGGTGTTCTTCATTTTCACCCCTTGGATGTCAGGAGATCTCTATTTTAATCTAGCTGGTGTAAGTGATTTTCTGTTTCTTATAACCAAAAGTTTCTTCATCATCAACTTTTATAATTGTATACATTATATTAAACTGCCTTTTATACCACTTTATTAACTTTTCTTTTATAGCAAAGGGTAAGACAAATAAAGAGAAATAGACTTTCAAATTCTGTTTTATTAAGGCAAAACGAAAAAAGAATGTCTTAATTTACCATTTTAACAGTTTTTATAATCGCTATAGTAATAATTTTAACCAATGTTTCTTTATTGAGAAAAAAGTAAGCAAAGAAGTAGAATATGTGCCAAAGTATCAAATGGATACCCAGATATTTTTATATTATCAGGATAAAACCTCTAAATGCTCCCAACGTTCCCGATGCATTTAAATCTAAATAATGATTTAACTTTTGTCACTTCTCTTACAAAAGATTTATAAGTTTTTTTTTTTTTTTTTGGTCATGGTAAAATAAATTCACCTATAATTTTTGTAACACTTCCTCATATTTTCAGCCCTCTGTTTTCAACCTATTGCTCTCATAGTGCATTTTGAAAAGAGTATTCTTTTCAATTGTTTTCAATTTCCTCACTTCTCAATGATGCTGCAGCTTCCTTAACACTTGAATATAATTACTCTTGGAAAGTCATCACTCTGGTTTCTTTCCCTTTTCTCCCACAATGCTAATCTCTCTGTTCCTCAATAACTCTCTTAATTTCATTATCCTTGACTGTTCCTTTCTCATTGGAAACATCCTATATATTGATATTTCTGAAGTCTATACTCTTGGGTAGCTTCTCACCATTTCTTATTTCTCAGAGAATCTTCATGTTATTCCATACCTTTCATTATCCCCTGTACACCTATAAGTGATGACATCTAAGTTTATTGCTTCCTAAGAGAATTAATTGTTCTTCTATGTTTCATTCTGTAATTTTCAATGTTTGCTAATATACCAAGATTCCTTCTCACATCTTAAAGCCACCTCATTCAAAGCCCATTGGCTTAGACCCTCCTTACACTTTTCCTTTTGCATCCATAGCAAAGAAAAAAAGTTAACACTCATTTATCTGTAGAGTAATTATGGTTTTTTTTTTGTTTCTACTTTCCCTTTGATGTCCTAGTGACGTGCACAGTGTCTGGTGGGTAGTTGGTTCTTAAAACTACTTATTTATTTTGAATAAAATATTCAGTATAAGTTCAAATTCTGTTATGGAACCACACATTACACTGGCATTCACAAAATCCCATACACTGCTACAGCTAATTAGAATCATTGAATATTTGGTAATATTCCATTCACACACATTGCATACAGGCATAGTCTTCAGAATGGTCCAGAGGAAAAAAGCACTGTATTCACTGTAAAACTATGAGAAAGTGGTGGTGTTCCCATGGGGGTAATATAACCCTCTCTTGCCTGTCAGGGAAGGTGGCTTAAATGAGATAATTAAGTGTAAAGAATTTGAGAAGTATAAGGGGTTATCTAAAGTCAGGTTGTGTTAATATCAACATTTAAAATTATATATAACATGGTCCTTTTATTCCTTATTAAGTTTTAAACCTAGAATGGTGTTCATTTTTCAAAACAACAAATTAGGACAATGTTTTTAACATTCTTTGACTTCTTAAACATATTCATATAATTGATAATATGCTTGCTCCTTAGAATAAAATAATATGCTGTCTGTGACCTTTACTACACTGTACCAAATATAAACTCTGACAGGCTATTATTCAAGAATACATATACTTGATATCTAAACACGATGTATATTTACTTATTTATTCTTTGCCTTGTAAAGACTTGACTTAATGAACCCACATATTTAAAGATGTGTACCTTTCACTTTTACTTGGGGATGGGTGGAATAGACAGCCATTTCCCCCTGTGTTTCAAGCAAAATAGGCAGAACAAGAATGAAAGGAGATATCTTCAAGTGGATTTTATCTCCGGGTAGATAAAGGAAAAATTAACTGTATTCTGATTGTGACTAATCCTCAAGACTCTTATCACAACTTTCTGAAAATTCCTGATCTATAACATTAATCTCCTTGAAAGGGAGACACTCAATTTACAGTGTGTTTTGCATGTTCCTAAACAAGTACTGAATGATGAATTTCACTGTCTGATTGAGGTGGTTTACCTCAGCACATAATTTCTTATATTAATAACCTTCCCCACAGGACCTGAATGACCTTCTATAAATACAATCCCTTCATTCAGTCAAAAAATTAAAGCCTGTAACCACCTCACAATTCATCATCTTTTTTACAGGCAATTGTTGAAGCAGAAATAAAACACAAATGCCCAATCCTCAACCAATGTAATGTAAAATCATGCAGCCTTCTGCACTTATGTAACATGGATATATTGGAAATTATGTAGCAGTTTGTGTTCCAAATCAATTCTTTTGAGTGGATTTCTGTTTGCAGTGAGCCACAATTTTCAGGGCAAAACACAACTCCTTTCCAAAATCAAAGGTATCCTAAAACAGTAGCCTCCTGAATGCTTGTATATTTTCAATCAGTCTTTAAAAAACGCCTCTTTATATGACTGCCTCACAATTATGGTAAATCCCTATTATTAGGGTTATTCTTGGAATCTGCAAGACCTTTATTTACATAAAACTATCAGAGAATGAATTTCAGAGCTCAGAAATGGAGGCTTTCTCTTTGGGTAAGATTGATGGAGGTTTGTACTTTATTTCACTCTGTATTAAAACCCTAAAAAATATACTCAACAAATTAATGTAAGTTCTTAGTTCAGCTTGAAATATCTTTACCTAAAAAACATAATCCTAGAGCAGATTGTAGAGTTATGTCAGATAATTCTCTGGTAAACCAGAAAATGTCAGTTAAAAGGCTTCAGATAATTGCCATATTTTCAAAGTGGATAAATTTAGAATATCGGATAGCATTTTAAAATTCAATATTCTTAACTACCTTTAATTATAGTAACTATGGAGGCAGAGATTGTATTTATATAAGAAATGAGGTATTTTTAAAGACAAAACCAGAGTTCGATTCAGAATAGCTCCCTTTATAAGGCAGACATCTCAGTTACCTTGAGCAGTTTCTGTTGGCTTATCCAGTTGACAAAGTTAGGTTATATTTATTGCATCTGGTTCTCTCACATTAGGTAAGCAATCTTTATTTTACCAAAACTGCATAAGACAAAGCCAATTTCAGTGGAAGATCTAACAAAGCTAAAAATTTGCCACATGAATACACACACATTACACAAATATGTGTTTTGCATAAAGCAGAAGCAAAGCACATATTCAAACCCACTGGAAGCATTAAAAATACTAAGTAAAACATAGCATCTCTCTTTCAGAATTTCAGACCTCAAGGGAAGACCACATGTACAAAATATATTTTAATACAAGGTCGGTTATTATGTGAATGCTTCCTGTTTTGAGTGCAGCTGAGCTGGGCTGGGTGGTTGGCAAAACTGCAGGGGAAATATACAAAACAAGCTTAATAACAATAGTTCTAACAGTAATTTAAAGTGTCCTGAAATTTACTCAGGTTATCGATAGTAGTTTTCATATACTAAGAGATTTATAGAACTATTAAGTCCAAAAGGTTGCCACATGAATATCAATATTGAGAAAATAAAATGTGTAAACTTTGTAACTTTGTAAATGTTACATAAACTTTGTCAACTACTCCTTGAGATGACTTGTTTCTTGGGTTAAATTGTCCCATGTATAAGGAATACCAATATTTGTTTTCCTTTCATGGACAGAGACAATGCCATCTCTTCAATTTATTACACTCAGTCTTGTGATTGACTATGCACTGATGAAGTGATTGTGCAGAAATTAAATGTGATGTAAACATATGTTTATCAAAACATATTGATTTACTATTTTACCAAAATGTTTTAGAATAGATAAAATATATATCTAGATGCAAATGTCAAGTGTCATGTTTGGAATAAAAATATTGATCAGTTAGTTCTTTGTCAACTCCAGAACTACTTCTCTGCCTTCTTTTTACAAAGACTTTTATCCCCCTCCTAACCTAAGAAAGAAAGATAGTACATTTGAATTGCTTGTGAATAGGCAGGGAGAGCAGACTCAAGGAGTGCTAATAGGTATTTTCTATCTTTAATTTTCATGACTACAGGAGATGTGTGGGAAGAAGATAATAGGAGAAATAAATCCAGCATTCACCCAGAAACAACTTCCTTATATTCACATCCTCACTGAGCTTTTGGCTTGAATAACTTTGTTGATGGACAAACACTGTACCACCCCATGCTTGGAAAGTTCTGAATGTAATTGTCTGTCAATGATATGATGATTTATAATGCAATCTGTTCCTATTGCTAGTGCTGCTGATAACTCTAATTTGCCACTCTTTTATTAGATATGAGGAACTTGACAGTACTCAGTTTTACAGGTTAGCTTTCCCTCTGAGGATACTGCCAATCAAATTACATCACCCTTCCATTCTCCTTGGGAAAAGGATAACACTACCAAGACTACTATTACTGCAATGGTCATGTTTTACTAACTCATTTATTTTTTCATCTTATAAAAACCCTCATTACATGATTAAATGTTTAGAAGTAAATAGAATTAGAAGTGCATATTTATCACTTTTTAACTATATCTTAACTAATATTCCTCTGGCATCACTAGAGTATGAAAGATCTGAGAATATTTATGCTCAAGTCAGAAACTGAGGATATAACATAGTTAATGCATCATGGCTCTGATAAGTAAAATATATGCACAATTCAAAAAGAATAAATCACTGGTGAGTAGATAAATTATTGTATGGCCATTATCTGAAGGGCAGAGAATGGCATAATTCATATAATTTCTTCAAATTCATAGAATTAATATTTAAGGTACGCTACACCTGGCTAATACACATAAGCAGTTGCATAATTGGCACATGCCTGACAGCTAATTATATGTACCAAACCTTGACTATGAAGAATAAGTGAAATGAGAAAAACATAGCACATCCTTCAGTTGGGTAACATAATTATATGTAAACTGTGTTTCAAAACAGAGTTATTTCTGAAAATTTTGTTTTCAAATATTTCCATTTTGTAAATTGAATAAAGATCCCATTTTAGCTAAGATATAACATATCTTATAACATATAAGATTTAACATATTTAGTTCTATATGATTGGAGCTATTTTAATATCCAAATTAAAAGCAAAAGCTTATGATTATAGATCATATTGATTACTATGTGCCAGATATAGTTCTAAGTAATTCAGATGCATTAATCTTCTTTTTAATCTTCATAAGCACTCAATATAATGTATACAATCTACATTCCCATTTTAATATGTAAGAAAACTGAGGCATAAGGTGATTAAACAATAATGTCACAAAGCTGATTGGTTAAAAAACTCTAAGGTGAATTCTCTGGCATGGCTAAAGGACTCAAATATCTGCAATCACACTGTTCTATTACTGTTTTATTAATGAGGGTGAAGTGGATTCCAGTAATCAACAAAAATATACTAATGTATCTCCACAATTCTTTCCAATTTACTAGCTATAGCCTATTTCATGAAACTGTTGTCTGGTGTTTAAAAGCAGTACTTAACATATAGATAACATTTCATAATTTTATGTTTTAAAAAAGTTTAAAGATATAGGATGCTGCTGTTTTACCTAGTCCCGCAATGAGCTTTCAACCACAGGTCAGACTCCAAAAGCACACAGTCATATTGGCACAGAATTAAAGCAGGAAGCAGGAAGGTCAAGAAAACAAAGAAACATTAGCGAAATGGAGAGACCACCTACAAAAACCTGTAATCTTACAGACAGTCATTCTTTTCTTTTCTTTTTTTTTTTTTTTTTTTTTTTGCGGTACGAGGGCCTCTCACTGTTGTGGGCTCTCCCGTTGCGGAGCACAAGCTCCGGACGCGCAGGCTCAGCTGCCATGGCTTACGAGCCTAGCCGCTCCGTGGCATGTGGGATCTTCCCGTACCGGGGCATGAACCCGTGTCCCCTGCATCGGCAGGCGGTCTCTCAACCACTGCGCCACCAGGGAAGCCCCAGATAGCCATTCTTAAACTTTACTTTTTCCTGAAGATGTTTGACCAATGTCTACTTACTCTTTTATTCAATACTAGTTTTCAACTTGTATTATTTAAAAATCTTCTGGAAATTCCTTTGGGTGAGAACTCAGTTGTGGTCGCCAATCTATGAACAAGTAGCCATCTGTTTCTCCCAGGAAATGCATCATTTAAGAAAACGTTTACTTTATAAGCCACTGTTCTTAGCCCTCATTCAATCAAATTGTTAGTGTTAGATTTTAATATATATTTATATTTATCTCAAATACAGACAGAGAGGGATTGATTAAAAAAAATTACCTTTTCATATAATACTGCTTTGAAGACAGTAAAAACTTCCCAATTCAAAGTATTTTCTCCACCATTTTATTGTTTGTAAATATATTACACAGGTAACCACATGCTTTATGTGAAAAGAAAAATGTAAAAAATACAGTGTCTGCATTTTATACACATTTTCAATCAGCTCCTTTTTATAATTAAGTCTGAACACAAGGTAAGAGTTTTGAGTAATGTTACTTAAAATGAGATTCTATCAGTATTTAAGTGTACTGGGGAAGCTCTTCATTTAAAGAAAATATGTAAGTAATGTCACCATGTACTAATGAAAAACAAACAAACAACAGTTTAATCTGGAAGTGCATATAATCAGTCTCATAAACATTTTGAAAATTATATTATTGATACATATATGAAAAGTATGCATGCATGAATATACATACACACATTAAGTATGCACATATGAAGAAAATTAAAAAAACGTATCTATAGGTGTGCTAAATGTTAGAAGAATTTCACTGCTCAGAGTTAGAGAGCTCAGAATTCTGAGTTAGTTTGTGTAGCTGTATTATTACTTAAGTGTGTAAGGATTTGGATTAGTAGAATGCAATATCCCACAGGGCAAACCAGCATGCTGGGATATAGCACATAAACCTTAATACTTTCCAAAACTGGCAAATAGCATGAATATATAAATGAAAGGCACAAATATAGACATATTATTTGTAAAACATTAAAAAATTCAGCAAACGATCTGAAATTGTGACATAAGAACTAGGAAGATTATAAATCAGAAAACTCAAAGGCGTAAATGGTTACAAGTGAGCTTTATTCTGTCAGTTTGATTCAACTATCAATATTTTATTCTTAAATGATTTTAAATGGACTAAGAAATAGAGTGCTATGATGATAGTTCATTCAAAAATATTAAAATATGACTTCTAAATATTATTCATGCAAGCCATTTTATTTTTAAAAAATCAAAATTTGCTTCCAATAGTCAAAATAATTCGCTTTCTCATATTGAGTCCTCAAAGCCTTCCTTTACACTTGTGTTTATCTACTGCATCTATAATATGCACCTCATAAAATGTTTTCCCAAATATGCAATCATTTAATATTTTGAGAATTCTGTATGTGTTCTTTTTGGAGCCCTATGTGGAGGGGCCACAATGCAGAGATTTGATTTAACTAAGTCACACTGGAGTCTAACATTTTGTTGTTCCCTGTACATTAGTCTTTATCTTCACTTCCCTGTTCATTTCTGAGTTGGAGGTTGACATGATTCTGTAGTCATCAGTTGTTAATTGTTGATTCTTTATTTAACCTTGTCAAGTCAATTTTTTAATGTTATTTCCTTATTCTTATCACACATTCAATGCCTCTTTCATTAATAGCATATTTGGTTGCTTTTAATTTTTTTAAAATATTTAAAAATGAAACAAATTTAAATATTCTCTTTATCAAATTCTTTATAACACACAGATGTATTATAATATTATGTAATAAAATATATAGATAAGACCATAAAATATATTTCCTAACAGTTTTCTATGATAATTCTCAAAATAAATCTTTGCTTCTAGATATGGTAATTTAATCACCATTTATTCCTTGCAGGGCTTCATTTACTTATTATCTATACATAATCATCTGAATAAAACAGCAATGGCAATGGTAATATCTGCATTACACTATTATGTTATCAAATACTATTTTGCTTTCCAAACCTGATTTTCCCGGAGAAGTTCCGTTAACTGACATAATGAACTTCCCCTAGGAAACCAGTTCCCTCATGCAGCTTTAGCGTCACACGTGGCTCCCGCCTTGTCTGAGCAGTGGGGAAGCACCGCTTCTCAAATGATTTCCCCTGGGCACAATTTCTCTGTTCCCTTCCTCAACAACTGTGTAGTATTTGTGAGAAAATAATTAATCACCACTTTTTTATGCTGTATCTTCCCTCTTTAGATGAGCTAAAAGAAGGTAGAAATACTCTCACAATAACCCTCAGAGTGTCTTGAGTAATTGTTTGAAGCTCTAATGCCTTGGGTGGACAGGAACCCCTTCACTCCCTGCCTTACATCTCCCCCCATGTTCATAATTCATGCTGTTACCAGGTTCTCAATCCAAAGTTCTTATTTTCTTCTAATTAATATTGCATCACTCTAATTGGGTTTTCCACTTGTAAGATGCATGGATTAAGATTCCTATAGCTATGTTAATTAGCTTTATGTACCAAGGATGATCTCTACAACCAAGAACCAGAATTACCATTGTGGAATTTCACTATAATAACATTGACATGAATTAGTCTTTTCTGGAGAACATCCAAGCAAATTTAATTATTGAGGTGCTTAAAAGATCATGTTTTAAGACTGTTTCACTACTAAGGCAGTCAGTGACACAGCACAGGTACTCAGATAAGCATTACAAAGAAGTTTCAGTGTAATTCCATGAGCATTTATCAAATACCTACACGTGTCACACACTACAATTTGTTGTGCTAGGTGCTTGGGGATAGAGTCTTTATTTTACACAAGCTAATATTCTTTGAGGAGTGATAGACACAAAAAGACTTAGTAAAACACAATGTAAGGAGCTTCTTAAAAGAAGATCACACAAGAGACTTAAATAGACTAACAGGACTAGACTAGGACAGTGTGTTCAAGTAACATTAGGATGGCCTTTCTAAAGAGAGATTTTTGGGTATCACTGTTCTGCCTTGACTCTTAGATGGCTGCATTTTCAAGGAAAAGAATAAAGTCTCCATTTGGGGAAATTATCTTAGCATTTCCACAAGAATTGAAATGAAAAGCTCTGAATGACACAATGTAGATAAAGTTTTCATAAGACTTTCTAGTGCCTAGTGCATTAGTTTGTTAGGCCTGCTATTACAAGGACCACAAACCAGGTGGCTTAAACAACAGATATTTATTTTTTCACAATTCTGGAGGCTAGAAGTTTAAGATCAAGGTGCTGGCAGGGTTGGTTTCTTCTGAGGCCTTTCTCCTTGGCTTATAGGTAATCGTCATATCCTTATCTTCACATAATCTACACTCTGAATGTATCCGTGCCCCAATCTCCTTTTCTTAAGAGGACACCATCCTTATTTGATTAAGGCCCACCTTAGTGCCCTCATTTAACTTAATTACACCCTTAAAGACCCTATCTCCAAATATGGTCACCTTCTGATATAATAGCGGTTAGGACTTCAACGTATATATTTTGAGGGAACACAATTCAGTGCATAATAGTGAAATAAATAGTGAATGCACATTTTTAAGCTAGAAATTTAAAATAAGTAGGCAAAGTAATCACCATCAATTAAATTCTTTTATTAGAAATCCTCTTTGAATCCATATCCCCTAACCTTCACCCCTGCCACACAGGAGTAGGAGTGGGAAAACATTAGGAAAGAGAAGCGTTATTACAGCATTTATTCTCTCCGCTTATAATCATATGGAAAGAACATTTAGACTAGAAGTCATGAGCCCTGGGCTCCTTCTAAGTTTGCTACACACTTGCTGTGTGGCCTTGACAGGTGAGCTCTTAGGATCTCAATTATCTTATTTAAAAAAAAAAAAAAAACTTGGAGGAGAAGTGCTTTGAAACTTCTCCACCTTAAAGGGGACTTTAGTGGCCTTTATTGTGACAAGGTGGTGCGATCCTGGTGATGATCAAGATGGTGGTAACTGATACCGTGGCTCTGTGTTTACATAGTTCATGATCTTTCTGTATCAGGCCACAGTAGGTTTATAGTTTCACAGTCGTGGACAGTTAAAAATAAACAAAAAACAAAGAACTCTTGGCTCTGTCTTCTGTGTTTAAAAAAAAATTTTGACAGAGAATAATTTCCATATTGAATACATAAATTGTGGGGCATAACTATGATATTTTTAAAGTATTTACCTTTAAGCAGATTACTTTTTAACCAAGGAACAATGCTTCATTTTTTTTTTCTTTTTTCTTTTTAGTATTATACAGAAAAAAAAAAAAAAAAACTTCAAAACTCATACTTTCAAAATTTTAGTTACAAAATATTTTGGCCAAACTTCACAGAGTAAGTTTTGATTTTTTCCAAACTAAATTTACTACATATGTTATATTAGTAACAATGTTTCATGTTAGTAGTCATAACTTACAACACTATATCTTATCTTTACAATTAAATTGAATAACTCATATTCATTTGAGCCTTTTGGAATGGGTCAATTAGTATGCTGTATATTTATTTTTATATTATCTAGTCTTCACAATAAGGGTCATATTGAGACATACTGAGGTATAATGAGGTAGTGAATTTTCACATTAAGTGAATCATGCAAAATCTTTGTAATTCCTGGTAGTGGAATAAAAAGAAAACTGAAATTTGCATTGTGCTCCACCATGTTCCTAAGTGATGAATAATCTGGTCCTTTGACTAAGTGTGGTTTATATTCTCACATGATTAATTGGTAGTTATCTGGTTAAACTGAGAAATTTGCTTCTGCTTTCTGATGATCTACATTAAAAAGAAACCAGTATTCACCTTATGAATTGTAGACAGGGTCTTTTATCTGAACTGTATTCCTGTACTGTGCTCCAGCCCTGAACAGACTTGGAGAGTAATATATCAAACCAACAGCTTATGTACTTTTATTTTACCTAAAAGTAATGTTACTTAGCATTCTGCTCTCATTCCAAGGATACAGTCATTCAAACTAGTAACACCATTTGTGATCGTAAAGATCATTTTGAGTAGTTTTCACAAAATGGCCAAAATTTATTTCCTCCTTTGTACCTGTTATAAAATCTCTCTCAAGGATAGAAATTTGGATATAGTACTTTCCTATGCCCTGTCAACGACAGCAGTGGCAAAAACTTCAACAAAAACACATTTACAGGTGGAAAAGGAGACCTGGGGAGGACACTGCTTGGTTTTTGGTTTCAGGGCTCTCTTTTCCTTCCCTGTAGCCTTTGATCTGTAAATTTAGGATATATAGTATGAAAGCTATTGAAGAAGTATGAGCATGAAAATCTTATGAAGCCATTTTTAAAAGATTACTTCATCTGATTGCACATATATTATAGGGATTATGAGCAATTTTCCCTCTGTCATTCATCTATTAATATTCATGCTCATTAATTCCTTTGGAGGGCAGGGAAGAAGGTGAGGCCAAGTATATGGACATTGAAATATTTTTTTTGCACATATTAACGATAGCTCATATTTGACAAAATCAAGCAATTGTTTATGCTTGTAAATGCTATCTGCTTTGATGTATTTATTAGGCATCCATACGCTGTCCCACACTAAAAAAAAAAAAAGACAGAAAAAAAGAAAGAAATGAAAAAGCACACTGAGAAGCCAAACAAGTTTCCTTTTTATGACAATGACCTCCATATAAAAAGCACACGTGCAAGTGGTGAGAGGAAATGTGATTAAACTGTCTACTAGAAACCTTTTAAGGTTCTCATAAAAATTGGATGTGCAGGAAATACTTGGACAATGCATTAAGTGGTAGCACACACTCAATGTGCTCAGGGTTTTAAAAATTTCAAAAGGGAAACCTATCTTTTCTGCTCGTATCAACTAATATTTCCCAGCCCTGTTATATTGACTATAGCTCACTGAATTCCCATCTCACCCTCCTTATTTCAAAAAAGGAATCAGCTTAGAGCTCTGTAAAAATTGCATTAGTTATGAATGAATGTTACCTATTTAAATTTTCTAAGTTTAATTCCCATTGTAAATATTACTTTGTCTTTTTCTTCTTCATTTATTTAATATGCAAAGTTGACCCAACCACATTGTAGTAAAAAGTAGAAGATATAAGAATGTTCTCAGAATATATGGAGTCCTCATAACAAAAGAATATTAAGAAAAAGAAATAATGAGAATCCAGCCTCTCACTCTACTTGGTTTATAAATATATTGCTGAGGAGTCTTCAGGAAAAAAATTCCTATGGTCAATCAGAGGGATTCTGCTGTATCCTGAGGAAAGTATAAATGGATGTGTTTGATGTAGAAGAAAAATGTAATCTATTTAATTTTATTCTGAAGTTAATGATGTTTTAGAAGGGTCGGGACAAGCACACACACACACACACGCACATACACACACATGCACACACACACATGAAAATCAAAGAGAATATTGTCACTCATTTGATTTTTAATGCACTGTATTTCCAGTGCAGTGCTTGGTGTAGGAAGCACCAAACAGCTGGCATGAATTTTCTGCTCTGTGGTACATTCCTTGAATGGAGAAGTTTCCTTTGTCAAGTCCTGAACACCTGATATCAACAGTCATTGATTCCATCTAAGTAATTATATTCTGATTTAATGCTCTTAATAATTTTGGTTCTTATAAAGATTTTCCAGAAGTGACAGAATATGCTCACCGGCATCCCACTTCTCACAAATGTTTGACTATGTAGCAAAAGTCTATGGAGTGTCTGGGAGCATTTTATCTACAGTGACTAAGAATGGGTGAGTAATAGGGTGCATGTGTGTATGTGTATGTTCATGGGTGTATGTGTCTGCATGCTTTTGTTTGAATGAAACTAGGAATGAAGTACATGGGAGACTAGCGGGGGGCGGTCAGCAGTCAACTAGATACAAATATTAGTACCCAGGATCAGAACAGGAAGGAATTTGTAGAGTCTCTCTTTCTAGAGAACTCAAAGAATAATTTAAGATCTCTCTTTCTTGAAAGAGTACCAGAGAACATTTGATTCACAGGATGCAGAAGCCTTGAATAAAACTCTTGGCTTTGCCACTTGTTAGGTGTTTAATGTTAAAGTAAATTCACTTAGCTTTTCTGTGTCTGTTTCTTCCTCCATATAATATTAGCTATCTAAGAACATCCCTTCAACTATCTTTCATTCCTAAATCATTTTTTTTTAAATTAACTTTGGAAACCCTTCATTCTTCTTTGATTCCAAAGTGATTTCTAAAATAGTTCTGCCATAACTGTAAACTCAGATGAATTTTCAAAAGCCACATCAACAAAACCAAAAGAATATCTCTCTACATAAATAATTTCTAGAGTAGTATATTCTAATTAAAAACCTTTTTACTCCCACTCATAAGAGAAGTCACATCATTCACTCTTGCAAGTTTAAGAAAAAAAAAACTTCCTTTATACTCTAGGCTCAAATGTGTAAATACCTTCATTTTGTTTTTGGAATAGACTTATAATAAGTTACATATTATAAAATTCAGAATATACTAAAATTATAGTAGTGTAACTGAGGGGAAAAATGTCTACAAAACAATATCTAGAATACCTAGAATGTGTCAAAAAATTAGAAAATAGCCAGATGCTTAGAAATAGTATAGTTTTTGCATTGATATGGAATACCTTATATTATATATTATATAATATGTGAACTTAGAAATAGTTAAAATAATTATACTTATTGAGTTACTAGGAACCTTATTCTTTAAGCTGTATAAAAGGTATATTTAAATAATATAACAAAATGTTTAGAAAAATTGTATATTTTTTATATTTTGTCACCCAGAGAACCACAATACAACTTAACTTCCCAGTAAACTAACACAATATCTTGCCTTTCTGTGTCCCGTCCCTTGTGTCCCAAGGTATGTGTGATTTCTTGTTGTATTTGAGTCTTACTTTGTCAGAAAGGAAATGCTTACTTTTTGTTAAAGACTTTTTTCTTAATAATCTGTGATCTAAATTGCCTTTCATCTATGACAACAGTATATTTTCAGCACTGTCAACAAAAGGAGTATTAAAGTATCAGTTTAGATAAAATAAATTTCTCAGTTTCTCAGCTGAATAAGGTAGTATCTGTTTTGTATAACTCAACAGGAAAGATTAAGATGACTTGTCAACAGTATATATTATCATCTTGTAGGTGGTGTTCTCTCATAATCCAAATAATACAGCCAAATTTGGCGCCCACTGAGAAAAACGTTTTCAAGATTTGGTATTGCTACAATAGTAAAGTAGATTTATTAAACCCCAGTATCTAAATTGGGAATAAGAATCCCCTAGTTGGTTCATAATTAGATTTATAAAGGTACTTTACTCAACACAGGGTAAGAGATATTTGCAGTTGTTGTTTTCCTGTCAAGACAAAATGTTCAGTTCTCTTGTTTAGATTTTCAGCATTTTGAATGTCAGGCAAACAAGGCAGAAAAAAGTGTCATCAACCAAATCTTAGAATCCTGGGAAGTGTCTTGGATTCTGTAAATAATAGTTTAAAAAATTGTATTAATTTGCATGAGCTCTAATTAAACATCTCAAAATATGAAATTTAATTTTATATGAAACATCCAGTAATTTTATAAAAACACAAGCAAGGTGCAAAATATTGGGGCAGAAGAAACACTGGGTTTCCACTGAACTAAGAAAAAAAGATGAAGATCCATCCACTTGTAATACAATCACCCTCATCAAAGTAATCAATTTTAAACTGTCAGAAATTATAAAAATATAAATCATAGTTGGCAAACAAGTACACTCAAAGTACCTAAAGCCTGACTGCCCACTACCTGCCTTGCTATTGTTGTCCAAGAATTCAATTTAGCATTGACTCAGCTGAATGACTTTACTATATGGCACTGCAGCTATTTCACTAAGTTCACTGTTATACAATTATTTTCACCAATCTATATCATCTAGGAAAAATGGAAAACTTGATGAGACATAAGGGCAAAAAGCAGATAAAGTGAAAAGAATAGTTGTATGCTGAGGAGTTTTTAGTGAATATTTTATGATAACATTTCCTTTTAATATTTGTGCTTGATTTTCATGTGTTTGAATTTTTACATGTCACTAATTCATTCAGCTTTTTTTTTTTTTTTTTTGATTGAACACGTAAGGTTTTCAAATTTAAGGGGAGGGATGCTTGAACTCAGTGGTCTCTGTGCTTCCCTAGTTATACTCCAATAAATTGTGCCTTGTACAAATAGAAACACAGTGACAGATAGTACAAATAAAATGAAGAAATAAACTTTGTCAAGGTGAATAGTTCCTATTAACTTCAGTGAAAAAATGGAAAGCAAAATCTTTATTGCAGATAATTATTGCATAACAGTTGTTCATCTGCAGGTGTATTGTTTTGATTACATTGTAGACCTTAACAGAGAAACAGCAGAAAAATGAGTATTTAACTAGAAATAAAGAAAACAAAAATAAATGTTAAGTTATGGTTTTTAAAAAAAGTCCTAATGCTCTCAATGTTAGAGATATTTCTTCTGAAGTATCATGAAATCTTCTATTTTGTAATGTGAACAATGGATAGGCATTTCTTTGGATCTAAACTGATACCTGGTTTCTCCTAAATATCTTATACAGGTTATTCTTTGAGGTGTCAGCAGAATCAAACTCATTTGGAATATTTTTTAGAGCATATGTATATCATAGCTTAACATCAGTGGTCCATACATTCTAATATTAACCATTTTCCAATTTGACAACATAACATATACAGTATTTTTCTGAGCTTCAGTTTTTGTTTTGTTTTCAATTAAAAATGTGGGTCCAAAAATGAGGTGTGTGTAGGTAATAATTAAGGACTCTTTCAAAAGAGTTTTCCTTTTTTTTTAAAAAAAGTATATTTAACCAGATTTCTGGGAGAAGAAATTTAAGAGAGTTATGAAATTGTGTTAAATGACAAAATTAAAATTTAGAGGAAATCTAGACAAGTAGAAATCATAGGTGGTAAACAAGTAGAAATCATAGGTGGTAAACTAAAATAAAGTAAAATAGTGCTTGGAGAAGAAATCTCCGTATGTAGACATAGACTATATAAACTAATACCTGACTCTTTCATTATTTGGCCACTAAATAAATGAGAAAGATATATCAATAATATAATAATAGAAGCAACAGTGTCTTTGGATTCAAAGACACATGAGTTTGAATTGCAATGTTTTACTAGTTAATACCAGCTGTCAGCCTAGTTCCTTGATATTCATGAACTTTAATGGTGTCATCTAGAAAATGGAGATAATTCTCCTCAAGGAAAACTAAGACAATTTTTTTTTACAATTATTTGACACTTTCTAACTCATTATCAAAATTGCCTATCCTATACGTTAAATTGCATAAGCCATTTTACAAAACTACATGGTATACAATTTGGAAAGATAGAACAATTTCTGCTCAGATCACATAAAGTTTTTTCTCAAGCGATGAGATATAGGATATCAATATTTGTGATAGTCGTTATAGTTCTTAATATAATTTTCCAGTTTTATTGCCTGCCTTTATTTGTCAGATATGCATAATAACAATTACTATATTTTAGAATGTGCATAATGTGGTGGAAATTTGGCTATGCATTTTACATACATTATACTATTTGCTGATTATAGGAACCCTAGGTAGTTGGTTTTATTATCCTATGGTATGGATGAGAAATTTCAACTGTAGTAGTTACTTAACTTGCAGAAGTATGCAGAGTAGTAGGATCAGCTTTCACATATAAGAATGCCTGATTCTAAACAGAATGCTATTAATTCTTATCTGAAATGGCTACATATAGAATAGAAAATCAAGATCAACCTCCATTTTTCACATAGTAGGTATAACTATTTGAAGTTATATATTTACTTACTTTTCTTGTTACTGTCCGCTTCCCCAACTTGTTTCTAGGCTCCATGAGAGCAGGAAATATATTGCTTATTCATTGTTTTATGCCTCACACCTGGTATAAACCTAGTGTATGTAGGAACTCAATATTTATGAAATAAATATGTAACTGAATAATCTTTCAGATGGAGTAGAACTATGTGTGACTTGTCCTTTGGTTCTCTAAAAATATAGCTCATTCCTATGGTTTATCAAACTCCGTAAGTGGTAAGCATTTCATTCTAAACCAGGGGAGTACTAGCCTTAATCCTGAGAGATAATTGATGATTTGACTAGAGGTCTTCAAGTACCAGAGGTATAATTATTTGCCATTAGGAAAAATAAAAGAGAAAAGGATTAATAGTGCTTCTTTAAAATGATCATAGATACAAAATCATGATTTAAATGAAATGATTTCCTTTACATGGCAAGCCAGAATAAATAAAGCATTGATGTTTAAAATGTCATAGAATTAGAATATAGTGAAATTTGCAAGATGCAATAATTTATTAATTTATCTGTAGTGATTTAGATATGGACTTCTATGGAGCTTGGAATCATGGCTCTTTTTATTTTTTTGTGGTATGCGGGCCTCTCACTGCTGTAGCCTTTCCTGTTGCAGAGCACAGGTTCCAGACATGCAGGCTCAACAGCCATGGCTCACGGGCCCAGCTGCTCCACGGCATGTGGGATCCTCCTGGCCCGGGGCATGAACCCGCGCCCCCTGCATCGGCAGGCGGACTCCCAACCACTGTGCCACCAGGGAAGCCCCATGGTTCTTTTTGACTGGAGGATCCTGACCAAATTCATGACAAGACATAAACCGGAGCAAACCCTGTAAAAACTTCAGCAGCCACAGAACAAAATGCAATCTTTCCATGTGATGGTTGTTTATTGTTTGCAATGTTCTCTTCAGCAATTCCTAATTTCATGCAAAAACTGCTGTCATTGATGTCATCCTTTTAAATAAAGGAAAAAGAAACATTTCTTTTTATGTTCTTATATTTTACTCTCTCTCTCTTTCACTTTAAGCTCATCACCATAGAGTCATTGGAAGAGTGGGAAAGGCCAAGAAAAATTATTTTTGTTTGATTAATATAAGCTTACACTTTACTTTTTTTGGGGGGGGGGTACACGGGCCTCTCACTGTTGTGGCCTCTCTCATTGTGGAGCACAGGCTCTGGACGCACAGGCCCAGCGGCCATGGCTCACGGGCCTAGCCACTCCGCGGCATGTGGGACCTTCCTGGACCAGGGCACGAATCCATGTCCCCTGCATCGCCAGGGCAGACTCTCAACCACTACCTCAGGGAAGCCTTACATTTTACTTTTGAGAAATGTATATATTTTGAGTCTATCTATTTATCTATTTATGGAAATTTCACATATCCAAATTAATTTAATTTGAATTGCATGTGCAAACATACAATAAGATAATTCTAATAGATTTTAAAAATTGCATATTTATATATGATTCAATTTAATTGAGGAAAGGTCTATAAATTTATTTATTCATATTGAGACACAGTCATAAAATTTATATAAAAAGGGCACATTTATATATTCAACTAGCATGCAATGAGTTACTTATGGTGAGATAACAGATTTCAGTTGCATTTGGGCACCATGCTTTTTTCTTAACCTGTACTGTATTTTAACTTGGAGTTGCTCAAAGTTTACTGAGAGTCATCTGTACTGTATAAAATTTTATGTAACATAAAATAATTCATGACTATTACTAGAAACTTCATTCCTTAACTATTATTCTTTTTAATTAATAAATATTACATTTATTAATGTGGACTTTTCTCCAATCTAGATTGAAGGATCAAATCAAGTTTAATTAAATAATTGCAAAAGATTACACAAATTTCTGAACTGTACACATTTCTAGACATGTGTTTACTTAATATAAATAAGCAGAACTTTCCTAGGATAATTTTCACTTTTATTAATAAATTCTCAAAGAAAGTGAGATTAATTTACACTTTTTATATTTAAATAATTTGAAACCAAAACACACAGACATTAAAAATTATGAATAACAATTGCTGATATTAGACAGAAGCTCTATGTACAGGTGGTACATAGTATATAGTCAGATAATAATACTTATTTATAGAGCTGTGAATCAACATCTTTAGGGAGTGAAAGAGGTCCCTCTGTACTGTTTCACTTTCTTTTTCAATTTGATTTATAACTTCTTTAAGATTTTTTTAACATTCTTTAAAAAGATTTTTCATTACATTCTTTGGATGTGAAAAATAATTACAGGTTTTTGGTGAAGCATTAATATAGTTGGTAAAAATGGAAAAATAACATGTTTGTAAGGAAAGCTAAAAGGAAAAAAATTATTACAATTTGACTTAAATTTTAGTCTGTATAAAACTTAAATGTTATGTGTAAATGTTTTATTTCATTTTTTTTCAGTTTGGTTATCATTTTCAATTCACTGTTCCTCATAACCTGTATCAATTTAAAGCCATTTATTTACAAGTGTTTTAACGCCTAGTTTTAAAATGCATCATGAAATGAGAATTACCTTAATTAGCTGAATTTCTAGACACAAACACCCTTAAGCTCAAATCTCTTATTGTTGTTTAAAAAAACATCATATTATATGTAAGAAATTATTTCAGAGAACCAACCAGAATCTTCTGTGTTTATAAAGAGAATTTGATGTGATCATAAACAGTGTTAAAAAATGGTTTCTGAAATTTCTGATTATTCTAGTAATTTATTAATCACTCTCATTAGGATGTTCAAATGAATTAGTGTAGTCTATATCTCATATTCAACTTTTGCGTATTAAAAAAGACCAAAAACTTTAATGAATAAAAAGTAAAATCTTTATGTGAAATGGCTGAGTAACAAAATTTTTCTATTGCTATATCTGAATTAAGATTTTCTGCAGGATATTGTTCATAATTACCAAGATAATAAAAAGCTTCATAGTACACTATGCAAGACTACAAATAGCAGAAAGTAGATGTACCAAATGACAAAAAGAGAACAAATAGCAAAATAATAATAATAATTTTATTGGTCATAGATTTTTCTCATATTTATTTATTGTGTTTTTTTTTTTTAGTTTCTGCTTTATAACAAAGTGAATCAGTCATACATACACATCTGTTCCCACATCCCTTCCCTATTGCGTCTCCCTCCCTCCCACCCTCCCTATCCCACCCCTCCAGGCGGTCACAAAGCACCGAGCTGATCTCCCTGTGCTCTGCGGCTGCTTCCCACTATCTATCTACCTTACGTTTGGTAGTGTATATATGTCCATGCCTCTCTTTCGCTTTGTCACAGCTTACCCTTCACCCTCCCCATATCCTCAAGTCCGTTCTCAAGTAGGTCTGTGTCTTTATTTCCGTTTTACCCCTAGGTTCTTCATGACATTTTTTTTTTTTTTAAATTCCATATATATGTGTTAGCATACGGTATTTGTCTTTAAAATTAAAACATAGGCAGACCTTCAAGATGGCAGAGGATAAGACGTGGAGATCACCTTCCTCCACACAAATACATCAAAAATACATCTACATGTGGAACATCTCCTACAGAACACCAACTGAATGTTGACAGAAGACCTCAGGTTTCCCAAAATGCAAGAAAATCCCCATGTACCCGGGCTGGCCAAAAGAAAAGAGAAAAAAAAAATAGAGACAAAAGAATAGGGATGTGACCTGTGCTTCTGGGAGTGTGCTGTGAAGGAGGAAAAGCTTCCACACACTAGGAAGCCCCTTCACTGGTGGAAACAGAAGGGGGCGTGATTCAGGGCCAAAGAGGAGAGCACAGCAACAAGGATGCAGAGGGCAAAGTGGAGAGATTCCCACACATAGGATTAGTGTCAATTGGCACTCACCAGCCTGAGACGTTTGTCTGCTCACCTGGCAGGTTGGGGCTGGGAACTGAGGCTTGGGCTTTGGAGGTCAGATCCCAGGGAGAGAACTGAGGTTGGCTGCGTGAAGACAGCCTTAAGCTGGCTAGTGCACCACAAGTAGTTGGGAGGGAGTCTGGGAAAAAGTCTAGACCTTCCTAAGGTCCTTTGTATACCCACAGATGGCAGAATACCACCTAAGCGAGCTCCAGAGATGAGTGCAATCCACGGCTATCATCTCGGACCACAGAGACAGGCATAGAACACTATTGCTGTAGCCTCTGCCACCAAGAATCCTGTGGCAAGTGTAAGTCACTACCCTCACATTCCTGGGAGCCTGTGCAGCATGTCACTGCCAGGGTCCTGTTATCCAGGGCCAATTTTCCCAAGAGAACACACAGCGAGCCTCAGGCTGTTGAACTATCACGCCAGCCTCTGCCACTGCAGGCACACCCTGCATTCTAACCATGACTACCATACTACTCCTTCTCCCTGGCCTGAGTGAACAAGAGAGACCTAACCAGCCGATGCTTTAACCACCCCCCCCCCCGACTGGGTAGGGGATAGACACTGGAGGGCAGCCTACATGTAGAGGCAAGGCCAAAACCAAAGCTAAAACCCAGAAGCTGTGGGAACAAAGAAAAGAAAAGGAAATTTCTGCATGCAGCTTCAGGAGCAGCAGATTAAATCCCTACAATTGGCTAGATAAACAGTGCATCTGTGGAATACCTGAATAGACAATGATTATTCCAAAAATTGAGGCAGTGGACTTTGAGAGGAGCTGTAGACTTGGGGTTTGCTTCTGTGTTTGATTTGTTTTTGGTGTTATGTTTATCATAGTTAGTGTTTACTGCTTGTATTCATTGGTGGGTTTGTTAATTGGTTTGGTTGCTGTCTCCCTTTTTTTTGTTTTCTCTTTTCATGAGTGTGTGTGTTTATGTTTCTATGTGTGATTTTGTCTGTTTAGTTTTGCTTTTGCCATTTGCTTTGGAGGTCTGTCTGTTCTTATTTTTTTTTTCTTTTTGCAGTGTGTGTGTGTATGTTTCTTTGTGTGATTTTGTCTGTTTAGTACAGCTTTTACCATTTGTTTTGGGGTGTGGTATTTTTTATTTCTTTCTTCCATGGCATACAGTTGGGAGGGTCTTGGTGCTCCAGCTGCATACTGGGCCTGAGCCTCTGAGGTTGTGGATCTGAGTCCAGGACACTAGACCACCAGAGACCTCCCAGCCCAACATAATATTATTTGGCAAGAGCTATCCCAGAGATCTCCATCTCAACACTAAGGTCGACCTCCACTCAACAGTCAGCAAGCTTCAGTGCTGTGCACCCCATGACAAACAACTAGCAAGACAGGAATACAACCCCACACAATAGCAAAGAGTCTGCCTAAAATCATACTAAGCTCACAGACACCCCAAAACACACCACCAGTTGTGGTCCTGTCCACCAAAATGACAAGATACATCCCCACCCACCAGGAGACAGGCACCCGTCCCCTCCAACAGGAAGCCTACACAAGCCACTGAACCAACCTCACCCACTGGGGGCAGACAACAAAAATAACGGGAACTATGAACCTGCAGCCCATGAAAAGGAGACCCCTAACACATTAAGTTAAATAAAATGAGAAGACAGAGAAATACACAGCAGATGAAGGAGGAAGGTAAAAACCCACCAGACCAAACAAATGAAGAGAAAATAGGCGATCTATCTGAAAAAGAATTCAGAGTAATGATAGTAAAGATGATCCAAAATCTCAGAACTAGAATGGAGAAAATACAAGAAACCATTAACAAGGGCCTAGAAGAAGTAAAGAGCAAAAAAACCAATGATGAACAACACAATAAGTGAAATTAAAAATATTCTAGAAGGAATCAATAACAGAATAACTGAGGCAAAAGAACGGATAAGTTACCAGGAAGAGAGAATAGCAGAAATAATTGCTGCAGAGCAGAATGAAGTAAAACGAATGAAAAGAATTTAGGAGAGTCTCAGAGATCTCTGGGGCAACATTAAATGCACCAATATTCAAATTATAGGGGACAAAGAAGAAGAAGAGAAAAAGAAAGAGTCTGATAAAATATTTGAAGAGATTATAGTTAAAAACTTCCCTAACAAGAGAAAGGAAATAGTCAATCAAGTCCAGGAAGCACAGAGAGTCCCATAGAGGATAAATCCAAGGAGAAACATGCCAAGACACATATTAATCAAACTATCAAACATTAAATACAAAGAAAAAATATTAAAAGCAACAAGGGAAAAGCATCTAATAACATACAAGGGAAACCCCAAAAGCTTAACAGCTTATCTTTAAGCAGAAACTCTGCAAGCCAGAAGGGAGTGGAAGGACATATATAAAGTGATGAAAGGGAAAAACCTACAACCATGATTACTCTATGCAGCAAGGATCTCATTCAGATTTGACAGAGAAAAAAAAAAAAAACCTTTCCATACAAGCAAAAGTTAAGAGAACTGTGAATCACAAAACCAGGTTTAAAACAAATGCCAAAAGAACTTCTCTAGGCAGGAAAAACAGGAGAAGGAAAAGACCTACAAAAGCAAACCCAAAACAATTAAGAAAATGGTAATAGGGACATACATATCGATAATCACCTTAAATGTGAATGGATTAAATGCTCTAACCAAAAGACACAAACTGGCTGAATGGATACAAAAGCAAAACCCATATATATGCTGTCTACAAGAGATCCACTTCAGCCCTAGAGACACATACAGACTGAAAGTGTGGGAATGGAAAAAGATATTCCATGCAATGGAAATCAAAAGAAAGCTGGAGTAGCAATACTCATATCAGAAAAAATGGACTTTGAAATAAAGACTATTACAAGAGAAAAGGAAGGACACTACATAATGATCAAGGGATCAATCCAAAAAAAGATATAAAAATTGTAAATATGTATGCAACCAATATAGGAGCATCTCAATACATCAGGCAAATGCTAACAGCCATAAAAGGGTAAATCAACAGTAACACAATAATAGTAGGGGGCTTTAACACTCATTTTCTCCAATTGACACATCAACCTAAATGAAAATAAGTAAGGAAATACAGCTTTAAATGACACATTAGACCAGATGGACTTAGTTGATACTTATAGGACATTCCATCCAAAAACAACAATATACTTTCTTCTCACAGTGCACATGGAACATTCTCCAGAATAGATCATATATTGGGTCACATCAAGCCTTGGTACATTTAAGAAAACTGAAACCATATCAAGTGTATTTTCCAACCACAAAGCTATGAGACTAGGTATTACAGGAAAACCGTAAGAAATGCAAACATGTGTTAGCTAAACAATATGTTACTAAATCACCAAGAGATCACTGAAGAAATCAAAGAGGAAATCAAAAAATACCTAGAAACAAATGACAATGAAAACACGATGAGCTAAAACCTATGGGATTCAGCAAAAGCAGTTCTAAGAGGGAAGTTTACAGCAATACAATCCTACCTCAAGAAATAAGAAAACTTGCAAATAAACAACCTAACCTTACACCTAAAGCAATTAGAGAAAGAAGAACAAAACATTCCAGTTAGCAGAAGGAAAGAAATCATAAAGATCAGATCAGAAATAAATGAGAAAGAAATGAAGGAAATGGCAGCAAAGATCAATAAAACGAAAAGCTGTTTCTTTGAGAAAATAAACAAAATTGATAAACCATTAGCCAGACTCATCAAGAGAAAAGGAAGAAGACTCAAATCAACAGAATTAGATTGAAAAAGGAGAAGTAACAAATGACACTGCACAAATACAAATGATCATGAGAGACTACTATGAACAACTATATGCCAATAAAATGGGCAACCTGCAAGAAATGGACAAATTCTTAGAAAAGCACAATCTTCCAAGACTGAACCAGGAAGAAATAGAAAATATGAACAGACCCATCACAAGCACTGAAATTGAAACTGTGGTTAAAAATCTTCCAACAAAAAAATACCAAGGACCAGATGGCTTCAGAGGTGAATTCTATAAAACATTTAGAGAATAGCTAACAACTATCCATCTCAACTCTTCCCTAATATAGCAGTGGGAGGAACACTCACAAACTCATTCTATGAGGCCACCATCACCCTGATACCAAAACCAGACAAATATGCCACAAAAAAAGAAAACAACAGGTCAATATCACTGATGAACATATATGCAACAATCCTCATCAAAATACTAGCAAACAGAATCCAACAGCACATTAAAAGGATCATTCACCATGATCAAGTGAGGCTTATCCCAGGAATGCTAGGATTCTTCAATATACACAAGTCAAGCAATGTGATACCCCATATTAACAAAATGAAGGATAAAAACCGTATGATAATCTCAATAGATGCAGAAGAAACTTTCAATAATATTCAACACCAATATGTGATAATAAATAACTGTCCAGAAACTGGGCATACAGGGAACCTACCTCAACATAATAAAGGCCATATATAACAAACCCACAGCCAACATCATTCTCAATGGTGAAAAACTGAAAGCATTTCCTCTAAGATCAGGAACAAGACAAGGGTGCCCACTCTCACCACTATTATTCAACACAGTTTTGGAAATTTAGCCACAGCAATCAGAGAAGAAAAAAAATAAAAGGAAGGCAAATTGGAAAAGAAGAATTAAAGTTGTCACTGTTTGCAGATGACATGATGCTATACATAGAAAATCCTGAAGATGCTACCAGAAAACTACTTGAGCTAATCAATGAATTTGGTAAAGTATCAGGATACAAAATTAATGCACAGAAACCACTTGCATTCCTATACACTAACAATGAAAAAATTGGGAGGAATTAATGAAACACTCCCATTTACCATAGCAACAAAAAGAATAAAATACCTAGGAATAAACCTACCTAAGGAGGTAAAAGACCTGTATGCAGAAAACTATAAGACACTGCTGAAAGAAATCAAAGATAATACAAACAGATGGAGATAAATACCATGTTCTTGGATTGGAAGAATCAACTTTGTGAAAATGACTATACTACCCAAAGCAAAACAGATTCAGTACAATTCCTATCAAACTACCAATGGCATTTTTCACAAAACTAAAACAAAAAATTTCACATTTTTTATGAAAACACTAAAGACTCCAAATAGCCAAAACAATATTGAGGAAGAAAAATGGAGATGGAGGAATCAGGCGCTCTGATTTCAGACTATACTACAAAGCTACAGTAATCAAGACAGTATGGTCCCAGGACAAAAACAGAAATATAGATCAATGTACAAGGATAGAAAGTGCAGAGATAAACCCATGGACATGTGGTCGCCTTATCTTTGACAAAGGAGGCAAGAATATACAATGAAGAAAAGATGGCTTCTTCAATAAATGGTGCTGGGAAAACTAGACAGCTACATGTAAATGAATGAAATTAGAACACTCTTTAACATCATACACAAAAATAAACTCAGAATGGATTAAAGATCTAAATGTAAGACCAGACACTATAAAACTCTTTTAGGAAAACATAGGCAGAACACTCTATGACATAAATCACAGCAAGATCCTTTTTGAAACACCTCCTAGAGAAATAAAAACAAAAATGGACCTAATGAAACTTAAAACCTTTTGCACGGCAAAAGAAACCATAAACAAGATGAAAGACAATCCTCAGAATGGGAGAAAACAGTTCCAAACAAAGCAACTGACAAAGGATTAATCTCCAAAATATGCAAGCAGCTCATGCAGCTCAATATTAAAAAAATAAACAACCCAATCCAAAAATTGCCAGAAGACCTAAATAAACTTTTCTCCAAAGGAGACATACAGGTTGCCAAGAGACACATGAAAGGATGCTCAACATCATTAATCATTAGAGAAATGCAAATCAAAACCACAGTGAGGTATCAGCTCACACCAGTCAGAATAGCCATCATCAAAAAATCTAGAAACAATAAATGCGGGAGAGGGTGTGGAGAAAAGGGAACCTTCTTGTGCTGTTGGTGGGAATATAAAGTGATACAGCCCCTATGGAGAACAGTATGGAGGTTCCTGAAAAAACTAAAAATAGAACTGCCATATGACCCAGGAATCCTACTACTGTGTATATACCCTGAGAAAACCATACTTCATAAAGAGACATGTACCACAGTGTTCATTGCGGCACTATTTACAATAGCCAGTACATGGAAGCAACCTAATTGTCCATCAACAGATGAGTGGATAAAGAAGATGTGGTACATATATACAATGGAATATTACTCAACCATGAAAAGAAACAAAACTGAGTTATTTTTAGTGAGGTGGATGAACCTAGAGTCTGTCATACAGAGTGAAGTATGTCAGAAAGAGAAAAATAAACATTTGTTTATATATGAAATTATATAAAATTATATATGGATTATATATGGAATCTATATTATATATGGAATCTAAAAAAAATGGTTCTGATGTACCTAGGGGCAGGACAGGAATAAAGATATAGGCATAGAGAATGGACTTGAGGACACAGGGTGTGGGGGGAGAGGAAGCTGGGATGAAGTGAGAGAGTAGAATTGACATATATAAACTATCAAATGTAAAATAGATAGCTAGTGGGAAGCAGCTGCATAGCACAGGGAGATCAGTTTGGTGCTTTGCGACCAACTAGAGGGGTGGATTAAGGAGGGGGGAGAGAGGCACAAGAGGAAGGGGATATGGGGATATGCGTATACATATAGCTGATTCACTTTGTTATATAGCAGAAACTAACACAACATTGTAAAACAATTATACTCCAATAAAAATGTAAAAAAATATTAAAACATTATATTTACATGCCACTGGGGAAATATTTTCACACATTGATTTCCTTTATTATTCAGCATCCAGAAGCTTATAGGAACAAATTAACCAAGTTATAGAAAAATATTCTGATCTATAAGTCATATATTTGTAGGGAAATCTTATAGAGGGTATGCTTAACCAAGCAGTGGATAAACTGTGCCAAAATCCAAAATAAAATACAATTTTAGTTTTCAGAATTTCTGGCTATGAAATTGATATTTTAAATGTTTAAGCATATAATTGTGAAGTATACAATTGTGAACTTCCTATTCTATATGTGAACAGGTAGAGTATTACTGGAACATGCAATATAGTAACTTACAGGTGTATACTATAAATTCTGAAGCAACCAAGAAAGATATCAAAACAAAATGCTATAACTAATGATCTAACAAAGGACATAAATCATAAAAAATATGCAATCCAAAATAAATCTGAAAAAGAAAAAAAGGGGAAAATAAACATATGGGAAAAATAAATAACAAATAATAAGATGATAGATTTAAACCTAACATTAAAAATAATCTCAGTAGTTATAAATGACCTCTACATCCCAATAAAAAGTCAGAGATTTTCATAATGTATAAAAAGCAATACCTAACTGGTATGCTGCCTACAAGATATGCAGGTTAAATATAAAGACAAAGATTGCTTAAAAGTCAAAATTAGGGCTTCCCTTGTGGTGCAGTGGTTGAGAGTCCACCTACCGATGCAGGGGACACGGGTTCGTGCCCCGGTCCAGGAAGATCCCACATGCCGCAGAGCGGCTAGGCCTGTGAGCCATGGTCGTTGAGCCTGCGCGTCTGGGGCCTATGCTCCACAGCGGGAGAAGCCACAACAGTGAGAGGCCCGCGTACCACAAAATAAATAAATTAATTAATTAAAAAAAAAAAGTGAAAATTAAATTTCTAGAACAATTCAAAAGAAATCTAGCTTGGGTATGGTAACAACAGAAAAGTAGGTTTCAGAACAAAAATGTCCCCAGGAATAAGGAGGACCACCTCATAATGACACATTAATTAAGTAAACATAATAATCCTAAATATTTGTACACCAACTAACAGCTTCAAAATACCTGAAATAAAAACAAATAGAACTGCAAGGCAAACAAAATTGGTATGGGTATAGAAGACTTTAACAACATAATCAACTAGCTTGATCTAATAAACGTTGAAGAACATTATACCTAACAATAGTAGAATATACGGTTTTTTCAAATGCACCTGGAACAAGTACGAGAGATAATACTCTGAGGCATGACAAGTCTCAAATTTAAGAGAATTCAACTCATTTAAAATATGTTCTCTAAATGTAATTAAATTAAACTAGAAATTAATACCAGAGATACCTCTAGAAAATCTCCAAATATTTATAAACTATATACCACATTTCAGTAGAAACGATTGATAAAAGAATAAATCAAATGGATAATAAAAATTGTTTTGAATTTAAAGAAAATGAAAAAAACAGTATGTCAAATTTAATGGAATGCCATAAAAGTAGTATTTTTATAGACATTTATAATAGTAAATCTCTGTATTAGAAATGAATAAAATATCAAACCAGAGACCACAGTTGCCTCCTCAACAAACTAGAAAAACAAGATAGTAAGCCTAAAATTCATTTAAGAAAGGAAATTATATAGATCAAAAGTAAATAATTTAAATAGAAATCAGAGAGACCACAGACAAAATCAAGGTAACCAAGACTTTGGTTCACTTAGATGAATAAAATTGAGAAACCCCTTGCCAGATTGCTGAAGAAAAGCAAAAATAAGAAGAAATAATTTACCAATATCAGAAATAAGAAAGGACATCTCTGCAAATTCTACTGATGTCTAAAGGATAATAAGGAAATACTATGAAAAATATTATGCCAACAAATTCAAATTCAGTTTTACCAAATTTTTAAAGAATAAATCATGTGAATTCTATGGAAACTCTTACAGCAAATTGAAAAAGAAGGTATATTCTTAGCTTAATCTGTGAGGCAAGAATTGGTTTGATGCAAAAAACATAAAAATTCATTACAATAAAAATAAAATAACAAATAAAAACCAGTATCTCCTATGACTATAGATTCAAAAATTCCAAACAAAATTACAGCAATTGGAAGCCACTATTGAATTGACAGATCATGATTTTTGATGGTTAATTTTTATGTGTTAACTTCACTGGGCCACAAGGTGCTCAGGTATCTGGTCAAACATTATTCTGGCTGTGAGGGGGTTTTGGATTAGATTAACATTTACGTCAGTAGACTGAGTAAGGCAGAGAGCACTTGCCAATGTGAATGTGTCTCATTCAACCAGTTGAAAGCTTAAATAAAACAAAAGAGCTGAATTTCCCCTTAGTCTAAGAGAGAATTAGAGGATTCTTCCTGCCTTATCATCTCTGATCTGAAAGGCTGGCTTTTTTCCTGCCTTTGGACTCAAATTATCAGCTCTTTCTAGTTCTGCAGCCACCCACACTTTGGACTGAAACTAAACATTGGCTTTCCTTGGGCTCCAACTCGCTGATTTGACCTACAGATCTTGGGGTCTGACAGCATTCATGATCTTGTAAGCCAATTCCTTACAATAAATCACTTAATATGTAGATCCTATTGGTTCTGTTTTCTCTGGACAACCCTTACTAATATGACAATTAAATGTGGATTATCCCATGAATTCAAGTAGAAAGTTGGTTACACATTCAAAAATCCATCAATTTAATGATTTCTTGGCCTTTCACCCAAGAGTAAGTACAACAATCAATCAATTTAATTCACTATTTTAACAAAATATATTTTAACAAAATACACCTACATATACATACACATAAAGTCCATCATACATTACTGATTAAAACAAGACTCTCAGTAAGGTAAGAATAGAGGAAAACTTCCTCGACAAGATAGAGGACACCTATAAAAATCCTATAACTAACATTATGCTTAATGATGAAAGGCCAAATACTTTTTCCTTAAGTTCAGAAAAAGATAAGAATATCCAGTGTCACCACTTTTATTTAATACAGTGGAGGGTATATCCAGTGCAACAAGGTAAGGAAAAGAAATTTAAAGCATTCAGTTTGAAGAAGTAATGCTGTACATATTCATAAATGATGTAATTGTCTAGGAAGAAAATTTAATGGAATAATCCAAAAAGCTACTAGAACTAACATATGAGGTTAACAAGGTAGCAGGATACAAGATATATGAAGTTCAACTGTATTTCTATACTGGTAACCAACAATTGACACTGACATTTTTTAAAAAGCATTATCATTTAAAAGAACATTAAAGAATGAAATACTTCTGGGAAAAGGTGAAAAAAACATGTGTAAAACCCATACACTGACAAATATAAAGTATTGCTGAGAAAATTAAAGAACACCCAACTAAATGGAGAAATATATCATATTAACTGTTTGAATGCTGAAATATTTTAAAGATGTCAATTCTTTTCAAATTGATCTATAGATTTAATACAACCCTTAACAAATTCCTTCAGGATTCTTTATAGAAATTGACAAGATGATTCTAGAATTCACATGAAAATGCAAAGAACCTAGAATAGGGAAAATAACCTTGAAAAAGAAGAACAAAGTTGGAAGGCTAAGAATATCTGATTGAAGATTTATTGTAAATCTACAATCCAAAACTTGTAGTATTGGACTCAAGATAGAATAATAGACCAATGGAACAACCAATGGAACAAAATAGATTCGAGAAGTAGACCTACATATATTAGGACAGCTACTTTTCAACAAAGGTGTGAAGATAATTCAGTTAAAAAAATGATCTTTTCAGCAAATGGTGCTGAAATAGTTGTATATTCATATGCATCAAAGACTCTCAATTCTTACTTAGCATCATATGCAAAAATCCAGGTTTCATGGACCTAAAAATAAAATCTAAACCATACGACGCCTAAAAGAAAACTGGAGAAAATCTTTGTGACACCAAAAGTATGATCTATTAACAAAAAAAGAGATAATATATGCATGAACTTCAAAGGAGGGAATACTAAAAAGAGCATTCAATTTTTTTTCTTTCTTGAGAAAATACTAACCATGTACTAAATCCTGAGACACAGATTCACAGAGGACTTTGCTTGACCTTTGCTCCATAAACATAGGCTCTTGTTAATACTCAAGTTTAAAGATTACCAAGTTTGTTATTAAAATTTGTCTGTCTTAATTTCTTCACTGACAAAATGTGGCTAAATATACCCTTATATCACGTGAAAGTTGTATTTAATAAGCAAACATGTTTAAAGTACTTAAAACATTGCCTGCCTTTGGGCATTCAATAAATATTATACTACCAATACTTCTTCAGTTAATTTCTTCTTTTTGGGTTTAAAAAAATCAGAGGCAGATATTGTCACTTGTATATGATATATGGTATATCATCTGTAGAGTCAATTGGAACAATTTTAACATGAGTTTTACTTCTTGGTAGTAATGTATGTTCCTTAATCAATCTGGAATTATTTGGGGTAATATCATACTAAAAAAAATAGATTAGAGAGGCATCATGATTGTGTTTCATCCAACTGACAACATCCCAATGTTCCACTTAGTAGCAAAAGATGAGAAAAAAATTCAGATTTTTAAAAAGAATTTCCAGAGAAAATTTACTAAATCAATGGGCTGATTTTGCAGCAGAGCTATCACAAATTCATCTAGAGAAAAAGAAAAATAAGTAAAATTTGGGCTACTTTTCATTATAGAAATCAAATGCCTTTGAAATATGTGAATCATAGAAGTTTACAGAAGTAAGGGACTTTATCAATAAATCACTTAGAATACTTAGAGACTCTCAACCTCTTATAACATTAGTCTTGAGTCCATTCATATAATAATATAGATTTTGGGGGAAGGGAAATTTTGGGGCATCTTTTAAAGCCATGCTAATGCCTTAGAACATAATTTTTCTATTCCAAATTATAATAAAGCTTATAGACATTGTTTCCATGCCTTATGATATACTGTTTGTCATTATCAATATTTTATTCTGACTCTTTGGTCAAGAGCACAATCTCTAATTATAACTTTTTTAAGGAAAATATATCTTTATGATAGTTTACCTTAAATAGCGGTTTTCAAGATATGCTCTGATAAAGGGGATTTTTTGTATTGAAAGAGATCATGTAAAGAAATTTTAACATTTCAATATACAAAACAGTAAGTGGAAACATGGGTGCATATGTATATATATTGATTATTGACATTATATAACAAAACCTGATATATTCAGTGGCATCACATCATAAGTTTAATGTGTTGTCCTCATTAACAATGCATAATTCAACAAATTGGGCAAATTCCAACAAATATGGGGTATTACTGCAGCATTACTTTCAATCCCTGAACATGCATCTGTGATGTGTTATGCTTCAAATGAATAGTGTCTGTGACTTTTACTCAATAAACTTAGACCTTTTGATGCCCCCCTCCTCCAAATATATAAGAGAGTTGAGATTGGATGAGCATGCAATTCACTCCATACAGTCATGTTATCTAATTCAATCTTGGAAAATTTCATCTGACCATTCCTTTACCATTCTGGATAATGAAGTATTACAGCATTCTTTTAGGAAGCACTCTGAGTGACCTCACTGGCCAAGCCATATTTAAAGTCCACACTATATGCTCTGTCTATCTGGTTTAGGTAGTCAGATGCACATTTCAAGGCTATGGTAGGAGGATGAAGAAATGGAATAAGGACCCTGCCTCAACCACCAAGCCCCTGAGATCAGGGAAATGTTCTGTGTGCCTGAGCTGTCTCCTCTTCCTTAGCAAACTAGACATACTCTTCTCAAGCTTCTTTGAAATCATTCTTATTCTTTCATTAGGGATATTTAATCATTCAGAATTGCACAATTTCTTAGCTGAAAGAAAACTAGTGAAGAACTAATATGAAATCTGCATTTCTTAATTTAAACGATTGAATTAGTTTTCTGGTTTAATCCTCAAGTGGCTTGATTCAAGTGTCTGAATAGCCCTAAAGAAACTGGCCACTGAGGTGATGGATTAACAATGCCCAGAGAGCAAATCTTGAAGAACAGAGAAGTGCTAGTAATTTCACAGCCTTCTCTGCTTGGCATTGACATATCCCTCCCATTATTATATCAAATTTACAAATTGAAGAAGAAAAAAACTCTAATAGGTTTGAATTAACCCTGCTTGGTAGCTTAATCTGAGAAGCACACCTCTTTTTATCAGTACATTAAGCAATATACTAGTTGAAACATCATTTTCTAGAACTGATTCATATTACAGCTAGCAATCACAACATGCCTTCATAATGAATTTGCAAGCTAAATAACTCATAAGTCAGGTTGCTACCTTTATGTTACAAATGGTCTGTATTACACGATATTGTGATTTTGCTCCTTTACTAGTCAACTCCATCTTTAATCCATCCCCCGCTCCCCACTGTGCCTTCATGGAATTTATTGCAGGGTCTATATTGGTCATAGGTGCAGTTGTGCATTTGAAATGGAATGATAGAAGAAGATTAATGAAGATTATTTGGGTGTTATACCCTAAATGTTCTAGATAGATCATCAAGGATTGTGGAAATCATAGAGAACTGGCAATTCTCTCCTCTATCATTGCCAGTAATTTCCCTAGTGACAATTCTCTTTCCTTGAAATTTTTGTTTATTTAACTTAGAAATTTTGAAATTGCATAAAAATTACTTTCATTAGATTCAAATACAATTACCTTAAGGTTTTGAAAACTTTTTGAAATTGACTATAGGCTTGTCACATCATAGTTTTCTCTGGAGAACCCTAGAGCTTGATACAAATCTCTATACTCAAAGGACCTGTGTACTTATCCATATCTATCATTATGCTTTGTATTAAAAGAAAAGGGACTCTTGGTATAATTTTTTTCTAACTACCAATATAAGATATGAGAACACATCGAGCAATTACTGTGTGTGGGCAGGGGAAGGAGGGGAAGGAGACTGTAAAAAGACTTCTTGTTTGCATGGCACTAATGTGGGTCAGAAGATCTTCTTGAGACAATGTAAAAATGTGAATTGCAGAGACTAATGAGTTGGACATGAGTCCTTGTCTTCCTAAATAGAAACTGCAGGACCCTGGGCTTGACTCTTGAAAACTCAGCGATTCATTCTTCTCAAAGGCAGATTTGGATAATAATAATGATTCTATGTCTACATGTTAGGGCTACTGTGAGAAGCTAATAAAATAATGACTATTAAATCACTTTGAAAATTATTAAGCAATATTTAAAATAGTACTTATTGTAAATAATTCAAGAACTGCTCAAAGCCACAATATTTTTCAACAATTGAGCCATTGTATTTCTTACACAAAATACATATCATTATGAGTTCTACATTCTCCTCATAAATCTTTCTTCCTTTAATGCAACTACCTCCTTAATTTTAAAACATATGGAAAATTTAGGGATCACGTTTTAGCATAAAGATATAAAATGCTAAGCAAAGGTATATTGATTAGAGTGATGAGCAGCTAAGTACAAATTAGATGCTCCTTAAACATTGGTATAATTAAATCAGTAATTAGAAACATGGGTGAATATGTATAACATATCAACTTATTGACATTATATGACAACACATAATATATTCAATGACATCATGAGTTCAATGTATTTCATATATTGAAGATATATGAAAATATAAAGAATATTATACCATTATATTTATGAGCACATTTTACTTTAATTTACTGCCTTAAGAATATTTTGCAAAGGTCATATATAACACCTGTGAAAAGGGTACACACTATGGTACTGAGTATTTAACAGCAATAAGGATCAAAAAGAAAACATAACAAGGGCCATAAATATATAATCCTAAATTATAAAATTGAGTGAAAGCTGGGGAATCCAGGAGTCACTGGCCTTCTCAAAGCTATAAAGTCTTTATGGATTTTATGGCAAAATATATCTTCTATTTCTGACCTTACCACAAATTCTATCTTTTAGAAATAATTCCTAATGGAATTTCAGTAGCCTGAAGGGGATAATATGTAGTTAATATGAATCATTCAAGAAAAGCTCCAAAAATGTTCACTTTTCTGCAAAATGAAGCCACCATATGCCTTGCACAAAATATATGTTCAAAAAATGTGCTATATTTTTGCCATAAATTTTTCATCCTTATCGCAAATAGTCTTCTTAATTTTAAAACTAAAAAATAGTGAAGAAGTCACATTTTAGCATAAGCATATACAATGTTAATCAAATAATATTGACTAGGTTGATCTTAGGGTATATAATTCAGCTGTACTCAATTGCAAGCTTGCCTTTCCATGAAGCATCTCTTTGGCAGGCAGCTGGTTGGCATGACAGCAGGGAAATGTACAATGGCCAGAATATTCAAGGTCAGACAATTCATCTTCATATTCACTCTGTACACATCAATCTCTGATATCTCATAATAAGAGGTAAAGTAAGCACACCTATGTTAAAGTACTTTCACATAGTGTTACCTTATTTGTCTGTCAAAGCAGCCCTGATAATAACAAATTATTATCTCCATTTCAAAAACAAGAAAATCAAGAGTCAGAGACAGTAGTTGTTAGTATAAATTTCACTGTAAAAAATAAACTTTGGTTTAAAAATGAACTGATAAACATGTTCTCCTTCCAAAAAGTATTCCCAAGTACGAGTGTTATGAAAGGTATGCAGATTACTGCAGTACAGGCTTAATATAATTGTCATTGGAAATATGAAGATAAAGTCCTTAAGAGTTTAAAAACAACATATTGATACAATTTTATTTTTTTTGTTGTTGTTGTTGATGGTAGACCAGAGTGTTGGTGGGAAAAGACCTCAGGGAGGCAGATTTAAATGAAGATTAAAGGATTGGAACAGAGGGAGAGAATAAACTATAGTAGGAGTTTAGAGATGAAAATGTATGGAATCATTATTTAGAGAAGAATAAATAATGCATTTTGGCTTGAAATTAAGTTATCCTTAGGGGAAACATTTGAGAAAGTTTAAAAAGTTATGTCAGGAGTGAAATTGTACAGGACCTTGCACAGCCAGCCTAAGGTGTTTATACATTTTAGGAGGAAGCAGTGGGATTAGAGGGCTGACATAATTAAAGGTACTCTTTAATAAGGTAAATCTGTCTTCAGTAGTTGGAGGATTGAACAAGAAACACTGGATGAAGAGGAAAGTCAAGCAGTTACTGGAACTACCTAAACTGGAGGGAAATAAAATATGATAGGGAATTTTAAAAATGGGGAAAATTGGTATGAGAGATACTACAGAAATAGAATTGACAACACTTATTAACAAATGTGGGCCTCTGGAGGCTAAAGGACTTTTCAAATATACTTTCATAAGTAGAAGTTGTATGACACAGAATAGTGGTGACTTTGACATAAGCTGGAGACTCTGGAGAAATGGTTGGTTTACCATAGTCATTTAGACATTCTTTGCTAACAGGTTATCTGGAGACTTCCAACAGCATAAATGTTAATATTTATATGAAGAGAAGTAGATGCAGTTCATACTTGTAGAAATTTAAGCATACAGTAGAAATTTAATGAATTGTTGGTGATGAATGATTGACCAATAAATCTAAATAACAGTTAAGGACTTCTGAAAAGACAAAAATCAGTTGCTAGATGAGCTATATCATAGTGATGGCTTGCCCTTTTACTCTTCAAAATTATTCATGCCTGCTTTTGGGAAGGAGGTTGGAATGCAGAATTTGTATTTAGGATCCTGATTTATATGCCTCTTTCTTTTTGCTTCATTCTTGAGTATGTATAGTGATACAGAAAAAAAAATAAATTATGGCATTAAATAGCTTATCTTTAATTGTAAGCTCCATAATACAAAATCATCCTCAGAATGTTTGGAAAAATGAATAATGTAAAGCAGGAAATAGGTAAATGCCCAAGGTTTTTAAACAAATATTAAAACGAGTGGCAAATGTTAACATTTGGTCAAGAAAGACTACTGTACTTAGCAGTCAAATACCATGATATTAACTAACTGACCAAAGGAAGGCCTAGGTTTTCAAGATCCTTCCCAACTTCCTTTACTTCAAGAATGTGTTTGAAAGCCTCCTTTGTTTTCCATTTTTAATGCATTATCATCACACTTAATTACTAAGCCGTTTTGAAAATTATTCAGCATTTTAGGTTTGAAACTACCTAAAATAGATAGTAGAGTGTCTATTTTTGCATAGAAAATTGCTATGTGAGAGCACCCAATTTAATCTAGCGTATATGCTAAATCAGGGCTTAAAAGAAAAAAAAAAAGCTTTCTCTTAATCTTTTCAGTTCTTTCAGTCGATAAAACAAGTAGGCGTACTAGCTTGGCTTAATACGCTTTAAAGAGAGAGTTCTGCACGTGAAGTGACAAAAGCTTGCTGGGTGTTTTATTATGCATTCTTTTCTTTATATCTTAGAGGACATTTATACAAAATAGTATTTCCCTTTTAGGTGTGCATCATAACACATCGAAGGAAAGATGGCATTTCCAGACAAGTCTTTCATCCTGTGACAGCTGAATTATTCCCTTCCAAATATGCTAAAACAACAGATTTTCATTTTGTTCAAGGCTTTACATCATCATTAAAAAGGCTTTTGAAATTTGTTCCAGTCATCAAAAATGTGGAACTAGGAGAGAGAATAAATATTGAGGTACCAATATCACACCATCTCTGAGACAGGATTGAAACCTCTGAAAGAGCATGTGCAATTACAGACAACCTTCTCACTGTAAACAGCAAAGCCAAGGTCTTACAAATAAATGGAGTAGGCAGCTTATGGGATGTGATTAGAGGGGCAAGCCAGATGCTCCTATCTAAAAATATCTCTCCCGCCTGCTACCTTTAGAATTTATTCCTCTGCATCTTGGAGGCTTTTTTGATCAGCAAGAGACCCCCATTAAAATATAAATACTCCCGGGAGATGCAGAGCCTTAATCTTTTATCAACTATCATCTTAGTGGACTAGTGGAATGAAACAAGAAATAGAATAGAGTTTTGGAAAAAATGCGTAGAGAAACAAGATAAAGGTGAAAGGGATACTGGCAGGAGAGAGAAAACCCTGAAATAGGAATTTATATATTTCACAATTTTGTCTGGTACCAGTTCTGAGTAAACTGGGTTTTATGTGAAAGAAAGAAGAAGACACAGAACTATTCAAGCAATTTTTAACAATTTCTATTTAATAGAAAAATCCATTGGTTAGAATAAATGTCTTTTGACCTTGATAGGTCTAAGTTCTATATCAATTCTATTTACTTTTAAATGACTATGGAAATATCAGTTAATCTTGGTAAATAAGATTATCATATTAAATGGAAAATAATAATGCCAACCATAGGATTTCTGTAAGTATTAAATTAGGTGATGTATATGGTGTCACAAATTAATAATATTTAACAAAAATCAGATTTGGCTATAACTCAAAAATAGTTGTGTATCCTCCAATTTAATCCACAGAATTCCCTCAGAAGTTGGTAGTTCTCTCTCCTGTGTCTGTGACATCATACGGCAGTGCAGTAAAATCAGAAAGAAGGGGCTTCCCTGGTGGCATAGTGGTTGAGAGTCTGCCTGCTGATGCAGGGGACACAGGTTTGTGCCCTGGTCTGGGAAGATCCCACATGTCACAGAACGGCTAGGCCCCTGAGCCATGGCCACTGGTCCTGCGCGTCCGGAGCCTGTGATCTGCCGTGGGAGAGGCCACAACATTGAGAGGCCCGTGTACCGCAAAAAAAAAAAAAAAAAAAAAATCAGAAAGAAGATTCAAATCTAGGTTTTTTCACTTGATAGCTGTGAGATTTGTAGCACTTTATTCAACCTTTAGAAATGTTCATTTCCTCATCTAATCATTATTGCTATGCTCTGCCAGGTAGGATTCTTTTGAAAATACGAGATAATTTATGTAGAATATCTAATGTTAGGGGACATAGTAGTTTCACAATAAAGGATATTTGTCTGTGATATATTTTACTCAGTATTATTACTTAAATGAAAATTTCAGCTTCTTTTCTGGGAAAATACTGTTTTCTCTTGGTAAATTAAGTTGTGTATATTTGGTTAAAAAAAGCTTGACCTCTTGGGACTTATCCGGTTGTCCAGTGGTCGAGAATCCGCCTTCCAGTGCAGAGGAGATGGGTTCAACCCCTGGTCGGGGAGCTAAGATCCCACGTGCCACGGGGCAACTAAGCGCATGTGCTGCAACTATTGAGCCCGTGCGCTGCAGCTACTGAGCCTGCATACTACAACTAGACAGAAACCTGCAAGCCGCAATGAAAGATCCTGCAAGCCACAACTAAGATCTAATGCAGCCAAAAATAAATAAATAAATAAAATATTAAAAAGAAAAAGATTGTCTTCTTAATGTCTAATAATCTTATGTGGCAGAATTTTAAAATACAAAACAGGATATCATAGGTATCTGTACACAGAAAATTCTTTCTTAGAAAATATCTACTCAGCGCTTCCAAGACCTTGACAAGGAAAATAAACATTCAAGACAGGTGATCATGTGTACTTTTCAAAATGATTAAAACCATGTGAAGTGCTTAAAATTGTCTACTTAACAACAAACTGCTCTGCTTCTCCAAGCTATCTATCCATCCATCTGTCATATGGCACGGGACAGGTTTTCCCATTGTGTATTTATTTTTTCTCATTACTAAGGACAGCTGGTAGGATGTGAATTTCTATCAGATACACTTAACCCTTGGCTTGTAAGCAAGAAAAATATTGAATTTTATCATTTAATTTATTTTTCTCAACATTTACTGGGTGAAATGTCTTCCATTCCACTCTGTTTCTTGGTTATCAGTAAAGCTATAGAGCATAGTGCAATGAGCTCTTAAATTACTCTGCAAAGCCTCTAGTCCAATAGGTTATTAACCAATGTTTCATAATAATGAAGAATTTGGGTGTAAGTATTAATTTATTCCTCTCTCCCTCTCTTTCTCTTTTTCTGATTTTCAGTGCACTAGAAATACATACCATTTGCTCATGATGATGGCAAATGGTACCACAAATGAGGTGAAGATACATAGCAACATAACCAAGTGCAAGTCTCCCAAAGCAGCCTACACTGAAAGGTGCCTGGGGAGGATGAGGAAACTGGACTACATTTCGCTCAGCCACAGAGTTTTCTTACACATCAGAAAGAGTGACTGCTGACATAATTGGACTCATAACTTCAAATCAGAAAGAAGCAGCAGTCATAAATGAAAAAGTCATCAAAGATCCTGTTTTCACAGAAGCATCCTGGGTGCTCATGTTAAATGCTGAGGTCATGAGCAGGAAAGACAGAGCAAGGATGAGTGTATCTGAGCCAAACGATCTCCCTGTGCTGCCCCTTTCTACTTGAGTCATTATCCTTAATGACTCAGATGTGGAAACACCAAACCAGGGCTCCCAACAAAAACAGACAGAATTGATGATGCTATCTAGATTTTCCTCACTGAACTTTCAATAGCATTTGTTTAAAGAGAGGGGATTTTGGGGTTGCACTTTTCTGATAACACCCTTAATTTCCTCATTCCCTTTTTATATGCAGATACAGTTTCTATCTCCTAAGTGCCTGCAGTTATCTATACATTTAAAAGAAAATCAAAGGAGAAGGTGAATTTGTATATTAATCCTCTCCCTATAAAATAAACGTGGTGTGTGTTGTAATTATTTCTTTCATCTGTTACTAGTGATGACTAACTAAAGTGGGGGGGTGAGCATCTGTACTAACGTAAGCAAGCTGGCTCTGCTGAAGGCTTAGTAACTCTGCAAGTCATTTCTGCGAATTTTGTGGCATCTTCTAAACTCACATTCCTATGGATGAACGTCTCACGTGGTTGTGCAGAGACCAGTTTTCTTCATGAAACAGCTGGGTGCTGACAACGCACTCTAAAGTACAAATGTTTCTCCAGCAAAAGCACAATAGATTGTGGAAAGCCCCTTGGTTGGTGATTGATACAAATCCCGCTTCCCCGTATTTATTGAATGATGTTCAACCTCCTGCCATCTACAACAACACTGTCCTAATTATTCAAGCTGACATTTCTCACTACAATGTTATTTAACGGCCTCACAGACATGTTTAAAAAAAAATAGTGCAAGTAGTTTATTTCAAGTACACGAAAGTTCCTAGAATATCATAGGTACTCTAGAAATGTGCTTCTTATTCTTAAGGTCAACTTTTTCTGATTCTTCTCATCCAATATAAAATTATTCTCATAACAGAGTCTAATAGTTTACCTGGGGAGTAAGTAGTAATTTAAAACCAACAACTGTAAAGTATGAAATATATGCTCAGAGATATAAGGGATACTAATTATGAGCTGGAGCCGTCATTATATCTTGGCTACTCATCCCCTCCCCCGTGTGAAAGCAGGAGGCACCAAAACAGGTCACCAGATTTATGATTTTTGAGAAAAAAATGTTAAAACTGGAATGCGTATACTGTAAGCACTAGATCCTACAAAAATCTGCTGGTTAAGAATAATCATCAAAAGGTGAGAATATATATATTTTTAAATTTTACCTTAAAATGCTAACACTGAAGCCATATGCCATAATATTGCAACTATCCACTACATGCTCTCTCAAATCAGGGACCTAGTAGGATTTGTTCATCCTTGTGTCCCCATTGACTACAATGACTGGAACATGGAACATGCTCAAAAAAACTTGCTGAGCCAATAAATGAATATTCCATTATATATCTTAACGGCAAGATTGGTCATTGAAATATTTATTTTATTTCTTATACTTATATACACTCATAAACTTGTTCTCAAATTTCTTGGCAAATATTCTAGAGTACAGGTTATTATTGCAAAAATATTACACAAATGATTTCTAACAGCATCAGAGTCTCCAGCCTTTCCTTTCTGCTTGTTCTTTCCTTATCACAAGTCAACCCTCTAACGTGCACCCATTAATAATATGGGGGGTGTTATTATTACACACTTGTAACTCCTCCTTTTTCCATTTCCATTCCTCAACAACAAACCCAATGAGCAGTGTATGTTTGAAATAGCTTTCTTCACAGTAATCTTACCTAGTGTATCTAGTACACGTATTTTTCTCCTTGGGTTCAGAATTCTACTGGGTGAGCTTACATTAAATATAGAATAAGGGAATTGAATCATGGACAATCAAGAAAAACACACTCTATTTCCTGCAGATACTTGAGTCATAATAGTCATCTGCACATTTCCCCTTTGCTTCCAACTGGAACATAGTGGTTCTGTAGTTCTCAGCAAACCAACTGATATTTCTGGTCCATGTGACAACACAGGATGTCTCACATGTGATGGTGCAATTTGGTCAGGGAACATTATCAAGTGAAGAAAGTTCTGGGTCAACAGTCTAGAAGAGTGGGGTTGGAAAGTAACATCTGTCAAGTATCAGAAGCTGTTGCAACCTTGAAATAATGCAATTATTTACTTTTCTTACTGTCCTGACTGTTTCTAGCCCATGCCTTATGACACCATGACACTATGACTCTCTCTCTCTATGTGTGTGTATGTGTACTATATTTATACATATAAAATCCTATATGTACATAGCTATATATATATACATTATATGTATTATATGTATGTGATCTTACAATGACACTGCAAGATGGAAACTTATTTTCTCTGCTTTATTCATAAAACTAGTATTTAGAAAGATTATGTACTTTGTGCAAAGCCACCTGACTAATAATTGGAGAAATGAATTCAAACCTAGGCCAACTAATCTACACTAGTTGCATTGACTCCTACAAATTTTTGACCAAAATATTAGATAGGCTGAAGCTGAAGGAAAGAGTTTTTGGGTTGTTGCGAGAGCAACATTAGTTTGAGTGACAACTGTGACACATCAAGGGTGCTAGAGTGTATCAGCAAAGGGAACTTGGGCTCTTCCCTATTGCCTCTTTGTTGAAACCTGGGAGCTGTAGATTACTGCAGAGCTCAGCTGATGGCCTTGGCCCATGTTCTGGGCACAAAAATTGTAATTTCACGATACCCTGTCTATCTCACAGAACAAGAACACTTAGATTAGGAACCTACCTTCTAAACTCCCTGGCCCTCAGATCAAACATCTTAAATCACAATTGGTATCACCACTTACCCTTTCTTTTTTTATTTATTTTTTTTATTTTTGAATTTTATTTTATTTATTTATTTTTATACAGCAGGTTCTTTTTAGTTATCCATTTTATACACATCAGTGTATACATGTCAATCCCAATCTCCCAATTCAGCACACCCCCACCCCCACCCCACCACCGCTTTCCCCACTTGGTGTCCATACGTTTGTCCTCTACACCTGTGTCTCAATTTCTGCCCTGCAAACCAGTTCATCTGTACCATTTTTCTAGGTTCCACATACATGCATTAATATACGATATGTGTTTTTCTCTTTCTGACTTACTTCACTCTGTATGACAGTCTCTAGACACATCCACGTCTCAACAAATGACCAAATTTCGTTCCTTTTTATGGCTGAGTAATATTCCATTGTATATATGTATCACATTTTCTTTATCCATTCATCTGTCGATGGACATTTAGGTTGCTTCCATGACCTGGCTGTTGTAAATAGTGCTGCAATGAACATTGGGGTGCATGTGTCTTTTTGAATTATGGTTTTCTCTGGGTATGTGCCCAGTAGTGGGATGGCTGGATCATATGGTAATTCTATTTTGAGTTATTTAAGGAACCTCCATACTGTTCTCTATAGTGGCTGTATCAATTTACATTCCCACCAACAGTGCAAGAGCGTTCCCTTTTCTCCACACCCTCTCCAGCATTTGTTGTTTGTAGATTTTCTGATGATGTCTATTCTAACTGGTGTGAGGTGATACCTCATTATAGTTTTGATTTGCATTTCTCTAATAATTACTGATGTTGAGCAGCTTTTCATGTGCTTCTTGGCCATCTGTATATCTTCTTTGAAGAAAAGTCTATTTAGGTCTTCTGCCCATTTTTGGATTGGGTTGTTTCTTTTAATATTGAGCTGCATGAGCAGTTTATATATTTTGGAGATTAATCCTTTGTCCATTAATTCATTTGCAAATATTTTCTCCCATTCTGAGGGTTGTCTTTTCATATTGTTTTGGTTCCTTTGCTGTGCAAAAGCTTTGAAGTTTCATTAGGTCCCATTTGTTTATTTTTGTTTTTACCTCCATTACTCTAGGAGGTGGATCAAAAAAGATCTTGCTGTGATTTATGTCAAAAAGTGTTCTTCCTATGTTTTCCTCTAAGAGTTTTATAGTGTCGGGTCTTACATTTAGGTCTCTAATCAATTTTGTGTTTATTTTTGTCTACGGTGTTAGGGAGTGTTCTAATTTCATTCTTTTACATGTAGCTGTCCAGTTTTCCAAGAACCACTTATTAAAGAGACTGTCTTTTCTCAATTGTATATCCTTGCCTCCTTTGCCATAGATTAGTTGACCATAGGTGTGTGGTTTTATCTCTGGGCTTTCTGTCTTGTTCCAATGATCTATGTTTCTGTTTTTGTGCCAGTACCATATTATCTTGATTACTGTGGTTTTATAGTATAGTCAGAAGTCAGGGAGTCTGATTCCTCCAGCTCTGTTTTTTTTTTTTTTTTTTTTTTTCCCTCAAGACTGCTTTGGCTATTCGGGTCTTTTGTGTCTCCATACAAATTTTACATTTTTTTTTTGTTTTGTTTTAGCTCTGTGAAAAATGCCATTGGTAATTTGATAGGGATTGCATTGAATCTGTAGATTGCTTTGGGTAGTGTAGTCATTTTCACAATATTGATTCTTCCAATGCAAGAACATGGTATATCTCTCCATCTGTTGATATCATCTTTAATTTCTTTCATCAGTGTCTTATAGTTTTCTGCATACAGGTCTTTTGTCTCCCTAATTAAGTTTATTCCTAGGTATTTTATTCTTTTTGTCGCAATGGTAAATGGGAGTGTTTCCTTAATTTCTCTTTCAGATTTTTCATCATTAGTGTATAGGAATGCAAGAGATTTCTGCACATTAATTTTGTATCCTGCAACTTTACCAAATTCATTGATTAGCTCTACTAGTTTTCTGGTGGCATCATTAGGATTCTCTATGTATAGTATCATGCCATCTGCAAAGAGTGGCAGTTTTACTTCCTCTTTTCCTATTTGGATTCCTTTTATTTCTTTTTCTTCTCTGATTGCCATGGTTAAGACTTCCAAAACTATGTTGAATAATAGTGGTAAGAGTGGACATCCTTGTCTTGTTCCTGATCTTAGAGGAAATGGTTTCAGTTTTTCACCATTGAGAATGATGTTTTCTGTGGGTTTGTCGTATATGGCCTTTATTATGTTTAGGTAGGTTCCCTCTATGCCCACTTTCTGGAGAGTTTTTATCATAAATGGGTGTTGAATTTTGCCAGAAGCCTTTTCTGAATCTGCTGAGATGATCGTATGGTTTTTATTCTTCCATTTGTTAATATGGTGTATCACATTGATTGATTTGCGTATACTGAAGAATCCTTGCATCCCTGTGATAAATCCCACTTAGTCCTGATGTATGACCCTTTTAATGTGTTGTTGAATTCTCTTTGCTAGTATTTTGTTAAGGATTTTTGCATCTATAATAATCACTGATATTGGTCTGTAATTTTCTTTTTTTGTAGTATCTTTGTCTGGTTTTGGTATCAGGGTGATGGTGACCTCATAGAATGAGTTTGGGGTTGTTCCTTCCTCTGTAATTTTTTGGAAGAGTTTGAGAAGGATGGGTGTTAGCTCTTCTCTAAATGTTTGATAGAATTCACCTGTGAAGCCAACTGGTCCTGGACTTTTGTTTGTTGGAAGATTTTTAATCACAGTTTCAACTTCATTATTTGTGATTGGTCTGTTCCTATTTTTTATTTCTTCCTGGTTCAGACTTGGAAGGTTATACCTTTCTAAGAATCTGTCCATTTCTTCCAGGTTGTCCATTTTATTGGCATAGAGTTGCTTGTAGTAGTCTCTTAGGATGCTTTGTATTTCTGCGGTGTCTGTTGTAACTTCTTTTTCATTTCTAATTTTATTGATTTGAGTCCTCTCCCTCTTTTTCTTGATGAGTCTGGCTAATGGCTTATCAATATTGTTTATCTTCTCAAAGAACCAGCTTTTAGTATTATTGATCTTTGCTATTGTTTTCTTTGTTACTATTTCATTTATTTCTGCTCTGATGTTTATGATTTCTTTCCTTTTGCTAATTTTGGGTTTTGTTTGTTCTTCTTGCTCTAGTTCCTTTAGGTGTAAGGTTAGTTTGTTTATTTGAGATTTTTCTTGTTTCTTGAGGTAGGCTTGTATAGCTATAAACTTCCCTCTTAGAACTGTTTTTGCTGTATCACATAGGTTTTGGATCATCATGTTTTCATTGTCATTTTTCACCAGGTATTTTTTGATTTCCTCTTTGATTTCTTCAGTGATCTCTTCGTTTTCTAGTAATGTATTGTTTAGCCTCTATGTGTTTGTGTTTTTTATGTTTTTTTTTACCTGTAATTCATTTCTAATCTCATAGTGTCATGGCCAGAAAAGATGCTTGATATGATTTCAATTTTCTTAAATTTACTAAGGCTTGCTATGTGACCCAAGATGTGATCTATCCTGGAGACTGTTCCGTTCGCACTTGAGAAGAAAGTGTAATCTGCTGTTTTTGGATGGAAAGTCCTATAAATATCAATTAAATATATCTGGTCTATTGTGTCATTAGAAGCTTCTGTTTCCTTATTTATTTTCATTTTTAATGATCTGTCCATTAGTGTAAGTGAGGTGTTAAAGTCCCCCACTATTATTGTGTTACTGTCAATTTCCTGTTTTATAACTGTTAGTAGTTGCCTTATGCATTGAGGTTCTCCTATGTTGGGTGTATATATATTTATAACTGTTATATCTTCTTCTTGGATTGATCCCCTGATCATTATGTAGTGTCCTTCCTTGTTTCTTGTAACATTCTTTATTTTAAAGTCTATTTTATCTGATATGAGTATTGCTACTCCAGCTTTCTTTTGATTTCCATTTGCATGGAATATCTTTTTCCATCCCCTCACTCTCATTCTGGATGTGTCCCTAGGTCTGAAATGGGTCTCTTGTAGACAGCATATATATGGGTCTTGTTTTTGTATCCATTCAGCAAGCCTGCATCTTTTGGTTGGAGCATTTAATCCATTCACATTTAGAGTATTATTGATATGTATGTTCCTATTACCATTTTCTTAATTATTTTGGGTTTGTTTTTGTAGGTACTTTACTTCTCTTGTGTTTCTCACTTAGAGAAGTTCCTTTAGCATTTGTTGTGGAGCTGGTTTTGTGGTGCTGAATTCTCTTAGCTTTTGCTTGTCTGTAAATCTTTTGATTTCTCCATTGAATCTCAATGTGTTTCTTGCCAGGCAGAGTAATCTTGGTTGTAGTTTCTTCCCTATCATCACTTTAAGTATATCACGACACTCTCTTCTGGCTTATAGAGCTTCTGCTGACAAATCAGCTGTTAATCTTATGGAAGTTCCCTTGTATGTTATTTGTCCTATTTCCCTTGATGCTTTTTTTTCAAATATAAATTTATTTATTTATTTATTTATTTAGGGCTGTGCTGGGTCTCCATTTCTGTGTGAGTGCTTTCTCTAGTTGCGGGGAGCGGGGGCCACTCTTCATCACAGTGCATAGGCCTCTCACTGTCGTGGTGTCTCTTGTGGTGGAGCACAGGCTCCAGACGCGCAGGCTCAGTAGTGTGGCTCACGGGCCTAGTTGGTCCACGGCATGTGGGATCTTCCCAGACCAGGGCTTGAACCAGTGGCCCCTGCATTGGCAGGCAGATTCTCAACCACTGCGCCACCAGGGAAGCCCCTCCCTTGCTGCTTTTAATAATTTTTATTTGTGTTTAATTTTTTTGCCTATTTGATTACTATGTGTCTCAGCATGTTTCTCCTTGGGTTTATCCTGAATGGGACTCTCTTCTTGGACTTGGGTGCCTATTTCCTTTCCTATGTTATTGAAGTTTTCGACTATAATTGCTTCAAATATTTCCTTTGGTCCTTTCTCTCTCTCTCTTCTCCTTCTGGAACCCCTATAATGTGAATGTTGTTGTGTTTAATATTTTCCCAGAGGTCTCTTAGGCTGTCTTCATTTCTTTTCATTCTTTTTTCTTTATTCTGCTCCACAGCAGTGCATGCCACCATTCTGTCTTCCTGGTCACTTATCCGTTCTTCTGCCTCAGTTATTTTGCTATTGATTCCTTCTAGTGTAGTTTTCATTTCAGTTATTGTATTGTTCATATCTGTTTGTTTGTTCTTTAATTCTTCTAGGTTTTTGTTAAACCTTTCTTGCATCTTCTCGATCTTTGCCTCCATTCTTTTCCCAGGTCCAGGATCATCTCTACTATCATTATTCTGAATTATTTTTCTGGAAGGTTGCCTATCTCCACTTCATTTAGTTGTTTTTCTGGGGTTTTATCTCGTTCCTTCATCTGGTACATAGCCCTCTGCCTTTTCATCTTATCTATCTTTCTGTGAATGTGGTTTTGTTCCACAGGCTACAGGATTGTAATTCTTCTTGCTTCTGCTGTCTGCCCTCTGGTGCATGAGGCTATCTAAGAGGCTTGTGGAAGTTTCCTGATGGGAGGGACTGGTGGTGTGTAGAGCTGACTGTTGCTCTGGTGAGCGGAGCTCAGTTAAACTTTAATCCACTTGACTGCTGATAGGTGGGGCTGGGTTCCCTCCCTGTTGGATGTTTGGACTGAGGCAAACCAACACTGGAGCCTACCTGGGCTCTTTGGTGGGGCTAATGGCAGACTCTGGGAGGGCGCACTCCAAGGATTACTTCCCAGAACTTCTGCTGCCAGTGTCCTTGTCCCCACTCTGAGCCACAGCCACGCCCCACCTCTGCAGGAGACCCTCCAACACTAGCGGGTAGGTCTGATTCAGTCCCCCCTGGGGTCACTGCTCCTTTCCCTGTGTCCCGATGTGCACACTACTTTGTGTTTGCCCTCCAAGAGTGGAATTTTTGTTTCCCCCAGATCTGTCAAAGTTCTACAATCAAATCCCAGTGGCTTTCAAAATCTGATTCTTTAGGAATTCCTCCTCCCGTTGCCAGACCCCCAGGTTGGGAAGCCTGACATGGGGCTCAGAACCTTCATTCCTGTGGGTGGACTTCTGTGTTATAAGTCTTGTCCAGTCTGTGAGTCACTCACCCAGCAGTTATGGGATTTGATTTTACTGTGATTCTGCCCCACTTATCGTCTCACTGTGGTTTCTCCTTTGTCTTTGGATGTGGGGTATCTTTTTTGGTGAGTTTCAGTGTCTTCTTGTCGATGATTGTCCAGCAGATAGTTGTGATTCTGGTGTTCTCACAAGAGGGAGTGAGATCACATCCTTCTACTCTGCCATCTTGGTTCCAATCCCACCACTTATCATTTCTTGATCATGGCATTCACTCCCAATGATCTGATTATTTTAAAGCCCTTTACCAAGTTAAAAATTATGTAACAAGTTAGAATGCAGAGGGATTAGATTCCCTAGTATCTTTAGATACTAGTAGAACTTTAAAAGAGAGAGAGAGAAAAGTAAGAAAGAATATTTAGTAATCCAATTCTTTGTTAGATTTACTCTCTTAATGAGTTATGTCAATTATTAAAAAAAATAGGAATAGTTAATAGAATATTATTCAAATGAATAAAATCAGCTGCAATCTGCCATCCAAACATTGGCCCTTTGGAGCAAGAGTAATTTCATCTTGCCCCTTCCCTTTCTTTTAATTGATATACAATTGATATATAACAATGTTTCATGCAGACAACATAATGATTCAATATGTGTATATATTGCAAAGTTATCACCACAATAAGTTAGTAAGCATCCATCACACACATAGTTACAATTATTTTTCTTCTGATGATAACTTTTAGGATCTACTCTCCTAATAACTTCCAAGTACACAATACAGTATTATTAACTACAGTAACCTGGCTGTACATTATATCCCTAGGACTTATTTTTAAGTGGACCTTTGCACATTTTGACCACCAAATGCCCCCTTTTTAAGGTTCATCAAGTACCATGAATGCTTGAATGTAAGATAATTTTTTTTTTTTCCCAAGACTACCCCTCAGAACACAGGAGCCACACTATGCTGGGCCTCTTTAGGATTCTTTCATGTTAAAAGCCCTGTTTGAAGAAGGCACATCAGACTTTGAGAGCTTGAATCAATTTCTGTTTTGGATGCTTACAGAGGTCAACCATTAAAAAGAATAACAAAGTACTTTAACACAGTTTAATAATTAGTCCCGGGATTAATTCAAATTTGCAGTTTTCTATAACTATGTAAGGACACATTTTAAAGACCACTTCAAAAATTCGATGGACAAAATGTGCGTGTTGTGGCAAAGAAGAATACATACCTAAGCATACCTAACTATACCTGAGTATACCTAAGCATACCTAAGAACACCTAAGTATGCCTAAGCATACCTAATCATACCTAAGTATACCTAAGTATACCTAAGTATGCCTAAGTATACCTAAGCACACCTAAGTATACCTAAGTATGCCTAAGTATACCTAAGTATACCTAAGCACACCTAAGTATACCTAAGTATACCTATGTATACCTAAGTATGCCTAAGTATACCTAAGTATACCTAAGCACACCTAAGTATACCTAAGCATACTCATACCTACAATGAATGAGAAACTAATTGTTCTCTTGTTATGCAAGGGCTGGGCTTTGTTACTGCTCACTGAGTCATCCCTGTTACCTACAGCAGTGCCTGATTGCCAGGCAGTGCTCAAAATGCATTTGCTGCCTAAAAAGTGAATGAATATATGGTTAATTGTGGTTTGAAAGAAAAATTTCTAGTGAAAACATTAACTTCAAAAAGTACTGGGGCTTCCCTGGTGGCGCAGTGGTTGAGAGTCCGCCTACCAATGCAGGGTACATGGGTTCATGCCCCATTCCGGGAGGATCCCACATGATTCAGAGCATCTAGGCCCATGAGCCAGGCTGCTGAGCCTGCGAGTCTGGAGCCTGTGCTCCACAACGGGAGAGGCCACAACAGTGAGAGGTCTGCATACCGCAAAAAAAAAAAAAAAAAAAAAAAAAAAAAATTGTACTATCTTTCTAATAACTTGAAAATGATGATGACTTGTTAGATGGCCCACAAGTAACATTAATGATGACTGAGACACTGACAGTGATGTGGCTTAAATTAAGTTTAAAATATTTTTAATGCAATGTGATATTGAAAAAGCAATAACTGTTATTTAAATATAGCAAGTACAAATTTGACTATTCCTTATATCCCTAGATGATTATATATTTAGGTAGGTCACTGTTTTTCTGGGAGAACAGGGATTATTTTTATCTGGGGTAGCATTATATTCCAGTTTTTGAGGAATTTGAAGCCTTGGCTTTCAAGTTGGTGTCTATTTAGACTGAAACTCTATACTTCCAGAGGGGATACTCATAAGGCATGATTTTGATTCACCCTAATATGTATTATTGAATATGTGACACCCAGAATTTAATGTAACAGTGCTTTGTAGTTAGATACAGAAGAGAGTGAAGTTTTTTTCTCCCTTATTCTGGAAGCTGTGTGCTGACTAAAGTAGCTTAAAATTTCATTTGCACTTTGACAGTCACATCACACTATTGACTAATATTCAGACTTCCTGCAACTAAAATCCCAACATCTTTCTGACTTGTGCTGATAAGCCTCATAATCCTCCAACCATACTTGTGCTGTTAGCTGCACTGAACTCTATTTTTACCCTTACTTTTGTCCAGCTTACAAGATAGCCTTCTAACAGAGTACTGCACCTCCAAATTTCCCATAATCTGCAAATATGATGCCTGTTATGAATCTATGACCCTACTAACTTTTTGATAGAGAAAGCAAATGAAGATGCATTGGTGAGGTGTCATGAAGTTAAACACAGATTTTCTCCTAAAGAAATATCAGTCAGTGAATATTAAATACTTCAATAAAGTTGCTATGGACTGAAATGTGTCCTCCCCACCAATGACAATTTATACCTAAGCTGAAGCTCTAACCCCTAGTATGATGGTATTTGGAGATTGGGTCTTTGGGAGATAATTAGGTTTCAATGAATCATGAGGATGTGGACCTCGTAGTGGGATTAAGGCCTTGTAGAAAGAGATACCAGAGAGCAATGTGAGGACATAGAAAGAAGAGAGCCATCTGCAAGGCAGGGAGAGGGTCCTTACCAGAACCACAGTATGCTGGTGTCCTGGTCTTGGACTTCTAAGCCTCTAGAATCGTAAGAAAATAAATTCCTCTTGTTTAATTCACCCAGTCTGTGTTTTTTGTTTGTTTTTGTTTTTTTGGCAGCCTAAGCTGACTAATAAAAAGTAAAATGAAAAGGAAGTTCCATGTAAACTTGAGAGGAGTTATTACATTTTGGGTGCTCGATTAACATAAGATTTGTAAGAATAAGATAATGGAAGCATCTAATCGGAGAACTTTAGCTCTAAAACAAGGAGAAATATGATTGATGTTTAAAAGAGGAAGAATTATCATGAAATATATTTCAATGGTTGAAATGAAAACTAATGATGGAAGGAGCAATCCTGGAGATGGAGTAGTAAAACTGGAGTGCTTCAAAAGTTGGAGTTATGAGGTAGATTGAATAAGAACATGGAATTCTGTGACTAATTTCACAGATTAAAAGCAATATGATCAAAGAAAGTAGGAATTGTTCCAAATGACAAAATAGTCAGGAAGTAGCATATATAGTACGTTTTTCATGTCATCCCTAAATTACATGGGACTAGAGATAAACAGAGTGGAGAGAAGGGGAAGAGTCAGTAATATGGATTTAAGTGACTCAAATTTTATAGACATGAACTACATAGCGGTTAATATTTAAGGTCCCATATTAGTTTTCTTTTATTTTACAAAACCATTAATTTTTTTTCCATTCATTTGTTCCCCTTACAAGTTCAACTAGGACACACTATTCATTGATGTATTTTTTTAAAGTTTTTGTTCTATTATTTTTTCATGAAATTGAACTAGATCTTTTCAGAGCATTTCTATATTAGGCACAGAGCTTTGCTGCTGTTTTTTAAGCTAAGTCAAACATAAATAGGAGCTCTCCCCACTTCCATTGAAGTGTCACTCAGCAGAGTACCCACACTAGCGAGGAGGTGGTTCTCTCTAGAGAGATTAGTCATGCTGTGTTTTATACTTAGACATTTTTCTCAGAAGTGAAACTATTTAAATTTCCCATCTTATTTTCTGTCTAGTTTTTCTTTGAAAACTTGCTTTTGTTTCTATCCTAAACAACCTTTATCGTTTCTTTCATTTTATGACTTGAGTTTTAAATGATCCCATACAAACATTCCAATTAGTGGCAAAGTTGGTACATACTTTAAATTAAGAGCATATGTGGGTTAACATAATTTTAGATAACAGATTTGCATCCTTAAATATACAAAAATCTCAGGAGATATTCAAATGATATTTTTAAAAGAGCACAACAAAAACATCTATTTGAATAGAGTATTCTTCACATAACCCTGGGTATGTGTAAGAGCTGGCACTGAGTCTCCAAAGTCTGAAATGAATGATATAGCATGTGCTATGAATTAAGTATAATTTAAAGTATTTTAAAAAATACAAAACAACATCTTGTATCACTCTATAAATGTGTCTGATATTTGTAAACTACCAATGAAAGCATTCTCTCAATAAGAAAAATTTCTCAATATATTTAGCCAACTGTAAACCATCCATAATAAAAATATCAATTAATAAATGATTTGAGTAAGAAAAGATATTCTTTTGGCCTAAGAGCTAGAACTAACAACAGTCATCCAGTCTCAGTCAATGAAATAGAAATCCACAGACTTTCTGAAATGCTTAAGACTCTGTTTCAAAAGTTTTCCATGATTTCTGAACTCATTTCACGTACTGAGTTAAATGACTTTTATGTCATTTCCTTAGTGACTCTGTACTCTAGAACAATATCTAGCTTACCACAATATTTATTAGGGAGTGATTATTTATTTATTTATTATTTTTGTGTGTGTGTGGTACGCGGACCTCTCACTGCGGAGCACAGGCTCTGGACGCGCAGGCTCAGCAGCCATAGCTCACGGGCCCAGCTGCTCCACGGCATGTGGGATCTTCCCAGACCAGGGCAGGAACCCATGTCCCCTGCATCGGCAGGCGGACTCTCAACCACTGTGCCACCAGGGAAGCCCCAGGGAGTGATTTTGACACTAAGAATCATAAAGCAAAAAATCCCAAAGAATTATCTGAAAGTTTTGTTTGTGAATTGATTTATAGCCAATAAAGATGAATATACTTTTGCAACTGAACTGAAATCAAACACCTCTACTGACCGCATGTTCACTTAAAAATATACTTAATTGTTATCAGAGCTTTTGGTCATAAGCCAAATTAGGTGTTAGTGCTCTATAAACATGTTACAGAAGCAGTTTAAGAGAAAATAATCACAAAAGAAATTTTAATTTTTAAAAGTGACATATATAATTAAATTTTCCAAGCAATGCCATATCATTGGATCCCATGTGAATTACAGTGTCTTGTTGACTACCATCAAAGCTATACATCAATAATTACTTTATCCACTTTCTTTCCTCCAGTAATTTTGAAAATCTTATAAAGAATTTGTGATAGGAATTCTGTCACTCCAAAAAATTTCAAAGGCTTCAGTGGGTTTATGGAAGGAGATGGTCTCCTGTTAATTAAATTCTTCCCAAGAAATAATGAAGGTCACTCTCACATTATTATTTACTTCTTGGGATTTAATATAAAGTTAAGGTTATAAATAATTTTCTTTAGAATCTATTATATTTTAGCCATTGATGTTGCAAAGATTACTTTAAAAGAATATAATTGGGCAGTTAAAACAGAAAATAGCAGCATTCATTACAGTTTCCTTCTTTGAATTTTATTTTATTTATTTATTTTATACAGCAGGTTCTTATTAGTTATCTATTTTATACATATTAGTGTCTATATGTCAAACCCAATCTCCCGATTCATCCCACCACCACCCTCCACCTCCCATTACAGTTTTAATGTACCATACAGAATGAAGATAGATAATATTTTTCAAAGGGAAATAGGATCACTAAATCAATTCTTAATAATAATATTCAATTAACTTATAAAACTTCAAAACAATGTTGATTAATTTTTCTAATTATTAAAAAACATACATATGTAACCATGGTTGGCTTGGTTTCTATGGAAGGTATACTGTATAGACTATCAATTGTTAAAATAAGCAAAATGTTACACAGTTTATATATTGGTCATCTAAACATTAGCAGTTGTGGAAAATCCATATAAATGGATGGAGATATATTTAAATATTTATATATATTTAAAACTTCTGAACATCTTCTACTTATTGTTTCTTCAACTGATTTGCACAAACAATACCATGACCATAATACCTGCAGTACAAAAACCTTACCACTTTTATTTTTCTTTAAACAACCATGCAATTTAAAATGGACTGAAAAAGAAACATCGATTAATTTTAAACCATATGTTCCAATACTCTATTGGTGTATCATTTTAAAGGGTGTTATAAAAGCAAGCAAAGAGCTCATTTTTGAGTTTACTTATGTAACATGGGATTTATATCTCTGAAATAAGATCCACTAGACTTTGAGCACAATGATGGTGAGAAATAAGTCACTTTAGCATCAACATTGTTCCCAGAAAACACATTGCTTAATGCTAAATTGTTACTAAGTGAACTGATAAAGTAAATGAAATTCTTCACAGAGTTCTCAAAGGGAGTAATATGTCCATATCTTTTTCAACATTTAATAAATATTGAAGTTAAACTTATGTAATTTAAATGTTTATCCAGTGTAAGTCTGCACAGTCTAAAATATCAAGAATTTTTGTTTGGATAGAATTGAATCAATTGAGAAAAGTAGCATTAGATTTTTTATGTTGATCAAAAACTGATTATAAACTATAGATGTCTTTGGTTAATAAAAATCATAAGGCAAGTAATTACTTAATAATGTATTAGATACTTTGGTTCCATTGGAGAAAATGATAATGAAAAGGATTTTTGATGAATAAAGTTTGATGATAAGCTCACCTAGATTTCTAATATTCTAAATCAAGACATGTATCGGTCTCTTAGAATCACATTAAAGTAGACAGGCATCATAAGTAGTTGTCTTTAAGTATTTGAGAAAAGTTGCAAAACTGGACGTGAGTCAGTACAGTTTCTTAAGTACTACAAATACCACCAAAGAAAAAAGTCTTATCAATTATAAGCAGATATCTTCTTTTATATACATCACCAAAAAGTTATAGCAAAAATCAAACATTGGATTATTGTGCTAAGAGGAGATTCAGTTTCCAGAAGAGTAAAATGCCATGTGAATTCACATATTAATCTAGGCTCTTAAGTACAATTTTTTATCTCCAGCATATTATATTTGCTACTAGGTTTAATGTCTTTTCATAATTGAATGTTCAGTAGATGTGTTTAAATCCAGTGAAAATACAAGTAAGATTAAAAAATTCACTACTTAGATACTCAATGATTCCCATACTAAGTGTACTAATTTGATAAAACTGCTTTCATGACTTTAAAAGTGTCAGCACTTTTTAAATTTGGTTAGTTTTTTTCTAATAATGAAGAGCTGATGTGATAAAAATATCCACATAATCTTACAAACACATTTGTTGGTCAAATGTGACAAAGATGGGGCAGCATCTCCATGTGAAATCTCTAAATGTTCAGTATCCTTTTTTGGAGGAGTCAAAAAAAAAACAACACAATTTAATGAGTCAATATACAATGGACATATGGATTCATTTCATAAATCTAAAAACAGAGCGTCTTGTATGTTCCTGATTTGTACAGGGTAATAATTTTGAGTAAGGCAACATTTTTTGGAAACAAGTATAATGTGTTAGACATTTTTTTAGAGAAAGTTTGAGTTCCTGCTGTATGTTAGGTAACACATTAAACTTGTAGTGATATAAGTATTAAAAGTACTAGTAATACTATGTATAGTTTCCAGATTTAATAATGAAAACAATAATATATTATCTCTTGGGTTGAAAATTTGTGAGTTTTATAACTACATGTAATGAATAAAGAGTACAAACTCAGTTGCCGCTTACATTCAGAAAACCAATGGTAACATGGATATCTTTTTTGGCAATAGGATAAGTACTAAACAGACATGAATTAAAATCTTATTCTCTATCACTTTCTGGGGAACATGACACTGTCTGGTGCATTTAAAGATTTGGCTTAAATGGAATACTTCTCACTGTGGTTATATATGTTGCTCCCTCTGAGACAAGGCTAGGAAAACCAGATAAAAACAGACAAAAATAAACTGATATTAGTAAACACCCTGTAAAGAAATGAATTGTGGTGACTACATACTTTAGCAATGGCTTTGTCAAATTTTCTGCTTCAACTCTTTGACTTAAAAGTAAGTGATACAAAGACAAATAGCATATGATATCGCTTATATGTGGAATCTAAAATAAAAGGTACAAATGAACTTACTTACCAAACAGAAGCAGAATCACATATGTAAGAAACAAACTTATGGTTACAAGGGAATGCGGGGAAGGGATCAATTGGGAGGTTGGGATTGACCCATACACATTACTCTATATAAAATAGATAACTAGGGACTTCCCTGGTGGCACAGTGAATAAGAATTGCTTGCCAACACAGGTGACATGGGTTCGAGTCCTGGTCTTGGAAGATCCCAAATGCCGTGGAGGAACTAAGCCCACGAGCCACAACTACTGAGTCTGCGTGCCACAACTACTGGAGCCTGTGCACCTAGATGCCATTCTCTGCAACAAAGAGAAGTCACCACACTGAGAAGCCTGTGCACTGCAACAAAGTGTAGCCCCTGCTCGCCTCAACTAGAGAAAGCCCGTGTGCACCAATGAAGACCCAACACAGCCAAAAATAAATAAATAAATTTATTTAAAAAATAATAAAAAATAAAATATATAACTAATAAGAACCTGCTGTATAGCAAAGGGAAATCTACTCAATACTCTGTAATGGTTTATATGGGAAAAGAATCTAAAAAAAAAAAAAAAGAGTGGATATATGAATATGTATAACTAACTCACTTTGCTGTACACCTGAAACTAACATAACATTGTAAATCAACTATACTCCAATGCAAATTTTTTTTAAAGTTTTTAAATTGAAAAATAAAAATAAAGAAATAAATTAAATGATTACTCTAAGGCATTGTAGATCTACTGTGTGCTTTTTCTAGTTCAATCTATTGAAATGGGATGCTTTCCTGGGACAAATATAAAACAGAAAGTTCTCCAGGATTCTAACAGACTTTAAATTAAGGATTTTTTCCTTTTAATCTCTTGAGTCTTTTCTTGGCAAAATTTCTGTCCAGTTTCAAAATGATAGACAAGATGTCATTCCCAAACTATTCCTTCAATTACCTGGAATAAGCATATGTATATAAATATTCTTTTGAAGTAAAGGTGTATGCTCAAGGTTAATTAGCATTGTAAATTTTTGGAGTGAGAGATCTGGGGCACATGTAAAATCAAGGGCATTATAGAACTATATGCTTTGTATCTGCCTAAAGATCATCAACTAAAAATCTAAAACTATTAAATATGTATATATATATTTTTAATTTACTAGAGGTGATGCATCACATAATTAAAGGAAGTAAGTAGATTTTGGAAAAAAATATTTCTTTTTAGAAATAAAAGAAAAAAAGGATTTAAAATCTTTCATACACTGTAGATGTCCTTACATACAGAAGGTAGATAACATACACACTCTAAAATAAAGTAATTATGATGCTGTGCAAGGCATCAAATTAAAAACTCCAGTTTACCCATTACTGGACATTCTTAATTCTAAATTCTACTTTAATCAATATGCTGAAACTGGAAACTGCTAAATGTAAAACCTTCTTTAACCACTCCAGCCAGTTTAACCTCTTATTGAATGATTTTAGTAGCTTATTCTTTTAAAGAGCATACTCAAAATAATCTCCTGATGTCAAAATAACAGGAGTAGAATGACCATCTATACATCTGTTCTCATCTCCTTCCCTCAGGCATTTCCCTTCCCCCCAGGCTTTTCCCTTGATTTATCCAATTTTCATCTTTCCTTGCTAGCATTTCTGTGTCACTTTTTCTCACCACTCCATATGTTTAGGAAGCCTTCCAGATTACACTCATCAAGCTATTGCAGCCTCCTCCATATAGCCCCAAAAAGCAAGCTGCTCAGTCAAACATTACAATCATGACCTTTTACAAATCTCTATTTTTCCTATTTATGTTAAAATGTCTATTTCTTTTCCCCCCTCAGGACCATCACATCTTATAACAGAAATCTGCTATTAAATGATTGCAAAAGGTTTCATAATTTATTTATTATAATGCTTATGAATGAATGATTATTTTTAATCACAGCAACTCATTATGCACTAAAGAGATAGTGAAGGTGATAACACTATTACCACAGGAATAGAATGATCTCTGATTATTTTTAATGTCAGCTATAGTTGTTCCATTAAAGAGAAGATAAAATATGTGAAAACAGATGTGTAAATTCTTGTATAAAATATATTTTAGATTTAGATATATTTCTTGAAAACATGCAAATCAATGTCAAATTATAAATTAAGAAGAAGCCAGAAATTCAAGGTCAAAAAGTACTTTACACATTTAAGAATTGAAGTCTGGTCACCTATATCTTTTTGAAAGTGTTCTTATAACTAATTTATGCCATGAACTAGGAAATTGCTAAATTGTATGCCATATTTTAAAAATATTTATCATATACTCACATGATCCTTCTTATTTCTTCACATGAGGATTAGGGGCATTAAGCAAGAGAAGGTCTGTTTCTTCTCCCATCTCTGCAGCTCAACACACACAAACTCTTGGGGAAGTCCCTTAAGGTTCTGAGTTTTGGTTTTCTCATTTAGTAAACAGAGGTAGTAATGATTTCCAGCTTACCCTACCTATTAAAGATGTTTAAAGTATCAAATGTGATAACATATAAAACATTGTTATAAAAGATAAAAAATTAAAACAATAATAAGGTACCACAACACACCTACTAGAATGGCCCAGATCTGAAACACTGACAACATCAAATGCTGGCAAGGATGTGGAGCAACAGAAACTCTCATTCATTGCTGGTGGGACAATGAACGCAAAATGGTACAGCCACTTTGGGAGACAGCTTGGCTGTTTCTTACAAAGCTAAATATACCCTCATCATGTGATTCAGCTACTGTGTTCCTTGGTATTTGCCCAAAGGAGTTGAAAACATATGTCACACAAAAACCTGCACATAGTTGTATGTTTATGGCACCTTTACTTGTAATGGCCAAAACCTGGAAGAAACCAACATGTCCTTCAGCAGGTGAATGGATAAATAAACTGTGGTACACCCAGACACTGGAATATTATTGGGCATTAAAAAGAAGTGAACTATCAAGCCATGAAGAGAGATGGAGGAACCTTAAATGCATATTACCAAGTGACAGAGGCCCATCTGAAGAGTTACATACTGAATGATTCCAACTACAATATATGATATTCTGGAAAAGGAAAACTATGGAGATGGTAAAAAGATTAGTGGTTGCCAGAAGTTGGTGGTTGGGCAGGATGAATAGGCAGAGCATAGATTTTTAGAGCAGTGAAAATACTTTGTGTGATACTATAATGATGGGTACAAGTCATTATACATTTGTCTAAATCCATAGAATGTACAACACCAAGAGTGAACTATAATGTAAACTATGGCCTTTGGGTGATTATAATGTATCAATGTATATTCATCAATTGTAGCAAATGTACCCCTCTTGTGGGGGACGTTGATAATAGGTGAGGCTATTCATGTGTCGGAGCAGGGGTATACGGGCAATCTCTGTATCTTCCCCTCAGTGTGAACCTAAAACTGCTCTATTTTTGTTAATAAATAAATTTACTCACCTGTATAAGAAACAAGTGATACAGTTCAGCAGAAATTCCAACCTTTAAGACAGCCAAATAAAATACAAAGTCTTCAGTATGCTTCTCTCTATGGTGGTCACAATGACATACACTCAGTGGGGACTGTAAATCATAGTGTTTTTGCCCTTAGGAAAATAGAATCATTCATTAGGAAATATTGAGATAGAAGCTAGAATAAAAGCAGTTTCATCTCAAAGCAGTAGAGAAATTCAAATATTTCTTAAATTCAAGTTTGCTCTAAATTTCTATGATTCTATGATCTTTAGATGGCAATTTAAGCTGCCTTCATAGTGAGGTGAAAACTATTCAGAAGAATTTTAGTGCCCTATGTCTTTTGCTGCAGGGTCATGAGGACATGGCCATGCTCATAGATGCAGTGGCGTATTCAATGGAATGTTTACAAAGGAACTCTGGTGAAGAGGTGAGAGAATGGTAAACAGAGTGTGAAAAAGAGAAGAAAATTGGAAACATTTTCTCTACAGAACTGTTAGAGACTTAGAATCAGAAAACGTCAGCAAATAAAATGCAAAGGCATGAAGCCAAATGGATAAACTAAAAGTGCCCCATAGCCTGACTCCCCAACATATGAATCAATAAATGTATCAAATGCTAACTTCAATGCCTAATTTACAGACCAATGTGAAAGGAAAGGCATAAGGCAGGAGGACTATCCCAAGATAGCTCCTGATCTACCACTAGAAAAATGAGGTTTTAAGATTCAAGAGTACTGTGTTGTCAAAGATGAGACAATTTCCAAGATATGTTATTTGAGTATATGAGTGATACTCAAACAGTAGCATGAATTTAATTCCTCATAATGCTAAAGAAAATAAAGAAAATTTAGTCCTATATATGTATGCTTATTAATTGATAGATACAATTTTTTTTAGTGATATCAAGTTAATTCAGTTGTTTAAAGCATCATTGTCCAATATTGATAGCCATAGGTGTCTATTTAAATTTAAAGTAATATAACTTAAATAAAATTAAAAAAAATATTTCCTCAATCCCACTAGTCACACTTACAGTGCTCAGGAGCCATATGTGTCTACTGTATACATTAGCACTGATAGAGACATTTCTCTCATATCAGAAAGTTTTTTGGACAGCATGGCTTTATTGTAATACAGTTTTCCAAAATATTGAGGTGCAGAAGCATATTTCGCAAGTGATAGGGTCATCTAAAATCAGAGATAAGCCTAATATATAACTATAACAATACTGAATGCAATATAAAACCAAAGAATACAAAAACATGTAAGAATTTCCCTTATAATAAATGCTATCTAAAAACTAAAACAAACTAAATTTTGATATCACGGGCTTAAAACGATCATTTTATTTTTACCTGTTAGACTTTATTACAATCTTTCACATTTACAGGATAGTGGGAGGTCTTGGGGTGGGTTGGGTGCCCCTTCCTTTCATCTGTGCACATACTGCTACTTTAAAACTCATGTCATTTACTAGTCTCTGTTCATCATCTTGTAACCCTGGTATCCAGCATGTACTCAGTACAGGTTTGTGAAATGAGGGAGACTCTCATCCAGTTCTAACAGGAAATCAGTCAGCATCTGCTTCAACACTAACGCTGGCAAGAGATTTGCCACCTCATAAGAGAAAGCATTCCATTTTTAACAACTCAGAAAGAAGTGTCTTCATTACAAGAACATCCAAATTTACCTGCTTATATAACTCCCATTAATCCTACAGTTTACCAGATAAAGTTTGAAAGAAGTTTCTTTTTCCATGTAAAAGCCTTTGAAGTACTTGTAGCCGACTGTAACACAACATACCAACTCTCCTCATAAGGTATCATTTCCAGATACTTCTTTGTTCTCTTTTAATGTTTCCTCTCTCAAAGAGCAATGTCCAGAACATTGCATTATCTACCAGTTGTTCTGATCAGTGCAGAGAACTGTGGGAACTTCCTCCATGGCTCTGTGCAGTGTATTTCTATTCAGGATGCCCAAGATTCCATTAGCTTTTCTTGGCATTCTCATCACAGATGACTCACAGTCCATTTACAATCAAGTAGGAGTTCCTAAGTCTTTAAGATGTGATGTCAAATCATGACTCCTTTGTCCTTGGTTCTTCTAGTTGGTTTCTTGTGTTTGAGAGGAGGACCTTATTTCATGCTGATGGTTTGAGCATGTTGTTTCCATCAGTCAAGATTTTCTAAACTTTGATTGGTCAATCATCTAATATATTAGCTATCAATTCAGCTTTATGTTGAGTGCAAATGTGATAAGCATAGCCTATATGTCTACATCAAAATCACTGACAAAAATAGTCCAAGGGCAAATGCCTGTATCACAATATCAGAAACCTCCTTCTAAGATGATACTTACATTTACCATTTTTGATCACTTATGATGTTTTAAGAACCACATATATGTGATCTTTAACTCTTATAACAACTCTTTAATATGCTATCTTCATTTCATAGAGAAAGATGGAAAATGTGAAGGATTTCATCAATAGCAGGTAACTGGGCAATGCCAGAACTGGAATTGCAACAGGGATCTTCTCACTGCAAAGCCTGCCTGTTACCACATGGCACTCACTTCCTTCAAGTACAGCTGGATCCCCTTAGATCTAATACCTAGAACATGTTTATCTGTTCTCTTCCCTGAAATATATCTAATAAAGACTGGCAAAAGCCATGCTGACATCACCAGTTTATTTCTATAGCATTCCAGTAAGCTGCCAAACTATCTCTTCAAAATTAAAAATGAAATATTTTTGGCATTCTTGCTTCTGTAAGTATTTCTAATTGATTACATTTTTTCCCTAAATATTTTCAACACACCCAATTTTCTATTCCATACTTTGCTATGGAGTGTTAAGTCCATTAGTTTTTATTTATTTAAGTCCACCATTTAACCCTTTTTGAGTTTTAGACCTCCCCCCAACCCAAAGCAAATGATATATGGAGACACTTTCCATTTCAACACTGTACTGCTTTACCAGAAGCTTATAAAGTTATAATAAATTGAAATCACTAGTCTCATGCCTACAATTATGTTCATAGCAAAATCCTGTCAGTGAAAGAACACCTTACTCTTCAGCTTCAATAGTATGATTGAAAAATCTAAATTTGACTCCTTGGCCCAGCACTTTCTACATGATACAGGATTATGAACATCAGTTAAGTACCCTCTTTTTCAAACTATTTTTTTTAATAACAAGCATTGATTGATTTACTTTCTAGCAATTGTTTCCAAAAAATCTCAGAAATATTTGTGCTTTGACCTAAAGCAAATAAAATGGTATTTTTTACCAAAATTATATTTTTACAGATATACACAGAATTAATTAACTTGGATTAAGCTAAATCTATTTTGAATATCAACTATTAGATTTTTCTTCTTATATAATTCTGAAATGGGACATGTACGTATTCTTGAGGCATAATTAGCTATGCTTTTTCTTAGAGTAAAAAAAGTGTTTCCTGGAAAAAAAACATAGGTCTTAAAATAATCGTACTGATAGCAATGATATTTTAGGTCTTGGTTGTGTGTCCAAAGTATGTGCATAGGTGTGCACTATTCAGTTGCCATTCTAGATCCAATTCTCCTTTTTTTTCTCTTCTGTAATTATAAACATGTGCTCTTTGAAAGAAAATGAAATAGAAAAGCAAACCTGTCTTAGAATAATCTTGTAACGGAAAATTAGATTATCTCACACCTATAGAAGTTGTTCCAGGTCGATGCTTCATGAAACTCTGATTAGAATTACAGACTTTCTAGATACATAAAAACTAGAGGTGGCGTGATGATCATTACTCTCACATAATTTTCACTGCAGAAGAATCTAAAAAATAATCTGTTGAAATGTGAAGTTATATGCATACTGAGAATATCAAGCATGTGAGGCATTTCTTTGGCAGACCTCAGGAAAAAAGTATGGAGTTAAAAAAGGCTTAGCCCCATTTCTCACACATGTCCAGTTTTCTTCTCCTGAGTTCTCAGTCTGTGTCCCTTCTAGCTCACAAGACCGATACTAACATTTCCAGAGGGTAACTAATAGGACGGTTTCAGACAGTGAGGTTTCCGTTATTCCTCACCCCCCTTCTCTATTATGGTTCAGATCTCTGAGTGTGTCCCTTTATTAAAAAAAAAAAAGGTCAGCCCATATTGAATTCTTCTGTCTAGCCTATAATGATCTGTGTCAGAATTGCTGCCTCTTCCATCTAGTTGTTTGACTGTCTTATCTATGCAGATCACTGCACAATCGTGTCAGTCTTAGATATTGATCAAAGGGTGCCAAGTTGCCCAGATCTTTGACCATGCATGAGATCAGCTTTCTAATCACAGCCTTGCAGATCTGAAATGCTATTGGACAATTCTATGTGCTTTTATAATCTCTCTCTTTTTAAATGGGGAATTGTCATCTAACACTGCAGCATGATTCACTAGTCTTCAGTGCAGAGAGCTGTCAGGATACTTTCATAGATTACAATCATGTATATCACAAAGGAGACACAATTGTGTTATTCACATGTGTAATCATCCATAGACTGACTAGAAATAACAGTGATCTTTCTATGCAAAGAGCAGTCCATAATATGCAAATGAATATAAGCAAAACCAAACACAAACCTCCAGAATAATGTTTACTGATGTGTCCTTAAAAATCCCATTCGTAAAACCACATCTTTCCTGTCTTCTCAAAAACGTTAAATAAGATACAAAATTAATGCATGGAAAAGTTTATGCTTTCTCTCTTGCATTTTTGAAATGGGACCACAATATAATATTCAGATTATTTGATTTATATTCTCCCAAGGCCATTACTGTCTCCTGGAATCATTATATGCTTGTGTAAGGTTTATATGGTGTTTCTTTTAATTACTGACACTAATCTATTCACTGACTGCAAATCTAATGCACACTGGAACTGGCAGCCTATAAATTCCATCCTTCAGATGTGTCCTTGAACATGTGTTTGTCCTGATGAAGAGAAGAAACAAAATAGGAATAATAAAATGGGAGGAAATTTTTTCAAATAATATATCCAAGAGACCTTAGAAGGCCAAAAGATATTTTAGTTAAAATGAATAAAAATAAACAGCTCCTTGCTCATTCACACTTCATAAAGAATCATTTCTAATTATACTGCAGTTGAGACTTCAGGCTACTCTTAAACAATAGGGTGTTATACCAAAAGATGATATTAGATCATTAAATATGATCTTAAAACAGTTGTTATAATATACATTTTATTTTAGGTATATAGCCTCAACTGAGTGCAAACATATTTAACACCAAGGAAGAAAACTAAGGTTATGATGAATATTTATTTCCTAATCTTACTTTGCTGATCCACAGTGATTATGGAGAGGGCCATCTGAGTATACCAATACACACACACGTACACACCCTACAATGCAAGAAATTAATTATTTACACAAGGTGATTGCTTCAGTTCTTAGAAATAGAATTGCTAAAACATATCCAAACCTGGATTCTCTCCTGCGTTAAACAGACTAGTCATGTTTTCCTACTAAATACATAAGAATCATCACAGACACAAATAATGGGAGAAGAAGAATGAGAGACAATTGCCATAAAACCCAGAAAAAAAAATTTGTATTATAAAAAAATTGTATTATATTCAATTATCAGGTTTGTGCTTTGTCCATTTGAAAATAGACACATGAGGATTACTGAGGATGACCTTAATTATAATAGAATAATATAATCATTATTTCATGTAACAGGAGTATGGAAACCAGTGCATGATATGTTGCAGTGAAATCAAATGTGTGACTAAAGATGCCACTGTTCACTTTTCCATGTTACGGTTCTCCCACTCTTCCCTCAGGTTACCTCAAAAAGGTGAACATGACCACAGTGACCTTGGTGATGGGAGCAGAGTCCCAGTCCATATATTAAATGTTAGAAAGTTAAATTTTATTTTCTTCAAGAAAAAATATACCGTGATTCTAATACTTTTCCCACACTACAATTCATCATCTCAACTATCCTCTGGAGACTGTGCTTCCCACTTTAAAAGTTACTGATGCTGGGCTTCCTTGGTGGCGCAGTGGTTGAGAGTCCGCCTGCCGATGCAGGGGATGCGGGTTCATGCTCCGGTCCGGGAAGATCCCACATGCCGCGGAGCGGCTAGGCCCCTGAGCCATGGCTGCTGAGCCTGCGTGTCCGGAGCCTGTGCTCCGCAACGGGAGAGGCCACAACACTGAGAGGCCCGCGTACCGCAAAAAAAAAAAAAAAAAAAAAAAAAAGCTACTGATGTAAAGGAGTAGCTGTGAGGGGTGATAGGAAAGAAAATCTCATTTCTGTGTCCTTAAGCCAGCCCCACTCTCTCCCTCTCCCTCTAGTCACCACCCCTTTCTCAGGGCTATCCTGACACCTACCTTGTTCAACTTCCTGCTCTAAGCTCCATGCTTAAGATGAGGGAGGCTTGGCTCAACTGTACAGAAATTAAGATTAGATAAGAAGCAGGGAAATTATCATCCAGAATGGAGGGAAAGACAGTCTTGGCATCCCATTTTGAACTTCTGAAAGCATTTTTCCACTTAACAGTAATGCATTCATAACACTCTACCAAACTTTTTCTTTAGATAATTTATGGGCAAATGGTTTGTGAGCTAGCCTATTCACCTAACTTCTTAAAATACATTGTCTTGGTAGTAAAATGGCTTTCTAATTTTAAATGATTGACCTTAACCACACTATGCCCATTCATAAATGACAAACTGCACATATAGAGATTGTCAGCTTTTATGCCAACTGAGAGTCTAAAGCAGCTCTTTAGAGTGAAATTTTACATTGTGAAGTTTAATTATGAGTGACTGAACACACAGTACTGTGTGAACTATTCACCTTATCTGCAACAGTGTTATGACATAACCTGGTTTAAATAAGACAGTTTTAACCACATAGTAGTTAAATGACTTTTGATAAGACAATAATAAAAGCCTGTCTGATGTTAGATATGCTTAGGCTTTTACTCCTTTGTTTATTTTTGAGAATATTACTCATTGTACTAAACTAATAAAAGAAAATTGTGGGTTTAAAATTCCATTAAAAAGTTGACATCTTCGCCATGAACCAGCATGATGAATCTCAGTAGATCCTCATGGAGTTCATAATGAACAAAAGAGACAGGGGATAGGCCAGGCTACAGAAAGTAGGGGTATGAATTACCTCAAATTTTTGAATTATAATAATCAAAATTATTTCTGATACCATGAAGTTTTCTTGGTGAAGGGATATAAATAAAATATAAATTTGGAGAGAGAGAGGAACAGACAATCCATTCTAATGTCAAATTATCTCAGTGGAATTTTTAGGGTAAGACTTAATAATAACTGCTAACACTGACTTAACACTTACTCCCTATTAGACATTGTACTATGTGCTTTATATGTGTGGAGTTATCTAATCTAAAAACCATCCCATTCTGTAGATAGGAAAACAAAAGGGGCAGGACAGGAATAAAGAGGTAGATGTAGAGAATGGACTTGAGGACACAGGGAGGAGGAAGGGTAAGATGGGACAAAGTGAGAGAGTGGCATGGACTTATATATACTACCAAATGTGAAATAGATAGCTAGTGGGAAGCAGATGCATAGCAAAGGGAGATCAGCTTGGTGCTTTGTGACCACCTAGAGGGATGGGATAGGGAGTGTGGGAAGGAGACGCAAGAGGGAGGAGATATGGAACATATGTATATGTATAACTGATACACTTTGTTATAAAGCAGAAACTAACACACTATTGTAAAGCAATTATACTCCAATAAAGATGTTAAAAAAAAAAACTGTAATAGGTTGCCCAGGGGCATGCAGAGAGGGGAGCATGCTTTTATCCACTGTGCCGGTATGGAATCACTACTCTTTAGGAAGCTAAAAGCTATTTCTGAGAAGTTCAAACAATTTTAGTCAATGCTGAACATTTTACTCAGAGCAATGATAAAGGCGGAAGGTAGGTAGGTGAAAGAGGGGACAAATAAATTAAAGAATCACTCAACAGGCATTCTATATTTATTAATGTTCTCATTCAGCAAACTTTTATCGAATGCACACTATGTGCCAGGAACGAGATAACTAGGAGCCAGGAATGCGAAATTAATGTACTTGACCTTGTGGGGATCCCAGTGTAGTAAAGGAAATAGAAATAATTACAATAAGCTATGGTAAGAAGAAATGTATTTATATACCAAGTGCTATAATACCATCCTCCTCCAAAAGCAAATTTTACAGTGAATAAAAACTAATATATTTCTAAGTAAAATTGTGTGGAAGAGCAATTCAGCATCAGTAAGATACAGTTAATCACATGAATTAGTCTATAGTGAGTTTTTGCTACACTGGGATTGGAAGAGAGAAAGGAAGTATTGAGAAAAAAAAAATTATTCTGAAAGATAGGGCATGTACCAAGTGAGACAGGAAATATTCTCTTTGTCCTTTGGGGAAAAATATCAAAGTGACTATTAACTACTGTCTACTTCAATCAATCTCTTAGATATCCTTCAATCCTAAAATCCACCCGCGAGAAAATTTCATTTCAGTTACAAGCTATTGTTTTTTTTCCTTTTCCTTTTAAAAAATTTTAAACTTTGGAGGAAAAAATATTGATTATTCATCTTAAAGCATTAGTAGAAAGAAATGTGTAGAAGATATGGTACTTATTTATAGAATGGCCAACCTAAGGAACACACAAACTAGAGACGTATTTAAAGTTCCACTTTGCGGCTCTTCCATGGGTCTAATTTGAGGAGGACTATACAGGCCCTTTGGTGAAAACTCATTTCCTCTATGAAATCTCTCGGAGCCTGAAATACTACCAGTAAAATAATTCCTTGAGTTTCAAATGATTTTTGGTTTCATGAATAAACTGTAGATTCCCCCTAGCCAAGAAACACACCTTATTCCCATGCATACAGTATTTTACTGGGGATTGCAATTAAGTAAACCCAACAAACCTCAAGACCAATATGGACAACAGAAGTCAATATTTAGGCAAGGCTAAGTTGGGAGTAAATCTGAGCCTTAAGGGATAGCCCAAACCGAATACCAACTGTCATTTTTCGTTTGTATGACCTTTATCCACTCCAAGAGATTATATTTTTATCTGTAATCAAATAAGAGAAAAAGAACAAATATGATGTTTTGAGGGAGTGAAGAGAGTTTATTTTACCTTTGTTTCTACCTGTAGATCCATCTCACTATAACATTTTTCTTTCTTAAAATTCTTGAGGATAAAGAAAAGAATCTGAAATCAGACAGATCTTTTGGAAATTGGAAACTCATTTTTCATTTTTGTTTCCCATTTAAACACTACCCAAATTCTGAAAAGTAGACCATGGCCCCCAACCCCAGTGATCCAAACACCTAATCTGTCAGGTTTAAATGATTTGTTGGACGTATCATTTTCCTTTATTCACTGGAAACCTATAATAGATTTGGGGTGTGTCATTTTATTTCTCATTCTAGGAATAATTTTCTGAGATCATTATACTTTTCCTTAGGTAATAATTAATATTTCATTCTTCTTAAATAGCACACCTCTCTTTACATATTTAGAATATATACCATCTATATGCTTGACACTTGGAGGATCTTGTCTAATGTTCATAGGAAGAAGAAAAATCTGGCTTGCAGGGTGTTTAGAGTACAGTGATGACAGCCTGTATGCCAATTTCACAAGCGTTGCTGCCTGAGTCATAGGCTGTACTTTAAACGGCAGCATATGGCTGTAGAGTCATAGCAGCAGGAAAGTGTGGCAGTGCCCAGATCACAGCTGCAGTCACACAAAGAAAGTTTCGATGTTGGTATCCATATCCCTCTTCCTCATCAACAACAAAAAAGGATGACTACTTAAGATTCTGTTGTCTTAAAGGCTTTATTAAGTTATTGCTCAAGGTAGGAAAGAGATATTATTGTCTACATATGTTTGCCAGAAGCATGCAGCTTCTCTCTTCTGTCTTTCCTAGCAGGTGTCTCTTTAAGTACTTCTTCTAAATGGAACACAACTGGGAGACATCAGAAAGGACACTGTTGACAACTGTCATAGTAGGTTCCAGCTTGACTGGTAACTGAGCAGAAGGTCTCTCTCCAGAATACTTCAGATAATCCTAATAGCAGCAACATTTCCAGTAGGAACCTAGACTACCAGAAAGAAGTGCTGGGAAATAGTGCTCCTGGTGAAATCTGATCTCCTCACTGGAAATGGTCCATACCACCAGATTTCCTACAGAAAATAACTATGGCAAAATTAAAAGAATCCTGATTTTAAAGGCAAAACTGTAATTTTTGAAGAAAGTACATAATCTGGATAGATGTCAATAATGTTAAGAGAAAATGTGCTAAATTAATCATTGTTCATACCTGTTGAACCTTTAATGTAATCTAAATCTTTTCATAATCTAAATGGAATGAAAACCCCAAAGCTGTCCAACTTTTTCATTAAACTAACATATTAAAGACTAGCCTACCAAATATAGGAATGATGATTTAGATGTATACATTCAGGTATATGACATTTATGTTTTTGTCTTATATTATTATTTTTATTAGTTTTGGGGTTCTGTTATTGTTGCTGTCATTAACCATGAGAGAACAGGAAACTTATTTTCAGATGCTGAAGTTTGAGTCTGTTTAAATAATTTACAGGTACAGCTGGTAAGATATTTAGGGTAAAGTTTCTCTGCAAATCAAAAATGGGGGAAAAAACAATATGGATTTTCTTCTTGCTCAGGATTATCCATCTGCAAAATAAAAGCTACTGTAATTTCTGAATGATTACAAGAAAATAGATAATATTACCTACCATACTATATTACACATTTCAGAAAGGCACCTATTGTTTATAAAGTAAAATTTATTATGAGACATTAACATATGTTCCAGTTGAAATTTTCCACATCATCTACAAAAGAGTCTTCCTGTATAGAAGTGAATCATAGATCAGAGACCCATACATATATTGCTGTTTTCTTATTTTAATATATTAATTATCTTCCATGAGAATATATACACATAGCTATTTAAATTATAAGTGCTGAAACACCATACACATTTTTATTAATAAAAATGGCATAAAATTATCTTTTATAGTCAATATCTATATTTGGTTAGCAAAGAATGACTTGTTTTTTATTTTTCTTTGTTTTTTACTTTTTCTTTGTTGTTTTTTTTTTTTTTACTACATGTCGTTAAGTGTTGAGTTGATATTAAATGTCCTTATCAGAGCAAAGAGATTAAAGTTTACACAAAAAATAAAACTACAAACTTTGGAGATTTTACTGCCTTTGAATGGTCCAGACTTACAGTCTATGCAAAAATAGACCTTAGGTAAATTTTCTTAGAAATAGGTCCTTTACTTATGTGGGTCTGTTACTTATGTAACAGAATTCCCTTGTATGGATTCCAGTGAAAAAGAAAGACTTCACATCATATTTCATTGAGAAAATAAGAGCCATTTGACAGAAACTTTCTAATATTTTATCCAAAAAGTCTGTAAATCTACATGGTTCTTGAGTCCATCATCTTCCTCATTAATAATGGTAGAAATATCTTTCTTCCTATCAAAAGCTGATATAAACATCCTTTCTGGAACCAAGCCCAGCCTCCAAGCATTCTTAAACACTTCTTTCCCATGAATCTTAAGCGTCCTTCTCTGATGATCATTTTAACAACATACAAACATTCCACAGTGGCTTTCATTTTAAAACAAACACAACCAATTGTATTCCACGCCACATTTCCATCAAAATATCACCTACTTTCTCTTCTTTCAGTCATGTTCAAAGTTCTTGCAAGAATCGTTTTTTTTTCTAATCAGATTCTCTCCCTTATAATTCCAAAAACTACATGTGTAAGACTGCCAATAATCTCCATGTGTCTCAAATCATATGGATACTTTTCAGTTCTCATTTTACACAATTAACCATATTATACTTGAACCTCTACCCATCACCTCCCCTTCCCTCTCCTTCTCTCCTTCCCTCTCCCTCTCTTCTTCCTCTCTTCTTCACTTTCTTTTTGGCTTTTTTTCACTCACCACCTACTAGTTATTTTCTCCTACTCCTTGGCCTGTCTCTCTTTGATTTTCTTTCCTATTTCATTCTCTTCTATTAACTACTGACTTCTGAAACTCTTACTAGCTCAGCTTGTAGTAATTCTTTCATTTTTCCCAAAAGGTGAGATCTTCTATTCTCATTGCTTTTAATACCACTTATTTGGCAGCGATATCCGCATTAATATATACTATACATATCATACTGTACCACAATACTATATATATTATAGTGTTTATATATACACATATACATGTAACACTATATGTATACATACACACATATATATCTTTACATTTATCATCTATGTATCTTAACTTCTGATCCTTCTAACAACTTCTTTTTAATCTCATTTTTCCACCTCAGGAAATTGCAATGCTGTTTATTCGGTTGCTCATGTTCACAAACTGGGAGGCATTCTTAAAACCTCCATCTCTCTCACCAGCCTCCTCTAATCCATCAAGAGGTGATCTTGATCACACCACATATTTACATACACAGACACACCCACACACACACCATCTCCATCTCCACAATCCAAGTCCACGTTCACTTCATATAAAACAGCTAGGGTAATCTTATAACATTATAAGGGGATTGTATAATTTATCTGAAATGATTTTTAATTTAAAATAAGATAAAGATTTATTATCTTGGCCAACATATCCTTATGGTTTCTAACAACTTCAATTACTACCCTGTGCTCTAGAATTTTCTATTCATCCTTTAGATCTTAATTTGAACATTACTTCCTATAGGACAATCTTCCTGATTTGATCTAAATGAAGTCCCTTTATCCTTTCTCATCCCCTCTATTTTTCCATCACAATCCTTATCACTATTTGTAATCATATATTCCTTTGTGTGCTCACTTACTTAAAACTATATCAGTCACTGATTTTTAAGAATCATAATCATGTTTATATAAGTTTATGTGAATTTATGCTTTCTTTACTACTTTATATCCTGTCCCTTGCTTAATACTTGGCACTCAGTAGGTATTTAATAAATATTTGTCAAATAAACAAATATTTTAGCAAAATCTTTCAGCAGAAAGAGCATTACAGTGAAATTCAGTATAAATCTAAAACAAAATAAACAAATAATGCATAAAAACACACATGTGGATTCCAAGCTGTTTTGTAAGCTATATTTGTCCTATCATATTCAGCCTTTGTACAATGTTTATTAAAGTAAGCTCCATGTGTTTTGCTATTAACAGTCTATTTTAAACATGTGCAATGTGCTAGGTGTTATATCTATTAACAGAATATATAAAGTACTGACCTTAAAGATATTTCCAGAATCAAATAAGACTAAGACATAGAAAAAGGTAAAAAGCAGTAAATTATACTTAAAAATATACTTGAGAAATATTTAATTTTTCTTTATTACTATTATAATTACCTACTGAAAACATGATCCAATTGAAACTTATTGAATTCTTACCCCTTATTAAAGATCCTGTTAATAATACAATTTCTACCAACAGAAAAAAACATTCTCTGGTTGTTAATTTATTAATGGAATGCTTGCTGTTCTGTAAATTACAGCTCTCTATTTACTGAATGCAATATATCAATATGTCCATCCACTTTCTTGATTTGTCATAATGCTAATTACAAACATTACTAAATGTTTAAAAATAAACTGAAAGGGTAACATTAAAAATTAACATGGAACATCAGCCTAAAACTTATGACATGATAAGCTTTTAACAGAAAATTAGTCCAACAGTAACTTATTTACCAGTAACAATAACAAATCCCTTATATCAGTTCCTATAAAATACACATTTCCATATAAAACATGCTCCCAAGGTACCAAAAATTACACGAAGAATATAAAAGTAGACATAAGTATTAGACTATAAAATTACATTATAATTCAATATTTAGTCATAAAAGTAAGATTGGAAGTAGATTTCTTTTCTGCTTTGGTTGAATTAGTTAAATATATGAAAGCTGTCTTCCAGGCCTACCTATGCCCAGGGTCTCCCAGAAGGAAGACCAGGCTGCCTACTCACTCCATCTACCCCCTTCTCAGAAAAGTCTGAGATCATTTCTACCACCTCTATCAAAACTGGGCTGCTTTCAGCACCACTCCCCCAAACCCTGCTTTGTAAAGAAACAGTAAGTCTGTATGCTTTAAGCAGAAATCTGGAGAAAAAAGAAAACACTTGAAATTCTTTAATCTCCCCCACAGCATTTCTTTCTTAATTTGAAGCAAAATTATTCTATAAGCAGGGGTTTTTTTTATTAATAATAATGTGAACTCCTGGTCTTCATGTACATTTAGATTTACTGTATGTTCCAGTGTATGTTCCATTTTTTGAAAAGTGAAATTTTCATTGAGACTTTAAAAAGTTGAAAAACTTATCAGAGGATGAAAAGTAGCTTAATGGAGAAAGAGACAAGTTTATTTATGTTTATCAGTTAAGATTTCTATAAAAGTTCTGAAAAAAGCGGTCATCCACTGATAGGGGGTGGAGTCCTCCTCAGTGTAGAAGCAGGTAGTTAGGAAACAAATGATTTTTCTGGCTTCTCCAGCTCTTTCTCAACAACTTTAGATGCATGATGATATTTCTTGCATGTAGCAAATCAAATAGGGTAAATACAACCTTTTTTCTTTCTTGCGTATAATAAATCAGATGGAAGATTTATACCCCTCTTTTGTTTTCCTGAAATGGGTACTTCCCTTCTTCACATAATTGCTTTTACATCATATAGTATGAAGATCACATCTTTGAGGTCAGATAGGTTTGAGTTTAAAATCTTTTGGTCAAGTTAACCAGTTTCCTCATTTTTAAAATGGCAACAATATCCACCTCACAGGCTGTTGAAAAGTTTAAATGAGATCTTAGAAGCACTCAGAAATTATTAGCTCATTTATTCAGGATTTACTATAGAGTAGTCATTATGCTATTTCTGTCTCTTGTTTTCAGTTTTTTACATGGATAAGTTGTCCTAATGCCTAAGTAGAAGAATGCACATCTATTTGCAACATCTAGTATGTTTCAATTTCTTTATTGATATTAAAGAGTGATTCCCCAAAAGGGTGTTTCAGACATATTTTTAGCCAGTGGGTACTTGCAACTTTGCAGTACCTGACCAATTACACTGCATAGACACTGACAAACTGCTGTGGTTGTGTGTGTGTATGTGTGTGTGTATACATATAAATATAAAATGCTAGTTTTATAATCTGAACAAATTCTCTAAAAATGAATCCAGTTCCAACCTCTGCGAGTGACAATCAACAGAAGGGAAGAAAATGAGGACCCAACAAAATCACTCAGGTAGTGAAACACCTTAGTCATCACTGGCATTTCAATTACATAATAGGTCATCTGAGCACATACATAACACATTTGAAGACCAGAAATAGAGTTTTTCAAAGTGAAAGCATATTTCCTTCAACTTCAGTTAAAATAATTCATGTCAAAAGTTCCTCTCACTTAAAAAATAATTTATATTCTGTAAGAGATTGAGAGTGGTAGTCATTTAACCTGCTGTTAGTTATTATGTTATACATGTGTATATATGTTATATATACATATATATAATCACTCATGTAAAAATATGTCTGTGTATATTTATAAAATGATGAGGGAGATTATCTACCTACCTATCTATCTATCTATTTCCCACCCCTCTTACCATTAATTGCATGTTTGCAATTGCAACGCTGAAGTGAGACAAGAAGTACCTATTACTTCATTGAAAAAGGGGCTGGGCAGACAGGAGCATCCTGGAACTTTCCTCCCCTTGCCACTGACACTGATGCAAGGAGTATATGTTCTGAGATGAATTAGACCATAGACTATGGTAGTTGGCTGAAATAACATAGTCCAATAATTTTATTAGAATATATCTTTAAGATAATGCAGATAGAAAATACTATATTGGCTTTCTCTGAATAATCGTATCTTATTTTCTAGTTTTATGCATGATCTAGGTACCATGTGCCATATATTGCTTTATGTTGGTTACAATTGCATAATTATATATTATGTTTAACATTATGTAATTTAACTGCAGGTAAACATACTTTGTTTCATCATTAGAAAGTTCACAATTTTCTTAATTTTCACTGTGTTCTAAGAAAGAAAACAATGCTAAATTAGTAAAAGCAACCAGAATTGATAAGAAATTTGCCTTGTAAAGAGTCTTCTGATTTGTTTTACATGAAAAAACCCTTTTCCAAAAAGTAAATGTTTACTAAAATAAATAATGCTGTTTATGTCCCTTAATTAAATCTGCACTACCCCCGAGCCGATATGCTCTTAACCACGCCCTAGTTAACTGTGTAGAAGAGGCTGACTGGTACATGATAAGAGGCCAAACCTTGGTAGCAACTTCTGGCTGTAGAGTCAAACAGAGACACACATAGGTATAACCTCTGACTCTACCACTTTAACACCAGGAGATTTACTTAACCACTCAAACTTCACAGGCTAATGTGTAAATTGGGGATAAAGACCGTTTCTACTTCAAAGAGTTGTTGGAAGAATTAGGTTAGATACTTCGGGTAATGGCTAAAACAGGGACTGATACCTTGAAAAATATTTGCGTATGAAACACAAACACACTTCCCATAGACTATTCTCACCCAGCATCCCAGATAGTCCTTTTATAATATGTCAGATCATGTCACCTTTATGCTTAATGTTCTGCAATAGTTTCTCTTCTCAGAATAAAAATCTAAAGTTGGAATATGAACCTTCTACAAGGTTCTCCATGATTCAGTCCTTGCTGACTGTGACCTCAATTCTTACACTCTTTCCCTAATTATCTCATTCCTTGCTCCTGAAATAAACCAAGTGAGTTCCTGATTTGGGCCACTGCACTGTCTTTCCTCCCAAACCGTGAACATTTCTACCAGTTCCCCAACAACCTCTACCCATGAGCCTTTGTATCTTCTTGGCTGACTTCTTCCTCATTTCTCATATCTGTTCAAATTTCATTTCATCCGAGACTTCTTTACTCACCTAATTCACATCTGTACCCACTATGTTGGCCTTTATCCACTTTCCTTGCTTTATATATTTTTATGGCACTTAAAGACATTTGAAATGCTATTTACTTATTTATCTCTTTATTGTTTGTCTCCCTCCAGTGGAATGTAAGCTCAGCTAGGAGAGGGACTTTTTTCCCCGTTGTTCACACTGTTTTTGGACAGTATACTGCATATAGGGAGATTTATTAAATATTTTCTAGATTAATTAATAAACCTAGTTGGCATTATTAAGGTTTTAGAATTCCTAATGCCATCAATGAATTATGCAGGCTCAAAAACAGAATGTGGCAGATGTCCTCATGCAAAATACAATTATTTGTTTATACTTGTAGAACTTCCATGAAAAACACACTTATAAGTAAGCTTGTATTAAATATTCTATAGTGTGAATATTAAACATTCAATAATATTAATATTACTGAAATAACAGTAGTATGAAATAGGCTATAGAATTAATATATACTACATAAAGTAGCATAAAATTAATATAAAGCATTCTGTGAATATTCATGCTCAAGCAAATGTGAAAACAATCATTAAAAATTTAATTCATAAAAATATTCTTGAGTAATAAGAAAACAGAATACAACTGTCACTATTCCATGATAAAATTAATATAATAAAGCACTGATGGTAATTGGAACACTTTTTAAAATGTAATGTATGAAGTAAATTATATATTATAATCAAAAACAACAAAAAGTAATTTCCTACATTCATTTTCATTATAAAAGCACTCCTGTTTGTTTCTCATTCCTTTAGTGAGATAAATTACAGCATTTGGATTTTGTACATCACACATTATCAGAGTTAGAAAGGATGACTCCACTCCTGGCCTTAAAGGTGGCCCCCCAGCTGCCTTACAAATCCACATACTCATACTCCTTACATGGTGGTTGATTTAAGGATAGATGCATAAACTAAGCATAAGCCAATCTACACGTGGCATCCATTGACACCATTGATATTTCAGGGTGAACCAATGAACTTAATTGGTCTAATCAGCGGGAAGCCTAAGACTTGGGCTTGATGCTCTTGAAGCATGCTCTATGTGAGGTCAAGAGCTTTCATAGAACTTTTATTACTATGAGAGAAACCAACCACAGGATATATCTTAAGACAAAGCAAAGATGAACTAAGAAAATGGCAGAAATATGAAGCAGAATTCCTGATCAAATCATAGCTGAAGCCTGTACATCCTATTCTTTCAGATAAGAAGAGCAAACATATTTTTTGTTTGTTTGTTTAGGACAGTCTTGGGTTTTTTGCTGCTGGCAGCCAAGAGTATCTACCAAATTACTATGACATCCTGTGTGTTTTTAAAAATATGTAAATTAAGAAGTTGCTTCAGAGTTGCAGATTAACTTGAATAGGATTCCTGCCAGAATTGACAGTGCCATCCTGTAACATACAGAGATGTATCTAAAGTAGCATGTTTGCATTTCTTCACATATATATTTACAAAAAAATCACGTGTTAAGTAATGGAAGGGAAAAGATATCCCATTGTTTTTTTTTTTGTTTGTTTGTTTGTTTTTGCGGTACACGGGCCTCTCACTGTTGTGGCCTCTCCCGTTGCGGAGCGCAGGCTCAGCGGCCATGGCTCACGGGCCCAGCCGCTCCGTGGCATGTGGGATCTTCCCGGACCGGGGCACGAACCCGTGTCCCCTGCATTGGCAGGCAGACTCTCAACCACTGTGCCACCAGGGAAGCCCCCAAGAAAATAATTTTTAAATGTCACTTTGTATATTTTTCAATTTACATATTATTTACTGTAATAAAATGCTTTGTTCCCCTTCACTATCCAGCAGAGTTGGGTAACTTAAAAAAAAAAAAAAAAAAAAAAAAAGCTTATTTTCAATTTATAAGAAACATAGTGATTGTGTGAGAGGTTAGGTGTTTTGGGGGAAAAAAAAAAGGAAAGGAAAGATAGGTATTTAGGCAAATATAAATGTTTTTTAGATTATTCATTGCTTTATTTTATCCTTCCTTTGAGAAGGTAATGGGAACTGATTGCATTCTCAGAATTACTAAAGATGCAGCAGATGGTTTTAAAATTATTCTCAAATTAAAATGAGTTTAGCATGTGCTCTGGCAACAGAAATCATAAAACTTTATACATTCACTCTTGTTTTCGCTGATGTAATCTAATGTAAATAAGAATTACATTTTATTGAAAAGCTACTTTTTGCAAAATTTCTTATACTCAACACCATATTCTAATAAGTACCAACTAAATAAACAAGAGAAAAATGCTCATAATTTTAGATATTCTGCTATTATCTTTACATCCTTTTTATACCTTTATGTTATGCAAATAAATATTCATACTAAGTAACAATCGAAATTTCATGAAGACAGATGTAAATAAAATTGTAACTTTATCAAATATTAGACTAGGGTTGAGAAAACCTCTTTACTAGCTGACGAACAAAGAAATTATTAACTTTTTATTTTTTAAGTGATTAGAATATTATTTGCCATACTCTAGGGTTGCTTTAAGAATTAGGTAAATCAGGGCTTCCCTGGTGACGCAGTGGTTGAGAATCTGCCTGCCAATGCAGGGGACATGGGTTTGACCCCTGGTCAGGGAAATTCCCACATGCTGCAGAGCAACTAAGCCCATGAGCCACAACTACTGAGCCTGCGTGCTGCAACTACTAAAGCCTGCGTGCCTAGAGCCTGTGCTCCGCAACAAGAAAAGCCACCACAATGAGAAGCCCGCACATCACAACAAAGAGTAGCCTCCGCTCGCCACAACTAGAGAAAGCCCATAAGGAGCAATGAAGACCCAACACTGCCAAAAATAAATTTATTAAAAAAAAAAACTTTAAAAAGAAAAGAATTAGGTAAATCAGACATTTAATTATTCATGAAAATTTTCATATCCTTTTAAGATATCTATAACCTACATTTTCAAACAAACATCATCTTTTCCACCTCTTGAGTATTTTCATAACAAATATTCACATGTGATACAACAGGAAAATAGACACAGACTTGAGTGCTCAGGGAAAGTTACTTCTAGAGTTTTTCATGTTTGATTGCCTAGGAAAAATTACTGAAACAATCTAGCCTTTGGTTTTCTCATCTGTAAAACAGGAGAGGAAATATTTGGATCTGATAAAAGCTAAGATATTTTTCAACCGTCTAATTCTAAAATAGAACCACCCATTGGTTGGATTCAAGAAAGTTAATGACAGAAATAAAATCTACTTATAATGAATTATGAAGGGAGTACTTTAACTATAACTGAAATTGAGTAACAAAATTATGTCTACCGAAAAATTTTAAATGTTTTCTTTCAGCAAAACAACAATTGATAATTATCTCATAAAATGTCGTAGTTGTATATTTTCTTACTAATTTTAGTGATTAGGCTTTTAGTCATTTCCTGTACTATTCCCAAAGGTTGACTTGAAAAGTCTTTTATGTAAGTGGACCCTCCACCACACTCCTCCTGTTCCAGCTCTGTTGGTATCTGCTTGTTCTTCCAACTTGCCAGGTAAGTCCCAGCCTCAGATTACTTACACTTCTTATTTCTGCCTGGAAAATTCTCCTCCAAATCATTGCTTGCCTAGATCCTTCAGATCTCAGCTCAACTCTCATGTTATACTGTCTCTAAGTGTATCTTTGCATAGCGCTTATTATAAGATGAAATCATTTTGTTTGTGTATTTGCTTACTTGTTATTTTTTTCCTTTACCTTTACAATAATATATATATATATATACTCTCTGTTTTCTTTTACTATAGTGCCAAGATCAGCCACTAGCAATAAAACCTATCATTGTGGGAGGAATATAAAAGGGCATTTGGGCATTTCTAATATATAAGAAGCTAAATGATTTTTAAAATAATGTAATGTTAATTCATTCATATTTAGTAAGTGATGATGACTTTACGTATTTAAATTGTTTTCATAATTTGGCCTATGAACAAGTAGCTATGCCTAGTAAAATGCATTGTGTATATATTTAAATCTTATACATGTGTTTTTTCTTTGGAAGCTTATTTGAAATTTCAGGCATTAACAGACTGAAGTTGTCTTCTTTTTTATCCTTAGACTGTATCGAAGTTCACAGGCTATAGTTCCTTTTATTTCTACCAGACATCAACATAGCTTATTTGCATGACTGATTATAAAATTTACTTATTCATTGAATGATGCTCAGCTGCTGTACTGTTCAAGCTCTGTAATAAGAACTACAGGCTGACTGACAATGTCTTATCATTTCTCTACTACAAAAGCATGGAAATTAGTAAAATAGACGTTTAGTTGTGTTTGTGTGTGTGTTTGTATGTTGGAGGTAGGTGTATTTTGCTCTTCTATTTCAATGCATTGTTACACACTTTTATACAATCCGGGAGGGAAAAAACAAGTGTAAACAAAAACAAGTGTAGTCAATCCTATCCATAAATCCTCATCTGGACAGTAGCCAATATATCTATTTGTTTAGTCATGAATATGACCAAAAATATCATATATTCACATATTGTCTGTTTTTTATCAGTAAAACCTCTTCATTACATCAACCAAAACAGGAACATAAGAGTTTCTTGCATTTTCTTTGACACCTTATGAATAAATGATCATGACAAATTCAAATGAGTAAATTATTTTTCATTCAGGGCAAAAAGTTTAGGATAACCTGATACTACTTTTAAGATGTGTTATTGGAAATAAACGAAGCCAAATACTAGATAGTCCATTTACATAATAGATGGGAGAGGAATGACCTTTAGCTACTCATTTTCTTAGGAATTTAATTTAACTAATATCTTATTAAAATTTCTATATGAAACTTCATGATGATTTCTGATAGATTTTTAGGGGTACTAAACCCATATGATTTTAGTGTTCAAAATAAACATAAAAACAATCATATAATAGAAATAGAGAAAAAGTAAATATGCAGACCAATAGAGCATGATTATATTATTATAATATGAATGCATACATAATAGGTGGTATATAATTATATTTATATCAATATATAGATATATATCACAGGTAGGAAAATTGAAGGAATAATTCAAATTAAATTATTAACAGAGCCTACCTCCACAAATGGCATTGGAGAGGGAAGAGACTTTGATCTTTAGTTTCCACACTTCAGTTTTAAGTAGATTTATTACAATTAACGTATATTGTTTTGCAATTTAAACAAACTTTAAACGAACTTAAAAAGGACCTGTGATTTATATTTTGTATTTTTCCATTTTATTCTTTCAATGTGTGTTTTGTAATATGTATACAGCAGTCCCCCCATCTCTGGTTTCATTTTCAGAGATTTCAGTTATTCTTGGCCAACCTCACTCCAAAAATATTAAATGGAAAAACCCAGAAATAAACAATTCATAAGCTTTAAATGCATGCTGTCCTGAGTAGAGTGATGAAATCTCACACTGATCCACTCCACCATGGCCAGAAGTGAATCACCCCTTTGTCCAGTGTATCCTACCCGTTAATCACTTAGCAGTGGTCTTGATTATCAGATCGAGATCGACTGTCACAGTATCACAGTGCTTGTATTCAAGTCACCCTTATTTTACTTAATAATGGTCCCAAAGTGCAAGAGTAGTTATGCTAGCAATTCAGATATGCCAAAGAGAAGCTGTAGAGCGCTTCCTCTAAGTGAAAAGGTGAACGTGCTCAACTTAATAAGGAAAAGAAAAATCCTATGTGGAGGTTGCTAAGATCTACGGTAAGAGCAAATCTTCTATTTGTTAAATTGTGAAGAAGGAAAAATAAATCTGTGTTAATTTTGCTATCTTACCTCAGGTTGAAAAGTTATGGCCACAGTGTGTGAGAGTGCTTAGTTAAGACAGAAAACTCATTAAATTTTTGTTACTTACAAACATAACATATTTTTACAAAATATATTTTGAGAGAGAAAGAAAGAGACCACATTCCCATAACTTTTATTACAATATTATAATAGTTCTTATTATTAGTTGTCAATGTCAATCTCTCACTGTACTTAATTTATAAATTAATCTTTATTATAGGTTTATATGTATAAGAAAAAACATAGCATATATAGGGTTCTCTACTAACTGTGGTTTCAGACATCCACTGGGAGTCTTGGAAAGTATCCCCATGGATATGCGGAGACTACTGTATTTCTGAGCTTCTTGGAAACATTTGAACTAGAGTTCTCTTAATGACTCCAAGGCTGTGTTGTTATTTTTCTGCAACATGTATGTGAAAAGTCTGAGCCCAGCTTCCTCTCCTGTTTATAAACACTCAGAGGACCCTGGTGTGAGCAGTGACATTATTATATTGATGTTTAATAGCACATGCTGTTGATACATTAATTGCTTTATTGACTATTTTAAAAGTTTATGACCTCATCTACATTGCAATTTGACCTTGTTTTGCACGTTTCTAGTGAATCACCATATTCAACAACCTACATCATGTGAATTATAACAATAAATTTACAGAATGAAAAAAGAGTCAGATGATATGCACCTCATTATTTTTTTAATCAACTTAATCATTGGTAGGCAGGATTTATATTGCAAAGAACTGCATAATCGCAAAACTGTGATGCTATAGCCTCATTATTAGAAAAGATGCTCCACTTTTTTTAAGTATAATTTTCTTTTAAATAATAATTACCAGATGACTGAGCCGGACATACTCATGGTTTAAAACGAGAGAATTGGCTCTAAAACTTCAACTTTAAATAGAGATTTTCTTTGAAAACATCAAATAAATTAAGAATGTGCTCCCTGATACCATAAATATCTGTTCAAAAAATATTCTTAATGGAATTCTCATTTGTAAAACCTGAGTAGAGGCCTAAGCTTCCCAAGAAATGAAAGCTGATTGGGAAAGGGACAGAAGTTAAATGAAGCTGAGAAAATTTGGTTATAATGCAAGATGAAAATAAAATTTTATATCTTAAATGTAACCTGTATCTTAAAGGTGGTCTGATATTTATACAATAAACTCTCACATAAAGCAGTTTTGCCAGTTTCCCCATTCCCATTCCACCCTCAAAATTCCAAGAAAAAAATTTTTTAAAGAGTCCTCACACAGTTTCTCCCTCACTTGGCACCAAATGGTAAGTTTGTGAATTTGGTGTTCTAAAAAGAGGTAGGAGAACATATTATATTCCATGACAGAAAGGATTTCACAGACTTTTGGGATATTTATTGAATCTTCATTATTGGAGAGTACTGTTCTATATAGTACTCTGGGTGCTTAAAAATGGTTTAGAAAGGAGAACACACACAATATTTCCCATATGAAATGTAAATGAAGGAACCTGGCAAGAACACAAATGAAAGAATGAAGAAAAAATTAGGGGAAATTATAATTTCAGTGCTAGATGCAATAGGGGGTAATTATCTCGTCCTACTTCTTTTTACAGATGAGGAAACTAATGCCCAGAATCAATAGATGACTCGTGCACAGTTTCACTATTAGTGGGAGTGCAAGTGTGATCTAAACTTAAGAGGTCTTGTAACTACTCATCCAGTTTCGTTACTGATTGCAGTTGCAGAGAAGGCTATGGGGAGCCATTCAGGGCAAATAAATGGTGTGCAAATCTGCTGACATGAAAGAGATGCTCACACGCAGAAGACTTTTTTGGAGCACAACATACACACTATATACCAAGCAACAGTGAGGCTGCTAAGGGGACAGGTGAGTTTTAGAGAAGGGATTTTTGAGGGGCAAAAATTAAAGATCTGCACTTGTTTCCCAATCATGATGAGTAAGTACTGGTGTAAATATCCTATATGTTGCAAATCATGAACTGATTGTGATTCTAATTGAAATAACATGGAGCCACTGGAATGTGGACTATTTTAAAATTCATATTCTAATTAGTTTATGGATATCACTTGTTAAAGTAGCTAGAAATGTTTTCCGTACCTGATCTACCGCTGTCCCAAATGATCTTATGAAATAAGAGTCACGTGTCTATTAGAAGCAGACAATGTCTTTAATATAGAGATTGTAGCCATTAAATAAGCTACTATTTAATTTCATCTTTCCAATGGTTTGCTTCCTATGGTCTTACAAATATAATTACTTAAGAAACAGACTAAAATTTATTCCTCAACTAATGTTATCAAGTAATGAATGCCACTTCCTGATTGTAGAAATGGCACTTTATGAAATTACTCCATGCTCCTAAGTTTTTATTCACTCAACCTTTTTACCATAAAGACTTTCATCTCAGCTTCAGCCCTAAATCACTTTATTCATGAATAATGGACTAACAATCCTGCATACTTGTGAATTATTTTAGATATCTAAATTATTGTTAAAATTTACATTCTCACTTCATGTGACAGAGTGTCTAACTGACTATGCACTTGATATAGCAGTCATTTCCTCAGACTCTCACAGAATATTAAAGAACATGGTGAGTCATTAGCACAATGGGAACATAAACAATTGAACAAGGAGGAATACTTCTTCAGACTGGAAGTATTTTCACCTGCATTGTAGAAAAATTCAAATTTACTATCCTGTTAGACGCCCAGGCTGTTTCCTTAGTAGAAACAAATAAAGTGCTGTATAATAGGAGCACATTTTAAAAATGGATGAAAAATAATAAGATTTCAAGACATAACAGTGTAATAAATGTGTCACCAACTTTTTTTAGCTAAAAAAGTTATTATTTTTAATGGAAGAAGAGGTGTTGGGTTTTTGTTTGTTTGTTTGTTTGCTTTCTTTTGCTTTTCTGTTACTGTTTGCAAGGTTTTCTAACTCAACAAACGTTGATAATCATCCAGGGAATGAGGCCATTAATTTAAAGGCTAAACTGAATGAGGTTTAAAATAATAATCATGTATATCCTTGTATCTTGAGAGGTAAAATAAGATAAAGTTTTAAATCCCAGAAGATTTTAAACAATTCGAAACAGTAAACCCCAAGCATTGGCTATGCCTGGATTGGTGAAAACGTGTGTGACACTACTTGACAGTCCATCATCTCCCTCTCCTTTTCCTTTTCCTTTTCCTCAGAAGAATATAGCATTTGTGACACAGTTAAGCAAATGTGAGAACCAAATCAATATCAAACACAGATTCAGTAAAATTCACAGATTAAAAATTCTCATTTATGTTCAAAGAAAACTTACACTTCTGAAGAGTGTAGATGGCTCCACACTTGATATCTAACAAAATATTATACTAAGATCTATGCCTATTTATATTTGATATTTTCATATCCATTGGATAACTGATACAGTTTCCATCTTCCAACTTCTATTCATTCTAATTATGATTAAAATTTTGGTTATTTTTCATAAAAAAGAAGTACTTTTTCTAGTCAAGAATAAGTTCACTACAGAGAATATCCAAAAATTAGGTTGTGACATTTCTCTCTCCATAAAGTTTGTTTTTTCTTGTTATTGCTTAATGTTAATTTTCCTTTCCAGAAGACCCATCTGAAAATACTTTCAATATTAATATGCTTTTTTAGTATGGTCCCGACTCAGTTTGTCAGTTATGTATATCATCTGGACCAGAGTTCATAATATATTTTCTTATTCCTTTTTTCTGTAAGTGCTCTGAATCTGTCTACAGTCCATAACTTGTCTGCATACATGACAAAATCAAGTTGGAGCTGCAAGACACCAGCAGGTGTAAACTCAATTTTTAAAGACCAATCCATTCATATCTAAAAACTATTAAGAGAAGAATGATGAGGCACATTTTTTCCCATCACAATGGACAACAGCAAGGCTAAATGTCCTTGTGAAGTATTTCAACATGTATCTCAAAACCAAAGTGTACCCTTACCAAAAGGGTACTCTCTAGGAAAAAATACATATATAAGAATGATAAAAGACTTCAGAATAAAATTACTTTCTCTAGTTACCCACTTTTAAAAAAAAATGCATACTTTTTATTTACTCTTATTTAATAAACTTATCATTCTTTATTATTTCAGTTTAACTCAAATTTAATTTATTCATTGTAATTTCACTTGACTAACTGCTTTTCAATTCCATTAACATTTTCACTTGAACTCAAGCCTGGGAATTAATTTCAAGTGAAGATTAACAATGAGGTTGACTCGAAAACAAACAAAAGAACAAAAACCCAAAACCCAAACCAAAATAAAGTCTTCATCAGAGGTAAAGTAAAGCATACTTTCACAAAGAAAATAAAATGCTTTCATAAGGAAAAATACTAGTCTTTTCATGAAGGAAAATAATAAGTTTCACTAGCATAAATATAAATAGAAAGAAGACAAAGAGGCAATGTCAAAGCTGATTGGAGCATAATCCTTGAAGTTTCATACCTTAACATTTAATTAATGTTAAATGAGAAGTTTCATACTTAACGTTTCATAAGGCAGTTAGATAGATGATTATGATAAAGTATATTTTTTTCTTTTCTAAAAATTTTATTGCAGTATAGTTGATTTACAGTGTTGTGTTAATTTCTGCTGTACAGCAAAGTTATACATATATATATATTCTTTTCCATATTCTTTTCCATTCTGGTTTATCACAGGATTTTGAATATAGTTCCCTGTGTTATACAGTAGAACCTTGTTGTTTACCCATCCTTTATATGGTAAAGGATATTTTTTATTTAATATCACTTACAATTTGATGGAAGTTTTGTCTCCATGTGACAGAATAAGCTTTGTTTTTGCTTAATACTGAAAGGAGACACAAACTCCAGATTTTTAGAAATATATATTAAGATAATGACCAGTGAGCTCTACATATATATTATATGACTTATGATTAATCAATGAGCAGATTATAACCTGAGATTCAGGGGAAGAAAGGAGGCTGATATCCCCATAGGAAAACAAACGTTTTGATCATCTAATGATACATTCCCTCATCAAATATTTTCTGAGCATCTACTGTGTTTTACATAGCATATGAGGATTTGTGGTACAACGGGGGAAAGGCATTGTAGTTGTCTCAAAAGCAGTCAGGGATCTAACTTGACACTGCTGAAACCACCCCCTCAAGTGGAGTGAGGCAATTTGACATGCTTATGAAGCAATCAGAGATGCTGCTTGTTTCCTTGACAGTGCACCAACCTAACTATATCTGAGTACTGTTCTTTTCTTTTACTCTTGCACCTCATTTGTGATATTAATTCATTTATTCTTTAATATATCATCACACTCCTGTTAGAAGATGAGCTTTTTTTAATTTCAGAGCCAGTATCTGTTTCCACTTCACAGTCCCCTGATATTCTTAGTTGGATACAGTGGGTGGTACAAAACCTTGCTTAATTAATGGCTTATTCCAGACATAAAGGCTTGGATGACTTTGAACTAGTCACAACAACAGGCTGAATTGATAAAAATGCATGCCCCAAAAGACAAAAGACAGAACAGGTGAGAAACTAGGTGAATGAATTTCATCATCAAGAATCTCCTAGGGCCAAAGTATACCATTATTCTAGTCTATCAGTTACCTTTATGAGAATGTAAATCAGAGCTATAGAGTAAAAGTCTCTGACCACTTAAGAGTCTTGATTCAAAAAATGTCCAGAATGGACTACAGCTAAAATGTAAAAGAGTGGCAAAGGAGAAAACACATCCACCATTGAAGAAAGTGTCTACCTATGTCTACCTGTAAGGAAAATATTTTACATTAAAATTTAGATGCTAAAATTTAGATTTCCTCTGAAATAAACTCTAATAAGGACATCAGATAAGTTTCAGTCTTCATGAAATACTTTTCTCTGTATTGCTTATACTAGATATTATTTAGTAAAGAGTGATTCCAAAAAGAAGTTCCCATTAAAAATGTTCAATCAGTGTTTAGTATGTTACATAATTTGTAGTAGCCATCTGTGGCTAGCCATCATTCCAAAAAATTGAATGAACCAATCAATGTACAAAAACTGGAAAATGATTAACCAAGGAAATAGTTTTGTTTATTTTCCTGATTTACCTGATATTTACTTTGTATGCTGAATATAGAAAAATAAGACCACATCAATAATTTTGTCTATAAATAAACATTTGCAGGTAGTGGTTTTGGCTGAATTTCATTTGAGGAAAGATTTAAGTTAGATGAATTCCTGACATAGTCTTTGTTCAGAATAATCTGAGACATGGCTATGAAGTAAGAGTAACCATTTCAGAAAGCCAAGTTTTTAGTACAATGATGAGAAACATTACTTGAAAGTGGGTAGCTCCTCTGCTTTTTACCTAAAGCTTCTCACTTGTACAACAGCTGATAGGGAAAGTGACTCTCAGAGTTGTAGCTACTGTCATATTTCTGTCCTTCCTCACACCTTGGTTTGAAATGCAAAACAGACATGGGAAAGCTGGAGAGGGTGGGAGGGAAGAGATCAACCAGTAAATAAGCTGTGAGGGAGCCTGCTAAGAACTCTGATTTTATGAATTTTAAAAAAAATTATTTATATTATAATTACATGTAAAACATTTCCAACGGTCTAAAACGAAAGAGATCAGAATTCTACAATCATTCAATTATATGGAGTTCGTTTAGAAGCTAGGGACAAACTGGTTGTTTGTTTTGGTTTTGGTTTTTAATGGTCTGTGACACTGGTACCAGCCAAGCACCAGTTGGGAGAAAACAAAGCACAGTAGTTGTTTTAGCAGAGATAATTTAACATAGGAAATTATTAACCAGATGTTGGAGGGCTAGAAATTCAAATTTTAAAAATGAGAAAGAAGAAAGAAAGAAAAGGAAAAGAAAGAAAAAAGACACAGAGGTAACATAGTTATGAGTGACTGTGGGAAGCAGCAAACACCTATACAGCTTCGGACACAAAGGAAGAGCTTGGGGTTATCAGAAATGGAAGCCTGGCAGAGGGCCCCACAGAACTGGGCCTCAAACTTCAGAAGAGAGGACACTGCCTGGCTACTCTTGGTAACTCCAAGGGGGGGTAAAGAGATTGATTCTAGATTGCTAAAAAGAAGCACTACAACCAAGAAAGGGCTGCGGTTGCTGCTAGGGTGAACTGTCATTGCTGCAGGACAAGGAAAGGAAGAGCCAGCAAAGAAGGAAGTCACAGTTTCCCTCCATCTGGCCAGCCAGCCTCTCTCTAGTACACCCTACTGGCCAAGAGAAAATGCAGTTCGCAGAGCCCCCATCCAGGAATCACAAAGCTCGTCTGAAGCTGGAAGATAATAGCTTAATAACCAGCACTGAAGTTTAATCAAGGAAATTGGGATGTGATAACTGATAAGATTCTTTGCATTTTAAATCATTATATTATTTCTGTGGAATAACTTGAGTCGAGGTCCTCACTCCAGAAATAGCACAGAGCGTGTCCAGAGTCTTGGTGGTTGAGGACTTCTGAGATCAAGAGAAAAGATGAAAATTTTCAAAGCACAATTTTGTCATCTGATCTCCCTTTTTGGGTCTCCTTTGAAAAGAATCACTTCCTGGGTCATTCAATGACATTGTCTACAAAACTGTACTGACTATATACCTTACTCTACACTGTATATAAATATAGGCTAAAACAACATAGGGCCTAGCTATATTTAGCATGCCCCACTTATCACGGGAGAGTTAATTTGTACATTCATCTTTTAAAACTAATAATGAATTTCTAAAACCTTTTAAACAGGCTTAAGTTTTGTAATCCATTTATTGAACATGCCTGCAATGAAAAATTAATTATTAAACAAGTGCCTTGGGAAGACATCAGTGGCCTTGTCACCCACACACTAGATTGATAACATGTCAGTTCTCAGACCAGGGAGGGAGCTGACAACTCTCAAATTTAAACCTGGAAGGGTAATGCTAAACATGTCATAGCATAAGTCACATTTTTAATTTATTTTTTCTTAAATGTTAGATAGAATAAATTCATCCATGCCTCTCAAACTCCACCTGATTAAATGAGCTGGCACCTTTTCAAATGTAAAGCATGGTTACAACTTCTCAAGGGCATCAGAAATGCTGAAGCATAAGACAACGGTAAATACAAAAGGCAAAGAGGTGGACAGTGATGTATGCACAAGCACCACAGGCGAATTGAGGGTTTTGAAAATGCTGAGGCTAACAGAACAAGGGCAGCACGTTCCCCAAGTGGTAAATGCACCTGCAGGCAGAGGCTCTGCTTGAGCGCTGGTGCATCAATGTGTCCACCATGAAGGTTGGGGGGAAAAAAGGAAAGAAACAGAAAGGAGCAGCTGTAATCAATTTTCAAACCTTAAGTTTTGGGGTTGAGTTAAGAAGTTAGAAGAATTTTTCAATATTTGTGTCAGTTCTACCCTTTAATTTTGCAAAGTGAAGATGGTTTCCAGTGACTCTAAAGGAGAAAAGAACATCTGTTATATTGTGTGTACCTGCAGCTTCTTGAACTCTTCTTCCAGATAGAGCTCAATCTCATTTTATAAAGTGATTGAGCAATAGTTTATATCAAACATATTCAAGCAGGTCAGAGAAAACAGATCATCCAGATTATTGCTATCTAAAAATGGTCTGATCTACTGAATGCAAAATAAGAGATTGAATGAGCTAAATGATGATTACTTAGACCACTTAGATGATTATTATTGTGCCACAATAGGTGAAAAAAAAAAAAGAACATCTTCACAGTATATTACTTCATAGTATGTAATCTCCAATCATTTTTTTCCAGTAAACAATTATTTCCTATTTACTTATTTACTGGACTAATGGGCTAAAATCTGTGGAAGATGCAAATATGTGAACAATACTGTCTGGCCTCACAGAGCTTTTTATTTAAGAGGAAGATATGGCTAAGGAGAATTTTAAGTCTTATCTGAGAAGCACAAGAAAAGTGCAATACAAACCACAGCTTTGGTCCTCAGAGCAAATTCATCAAGAGAGTGTCTTTTGAGCTGGACATTGTACTGAATGTTACTATGTTCCAGGCAGTTGGGATACGTGGGCGAATGGTCACAGAGCCCCGTTCTTGCAGAGCTTACATTCTAGTGAGTGAAGGCAAATGATTTACAATAGTCACAGTAAAATAAGTAAATTATATGGCAAGTTAGGTAAAGGATTTTACAGAAGATTCAGTATAAAATTGAAAATTACCTAAGTTTTTAACTGGAGTCAAGTGGAGAGGAAAAGAGAAGGAAAAAGTGGTAGCATAAACAGAGATGTGCTTCGAAGTGTTGATTGAATTAGATTAAATGTGGAAGAGATGGGAGCTGATTAATAGGCTGATAAATATTCACTACAATAGATAACACAGACCTCGTATCAGATTATGATATTGAAACGTGAAAAATGGATATCCAAAAGAAACTTACCCATTCATTCACTGAAAACCAAAAAAAGTCATAATATTAAGGCTCAATTCAAAACAAAGACAACATAAAAACCAAACAAAGACTTCAATCAATCATCACTAACTCTAACATAAACCAAAAAAAACCCCAAGGACTCAAGTTCTTTGCAATCTATACCAGCTGCTTTTTATTCCTTTTTTTTTAAACATCTTTATTGGAGTATAATTGCTTTAAAATGGTGTGTTAGTTTCTGCTTTATAACAAAGTGAATCAGCCATCCTTTAACTGTAACCATTTCCCCAGCCCACTTTGCTTTAGAACACCATGCTGTCCAAACAAACTGGTTTTTGAACAAACCCAACCCTCTGCCTGGGTTCAGGCTATATTATTCATTCTTTTATACTCAGTCTGGCAAACTCCTACTTATCCTTCAAGGCCCAGTTCATATATCCTTTAATCTCTAAATTCAATTAATTTTGCCTTAGATGTCAAGCAAGGTTGAGATACAGGTTTCAGAGTAAGCAGTAAATAGGAGAAATGCTGATAATAGATGAAAGTAGCAAAGGAAGAGCATATAAAAAAAATATATGAACAGAGATGACCAAACTCATTTATACTTCTAAAGTACATGCTATCCTCACAAGTTTCTTTTACATTCTTTGAAATTTTAAATGAAATAAACTTACTTCTAAAGGAATAAGTAGCTTGATATCATTTCCATTCTTCAATCATATTTCTGAGAGAATAAATTTCACAAGAAATAAAATCAAATTCTCTTTGTACAAAAGGAAACTAATAACATTCTTAATTTTTATCAATGTTAAAAAGTGGATTTTAGACTTAACTCATGACCAATTGATTTTATTCAGTGTTTCTGAACAGTTTTAAGCTAGGACACAAATACCCCAAGAATGTCCTAAAGTTAAAAATATTAAATTTCTGATACTTATAAATTGATAAAAACATTTATAAAAATAATATATTTATTGGTATTACTGATTTTCATTTTTTGAGTATTTATATGACCCTGTCATATTTCTGAGTACTTGATATCCTTTACTCATTTACAAAGTGATAGGTGCAGACTAGCTTTTATAATTACCCACATTTTACAAAAGATTAAACTAAGATTTAGGCAAAAAACTTCCCAGAAGTAACATAGCTAATAAGTTCAACACACAGCTAAGTCTGTCTCAACTAACCTTATTTTCTAACTATAGAGCTGAGAAGCTATTTTTTGTAATCACCATACTCAAAGAAAAGTGGGAGATCTGATGTTTGACTAAGGTTCAAATGTGCAGGTATTGTGCTTCTATTGATCACATTGGTTAGAATAAAACAGCAAAATAATTTCAAAACTGTGTAAACCATTGAAAATTTGTGTCATAAAATTTTAAGAATTATGTTCCTGAAAATTATTTCACCGGACACAAAAGAATAAGAATAGAAGCTATGTTGTGCTACCGGTAATCCAAGTTTTAGTTTCTTACTGTGAACAAAACAAGGGTAGAGAAATCCCAAAATGGGAAAAGCCATGCCTTGTTCCCTGGCTGGCATGATCTGAGAATGCTCTTGGTACAACATTCTAAGTACCTAGGAGAGAATGTCAATCCCCTTGGTTTAATTAGGACCAGAGTTTGGCTGTGACTGAAAGACAGAGAGAAGGCAACATGGGATCTAAGAAGTAGGAGGAACAGACAGGGCCGTGTATTCCTAGTGGGATAGAGGGGACAGGGGACTTCCCCTTGGTAACAGTGAATCCCAGGTACCCTGCTCAAGAGATTAATCTTCCAGAGACAGCTAAGAGCCATTCCAAAAACATGGATGCATGTTATAGATAGATTTATATAGATGTATGTTATAGATAGATTTATATAGAAGATATATTTGATATATTAAGCTTTTTAAGCTTTTACTTCCTACTCTCCTGGTTTTAATTTCTATCAACACAGGTGACTACTCTTCAGGAAGCTTGTAAAACTTCAGCTATTGTCAGGAAGATTTTTCAGCTTATTTATTATGCCTCCAGGTTCGTGTACAAAATTAATGTATGTTTCTCCTGTATTATATCATTTGTAATAAAAATATTTATTATTTGAAATAATGCTGAGAAATTGTTCCCATTGTCCCCAGAAACAGTTAGAACCAAAAAAGTAGGCAAGTTAGATTTTTCTGTAGAATGTCTTTATTTTCAGAATTCCTTGAAGTATTTGTAAAAGATTCAAAATATTTAGTTTTATGTAAAACCACACTCTATCAATTACTGAAATATGAACAACATAGCAATAATTAAGAGAAATATTTATTTTAAAAATCTCATTTGCTATATCAGTAAGCTCACACTAAAACATTATACTAAGGATATTTTAATTGCCTAAATAAATTCATAAGCCATTCAATATCCTCCTAATTTAACTCAAATGAAAAAATATATAAAGTTCTCAAAATTTATGTCAAAATGCATATCATCTAGATATGTACATGAAACAATATTTTATACTGAGTTAGAATGACAATCAAATATGTTCAAGACTGAATTTTTCAATGTATTGAGTCAGCCTTAAATGCCACTATTTTGTTTTTGAAAGGAATTTGACAATTAGCTGTGAGTCTAAGATATCTAGTTTTTCCATTTCTTTTTTTTTTCTCTTTTTAAGAAGATAACTGCCAATTTTTCGAGATCAATGATTATCTCTGTTTGGTTTCCAAATGGGACTTAATGATGTGCTCCATCTAATTACTCATAACTTAACTTTAACTGAAACAAAGTTAGCTTTCCTAAAAGAGAGGTTAGTTTTCTACAAAGTTCCTTTTTTCTATTCATTTTCCATGTGACTATACTTTTAATTATCAGGTTTATTATGTTCTTTTTGTGTCTGATGGAAAATATCATGTTTACTATTAGAAAGTGATAAACTGCTCAGTCCTTTAATTATCATTCTATCTGGTTCTTTCTGGCCACTTACCTCTGGGCATTTCTATAGTTCCTATGTGAACCTGAAGCCTGTTTTTGTTGTTTGTTTGGTTTTTGTTTTGGCTTTTTGGTTGTTGTTTTACTGTTAAATATAACAACTACGTTTGGACAGAGATGTCTTTAATAGTCACACATCATTTATGAACCCCCCCTGCATTTTAGTGGCCTTTATCCGGACTTGTTTTCCACAGTTCCCCAAACTGTCTGGTTCATTTATGGAGGTTTCTGACAATTATAAGTGTACACACATAGATATATATAGTGCACATGATTTAGAAATCCATTGTATAAAGCATATATATTTCTTAAAGTATTATTATATTTTAAAAGCAAATTTACAAATGATTTTCTTGCAACAAAAATATTATCTGACTTCTAAGAAGTCATTTATTCCAAAACTTTCAAATTCTGGTCCCTTATACTGAGCTTTGAATAACAGTTTAAATTTAAGAAATAGGGGGATAGGGAACAGATTGAATTGATTTATCTCCTCATTCTACAGTATGTTTATTTTAAATATATGTTATCATTATATTATTTTAAGGAACTATAATAACAAAAGTTTACTCTCACAGTTTAATCTCTTATTCTATCTGAGGGTATCTACACAAGATGTTTTTTCTTCAAGATAAGCAGCCCCCAATGGATACACATATTATAAACTACATCTAATGATAGTAGACTTGAAATAGACTTAGGAACATCACGTCCAATTATTTAAATGAAGATTAAGAGGGAACCAATATAGTATGAAGCAGGGACTTTCATTACTTCATATACTGCCAAAAAGTCTGTCCCAGATGCAAAATTAGTCATGATACACTCTTAAGATATTTCACTCTTTAGTCTATCCATTATAACTACAAAATTAAATAACACTTTATGGGAAGTATTTTAATGATTGCTACTCATTATTAGAGAATAGCATAGGAAGAAAGAGGCTTTATTTAAAAAAATAGTCTCTTTAGAAGGCATCATACCTGTCACGAGTTCTCTATCCGACTAGTCTCAAGGGAAGGCAGATGGATGTGCCTGTTCCCACGTGCAGGGGGGCTCTCACAGACCTGACTGAGCCTCTGATAAATTTTCTCTATAGTCCCATTAATTTTGATGAAGTTCTTTGAGAAACTGGGAAGAGAAAAATGCCTTTGAAAAATGCCCGTATTCTGCAATGTGGTGTTATCAGGGCCCTGATTTATTCCATAGAAGGGAGACAGTCTCAGAGGAAAAAAATTAACTTTTTTTCTTTGATATAATTTATTTACTTCATGCAAACATATGGTTAAAAGCCACACTATAGATTAAAAAGCTTTTCACAATACATTAATTAGATTATTTTAAAATATTCATACAAAATATGAGTTTCTTAAATAAAAAAGAAATTTGTATCTTGCAATTGTTATGAACATATCATTACAAAGAACAATTTTTAAAAGAAATATGCTTAAAATATGTTTGGCAGTGAGCAGTAGATTGCAGGCTTCCATGGAGTCCAGATTGGAATCCAGTTTCTCTCACTTGATCAACATATGATTTGGGAGATGTTTTTTGAATGATTTGTACTTGAATTTCCTTAGCATAAAGAGGAGAGGGATAAAATATTAGATTTATGGGATTTAAGGGATGATTAAATGAGCTATTTTATTTAAAGTTCTTGTTTTTTCTGACATATGATAACAGACAAATAAATGCTTTAGCTGTTGTCATTGTTGTTGTTATTAACATTGGCCAATAAATCTTCAAGTCAGTTATTTCTAACTGCAAATGTCAACATCTAATTTAAAAAAAAAAAAAGTGTATTTTGAGGTGGTCACCTAGCAATAAATATCATTTTCCAAATTATTTGTAGGATGTTCTTCCTCCTTTCTGTACTTAGTGAATATTAAAGATGTGCCCCTTTGGAAAGAGGTGGACACAGGAGGAAGAGATTGAGCAGCAAGTGTTTCCTGTTCAAAAACTTCACACAGGAGATTGGAGAAAATTTGAAAAACTAAGGCAAGCAGAGTCACAGACATCTCAGCTTGTGGGAACATCCATTTGCCTGCTGAGTCACTTCCTCACAACTAAGATCTCTATGGAAAAGTGGTAAGAAGAGCCCTCAGGAGGGGAAATTGATTTGGTGAAATGAAGGGACTTTATTATTTGAGTTTGCTTCAAATGGATGGTTTTCCATTTTGAGGGTTTGGGTAAGTGTGCTTGGCTGGTAGTAAACGTAGGCAAAAACAGGACTAGATGGGCTTTTCTGAACAACTCTGTACCATTTATCACTTTGCCTTCAGGCTACCTTCTACCTCCCCAACTCCCACTTTAAAACGTAAAGTAACCCTCATTTCCCTCAAACATTCCTTGTGTGCTTCTTGTGGTTGGCATCACAGATCCAATGGATCATCTTGTTTCCTTGCCTACAAACTCTTTTTCAGGAAATCATTTTCAATTAAACTGTGATACTGTCAATATGTAAATTTTAAAACGTCTTCCGGAGACAATATGCACATTTCTAATTCTCAAACACTAGGAATGAATTTAGCTAGGTAGTAGGTGATGATTGCATTCTATCAGTGAAAGCGAAGGATGAAGAAGGTATTTCAAAGTCTTTTACATAGTAATATATTTCTGCTTCCTTCATAGCTATTTAGTCCTGCCCTATATCCAGAATGGTTTTATATAAGGGTCAGATGATAAATCTAAAAAGAAATACTGTATCAGGCATCATTACATAACGAGATTAAAACTGAATTTTATAGGGAGAAATAAAATAATACCTTAAGTCCAAGACCAAAGAGAATGTAATCTATTTGAAGCGTGGAAGATGGACTGTGGCAGGATGTAAGAAACATAAAACCAGGATAGAAATGCAGTGGGCGTCTCTGGTAATCTAGGCCGTTGGCTCTGAATTCTGTCCGAAATGATCAGAATTACCTGGGGGAACTTATTAAAAATACCGGTTCCCAAGCATCAACACCTAAAGATTTGGTTGATAAGATCTGGAAATAATATTTTTAGCCACATCCCTGGTGATTTTATATAGTCTTTTCCACACTGATCCTTGGACCATCATTTGGAACGCAATAACCTAGAAGAAGAGGGAAGAGCAGTGAAGGGATATATTTAAAAACAAGGGGTATTTTTAGCTTTATAAATTGGATTAAGGTCATTTATTCTAAAAAACATCTCTTTGGGACCATTAATTTGGATGCAATTTTCACATTTAATTCCTATTATGAGGTAAATATTACTATATTTAATATTTTATTATTAGACATAGTAACTGAACTGTACCTTTTATATTTTAATAAGGTATAAATAACAACATAACTCTAAAGGAAAGCATAACTTCATATATTGTTTCAAATATATATTAAATAATTCAGTTTCAAAGGGAAGTGATATAATTTTAAAGGGAAAATACTTTTTTAAAGGAAGAAATCCATCTAAGCCAAATTTAGCCTCCAATGTTAAGACCCAATGTGTTTATATATATTCAAGCTTCAACAATACTTCCAATGTGTGAATATATTACATGGAAATATTCCAGGGAGCATCAAAATTTTTTTCTGGAAAGATTTCCTAAGTTTATAACCATAGAAAGAGCTATTCTCTAAAACTTTTTATAGCAGCAATATCTACGACAAGAGCTGGAATGGCTAGATATATTTCAAAGTATCAATTCAGTGTTATTACATTGAGTATTGTACAGCCATTATTGTAATATTATTAAACGTGTGAAAACCTTTGGAAATATTTAAGATACAATTTTAAGTTAAAAATAATGAACAAGTTCTACCTGTCAAGATAATAAATCTACAAATACATTTATATCTGAGCACAAAGATGTAAAGAAAAAGCAAAAGTTCAAACATTACTCAGGATAAAATAGTGAGATCATGAGTGGTTTAGAAATATTTATTTTTTAAAACATTAGTTATGTTTAATTTATCAACTTAGAATATGTGTTAATAAATGATTTTTTTAAATTTATGTATATAAAGACTATATTAATTTGGCTTAGAAATTATTTTCAGTTGTTAGCATTTGTGGCATAATTGAAAACACTCACGATTCTCTCTGAATTTCCTAAGGAGTTGTGAGCACAGAATAGAGAGAATGAGGAATAAATAACTTCTCTTCACTCACTCAGCATAAAGTTACTAATCTTATACTATGTTCAGGCCTTGCAGTGGAATTTGAATAAGAATCCTCATTTGTGCATGCAGGTAATGTCCACTTTTGTTTCCATGTTCATCATTTTGTCTAATGTAATTTGTGTGACCAAAGCCCAGGACCTATGCACCTCTGAGTGCATGGCTTGTGCTTAAGGCTAATGTTTGTATTCAGGTGTCTTTCCTAAAGTGTATAGCAGCCAATTTGAAAGTGGTTGGGCCATTATAAATATATCAGTTTTATGCCATTAAAGACATAGAATGCAATTAAATCACTGCTTTGAAAACAACTGGTAAGTGAAAAATGCTTCTGGTCTTATGTGATTGTACACAAAGACAAGGCTTCTAATCAAAGCTTATTTCACCATTCATATTGGCATCCATCATAAAATACAACTATATTTATTATGTATATATTGCAAAAATACAAATAAAATAGGCGCATTTTATTAAATTTAGAATAATTCCCAATCAGCATTAGATATAATATGTTGATTTTGGAATAAGAGAATGAAACAGAACCATAATAATATGGAACAAAATAATGAAAAGTGCTCAAAAAATATTTTGTTTCTGTTTACATTCTCCACAGCAGTTAGAATTTCTAGAGCCTATTGAAAGTTACTGGAAAGTAAAAACCACTATTCCACTATAGTGGAATTTCTTTTAAGTACTAGCTACCCACTGGGAAAAGAACTGTATCACATTTATTTTCTATGTAAACAATTTGAGAAAAAAGAAATCAGCTAGTGCACAATCTGTAAAATTGTTAGTTTATTGTTTTGTGGGGTGAGGAGGGTGTGTAATTACATATTGTTTTGTATTATATTGTCATCCAGGAAATATGCTAACATTGTACTTCCAGTCCTTGCAATGAACTCCAGTCCCTTTTACCCCATTGGTTACCATATTTTTACTTAAATACCTCATTGGTATCCCAGGGTTAGCATGCTCAAACCAGAATTTATTTTTAAAACTGATGGAGGTCATTTTTCCTTTTCTGGACCTCCCTCTTCTCATCTCAAAAGCAAGGATAATAATACTGTCCCTACTTATACAATGCAATTGCTAAAAGAATAAAATTATATATATATATATATATACTCTTGTAAAATCTCAAACTTCATTTCCAATGCCTCTGAGTGGTTCTACAGTTCTCTCATCTTTAGATTTGCCTCCTCCACCCCAGTCTATTCAGGTCCCCCATACTGGTGTAAACTCCTGTCTGGTTTGAGTAGAGAGTACCCTAGGAAACTGATGAGGTCCATCTCCTGCCTCCCTCTAGTCTTACATCTTTAGGTCACCTGCTGCAGCCCAAGTCTTGAAGACCTCCTCTTGCCCCTCCCTGGGACACCAGATTTGGGGGGATGTCAGCCTTGAGTGAGTCCTACCATTAAATTGAAATTCCAGGGGACACCTCTAGGACAGAATTGAAAAGAATTTATAACATGCACTGAACATGTCTTGGTCTGGGTCTCTAACGATGTTTAAAACAGAATTTTCTATACCTTCTCCCATACATCAACCCCATATTCTCCTTCCAGCAAACGACATCTCCTGACTTCATTATTGCTGTCCAAAGCAACCTGGACACCTGGACTTATCCTGAAATAAAACTTCATACTCGAATGCAGCAATCAAACCTAGCCAATTCTCTTTTACCTATATATCTCCTTATATGCCAACAATGTAACAGGATATCACTCGCCAACCTGCCTCTCATCTAACCAATGCCGAATACTTATAATGTGCCTGAACCCCTTTCTTTCGGAGCTTGCCGTTACTTAATTCATCTTAATTATAGGCTAGTCAGAGACTATCTTCTAGCAAGGTGAATTCTCAAACTTTAACAGGCATCTTAATCACCAGGAGGACTCGTTAAAACACAGGTTGCTGGTTCAAAGTTTCTGAACCAGGAGGTTTGATGTTGGGCCTAGAATTTGCCTTTCTAACAAGTTCCTATCTGAGGTCGATGGTGCTGGTCCTTGGAAGTACACTTTGAGAAACATTGTTCTAACACACAGTTCTAAACTCCTCTTCTAGGATTTCAGAGCTGTCCATACCAAGGCCACCTTACTCATTTTATCACACTTGGTGAATACTTCTCTTATCAGATAGATGTGTATTTTCAGTGAAGTTAGACATCAGCTTCAAGGCCCCTCACTTGCACAGGTCTCCTTGAAGACAAAGTAATTAACTTGTATTCCTTTTTTTCTTAAAGAGCCCTAAAATGTATAAGTTTCAAGTCACACAAAGTCAGGATCTTCTCCTACTGCTAGGCATCTGGGACTTTTCACTGACTTATGAGCATGTTAAATTTCTTTTCATTTCTTTACCCTGCCTGATCTGTTCCCCACAGTTTGTAAGTCTTCCAGCCTTTGCTCTGCACTTGTTTCTCTCCCACAGCAAATTCCACCCATCCTTGACTACCAAGACCACTTCTTTATTTACTACACTAATGTAGCTCTTGTTTTTATCAGTTGTCTCCTGCTTTGTGTTGCTACTTGTTCTTTATATGTGTTCTTCTCTAAAGAGAATGAATGTAAAATCCTTTTGGATGTTACTTTGCCAATTATATATCTAGCAATTAGCTAATTGGTGTTAGGGAAATGTGAAGAATAGTTAATCAAGTTAATTAAAATAACTATGACATAGCAGCTGATATTTATTGAAGACTTACTTACTGGCAAGCTGTGCTAAGGGCTTTATACATATTATTTTATTCTAACATCAAATTTTCCCTAAACTAAGCTGCTACTATTGGTGCTATGATTGTTGTTGTTTTAATATAAGACTGAGGCATAGAAGGGTTAAATAACTTCCTCAAAGTCCCTCAGCTAATACAGAGGAAGGATTCAAACTCCAAACTAAGGGATCCCAAAACCTTAACTCTTGATCAGCTAAACCAGAAGCTGTAATTCATTATGTTGAGGTGCAGTGGTTTGTGAGGTGGCCCTTTCAACCATTATTCTTCTCTCTGTTGCCTACAAAGCCTGAAAGGCAGGATGCTAACCTCACACTGGGTCATAGCACAACAACACCATGTAAAAGGGCACTATACCAACTCTGAACAGGACAGGTGCACTGGAAGACAGGGGAATGGCATTGAAGCATATCAGAAATGTCATTTTTTATGGCTTCCAGACTGATGAAATACTAGTTAACTGATTGTGATGATTGCTATTATTTTGATGAGTGTCCTATTAGACTTAGAACTCCATAGTAACAGATTGTGCTGACCTATTTGCAATATTCTTTCCCTTACAAGTATATGCATTGGCCAATTTGTGACAACACTTGTCTCACTCAGAGATTTCTTATCCACCATGACAGATAAACCCCAGTGAACATTAACATTTCTACTGGACTTTACTCCAATTTAAAGAAAAGTAATTCAAACTCAAATCAGTTGCCTTTGGCAGGAGGTAGAAACTAATGGGTAAAGTCACCTGTGGGGCTATTTGAGTTACATTTTTCTGAACCAGAAAGATTAAATACTTAGTTCTTACCCACTGCCAGTTACCCTTCTATGGATTCAAAAAAAATTCACAGACATTGTAATATTCACCATAGTATTCATGTGACCTAGAGAGAGGTGACTGATACAATTTCCTACATCAATATAAAACCAAAGAAAAAGGAAGTTGAGACATATGAACAACATGTAGGCAAAAACAACTTCTCGCTCAGCTTAACATATTACCACATTGTTTTCTTATATCATTTTTTACTGTTCATTTTAATCTACGGTAAAATAATGTCAAATGTTTACTTACACAATAGTCTTTCACAGTACTTATTAGGCACATGCTGTATTCAATGTAACCATGAGGAAACAGAAAAAATCTGCATCCATATCCTACATTTGCAGTCTAAAGTCTACTAGACCAGAATATTATTAAAAATTTAATCCAGAATTTTATCATTTATTAAGTGTTTTTTTTTTCATCTTACATAATAGGGATACTAAAATAATTACCAGTTTTCTAAAACAAAAGAATATTATTCTTATTTTGGGAGATGGAAGTTTTGCTAAAATGCTTTCACTAGATATCTGTTAAATTAATACCTTAGAAGTGACTGTACTACTAATGAATATTTTGGTGTGTTAATAATTAAACGCCTTGTGCAGCACCAACCCATTGCAGGTACACAAGAGACTGTCCCCCTATAAAGCATCACTAGGCCATTGGCATAAGATCTGAGACATTTCATTTTCAATCAGATAAGCCTTTAAAAGACTGATCAAATGAAAGTTACATAGAAAAGTAGAAGCTCAAACAGATTAAAAACGTTACTTAGAGCCATGCTTGATGGCTGGAGAGCTGAATGTTGTTGGCTGCTCTTCACAAAATTATCCTGCAAAATTGTTTTGCCCTTGATAGATTTAGATTACCCGTTCATTGAAAATATGGTTTGGTGGTTACTAATATCACCAATCCCCTACTCTAAAATAATAAAATGCCTAGCTTTGAAATTATCTTTCATTACTCAGGAAAAACAGCATGGCAACTCTTCTTTAAAGTTTTATGAATAGAATATATTTCAGTTCAATTATCAACTAAACCATGAAACTAAGGATAAAAACAGGACCTTGCTTTGTGTAGAGCATTCTATGCTGAGCAGTAAGTCCCTCCCTTCCTTCCTTCCTTCCTTCCTTCCTTCTCTCTCTTCCATCCTTCCTTTATTTCTTTTTGCAATTTTGAAATCACCCTATTGCTTATATAGTTTTTTAAAAGCATTAAATCTTGAAAGAATTAACAGGATCTTTGAAAAGTGATTCCATTGGTAATTGTTGAACAGAATATTAAGCTATGTAAAATTAAATTTAACCCTTTTTAAAAGTCATAAAATACATGATTACCCAGTATAAATATTAGCAAGTGAATATTGAAAGCCATCAACAAAGTGTAATTCATGCACAGAATATACATAGCACCTGGCTCTGTTAGAACCCAATAACTCTAATCTCTATAATAGTATTTTTAATAATACTTGTATGATTGATGTCTATTAAATTTAGTGAGAGTTAGGCTAAAATCACATCAGCAAAACAATGTTTAAATATCCGGTAGCATGTTTACATGCATGTGCATGTGTGCTTCTGAGAGAAAGAAAAAGAATGAGAATAAACCTGGCCATTGGGTTTTCTATAATGAACTACATTATATTTCAAGGTACAACAAGAAAGTTATTACCAACAGTATTTAATTACTTTTTCTAATTTATCTTTGATGGAAGAAGGAAAGAAAAAAGCAAAACAGTGAGACCTCAAGATTTCTCCTGCTGAATGAACACTGATAAGAAAATTCTGAATCATTGTTTCACCCAGTTTATACTATTCACGGACTAATGAACAGGAAGACTACAAATAAATTGAATGGTTAGTGAATCACATTGTTTTCCACCTCATGAACAGCAAAGACAGCCTCTGATTCATCCAGCTCCTACTGCCATCATTGTGATGCTCCTACACTCCCCTCCTCCCACCAACTAAATCAAATGGTTAACACTGAAGCACTCAATAATTGACAAATATTTCCTTTTTTTGTGTATAGAAAGATTAAAGAGTCACACTGTGGAGAAAATTCTAAGTATTATGTCATGAAAGGCCCAGAAGATCAATTGTAGAGGACCTATGTGTAAATTGGCTGGCATTAGACATAATGGCAAAAAGCACACACTTCCCAGACCTGCAGGAGATAATTAGGCCCAATTACTAGGTGAAGTCACTGTATTCATTTGAAAACCAGACAACATGTCGAAGTGTGTGTGTGTGTATGTGTATGCCATAAAATTGTAACATAAAATTATAGCTGTGATCACATAAGTATTCTTTTTTATTAATAAGAAAAGTGATACACGGTCACTATAAAAAATTTAGCATATCTAGGTGAATGTATTGGAAAAGCGTAAATCACCCATGAAATGACCACTCAGAAATAAGCAATATGAAAATTATATTGTAGTTTTTTCTAGGATTTTTCCTAAGCATATGCTTGTAATACACACACACGCACACACAGACACACACACACAGATTCACACACATTTCTTTCTGCTAAAATATGGATCATTCTTTTGTATCCTATTTTTGTTTAGCAAACTACAACATAAACATTTTTTCCAATAGCATTAAATTTTAAGTAAAAAAAACCCCCAAAATTTCATTCTATGTATGTGTCATACATATATATTTAACCATTTATCTATCTGTGATAACCACTATGACTAATTCTTTCTCCACATCTCTGATTTTATTCATTGATATAAAAGTATCAATGATCTTTGGAAGCAGATCAAGGTTTTGATTTTTATATACTATAAACATAAGAAAACTTAATTTGAAAATATATCCTTGAAACCCACATGTTGACCACAAAGCCTATGATTTGTGCATAGACTGAGCCTGCTCACTTATAATCCCTCAGCTGTTAGACTCACTCATCCCTGATGGGTTGTCCTTGGATGAGTTCTACCCATAGCTGATGAATAAAGAAAAAAATCAGAGGTTAAATAGGAGAAATAAAATGTTAAGCATGAGGCTTCCCTGGTGCCGCAGTGGTTGAGAGTCCACCTGCCGATGCAGGGGACACGGGTTCGTGCCCCGGTCCGGGAAGATCCCACATGCCACGGAGCAGCTAGGCCCGTGAGCTATGGCCGCTGAGCCTGCGCGTCCGGAGCCTGTGCTCTGCCACAACAGTGAGAGGCCCGCGTACGGCAAAAAAAAAAAAAAAAAAAAGTTCAGCATGAAAGCAATTTTGAATTGGAAAAAAAAAAAAAAAGGTTTAACGTAAGACTATTGATCTTAACTATGAAAAAATCTAAGGTGGCCAAGAGAGAAAGGGCCGTGAGGGTGAAAGACAGACACTAGGAGGGAAAGGGTTGCCATTGTGAGGTGAGCATCCCCTGGATCCCATGCTCTTGTTCTCATTCTCAGTGTGTAACCAACACTCCGGCCATCAGCCCATATCAACTCTGCTGACTTGCTCCTCAGAAACAGTTCTGAATCTTTCATACTTGAAGCCTTAAAACCTAGATCATAAAAGAGATTTTCCTGTTCAAATTTAAAACCAGTCAGAACTGCACAACTTCTTTTGCCTTCTTTGAACTTAGGCAAGTTACTCTTTTCCACCAAGAGAAGCACCACTTTCTATAACTTCCAACATACACATCTTTCTAGAATATTATTCCCAGCCAGCTGTTCTGGGCCCGACTAATAACACTGTCTCACATTGATGTCCTCTGTGAAAACAAAGAACTGGCAGTTTGTAGGGATAGAAACAGCCATGGGCAGCTCATGCACAGTACCGTGCTAGACCTTTAATCTCTCTTTCCTTGCAAAATGCCCTTTCTAGGTTGATTGTGTCCTCTAGAACTTTAATTTGCTTGGTCAAAAAAAAAAAAAAAAAAGGGGGGGGATATCCTCAAACTTTTCCCTCAGAATATTCTCTCTGTTGCTTTGCTTACCTAGAGTCTGGATTTCCTTTGAAAAAAATCACTGCTTTTATCTCAGTGCTACCAGGTACCATAATTATATCTACTCAGCTTCCTTTCCCATTTCCTTTAACAAAGTTCTGAGTTATAAGCACCCTACCCAAAATATCCATTCCCACCTCTCCCACATACATAACCAACCCTCCAGCAGGTGACCTATTTCTGTACCACAAGCAGCCAACTTCTTTAAACATCTCTTGTGAAGAAGCGGCTCAATTAATTTTGAACTGTGTTTTTGATCTTACCTCTCTCCTGCTTCTTGCAGCTTTCCTCTAAGAATGCTGTATTCTCCCTCCTGAAATCCATTGCCTCCATCCACAGTTAATTTACTTGTAGATGTTTTAAACCATCCTTTGTTGTCAAAGATCTCTTTTGAGCCTAGTTTCTCTTCAAATAGCAGTCCCATCTCTCCTTCCCTTAGTTAGTACATTTCTCGAATTAACTGGCTAGCTTTATGTTCTTTTTACTATAAGATAAACATTGCCTCCTACCTTACAGTGAATTTGTAATTGTCAATTCCTAAAATCAATTAGTGGTCTTACAAAATGAGTTTTGGTCTCCGTCAAGTTCATTTGATATCACTGAAGTATTTAACAATGGGACACTCTTTATTTGTTGAGATTTTCTTCTAGAGTTTCCATGGCATTATTCACTTCTGGCTTTTCATTTACAACTTTTTTTCTGCTTTCTACATGGGCACTTCCTTTGTGAATAACCCCTTAAATGTTATTTGGATTTGGTCTTCACTCTCTTGCATCCTCTCTCCCCGTATTCTCCTTGGACAAGCATATTGGTCTCCATGGCTCTACTGTTATCTAAACATAGGCATCTGTCAAAACTGCAGATATTTGTGTTGATATTAAAAATATAACCTGAATTTTAAGATCGGAATATAGAAACAGAAGAATATTAAACAAATTAGAAAAATCATACTCTGTTATTCCTTTCTTTCTATTGCTTCCCCTCTTTACTTCTGATATTTGGTTAATGGTATCACCAGCCACCCCATTACTCAACTTAGAAATCATGAAATCCTATTTGAATTATCCTTCTCTGTTTCTATGTCTTTCCACAACTCATTTCTAATCTACTTTTCTTACCACCATCACATTTACAGATGCATAGGACAGATTAAATACATTGATCAGACTCAAGAAGCTTAAAAACTTTGATGGTTCTGTTAAAAGGGCTCAGTCTACATCTGCTATTCAGATCCTTTACATTCTTGTCCCAAACTCTTCTTCTATTCTCTATTCCTGCATAATTGTTCCTTTTTTTCCACCCAAGCAGAATGAATCTCTATTTCATCTCTGCTCCCATGGCACATTGGTCATGCCAGTACTTGCAGGTCTCCACTCCTGTTTCATTACATCCTTACCACGTATCTTCTAGTTAGAACTTCCTGAAAGCAGCAGCCATATCATTCATCTCTGTGATTCTCACACCAGCCCAGCTCCAGGTAAGTATTTCTGACTCCAGAAATGTTTTGAAAAATAATTTCAGTAATTAAAATCATTCTGATATTTACAAGAACATGCTGCCTCTAGATGATGTTAATTCAATAGCAAAACATTCTTTTTTTTTGCTTTATAACAAATTTAATCAGTTATACATATACATATGTTCCCATATCCCCTACCTTTTGCGTCTCCCTCCCACCCTCCATAGCCCACCCCTCCAGGCGGTCACAAAGCACCGAGCTGATCTCCCTGTGCTATGCGGCTGCTTCCCACTATCTATCTACCTTACGTTTGGTAGTATATATATGTCCATGCCGCTCTTTCACTTTGTCACAGCTTACCCTTCCCCCTCCCCATATCCTCAAGTCCATTCTCTAGTAGGTCTGTGTCTTTATTCCTGTTTTACCCCTATGTTCTTCATGACATTTTTTTTCTTAAATTCCATATATATGTGTCAGCATACAGTATTTGTCTTTCTCTTTCTGACTTACTTCACTCTGTATGACAGACTCTAGGTCCATCCACCTCATTACAAATAGCTCAATTTCATTTCTTTTTATGGCTGAGTAATATTCCATTGTATATATGTGCCACATCTTCTTTACCCATTCATCCGATGATGGACACTTAGGTTGTTTCCATCTCCGGGCTATTGTAAATAGGGCTGCTATGAACATTTTGGTACATGTCTCTTTTTGAATTATGGTTTTCTCAGGGTATATGCCCAGTAGTGGGATTGCTGGGTCATATGGTAGTTCTATTTGTAGTTTTTAACACATGGGACCTAATGAAACTTAAAAGCTTTTGCACAGCAAAGGAAACCATAAACAAGACCAAAAGACAACCCTCAGAATGGGAGAAAATATTTGCAAATGAAGCAACTGACAAAGGATTAATCTCCAAAATTTATAAGAAGCTCATGCAGCTCAATAACAAAAAAACAAACAACCCAATCCAAAAATGAGCAGAAGACCTAAATAGACATTTCTCCACAGAAGATATACAGACTGCCAACAAACACATGAAAGGATGCTCAACATCTTTACTCATTAGAGAAATGCAAAGCAAAACATTCTTTAGTGTAGTTTTAATTTTATTAAAAAAGTGCATGTCTTTTCTTCAGAAGAATTCTAAGAATGTTCTTGAGCATCGGCATGACTTCTTACAATACGCCCCATGCTATTAAGTGAAAAGTCTGAATATTTCTCCATGGTCGAGATAAAGAAAATAAGACTCATAGAGGTTAAGTTACTTATCATTGTCACAAAGCCATTGTGTGACACAGTAAGGATTAAAAACACTTACTTTGAATTCCCATTCATTAACATATACACTGCATGAAGCATTCATTCAACAGTAGCTTCCCACCTCTTTATGAGGACAAATGAGATAATGTCTGTAAGACAATTTAAACTACTCAGGAAAAGCAAGCTATATAATTTGAGATGAATTTGATAAATTGGATTCACAAATAAGTAGATTGGCTCAGAGCCTCGATGAGAGGAAGTTATTGTGTCATTTCCCCAATCATCTTGCCAATTTACCTCAAGCTTTACAATCCTACAAGTCTTCTATAGAGCTCAGCAAATGAACTTCTTGAAAATGAGTTTTGGTCTCAACTCAGGAAATTGTATTTGTACTTTCCCCATATTCTCTCCAGTAATTCACTGACCCATTACACCACCGAATCTACTATACATCCAAACCAGAATACAAGCACATTTGACTTGTTTCATGGTTAATATTTTAGCAGTAATCTCATATAACAATATTGATTTGATATAAAAGCATTTTCTCTTTCATATTATTACATTTATGTGTAGGTTCCACATGATAATTCACTGTATAAGCCTCCAAGAGCCTACTTTTTGCACAGCAGTCTTTTTCAGTAATAGCACCTACTACATAGGACCCAAGGGCACCCATTAAGTGCTCAATGATATTTTCTACAAGACATTTTTTTGTCCTCTGAGAGCATTTCTAGCACTCTCAGAAGGGCAATACAATCAGTGCAACCTCCAATAGTTCTGAATATAACAATGTGAATGCTATTGAAATAGCCATAGTATACAAAGAAGAAGCTGCTGATACTGGGCAAATGTGAATCAGGAGCGAGCCAGACAAAGCTGGCCATGTCCTGTCTTCCTCTGTTTAGAAAAATAAAATGATTTCATTTAGGGAAGAACCGTGATATGTTAGACAGAAATAGAGTAGAATTCAATTTGATTTCATAAACAAAACCTGCTCCAAGAAAAGTGGCTCTGTATAAACCAAAAATGCAATTTAAACAGCACAATACATTTTAGATATCTGAATGTTCATTCGGCTTTACTATAAATGAGGTTTCACTTTAAGTGAATTATACTGTCACTTTTGGGAATCTAAATAAATCTTGCTCTCTAAGAAATTTACAGACATTGATATTCCCTTGCAGTATAAAATATTCCTGTTTACAAAGATAAGGCAGATGGGTACCAGCAGATGGGCATCATGAGGGGAAAAGGAGAGGTACCCACCTGTTACTGTGCATGTGCCCATGATCCCAGGTTTACTGAGGAGACGGTTCTATTTTTACATTTTTTGTTTCAATTCTGAAGGGGGATTATGAAGGATAAATCACAGTTAAAACATTTTTACTGTATTCGTATTTTTAGAACTTAAATTTATCCCAAATGTAAAATAATGCCTGTCTTCAACAACTTCTCACAGAACAAGAATTACAAAATCTTCAGGAATTTAAGAAAATTCTTGCTTTGAACAGTCTATGAGTAATTAAAACTATAGTGCATATGAGTTTATCAGTAGTGAAGTAGGGACAGAAATGTTAAAAGTTTTTGCTGTGCACAGAGAAATTTACAAATCCAGTAATCTCAAACTGATACTCCAGAAAGCACATATTAATTTAGAAGTAATGGTGTAGGTGAGAGAAAATTACAACTTCAAAGACCCACAGATACACAACTCAGCTGGATTTAAGAACATTTTAACCTAGACATATTTACATACCTTCATTTGGTTAGTAGTAATCCAACTCTTTACTGTTACTGTTTATTTTTTTTTGACTTTACCAAATTTTGTTTGATTTGAAGCAATTCACCTATCACTAACATGCAATATGTTTGTGTGTCACCATTCTGTAGACATTGCCTTGTGATAGTCAAAATGACTAACAAATCCATTCAGCAAACATGCACTAATTGCTAATTATGTGCAAACTACATTTGAAAAAACAAAAGATATGTTGGTAAATAACACCTACGGGGTTTCAAATGAACCTGCAATTTAGTTAGAAAAAGAGTTATAAATGGGTAAAATTAATTAAAAATGAGAGATTCATATTGCATTTCAAGAGGAACATAAATAAACAAAATATGTGGCATGACAATAAACGAGATGGCCAACTAATGAGTTACTTAATAAACTGAACATATTCTCACATGAGATTCCCTAGTGAATCGATAAACTAGGAGTCACCTTATCTCAGTAGTAGCAAATATATGTCCCCTCCCTTGGCCTCCCTGATTAATTAGGGGTGGCTTTCAGAAGTGTTATTTTCTTGAGCCACAACCACATTTAGTTACAGTGATTACTCTGATTGGTTAGCACTGTGCCTATGAGTACAAGGAAGGAAGAGATAGTATTCACAGTATGATTTGCCATCTCTCTCCTAGACCCCTCCTTCTTTTCATTCTCCATATGTTTTCAAGCTCCATACACAGTCTTCCAAACACCTCAGCGCTCTCTCATCCCTTACTTCGGCATTGTAATGCTCCCTGTTCTAGTCTCTCTGCCTCTAAACTCAATAACGCATCCTGATAACTAAATTTTCTTTCTGAAATTTAAATATGAGCATGTCACCCCCTCCCCCTAAATTGAAATGGTTATAAAGTTTGAACTTCACTTACTTGGCAAATAAGAACATTCCTGATCTCATGACTTCACAAATATCTAGTCTCATGACAACCATCCTCACCTGCCTTGTCTGTTTCTCACTTTTCCCTTACATAGTCCTAAGCTGAGTACTGTTCCTTGAACAGCCCCATTATTCATGACATATGTTTCCTCCTCTTCTTGAAATGCCCTCCCTCACAAAGTTCACATGAGAATCTTCTCTTTTTCAAAATGTCAGTTCAAATAATTGCCTGTGAGGCTTTTCCGAACACCTTCTTTCAGGCAGTAGGTCCTTTCTTTTTGCTATCTATATATTTCTATTGTAATGTTTGCTTTTTGTGGCTCTCCCACAAGATTGTAAGGTCATGAGGGGAAGGCTCATGTATTCTTTCATTGGTGTCTTCCTAGGGCCAGAACATCACGATGGCCAGGGGATGTATTCAGTGAATGCTTCAGGAGAAGAAGAATAACTCAAGCTACGGTAGACAGTGGACATGTTAGAGAAGACACAGATATCTGGAGGGCAGAGATGAAGCTTCGGCAGAATCCTGGAGGGAACAGAACAGAACTTCAGAGGCAGCAAAGGGGAGTACCAGGCGCACTCCAGGGACAAAGGTCAAACTGTTTTGCCCACATGACAGACAGTTAATTGGGAAAGAAGAGTGCCTGGATGGGTATGGTAGCTGGATCAGGTGGCTTTTGTCTAATAATTTTCTTTATTGGACACACTCTCTCAGTCATCTGCAAACTATGAATTCTTTAGCTATGAATCCATTTTCTAAGTTTGAGTGAAAATAATTTTTATCAGTTTTCTGCAAATAAGACTATTATATTTTATATTTCAGAATGCACATGTACAAAGTTATGTTTTTAGTCTCTGTGTGTAGCGTATGTTTCTTTTTTCTAAAAATCAAGTACTGCTCATAGGCAGAATCCATCTGTAAAAAAAAAATACAGAAAAAAACAACAACAAAGCTTTTATTTTGTTGTGTGATACTCACTTATCCTAGTTTGACTATGTTATGTCATGTGTGACTAATGTCAATGCATCCAGCCACCTGCCTTCTCCCCACCAGCCACACAAACTGCAGTTAAATAGGAGTGAAGTACATTGACAGACAAAATTATTTTTGGATTCACTGCTCAAGTAAAGCTTTGTTGAATCCATAGCAACCTAAGTAATACCTATATCTGTCTGGATTACTAAGGAGGCAAAATATGGATCAGGAGGCTTGAACCCCTGAAAAAGTATCCCCACACTGGGAGCTGAAATGCAGATATTCCTTTCTTCCCAAACTGATTGCAAACCAAAGACAAAAATTGGGAACAGACTGTCCATCAAGAAAGCAGCTGGAAAAATAAAAACAGTAAAATATGTAGTTGGCATGTTGCTTTTATATACTAGCCAAATCCCCACAGGGAAAAATGCCATGTAGATTTCAGTCAATAAACAAATATCTGACAAGAGGTCAAATAAATCAATCCAGCCTGTTATAATATATCATATACAGAGTAATGGGAATAGAATCATCATAATAACTCCAGTAACAATGTGTTTGGTTTTAAATGGATTGTGTATTTGTCGTCTGCTAACCTGAATCATATGGGAGTTTGGAAAAATTTTTTTTGGTGTATGAAATGCTTTGAGCCCACAAAATATGAATACGTGAGATTTCTATCTTCAGTTAAAACACCAGTTAAAGGGGCTTCCCTGGTGGAGCAGTGGCTGAGAGTCCGCCTGCCGATGCAGGGGACATGGGTTCGTGCTCCGGTCCGGGAATATGCCACATGCCGCGGAGAGGCTGGGCCCGTGAGCCATGGCCGCTGAGCCTGCGCGTCCGGAGCCTGTGCTCCGCAACGGGAGAGGCCACAACAGTGAGAGGCCAGCGTACCGCAAAAAAAAAAAAAAAAAAAAAAAAAAAAAAAAAAAAAAAAAAAAACACCAGTGAAAATAAATAGAAGAAAACTGAGGTAAAACTAGGGAATTCAAACAAAGTATACAATTAAGTGTGAATGTCTTCATTATATAAATATCTGCACATTATAATTTGGCATTTCTATTATCTTTTTTTCCCCTTTGCCTACATGAAATAAAAGAAACCTATTCCTTTATCAAAGTTTGTCTCCCTTTCCATTTCTTGTCATTCAATGTGCAATTCATTCTTATGTTACCCAGTGCAGACCTAGTCAAGCTTCAAACTCAAGATGCTAAGTGACAACTGCTTGAGTTATATTGCTATACTGCACAACCACTAGCATACAAGGAAGAATATTTTGCTCTACCTATAAGCCCTCTTTAGAAGATTAAGTGGATTTCTGCAGGAACCACTCAGTTTTATTTCTCTCACCTAGCACAGTGCCTGAGTACCAGACACTCAATAAATATTTAATAAATGAATGTAACAGGAAAAAAGGAATCATTAAATACTTGAGTGCATACTTAGTGACAAGTAGTATAGTTTTATTTTATTCAAGTACCCATAAAAGTTTTTGATACTAGAAAAGTGTCATTGAAATAAATCACATATTTTCTCCTTTTATATCACTGGGTTTAAAAATTTTACATGCTACGATGAATGTACTAAAGGATGTGGAGGTGGCACTTTTTACACTAATTATGATGCCATTTTCAAAGGTAAATTTTTTTCTCTTTCTTTCAATATACGTGTATGAAATATATCCCTTGATTTTTGTTAGTATTCACCAATTGGAAGGTTAGAAAAATTATTTATGAATTAATTAATTTGTATCTATTATGGTCTCAAAATGGAAGATTTCTTCATTTCATGAAAATGCTCCAGCCTCCAAGTGCTAGGATGGACAAGGAGGTCTCTAGTTAGGGACCTGAGTCAGAGCCTAGGAAGACTAGGGTATTCCACCCCAAGCCCTCCCTCTCCATGGTGAAAAGCATGTAAAATAACTTTGCTACCTTTCTCCTCAGCCAGGAAATATGCATGGCTTCTGTGAACACCTGTTTAACTCAACCTGCTACACTGAGTATTGTAAATAACCAAAATGTGGTTTCTTTACTTTCTTGCAGGAAACAGTATCTTACTCTTCCAGTGTTAATAAAGATGAATCTTTCCAACAATTCAACACCCTCAGCTCTTTTAAAAACAAGGAGGCCGACTTTTCTGAGATATTCTTTAAATTTACAAACCGTGGTGTTCTTTCCATTAGTGATAGAAAAGAGTATTGCTTGCCAATCAGACATCAAAGGCTCCTCTCCTAGGTTGAGGCTTCAGGAAAGGGGGTGCAATTATTGTTGAAAGGGAAATGGATTATTTAAAATCAGCTGCTTCAGTGCCCTGATACTGACAGGGTCTGCAGGTGTACAGAGTTTGCCTATTGATACAAATTGAATCTGAAAATGGCAACTTATTTCAAATCAAGCCAATCACTGCAATGCAGTTTTCTCCTTCCGCTCTTATTTCCAACCAACCACTGTTAGCGAATTTGCAACTTCTGTTTTAGGGTGAACGTTTCTGTTTTAGGAAGGGGATTGGGGGAGCTCTCATGGAAAGCCTTTCTTTTAGCCTTTTTAACTTTGAGACTTTATTTTAGAAGAAGGTTTCTTTATAGTTGTACTACTTAATATAGGCAAAAATGATCAACACCTGTTCCAAATTGGTACTCCCCTCCCACACTCCTTTTTCTCTTCTCCACCAACTGCCATTTGCCTTCCATTCCCCATAAAAAAGCAATCACATTAGCATCCTTTGTAACACAATTTCAAAACTTCAAAGGCACGCCAGAAATTCTAGAGTAAACTGCATCTTCTATATGCCAACATAATCAACTTCCAGGAAATGGGAAAGAACATAAAATAAAGACATATTTGAAGAGAATCTTTTTTTTTTCTTTTTTTTTCTTTTTTTTTAAATTAGTTTCTGCTTTATAACAAAGTGAATCAGTCATACATATACATCTGTTCCCACATCCCTTCCCTCATGCATCTCCCTCCCTCCCACCCTCCCCATCCCACCCCTCCAGGCGGTCACAAAGCACCGAGCTGATCTCCCTGTGCTCTGCGGCTGCTTCCCACTATCTATCTACCTTAAGTTTGGTAGTGTATATATGTCCATGCCTCTCTTTCCCTTTGTCACAGCTTACCCTTCCCCCTCCCCATATCCTCAAGTCCATTCTCAAGTAGGTCTGTGTCTTTATTCCCGTTTTACCCCTAGGTTCTTCATGACATTTTTTTTTTTTTTAAATTCCATATATATGTGTTAGCATACGGTATTTGTCTTTCTCTTTCTGACTTACTTCACTCTGTATGACAGACTCTAGGTCTATCCACCTCATTACAAATAGCTCAGTTTCATTTCTTTTTATGGCTGAGTAATATTCCATTGTATATATGTGCCACATCTTCTTTATCCATTCATCCGATAATGGACACTTAGGTTGTTTCCAGCTCCGGGCTATTGTGAATAGAGCTGCAATGAACATTTTGGTACATGTCTCTTTTTGAATTATGGTCTTCTCAGGGTATATGCCTAGTAGTGGGATTGCTGGGTCATATGGTAGTTCTATTTTTAGTTTTTTAAGGAACCTCCATACTGTTCTCCATAGTGGCTGTACCAATTCACATTCCCACCAGCAGTGCAAGAGTGTTCCCTTTTCTCCACACCCTCTCCAGCATTTATTGTTTCTAGATTTCTTGATGATGGCCATTCTGACTGGTGTGAGATGATATCTCATTGTAGTTTTGATTTGCATTTCTCTAATGATTAATGATGTTGAGCATTCTTTCATGTGTTTGTTGGCAGTCTGTATATCTTCTTTGGAGAAATGTCTATTTAAGTCTTCTGCCCATTTTTGGATTGGGTTGTTTGTTTTTTTGCTATTGAGCTGCATGAGCTGTTTATAAATTTTGGAGATTAATCCTTTTTCAGTTGCTTCATTTGCAAATATTTTCTCCCTGAAGAGAATCTTTTGATTTTAAAAGTTACTTGAAGTGACACTTAACAGCCAAGTCAAGAATTTGAAACAAGTAAATGAAAGATAGTTTGCCTGAGGTGAAGCAAACAGACCAAAGAACTCTCAATTTGGATCAAAGACTGGACAACTAAATGGACCCTCTCAAAGATCTGAATCAACACATATCTCTGGCATTTTGCCAGGCTTTCCAAAGCTCCTGGATGGAGAAAGACTCACAATGGCTAAGCACAGGTTGTTGTCATGGCTACAAGCAGCCAACACATAAAGAAAGTAGCTTAAGGAAAAGGCAGTTGGGAAACACTTAAAAGAAAAAAAAGGCTGGACTGGAACAAATGCATACTTAAGTGTATTTTTTAGGCAAAGACTATATTCTTTATATAGACTCAGAAAGAATATAAACAAAGGAAATAAATTATATCAATAAAAGGCCAGACTATATTTTAAGGATATCCCATTTTATGAGGGTTTCTATCTGGAGGAGAAAAAAGAAAAAAAAAAGCAAGAGGAAGATGAGGAAGAAGAGAAGTGATGGGGATAACAGTAGCTCTGGTTACCAAAATTGTTTTCTTGGCCCTTCAAAAAACAAAGCCTGCATGCAACTGTCAGTCCATGTACTACTCTAATTTCTTTATCAAGAAGCCAACCGAATGAGAAATTGTATTTTACCTTCAAATCAGTGTATTTTAATGTAAATGGATGATGGGAAAACATTGAATCTTTTAGATCAAATGATATAGAACTTTATAGTCTGGTGAAAACTAGTTAACTTTAGCAAAGATTGACCAAAAACAGATGATTAATTATTAAAGAGCAAAAGTTTCTGTTAGAATTAGCTAACTCTCACCATACTCAATGGCCATTGGTCATAATTTCCATGTTTAGGAGTGCAACAATCTATGGGCAACTGTGCAATGGAGCTGTTAAAACCTGTTAAAATTTCAGGACTTTTGTGATCCAGTTACTAAACACAGTCATTGTTAAAAGTTAATATATAAGAACTTATGATTTAGTAAATTATATTAAAATCATTGCTTTACCAACTTTTACTCTTGTCAATGATCTCGAAGTTGTTCCACCTAAGTGTATGGTACAGATAGTATGTAATGCACCGTATGTGCATCCCTTTTCAACTCCATGCTCTGTGATATCATGTTGGTAGCTTGAAGGACTCACACCATAGAAATTACCAAATACGCAGGGCTTGATTTAGTGCTTTGTTGATTATCTAAACTTGAGAGTGATGGAGAAAATATTAATACAGAATAAACTTAAAATGTGTCATATCTGTAGCCATTACTTGCACATAGTAGAAGAAAATGATGAAATGCTCTTCCAACATTTGAAAGCTACTACCTGATTAAACAAATAAATGCTTACGTTGTTGATGAATGAGTGAAGTTCTGAAATATGTCTTACTTCTCTTTTACTTCTGTTTTGCCTATTAACATAAATGAAAATATCAGAAAGGTTCATGTCAGAAGTATACTCATTTGTCATTTGACAGTTAAATGAAAATATTCTGTAAGAATCATTTGGTTATATGAAATTTAGCATGAAGTATGTTATTTGTAAATTGTGAGCTATTCATTCTTTATATCAGTAAAATATGTAATAAACGTGTGTCTATGTGAGTATGTGTGTGTGTACACATGCTAGGGAAGAAGTTATTGTTTACTATGATACTGTATTCTAAATTTCTCTTCTAAATGGACATGTGAAAATGGTTTAGTATGTTTTATCTTAACTCTTCTGTGAAAAACCAAGCCATGTGTTATAGGACACTACTAGAATATTGGACAAATATAATGAAAAATCAAAACCAAGTCATTTCAAATATAATTCATGAGATGACCAAGAAAAACTAATATGAATGTTTCCTTACTCTTCATTAAGTATTCAAAAATCTCTGTTTCTATTGATGGAAGCTCCTTTGTTTCATTTTTCTCTCTAGACCGCAGGAGCACATTCAAAAGTACATGATTATGATCTTGCCATTGACATCAAAAATTAAAATATTCTCTTTGGAAAAAAATCACATCGGAGCATGAAATTAATATCGATTTACTTAATGCCCACTTGTTGAATTCCACTATGTGCTAAGTTAAAAGCAATTCCATTTTTGATGGGCTTCCCTGGCGGCGCAATGGTTGAGAGTCTGCCTGCCGATACAGGGGACTCGGGTTCATGCCCTGGTCTGGGAAGATCCCACATGCCGCGGAGCGGCTAGGCCCATGAGCCATGGCCGCTGAGCCTGCGCGTCCGGAGCCTGTGTTCCGCAACGGGAGAGGCCACAACAGTGAGAGACCCGTGTACCGCAAAAAAAAAAAAAAAAAAAAGCAATTCCATTTTTGAAACATTAAACTGAATATTACTAGGGGAAGGTGGGAAGGAGTGGTTACAAAGGCTTGAGGGAACTTTTGTTGATGTTTGAGATGTCCACTATTTTTACTGTGGTAATGGTTTCGCATGTATACCCACATTTCAAAACTTACCAATTTACTTTTTTTTTTTTTTTTTTGCGGTACGCGGCCCTCTCACTGCTGTGGCCTCTCCCGTTGCGGAGCACAGGCTCCGGATGCGCAGGCTCAGCGGCCATGGCTCACTGGCCGAGCCGCTCTATGGCATATGGGATCTTCCCGGACTGGGGCACGAGCCCGAGTCCCCTGCATCGGCAGGTGGACTCTCAACCACTGTGCCACCAGGGAAGCCCCCTAAGTTACATTTTAAACATGCGCATCTTATTCCCTGTCAGTCTTACCTCAATAAATCCATTTTGAATGTTTCTAGAAAGGTAGGTTAAAGAATATATATATATATATATATATATATATGTGTGTGCTTTTACTAAATATATTTATTTATAATAGTATAATATAATATAATGCTATAATATTATATAATACTATGTAATACTATAGTATTATACTATATAGCAATAGTGTTACCACTGTTTAGCTGATTTTGTGCCTATGTTTTATCTTTTGTGCTATGTTCTTTTAAAAAAGCAACAAATGACTGCGCATGTGTATCAACTACAAGGGTGGGTGCTGGGATTGAGGCTTTCAATTAACACTGCAGGCACCACACATGTTGGTGTTCAGATGGAGCAGCATTCTAGTCATCCTACTAATAGAAGAGCCAAAGAGGGAGGTAATGCTGTGCCTCTTTGTCAAGACAAACCTTCCCGCAGCGTTATTAATCTTCAAGCAAGATCCCCACCAGCTACTTTCCTGAAAATCCCAACAACAGAGCTGCCCTCGGGAATTGACCACAAGTCAAGGAATACCTAGAATTCCTAGAATGTATGTATGCCAGTCTCCAGATTCAGACCCAGCTTGCCCAACTGCAGATGGCTATTTTGGAAAATTTACAAGCACCCATGACACAACTGTCTCCTGGGAGAGAAAGCGAGAACTCTTCTCTCCCAGGTTTATCTCGTAATCTGTTGTTAAACCACCTCTCCAATTCAGTAAATGAATTGTGGGGGAAAAAAAGTAACAAACATTTTATGATAAACAGTTATTAGGTATTTTAAAGTAAGAAAAACACTATATGCATAGAATGAGTTCTTCTTTTTTTTTTTTTTTTTTTTACACAGCAATACCTATTTATTTACATATTATCTATAGTTGCCTTTGCACTAGAACAGAACTGAGTAGTTGAGACAGATTATTTCTCCTGCAAAGCCTGAAATATTTACTATCTGGCTTTTTACAGAAAATGTTTGTCATCCTATGAGCTAGATCAAGAAATAGGATACTATCAGCATTAAAAAAAGCTCCCTTGTCCCCTCTCCCAGTTATAACACCCTCCCTAACCACTTTCCAGACTTCTAATGCCGTAAATTACCTTTGTCTTTTTAAAAATCTCTATAAACATGGAATTGTACATTTTTTTTTTTTGGTAACTGGCTTCTTTCATTCAATATCATATTTATAAGATTCTTCCATGTTGCCACAGGTAGAAGAACTTCATTTTCATTTCTGTAGATTATTCATAGAATGTGTACCTGAAGCAAAATGATGAAACAGGTGAATTTGTTCTTGATACCCACTCCCATCTTTCCTCAATTACATGTGTTCTTTTTTTGTTTTGTTTTCATTTCCACTCCCAGATAATTTCCATTTTTCTCCCTTACCTCAACCAGTCCCTCAATTCTCTCCCAGTACTTCTGAGCACTGCTAAGGATTAATGTGCTAGCTGGTTGCATTTTAATAAGCAAAACACTATATACATAGAATGAATTCATTTTTAAAGTGAGAAATTTAGAGAAAAAGATAAAGATGTTTAACTGTTAAAGTTAGTTAACCTAAGACTTATGAGACTACAAGTTTTAAACTTTCCTTTCTTATACTTTCATTCTTAATATGTCTTTCTTCTAAATATTTTAATAATACCTGTTACTTCTCTACATTGAAAAATATGTCATTTTAATACCTATTTACAATACACACACTTTGACACCTTAGAATAAATGACACCTTAATTTTGATGGATTACCTATAAATTTAAATAAGGGCTAGACAAATTTTGACATCTTCAAACAGTTTTATTCTTTCTTAATTTAAAGGTTGACTGTTAGAGTTGAATTAATCAGAAAGATAATTCTGGCAAAATCATGTTGGCCTGAAATCAAATTAGCTTCTAAAAATAGCTTATATGAATTGTGTAATTTTAAACAAGTCTGTTAATATATTTTTATCAATTTCTTGATTTATTCAATAAATATTTTGACTTAAACACTGATTATGCAAAAATGAATGAAAAAGTGATCTGCTGTCATGGAACTCATAATATCAAGGCAAGACAGATGAAATTATAATTTTGATAAAATACTTTAAAAACCGTTGGAATTTTTTCTTATCAGGAAAGAAGAGCAGAAAGAGAGGAGAATATATCTTCCTCCAATTTGTCCTGAGATGAAATTTATATGTAAAAAGCTGTGCAAAGTTAGACTCATGAGAAAAATATAGTGGCTTCTTAAAAACAATGTTAATACTGTCTTTTGTAAAATTTCACTCTTTCTAATTATGTAATTCTTGAAAATATCCTATGTAGACTCTCGTGGAAGCCTGTCCTCAACCATAAAGAATTATCTACTTTTTCCAAGATCTGCTGTCTTTCCACCTCTTCTAAAAAGTGCTTCAGTGGTTAACCTCTTCATTCAAAAGCTAATATTTCCCTATGTTTCCTACAAAGCAGCTTCCTTTACTGGCATAATTCCCCGCCTGTGTTTTAAGAGTCTTGACTAAGTTGTTTTGCCTTTTAGTTTGCAACGTGCTTTTGAATGATCAATATGCATTATGTAACCATGCTTATTCGTTGTTTTTTCCAATCAGGAAAACACATTGCAATTCTGGTGAGAACATTTAAGCATAAATAATACTAGTCACCTAGTGCAACCTCTTGTTACTCTCCATTTTTCAACTCCCAAACTCAAAGATTTCAGTTTGGTTTTCTATAATTATTTTTTCATTCTTTCCAGGTAACTTTCTCAGTTTAATAAATAATATTTGGAATCCCTTTATCTTCCTGTCAAGATCATTGTAAAAATGACAGAGGCCTTGAGACACTCACAACTTCACAATTTTTGAGCCAGCCACTTTTCTTGCTGGCTTAGTGAGCCCATTATCAGAAAAAGACTGCATGTTGTCTTGCATGAGTAGAAGAAGAAATGTCCCAGGTGTACCTTGCATTGGACCTATAGCTTTAGACCAATAGCAAAACATCTTCCATGAGCACAAATAAGCAAAGTGGAAGACAGTAAATTGTTCCCATAATTCAGACTGCTTAGAAGAGCCTCTAAGACCCAGCACTCTTTCACAGAGTAGGTAATTTCAACTGAGATTGAGTATACTTCTGCCAGAATCCAGGTGCCTTCTACCTGAAATACTCTTTATGAAAAGATTAGTTTGCTCTTCATACCTCCTTAGAGCCTTTACCCTGCAGGTTGAGAGTCTCTCCCTCTATATGTTAAACTTTACCTCCACTCTTCTCCCATTGCTAATTAAGGGTGTTACCTGATGACTTAGGAAGAAAAATTACAATTTTTTGACAATACAATAAAAAGTAGCAGATATAAGAAAATCTAATACATCCACAACTCCTAAAGTAAGTTTATTTATTTAGTATTTAAACAAGTCACTCACAGTAATCTATTCAAACTACTAGTAACACTGATACAGGAAACTTAGACTAACTAGCCCTAAAATTACATGCTATGTTTTCATAGTTGACATTTTGAGAGTAAAATAAAGAAAAAGAATTACTGCTTCACACTGACTTTGTATTCAACGCATAAATGAGTGAAAAAATGGAACCATTTATAAAGCTTTGAGAGAGCTGTAATGTTGTCTCTTTATTTTTTTTTTTTTCAGCCATAAACTACTTTGAAAGCAGGTGTTAAGAAAAGAACCGATAATGAAAACAGTGTAATCTAAAGCTGGAAACATCCATATTTTTGTAATGAGCAAACAGATAAAAAACAAGTTATTTCAAAAATTCAAATATATGTATATATAATGAAGTTAAAAATTATCCATATTTTCTGCAGTTTACAAAAATAATTTCTTCCAGAACTTTTAACTCTTTTCTTACCTGTAAAATCCAATCCAAGTAACACTTGTGCCCTCCAAAATATCTTGTTATTCTATGTTTAAAATATAATTTTATAAAATATTGCATTTTTCATTGAGTATTTATAGATCCCTTTTCCATTATTTATGTCTGAAATATTTGCCTTGCTAGGGTACTTGATGGAGAATTAATAATATTTGTATTGTTTTTTATTTATTATTACAGAGTTAAGAGAAGCTACCTATGGAAACTACACTTTTCAATGAGACAGAGCCCTTCTGGTCTTACTAAGACTTCATATGATTTTGTAGAAACTTTCCAATGAAAAATAGAGGAAAAAATAATTTCAAAACAAATGTTCACAAAAGTTTTAATAAGAGGAACAATTCTACAGAGAGCGCAGGTGCATTTGTACTGGCAAGAATTTTGCAATTAGCCATTGGGATTCCAGTGGAAGTTGTTAGAAAAGTCAGCAATCATAGACTAGATGTGAAGGCAATTGCTAAATTTTTTTTAATTAAAACATCAGCTTTAATAAGAAACATTTAAGAGGTAAATATTTTCAATTTAGAGAAGTATAATATAGTTTGTATTTATGTAAAAATTCTGTTGAATATTAAAAAAGAAATGGTCTCCTTTGTCCTAAGGTTTATACCTAAAACCAGAATGTTATTACATGTTATTGACACAGTTTGAATGAGTCTCATTATAAGACTACTTGGACAAATGTCTGTGTTATTTTTCAGTTTGAGTTAAAAATAAACTGTGAAAGCATGAGTACCATTAGCTATATTGTATAAAGGGCACAAAATTTAAGAAGATAGCTTTTAATACATATATGAGGATTGATGCTGTTCCAGGCAAGTTGCTGAGTAACAATTTGAAGAGCTTGCCTCCGAAGTACAGCAATCTGTTTTGAAGCAATGTTTTGAAACAGTCAGAATCAGTTATTAGTTGTAGATCTATCAGAATGGCTTTTGTAGTTTGCAAAATCTGAGTGCCTGAATTCTAGCATTGGCCCATGTTTTTAGTCTGTTTGCTAAGTTTCCTTCTAAATTGTTAAAAAAAAACAAATTACATAGGTCTGAGGAAACCCTTGGAATACAAGCTGGACACCCTACCCTGACTTTTGGTCCACATTTTATATTTTTTGCCATTCCTTCAACATAAATGTACAAGTAAGGAGGATATAATAGTCACCGTCATACCAATGAGAATTAGAATTTCTCTCTTTCTTTTTCTTGTGATTCTTTAATATAAAATAGTACATCTATCTTTTTACTGGATTTTGAAGCAGGATAATGAAATATTTTCCGTGTTAGAGTTGTGGATGACTGCAATGAAAAGTTAATGTTCATATATATGAGAGCACCAGGTAAGCAATGAAAAGGTAATAATGAAGGGGGAAGAAAGGAACTAACCCAATGTTCAGGAAGTGTTTTTTCAAAGATACAGAGGGGCTGAGTTCATCTGTCACAGATGAGATACTAAGGACTGAAGGAAAAAAATGGAATATTAATAGGAAAAAATGTTCTTATCCAATCTCTGAGAAGACAGATGTTGGAAGGGTGTGCTAATGAGGATATGTTGATTTAAAGAATGTCTTTCTGCCTGGAACAAGGCATGGTTTCATGTGAAGCCATGATAATCAGTGCTGTGACAGGTATCTTATGATCTTTAAAGGAGGACAAGAGAATTTTGAAAATTCTACCCTTCACAAATGCTATATTCACATCACTGTGTCACTGGTCCCTGGAACTGCCTACCTCTGTGATATCTGTGATATGAAATTATTAAATGTCTTTATTGTTTAATGAATATTTGATTGAGTCTTCTTATACTGGAAATCATTCCCAGACAGTCTGTGAAGCAAGACATTCAGTATCTTTTGAACACTTAATGTACATTTCAATTCAGTGTTGATAAACAAAACAATAAATGAGACACCTATTTACTGAAGACAGCAAGGATTAGGAAGAAATTCAGACTCAAATTATTTTATAAGAAAATCACTGTTACAACTTAAAAAATTGAAAAGGATGGTGTTTTATTTTAATTTTCATAAATAAAATGGACAGCAATATACTCATACATTTTATACTATTTGAACTGTGAATAATAGCATACATATATAATAATCTAAGGCCAGTTCATTACATTTTCAATACATTCATCCTGCCTAGGACATTCATACCAAAATCTTCATTATTGGTGAAGTGGGATTTTACTAATGATCTTCCAGCTTGTTTTGTTAAAGAAAAACAAAAACACAAACTAATGGACACTGTAAAATACATATCTGTGCTCTACCTGTGTTATCCAGGGCCCAGGAAACTACATGGTGGAACCAACTCTGAAGGAATAAATATAGTAAACATTTTTTTTTTTCTGAAAAATATACTGTGACATTGTTTAGGTCTAAATTTTTCATGCTAGATTGTTCTTCCATTTCTTAAAATTTTATCTGTTCAGAACAATTTAAACTATTCAAAGTATAATTTAATGCACGTAAGTTCAGAGATATCTCACTGCTGAAAGTTTAGTCTATTTGTTTTAGTATCTTAGTCAATCCTAGAATAATATTTCATTCCTACAGAAAAGAATTACATCCTAGAGTCTGTCATACAGAGTGAAGTAAGTCAGAAAGAGAAAGACAAATACTGTATGCTAACACATATATATGGAATTTAAGGGAAAAAATGTCATGAAGAACCTATGGGTAAAACAGGAATAAAGACACAGACTTATTTGAGAATGGACTTGAGGATATGGGGAGGGGGAAGGGTAAGCTGTGACAAAGCGACAGAGAGGCATGGACATATATACACTACCAAACGTAAGGTAGATAGATAGTGGGAAGCAGCCGCATAGCACAGGGAGATCAGCTCGGTGCTTTGTGACCGCCTGGAGGGGTGGGATAGGGAGGGTGGGAGGGAGGGAGACGCATAGAGGGAAGGGATGTGAGAACAGATGTATATATATGACTGATTCACTTTGTTATAAAGCAGAAACTAATAAAAAAAATCATTGCCAAAACCAAAAAAAAAAAAAAAAAAAATTACATGATTACATAATGAATATAGTGGTCTTGAAATATTGTGCTCTGTTTGTTGTGTGTACACGTATACACATATGCATATATGTATATTCATGTATCTGTACATGCATACCTTGTTATTACATAATGCTTAAAGAGAAGAAAATGCTGGTTCAATAATTATCAAATAATTGTTAATTTTTTCATGGCATTTTTGAAGTTCAAAGCTGAAAGGTTTGCTCAGTTGTTTCACAATTAGATTTCACACAAGAGGTATGCCACAGGATGCAATGGCAGGCAGGTATGTACAGTCCAAAGTGTGCAAGTCACATAGAGGGCATGTGTCTCTTTCCAAAATGTCCTATCAAGGTTTATTCTTATATGGATGTGCTAGACATAACATTTACTTGTATATATATATGTATATACATTGTACATTAATAGATATAATCCCTACTTCAATTCTTATATTGTATTTACTCAGAATTCCCATAATGGCTGAATTATGTTCATAGAGTTAATATACAGTTTCTAATTTCTTAAGCAAACACCTGCAGCTGTCCATTACAACATTATGCTTCTCTTAACTTTTGAACCTTTTAAAACTAAACTCAGAAATTGGACTTCAACAAAAATGAAGACTGCTTCAAATACATAAATATGTAAGATATAATTATATGATTTAAACTATATGTTGAAATTATATTATGAAAATTAAATTATATATTAATTTTTGATTTGTTAGGGAAAAAAATGGATGGTAATTATGAGAAGGCACCTAAGGTAAATTTGAACATGGATTAATTAACTTTGCTTGGAATCAAGAAATCTCCCCACCAAATTTGTCTCCACAACAATCTCAAAAGACTGAAGAGGAAACATATATTGGAGCAAACGTATCATTACTTCCACAGCACTACTTACAGCCAGGTTACCAAGGATGAGAACTGTTTTCCTATCTGTGCATAAAATAATACAAATATTTAGAAATTTAGCACGTAATCCAACATTTGTTCTTGGTTGATTTTCTCATCTGCTTAAAATTATCTGACCACACTCTGATTTTAACCTTGAAAACTTATAGACATAAATCATTAAAACTGTTCCAAACAATAAAATGTTAAAATAAGACAAAAAAGAACAACTCTTATATATTTTCGAAGCTCTGATAGATTTTCTCTTTTCAAAGTGGTTACTCATGCCGTTGTCAGAAATTGGAACAGCACAGGAGCATTTTAGGAGAGTCACTGTTTGTTCTAAATCTAAAAAGGAAAAACATAAAATGCCACATCTCACAATAAACAAAATGTATTCAGACACAACTGTAAGGAGGAATATTTTGGAGGGGAATAAATGTGCTTTTCACAAAAATGTTGTAGATACTGTGAGATTGGTTTTGCCCCACTGTTTCATATTTTATCTGTATTTATAAGCTAAAGTACAATTCACCAAATCAAGTTTCCAGCCATTCAAATCTCTTTTCCTACATAAAGCTGTAAACCCACTAATCTCTCAGCCTTTTGATAAGTCAACACTGTAATCAATAGCATGCTGCCTTTAGGTCTCAGGGACATCCTTTGATTAATACAAGCTTTCCAAGAGAAACATATGAAAATCATATTACTGCAACTGCATCAGACTGTCATGAAACTTTGGGAAACTGAGACATTCAAGGGAAATGTGAAAATGAACAGTAGTAGATAAATGTCAATTTCAGAGGTTTGGACATTTTGTTATATTTAAATTAAAGGTGATGCTATTTTGGTTCCTTCCTGCTCTAAACATGTTGCTTTTCCCTTTTAGAGATTCTGATAAAATATGTAATCATCCCTTGCCAACATTTTCAATTCCTCTTCTGTGCAGACAGCAGGGTTTATATGATAAAATTTTAATGACCATGGACCTGCATAACAGTGTGAGGCACAGGCACATTTTCAATAAGGCTATGCATTTGTTAAGACTGGCATTGGGTGGAATTCTCTAAGTGGAAGCCATCATGGCTTAAAAAGCAGGCTTAGTAGTCATAGAAGCTGCTCCGGAGAAAGTGTCATTATCATGCAGCAGTCGTGGGATGAAATGGGGATTTATGAATCACGGCCAAGGAAACTAAATTATGGGTTGTAAATTAAAACTGGGGTTTAACATATACCTGACACTAGGCTGGAGGGTCTAGTTTTCAGATTACCCCACAGACTTAGTTAAAAGCAGCTTTAGAGTATCCCTCAATCCCTGATACATTCCCTTCATCTTTCCACAAAATCCTACACTATTTTCTGGTTACAGTGTCATAAGGGGGAAAAATCTAAAGCAACTCAGGAGAGGTTTTGGATTTCTTTTTAACTTCTTTTCAACTCCAGGTTAAGTAGTGTTGGAACTGGGGGGAAAATGCTCACTTTATTAATGTTAAATCATGAAGTTATGGTACTTGCTTGGTTTTCACAGAAATGGTTTTGGGGCTTGGCTTCTTGATTCATATATGTATCCTCAACCCTGAGCCTGGGGATATTTACACTTTCTGTAGGTTTACTGTAGGTATTCTATGAACAGATAGAAAAATCCACTATACATTTTAGATTTTAAAAATGTTATTTAAAGATTTGTTGTTGTTCTTCATAACTATGGCCATCTTTATGAACTGTTATGATCCCAAGTATAAACACAAAATCTGAAGGCTTGATTCCAAATCTGAATGTATCACCTTACAGAAATGATCAGGTGTCTGTTGAGTACACAATGTTATTCTTGCTTTGTTGTATAAATCTGATACTAGAAGAGTTCTTTCTGTGAGAACTATATTGCAGCTTTCACATGACAGAAATATTTTGAAAGTTCTCCTCTGGCACCAAGCATACTGTCACAGAGCATAGAAATGAGAGATGGAAACTCTCAGATGGGTCATGGTTCAGGACTGTTCCATTTCATAAATGAAAATTTATTACTGCTATTCTTCAGTATCTTAGAAAGATAAAATTAACTGGACCTTCTTCTAGTAAAAAAGACCAGTTTGAGAATGTAGGGGCAGAGCTTATTTACCCCCATAAACCTTAAGTCTTGGCCAATGGAGAAATGTCTTTCTGAGCAATAAGTATATCAGAATATTGGCATACAGAGTGATTTTTTTAGTAATAAAAATAGTAAAAAGGTTACTGTAATGGAAATGAAAAGATGGTGGTGGTGAGAGGGCTGGAGGAGACTGTAAATATTAGAATATGGTTGTGAGATAATACAGTAAGGAAAAGAATTCCCAGAAGCTTAACATTAAGGTATAAATAACAGTTCATATGGAAATGATGAAAACAGCTGTTAAACCAAAAACAGAAATCACAAATGCTTTAAAATAATTTACAAGAATTCCATTTGAAATCAATAACTCACTTAGAATCCAAGGAAATCACCTCTGATAATGACTGCCAGTATAAGAAATTGTTTAGGGTTTTACATTATAAAATGAATTAAATTTTAATTTAAGATGAACGTTTTTGGAGCAAAAATACTATAACAGTGATTGCATCATGAAAAGACACATACCTCAAACATTTTCCAGAGATATTTTAAGATCACTGTAGATCTGAGAGAGTATGAATAAAATGATTGTAAACATAATTACCGTAGATAAATATAGTAATTTAAATGCACATGTATATGTTTAGGATTTTAGAAAACTGCAATCAGGTGTGATGTTTATAGTATTATTTTTTTAAGATAATTGATCATAAGGTAATAGCATAGTAGATTGCCTTAACAAACATGCACATGCCCCAAATCTAATTTAATTAGATTTGAACCAAACTGTATCCAATTTCCTGATGAAATTACAAATCTAATACTTAAAAACACCTAGTCAAATAATCTACTCTTTCCCATGATAGTAAAGCACTTAAACAATAATAATCCATTAATATGACTTCTTTTTTTCTTCTTTTTTCTTTTTCTTTTTTTTTTTTTTTTTTGTGGTACGCGGGCCTCTCACTGTTGTGGCCTCTCCCGTTGCGGAGCACAGGCTCAGCGGCCATGGCTCATGGGCCCAGCCGCTCCGCAACATGTGGGATCTTCCCGGACCGGGGCAGGAACCCATGTCCCCTGCATCAGCAGGCGGACTCTCAACCACTGCGCCACCAGGGAAGGCCCATTAATATGACTTTTTAATAAAAATAAACATTGAGATCATATTCAAAACCTGGAAATATGTTTTTCAATAACCAATGGCTTATGAAATTTTTAACCTAAGTAAAAACACAGTGGGAGCAGGGAAGAGTGTTGCCAGGAAGAAATACTTAATTCATTTTGCTGCTAAAAGGTTAGTATTTTGGGGAAACAATATGGATTCATCTATGCAAATAAAAAAGTTACAGTTTGAATAAATAATTAACTACCAAAGACATAAAAATACTTATTTTTATTTCAGAAGGAAAACTCTACTCCTCCAAGACTTAAAATATTAAGTATCCTATACTCACTTTGAATATTTTTCTCCATTATAATTGTTAATTTTGAATGTGGTATGAAACATTGATAGATATATTTTAAATGAAAATGAGAATTCATCAGTATACCTTATATATGCAAATGCACGGCTCCAAATGAACATGCTAATGTCTGAGGCATATCAGGCAGAGTAGGCATTTTGTTTGTTTGTTTTGCCTTCCCAGGATCACTTTCCCCTCCAAGGAATCCCCCTCCCCAACAGTCAGTCCAAGAATGTCAGATAGAGCTGGCCACAAACACATCCCTTCCTGCTCAAAGGTTGGACAAATGGCAAAGCTCTGGCCATTCACAATATTTGATCTACTAATCACACTGACTAGTTAAGCCTGGAGCATTTGATTTTAGCCATGGTAATGAAATTTTCTTTCTGGACTCTTTCTAAAACAGCAAAGATAGAATAACTAACATTTAAGAAATGTTAAGTAAGTGTACGGCCTTCTGGATGCTGCCTGTAATAGCTAATGTAATCTTCCTGATAACCTCACTTTTTTTTTTTCTTTTTTGGGTGAAGAAGAAAAGAATAGCTTTATTGCTTTGCCAGGCAAAGGGGGCCACAGCAGGCTAATGCTCTCAAAATTATGTGTCCCAACTTGGAGGGAGTAGTGAGAAGTTTTATAGTAAAGGTTCAAAGAGGGTGTGATTGGCTCATGGACATTGTTCTGATTGGTTGGTGGGGAGGTAAGTAGGAGGTTGGTGGCATCATCAACCTTCTGGTTCCAACTGGTCTGGGGTGATAACCTCACTTTTAATGAGCAGGTAGGGAGTAGAGATGACCAAGGAACACTTAGTGAAAAGAGCCTTCCTGGAAAGAAAGCCTCAATGGAGCAGAGTTGATCTAGAGATGGGAAATAAAAGAAGAGCCCAGGTACTGACAACATTATTAGAGCAACAGGACATAGCTGATCCTCAAGTCAATGCAGCCAATGCCTGAACTTTTCAATACTATCAGCCAATATGTTCTCTTTTATGTTTATAAACAGTTGGTACATTTGGATACTGTATCTTAGAGTGAAAAAAATCTTGATGAAAAAAGTAGGATAATGTATTACTTTTAAATTTTTATTTCATTTAATTATTATATTTATATTTCCTTTAATATTCTATATGCAATTCAGTAGACATGCAATGTCTAGAGAGATGATACATAGATATTATAGGTAGATAGATAAATAGATAGATAGGAAGAAAGAGTGATTGAGAGAGGGGACTTAGAACTTTAATCCCAAATGAAGAGCAGTTTGCTTACTGGAAAGACAGAAATGAAAGGTCCTTTTTTTCTCTCCCTGCCTCTTCACCAATTTTACTAACTTTTCCAAGACTGCATTGTTATAAGAATCTATGAAACAGGTACCATAATAACGTGGCAGAAAGAAACGCTCACAAACAATTGCATTTGCTCTCTAATGTGTTCAGACCCCCGCATTAGGCAAGGTCATGTGACTACGTCTGGCCACTGAACTGTGATCTAAGTGAAGTGTGTCACTCCTAGGTTTTGACTACAGAAAGCACACACACACAATTCTCCATTCCCTTTCTATTTTGTTCCTCTGGCAAAGGCCCTAGGTTCCCAAAGGTACATCTCCAGTGTGGGCTCATATTGTCATCCTGGATCCCTGGATAACTGTGTGGAGTGGAGGTGTTCTGTTATGCATGGGGTTTGTAGCACAAATGAGAATAGAAGTTTAGTGATATTGAATCTCTGAGATCTTGCAATTTGGGGAGAGGTGAATTGTTTCATTTTACTACAACATGACCTAACCTATCCTGATAATTGCAACACCTCTGTAGGTTTGCTGGAAATAAGTTATAGAAGATAGTCTCCTGAGTTCACTCTATCTCTATAATCTCCCTTTAAGTCAAACAGAATATACATTCACTTAATATCAAGTAATTAATATACAATTTTGGTTAAAAATGTGTTTTCAATTGTGTTTTCCTGATTAGTGACTTAAATTCTTATTTAAGATAAAGCCACTTTATCTCCTATTACTAAATACATTCCAGAGAAGAAAAACAACACAAAACCACAAAGCAAAATCAAGTATCCAAGTGAAAAAGAAAATAAGATGACCAAAACAAATATAAAATCAGTCACGTGTTATCACTAGGATAACTGCAAACAAAAACAATTAACTCTCTGAAATTTTCCTTTTTAACAAGCTGGGTTGACGTCATATACAGATAACTTTCAGTCTTTATATTAGCAATTATCTTTCTCACTATTCATTCCAAAACAAACACTGCTTGTCTACTATGTGCCAGCCACAATGAGGGTATCAGAAATACAATGACAAATGGTGCTTAGCTCCAAGAGTTCAGGGCTTTGTAGAAAAACAGACAAGAAAATAAACAATTAGAATGTGCTGTGTTGTGCTCTAACAGAGGTATGGAATGAACTTGCAGGAGCCCTGTAGAGAAAAACCCAACGCTTCCTAAGGAGTGTTGGACTAGAAATTACATTAAAGGTTCTCCCGGACAATCTTTGCAGATAAAAGAGAGTTTGCCATATACAAATATGAATTACAGTGAGTACATGAAAACAGATGAATTTAAAAGACCATCAAGTTGCGAGAAAATAAGTCATATTTAGAGAATTTTAAGAAACTCCATATAATTGGGACATGGAACTCATATAACAATCAGCTACATCATATTCAAAAGAAAAAAAAATATGTCAAATGTCATGCAAAAGATTTGGGACTTTACACTCAAGGGATAGGAAATTACTTACAAATTTTAGGCTGGGAGAGGACATGCCAAATTTTTGTTTAGAAAGCTCTTCCTGGAAGTAATTTGGAGATTGTATCATTGGGGGAAGAGATGTAAGGCTGAGACAGATGTTGGCATCTATTGCAGTAGTCCATGTAAAGAATGATTAGGGATTGAAACAAGCCAGTTAAAATAGGCATAGGAGTGCTGTATGAATTTAAGTGATACATCAATAAGACTTAGTGACCCAGCAATTCCATTTCTGGGTATATATCTGAAAAAAACAAAAACACTAATTCCAAAAGATACACATACCATATGTTCATAGTGGCATTATTTATAATTGCCAGGATATGGAAGCAACCTAAGTGTCCATCAACAGATGAATGGATAAGGAAGTTGTGGTATGTGTGTATACACACACACACACACACACACACACACACACACACACAGAGGAATATTACTCAGCCATGAAAAATAATGAAATTTTGTCATTTGTAGCAACATGGATGGACTTGGAGGACATTATGCTAAGTGAAATAAGTCAGACAAAGACAAATACTATATGATATCACATATATGTGGAATCTGAAAAATACAACAAACTAATGAATATAACAAAAAAGAAGTAGATGCACAGATATGGAGAACAAACTAGTGATTACCAGTGGGGAGGGAGAATTGGGGAAGGGCAGTATAGGGGTAGGGGACTAAAAGATACAAACTATTATGTATAAAATAAATAAGCTACAGGGATACATTATACAACACGAGGAACAGAGCCAATATTTTATAAAAACTTTAAAATTGTGAATTACTATATTATACACCCATAACATATAATATTGTACATCAACTATACTTCAATTAGAAAAAAATAGACTAAGTGATCAGCTGGGTTGGAAGTGAGGGGGAAGAGGAAGGGAAAATCTAAGATTTCCTCTCTGTGACGAAATGGATGGTGGTGCTAAATACAGAAATAAAGCATATAGAAAGTAGAACGTTGAAAATAGTGCGATAAAATTACAGGGCCCATGGGACATGAAGGTAAAATATGCAATAGCTGGAATTATAGATTTAAATAATAGGAAAATGTTTGGGTTAGTTTAATAAGAGGGAAGAAATTTCTTAAAGTACATGGAAACGTATTGGCCCACCTAACAAAGAATCCAAAATTAAAGCAAGTATCAGGGTTAGTTGATCTAGTGGTTTAAAACTGCCATTGATTACCAGTTCCTTTATCTTTATGTGTTCTGCAGTCGCTTCATAAATCCACTGTCTCTGATGGTCATGAGATGGCTCCCAGTATAATAGTCGTGACTATGTATATATAAACTAGTTCATGTCTCTTATAGGAGAGCTGTGCAGGCCTTCTCCCCTCCGTATAAATGCATGGAAACTTCAGACAGGCCAAAACAAACCTCTTATCAAATTAAACTGGTTTAGGTTAATCCATTTCTAATCTAGTGAAAGAGGACTGGTATTAACAAAACTAGCTCAATTAAACAAAGTTCCAGCCCTGGGGCCTGGATCAGGATGAAAGAAGAAACCCAGAAATAATCAGGGTGTTGTTGGGAATGAGGGGTGGAGTCACAGATATTAGGCAGGAAACCAAAAACATCCACAAAGTTCTGAAACTCCTTTATCCTGAAGCTGTGCTAAAAGCCAGGGCGGTGGCGGTGGGGGGGAATGGAAGAAAGCAAGATCTTTTCGAAGTGAAAAGTTTAAAATGCCCTTTGCTTCAGAAAATAGTAAGAAATATAATCTTATAACAACATTCTATTACTAGTGTGGCTAGAAGGAAGGGATCAAAATCCCCATCACATTGTATGGCTATCAGAATGAGAACCCAAATGCCAACTCCACAAGGAATTCTCAGGGCTTCTCAAAAGTATTCACTGTGTGTTTTCTACATATAAGAAAAATTGTGTTTGTGCACAATTTATGCACACACGTACAAAGTACAACTGGGTCATTTCTGTAGTCCCAAGAGAACTATGCCCTAAGCTTTCTCCAGGCCATCCCTTTTAAAACAACTCTAATTCTTTCAATGGAGTGTGGTAAGTGGAACGGCAGATGTTAAAGTATATCCTGGGATCTTCCAAAGGTTGCTGACTTTACACTACATTTCCAGAGATAGGCAAAGTCTGTGACTAAATCTTACTGAACATCAATAATTCAAGAAAATGACCAAATTCATGGAGGTGGTGGGGGAGTCCCTTAAGAACATGGATGTCAGTTTGTATCATGGCTTCAGTGAAGGAGAAGAAATGACTCTCAATGAAATGAGAGGGAAGGAGCGGAGAAGAAACTTAGGGGCATGACCTCTCAAATCTTTAGCAAAGTTACTAAAAGTATCAAATATTTGTTGTGGATGTATTTTTTTATGGAAAACTGATAACACCAAATAAGATATACTGCCAGTACAGTGTGATTATAGTAGAGATTGTGCACACATAGAGGGCAGAAACAGAGCAGATGATGGAAATGCAGCCCAAGGGAATTTACAAATTGTGGAGAAAGATTGAGACATTCTCAGGATATAAGGAATTAGTGAGACAGGACAAGTTTACTCAGATCTCCAAGAGGCAGGGGTAACCTCAGCAGGGATCTGGGTAAAATAACATTTGGAAACAGAGTCTTTTCTCTACATCCTTATCATTTCATTGTGGATGCCTGACATGGTCAATGTAAGGCATCCACAATGAAATGTCAATGCCAGTGGATGCCTGACATGGTCAATGTTCCCAGCTGAGTTTGAGTTGTTCTACAACATGACTCAAATGTTCCTTTCCTATTTTATTTCTCACCAAACCTTATACAAATTTTATACAAATTCTATGTTCAGGCCAAGCTAGATAGTGTATTGTGTGATTTCCTCTCAAGCATTTCTCTTTCTTCCCCATAGTCTACGATAATTTCAACTTATCTCTTCTCATCTCAATGCATCTGGCTGACTATACCTGGTCCTTCTTGGTCAGTCACAGACTTTGTCTCTCTCTCCACCTCCCACCATTGCTTTACATCACTTGCTTTCTTGTTTGATAATGCAGTGGCATAGACCAGAAAGAAGATTAATGAAAAGGCTACGCTGTGACAAAAAAAACAATGTTTCAAGTGACCTCAAAGGCTACTAGACTCTGAATTTTTGGATATGCTATTTAGCCATGGAATTGAAAAACCCAATTGGAAACTTTAGCATCAAAAAATAAATGTCTTTAATGTCCTTATCATCCCTACTACTAAAATTTATTTATTTATTTATTTTCTAAATTTAGAAACAGTTTTATTAAAATATGGCTACAATAAATTGTCAAGGGAAAAAAGAAGTTGTATATGTGTGTATATATATTTGTGTGTATACATGTACACATACATATATATGTGTACAAGTATATGTATATATATGTGTGGATAGATAGAGATAGATGGATAGGTCTAATTCATAATGTTTAGGTTTGCATGTTGATTTTTCCAGCTGTATAAGCTAGACCTACTACTAAAATTTAATTGAGTATGATGCCATGCTCAAGTGTTCCTTTTCAAAAAGAATAAACCCTTAGCCTATTTTGGCTGTCCTGACTATTGAGGAAAGAAATTTTCTATCAAATTTTGGTAATTATTGTCCCTTGATTATTTTTGGTATTTGTTTTTTTTTTGTTTTTCTTTTCTTTTTTCTTATTCTTTATTTCTTATTCTTTTCTTTTTATTCCCTCTCCTCTTCCTGAATGGTACTGGTGTGTTTTTGGACAAAGAGAAAAAGGAAAAAGGAGAGTATTTATCTAAATGAAACTCATCTTATTCACCTCAGACATAAACTCGAAACATTTCAAACATAGTTTATACTAGTAGGAGATCTTCATCTGAACAGATTATAATTCCATCCTTGGTCAGTGGCCCATGCTATTATTCACACTATTATAATATGTTACAAACAAAATTCCCTGAGAATATAATTATTATAAGGTAATGTACTCTCTTAGCTATGTGGGCTTCACTAGCAGTTATAAAATTGTTGCCAAGATTACACTGTAGCAATTAGCCCTTAGTGTGGGCTGCTAATGGATTTTACACTCAGCTCTAAGATAGAGACCCTAAGCTGTTTTAGAAAATAACTGTTAACCAATTTTTTAGATTAACAGGTAGAGACAGACTAACAAATCTTGGTCAAACAAACCTTCTTCTGTTTGATAAAACTGATAAAGCTTAGTAAAATATTAATGACTGTATCACAACAGCAAATACAAATACATGAAAAGGCATAGATTTTTTTTTTTTTTTTTTTTTTTTTTTTTTTTTGTGGTACGCAGGTCTCTCACTATTGTGGCCTCTCCCATTGCGGAGCACAGGCTCCGGACATGCAAGCTCGGTGGCCATGGCTCACGGGCCCAGCCGCTCCACGGCATGTGGGATCCTCCCGGACCGGGGCACGAACCCGTGTCCCCTGCATCGGGAGGCGGACTCTCAACCACTGCGCCACCAGGGAAGCCCTAGGCATAGCTTTTTAAAAAGATTTAAGTTCAAATTGACAATGGTCAATGTGAGGATCTCTATTTTGGTAAACCCTGTAGCTTCACTCTATGTTTTTAGTGTCTGATGAATTAAGAATCTATGATGTTTTCACTTATTTTATCACTAAGAACAATCTATTGAGGAGATGTTTCCCTGTGGCCGAGTGAGTCATTTGAGCTACAAAAATAAAATTAAAATGGCAATTATCTATGGTAACACAGGAAATGTATACCAAAAAAAAATACTCTACTGTAACATATTACATCAATAGGGAAAACACTAAGGAAGCCCTGCTTATCCTGATGAGGAGAAATGCATTCTTATTTTTATCTGAAAGAAAGAAAACCTAAAAAAGATGAGAAACGTGGGACTTAAAAGGTCAGTCCAGCTTAACAAACCTTACTAAAGCATCTAAAATGTCAATAAAGCATAGTCTCTGTCACACAGAAGAGTTAGACTAAGGAACAGATCATTTCAGTATAATCTAGTAAATGTCCTGATAGGACATTTCAAACAGAGCAATGCATATAAAGTACTTATCATCACGCCTGAACAGTGAGCACATGCTATGTGTGGGCTATAATATGTACACAACATACAAAGTGATAACGGGGAATGAAGCAGAGGCACTTAGACAAGGCTAGAGATGTCCCCTTGGTTTCATAATTAGTGGCAAACCCAGCTGGAATCCAGATTTCTTAGCCCACTCTAATGGCTTTTCCAAAAGGCCACAGTGCTCACAGCCTCCACTGGAATTATATCTTTGAGTTGAATAGTAAGCAGCACCTGCTGAAGTGCATTTGCCTTTCTTTTCCCTTCTCCAACCCTACCCACGTAAAACCAAAACACTTTCAAAATATTCGTTATGCATTTCTAATTATAGCTCCAACCAAAATGACATCTTCAGTAGAAAAGAGTGGCATTTTCTTTTTGATTTCATATATATAAATAAATCACACAACACTTTAAAGGTTAAGTTATGCAAAATATATAGTTACATACAAAGGACTCTCCCTCCTTCTGTTCAGTGGAAATCGACATCCAGAAGGTCTTCTCAATAGTCTTCTATTTCCTTCCCACCCTTGCTGGCTACTAATTTGGATTCACAATTTCACCTTAAGTTCTTGATATAGCTTTACAAATGGATATAGGAATGTGCGAGCATAATGTCTTTACGTAAAATTAAACATATTAGTGAAAATGTACAATGGTATTCCAAGTCAAACAGCATCTAACGGCATGCCACGAAGCTCTTACATTCTAATATATGTCAACTTACACAGAAAACCAGCTCTCCCGATTTAAAAAATTTTGTGCATAGTGAGATGAGAATGCCAATGCCAAATTGAAAGATTGACTTAAGACATTACATGAATTTATTCATCCCAAAGCACTATAGAACATATTACCGGTTTTCTACAAACAAAAGTACGGTACAATTTATGAACAGGATTTCTTTGATAAATCAACTCAGAGGGATTAATTACTTGCAAAATTGCTGTTTCAGTTATCGCTCTTCTTTTCAGTAATAGAAAAATAACTTTCAGGCTACTTCTATCATTTTATGTGTTGCCTATCCCTTACCCTTGACCACTGACCTCATAAACTTATGATTCCAAAGATATAAATAGGAAAATTGGTCCATAAAAAAAGATCTTGGCAAGTAATTTATTTCAAAAAGGATCCAAACAATTGCTCATCTTATAGCCTAACTTAAGAGTTCCTCCTTCATAGACTGGTAACTGAAAATGGCATGGAAACCAGTGTTTAATGTCTTGACTGGGTGTGCTTTTCCCCTTCCATAAATCTATCCCTCTCCCAAGTGGTTCACAATCACTGCATTTTTTTCAGGAAGGCACAGTAAATTTTATATATGTGCCATAAGTGGCTCTGAAAACAAGCCCATGCCCATATGCTCAGGGCCCGAAGTGCTAGTGTCAGGAGCAAAGGGGGGATGAGGCCATGCTTATAACAGCATAGCTCGCTGCCTGCTCCTTCTGTTTCTTTTCCTGTGCTTGTGCAGTGACTCGGGACCTTTACTCCCACACAAATGTGTGTTCTCAGCCTCGGAGGGAGAAGGCCAAAAGAAAGAAATCAGACTGCCTGGGAAAACAAAGATAATGGGAAATGGGTGGGTTCGGGATAGAACAAATATGTGAACTGACGTTCCCTGGGCCTGCAAACTCCAAGGTTATTTGGCTTCAATTAAAAGTTCAGTAAAGCCTGAACTTCTCCTGGATCGCGGGCAGTTTAGAGGCAGGGCCTCTGTACCTCACAGGTGTGTCCTGCTCAGGGGCTCCCACAGTTTTTGCACAGTAGGTATTCATATTATGTCTTTAGAATTGAATCTGCTGCTGGAATAGCCTTGTTACCCTGACAGGAAAACACAGGAGCCCATTACACTTTCAAAGACATAAAACTGAAATATCTGCAGGGTTTGCAATGGCAACATGTGCTTAAAACCTTAAGAGAGGGACTTCCCTGGTGGCCCAGTGGTTAAGAATCCACCTCCAATGCAAGGGACACGGGTTCGAGCCCTGGTCCGGGAAGATCCCACATGCCACAGAGCAACTAACTTAGTCTGTGTGCCACAACTACTGAGCCCTCGTGCCACAACTACTGAAGCCCATGTGCCTAGAGCCCATGCTCCGCAACAAGAGAATCCATCACAATGAGAAACCCATGTACCGCAATGAAGAGCAGCCCCTGCTCGCTACAACTAGAGAAAGCCCGCGCAGCAACGAAGACCCAACGCAGCCATAAATAAATAAAATTCCCTTTAAAAAAAAAAAAAAAAAAAAACCTTAGGAGACCTTCTAGTCCCCTTGAAAGTTAAATAAATTTTTTAGGTGTGAGTGTTTCTAATAATCTAAAATTAAAAATGGGCTGTTATCTCTAACTTTTAGCTTTCCTTAATTGGTACTTCTTGTTCTAATGGAAGGTGGCTTTCCTAACTACTATACTTTCTGTGTTTAGTAAAATATGAGCATAAATGTAAAAATAATAATATTTGAATGATATAGAAGTCATTATTTCATGGACCAAGCACATTGCTTTAAAAAGGATCTGAAGCATGTCATATGTATGGATTTTACGAGCTGTCTTACAGGCACATACTAAGGAATGATGTTGCTAACAGTAGGCATCTATAAATTGGGGAAAATCATCTACTGTTCTCTATTTCATACACGGACATCTATCACATTAGGGATAAAACATATTCTAAACATTCTGGAAAAGCAATCAGATTCTTCTTCCCAGCAATTAACAGAGTTTTCTCAAGGGACAGATTATTGTAGTTACCTCCTCACTGCTGGTGGAGCAGAAGCCCAGGAGGCATATGTATACACATCAAGAACTTCTTAACACCTTTTGTATGAATCTTTGCCTGAGGATGACTATAAAGAAGCCGTGTGCTTTTCAACAAGGCAACAAGCACTTACTGGTAGCTGGCTGAGTATCTCTATCTTTTCTTAAGGAGCTATTTCAAAGCAGACACTTACCTTGCCAGTCCATGAAATAACTGCCAATTTGGGAGACTCTTGTGCATTAGCAGTTTAAGAAATTTAATAGGTCTGTAGGAAAATATGTTCAAGAGAAACACAAAATGTATAAACATAAATACTATTTTCTACTATATTCTGAAGAACTGCACGCAGCCCCCGAATTCTGCAGATAGACAGCAAGAAAAGATATCCAACAGTTAGTGTTTGTTTTGTTCCTTGCCTTCAGAAAACAATGAATTCAGAATGAACAATAGTAAATTCAGAGGGAATCATAGAGAATGAAAATGTTGTCTAGTTGACCTTAAATGTTTGTCACAGGATTTCCTGCAGGTTCTTCTGAATCCCAGGCTGATACTGTGTGGGGTGCACAGTATGGAACAAAATAATGAAATACTTTGGTTTCGGTAATGAAAACATAGCATTTTCTTCACTAGAGATTTGCTCTTTGCAGGTGAATTTCCTATACTCATTTTGGTTGCAAGAGATACTTCTTGATCTGATAACATTTATTCTGGTGTCCCTTATATATGTTTAAGCAATTCACCGTTCTTTGGATCTAATCTGTTTGACCTCTCCACACACCCCTGAGCAGGGAGAGGAAAAAATACACAACTTCACCATAATGACAATTAGTGATTCCACCTACTCAGTTCTTACTATACTGGTACTTTAGTTTATATTTGCAAATTTCTACTCTTTTAAGAATGAATCTCTTTCAAAGTGATCTCTACTGGGTATTCATAAGAACCACTAATAATTATGTTCTTGGCAAGCCCATGAAAATTAAACCTAAGCAAGAAAAAGAGAGCAGCACCCAGTTTATAGTGAAGTAATCAAAGCTTACTCATCTAAAAGGAGTATTCAGCTACATATTGTTATTGTACAAAGCACTTCTAAAACATGCTGTCATTTGGCTCAAACTTAATGGAAGCTTAGGATTGGTACTTTAATAATTGGAACAGTGACTCTGACTAGTGAAAGATACGAAACTAATGAAACTGGCAAGTTGTCTTCTTTAAGTCAGCAAATTCTCTGCTCTAAAAATCATGTCTATCTGACAAGCAGGAGGGTATGTCTCACAGGGGATCCTAGAGCATTTACATTCTCTCAGATTTCCATATTTCATATTGCTTCTTTTTCCCTAGGTACAAAGCAACAAGTATTGATTCAATATCACCCTGCTGTCTATTTTAATTGAAATCTTCAGCGTATATAAACATGACAAGAGTTAGAAATAAAAAAAATACCACTAAAAACTCAACAAGTAATAGATATAGGTCTTTGGGGGATTATAAAACTATTCCTTCACTTGGTTTTTGAATTGTATTAATGGCCACAAATGAAGATGCAGTAGCACTAGGAATCAATCAGACTCTGCTTAGAGCACAGATCAAGTAGAGAATATTTCAAGATTCATAATTTAAGGAAGATTCTTTATTTAACCTGCTCCAAAATAATTACCCACCATACTGACCGTAGCAATGAAAATATCTACTCTTACAGCCTGTGGATTAAGCCATTTTCTCTCCAGAAGATGCTTGTGAAATGCAAACACATTAATAAAGGGAAAGAAAACATTAAGTTAGTTTGAAATTAGCATTGACCTGTTAACTATCCTTGTCTCTCATCTTTCTGGGAGATGGGTCTGGAGTAAGGACTAGTGGTTGTTTTGTTTTGTTTTGTTTTTGAATATTTATTTATTTACTTACTTACTTACTTATTTACTTATTTATTTATTTTGGCTGCACCGGGTCTTAGTTGCCCTGGCAGGGGAACTAGATCCAGCATGCATGCCACAACTAAGAGTTCACATGTCGTAACTATTGGTCTTAATTAGGGGTAAAAAGCAGAAGGTACAATGAAAAGGTCAATCAACACAGGGGTCCATTAGCAAATAGTGACCGGTGGATAAGGAAACACTGAAGGGAAGCTCATCATTTTTCACAACTGGCCGGCAGAAACCATCCTGCCTTTCAGTCTCTCTCTCTTTCTCCTAATACACCTTGAGCTGTCATATTACTTATTAGGTCACATATTTGGTAGGCAGGATGATACAACTAACCTAATCGGAGGTTGAATAACTTTTGAGTTAGGGAATATCAGGATAATAGCTACCACGTTTTTAAGTGTTCCAGGGCCTGTGTTAGATATCATTTGATATTATTAATACTTGCTACAGTTATGCAAGTCCATGTGTCATAGATGGGGGAAATAAAGCTTGGAGAAATTAAGTGTCATGCATAAAGTTGCTATAAGTGATAAGGTTAGAATTGGTCTCTCATGTTTCTGACTCCCAGTTCAATTTAGGTTAGAATTGGGCTCTTATGTTTCTGACTCCCAGTTCAATTTCCCAAAGAATTATTTGATGCTATTATATGCTGGGAACTATCAGTGAGCAGCCAGCTTGATGAGGGGAAGCAAATTGGTGGACAACACATACGGCAAGGGGTGAGGGAGAAGGGGGCCAGGGTAACACCCTGAGAAATGACATCGAAATTGATCCTTTAAGAAGGGGTTAGGGAAAAGATAGGGAAGATATCCAGCAGGGGAAATGCATGCTTGAGGCTAAGAAAGAAGACAGGCTGATGGACTCCAGGAATTAAAAGAAGTGACATGTAGAGATCAGCACTCAGATCACTTTGTAAGCCCTGTTAAGGATTTGGGAAGTTATCTGAAGGCTAACTAACAATCCATGGAAAGTTTTACTTGTCAGTTTCATATATATATCATATATATCATAAAAGATCACTCTAGCTACAGCTTTAAAAACAAAACAAACAAAAATCCAAAATTGTGCATTAGGTTAAGAGTGGATACAAGAAGCCCAAGTAAGTGAATGCACAACAGGACAAATTTATATGAATTATATTTAATTATAAATTTAGTTATAATTTATATATTACAGATATATAAATTCATGGGATGTGGATGAGGTAGAAAGAACTGAGCCGTGTGATGTATTTGTGGAGGTGGAGGGTGGGAAAACAAGGGCCTTTTGAGGTTTCTGGTTGAGGAAGTGGCTCTGCCATCTACTAAAACAAGCTACACAGCAGAGAAGTCCATGGCCCCCGTTTTAGACAGGAGGTGTTCCATATGCTGCAGATTTCCATCTGGTGCTGCGCATATGGACATGACAGTTAAGCAGTTCTACCCGTGCTTGAAAGGGAGTGGTCTCGTCTAGAGATGCAGCCCCTTGTCTAGGAGAAGGTGGAGAGGTCAAGGGTGGTGGAGTGCCCTGTTCTAGAGAAGCCAGTGGGAGTAGGTAAGGAGATCCCAAATAGAGGACCTAAAGAACATCGTGAAAGAAAATGTGAAGTTCAATTTTCTTCTAGGTGATTCAACTTGTTTTATAAAAAGTGAGGGGAAAACAGGAATTAGTGGCAAAGTTTTGTCCAAAAATATGTGCCATATGCACATCTAGAACTGCAGTTTTGTTCTATTCTCCAGGAACCTCAAAAAGAAAGAGGAGAACAGAAGGGTAAAGAGGCCACAAATAGCACAGAGGAAACAAGACATAGGAGGAGAAACGGCAAAGTTATAGAATGAGGGAAATAAAATGTCGTGCTCTGGGATGGGAAATTTTGGTTAACAACATGAAATAAGATAAAGGATATTGGAAAGGGGGCCGAGGCTAAAATGTACATAAATGACATAAGATGCTCTATTTTGCGTGTACTCTCCATCCCTGTCTCTCTCTCTCTCTCTCTATTACACACACACACACACACCTTTATTCTCCATACCATAAGTTATCTCAAAACAATGACTTTATGCTGAATTAATCTCCTCCATATTTGTGCCCCAAAAAACAAACAAAATAATGGAAAACACCTTTGTGATTCACTGGTTAAATAATGTATATAATGTATGATTTGCCTATTAGGCCAATTTGTCATTTACATTAGGTGTGTTGATAATACAGATGACACATTTAAATTTATAATTCCAGTATTTATCTGATTCATGTTTGAAACAAGTTCTGTGATGACTTGAACAACAACAACATCTAACAGTTAATGAGCACTTACTCTATGCCAAGTATTTTCTAAATAATTTATAACTATTAACTCATTGAATCCTCATAAAAAGCCAACGAGCTAGAGATTATTACACTAGAGATTATATTCTAAGATGTTCTAAAACTATGGAACCTCTGACCCATCATCAATGAAAGATACAAACGATTGATTCCCCCCACTCACCCACCCACTCACTTTGGGGGGGGGGAAAAACTAGTTGTAACAGGTAGATTGGTAAAACAAAAGGAAAAAAAGGAAGAGGAGGGGCAAAACATTAAAGTTTTCATTTTATTCTTTCTGACCATGTATTGAGAATCACTTCCAAAATCTCTTCATAATATCAGTAATAGTTCATTTTAATTGAAAATACATAACTTTGTTAATAGAGTAATATATTTTTAAAAATCTGCTATTTTTATTTTCATATATTTTAATTTGCAGATGAAAACATAAATGTATTCTGTTGTGTACACATCCACATTTGCTTATCTTGGGGAATATATGAGCTTTTGCATATAGTGGTCCAAAAGACATTGGATTCATTTATCATTTCAGCTGCGTGTCCTAATTTTGTCGAAAAATAATCCATCTAAGAGTCCTCAAAGACCTAATTAGCAGCTTTGGAGGTTAGATAAGTTACTATTAGCAAAATTTCAGAGTTTTTCTAGATATCATTTTCTAATACACATTTAATGGATATATGTTTTTGACAGTCATGTTAGCACTCAGCACCTCAGAGGAGAAGATAAAACTTTGCCATGATTTAATGTTAAGAGACTTGTTATAATCAAGGCAGCTTAAAGGGTAAAAGTAGAAATAAAAGGACTAATTTCACCCTGAGAAAAAAAAATCACAATTCTTAATGTTGGGAACATTTACATCCCACATCTGTCATATTATTCAACACTGGGACATGTGTCCAGTAGAAAGTTAAAAAGCACATGTTTTGCATTGACAAATGAATAAATGTGTTTGCTTGAGCCACCATATATGATAAGCATATTATATTTGTTGAGACCATCAGAGAAATTGTATGATTCTAAAAGTAACTTGAGGTGCTGATTTCCTGCTTAAAGTTTTCACCATTGCATTGATCTTATTATTAAACATAATTTCTCTTTAGTGGATTATATTTTATTATTTCTACTTAAAAGTCATTGAACTGCTTTGATCCTACCTGGATTTTTTCCCTTTGAGGAAAATATTACTAATATTTATTCCTTTTTTTCTCTGAAGTTTTTTTTGGAAAAAATTAATCTCTTTTATGACTTAACTTACCACTTACATTTGTTTGGATGTGCCATCAATTCTGAGAGTGAAAACAGTGATGATAATATGTATATTACATTTGTTGAAACATTAAATATGAGTAATAGCTGCTGTAGGAAGCATAGGTCAAAATGAACTCTGAGAAGTTCCAAACAGTTTATAACTGTCAAATGTTTTTTTCTGAAAATTCTGGTACATTTGTTGAGATTTTAAGATAAATATGTGTGTATCTGAACAGGCAGTCTGAGCAGAATAAACAGTCATCCAACCCCCATTCACTTAGTATCTTTAAATACACAGTACTCCTCCTCAGATTTTGGTTAGATTCAAATGGAATTATGTATTTCTAGACCTCTGAAGGGGGGGTAGATATTATATTCTGAGAAAAATAAAGTCTAAATAGAAACAGGGTAAGCAGTACAGAACAAATAAATAGAGTATTTTCAGAAAAAAAAAACATGCACAAAAATAATCTTCAATAACAGACGTACTGTTATTTCAAAAGGAGAAGCCACAGGATACTAGAGTATTTAAAGAAGTCTTATCAGTTCTCATAAGGTGGTTAATGTACTAAATGAGGCCAGGGCTGCAATTTACTTATTTAAAAGGCAAACATTTATTTGTTTAGAAGAAAGGATGGCACTTAGAAAACAACAGTAAGAGCCTAATTAACAAAAACGTGATTATGTCTCGATCTGAATACTACATCTATTTTAGTTAGCTAGCTAACCAGATACTATCTATCTCTGTATCTCTATGTCTATTTTTGTATTGCTGGGTTTATTTGCTTTCCTGCTCCCAATAAGTTGCACAGTCAATATTTAATTATATTCACTAAAGGAGGGGATGGAGTTTCAATATTATAGATGATAAAGAAATTTTCTCGGTACAAGTGTGTTTCAGGAGACTTATTTAAAGAAGACCCCAAGCCTCCCTTACAGTTCTTTGCTCTCAAGCAGACAGCAAAGTGTAAAATTAGGAGCCCATGTTCTGGAGTGAGAATCATAACTCTATTATATTGTGTAAACCTTGACTAATTAACCTCTCCAACCATCCATTTTCTCCTCTGTTAAGTGAGGGTGAAAATGTCACAGTAGTAATAAGAGTATTGTGAGGATTATATGGGAGCCTATATGTAAAGCATTTAACATAGAGCCTTGTACTCACTAAGTGTCACTGGATGCATTCCCATCATCACTACCACCACCATCATCAACACCCTCACTTACCACACTATCACAAAGGCAGGGATGACAAATTCACCCTAAGCTTTTAAGCCAGCACTGATGATGTATGCACTATTTCATATATATTTTGCAAAGAATGTGGGCTACAAAGATGAGGAAATTTTTATTCTGTAAGTATATTACTACTCCATTTGTCATATATTCTCAGATTCATGACCATATAGATACTTAATTAGAAAGATACAACTCAACACCATGAAACGGGTATTCTTGGCTTTTTAACATTTCTGGTTGAATATCGGCTTCTTTGAAAACCAGTGGTCCTCACAGCTACTTGGTGTGCCTCCTTGAGGTTGAGAAAGGTACCCTGTGAATTCTGATATGTGTTCTCCAGACTGAAATCCGTGATTCAATACATATTTTCCTTAGAATAGTAACTGCTTCATTGTTGAAATGAGTCTGGGCAGCCTGAATCTGATTGACTGGAGCTTGGGAGAGAGGTGCTAAAGTTGACTCTATGTCCAAGAGAAGCAAAGCCTTTAGTCTTGGTGGCCATTGGGCCCAATGACACAGCTACTTAGAGATAATCAAATGTGTGGGATGATAAGAAGTCATTGTCTCTGCTTTCCCAGAAATCAGTGTCATTCACATACCTTTGCCCTCAGAGGTATTGAGGTAGGAGATAGATGGGCCCCAGTCTGAACAGCTGGAGTTTCTCCTCTGTGGACAGATACTCTAAAATAGCAGAAGTGAGAGGGGAGATGAGCCCTGACCAGATAAGTGATAAAAGACCACATATTCCTCATTCTCAAAGTCAAGGAGATCGTCCCGACTACACATGTGCAGAAAGCCTCCTTGAAGGTCAAAAAAGGAGGGGCATCACCTCATAGTAAGTGATGTCAACCTACCAATAGGCCTCTTAGTTAGAATCCATCTTGGCTAAGAGATGCACACGCACACATGCGAGGACCCTGAGATAAACCAAATACGGACTCAGAACCAGGCAAAGAAGATGATTGGCCAAAGGAAACCCAGAAGAAATGCCCCATAAAAGTGATTCAAACTACCATGAGGGTGTGACTCCCTGTCTGAGCCCACCCGTGTGTCTATTTACACAAACCATTTTTCATCCTAATAAACACTTTACTTGTTTCACTACTTTCCATCTCTATGTGGAAATTCATTTCTACAGAGCTGGTGGGCCAGGGCCTTGTCACTAGTCCCTTGTGGTCTAGTGGCTAGGATTCAGTGCTCTCACTGCCATGCCCTGACCTTAATTTTTGGCCAGTAACTGAAATCCTGCTTCAAGCCACTGCAGGTCAAGGCCACCCAAGATCAGTATAACAGACAGAACACAGGCTTTAAGAACAAAACAATAGCTATATAGATATAGTAGATGCTCATAGATACCTTCTCTCCACCTTGGTCAGAGGCTTACTTTCAACTCATTAGATATCACCAATTGCTTCCTAATTAATAAGTATCTCTACCTTATTAAGAAAACAATTATTAACCCATATTGGCTTCTAAGATGATCCCAGTCCTCTAGGAACTCACTATGTAGTGGTGGAAAACATATTATCCAATATAATCTCTATAGATGGTGTATTTCAAAGTGTTGGGCTATAGGAGGAATGTATTTGTTCTGCACATAGTTAAACAACAACAACAAAAACTGTGCCAATATTTAAAAATGACTAATTTCAGATAAAAATCTGGAATTTTTTTGTTCTCGTGAAAAATTCTACTTCAGGCAACACTGAGTTACATCACTACATGGCAACAATTGGTGAACATTAAGGAACAGCTACACTCTCTAACATGTGCCAGGTGCTTTTGGGTAAGAGTAGATGGACCCCATGCACCTATTTCTCTTTTTTTATATTACCTGTCTGCAAAACTGTGTTCCCAACCCTTTTAGAAGTCTTTAGGTTCCATAAGGATCAGGGCAAGGCCGGTGCAGTGTCTACTCAGGTCAGTATTCACTATGTGTTTATTGAATAGATGAGTAAGTGTATGACAGAAATCTAAATGCAAGCACAGTAGTTTTTTAATTAACCTCTCTTTATTAGATTTAAAACAAATTTTTAATTCACTGGCAACAGGTCTAGGGAAATGACTGGGAGGATAGGAAATTCTCAGCATGACAACACTTGGAAATAATCAAAATGTGCATCTTACTGGTCATAGGTCATCAGCACCATAGTTGGCCATCAAAAGCAGAAATTTATTTAATCCAGACTTAATAACCATGCATTTTCTGTGTTTGAAGGATTTTCATGCATTCCAGCCCTAAATCAGGCTTATTCTTGGTGTCCTTTTCTAAATGATGTGAAGAACAGACAAAACAAACAAACAAACAAAACAAGATAACATTACTTTTGTGGAAAGAGGGGAAAAAAAAGAAAATTGGGTAAACCCAGAAATAATAAAGATGGACTTTGAAATCAGAAAGATCTGAATCTAAACCCTGGTTCTACCAACAACTACCAATTTAACCATGGCCAAATTACTAAATGACTCAGAAAGTTTGTTTCTTTTCTTCTAAAAATAAAGTTGATACTTAGTTTTTATATTAGCTCTGAACTCTTTTATATTAGCTCTTAGCTTTGATATTAGGTCTGAGCTCAGGGTGGTAATACTATTACCACCCCAAAAAGGTCAATCACTATACCTGGCAGATAATAAGCTCATGAATAAAATGTGTTGTTTTTTCCTTCCCCTTGTCTGACTCAAAATTTTATGGAGTTTTTTTCTGACTCAGTATTATTTTCTGAAACTCTGTAATTAGGAATGTGTAAATAAAAATCATGTAGTTACATAGTCCCAATTTTTATCTGATTTAAATAGTAGCATTCTTAATGATAACTTTTAAAATTATAAAGAAACATCATTTCTAAATCCTTATATTTTACATTATGTTATACAATACAGTATGTATTTTTTCTTTACATCAAAATATTGTAAAAGAATAACATATTATTGGAAAAGGGATTTTTTAATGACTTCACAATATTTTATCCCTCTCAGTATGTAAATAAAAATATACACATATATCTGTGTGTTTGTGTGTTTAAGTATGTATACAGACACACAGTCACATATGACCATATACATCATCCAAGAGAAAGTTGGCATTTAAACAAGAGCCACAAAACCAGTATCTTAGCTTCCCTGAAGGATATGATTGAACATTCTTTATCTTACTATAGTGACCCCATGTTCTCTGGTGCCAAGTGTGCAAGTCCCAGCAGTGACTTTAAACACAATCTCATTTTAAGTTTCCATTGTACTCAGCATGATCCTCATTTTTCACTGCCTTGCACTTGTCAGGGCCATGGTCTATCTAGGACACTGCTACCAATAAACCAGGAGCTGTGATTGAACTTTTAACTACACATACTTTTCATCTCACAACAGAAGTATTACTATAAATGAGAGCAAACTGATTTTTATGCTTTGAAGTATATGCATAATCTTAAATAGCAATAAAAGCATGCCTATGACCCATGTCAAAGAGTAACACTGTGTAACTGGTTCACCTCTGATCCTCAAAGAGTAACAGATAATTGTATTAGTAGTTTTCTATACATTAGCACATTTTTGAAAGAGCTTTTAGTTTAGAGATGAAGGCTCACCTGAACACAGAAACCCACATCCTGAAGCTAACTGGATACAGTTAACCTGAAAATATATGGCAGGTCTCTAGTAATTGTCAACACATGTTCTCTATTTGTTTTTAGGTTTAGTTTTTAAAGGAGGCATCTTTCAACATGCATTGAGTGAAAAGTGTCTAAGGGGCATTTTAGTAGGTAACCACATCAGAAGTGAGGGCATTCCATGTGTGTCTGACTGCACGCTATTCTTTCCTTCCTCTCTGTACACAGCTCTTCTCCAGGAGGGGCTGAGCTCTCCCAGGGTCGCTCCAGCACCATAAACCAAAAGTTTAGACTCAACTCTGCCCTCTCCTTCCTGTTCTGTGCTCCTTCGTTATTCTGAAACAGCAAGCATGTTTGCACTGTTGTCCATGTGTAACTGTCTGCTACCTAGAAAGTCTTCCATTCATATATTCAGTAGATATTTACTGCCTACTGTGTGCTAGCACACAGTTTCTCTGTGCAAAACAAAGTTCAGGACCTCATGAATCTTATATTCCAATGGGTAAATAGAAAAAAAAAATAAAACTGTAACATACTGTCAAGTAATTATAAGTGCAATAAAGAAAAATAGAACAGGTGTAAAATGCAACATGTCATGGAGGGTGGTTGTAGACAAAGTAGTCAGTCAAGGAGGGCCTGTGACATCTGAGTGGGAGCTGAGTGACAGGAAAAAGTGTAGGCATGGGGCTCCCTTGCGAAGAGGATCCAGGCTCATGGGGACCGAAATGTGCTTTCAAGAAAATAATAAACCTACTCAACATTTGCCTCATCAAACAGTAACACACAAACCTTAATAGAAGAAACCGTTTTGAATGAAGAAATGCATTTATTTCTAGTGTTGCACTGTTTTTTCTAACTAACCTATTTTTCAACTTTATAGAAATTAACTTGGAAGCTATCAGCTTCTCAGAGGTCTTTACTGCTTCATGGATGTCCATAACACCAACATTTTGGGTTTATCTGTGTATGTTCTTATGTATGTTCTTTTTTTATCTGGAATGAGGGCCTACCACTTTTACCATATGTTCAAAAAGTGTAAAAAGTACTGTTTGCAAAGAGGAGAAATGCCATTTATTGAATGCCAGCTATGTAATAAGGGGTGTGGCTCTCAATTCAGAAACACCTGTATATTAATTCTAATTGTGCAACTCACGGTCTATGTGACTTAGACATGCTTTAATCTGAATGTTTGTAACCACTGAAAATCATGTTGAAATGTTAATCCCCAAATGTGATGGTATTAGGAGACAGGGTCTTTGGGAGGTGATGAGGTCATGAGGGTGGAGCCCTCATAAATGAGATTAGTGATCTCATAAAAGAGACCCATAAATGGCCCCAGCTCTTTTCCCCCATGTGAAAATATGAGAAGTCTGTGACCTGGAAGAAGGCAGTCACCCAACCATGCTGCACTCTATTCTTGGACTTCCAGGCTCTAGAACTGTGAGCAATAAATGTCTTCTGTTTCTAAGCCACCCAGTCTGTGGTATTTTGTTACAGCTGCCTGAATGGACTCACACAGGGCAAGTTGCTCATGTCACTTGACCTCCACTGTTCTAAATCATAATGAGAGGCAAACTTCCTCAACATTTTGCTGGAAGAATTTCAGGAGGTCAGGTACACAAAGTGCCTGAGCTCTGCTTGGCACTCCAGATGAAGAAAGGAGACCAGAGATGCTGGGGATTTCCCTTGCTTTATTCCATACAGTTTTTACAATCGCCCGATGTATCCAAGAAGAAAAAAAGTTCTGCATAGTTAGGTAATTTCCCCAGGCTCTCACAGTAGAAGTGAAGAGCTCAGTCACATCTAGGACCTTTACAATCACGAACACCTATTTTGTTTTTTAGTTGCTGGTGGTTTTTTTTTTTTTTTTTTCTTTTCCCTCCTGTTACGTCACTTCACAAATAATAAATGCATTCGATTCTTTTTTCTCACCTGTTTGTCATATTTAATTACTCTTTAAGACTTGGGTTTTATTTTTGTTTTGTTTTGAAATGACTCTGTTAACAATCCCTTCATTTCCATTCTCACTGCCAGCACCACAATTCTGACAATTATCGCCATATAATAGAAACATGATGACATTTAAATCAGCCTTTTTGCTTCCATTTCCTCCTTTCTCCCCAAATTAGTTTCTCTGAGTCATTTTGAGAGCAACATTCACTGACTTAAAATCAAGTAGAGCATCAAAATAATACAGACCAATTCCTTCCACCTTTGCATCATTCTCCAGATGGTGTGAACTGGATTTTCCTTCCACAATTCTTCATGATCAGAATATAGGAACCTTCTGTGATGTCTCCTCTGTAAAGGTTTCCTTTAAAATCATTTAAACTACGATGCTCTTGAATAAAATCTTTGGGGAGGAAGTAATAGGACCTAGTTTGGCAAATAAGATCTGACTTGTCCTTATTTTAGTAATAGTAGTAGTAGTAATGTTCTTATCATTATAGAACAAAATGAAGCTATATCTTGCATAGCTGACAAATCAAATGACTTTTTGAAATTTAAATTTTTTTGTACTCATGTGAAGTTAGATTATGTCAAGTGAAATATGAAAAAGGATTTGATGTATTGTTCGGTAATAATAAACACAGAAAAAAATGCTAAGCCTCCCCCTTCAAAGTGACATTTTCCCCTTACCTTTCCCTTTGCCTCCACTTCCCCAGGGTAAGGAATCCAGAGTTTCCTGATATCAGGCCCTGGACTCCTTCAGTAGCAGCGGTTATCAACAAATAAAGTGGGTTTTTTTGCTCATTTGACTGCCTCCACAGGAACCTTGCAGGTCAGTTATAGAGACAGTCAAATGAGTGCAAAAACTAATGCCGGTTGAACTGCAAAGTCTGTGAGAGCAGGAAGGATGCATTAATCTTATCTTTGTATACACACCTAGCACAGGTATAAAATAATTGCTATATTCGTATGCAAAGAAGCTGTGGTTTGAAAACTGGCAAGAAACGTATTTGAAATGACATCATGACTGATGAAGGAATGATTGGTTTAAAAATACATGCTACTGGGCTTCCCTGGTGGCGCAGTGGTTGAGAGCCCACTTGCCGATGCAACGGACATGGGTTGGTGCCCTGGTCCGGGAAGATCCCACATGCCGCGGAGCCATGACCACTGAGCCTGCACGTCCGGAGCCTGTGCTCCGCAACGGGAGAGGCCAAAAAAAAAGAAACATGTTACCTTTTTTTCAATTTATTTATTTATTTTTTTGGTATTTCAGAATCCTTTGTCTTTTAGGAACTTTCTAATGAAACAATTTGAAAAGCAAATCAATTAACTTTCTCATTTCTCTTTATGTCGCTTCCTTCTCTGAAAACCCCAAGAAAAAACGCACTTTTTTTTTTTAACTGCATTATAGACATGTTCTTAGTGGGTTTACAGATAAAGAGAAACAACCTGCTACTGCCTTATATTTTCTAACATTTTCAGGTAATTATCTGAAACAGACCTTGTAAGGGCAGAATTCACTTCCTTGAATCTGTCTTTTGGGCAGAATCCAAAAGCAAAGGAACCAAAATAAGGAGATCAATTCCTGCCAACGTGTGCCTGAAAAACTCCAGCTAAATGAACTGATGTAATCTCAGCGTGGGACTCGCAGGCGATGATGACGGGGGAATTCTCATTACTCCCGAATCTGGAGAAGGAGAAGGAGATTGAATGAAGCACTCCAGCAGTTCAGCTGGTGGAAGTCAAAGACTACTGATAAGACAGAGGCCAAAGGAGGCCTCCCTTGCTTCGGCTTGGGCAATGTGTCTCACACTGTTTCACCAGGTCCTAAGTGACAGGAATCCAAGGTACCACTATCAATCTTATTTGCCCCAAACAGACAGTGAAACACAGACAAGAAATGGGAGAGATTAGATAGATAGATTAAAAAACCGGAAAAACACAACACATTGAAGCTTGTGACCTACGCTCCAAATAACTCAAGGTATTGCAGGAAAAATTCCAGTGTTTATCAGAATGGGCACAAGCATGCTACAGTCGTCTGTCAAAAGAAAAGCCTTCCTTGCAGTTCCCAGGGATGGTAAGGGAGAAATCTGCAGAGAATGCAAGATTTCTTTCACAATGTTAACCATCTTAGGTAATAGAAAAGGCAAGCATATCTCCTGACATTTCACAGTATGACTGCATGCTGCACATTGGATATTGTTAACTCACGTTGCAGAGGCATATATATGTTGAAAAGGAAGAAAAAGATAATCATCAGGAACTTTGTGTTTTCCTGTAACAACATCTGGAATGCCAGTCTTTGTTTTTTGGTTTTTTTTTTTTAGTGATTGTTTTTTTATTAGTTTCTGCTTTATAACAAAGTGAATCAGTCATACATATACATCTGTTCCCCCATCCCTTCCCTCTTGCATCTCCCTCCCTCCCACCCTCCCTATCCCACCCCTCTAAGTGGTCACAAAGCACCGAGCTGATCACCCTGTTGGAATGCCAGTCTTAAAAAAAAAAAATTGCATTTAAAAATTTTTTTGAAATATTGTATATAGACATATTTCATACAACAATCTAAGGGAATTATAAAATTATTCTGAAACCAGAAGTATTGTGAGTAAATTGTGTCCTAAAACAATTGTGGAGAAATTAGCTAATCGTACTTCAGCTTCATTAAATTAATGATGTAGATTCAGTTTTTTTCTCCTAATGTGTTTAAGAACAATAAGATTTTCATTACTTTTAAAGGGGATGAGAAATAATCTAGAAAGCATGTATTAAAGATTCCTAATCAAGGTCAGATATGCTGGTAAATAGTAAGTAGTTTCAAAGAACTGGGATAATGTTGGTATTAAATGCTATAACTAAGATGATAAAATCACGATGGGCTAGAGTATGCTACAGTAAATAGCCCTCAAAGCTTACTGGTTTAAAGCAAAAAAAATGTTTATTTCTCACTCATATTACAAGTCCACAGGTCAGCTAGCAGCTCTGTTCTGTTTGGGATCTTAGTCGATGGAGCAACTGCTACCTGTTACCATTGCTGGTTGCCATGGTAGACGGAAAGGCAGAGTTCTGGACAGTCTCCATTAGCAATTACATGCTCTGGCCCAGCAGAGATAAACCTCACTTCCACCCACAATTCATTGTGCACTTTTCACAAGGGATGCTCTAACCCCAAGGGGGTCAGGAAGCATAAATATCGTCAAAAGCAACCACCATTTATTAACGGCCAGCTCCACGTTAAGTTTGGGGAGGGGCTTTACCTACTTTGTATAATTGTAATGCATACAGTAATGCATTCAGGTAGATATATTATTAAGGTTCCATCTAGCTTACTAAATGAACCTGCGATTCATAGAATTTAAGATGCTTTGCAAAGCAGAAAACTCCTCCTGTCTTACGATGGTCAACCTCCTTTCTTCTACACCAGGGGTCCCCACCCCCTGGGCTGCGAACCGGTACTAGGTCGCGGCCTGTTAGGAACCAGGCCGCACAGCAGGAGGTGAGTGGTGGAGCTTCCCATTACTCAGCTGCATTACCGCCTGAGCTCCATCTCCTGTCAGCATTATGGTGAGTAGTCTAATTATTTCATTATATATTACAATGTAATAATAATAGAAATAAAGTGCACAATAACTGTAATGCTCTTGCATCATACCGAAACCATTCCCCACCCTCCACGCCGGTCTGTGGAAAAATTGTCTTCCACGAAACCAGTCCCTGGTGCCAAAAACTGGGGACCACTGTTCCACACCATACAGTCAATTAGCCCTTTAGGTCTCAAGTACTAGTTAATTCTTGCCTTCAAAAGCAACAACAAAATGCATTCTGCATGCACAGAGCCATTCTGATTTGACTTTGTAATTTTATATAACAAATGTCTGTAAAGCAAATTAATAGTATAGAGCTAAAAGATGGTTTTAATCATGTATTTACAGTAAATAGAATAGCAGCCTCAACATGAAAAAAATGTGGATACTCTTTGTATTCATTAAGACTCAAAAATTTACTACAAATAGTTTGCAGAGCTACAGGGAATATAATGAGTTGACATAGTATTTATACAGTATCAAGAGCCTATAGGAAAAATGGTGCCAGAGCGAGAACGTTTTGGCATAAATTATTCAATAGAAAAAGAAATATGATACTCCACCCTCTGAATTTCCCCTTTTGTCTCTTTCCTTTGCTTGGATAGTTCTCCTGGCCTTGGTGTTAACCTCAAAAAAAGTCCCATCTGGTTCCAGTGGGACTGGATGTAATAGTGCTAGAGACCTCTGTTGAGCAGCATCTTCAAAATTGCTAAGAGTTCTAACTCCTTGATACTGAAAAAACAAAAATTTCCAGTAGACGGGAAACTTACAGGAGATTGGTTTCCATAGACCCTTATTTACAACTGTAGCTGATAACTAGAGAGCTCCAACTCATTCTATGGCAAGTGGTTTCCCTGAAAACCTCTAGATCATAAAAGCAAAACAAAACTCCGAAACCAAAAAACCTGTGCAGCAAATTTTAAATTCTATTTATTTATTTTTTTCTAAATTGCTACATTTTACAGAGGCAGTCAGCCAGAGTACCAGTACAAGGGCATAAAATATTTTCTAGATTTAGTATAATTATCATGAGCAGAGAAAATTATTTAAATGGTAAAATAAAAAGGAATAACTATTAAAAAAAAACCTGATAATCAGATTGTGCTTTTATCTCATCAAATGCATTAAAATTGTTTAAACTGAACTCTCTTCATCATAATGTACTAAATTAAATATCTGTTCCTTGTAGAATATGATTCTGCTAAACTAGATTAAAATCAAATCATGGGCAAAATCAATTTTACTTACATTGCTTACAATAATCCCAGCCTACTGAGACTCTACTCTAGTAATCATGATAAATGTCTCTCTTCCTCATATTTTTTTCCAGCTTTAAACTTTCCCAAAAGATATAATTTGTCGACCTTGCACAATATTTTTTTATTTATTTTATTTATTTATTTTTTTTTTTGCGGTACACGGGCCTCTCACTGTTGTGGTCTCTCCTGCTGCGGAGCACAGGATCCAGATGCGCAGGCTCAGCGGCCATTGCTCACGGGCCCAGTCGCACCGCGGCATGTGGGATCTTCCCACACCGGGGCACGAACCCGTGTCCCCTGCATCAGCAGGCAGACTCTCAACCACTGCGCCACCAGGGAAGCCCGACCTTGCACACTTTTTAAATGTATTTCATTAGAGTACTGTGAAGGAAAACAAATGGCACACATTTCAACAATCCATTAGGGGATTATCAAAGGGGGAAAAAATATATGGGGTGTTTGTATGTCTGTGTATATGTATATAATCCTGTGTAAATAGATAGATATAGATACATACATACATATATAGATATATAGATAAATAGATGTATATATGTAGAAATGGAATCCAAATGAACCTAAGTGATTACTTGATTTAAGAGAAAATGATAGATATTTAAGCTGTCTTGGGGGAATTATGCTGACACTGGATCTTGGGATTACTTCTCACATAAAACTCAGAGGATTTGGTATCTTGTCGGGAAACTGGAATGGAGCATGCTTACATGATGTTAATCATGCATTTAATCACTCTTTTATTGCAAGCCCACTAAATTGTGACAGGTAAGATTAAAAGAAAAGCAGGCAAGTGTTCTCTCCATCCCATTCTCCACAACTAAGCTTTTTCAAAGGTTTAGCTCATTAAAAAAAAAAAAAAAAGTTTTTTATTTGTCTAATTTTGAAATAACACCTGAAAACATGTAGTTACCTTTCACTTAAAGATATAATTATTCTTTCACAAACTATATTCAGCTGTCTAAGATTATATTATTATTTCAGATATTAACTGAACTGCAACTCCAATATAACAGAGTTCAATAGAATTGATTTGGGAAGCTGCTTCATGTTGCATCCGTGCTAGGAATTTGTGAGAGCTAAAATTTCCACTAAATACCCCACCATAAATGGTATGGTTTAGATGATTCAACTTTAAAACAAAATTTTAGTTGTGAACTCAAAAAATGATATAAGACGTGTTCTTAATTGATGTGATGGTTAAGGGTTCCTCACAACATTTTTAAAATAGAAATGAAAATATTTGTACAGGTTTAGCCTTTCAATTCAGTGGAATATTTGGCAGTCATTAAAAACCGTCATTATGGGGTTTCTCTGGTGGAGCAGTGGTTGAGAATCTGCCTGCTAATGCAGGGGACATGGGTTCAAGTCCTGGTCTGGGAGGATCCCGCATTCCGCGGAGCAACTAGGCCCGTGAGCCACAACTACTGAGCCTGCGCGTCTGGAGCCTGTGCTCCGCAACAAGAGAGGCCGCAATAATGAGAGGCCCGCGCACCACAATGAAGAGTGGCCCCCGCTTGCCGTAACTAGAGAAAGCCCTCGCACAGAAACGAAGACAAAACACAGCAAAAATAAATTAATTAATTAATAAAAAACCCCTACCCTCAACATCTTTTTTTTTTCTTTTTTGTGGTATGCGGGCCTCTCACCACTGCGGCCTCTCCCGCTGCGGAGCACAGGCTCCGGATGCGTAGGCCCAGCGGCCATAGCTCACGGGCCCAGCTGCTCCGCGGCACGTGGGATCCTCCCGGACCGGGGTACGAACCACCCCCCCCCCCCGCATCGGCAGGCGGACTTCCAACCACTGCGCCACCAGGGAAGCCCTCAACATCTTTAAAAAAAAAAAAAAAGTCATTATAAATTCAGGTCAGTTCGTTTTAAGACCCCAAGAGAAAGTATACTTCAACTTAAACCAGATATGCAAAAGACTTCTTTTTTTTCTTCTTCTTCTTATTATTTTTAGTATGACTTAAATGACTAGAATACATACTTAAAAGTCTTAAGTAAAGCCTTTCATACAGAACATTTTTTTGTTACATTATTTTGAAATTCTAAGGATTTTATCAGTATTTTCTTGCTGAAGAAATAATGAATATGGTTAACATGAAATAAAATAAGCCACTTCTTAATTTTCGACATTAGTACACACCTAGTAATTTTTTTCCATCCGTGACCAATTTCAGCATGCCCAATTTTCCTGCAATTTGTTTGAGGCCATACATCATTTCCCTAATCAGATTGTAAGGATATGCACTACAATGTCCTTTGGTGAGGTTTAGGATCTGCTTCTCCCAAAAGAAGGCACCTTGGGTGTTGAATATTTAAGCTAAAGGTGTTTGAGAAAAGAGCCGAAGGAGGAATTGCACTCTGACCTTTCTCCACCCTTCTCCCCTGAAATAGGTCATAAGACCCTCCTGTGAGAGGTGCCCTCTCTATACCTGGAGGAAAGGAACATCCTTGTCTCTGAGCACAAAGGGACATTGAGAAGAATCAGACAAACAGGTGCTGCTAGATTTTCCCCAGTTTACTACACTTACCTCATTCTCCCAACATATCACATTTCTCTACAACTGCCCACTGGTCATCAAACCAAGCCTAAAAATACTCAGGTCTGTTTCTTTGGGTCTTCCTTTCCTTACCAAGTCTCCTGTGTCACACAGACTTACATTAAATAATTTTGTGTGCTTTTCTCCGTTAATCTGTCTTTGTCTGTTAATTTTCAGATCCAGCCAGAGACCCTAAGAGGATGGAGAAAACTTTTTCCTCCCCTACACTATTCACTATTATATTCAGAACAGATACAACATATCCATATTAAATGCATGAATATATATCCTCAGTAGCACTGTCACCTATTAGTGCTGTTGAACTCTGTTCCTGAGAGTGATAAATAGCTAAGGTTGGGAAACTACCTAGGGCCATCATGCCTGCCGGGATTATTTGCTATTTTTTCTTCTTCCTTTTCCTTGTTTTTAGCCAAAGTTTCCAGACAAAATCTTTTCATTCATATTTCTAGCAATCCTACTTTATACTACCCTTCAATTTAATAGTGGGGGGACAATGCCTTTGTTAATGAGCAGAGAAACACAACTGGCAAGTTGACATCTATACCAGGACTCTCCGATAGGAGTACAGAAGCCACATATGTAAGTTTAAATATTTTATTAGTCATATTTTAAAAGTAAAGAGAAGTGAAATTAATTTTAATAATGTACTTTATTTTAACCAATTTATCCAAAAATATCATCACTTCTACATGCAATCGATATAAAATATTATTAAGAATATTTTTACAATGTGTGTGTGTGTGTACTGTTCTCAGAATTACTGTGTATTTTACACTTTGAGCACATCTCAATCTGAACTAGACAAATTTCAAGTGTTGTTACATGTGGCTTATAGCTATCCAGTAGGGAAGCACAGCCTTTACTAATGTAAAAGATCATCTCACTTCCCAAAGTACCCACTTTGTAGCCAAGTGATTTTTTTAACCTTTTTTTTTTTTTTTTGAAAATAATTTTAAAGAATAAAACAAAGATCACTAGAGCTAAAAAACAAAACAACATTGAAAACAAAAGTCTGAGTGTATTAACTTTCCAGGCAAGGGAATGCCTGGCAGTGGAGACATGTGCTGTGTAGTTCACTGACTGATTCAGGGAAAGAAACCCAGGGTTTTAAATACTGGGCCCACACAGGGGTGTGGAGAGTGGGGAGAGATTTGGCAGGGGTGGGTGGCAGTTTCATGCAAGTTGCTAACTACAGATAGAGAGCTAGCTTCCTGGATTGGATTGCATGTGTTAAGTCTTTGCACAATTTAAATGCAATAATCCTCTAGTCAGAAAAGTCTTCAGTTAGTTCCCATAAAGGTCTGGCATCCTTAGATCACTCAAAATCATAGTTCTTTACTAGTTTCATTTGGTTAGAACCAGTTCTGGTAACAGAGCATCGGTTTTGATAGTTACTAGGCAAATACCTTTATAAGCAGCACACATTTATTTTACAGTAGAATAACCCAAGAAAGCAGTGTAAACCAGCAAAGTACCAAACAAGGCTAATTATTTTCTTAATATATGCAGCACTGTCACAAAAAAAAATAGTATTAATAAAATCAATATACCTTTAATAAATATTACTTCATTTAAATTTTCTTTTAAAAAATCCCTCAGGTGTTAGTTAAGAGATATGCTAAAATGTGATTTTTATATAAAGCTTATTCATTAAAAGGTTATTTTTTCCAAAAAGCAGTTATCAGCAGAATTTAGTTTTGTATGCCAGAGTGAAGGTGCATTATGCCAACAGCTGGATATAGAAAGGTGCCTGAAATGAGGTTTTTACCAAGGTATAGGAGGTAAGAGAACTAATATTTATTGTGTTTAGAAAATTAGGAGTTACATATTTCTTTCATTTACCAAAATACCTTTAAAAGTTGGATATTATTATCTCCATTTTACACAGAGGGAAACTGAAATTCAGAAAAATTAAATAGCCTGTCCCTGTTTCTACAAGTGGCAAAGTCAGCATTAGAACACGTATGTTTGATCCCAAACCTCAAACTCATTTCTGAACAGCATGCTGCTTACAATTCAGAATCATCTAGCAAAAAATTGAAGGCAGGAGAAATAAAGGAAAAATAACCTTCTTTCAAATATTTACTGAAGTGGCACATTTAATTCATCAACAACTATAGATGTAAAAACACGAAATGCAACTATTTTAAATTATCCCAACATATCAAGATATGAAGTAAGGACTAATCCTATCAGAATATATTCATGTCTTTACTTTCCTGTCATCTCCAAATAATTGAACTAATAGTAATAAATCTTTGAGTTTAAAACTTTCATCCTATTTAATCAGAAAGGTCTCTAAACAAAGTTTAGTTGCACACTGTTAAAAACAAGACAACAGACCCAAAATGGAGTCACTTATGCTAAGCCCCACAGCACCAAACCAAGACTTAATTACAGTGTCAGCTCTCCCAGAAATGGAATCTTAAACCGGTCAATCGGGAGTCTCCCAATTAGGTCAGCACTAATGTGGTAATATGCCTGATAGACTCCTGCCATCCCCTAAAGGAAAATGGCCTTGTCATAACCAACCTCTTCTTTTATCTACTACAACTTCCTTTTTCCTGACGTAGATGTCTGTGGAGCCCTTTGAGTTCTCTGCTTTCTTGCTGCCTCTGCAGGTCCCTCTGCATCTTGGCTCTGCGGCTTTTGCTTTTTGAGCTTTCACACTTTGAGCATTTCTTTTTTCAAACTGGCTCGGACTTAGAAATTGGTCTGCGTCTGGGATCAGACTGGGTCTGGCTGAAAATGGACAGGGTCCAGTGTGGGGCTTCACGTGAGTAAAATTTTGTCTTAAGGCTGAACAATCAGGTTAATTTTACCAACAATAGTCTTGAATTACAGTGGACTCAGTGGAGAACTTTTAACCTAGATAAATTTATCCCTTTGTTAGGTGCCCCAGAGAAAAGGGGCTCTCGGCCAAACACTCACCATAAAGGGTAGAGGGAAAATTATTTTTCCTCCTCCGCAGTGTCTGGTGACCAGCATGAGACCTGCTGGGACACCCCACTCACTTCAGAGCCTACAGACAGGGGATCCTAGGAAACGTGGCAGAAGCCACCAAAGGAGAGAATTCTTACCAGTCAGCTCTCTCAGATATCTACTGTGGTGTCTGGTCGAGAGACGAAGGTACAATTTCATGCTGTCTCTTCCTTTCCAAATTCAGTTTGGCAGGCAAAAAAATTTGTAAGAACTCAATCTTTGAGTTGTAATTTGTAAATTTGCTTTCAGGTACCCATTGGTTGTAGATCCTTTCCAAACCAGAGACAGCTAGTGTCTTTTTGTTTGCCTTGTTTTTGTGTCCTGAGAACTCGGGTTGGTTGGGGGCCTCCCAAATATTGCTGCACAAAAATGTGGCTTGCACTCCATTTGCAGGTGGGGTCCTATTGATTGCTGCCAGCTCTCAGAAAACTGTTTTGTTTGTTTATCTTTGGGAGTGACTCTGGAACTTGGGAGCAGATTATCCTCTGCATCCTTTCTGGGGACTCCTCTTGGCTTCCAAGGGTTTTTTCAGCACTGCCAGGAATATTTGTTTGTCCCAACTAAAACCTGACAAGATATTTTGAAGGACTTTTTTTCTTTTTAAATTAGCTCTATGGTCAGAAGGTGACAAAATTGGCAGCTGATATTCAGAGCCTGATGGACTTTCTCCCCTAAGCTAAAATGAAACCATATACAGTACCCGGTTTATCTTTTAACAACACAAAGCTTCCTCGCTTAAATTTGTAAAGTTTCTTAACATTTTAAAGTTGAGGATGTTTTGACGGTAATGCGTCTGTAAAAATAAAAGCTAAATAAAACCACTTGATTCACATTTAATGCACACATTTTTAAGGCATATAATAAAATTTATTTAATTTACATTTTCATGAAACTTTTTTATTACTAATCATTTTTTAATAAATTTCTTGAATAACTGCAAATATCCTTTCTCTCAAAAAAGATATGACTTGAAGAGAGAATCATATATGATACTAGTATCTTTCTCCATCTCCCCAATTTCTCCAAAACCTCAAATAAAATGAAGTGAGTTGAAGGTAGGGTCAACCCTTATATTCTGCATTGCTGTTCAGTGGTGGAGAAAATAACAAGCTAACAGAATATAAATTTGAAATACTATCCAGTTTGCAATTGTTTCTAAAATTATATTCAAATATTTTATAATTAATTATCTACTAACCAAAAAACAAACAAACAAAAAAAAAAACGATTTCAATCAAAATCATGGGGTAATAGGATTAATAGGATCCTGAGAAGGGTCAGGCCAGTTTCAAGCTTGCTTTAGGCTCCCTTACTTCCCAGTCTGTGCAGAGAATGAGCAGCTTGATCGTGTGCTAGGGCTTTTCACACCCTGTAATAGACCATCTCCTTTCATTCTGAATTTGCTTTCTGCAGACCACAAAAGTTCTTTATGGTAAAGAAATCATTACATGTATTTACTGTGAGGAAATTTCTTCTAATTAAATTGTTGCCTTTTTACCCTTATGGAGGCTAAGAATAACCAGTACTAATGGGAGCAGATTTAAGCAGATTAATTGATAAAGAATCTGTGGTGCTAATTGCTCTGCTTCTCTGAAAAATCCCGGGGCCGTCAAGAGCAGGGTATATTCAGAACATGTTGAGCACGTGAATATGATCCATCGTTCACGTTACATGAAGTAAAAGACTAAGAACCTCTTTTGTCAGAGATCATTAAGCTTCCCTCCATCTCTTGACCTTCTGTGATCCAGAGTCTTCAAGAGTTCTGAGTAACCAGCGGATCCTTGATTTTTATCAGCCCTGCCACCTACTACTTGAAGAATAAAGAAGATAGAATACTTTATAAATACAAAAATATGTATTGTAAATAAAACACAGTTGTTTTCCAAGTAGAGGCTTTCATGGCCACATATTAGTACTTTGTCTTATTACGGATTAAGTTATGAAGTATTTACCCCTTTGTAAGGTCAACTGGCTTGAGGCAGGGGAACGCATTCAGATTCACAGGCTGCATCAGACTGAAACTCTCCGGAGCACCCAGTTCCAGAAACTGACCTGTAGACTTTCCGGGCCACCCAGTTCCAGGAACTGACCTGAGGACCTTCCACCCGGCCCAGCCTTCCCGCCTTTCGAGGGGCGGGACTAACGGTCCCAAGACTGATGCAACCGGCACCAGATATTGCCACGATACCCGAAGAGACCACCAAATAAGGAATACCTTGTGCCCTCCCAGATTCACCACAACCCTTTCCCTTTTTTCCCTATAAAATCTTGCCCAACCCTCGCCCGGTTGTGACTTCTCTGGCCCCTTTCTCTCGGACCAGTGAACCTCGCCCGGGAGCGCCCCCTAATAAAGCTCACTTGAAGCTTTCCTCTGTTTCGCGGTGCCGTTTGTTAAAATCCGACCTTACACCCTTGTTTCTGTTTATCTACAAAGAAAAGTTTAGAGGCACCAATCACAAGACTTAACCTCCACCTAATGTTAAGTATTGCCAAGCATAACTGCTGTGAAGAACAAAGAGGCTCATTTTACCTTCACAGTTTCAAAAAAAGAAAAGAAAAATAAAGAAGTTCATTTAAATCTGTCAACAGGTATTATGAGGTTTCTAAAATCAGTAACACTAAATGTAAAGAGACATGGACAGTCATTCACTGTTAAGTGTGAGAAGTAACACCTTAGGTTTTCATGAAAGTTGCCTTTACTATTTTTAAACTTTTCCGCTTCAGGCTCACAATTGTTTCAGGAATCTACCTGCTGTGCTTGAAGTGATTACATAGAACAAGCAAAACAACTGTTTTATATTCAGCCTTTCCTATTTTATCTAAGCAGGGCAATTGCTGCTGATTAAATTTTGCAGCGAACATTGAGAAGCATTATATTCAGTCTTAATGTATATTTCCTCTTTAAATTATGCATCTTAATAGTTCTCCATTTTACAAAAAAATATCGTGGTCTGTAGTATTTCTAATTATTTGTTCAATCTAGCTCTTGAATGTAAAAGTCAAATAATTAAATATAAATTGGTTCTCTTTATTTTTTTTCCCAAAAATATGGTATTCATATTACAGTTTGCATATGGGCAATGTTAAAACATAGATTCCATGCCCCAATTTCCAGAGATTCTAATTCAGTAGGTCTGGAGCAGTCGTCTGCACCTTTCCCAAGCTTAAACTCTAGGTAGTCTGGCATATATTTCGAAAAAATGTCCTTCTAGCAAATTGAGGCAATAATCTGAACAGTCAGATTTACATATTCATCCCTGCTCACTTTTCCAACAAAAGGTACTTTCTCTTCAGTGAGTCTTCTCTTTAAGGAAAAGTAACTCTCCATGCCCAGCCCCCTAATCCTGGGCATAATGGAGAAAAAAGGAAGATCAAAATAATAACAATAGAAGGATCACATTTAGTATTGATAGATTAGTAATCCCATTTCCCTGTTTCCTGGCTAATCACTGGCAGTGATTTTTTGAACAATGAATGACTACTACCCTCCAAATAACAGAAGAAGAAATATAAAAGGTTAGATTCACTAATATTATAAAAAGCCAGTGTATATCACTGTGTAATGTAACGTTTGACTCTTAGATTGGCAAAATTTTAAAAATTTAAAGCTGGTCATTTCTAGTCTTGGTAAAACCTAGGTAAGAATTTAAATTCATACAATGGTGAAAGAGAAATTTGGCAGTATCTATCAGATCTACAGTCATCATAATCTTTTATCTAGCAACTTTAATTTTTTTTATTGAATTATAGTTGATTTACAATGTTGTATTTGTTTCTGATGTACAGTAAAGTGATTCAGTTTTATAATGTATATATATTCCTTTTTATATGATTTTTTATTATGGTTTATTACTGGATATTGAATATAGTTCCCTGTGCTATACAGTAGGACCTCATTGTTTATCCATTTTTTTTTAAACTGATAAAACATTTTTTTTTATATGTCAATCCGAGACTCCCAATCTATCCCTTCCCCCCACCCTTCCCTCTTGGTAACCATAAGTTTGTTCTCTAAGTCTGTAAATCTCTTTGTTAGGTAAATAAGCAAACTTTTAATAAATTTTCCTACAGAAATAAAACACAAATTTATTAAAATTATATCAAGAAAAAATTAAGACAAACTATTCAATAGTATGAGAATGCTTAAAAAAAATATGGTCCTATACCCTGTTATCCCATAAATCTTAGTATGATTACCAGTTACAATATGATTAATGCAATTGGGTTCCTAGTAAAAGCTATAGAATTCTGCATAAGGCTTGTTTCAGGCCATTGAGAGATATCCCTCATCTCTCATCAGGAGTGACTGCTGACCTATTGTATGTATCCCTGTATCCATATTAAGGTTATCAATCCTGTCTTGTTGACAGGGGAGGGCAAGTTTCTACATGCTGGAACCCAAGGGGCAGGGAGAGAATTTCTCATGTAACATATTTCCAGAAAATAGTGGTGGTGCTGTGGTAACTATTCCAAAATCTATACAAAAGAGAAAGTGTTCTGTTATGCAATAATAAATAAATGTATACTAAAATTTAAAATAAATCTTAGGATTTGTATTACATTAGAAATATCTGTTAAGTGCTGGAAGTATACAAGATGATTCTCAGGGACCAATAATTTTAGTTCAACTTTTTTCTTCCAATGAAAGAAAATTGTTGACCACAGGCAGAAAAGAATTGTAAGGTTTTTTTTGGAGAAAATGATTTGATTTTACACAAGCACATTTAAAGTTGTTCACTTGTGGGCTTCCCTAGTGGCGCAGTGGTTGAGAGTCTGCCTGCCGATGCAGGGGACACGGGTACGTGCCCCGGTCCGGGAAGATCCCACATGCCGCAGAGCGGCTAGGCCCGTGAGCCATGGCCGCTGAGCCTGCACGTCTGGAGCCTGTGCTCCGCAATGGGAGAGGCCACAGCAGTGAGAGGCTCGTGTACCGCAAAAAAAAAAAAAAAAAAAAGATGCTCACTTGGGTTTCTGAAATTCAGGCCATAGAGCAGTCATTTTCAGGCTTTAGGCACCCAATAATCACACAAGGGGCTTGTTAAAATTGCAGATTCATGGATACACATGCCCAAAAGATCTGGTGTGGGGCCTAAGTATGTCAATTTTTGTAAAGTATCCAATGTCATTCTTATGCAAGTGCTCTGGAAATCACAACTTGAGAAAGGCTCTCCCAGAGTAAAATTGAGGTGAATGTGTCTGGAAGACTGTCCTAGGAGGTGCTCCTGCTGGCATCCTCCACTATAGTAAATTTTCAATAATATTATGATGAAACTTCATATATCAAATAGTATAGGGTTCCAAAATCCAATGGAAAGTGATGGTCATAAAGCATACTCAAATGTTTTGTATGTTAGATTGTTTAAAATTGGCCAATTGAATTTTGCCAAATATCTGTCAAAGATAATTTTATTTTTTCATCAGAGGAATGTTGAGCCATATGACCTGACAGTAAATATCAAGACATATATGAATAAAAGCTACGTTTGCTCCATGCTGTCAATAACCTAACATTTGCTATTACAGAAACACAGGAATCCAATTAATTTAACTGCAGGAAATTGCAAAGAAGAACTAAAACACTGTCTTATTTCATTCCACTAGAGATTATGATATGGTTGATGAAAATATTCCTCTTGACCTCCAAGGGGTTTGCAAATTAGGAAGAAAAACAAGACATGTTGCAGGGAAGCACGACACTGCATGTTATAAGCAACAAGAAAGAAAACATGAAAACTACTGGACACAATTAGAAACTTCTTTGATGGCAAGTGGAATAATATGCAAGTAAAGCTATCAAATGAAGCAGGAACATAAGAATTCCAGGAGCTCTTTAAGAGACAAAACTTTTTGGCAAAAAAAAAAAAAAGAAAGAAAGAAAGAAAGAAAATCAGCCAATTCTTGCTCACATTCTAAACATTTATAATTTAATAGCTTTATCTATTATATAACAGTTATATAACTGCTATATCTCATGCAAAACCCTTCCATGTGTAATAAAATATCTTTTCTAAATGTGCATAGTTTTGAGATTCAAAATGTGATACATAGTTTTCTTGTATGCTAACTAGAACTCTATTGATTCCATTGGTTTTCAGCATAAAGATATTTTTTTCATTTCCACCAAAATGAAGTACTTCTAATAAAATTCATTTCTTGAGTTGCTTTATGTGCTTTTAATTTCTGTTGGGAAATTTAAGTCTTTAACTTTCTGGGTTGCAGTTTTGCAATATAGCCTTCATGATGCAAGACTTGCTCCATATTCTTTATTTTTATTTTACTGAAATGAAATTATCTATCTATCTATCTATCTACCTATCTCCCTATAATAGCAAATGTTATGGAGTAAAATTCAATACAAGATAGTTTATCTTGAAACCCAGCCAAGAGGATATTGATCTCCTGAAGTATCTTCATGTAGTTTCATTTATAAGGTTATCCAGGAGAAGAAAACTCAAGACCAGTACTATAGACTAATTCTACTCAACTTGCTTGACTCAAGTTGAGTAGCATATTTTGCTTGACTCAAAATATAAAAGTCAAGCAAAAATGAGAAAAAATTTTGAAGGTTGTACTGTAGTCTAATGTTTCTTTAAAGTGTAATTTATAATCTCTGAGTAAAAACGGAGTAAGCAAGAGTATAGCATTATTAGTATTAATATGTAAAAGATTGTTTTAGACTCAAAACAAGAAAAGAAAAGGAAATGCTTTTATGGGGACTGTGGCTCTCAACGTACAGTAAGGTTGTTTTTTTAAAATTATTTATTTATTTTTGGCTGTGTTGGGTCTTCGTTTCTGTGCAAGGGCTTTCTCTAGTTGTGCCAAGCTGGGGCCACTCTTCATCGCAGTGCACAGGCCTCTCACTATCGCGGCCTCTCCCGTTGCGGAGCACAAACTCCAGACGCGCAGGCTCAGCAGTTGTGGCTCACAGGCCTAGTTGCTCTGCGGCATGTGGAATCTTCCCAGACCAGGGCTCAAACCCGTGTCCCCTGCATTGGCAGGCAGATTCTCAACGACTGCGCCACCAGGGAAGCCCCCGTACTGTAGTTTTATTCTTACACTTGAGAACAGGAGAATTCCCTGGTACCTGATCAGACACTATAAACCTGAGCTGGAGCCAGGATTTTCTTGTCCTCAGTGTAGACATTTTTTAGGTGCCATGCGTTTTCCCAACAGGGAATGGATCAGTTGTCAGGTGCACATCCATTTGCAATCCCTCAGTGTATTAGTGTGATAGAAACAAGAAAAAACAATGTAACTTCTTTTTTCAAATAAAATGCTTAGAAGCAGATAGCCAAATGATGAAAGTATTTCAGGACACCAGGGGTATAATCCACCCACATGTACCATTTTCTACTTTTAGCTCTCTTTTTTGAAGTAGTTCTTTTTGCTCAAGACTTTCCAGTCAATTTAGTACATTTGTTTCTCTTTGGGGAACACAGTTATCCTTTTCTTGTGGATTCATAAAGAAGAAGGTTATTGAAGTCAGTTATGAAAGAGGGAAATAAAGAAGAGGAAAGGAACTGGGAATATTTTGACTTTACATAAACATGAAGTGAAAAAAACAAAATAAAACAAAACAAAACAAAAAAACCCCGACATATGTAGCTTTTATTCATACTCGATAGGTAGGGTACAAGAGGATTCTAGGTCATTCCCTTCTATACGCTTCCTATTTTTAAATTTTCTTATATAGTATGACATTTGAGTTAATTCAATTAATTGTTTTAAAGGAAAAACTGTATTTTTAAAACCTGGATCTCATAAGGGAAGGGAGCGGAGGGCCTCGGAAGCTTTATCATATCTGCTTTGCCACCTCCAGCTCTAACTTCTCAGTTTTAACAATAGGTTCTTCCTGGAGGAGTAAGGAATCATTAATGCTTTCTTTCTTAATTATGGCAGCATTTTACGCAAAGTTTCATAAACTCTCTCCATATATTTTCACATCTAGTTAAAATTCTATCACACCTTCTTACTGTATTCCAACTTATCATCTCTATATATTTATTTCTGTGATCTTTCTTCTATGTTTTTACACATAGCCTGATACATTCTCTGCCTTAGGTTTAAAAATCTTTTGAACAATATCCATTTTTCCATTCTTGGCAAGAATAAAACACTGCATCTGAACACTCAAGTTATAATTGTTCAAATGTGCTTTTTATTTATTAAGAAAATAAGTGAATATCCATACTACTAATACTAAAAATAAGTAAAAATACTTATATATCATAATATGTCAAAACTGTAAGAAAACCCTACTCTACCTGGTAGAGTACCATTATGCAATTCTATAAATTTAGAGATTGAAAGAATTGGGAAAGAACTGACAAAAATTTTGGCAAGGCAGTAATATGAATGTATTATTAATATAGTTGTCATAGTCAAAATCTTTAATCAATAAATTAAAATAAAAATTTAAAGAAAAAAGAACCATTCAAAGAAACAATATGTTGATTATCTAAAGCATTCCACTTAAAACATCTATTCTTCCAATCACTCCAAAAAAGAAATGCTGAGTATAATGAGCACAATCATTATAATATAGTAGTGGGTGGACGTATTGAGGACTCTCTATGCACAAGACATAGCTCTAAATACCTTACCTGCATTATTTCAGTTACAGATCTTTTATGGACAGAGATAAATGCAAACCTCTCATTTGGGAGAGAGTTCATATGATATTTAGCATAGCAGGGCATTTGAGTTTGTGGAAATGATGATGCTCAGTAAATTTGTCAGAGGCTATGCCTTTTCAATATGTGAATAACTAGAAACATGCATCATTATTTGGTATATCAAATAGCTGTATAATAAAGTAGCAGGAGAAATCTCATTCAATGGAAGTAGCTATTGGCTAAGAGGAAGACAGAAGTTTAAATCAGCAAGTACTACAAAGCATAGGTGCCATAATAGGCAAAATAGAGAGGGCTATGGGAACACGGAGTGGAAATATAGGATCCTGTGACATAGGCTGTCAGTCAGGAAAGACTTCTCAGCTGAGGTGGTATTTAAACCGAGAGCTAAATTATGAGGAAGGGAAACAGTGTTTTTTACAGATGAATCAGCATCTGCAAAGTCTTCTTTAGTTTCCATGAAAACTATTAATAGAAGTGATCCTACAATTTTGTGAAACAAAGCTGTTTTTCTGGAGACTACTGGAAGAGAAATGATAGTACATCTTATTCAAGACAGATTGCCAGCTACACTCAATGTAGGCACGACGTACAGATGAGTTTTCCATTCAAAGTGACATAAGACATATGTTTATTACCATTGTTTCAAACTTCAAGAAACAAATATGTATAATCATGGCAGGGTAGCAGTGTTTAATGTCTGATTATGCCTGATTAATAAATCCAGAATCTGAATTCTTCCTACCACATTCATTACTAACTTATCCTGACTGTTACTGGAAAAGCCTCACATGAAGTTGACCTGTTTCTGAATTTGCTCTCCAACCGTCTATTCTCAAAAGAGTGAACATAGTGAAGATCAAAGTGAAATCAGGTCACTTCTCTGTTCAAAATATCAATGACCTTTAATTTTATGTAATGTCCAAAAAGATACCTGCCCCCACCCCCTAGTCATCATCACATTAAGCTCTGGTAGTATTTCCCACTATCCTGTCACTCTTTTCTCCAATCTCCTTTGTCCCTTGCTATTTAGTGAATGTGTCAGGAATGCTCTTACTTCAGGCCTTGACTTTCCCTTGTTGCTTTTCCTCTGTCCATCACTCTCCCTCAGGTCCCCACTTGCCTGCTTCCTCAGTTATTTCTGCATGATTATTTTTCCCAATTTTCATTTCGATGAGTTGTCCCGATTACATTTTTTAAAAGAACTGCTAATCTCCTCGCCTCCCTGGTTCCCCTCATTCTTCTGCACTCTCTGCTTAATTTTTCTCATAACACTTATCACTGCTTGATAAAAATCTTACTTTTTTTTCAGTCTCATCCACTCAAATGTAAACTCCATTTTAAACGGAATTTTTTGTCTTTTTTGTTCTCGGATGTATTTCTGATCTCTAGAATAGTGTTTGGCACATAGTAGATGCTCAGTAAATATTTTTGAATGGATAAATGAATGGATGACATTGAATTTCTTTGAGAAATCTAGATTTAAATTTAGAATCACTTCTCTTCCCTCCCATTCTTACTTGCATCCTACTTGTTCTCTCTTCCCAAGTCTTTGATTCTTTTGTCAGTGTGTTTCCTTGACATTGTCCTTCAATCATAGCTATTAACTTTTAATGGTAACATTGAGGGTACAATTTTTTCAGTTGAATTAGTACAATAGAGAGTGAGTGCATTTGTCTAGCCAACCTGCCCCCTTTAAAAAAAACTATCATATGTGTATTTTTTAGAGTTTCAAATGTCAAATTTTTAAAATGGTACTTCTATATTAAAGTCCAAAACTTTTCAGTGTCTTTCCATTAGATAAAGTACACATTCCAAAGCATGACATTTCAGGCAACTCATGTTGTAGTCTCAGTTCCTTCCCTGCCTCATAGTCTATATGTTCTAGCCAATGAAACTGCTTGGAGTTACTGCAGATGGTAGTGAAATCAATGGGCACTGTCCACTCACATGTCCTTCAAACATTTTGCAGGAGCCATAGTTGGGCACAGCTTCCAGTGACCATGCATCAATCCTGAAGCCACATTCCCCAGGTTACTTCCTACCAAAGGCTAAGAGTACCAGGGGAACTGGAGTCGGTGCCTTGGCTCCTACCTGCACCATCAGCCTGGCCAGGTTTTTCCTCAGACCTGCACTGTCCCTTGAGCCTCTCCTTTCCAGTCCTCCCTTGCTTACCTCTTCTTTTACAAGTGTGAGACCTGCATTGGTCTCCAGGCTCTCCCTGCCTTTTCCAGCTCCCTCCCCTTTACCCTTCAATAAATATATTATATATCTTTTCCCACCATCTTGTCTGCTTCTCTTGGAGGATTTGAACCAACACACTGCCCTCAAAAAAGTTTCATGTTTTTCAACTCTGTCCTTGCTCTTCCTACAATGATTTCCTTCTCTTTCTACCTGTCTAAATCTTGCTTGGCCATAAAGTGACAAACTCCAAGTTCAAATGTGCCTCATATATATCCCTTCTGTAATCTTTCCAACTGGTGAATTTTATCTTTTACTATAGCTCTTCCTATAAAATACCTCATCCTCCCATTGAACTTCAAGCCTCTTGATGGCAGGAACCATGTCTTATTTATCTTCATAAAGTGTAAACATAATACTTTGGAAGTTCTAGAAATCCAATACATATTTGATGAATTAGATTGCTGAAGGTGCTTTATTAGAAGAGAGTGAGGCTGGGATATCAAAATAAAGTACTATTTATGATCTAAAGCCCCTCTTCACATTTATATCTAAATCTTTGATAACATTCCAATAAATCAGAAAGCAATTCTCTATTACCGTTCTTCAGTGGCCAGTCTGGATTTGGTCCACAAATAAGAAACTAAGAAAACGTCACTACAATAGTGGGCAAACCCCAAAGCTCATGGGTGGTTAATGAAATCCACAGGTCAGTAGTATGATTACCATAACCCTAAAATATGTTAGATAAGCACTAAAGATCAGTGTAAGGGGGTTGGAATTTAGGATTTCTGAAGGGAGCAAAAAACAAGGCATTTAGGATACATTTATCACATAGGAAAGAAAAGGCATTCTAAGAAATTATAATATTCAGAAATCTATTCCTATTTATCACTTAAAAATATGATGAAATGTATGGAACATAAAATAAAATAATTTCTAAATGTGTTTTCTTAAATGAAAGAAAAGCATTATCTTGGTATATTAATAAAATATTTGGATGGGCTTCCCTGGTGGCGTGGTGGTTGGGGGTCCGCCTGCCGATGTGGGGGGCGCGGATTTGTGCCCCGGCCCAGGAGGATCCCGCGTGTCACAGAGCGGCTGGGCCCATGGGCCATGGCTGCTGGGCCTGTGCATCCGGAGCCTGTGTTCCGTGGCGGGGAGGGGTGCGGCAGGGGGAGGCAAGCATACCGCAAAGAAAAAATAAATAAATAAATAAATAAATAAATAAAATATATGGTAATTTAAAACATGATTTTATCATTTCCTAAATCATTGCTGAAGCTCTCAAAGTTTTAAGCAATTACCCCACAAACTGTGATAAATATTTTATTCCTTTTCATATATTTCATATAGACGTCAGAACACCAACTTTGGAATTTTAGTAGCAAATGTGCAAAAAGCCTATTTGAGCAAAAACTTTCAACAATTCCAACTCCAATGGACACATGCTGTTTAGCAACATATTTTACCGAGCAGTCAGTGTCCAAAGTTCCCTCTTTACGTACCACTCTGATTAGCCATTTATTAAACTATATTTCTAGGAGGTGTTAGTTTTCAGTCTAATGCTATTTTCATGTAATTATGACCACTTTCTGCATTAAGGGGAATTAGCAAATCAAAATAATAAAACAATTTGGGATTTCAGAAGGAAGTAGAATATAGAAGCAAATTATTAATGTTTAGGCAAATTCTCTTTGAATCAGTTGCCCAATGTTAACAGCCTATTATAAGGACTGCAGTCAACAAATCCAGTTTATGTTCTGAGGGGATAACAGAAAGATCAGCAGAAGGACAGTTTAACCTCCTTGTGAAGAATATTTAGTAACATTAGTGACGACCCATGTATTGGTGCATAATAAACAAACCCATGAAATTATTTCTGTGATCTTGTTATGAAATCTAATGAAATTACTTTCATTATTTTGCAAAAAGTATAGTAATTCTTGATTAACAAACCACTAAGGCTCTGCCAATAAATCTAACAATATGAGGTGTTCTATAAGGCAGTAGTGATGGTAAAAGGACTTTCTGATTTAATTTTGAAAAAAAAAGAAATACCCATACCTAATTGTCCTATAGTTTAAACAGTTTTCAATGTATTTTGTTGGGAATAGGGAGATCTACTCAAAGATAAGAAAAGGCAGGGATATAGAGAACAATTGTAATTTCAAGAATGAATCACATGTAATAAATGGTTACTTGTGATTATAATACTTTAAGCAATGTTGTGATTTATTTGTTTTGCTTTGTTATGCATTTAACCAAGTATCATCTATGACACTCTCATAGAGGCTGTTTTATATGGTTATTTTTGGGGTATTTTGGAAACCTACAAATCTAATCTGTATTCACTGCTTTGTACTGCAAATCTTCTGTTTTTAAAACAGTAAAATCCTGTCCCATATTTAGTATTAAATGCATTATTAATACCTGAAATATAACCTTTCTACTCTACTTTTAATGGTTTCCTGGCGACTAACTGGCAAGAACCAGGACTTGAACTATTTTCCTTATGTAGATTTTTTTAACTTTCATTTAATCAGGGATCCGTTTGGCCTCTGACAAGACATAATGTAAGCCCTTTACATTCACACACTTTGCTTAATATTCCTCTGAGTCATAGTTTAATTTTTATATCAAATCTTCTCCCCTTTTTTATCTCTTTGTGTTCTACTATCACTTATTCTAGATTTCCTTTTTTTTTTCTCAGAAATCATTTGGAGAAAAACATATCTAATTAAAATCCATATTTACAAGTGGCACTTCTTATCATACCCATGTCTTCATAACCCAGTAATTCCACTACCAGGTATGTATCCCCCAAAAAACAAAAAAAAAAAACCATTAATTCAAAAAGAAACATGCACTCCAATGTTAACAGCAGCATTATTTACAACTGCCAAGATATGGAAGCAACCTAAGTGTCTATCAACAGATGAATGGATAAAGAAGATGTGGTATATATATGTATGTATATATACAATGGAATATTATTCACCCATTAAATAAATGAAAATTTGCCATTTGCAGCAACATGGACAGACTTGTAGGGCATTATGTTAAATGAAATGTCAGACAGAGAGAGACAAATACTGTATATCACTTATATGTGGAATCTAAAAACTACAACAAACAAGTGAATCTAACAAAAAAGAAGCAGACTCACAGATAAAGTGAAAAAACTATGGTTAACAGTGGGGGTGGCAATCTATGGGTGAGGAAATGGTATAAGACAGGCTATAAGAATGTATTGTGCAACATGGGGAATACAGCCAGTATTTTGTAATAACTCTAAATGGAGTATAACATTTAAAAATTGTATAAAGAATAAAAAATTAAATACAAAATATCACAAATACCTGTTCTCATAGCTCTATAAAATTCCTAAATAAACAGATCAAATAATTTTACAGTGATGTTTAAATAAAAATTATTAGCAAACTTCTAAAACTTTATCTTTTCAGACATTTATTTCTACTTGTTCTTTTGTTAAATGAAAATCCAAGTCCAAAAAATACTAGAATATCTCTGGAACTTTCCAATGTACCAAATATTTATTCAAATTAGATTATGAAGCTAAAATAAAATTAATGAAAAAGATCTTGAAACCTGGTAAACTCTGAAAAAGTTTTTTTTTCTTTTTTTAGTTGGATAAGATTAAAGAAAATAACTGTATAAAAAGTACAGTTAATCTCTATGAATTGAAAAAATATTCTGCATCTCATTTAACCAAATATACAAATTAATAACTTATGTATTATTAATATGCATTTATTACCTCTGTTGAATTCCATTTTATAGAGTTTTGCATAATTAATGTGGTATTTTAATCATTTTACAATAACAAAAGTCAGTCTAGAAACATAACTGGGTTAGGTACATTTACTGATGTCTTGTGGGAGGCATTCTTATATCAGCCTTAAATAAGTAATTAGAGAGAGCAACAAAAAATGTGTGTCACTAGCATTATTAGGAGAAAAGGATCTACATATTAATTTTAAAAATTAGCCTACACCTGGGAAAAGGAAATTCCGACCATTTAAAATAATGTACATGCAGAGAATTACAGGAAAATAGTCAGTTCTGTGGCTTTCCATTACTAAGTAGGCTTATGAGACCTCATGGACCCAATATGTTTTTCTGGTTTGGGTTTTTTTTTTTTTTTTAATGTCAAGAGTGTTGATCATCCAGTAATAATAATAATAATAAAAATTGACAAAGAGATGGTCAGCAGAAAAATGAGCACAGAGCAAAAAGGACTCCTTAAATGGAACATGGCGTTAGTACAATGTACTCTGAGAGCTGCATCCATGTAGCACCAGAGAGGGCTGTTTTGTAATCAACCCTATGAGATTCCAAATATAAACATGATATAGTACAGTTTATTAGCATAATGTGGGAATACTCATTTTGAAACAGAGTGACAATTTAGTTTAAAAGAGAGTTTTAGTCTTTTTAATTTTCCAACCCACACAAATTTCATCTAAATGTAGGACTTGCATTAAAAGTTTATACCCAACTAGTTCCTGGTGCATTTTTTCATTTAATCTTATAATTGGGAGTGCATTTACTAATAGGAAGCTACACGTTTTGTTAACACATATCCTCACTGTTGGGGGTCAAATATAAGAAAATTTCACTCTCTGTGTTTTTCTTTAAGGGGAAAAATTCATCCTAGGAAGATTTACACCTAGCAATTTAAATGGCTTCCCGAGGGAAATATTCCCAGTACAAAACTAATCAAGGTAGTGATCTGCGAATATTGCCCTGAGAAACGTAAGGAGCTTTCTAATCTCTACAAGCAGCAATACCGTATGTACTTAAAGAGAGATTATCAAGAACAACAGTACAAATATCTAATGAGAGGAAAAGGAAAGACAGAGAAACATTTAATATGCACCTAGTATGTGACGGCCATTTTCAAATATATGCAGAATATTGCTATATGAACTGTAAAGTTCAAGTATTTATAAGGGACGAGTTAAAAAATAAATTTTCGTCACTAATAAGCATCATTGACAAACATTGGAAACAAAATTTGTCAATATTAATTTAATCCCAATGAGATGATAAAGTACTGATTCTAAGAACTAGCACCTATGATCTAAAGAGAAATATTTCTCAAATAGGGAGAGACAAATTATTGAATGTGCTTATTTAACTGAAAAAAATATTCTTTGTTTTATTTTTGTGGAAAATAAACAATATTCCAAGAAATGAGTTCAGCCCTTGACTGAATGAGCTTGTCCAAAAATTCTGCCAAATGTCAATGACTAGTTGTGGTAGATAGAGCTCCCAGTATAAATTAGCGTTTCCTTGTTAGCCTAGTGAAAAAGAATAAATGCCCCAGAGAACCTCGTCACTTTCTTTGGGAAGAAAGGGTCCTGGAACCAATCCCTAGAGGATACCGAGGGGCAACTGTAGCTCTGTTGCCTTCCATCTCCCAGCGATAAACCCATACAACATTTTACAAAAATGGATAAACAAAAGAGGTAATTGGTCAATAAAGATCAAAGTGCAGCAAAGAAACCAAAAAGGGACACCACTGCAGGTAAAATTAGGATAGAATAAAAGTGAGTTATAGAAGAGATAATTAAGTGTGGGAATGTTGATCCTGCTTCTGTTCAAGAGACTCTAGAACTGCAGCCAGGGGAATTTAGTGGAGGCAAAATTACTAAAATAGATGAGTAAAGTGTCTGTGACGAAAAGGGAGACGATGTCCCAGAAGGGACTCGCAAAAACGTCACAATAATGGAACTCTCAGAAATGCCTCAGAATATTGAAAGCATAAAATGTTGCTAGCTGATCCAAACTTAGAAAGGAGTGTGAGAATTTACCAAGGCATAGAAATGATACTCCTTCCATACTGTAAATTAGATGATGAGAAGATAAGGGCAAGCACTATTTAAACTATCCTTGATAAGTTTCTTTACAAAGAAATAAAACACTTTAATCCTCAATGTTTCTCGAGTTTTAAATTACAGTGTACTAAATAAATATTAGTTTTACTATTTGCTCATTTCCTTATATATGTACGATTATCAGGAAGAGAGTTTTCAATGTTTTGGGAAAAAAATTTTAAATGTGACAGAATAACTGTAGTTCTCCCCATCAGTTTTTAAGATCTCTTTGCATGATTTCAGCTAGTACAACCATTTTTAAGTATACAACACCAGGACTGCCTGTATCTCAAGGTGCCTATGCTAAAAACCTCCACTAGGCTTCTGAGTTTCAGGCCTTAAAAAAGCACTTGATATGTTTGGGAGAGCAAAGATTAAAGGATACAGGCATAAATATTCTTAGTATCAATTTTACAGATACGTCAAAACCCCCATTTTATTCTAATCTACAGAAAGAATGGTTTATACTTTCTAATCTTCCTTAAGAAACCATTTTAATATAGTACGTAATTCAACAAGTACTAGAACATAAATGGTGAATGCAAGTTCTGTATGTTAAAATATTTTAAATGCTCATCTCTTAGTCTCCGTGAACTGCAGCAGGCTTGGGAGCTGTGACACGTTTCTCATTCAAGCTTTGTTCTTTTCAACTGGCAAACGTTGACTGTCCAGGTCCTATCCTCCTGTTACACACACTTTCCTTACACAACATGAGCCAGCTCGGTTTTTCTTGAGATGTCTTTTGGACCATCATAAACATCACAGACATTTTCATCAGTGATGCCAAGAGAACTGGGAATATGTTAGTTTACTTTTGCTTCCTCTGTTGCCTAATTGGCTGCTTCTGCAGCAACAGAACAAAAAGAGGATGGTGCATGAAATACAGCCATTATTTGTGAGAGAATGGCTGGTTTTAAAACAAGATAGATGTTTAGTATTCTGTGGATATTCCCCCACCAGATTGTAACAGTTCTGAAGGAGGTTAAATTGTGAGCCAAGACTGTCCAAATTTTCTCTTGATAAAGCACCAAAATAGTCTGATCAGCCCAAAAGCTGCTGAGCCTCACTATTAGGAATTGCAGCTACTCTGTAATGTGAAAGATAGGGAATTTTATCTATTTTATCATTTTATTCCCCTCCCAGAGTTACTGCCTAAAAAACAAGAATTTCTGCTTGAGTGGCTTGATGTGACATTTATCTCTAGTTTGTGGATGAGGTCATAGTGTTGTTTAATGCACTACATTAACCCATGTCTCTTGGTTCTCAAATCATTTTAGACTGCAGTTCAGTTTTACGCAGCTTCTAGGAGTCAGTATGCAAACAAGTTCAGATGATCCTAAACTGTGAGTAGTCCATAAGGCATCTATCCATTCACCAAATTTTATCAAGCATCTACTACATGTCAGCAATATATGCATGGATAATTCAAAAGTGACAGAATTTTTTTTCCCCTGATATATTCTGCTAGATTTTTTCCTTATAAGGTTGATGTAAAATAACCTATAATTTTGATAAGCATCATTAAGAAAATGCTGATAAGCAAAGTATCTCAACAAATGATGTTTAAACTTTTGACAAACTGGCCAACTTGTTCTCCCCTAAAGAGGGAAAGTTATCACTTTTCCTTAGGAGGTCTTAAGAAGAATTAAGTGAATAGTATAATTGTCACTTCATCTAGCAGAAAAGAAGTGTTTAATAACTTGAAGCATATACAACATCAGGGTTCAGAGTGCTTGAGTTGAAGACTAGGAGTTTTAAACTCTGTGAGATCTGATGCATTATCAAATATATGTTTAAAAATATTATTGAGCAGTTTAGGAGTTTTCAAGATGGCTGAGGAGTAGGAGGACATGGTGGAGTTCATCTCTCCTCACAGGTGCATCAGGAATACATCTACAGATGGAACAGTTCTTGCAGAACACCAGCTAAACACTAGCAGAAGATCTTGAACACTGGAAAGGACAATGAAGATTCCTGCATAACTGGGTAGGCTGAAAGAAGAGAGAAAGAAGAGGAGAGGAAACAGCACGGGACCTGTGCCCCTGGGGGAGAGCTGAAGCAGAGGAGAGTTTCCCGCATCTGGGGAAACTCCCTCACCAATGGGGAAATCAGTTGGGACAGAGGGGAAACATCTGAGGCTGTCAGAGGAGGGTGAAGCAGCCAGTCTGTGGCAGACAGGAAAGGGTGAGAACTACACAGATGGTCTGTGACATGGCCATACATGCCCCGGATTGGGATGTGTGTCCAACAGTGTTCATGTGGCTAGGAGAGGGAGCGTGAGGATAGGAGAGCAAAACTCGGGGGAGGAGTGCTGTTGGCTGTGAGGAGACAGCCTGAGGGGGAGGGAGGAAGGAAATCCGCAACCGGGAATGCCTGTGGAGGAAATCCGGAGTGCCATGGAAGCAAGGCGCCACTGTTGAGTGAAGTACAGAGGGTAGAGAGGACATTGCATTCTGTCTATCCTCACATGCTGGCCCCTGCCCACCTTGGTGCTAGGAAAGGGCCCCGCCAGGGCTGAGCCTTGCGTGCACTAGAAAATTATCCCCCTAGGGCCATATCTCTCACACCAGTGGCCACTGGCTTCCCCATGCACCTGTTGCCGCCAGGGCTCCCACAACCCAGGCAGCTGTGCCTCGTCTGAGGCCTGTCCTCACCAGGGCAGACCTGAGTGCTCCAGGGCACCCTTGGGAGCAGACTTCTGTTGGGGGCCCACATGCAGAAGTGGGGCTAAAACCACAGCTGAGCCACAGGTGTGGGGCAATTGAGGAAGAGGAATGAAAATCTTTCCATCAGCTGCACAAGCCACAGATTAAATCCCCATGAGCGTCTTGGTAGATCCTGCACCTATGGAATATCTGAATGGACAATGAGTTCCATAAATGAAACCAGTCTCGCTCTGGCAGCTCTGGACATTGGGGGCAAGTACACAGAGGAGTTGGGTACAATCAGAGTCTGAGCTGTCCCCACAGTGCCCACAGTGGGTCCAGAGACCTACCTAGAGGCACTGGAGGGTCTCCTGGGGAAGTGGAGGTAGGCTATGGCAGGGGCAAGGACACTGACAACTGAGACACCAGGAAAATATTATTATTACTATTATTTTTATTAGGTTTTGACTTGTTCTGTTGTTTTTTTTTAATTTTTTTAATTTTTATTTAGTTTTTGGGGTTTTTTTGTTTTTTTTCTTTTTTCTGCTTTTTAAATATGTCTTTCATATTTCTATTTTTCCTTTGCTTTTTCATTGTTTTCTGTTTTTTTCCTATTTTTTTTCCTTTCCTTTGTTCTGTTGGTTTTTATATATACTTTTAAAATTGTTTTTATGTGTTTCTTTTGTTTTCTGTGCTTTATTCTTCAGTTTGCATTCTGCTTTGGTTTTGCTTTCTGTTTTGTGTTTTTGTTACTTTTGTTTTTAATTGTTTGATTTTGTTTTTAGGTTTTATTGTTTTGTTCTTTTGTTTTTTGCTCTCTTTGATTTTTGTATTTGTTTCTTTGTGGTGTTTGTGTTTCTTTGTTTGGTTTTGCTTTTACCATTTGCCTGGGGTTTGTTTTTATTTGTCCACACCACCCTTTTCTTCTTCCCCTTTATTGCTGAGATGTGCAGCTTGTGAAGTCTTGGTTCCCTGGCTGGGGTTTGGGCCTGAGCCTCTGGGCTGAGAGTGTTGAGTCCAAGATGCTGAGCTACCAGAGAATTCCTGGCCCCAGGGAATATTAATCGCCAAGAGGTCTCCATCTCGAATCCAAGGCCCAACTCCACCCAACTGCCTGCAGGCTCCAGTGCTAGATGGCTCACACCAAACAACAAGCAAGACAGAAACACAAACTCTCCCATCAGTAGACAGGCTGCCTAAATTCACACTAAGCTCCCAGACAACACAAAGCACACAATGTGATACAGCCCTGCCATCAGAAGAAGATCCAACTCCACCCACCAGAATGCAGGCACCAGTCCCTTCCACCAGGAAGCCTACACAAGCCACTGGACCAATCTTACTCACTGGGGACAGACACCAGAAGCAAGAAAACTATGACCCTGCAGCCTGCAGAAAGGAGACCTCAAACACAGTAAGTTAGACAAAATGAGAAGACAGAGAAATATGATGCAGACAAAGGATCAAGGTAAAAACCCACAAAAACCAAACAAATGAAGAGGAAATAGACAGTCTACCAGAAAAAAGAATTCAGAGTAAGGTAGTAATGATGATCTAAAATCTTGAAAACAAAATGGAGGCACAGATCAAGAAAATACAAGAAATGTTTAACAAGGACGTAGAAGAACTAAAGAACAAACAAATAGTGATGAACAGCAAAATAACTGCAATTAATAATACACTAGAAGGAATCAATAGCAGAATAATTGAGGCAGAAGAACAGATAAGTGACCTGGAAGATAGAATGGTGGAAATAACTGTCACAGAGCAGAATAAAGAAAAAAGAATGAAAAGAAATGAGGAGGGTCAAAGAGCTCTCTGGGACAATATTAAATGCACCACCATTTGAATCATAGGGGTTGCAGAAGAAGAAGAGAAAAAGTTCTGAGAACATACTTGAAGAGATTATAGTTGAAAACTTCCCTAACATGGGAAAGGAAATAGTCAATCAAGTCCAGAAGTTCAGAGAGTCCCATACAAGATAAACCCAAGGAGAAACATTCCAAGATACCTATTAATCAAACTAACAAAAATTAAACACAAAGAAAAATATTACAAGCAGCAAGGGAAAAGCAACAAATAACATACAAGGGAATCCCCATAAGATTATCAAATGATGTTTCAGCAGAAACTCTGCAGGCCAGAAGGGAGTGGCAGGACATATTTAAAGTTATGAAAGGGAAAACCTACAACCAAGATTACTCTACACAGCAAGGATCTCATTCATATTTAATGGAGAAATTAAAGACGTTACAGACAAGCAAAAGTTAAGAGAATTCAGCACGGCCAAACCAGCTTTAAACAACTGCTAAAGGAAATTCTCCAGGAAGGAAACAAAAGAGAAGAAAAAGACCTACAAAAAGAAACCCAAAACAATTAAGAAAATGGTAATAGGAACATACATATGGATAATTACCTTGAATGTAAATGAATTAAGCACTCCAACCAAAAGACATAGACTGGCTGAATGGATACAAAAACAAGACCCATATATATGCTATCTACTAGAGACCCACTTCAGACCTAGGGAGACATACAGACTGAAAGTGAGGTAATGGAAAAAGTTATTCTATGCAAATGGAAATGAAAAGAAAGCTGGAGTAGCAATACTCATATCAGACAAAATAGGCTTTAAAACAAAGACTATTATGAGAGACAAAGAAGAACACTACATAACAATCAGTGGATCAATCCAAGAAGATATAACAATTGTAAATATTTATGCATGCAACATAGTAGCACCTCAATATGTAAGGCAAATGCTAACAGCCATAAAATGGGAAATCAACAGTAACACAGTAATAGTGGGGGACATTAACTCTCTACTTACAACAATGGACAGATCATCTAGACAGAAAATTAATAAGGAAAACAAGCGTTAAAAGACTGATTAGACCACATAGACTTAATTGATGTTTATAAAACATTCCATCCAAAAGCAGCAGAATACACTTTCTTCTCAAGTGCACATGGAACATTCTCTAGAATAGATCACATCTTGGGTCAGAAGCCAAGCCTTGGTAAATTTAAGAAAATTGAAATCATCTCAAGCATCTTTTACAACCACAATGCAAGGAGACTAGATATCAATTACAGGAAAGAAACTGTAAAGAGCACACACACATGGAGGCTAAACAATATGCTACAGAATAAGCAAGAGATCACTAAAGACATCAAAGAGGAAGTCAAAAAATACCTAGAAACAAATGACAACAGAAACATGACAATCCAAAACCTATGGGATGAAGCAAAAGCAGTTCTAAGAGGGAAGTCTATAGTGATTCAATCCTACCTCCAGAAACAAGAAAAATCTCAAATAAACAAATAACTTTTCACATAAAGCAACTAGAGAAAGAAGAAGAAGAACAAAAACAGTTAGTAGAAGGAAATAAATCATAAAGATCTGAGCAGAATAAATGAAATAGAAATGAAGAAAACAATAGCAAAGTTCAACAAAACTAAAAGCTGGTTCTTTGAGAAGATAAACAAAATGGATAAACCTTTAGGCAGACTCATTAAGAAAAAGAGGGAGAACACTCAAATCAATAAAATTAGAAATGAAAAAGGAGAAGTTACAACAGACATCGCAGAAATACAAAGGATCATAAGAGACTACTACAAGCAACTATATGCCAATGAAATGGACAACCTGGAAGAAATCAACAAATTCTTAGAATGGTACAACCTTCCAAGACTGAAGCAGGAAGAAATAGAAAATGTGAACAGACCAATGACAAGTAGTGAAATAGAAACTGGGATTAAAAATCTTCCAACAAACAAAAGTCCAAGACCAGATGGCTTCACAGGGGAATTCTATCAAACATTTAGAGAAGAGTTGACACCTATCTTTCTCCAACTCTTCCAAAAAATTGCAGAAGGAGGAACACTCTCAAACTCATTCTACAAGGCCACCATCACACTGATACAAAAAACAGACAAAGATGTCACAAAAAAAGAAAATTACAGGCCAATATCACTGATGAATATAGATGCAAAAATCCTCAACAAAATACTAGCAAACCAATTCCAACAGCACATTAAAGGATTATGCACCATGATCAAGTGGGATTTATCCCAGGGATGCAAGGATTCTTCAGTATATGCAAATCAGTCAATGTGAGAAACCATATTAACAAACTGAAGAATAAAAACCACATGGTCATCTGAAGAGATGCAGAGAAACTTTGACAAATTTCAACACCCATTTATGATAAAAACTCTCCAGAAAATGAGCATAGAGGGAAACTACCTCAACATAATAAAGACCATTTATGACAAACCCACAGCAAATATTATTCTCAATGGTGAAAAACTGAGAGCACTTCCTCTAAGATCATAAGCAAGACAAGGTTGTCCATTCTCACCACTGTTATTCAATGTATCTTGGAAGTCCCAGCCACAGCAATCAGATAAGAAAAAGAAATAAATGGAATCCAAATTGGAAAAGAAGAAGTAAAACTGTCACTGTTTGCAGATGACATGATACTATACATAGAAAATCCAAAAGATGTCACCAGAAAACTACTAGAGCTCGTCAATGAATTTAGTAAAGTTGCAGGATGCAAAATTAATGCACAGAAATCTCTTGCATTCCTATACACTAACAATGAAAGATTAGAAAGAGAAATTAAGGAAACAATGCTCATTCATCATGGTAAGAAAAAGAATAAAATACCTAGGAATAAACCTACTTAAGGAGGCAAAAGAACTGTATGCAGAAAACTATAAGGCCCTGATGAAAGAAATCAAAGATGACACAAACAGATGGACAGATATATGATACTCTTGGATTGGAAGAATAAAAATTATGAAAATGACTATACTACCCAAAGCAATCTACAGATTCAGTGTAGTCCCTATCAAATTACCAATGGCATTTTTCACAGAACTAGACAAAAAATTGTACAATTTATATGGAAACACAAAAGACAATGAATAGCAAAAGCAATTTTGAGAAAAAAAAAAAAAAAAGACAGAGCTGGAGGAATTGGGCTCCCTGGCTTCAGACTATACTACAGAGCTACAGTAATCAAGATAGTATGGTACTGGCACAAAAACTGAAATATAGATCAATGGTACAGGATAAAATGCCCCGAGATAAACCCACACACATATGGTCACCTAATTTATGACAAGGGAGGCAAGAACATACATTGGAGAAAGGACAGTCTCTTCAATAAGTGGTGCTGGGAAATCTGGACAGCTACATGTAAAAGAATGAAATTAGAACACTACCAAACACCATACACAAAAATAAACTCAAAATGGATTAAAGACCTAAATGTAAGTTCAGACACTATAAAACATTTAGAAGGAAGCATAGGAAAAACATTCTTTGACATAAACCACAGCAAGATCTTTTTTGACCCACCTCCTAGAGTAATGGAAACAAAAAATTAACAAATGGGACCTAATAAAACTTAAAAGCTTTTACACAACAAAGGAAACCATAAACAGGACAAAAAGACAACTCTCAGAATGGGAGAAAACATTTGCAAATGAAACAACAGACAAAGGATTAATTTCCATGATATACAAACAGCTCATGGAACTGAATATCAAAAAAAACAAAAAAATCGATTAAAAAATGGGCTGAAGACCTAAACAGACATTTCACCAAGGAAGACATACAGATGCCCAAGAGGCACATGAAAAGATGCTCAACATCACTAATTATCAGAGAAATTCAAATCAAAATTACAATGAGGTATCACCTCACACCAGTCAGAATGGCTATTATCAAAATATCTGGAAACAATAAATGCTGGAAAGGGTGTGGTGGAAAGGGAACCCTCCTGCACTGTTGGTGGGAATGTAAATTGATACAACCACTATGGAGAACAGTATGGAGGTCCCTTAAAAATACTAAAAACTGAGCCACCATATGATCCAACAATCCCACTCCTGGGCATATTTCTGGAGAAAACCAAAATTCAAAAAGATACATACACCCTAATGTTCATTGCATCACTATTTGCAATAGCCACGACATTGAAGCAACCTAAATGTCCATCAACAGAGAAATGGATAAAGAAGGTGTGGTACATATATACAATGGAATATTACTCAGCCATAAAAAGGATTGAAATTGGGTCATTTGTAGAGATGTGGATGCACCTAGAGTCTGTCATACAGAGTGAAGTAAGTCAGAAAGAGAAAAACAAATACCATATAGTAACATATATATGTGGAATCTAGAAAAATGGTATAGGTGATCTTATTGGCAGAGCAGAAATAGAGACACAGATGTAGAGAACAAACATACGGACACCAAGCGCAGAAAGGGGAGGGGTGAGATGAATTGGGAGATGGGGATTGACATATATACACTATTGATACTATGTATAAAATATTGATATTAGGTATAAAATAGATAACTAATGAGAACCTACTGTGTAGCACAGGGAACTCTACTCAATGCTCTGTGGAAACCTATATATACACATATATAGCTGAATCACTTTCCTGTACAGTAGAAACTAACACAACATTGTAAGGCAGCTCTACTTCAATAAAAATGAAAATACAATCATTGAGCAGTTTAAAAACACAATCCTAGTTTTATTTCAATCAAAAAAACATTGTAAGGAAGTCATTGATTGTTTCTCAAGTCTCTGACTCTTGAATTAATATCTCAAGCATTTCCATTATTATTAATAGAATCATATTTAATTAGTGACATGGAAAAGACTTAGAGCAGTAGCTCTAAAATTAAAAAAACATAACTAAAGGAGATGACAGAATTTACTTCATATAAAAGTGTATAAATAAATATACTTTATTTTCTTTTCTATTTCTCTTGTGTATTCATTGACTTTACTCAAAAGTTCTTTACCAATGAAGTTTTAAGACTGTTTCAGACTACATATGTCAAAAGCAGAAAGAGTAAATATCATTAATAATGTGTGCATCATTTTCTAATAACTGGTTCTACGCTCAGAGACAGAGTATTTTAACAAAAAAAGAAATAGTATGTGTGGAAGATGTATAATTAGAGATTTAAATATCACTTTTTTCACTTTATTTATATACAAGCACAGAAATATAATTGCCTGTTTATTTAAGATTGTATTTTTATTTGACGTCTTCTAATTTTGCTATTTATTTACAAATCCCAAGTTATATAACCTCAATTGTACTTCCCTCAATGACAAGAAAGCAGTGATTTATCTGAAGAAGTTTATGTCTTTCCTGAATAAGTCCAAAGGCTTCAGTCAAGATCTATTCAATACAATTATACTGAAGCATTGTTTTTGAACATATACCTTACTCATGTATTATATAAGGACATGAAAATATGAAGGATAAACAACTTTGTATTTTGTCTTCAAGAAATATAGTGTTTTGTAAAAATTTTATCATTTCTTTTTATAAAAAGTTACCATACTGTGACAAATAACTAGCTCCTGAAATATAATTATTTAGTCACAAGTTATAAATAAAATTATTCTAAATATACAAAGGAAGTGATTTTCATAAAGTACCTCTTTGGTCAAATAGTGAATCCTCTAGAACATGAATATTTTTCCTTACATTTATCTGCATTTCAACATTATTTTTCTTTATCCCTTTTCAGATGTTCACAGAGCTAATCCTGGGCAAAAAGTAAAGAGTTCATATTTAGTGTCACTTCCTTACCCTACTTGTTCCTGGTGCTTTTAGTGTACCTGTATTGTCTTGGCCAAAATGTTGGTTCGGGTTTTTCCGTAGCATTTTATGGAATGTATTGGGCCAACCCAATACAATGGGTCACACTTTCCATGAACCAAATACATAGAATTGTCCTTTCTTATTTTTCTTAATTGCTTCTGTGACCCCTCATGTAACCCAAGCCAAGATGCTAACTTGTCTGCCAAGATCTTAGCATGGTCATTCCAAATTGACATTTACCCCTTTACAATTGACCATAACCTACCATTATCATGGAAGAATTTCAATAAACCAAAATAGGCACTTACTAAAGTATTTGTTGAATTAGTGGATTAAATGGTTACTAATGAAGACTACAATTAGAGGAAATGTTTTAAAGCAGTCCTCAAATTTTAATATGTACTATATTTGCAGTCCAAACCCATGTTGTTCAAGGGTCAATTGTTATATGAATCATCTAGAGAAACTTGTGAAAATGAAGATTCTGATTCATTACTTCTGGGGTAAGACCTAATTGTCTGCATTTCTAACAAGCTTCCAGGTGATTCTAATGCTTCTGGTCCCCAGACAACACTTTTAATAGGAATAATTTAGGGTATACTGTAAAATTTCTTTCATGAATACATGTTTTTTGGCTATAAACATTTAAAGAGCTACTAAAAGGCATAATACTGCATTGAACTGAAAAATAATGATAATATTTGTTTCTTCACTTAATGCTTACTATGTGCTTACCACATGGCAGGTACTTTTATAAGTTAGGAATTTATAAATTCACTGGAGAGTGAATAAAGAATGCTGTACAACATGAAGAGGAAAAAAATATCAGTGAGAGAATTAACCATTACCAGCTATAAAAGCAAGGGTTGTGTAAAATCACAATGAAGTTCTGAAATGCTGAATAATAAAAATGAAGAAAATTATTAAGCTTGTTAGAAAATATAAGAAAAAGAAGGTATGCTATTTCATTGAGAATATATTTCAAAAGGCTCGGGCCAATCACATTTTAGATGCACACATTTATTAGCTCTCAGGAATACTCTGAAATAGGTACTATTTTAGAGACAAAGAAACAGAATCTCAGGAAGGCTAAATCACTTGATCTACGTCATGTGGCTAGGAACTGGTAGAACCAGGTAGAACCAGTCTAATTCTAGAATCTTGACTGAACTTATTCTTGTTTAACATTAGAGAGACTGTAGAACTAAAAGCTTGCTATCATTTTGAGAGCTTCATTGTACTTTTCCTGAACCCTGATGTCATATATGGTAGTGGTTATGAAATGACTCTGTTTCATCTTCTTTCTCCTTTGAACGCTTCCTAAAATGTTTCACTTTGTTCTCCCTCAATGAATTTGTTAATTCATAACATGTTTGAACTCAAGTATTAATTTAAATAAATTATACATCCCTTTGGTGCAATGGAATTTAAAATCACATATGCTCTTTATTTAAATGACTTAAATATTGTAATGTACATAAAACTGAAATTAAAAATAAAATCTATGTTTTATCTACACAAAAACCTTCATGAAAAATGCAAGAGATGAAACTAATACAGGGTAGATTTTGCAAACTGAAATCTACACTGTTGAAAGTTTAAAAAGTTAAGTTTATAAAACTCCAACTACAAATATTATAACATTTTGTTGATCATGTGGATTGCCATGACTTGTAGGACTTGCTGCTAATGCTGTTCTCTTCCTGTTATCTACAGGTTTTAGCTTACACGCCCAAGAATCTGTGACAGGAGACACAATCTTTGAATTTGTTCATATTCACTTTGATTTTCATATTTTTAATCTTCCAACATAATCAGATTAGTAAGAACAAACGTCCTACATTTCAATCTTCTTAAGAAATAATTTGAGAAATAGAATGACTACAGACTCAAATTTAGACAGCAGTATTAGATTGATTTTTAACACTGTTTCTTGATGTCTGCTTCCCTAGGATAATTAATAGATAAAATAACTATCAAAAATCAATATCTATATCTGCTCTGTATTTGACAAAACACATACATCAACTTATATGACTCTCATATATCAACCAGAAGATGATATTAACATTTATTTCTCTTTACACATGAGAAAACTGAGGCTTACTAGCCTGAAGGGAAATACAATGAACTCAAGGGTTGTGAATCAAAATCCATTGCTGTTTATTACACCATGGTTTTCCTTTCTGCTTATTGGAAGTCCTACTTATATCAGATACAAACAGGTACTCAAACACGTTTTTTCCACTTTTATAATCAATACAGTTGTGACTTCAGAATCTCCTTCAAGGACACATTATATTGTTGCTGTGAGATCCTTGCCTTTGAAATGTCACACAGCCAATCCTCTTCTACCTTTTATAAGTTGCCTCATTTGCAAAATGAAGATGCTGATACTCATATCAAGTTTTACAAAGTATATGTAAAAGTCAATAAAGTATGTAACACTACGGCATAATTCAAGCTGTGGTAGGAATTTACTGTTAATATTGCCTCAGGTATGTCTTAAAACCTTATCATTTTTTTTCTGATATTGCTTATACTGTCAATTCACAAGTAACTCAAGAGAAATAAATATAATCATGTGCTTTCATTTCTAATAAAATGGCTTTTATTTAAGTATTATTTATTTTTTGCCTATGTTCATGCTCATTCAAGATTTTTGTTTTGTTGTTATTGTTGTTTTTTTGTATTTTTTTTCTGGGGCATAATACAATCCTTTAAAGAGAATATGTTTTACTTCTATCTAAAATACAGAACAAGATTTAAGATTTTGGATATATATCAAGAATAGTTCTATAATTTCTACACTGATTTGACTTGCTGGTCTATACTGAAATTATCAGAGTTTTAAATAAACTTATTATCATTGTGTTCTTACCTTTAATGTAACAAAGAGCCTTTTGTACATTTACTTGGATTATTCTTATTTTATGGAATTTAAAACTTCTTACTATCTACATCAAAGATCTATTATATATCTGGCTTATGATACATGCATGAAAAGTGATCCCAGTCTTTCACCACAAGCAGATTTTAATTTTCATATTTTGCTTTTAACACTATGAATTTGTAGCAAAGTCAAATTCAACATAATGGTTTGTTATTTATTTCCTCTTTAAACCTGTACCAAGTTGTAAAGAAATTGACCTAATAACAATGTTCCTGGATGTATGTACAGCTATTAGAATCTAAGCAAAAACTTAAGGGAAAAAAAGCAAAAATCTCATTTTTAAGGGCCTATGGAGATTTGAACTACTGACACTGTCATAGTGTCTCAACAGCACTAAACCACATGATTTCTCCCGTATGTTATTTCATTTTATTTCCCATAAAAAAGCACAATGAGAAATATCCTAGGATCCAGAGCTTTTACTCTCCAACCGTAATGCTCAATTTTATAACATCGTTAGTTTTTTTACAGAAAAATAATCATGTGGGCAATGTGAATCCGTTTTTCATATTGGCTTCAACATTTCTGAGGCCCAACCAGACATCAGATTCTCTTGCTGACTGGAATTTCAGCTATTAAGTGATGTAGACTACCAGGCCACTGAGTAAAGGAAAAAAAAAATTGATAATAACTTCAAAACTAAGTAATTACACATTATCAGTATTACACTAGTAAGGTCTGAGCTAAGAATACTTTGGTCCCCCAAAGGAAGTTGCTATAAGGGAAGTTCAATTTTATTAGTTGACTAAAAATAAAAGTTGACTCATTTAAGTTGTCTTTACAAGAGCAAAATTGTAAACTATAATCTCAGGGTTCTGAACTAAACAAAAACACCTGGGAATATCAGACATGCTAATAATTTCTCTGAAAATTAGCATATCCTGCTTATTTTTCTCATTAGGAGATCAATGCACCTATTTTATTTTATTTATTTTATTTTATTTTTAATTATTTTATTATTATTATTATTATTATTATTATTATTATTTTGGCGGTGTTGGGTCTTCGTCGCTGCTCACAGGCTTTCTCTAGTTTCAGTGAGCGGGGGCTACTCTTCGTTGTGGTGCATGGGCTTCTCATCGTGATGGCTTCTCTTGTTGCGGAGCATGGACTCTAGACGTGCAGGCTTCAGTAGTTGCAGCACGCAGGCTCAGTAGATGTGGTTCATGGGCTCTAGAGCGAAGGCTCAGTAGTTGTGGCACATGGGCTTAGTTGCTCCACGGCATGCGGGATCTTCCCGGACCAGGACTCGAACCCGTGTTTCCTGCATTGGCAGGTGGATTCTTAACCACTGCGTCACCAGGTAAGCCCCAATACACCTATTTTAGAACAGCAGATTTTCAGGGATTCCAGCCCCTGCAGTCAATACCTGCCTGTAAGGTGACTACACACTTACAAACAAGGCTACCTGATGAATGGGGCTGTCGGTCAATAGATGGCATTACTATCTAGTTCCAATATTATTTATACAACTTATCTTAGTAAATTTACTTTCTGCTTTTAGGGAGTTTAAAAGATGAGGTGTTAGAAAAAATACCACATATGGAATGGGTATGTTTAATGAGAAATGGAAAGTGGAAAAAGAATTTTCTTCTCTTCCACTCCATGTATTCCTATTGATTACAAAAATACATTTGCTTATACAACTGAAAATATTTATACTCCACTAATCTACACCTGCAATATTAAGTCATAGGAAATCCACTGCCAAGCAAGCATCAGAACTGTTCCTGGGTATTCAAGTGCATAATAGGACATTCCTAAGTAATATCTGTATTACTTGAATTCAAATGATGGACTAGTGAGAATACTTGGTGAAAAGTATTTTAGTCATTCTACTATTTACTTCTCATATTTCAATTTCACATTCCTATAACCTAAAAATTTTACTGCAAAACCCCTCTTGTTGGTGTTATCATTTCTACCTGCTGGATTGAAGTAGCTTAATAGGATCTAAATACCTCTGTTAACAAAGCTATTGCCATGGTTTAATACTGGGAGGAAAGAATGAAACTGACATTTATAGAAGGCATTTGATGTGTTCTATGCTATAGCTATTTTGTAGTATTTAACTCTGATTCCTATTCTAAAAAAAACCCTGTTTCTTTATACGCGATGTAAACAAGATTAAGTAACTGTCCTAAGGTGACAGAGGTGACATAAGAATTCCAAGATACAAATCGATGTCCAGCATTGCTGTGTTGCTCTACCAAAAAAGACCTCAGACATTCTTACATTGTTTTTCTTTTTGTCTCTTGTTTTGCCTACATAGACACACTTAATAAAACAGGCGTGAATTTCTCTCTCTCTCTCTTTCTTGCTCTCTCTGTCTCTAATATGTAATGTCAAGCCAGTACTTTGCACCATGAGTCTCTTCTAATTCCCAAATCTTATGTATGTTCTGAATTCCATTCTTGGGGAAATCTAACTCTTCAGCTGTCTTATCAATTTTTCTTCCTAGCCCAGAATCTGGCCACAATCACAAAACTAAAATCAGGAAACAATATTTTAAGAACTGAAAAGCAACCCTTAGTCGAAAATCAAGTTGTCTCCCTCAGCTGATGGGAAAATGGTGAAAAATTTGGCTCTCCTTATGACATATATGTTTTGATTTAAAGGCTTGAGGGTTTTTTCCAAAAGACAAATATTCTTTTGAATTGTTTTGTTCATTTTCACCACCTTCACTGAAGCATGAATAGCACAGAAGTAGGCATTAGTCTTTGGCTTGTGTGTGATGCAATCAAGTGTTACTTGCATTCCAATTACTCAGACAGCATGGAATACAGCTGTGTGCAAGAAGTGTTTCCGAGTTTCTTAAAAAAAAAACTATATACAGTGGTATAAAATTCACTTTGATGTGCATGAACTATTCCAGTTTGGATTTGAACTTGAAGTATGTCTTGGTTATTATTTCAAAGTCATGAATTATTTAAAATTATTACTAAATTCAGAAAAGATTTTCAGTGTTATATTTAAAAAGGTAATGTTTTTAAGATCCTCAGGATCAGTTCATATGTACATGTGGGGTAAGAGAGACAGAAGAAAAACAATGTCAGGTAACACACCTATGATGGCAACCTCTCTTCTTAATGCAGAAGAGAGGATGCATATTTGACCAAGACACAGAACTATCAAATTAATCAACAGGGCAATACATTTCACTGAATTCTGCCTCTGCTGTGCATAGCTGTGTGACTTCAGAGGCATGATTAGCTTTCTGCTCTTCAGTTCACTTTAATGGACTCCTTGTGAATATTAAATGAGATAATGTACATAAAGTAGCTATCATGGTACTTGTCACCTACTAAATCTTTGTCGCCAAAGAAATGATTAGCTCTTTTCCCTGGCTAAATGAATCTAAAACAAGGTCTCTCAGATAATACCTTATTTATCATGAACTTGTTATATAACTTTTGTTATATAAAAACACCTGGTCCAAATAACTGCAGTTTGAATCTTTATACTTGCAAAAAAAGGCACAATTAAATAGAAGTTAAGTATCTTTCACTAAAAGGCAATTCTGATTCTCCCATGCTGAAGCAGAAGCTGTATTTACTCAAGATCAGTAAGGAACAGAATGCTAACTTTTATAATTATGCACAGTATATTTGTAAAGATAAACACATAATAGTCAATGTTTTCTTTTTGCCAAAACATAGCTAATACATTATAAAAAATAAAATTTTCTTAAGTACCATAACAGATTTTAACCTATCGTGGGGAAAAAAGTAAACTTAACATCTATATAGGGGTAGCAATTAATAAAGAAGCAATGCAAGATAAAGTGTGTGTGTGTGTGTGTGTGTGTGTTGGGGGGAGTGTTTTCTATATTGCATTTTCCTTAGCAGTTCATAATATTGCTGTCACTATTTTAACTAGATTATTATATAGAAACACAACAAAGCCACAAAACATAAAACTCTATCAAATCATTTGAAAAACATTCTATTTCCTAGACCTAGAAGAATTTCAGAATATATTTTAAAATATTCATTTTATTTAAATCCTGTCTCCCTAGAATATATTCTCATTGCTCCAACTAAGGGATGGAAAAGCTGAATTTATTTTTCTTTGTATAATTTCCCCCTAGATGGATATAGTTCTCAGCAATACCACACAAATCTTAGCAACTCAAGGGATAGGATCCTGATTAATTACCACAGGTTGGCTAAAAGGCAACTTTTAGATGCTGTTCACATCTCTTTAACTGCTCTTACCAGAGGTACTCTTACATCACTGGTTAAGGATCACAATAGTATGTAATAGAGCAATCGTACTTCAGATAGTAGTGCTATAGACTTTGTGTTACTGCATTATTTATCCATCTCTGTTTTTCTTTCTCTTTTAATAGTAAATGAAAAAGTATGTAAAGCTCTGGTGTGGGATGGTGATAAGGAGACTGTGCTTATGAGTGAGTATATGGGAACTCTGTATTTTCTGCTCAGTTTTGCTGTGAACCTGAAACTGTTCCAAAAACTAAAGTCTATTTTAAAAAACTATGTAAAGTTAAGATGAGAAGATAATTTTTCAATACTTTACTTTCATTATCAAATGCATGACTGGCATCATTTTTTAAATATTCTAAGATTTTTTTTTGATTGGAATATTTTCAGGATATAAATGCAGGTGTAACTGAAAGTTATCCTGTTAATTTCTCTTTTTATTTCATTTTATTTAGTTTAAGAAATTTATCTGCATTATAAAATATTGAATAGGGCTTCCCTGGTGGCGCAGTGTTTGGGAGTCCGCCTGCCGAAGCAGGGGACATGGGTTCGTGCCCCGGTCCGGAAGGATCCCACATGCCGCAGAGCGGCTGGGCCCATGAGCCATGGCAGCTGAGCTTGCACGTCCGGAGCCTGTGCTCTGCAATGGGAGAGGCCACAACGGTGAGAGGCCCGTGTACCGCAAAAAAAAAAAAAAAAAAAAAAAAAAATTGAATAAATGATCGATACTCTTAGGGACCAATCTGAAAATCAACCATCAACTGTAAGGCACATAGAATATTTTTAAATGAAAAAATACTATTTTTTCTAAGCTGTTTACTATCAGAAAAACGGGACTCGTTATGGTTACAATAGTAATTAAGCCTTTAGGACAGGGGCTATACAAAACCTTTTTACAATCTACCATCAAGTGAACTTTCTGCTCTCATAACCGTTTGGTCTATAGTTATTCTTTTCAGTGAAGCAAAACAGTAATTTCATTTTAATTGTAACATCCTGGAACACACACAAAGCAACTTTGTAGGGTAAAAAGAATATATAAATTCCTGATATAAAGAAAAACTACACACCTGCAACTGATAGAAACAAGGAACACAAGCAATGAGGAGCTAAACAGTTTACTGTTGCAGGGGAACCTTATCAGGTAAGGACTTCAGAGTACTATAAATGTGTGCTAAGTGCTTTTCAATTACCTAACCCCAAACAACATCCTTGTGAAGTTGATAAGTGTATTCCATATTTATGAATAAAAATATTTTAAAATTATTGTGGAAGGTAATGTAGTTCTTCCTTCAGAAGCCAATCTCGAAGATTTGGTTACACACACAGACGCACACACACACACATATCACACAATTTCTGATCATGAAGCATATCAGTGAAACACTAAAAATAGTATCATTGCCAAGATTAAAAACAAACAAAACAAGTACAGAAACAACAACCACAAAAGACACAGGAGGAACAGATGGCTCTAAAATCTCAAATTAAATAGAGCTGTAGAATAGTATGCAATACATAAATATTAACTTGCAGAATGTCAGAATACTTATATCATCTCTGAATCATGACATTCTCTGAGCATTCATATCTGTTAAGTAATGTAACTAAGTGATCTTTGAAGCGTTGCCCAGTTCTGTAATTCAATACATCTAGGATTAAATAATATAATGTTTAAAAAAATGTTTAAATGCTTAGGGAAAATGCCTCTTAAAATTAAGTAATATTGTTAAAAATCAGAGTTTTATTTTATTTAACATGGTCTTATTCAAAGTTTCCTAAATGTAGTATCATTATTTTACTTCTTCTGATTACAGATAATGTAATTTATTTTTCACAATTACTTTTAAATTATTTATCTAAATTCTGTTTCCAGTTAAATTTATTTAACCTAAATTTTCTTTAAGCTTTATAGTTTGAATGACTACCTTATTGCAAAAGTGTTAGAATAAAATAATTTAAAGAGAATAATACAAAGAAAGAGTTTGAGATAGAAAAAATTTGTATTTCCACAACCTGCTTTTACTTGATGAAGTAGGTTTGTTATCATTGGGTGCTGGGAAGGATGGTTAAAATATCTTTGTTAGGAAATGCAAATAAAGAGGCCTGCATATTGCATCCAAAGAAAATAAGCCAATATAAGTGAGAAAGTAAAAAAGCCAAATATAAGCAAGAGAACTGATTTCTGACTAGAAGAAGGGTGGTGGTGTGTAAACTAGTTGTTCCAGTTATTTCTAGAAGGAAGACAGGTATTTAATGAATCCCAAAGTATTTGCACTAAATAAATGTCATGTCAGGCAAGACTGATCTCAAGCTGGACCCTCTGAATCTAGAATTTTACACCAAACCCTGTGGATTCATATTGTCATATCTCTCACTCCAATCATTCTAGTCAACTAAGCAAAAACAAAGTCACCACAGGATAGAATCAATTTACATAAGCCAGGAAATGCTGTCAGTACTGTAGTGGCCATTAGTCAGACTTTTTAGAACTTTAGCTTAATGCTCCAGCTTTCCTGTTTTGGGTCATGGGAAAGATTAATGGAGAACTTGCCAAATATGTTTGGCTTGACAGATCTAAATGACCACACTCTCTACACCCTTTCATATATACTACGTGTCAAGTAACTAAAGTGGCCCACATGGAACCATCAACTGAAGTCAAAAGTCAATGGGGTTTTGAAAATCTGTCATTAAATTTGCAAAACTTCAAATAAATGAGGTAAATATCAATGATTTCCAATATTCACTTTTTTATCTAACCATAAATATCTAATTTAAGGGAGTGTACTATGGCCAGTAAATTGACATTTGATGCAGAACATTCTAACTTAAATAATGTAAAGAACTCACTTTTTCTAAATATTCAGAAATGAGTTTATTATGTTTTCAAACACAATTCATCTGACTAGACTGCACAGTGGGGAGAGCGTACTCATCTACAATGCATTAGATGAAGCAGAAGCTCTCAGGTGAAGGGCCCCGTGGAGAACACAACAGGACTAAGTAGAACTTGATGTGAGGGGCTGACACTACAGGCCGGATAACAGTCACACTCTTAGCTGCACAGGGACGGTGAGTGGGGCGTCTCTAAGGATAATAACGTAGTAATACCTTTCAACCCTTCATCTAGCTTCTTCCTCTAGCACAGGTTAAAAGTAAGCTTGACACCTTGTTCTATTGCCTGCACTTACCCTCAGGTAATAAAAGAGACAATGAAATATAATAATGGGTCCCTGTGCTCCATGACACTGTATCACATCTATTCCACATCTCTAGGAGTTCAAACACACTCTTCCTAGTGATTTTAAATCATTGAACTATATTTAAAAGAAAAGAAAAGAAAACATTAGAGTAGACGTGTCACTAAGTCTCTGGCTTTTGCTCCTGCCTCTGAAATGGCTGACATCTTCATTAGTGCCTTGTGTCACAGTCCCTATGGAACCTGACAGGGCTTCAACCATTATTGCATTTTAGGTCAGCTGACTTGTGACATATTAATTAATTAAATTATAACTCAATTGGCCTCTTTCAATCCTCATTATACTATTGATTAAGAACTAATTGTACACATGGTGTTAATAAAAATATAATGAGATAATTTACTGAGTGCTCAGTATGTACCAGGGACAGTTTTATATTGATTATTTAGATTTTACTTGAAGTGCAAATACACTTGAAGAACACAAAACAACATATATATATATATATATATGTGTGTGTGTGTGTGTGTGTGTGTGTGTGTGTATGTATGTATATATAAAGCACAGCTTACTGACACATAGGAAATGTTTATATCTTGAATCATACAAACTTGATTAAAGTAAAGCCTGATGAAATGCAAGAAATATTTCTACCTTCAGCTACATGTAATTAAGGGATACTATTAATTTAAGATAAGAATTAGTACTAAGAAACTGCAAAACTGTAGAAATAAGTGCCAAAAATTAATCACAGCTGTTTGTATCTTACCTCAGCTCTACCAAAAATTCTTCCAGAAAGACCTTCTTAACTGTTCTGTTCTTCCTCGGAGATATTTCTTTGCAGTCTGATTTTTCTCTCAGTCTTCTGCTTATCATGTTCTAATATCAGAACATACTTTGAGAATTTACCTTTCCTTGGTGATTTAAAAATTGCTCTAAATTATTCATTCCTTCTCATCTTCTTTAGTTGAGGTTAAACATCTGTACTTTGGGCTGCTCACGGGATATCAATGGAAAAAGGCGTATAAAGAAGTAGCACAAGGCAAAGTAAAGAAAGAGGGCTAAGAGAGAAAGCAGCTGGGAAAGAAATGTAATCACTCAAAAAATGAGTACTTTTCTCTAGAGTGCAAAGTGCCTCAGGAATGGAATCTGTGATTTTCCCCTGAAAGGGGTCAGCAGATGCCTAACCATGTCCATCAGACTGGAAAAGCACTGCTGCCAGCAGAAGCCAAGAACTATTGATACCCTGTCCACTCAGCTCCCCAGAGCAAGGCTCTTCCTCACCCTTATGCCCTGTGGCATAAGGAACTTCCCTGGTGGCGCAGTGGGTAAGAATCCGCCTGACAATGCAGGGGACACGAGTTCAATCCCTGGACCGGGAAGATCCCACATGCCGCAGAGCAACTAAGCCAGTGCGCCACAACTACTGAGCCTGTGCTCTAGAGCCCGTGAGCCACAATTACTGAAGCCTGAGCTCCTAGAGCCTGTGCTCCACAACAAGAGAAGACACCGCAGTGAGAAGCCCGTGCACTGCAATGAAGAGTAACTCCCGCTCACCGCACCTAGAGAAAGTCCGCGCACAACGAAAACCCAACACAGCCAAAAATAAATAAATAATTAAATTTATAAGAAAACAAACAAAAAGAACCACTAATGTTCAAAAATATTAGTGTTGTTGACAATGTGCTCTAGCATCTGTGTTTTAAAAAATGCATCTGTGTTTTTAACATAACAAAATCAAAAGTTCTAAAAGATGAAAGTAGTCACTTTCAAATAGAAAAGAAACATGCTGACCACCCAAATTATCATCTGCATGCTTCATATCTCTCAAAGTAAACAAAAAACACATCCAAGCTTTTTTTTTTTTTTTCCTCCCTGTCAGAGGGTGCAGAGAGTGTGCAGGGATATGACAAATAGAGTCTAAATTTAGTCTAAAATGTTAAACAGTGAAGAATGACAGATAATCTGGGGAAAAGAGATAGTGATTAGACAGGTCTAATTATTATTATTGGATATAAAACATATTATAAATCCACTATACTACAGAAATAATCATTGACAGGTGAAAGTGATAAAAAATAATAGAAACAGAGATTTGTATATACATGGATTTAGTTTATAATTAAATTGACAATAAAAACCATTAGTTTATTAAATAGTACCTGGGCAATTGATAAATTCGCTTGAAAGACAATAATGTTATATTCCTATCTCTCATCATATGCAAAAACAATGTGCCCTACTCTATAGAGTAAGGCAATAATAATTTAATAGTTATTAAAATATAAAGTAAAAAGTATAGGTAAATATTTGCCTAAAATATTTTCTAAGCATTATGGTAAAGAAAACACCCATAAAAGAAAAAGAGATGGTTCCACTACACAAATATTTTAGAATGTTTTTAAAAATGTAGCAAAATTTAAGTAAAAAACGGGGAAATTTCACAATATATGACAAACTGTTATGCATATAGCATGTTGGGATCTTTAAAAATCAATAACAATACAATAATAGCACTGGGAAGAATAAAATCCATGAAAAAATATTCATAAATTTAAAATGTCAAATACCACCACATATGTGAGGTGAGTTGGGGAAATGGACACCTCACACTTGCCTTTTGGGAGGCTAAATCAGTGTAACTGCTCTGCAGGTGATGTTGTTGGTAAAAAATTGAAAAGCTTTACAGTTTTTATATTATAATTCAATTCCACTTTCAAGGATTTATTTACAAGTAATTATTAGAGATGCCCACAAAAGGTGTATATTATATAATATATTAATAATATTGTATAATATCACAAATATCACCAACTTAAATGTGCAGCATTCAGATTGTAAACTTCTAAATTCAATATAATTTCAAATGTGCTCACTATATTAGCAATTAATATTGATTTTCTTCAAGTGCCAGAAGAACAAGTGGTTTTTTTTTTTCCTTTTCTTTTTCCTTTTCTATATTTTCCTAATCTTCTACAATGATTTTAACAATGTATTAGTTATACAGTCAGGAAAAATATTATAAATTATGTTGAAACAGAAGTGATATGTGATGGACAAGAAGCAGGATCATTTAGTTTGCACTTAGAGAAATATGTAAGTGAGCTGTGCAGAGGGACTTGAATACCTGACTAAGGAACTCCTGTCATTGAATAGGCAGTGGGGAGCCACTGAAGTTCTTTGAGCAGGGTATTCACACAGTCACTTTTTTGGTTATATACAGGGCTAAGTGAACTACTTTGAATCTAGTTGCAAAGAGGCCAATTGTGATAAAATTACAGTAGTTATAGTGTTTCTAGAGCTTAGAGGTCTTAATGCAACATCAGACATTTCAAGAAAATCAAATATACTTCACTAATACACAGTTTTCATATGAGATGCTCAAAGTAAGTTCTTGCTGTCAACTGCCATAAGATGCAGCAACATTTTAAGCTTTGTGTTCCCTTCAAGGTTATCTCTTGTAAACAATGGCATCAAGTCCATGTCATTCTTATGAAGACCCTATCATAAGAACGTCATCTAAAATCTGTGGCCCGGAGTTTTAAACATCACATATTGAGCTTAAGCTAGATTTCAATTTGAGGATAAAAGAAATGCGTAACTCTGTTACTTCTATCTAGGTTGTCCATGCATTGAACTGCTGGAAACTCAAATACTTCAGAAATCTATAGCAAAAATAATAAATTCACATGGCAACTTAAAAGGGCCCTTAGATACTTAATACTTAGAGCATTGTCAAGCTAGCTATTTCTATGATAGGGGCTGTTATGCCATTCTCCCTGTGTCCCCTCCTTTGGAGCCATCTTCCTTCCCAATTACACTATAGGATTTAAATTGACTGCAAATTTGCTTAGCATGACACTGCACAAATGATCCCTTTGGATTACTAAACATATAAATTATATCTTGTTGTACAATGAAATGGTTTTAACTTTTAGGGTCCCGGTCTTCCTATAAGAGAATCCTTAATTTCATTTTTCAATCAATTCAACTTCACTGAACTAAAATCTCCTCTTCCATAGACTGATCTTTTGAAACTTCCTTCACAAGATTATCTTACTCTTAAACTCAAATCCTCTCTCATCACTCACACTGCTATGTCTACAGTCACATATTTTGCCACTAACTCTCTTTCAAAATTGAAACCTCCTGGCCTTGGAGTTCTTGTTTCATTCATTCAGTATCTTCTGTCTCTTTTCTACAAACTGATGTGGAAAGACCACATGAAATTGCCTACAGTTTTTGGCAAAAGTCCAAAAATATGGAGGATTGTACTATTTTTGTCTAAGAAAAAATCAAGTAAAATGGAAAGTCTTCCATTACCTGCCAGTAATTTAGTAAATTAAAATAATATTATCGGGCAAAGAAACTCTAAACTTTGGAAATAAAAACACAAGAAGCAGAACACTTTATTTTAGAAAATAAAAGACTATTCTTTGGTTACAGGTTTTGAGAATTGCATTCTAGATTACTGGAAAATGGGTCATTGACAGGCAAGTCCTGAAATAAATAATTCTAACTGCAAATTCTCTGTGTACTCAGAGATAAAGTGAGCACACAAATTAACTATTATAACTATTTGTAAAATAAATTTTTGTAAAATAAATTGCCTACTTGTAAAATAAATTTTTATTAAAATTTGAGAGAAATATATTAAAATTTGATTTTAAAATTTGCAAGAATGACACTGTGATGATTCAGAAATGATCTAATTTTCCAGATGAAAATCTGCCCCCTTAGAAGATGAGTGGGAAGAAGAAAGATACAGCATCTTTTACACCTAAGGGATGAAATACATTTTCTGTCTTTTTTAATTTTTTTTTTTTTTTTTTTTTGCAGTACGCGGGCCTCTCACTGTCATGGCCTCTCCCGTTGCGGAGCACAGTCTCCGGACGCGCAGGCTCAGTGGCCATGGCTCACGAGCCCAGTCTCTCCACGGCATGTGGGATCCTGCCAGACCGGGACATGAACCCATGTCCCCTGCATCAGCAGGCAGACTCTCAACCACTGCACCACCAGGGAAGCCCTGTTTTCTTTCTTTTTTAAACAAGCAGCTTTCCATTTTCTTCTCAGCCATTACGTTTAGCATATCTGAAGAATAATATTTATTAATCTCTAAAGCTCATATCTTCACATTTGCTTGAATGTACAATATACTGATAGCCCAATCAGATATATAATATTGAATCATATGCATCATTAAAGTTAACAATCTCATATATAAATAGTAGTATAGGGCAAGAAATTATGATAGACTTCTGAGTCAGCCAGAACTGTCATCCGTACTCACTCGACCACTAAGATAATGATGTCATTGACCAAGTCACCTGACTTTTGAAATCTCTATTTTTCCACTGCTAAAATGAAGAATATGCTGTTAGAGCTAAGAAAAATTAAGTATATAAAGTTCCTCACATGTGGAAGCCAGGCAATAATAGTACCTTTGCTTGTTGCAGAGTTATTGTGAGTATTAAACTGGATAATTTATGAAAACTCCTGAGGCCTTGCTTTACATGTGATTACTGTATACACATCTCTTCATTCATCCAACATACACATGTTAAGTACACAGGTGACCCTTGAACAACATGAGTTTGAACTGCGTGGGTCCACTTGTACGTGGATTTTTTTCAATAAATATAATACCTGTATTTTCATTTTACAGATGTTTAAATTAACTAAGTGTGGGGGAAAGCTTGTGCTTGATTTGAGATCACAATATGTGGAATCAAAAGAACTGGGGTTTGAGTCCTGATTCTATCCAAACTATTTCAGCTTCCTGTCCTTGGGTGTCATTTATCAATTCTTTGGTTTTTGAGGCAGACTTAACAAGTCTGCATATTTCCCACTGCACAGGGGTCGGCAACCCTAACCCCGTGTTGTTCAAGGGTCAGCTTACCTATTTTGTGCTAGATATTTTAAGTGTTCTATGTTAAGAGTGAGTGTTTTATATAACATACAAGATAAATGGAAAATCATCAAGGTTATCTCAAACATTAACTGTATTTCTGGACTTACCCTGTTTTTAATGTAACAGAGGATTATAGCATCTTTAAATGAAAAGAAGCAGGTTAATCATAGCTGTGATTATTTAATATTTTATGGTGAAAGTTAATACTAATTTTAAAATGGTATATTAAGGATAATGCAGTTCTGCTACAGGATATTATCTTTTAAAATAATTAAATGATATTCACAGATCACTTACTAGTAAGCAGATAACAATTATATGGAACTGAAGATTCTTCATAATAAGCAACACATAACATTTTAAATTAAGACAATTAATGGGAATGAGGCAGATACCCTCAAAAGGCACCCATACCAAAGCCATAAACAATTTATTTTGTCAATTTCAAGATAGAAAAATCCCACTTTGGGACAATAATAAAATCCATTTTTAGAGGAAAAACTAATCTCCATTTGTACCATTTCTACTATATAGCATATAGCCTGATATAACATTTGTTACAGGAATAAAGAATAATCCACAAGGATGTAGCAGGACTGATTAAATTCACACATATAAACACGAAAATCACCATTTCTTTAACAAATAAATCTATAATTTTAATTAAACTGGGTATTATATTAAATAAATGAGTGGGGACAAGTTGAATATTTTAATAAATTTGAATAAGTATATATCAATTTTACTCCTGTGAATGCATGTTTAAGAAAATATGCATTGTTTTCCATTTTAATAATGTTATAAAGAATAACACTGCAGTATGGTCTATCAATTAGGCCACCAAAGAATTTTAGCATAATTTTAGCAGTTTGGCTCAATCCCACTGCCATGTCACATTCAGTCAATTTTAGTCAAAATCATGTGGCTTATTTGAAATAAGTGGTCTCAGTCCTATGTCTGGAAAACATCTGGGCAAATTAAAAGTATATTTACAGGGCTTCCTTGGTGGTGCAGTGGTTGAGAATACACCCGTTAATGCAGGGGACACAGGTTTGATCCCTGGTCTGGGAAGATCCCACATGCCACAGAGCAACTAAACCAGTGTGCCACAACTACTGAGCCTGTGCTCTAGAGCCCATGAGCTGCAACTACTGAGCCCAGGTGCTACAACTACTGAAGCCTGCGCACCTAGAGCCCGTGCTCTGCAGCAAGAGAAGCCAGCACAATGAGAAGCCTGCGTACCACAACGAAGAGTAGCCCCTGCTTGCCGCAACTAGAGGAAGCCTACGTGCAGCAACAGAGACCCAACACAACCAAAAATAAGTAAACAAAATTTTAAAAAAAGATATATATATATGTTCTGTAAAATTTCTTTCAATAATAACTAATCCACTGCAAAGTCTCACACATCTACAATTGTAAAGAGGTAATGAAGATTAATCACGTCTCAAGAGAAAAGCAAAAAGTGATTTTTAGCTAATTAAAAGAGGAATCTCTGATTTTACCACTTTTTCTCCTTCCTCTATACTTTCTCACTCTTTCCCTACTTCAGGTCCATAACCTAACAGTATTTTACCAGCTATGATTTATTTTGAAGTTCTATTTTCCCAAGGGAATTTAGGTAATTGTGTGTTATGAGAACGATCAAATTCATTTTCCTAAGTAAGCCAATAATGTAGCCTAATCATGTAGTTTGGCAAATTTCATTTTTAAAACGCATCTGTCTTCTATTGGTATGCTTATACAATCAACTCAAGACTGGACATCTTCTCTATTCACAAGCTCATGTAAATATTCATTACATGATTTTTTTAAAGTTTTCTCTAAAATTTGCATCTAATACTTTCTAACCTTCCATCATATTTATACTATACATTTGAATGTCTCTATAAAATCCTAGTATTTAGTATCGTAATGACATAAGAATTGTTTCAAAATTCATCTCCATCAAGGATAAATTAATTTTCATGCTATTTTAGAAATAGTGAAATTATTTTAGATCAAAATAATTTTGGGGCTAATTAAAAAAGCTGGTTCAAATGTTTATTACATTTCTCTATTTGGTTTTAGGAAAGGTTATTTTGCATCTTGAAGCTTTGATTTCTTATTTATAACATGAAAAATCAAAGCTTTTGTGATGAATCACTAATGCCATGGCAATACATCCCTTGAAGTGGATTTTATAACATAATTATATTTCATTGTAACAAGTAACCCTCACTATGTACACAACACTTACCTTGTGTACCACATTCCCATAATGGCATTAAAGAAGTAAAGGAGGCCTTGATTTCAAGGGCTTGACAATTTGAGGAGGCTTTACACACACAGAAAAGAATTTAATAAGAACTGGACTGACAAAGCAACATCTAAGCAAATGCGCATTGTAAGAGTCCTTGTAATCTAGGTGTAAGCTCCTCAAATGGAAAACTGCTATGTGAAAATGTTCATTTACAGAAAATTAATGTATGGAAATGATTCTTTTCAAGTCACACAGCATGTTGTTGTCAGATGATGAGCCAGGTGGCCCCTGAAATGCAAGCTGGTAGTGATGTGTTTGAACCAGGTTCACTGAGATAAATAATTTCCCAAAATACCCAATGAGCATATGCCAACCTTCCCTTCTCCCTTTTAGAGGAGCAAACACTCCTGACCAAAGAATAATTGCTTTATATACAGTGAGAATTAAAAGTTAAGTACAAACACCTGACTGTGTGTTTAGCTTATGAGGCCTTTGAAAAAGCAATTCTAAGAGAAAGAGACATTATAGACAAAGACACAGCCACGTGAAGAATCTTTGTGGCTTTTACTGTATGGTTCTTAAGTGATAATTATTGAAGGTCTACTATACAACATATATTATACATATAATATTTGTAATCTCAGGACAATTCTGCAAGGTTGGTATGATCCTTCTTTTACGGATAAGGAAACAGAGGTTCACTGAGCCTAAGTAATATACACATTCAGAAAATGGGGCCTTGATTGATATATATGTCTGTTTACCTCTCTGACTCTAGGCCTATGCTTGTTTTTATATTTTCCCGCAGTAAAGCACTCCACCCAGTCTATTTTCATCCTATGACCCTGCTTCATTTTCTTTATAGTAGTGACCACGATCTGAAATTATGCAATGTATTTGTTCACAGATGTATAGTCTTACCCACTAGAATGCAAATTCCAGGAGGTTAATACCTTCTGTATAACTAGAATTTAGAATATAGTGACTACTCAGTGCATATTGGTTGACTGACTGTCTAAATAAACAGCTTGAACTAATTGAATTTCATGCCTGTTTCATTATATTCCTTGCAATTCTTTCAGTTGGCTTCTTGGAATAACATTTATTTATTTATTTAACCAAAGTGAATTAAGATTCTAACTCTGTCTCCCTCTGTATATAAATATATCATATTTTCAAGTACCTTTTTGTAAAGCATGCATAACCAGTAAATTACATACACCTGTGATGGCAAGTAAGTGAAGAAATGAGTCTAGTAACACATGGAATTTAGATACAGTTATTATCATTCTGAGATATTAACACACCACAATATTTTCATGATATTCTTTTAAGCAAATGATCTCATAGGCTATGTAAAGCTTTATGTAAACAAATAAACAAACAATTGTTTTCAGGATAGGTAAGCACTAGGTCAAAGGAGCAACTCTTAGTCTGTACTATGTATGTATGGCCTATTGTAAGGGCCAAATAACAAGCACCAGCCAAACAGGGATATGTCATGAAAATGGTAAATTCCTGTTACCACTACCAAATTTTTTAAGGAATATAGGAGAAATATAAGATTCATTGTCACTTTACTTATCTTTAATTACCTAGCGTAAAACTAACAGAGTCTTTTTGCTGCTCACTATTCTAAAGGCAGATTTCCTTAGTTATATAAATGGAAGCAAGATCAGTCACTGGAAATTAGTATGTCAAGTCTTATTTTTGAGTGGCTTTGATAAGACCAATCTAAATATATACAGAAGTCTAAATACAATAGCTACAAAAAATGTAGGACAATATGTAATTTTGACCTTTTATGCTATCAAGTCTCCCACACCACTATTGTCACTTATCTATTTGTAATAAAAATAATTAATTTTATAAAACTAATGGTATTATTCTCTTACCCTGAAACTACATTTTAGGAAGTTCACAAATCATTTCAGATGCATCTAGTCTATCCAATCATTAGATGTGTCATGCTACCATCCCTCTCGCCATATCAGCAAACATATTAGTTTTGTACACTGTTTTTTTTTTTTTTTTTTTTTTTTTTTTTTGCGGTACGCAGGTCTCTCACTGTTGTGGCCTCTCCCGTTGTGGAGCACAGGCTCCGGATGCACAGGCTCAGCGGCCATGGCTCACGGGCCCAGCCGCTCCGTGGCATGTGGGATCTTCCCGGACCAGGGCACGAACCCGTGTCCCCTGCATTGGCAGGTGGACTCTCAACCACTGTGCCACCAGGGAAGCCCTGTACACATTTTTTTACAGTGCAATTTGACATCAGTGTGAGTACTCCTTACAATGCCGTGTATGTAATTATTATTAATATAATTCCCATCCTCATCATTTACTTCATATCTAATATTAAACATACTCTGAACACTTATTCTGAACTAGGCAGCGTGTTTGGCACATTACCTTCAGAGTAGTTTTATAACACAATTATTATGGTTATCATTCAGTACGTGAGGCAACACATCTGTCCAAGGACATAGATAATGTGTGGAAGATCCATATTTAAATCAGGTGTTGCTGCATTCAGCAGCAGAACCCTTATTCAAAGCAGATCCATCTTATTATAACTCTCTGTGAACATTGCTCTTTCACCCTCAGCATTACAATGCGTCCAGGGAAGGAATTTTCATTTGTCTTGATCTCCTGTGCCTAATATAGCATATTAACTAATTAAGTACCTATCAAAGAATAAGTAAAGCTACAAATTCTCCAAAAACTCTTTACAAAAATGGATACTAGTTCTTATTGTTTTACTAAAATGCAAAAATGTGTAAGGCCTCTGCAAGATAATATCTTGTATCTATTTGGGTCTCCTTTGCGTTGTGACTTTAGCCCAATCTCACTACAATATTTAATTTCCCAGTTAAAATCATATTACTAATCTTGGTGTGATCTTTTTTCCTACTCTTAGAATCAAATCGTCCTGAAATCTTAATTAGATAAATATAACTTTATCCAAACAAGAACCACACAAAACATTTCTGACTATATTTCTTCTGCCATTGTCCCTAGAAAAAGGCAAAGGAAAATCTTGTTTACATTCCTAAGGTAGGTGACTTCCCATGCCTTAAAACTTCAACCAAAACACTGTCAGCTTTGAGGAATATTCCTCAACAAACTGCAAGTGATAAAATATCTCTCCCTTCCATCATTAATAATTACCTTTGTTCCATATGGTAGCAGGAAGAACACCTTTCATGAGTTTATGCATTGCCAAATCATGTTTCCTTCTGATATAGTAACTGCCAAAACTTTGACCGTCAAACACCTGGATCATACTGAGAAATGCAATCACTGAAGTAGGCAATAAAATGTACTTGTTTTGCTGGATAGAACTAATTAAAAGTCAAGGTGTTCAATCTGTAACATCACGGAGAGTAATGCTTTATACAGTGCAACCCGAGTTTTATTTATTTTCTTTTTTGACTCAGAGAACACAACATAGCATAATTATAACTTAGCAGAAAAGTCTGAGTTTACTCTGCTTAAAATTAAAACAATTGTTCAATTCAATGTAAAAAAAAGTGGACACAATTATCTATTGACTACATTGAAGTTTGCTCTTCCATGAACCATATACATTTTAATTTAATTTTAGTGAGGTATCTGTCAGCTTATATAGTTTAAACTTATTTCCCAGTTTTTTACAGAAAAAAAAATAAATGAAAGGAATGAGAGAAATGAAGAAAAGCAGAGAAACATTTCTTGTAAGCAACTTTAAAGCAATATTCCACGAAACCAAGGTATTGCTGAATATAAGATTTCAACTATATTTTAAAATAAAGAGTTTTAAATTAAATCCAAAACTATGCAACTGGAGGTCTTTTTGTGCATTCTAATTTTGCAAACTATGGGGGGGGAGTGAGGGAGAAAAGAAAAAAAGAAAAAGTCAATTATGAATATATCTATGTATGAGAAAATTTGATTATAAGTAGAAACACAAAGAAGATTGACTGGAATTGCCTTTAGTTAGACTGGTGTTATATAGAAATTGTCTTACTTTTGATTACACTGTATATAAAAATATTGTGAAATACTTTGAAAATTGTTTAGTGTCTTAACTCTCAACCATCTGTATTATCTCCACTTCGTTGTTATCTCATTGTTTATTTATTTATTTTTTTACAGTTCTGTACAGATAGTATTTAAACTGTAGAAAAATAATGATGCACAGCATGGGTTAATTTCAGCTGTTTTGGATTGACCACACAGAGATTCCCATGGTTACTGATCCAATGCTATATAACTTATTAACTAAAGAGAAATGATATAATCATGAGTGTATATGAGTTTTGGAGTAGGCTGTATCAAGCTGTGTCACTGTTAAGTAATAAAATTGGATTTATGATTTGCATCTAGTTTTGGTGAAGCATGTGGTGGGGCTTCAAAGGTTAATGTTGGTCATACAGCTAGGATGTGCCTACGGGAACAGCCTCCCACCATGAGCAGACTGTGGGCTTCCTGGTATTGAGGTACTTTGCATATACCCCAGTGGTGGTATTAGAGACAATGCCTGTCCTGTGTAACCCACCCAAGAATGGGAGAGAAAAAAAAGCCTGTGCCTGATATCTCTGGACCCTTTTCAATGCAAATACTTCTGTTCCTGCTGTTCTGTATATTTTGCCTGTATCAAAGGTGTTCTATGAGAACAAAGTGATTCTTGCGAGTCCTTTAAGCAACAGGACACTTAAAATGTGATTGATGTGTAATTAAAACAGATAATAATAAAAAAATAATTCCAGTTCATAAAAATGCAGATTGTGTTCAATAGAGTACAATTGATTCTGCCCTTAGGATATTGACCTTTTTTGCCAGTTTTGCATTCACTTGTAAATTTACTTCAGCATTCCTTATCTTATTTTCATGTGTGAAAGTTTGGGTTCTCCTTTGGACCAAATGTAATAATTTTCTGGTTCCTTCATTAATGAATGAATTAAATAAACTCTTTGACATGTTTTCATTTTATACCTGGCTGAGAGTAATAATTATATCCTGATTTAAATTTTATTTTTTATCAACTAAAATGAGGACTGGTAACATGGCATAGTCATTAGGACCAAAGGCACCAGTCAGACTATCTGGATTAGAATCCAGATGCTGACAGCTATGTGATTTTGGCTAAGTTACTCATATTCTCCAAGTATACATTTCAGCAATAGAGAAAGGAGGTGCATAATATAACTTCCTTATAATTTTTAAAGTCAAATGCCTTTGTTTCCTATCAGCAAAATGGGAAGTGTACCAGTTCCCAGCTCACGGGATTTTGAGATGAGTAAATGATAAAATCCATGCAATGAACTTAGACTGGCAGATGGTTGGAGCTAAATATTAGGACCAACTCGTAGTAGTAATGAGAGTAGCAGTGGTGTTTGATTTGCTATTATTTCCTTCTTTCCCCTTTATTTTTATTTATTTATTATTATTATTTTTTACATATTTATTGGACTATAATTGCTTTAAAATGGTGTGTTAGTTTCTGTTTTATAACAAAGTGAATCAGTTATACATATACATATGTTCCCATATCTCTTCCCTCTTGCATCTCCCTCCCTCCCACACTCCCTATCCCACCCCTCTAGGCGGTCACAAAGCACCAAGCTGATCTCCCTGTGCTATGCGGCTGCTTCCCACTAGCTATCTATTTTACGTTTGGTACTGTATATATATATATATATATATATATATATATATATATATCCATGCCCCCTTTATTTTTGACTAACACAATTTTGGTTTTCTTCTTTCTCACCTTATTCCAACATGATTTTAATTGTTGACCTCCTGGGAGGAATGATACAGTCTGTCAAATTACATAACTTCTCTTGTCCTCTCTCTTTCTCTTAGATGCCTGATATTCAAAGATTGTCTTATTTCTTTTGGAATGTGAAAATTCCTCAAACCTAGTTGGAAACTCCCAAACCTAGATATTTTAATATAGATAACAATATCAATCAGAGAATGCTGGAAACTTAGCCACCCAGAATCAGAGGAAATTAGATGAAATTGTTACATTATCTTTAGTCATATAAATGTCTTTTAATTATATCTCTTGTTTAAAATAATTGTCATTTACCTCAAAAGGAGATTCTGACAAAATTAGCTACAACTTCCAAAAATCGACTCATGATTTTCCCAGCTTCTTCAAATGTTTGTCCGTCGGAAGAGGCAGAGGAGGAGTAAAGATTAGCAGGACTAGTTGGAAAATGAAACATTCCCACTCTTAGGACGTGAATAGGATAAATTATTGTTGAATTCAACTTGACAAAAAATAAATCCTCTTGGGAATGAGGTTTAGTCAAGCAACTTAAAAACAGATGCATGAGCAGTCACTGATATTTTCTCACTCTAAGCTGAACTGACTGAAATAAGGCTAGTGATATTGATAAAAGCAAACATTATTTGTTCTACCTACCGTAAATAGACAAGAAGACCCTATTAAAATCATTATGCTCAAAGTGTAGGAAAATAAGAGGTTAATTTCAAATTCTATGCTGTATTGAACCCAATATACATACTTTCCCCAAAGCAACAACAAATGCACCTCAGAAATGCAATCAAGGCGTCAAAACCATTGTAGTAAACTTATTGTGCCAACTCATTATTAATGTTGCCTCTCAGGTAATTGCCATTTCTAAAAACGCTGGGCCAAATATTATTCACAACTTTATATTACCATATTTTACCATTTCTATTTTAAAAAGAAAGAAATTTATATAATGGAGAAGGCAGAGCTTTGAGGATATGCTCTGAAAACAGGACCAATCTTAAAAAAAAAAAAAAAAAAAAAAAATGTGCCTTGCCGAATTTCTAAAGAATCCATGATACTGATACTAATTGGTGGTAAATTTGACAGGTTATGGATAAGTAAGTTGTCTCTCTTGAGGAGCAACTCTGTAGATCCATTTTTCTGTATTCCTTTCCACGCCAATCACTGAAAATGCCGGTGAACGGGGCCAGCTGAATTGAACCATTGAAAGCAAGAGTAGGGAATTAATTGTGTTCTCTTGCATCTTTTCCTACTGCCAAAGAAAAGAACTATTGTCCTCCTTGAAGGATTCCCTTTCAGCCTTAAGGATCACTGCCAACTTCACTGAGAAAGTCAAACTGCATATCCAAGTGGAAGTGAGGGGGGTTCACATCCAGCTTTGTTCTTGGGGGAGGGAGCTGTGATGGGTTCTAAACACAAGCATCTCAGAACATCACATTTTAAGATTATTTTGAAAGTAGCTTAATGAAAAATGAGAAACACAGAAGTAAGACTAGGAAAGGAAAAAGAATAAAGTACAAACCCATAGCCTGAATAAAAGTTACACTGAATGCTATTTATAATGTTGTCTATGTATGCATGCTATGAAATTGCACTTGTTAAATGCATCAGAGCTTCTGAAACACAGAGAGCAATCTTATCTGAAGTAATAATATAAATGTCCACTTTCACAGATGAATGGATACATTAGATTTTTTTTAAAAAAGCACTTTCCTTAATGTGACCTAATTAAGGATGTAAATTAAAAAGGATTTTGATCCATAAAAATGTCAGATCTCAAATATAACTTATTTGAGGATTTGAAAATAGCCCACATAAAATGCAAGAAATATTCCATTACCTCCCATAGAAAAAGACATGCTTATATATTTCCATGTGGAATATGGGTAAGTTGACTGGGTGATCAGGGTTAGAATATGTGAAATTTTAAGAAAAGCACATCATTCCATAAATGAAAAATGACATTGCCTTTTCAACACTGAGCTTGTCTGAACTCAGTAAAATTTACCAGCCTAATTGGCAGTTACGCGTTCATATAAACAATGTTAAATAACTTTAAGGTAAGAAACCTACTTTCTCTTTATGGACTATATGCTGCATAAACTTCTGCTGTGGATATTGGATACAAGGGTACACTTATTATTACTGAACAGATAGAATGTTATATTCATTAGGTTAAATGTCTTTATAGCTCTTAGTACTTGTACCAGGATTAGGAAGGAACTAGTCTGTAATTTTGCTCACTATTCTAGTTGGATTTCATTTTCTTATACTTCCTGCAACAAGGACATATTGTTATTTTTTTTCAGAAGTCTGGGCAAATCACCCTACAGAAAATTTCTAAAAACACTGGCTATATATAGTAAAAACTATGAAATGCATAAGCCAACAGTTTTATCTGATAATAGATTTAATCATATAGTATAACTGCCATATGGTACAGTGAATTTTGTTTGTTTATCTGTGCTTCATTCAAGTGAGCTCCCAGCATTTCTTCTTGTTGGTGAAATATCTATTCTAAATGTGAATTCTTGAGAGCCAAGTAAGGTGAAACATACACACACACTTTTAAATTAACTTTCCAAGCTGCCATAGCTTTTTGAAGAGCAAGAATCCATAGAGTACAATAGGATCAACTGAAGATTGCCCTGAACTTAGAATCAAAATTTAATCAAGCTCCTAAATATTTATATCTTTGACATTGCAACACCTTCACACTGAAACCTATTTATCCTAAATACCTTTTCCTAACAAGTAATTTTCTGGATGTCACCACAATTTACCAGGGTCAGCATCCAAATGTAGAACAAGTAACTTACTTGAATTAATTTGGTCAGAAAAAAGCTATATGACCTGGCATGCATCATATGATTATTAATTTAGTTTTGCTTGGGATTTAAAACATCTTCTTTGCAGTAGCAGGTGGTTTATAACAGTGAACTAAAGCACAAACAGTTAAGATCATGTTTAGAATACATCAAGTGAGAAACAGAATGTCCTTTTTGCAAGGCTGTAATGAATGGAAAAATAAAAGGCTACATCCTAAAATCCATAAGGTCTAAAGCCTTATGAGGTTTAGAAGTTTGATTGTTTTGGGGTTTCTTTTTCTTTTCCTTCTTTGGGTCTGTTTGTTGATTTTGTTGTTGTTATTATTATTGTTGGTGTAATCATAGCCATTGTTTAATCAAATGGGCTTAGAAGTCCTGGACCTTAACCTGAATAAAATACATGATGTACACTTACAATTTCTATAAGCAACCATTTATGAGAGCTTATAATTATTATGATCAACACAGAACCTTCTACCTCCTCCTGAACACCACCATTACATTAGTAAGTAAGGAAAGATCACATTTCCATGTCAATCTTGTACTCAGAAAACTATAAGACACTAATGAAAGAAATCAAAGATCACAGAAACAGATGGAGAAATATATCATGTTCTTGGATTGGAAGAATCAATATTGTGAAAAATGACTATACTGCCCAAAGCAATCTACAGATTCAATGCAATACCTATCAAACTACCAATGGCATTCTTCACAGAATTAGAACAAAAAAATTTACAATTCATATGAAAACCCTAAAGACCCCAAATAGCCAAAGCAATCTTGAGAAAGAAAAACTGAGCTGGAAGAATCAGGCTCCCTGACTTCACACTATACCACAAAGCTACAGTAATCAAGACAGTATGGTACTGGCACAAAAACAGAAATATAGATCAGTGGTACAGGATAGAATGCCCAGAGATAAACCCACACACATATGGTCACCTAATTTATGACGAGGGAGGCAAGAACATACAATGGAGAAAGGACAGCCTCTTCAATAAGTGGTGCTGGGAAAACTGGACAGCTACATGTAAAAGAATGAAATTAGAACACTCCCTCACACCATACACAAAAATAAACTAAAAACGGATTAAAGACCTAAATGTAAGGTCAGACACTATAAAACATTTAGAAGGAAGCATAGGAAAAACACTCTTTGACATAAACCACAGCAAGATCTTTTTTGACCCACCTCCTACAGTAATGGAAAAAAAAAACAAAAATTAACAAATGGGACCTAAAGAAACTTAAAAGCTTTTATACAGCAAAGGAAACCATAAACAGGACAAAAAGACAACCCTCAGAATGGGAGAAAATATTTGCAAATGAAACAACAGAAAAAGGATTAATTTCCACAATACACAAACAGCTCATGGAGCTCAATAACAAAAAATACAAACAATCTAATTAAAAAATGGGCTGAAGACCTAAACAGATATTTCCCCAAGGAAGACATACAGATGCCCAAGAGGTACATGAAAAGATGCTCAACATCACTAATTATTAGAGAAATTCAAATCAAAGTTACAATGAGGTATCACCTCACACCAGTCAGAATGGCTATTATCAAAAAATCTGGAAACAATAAATGCTGGAAAGGGTGTGGTAGAAAGGGAACCCTCCTGCACTGTTGGTGGGAATGTAAATTGATACAACCACTATGGAAAACAGTATGGAGGTTCCTTAAAAAACTAAAAATAGAACTACCATATGACCAGCAATTCTACTCCTGGGCATATACCCTTAGAAAACCATAAATCAAAAAGAGACATGTACCACAATGTTCATTGCAGCACTATTTACAATAGCCAGGACATGGAACCAACCTATTCGACAGATGAATGATTAAAGAAAATGTGACACATATATACAATGGAGTATTACTCATCCATAAAAAAAAAAGAAATTTAGTTATTTGTAGTGAGGTGGATGGACCTAGAGTCCGTCATACAGAGTGAAGTAAGTCAGAAAGAGGAAAACAAATACCATGTTCTAATGCATATATGTGGAATCTAAAAAAAAAAAAAAAAAAAAAAATGGTACTGATGAACCTAGTTTCAGGACAGGAATAAAGATGTAGACATAAGGAATGGACTTGAGGACACGTGGTGGGGGGGGAAGCTGGGGCGAAGTGAGAGTATCATCGATATATATATACACTACCGAATGTAAAATAGATAGCTAATGGGAAGCAGCAGCATAGCACAGGGAGATCATCTTGGTGCTTTGCGATAACCTTGAGGGGTGGGATAGGGAGGATGGGAGGGAGGCTCAAGAGGGAGGGGATATGGGGACATGTGTATGCATATGGCTGATTCACTTTGGTGTACCACAGAAACTAACACAGTATTGTGAAGCAATTACACTCCAATAAAGATCTATTAAAATAATGAAATAGGACTATTAAAAATATCTTTCAAACAGATATTTAGATTAGTTTATGCTACCTAACATAAGATAGGTAAATGCAGAATGTGCTACTCAGTAATAAACTATCACAGAAAAGAGTTATGGAACAAAATTTAGAGTTGAGTAGACAAAATTTGTGCAATCTGGAAGTGTGGAGAGTTACATAGGGAAATTTCACAAATTCATTTGTTTCCTCAGGATTCAGGAATAGAACTTAGACCCAGGCATCAATTGGGCAAAAATGTAATCTACCTTGAGAAACAGAAACTTAACCTGCATTATTTTGTTTTTAAGAAGATTACATGTTTTAGAAATGCTTAAGCAATGGTTTACAATTTTTTTTTAAACAACTAGAAGAGGGTATGGAGCATGGAGCCAGATTAGTACCTTGAGGACCTCAACGCATGGTGCAAGTTGGTTAGAAAGTTACTGGGCCAGATAATCATGAGTATGTTGGGCTGGGAACACTGTGTTTTAATCACTTTAGTGACTTTTGTTTTACATTGCCAGATCTTCCACAGTCTGTTTATGTTTTTTTTCATAAAATATGTAAATATATGCAGAAAATGATTACGTATTCATCTTACTCTAAATTTATAACTTCGTGTGCCACTTCTTTAATAATCTCATACTATTCCTAAAAACAGAAAATATATTTAAATATATGAGGAATTTAAGAATACTTTCTCTTTTTTTCCCAAGCCTATATATGTACATAGTGTGTGAATTAAAAGTTTTCAAAACTCTACTGTTTATCATGCCTGTGCATTAATAGATAATAAAGGTCCACTTAAATGCCCTGAAGAAGGCTGATAGTGCATCTAGAAAAAGCATTTATATTTATACAGTTGTTCTTAGTCTAAGTCTATGTGCAATTACATAATGAAATGTGCCTTATACATTCTTCTCCATACACAGTCCACCTCTGTGGACCCAGGTATTATCTGTTATCTGTTATGAATGTGAATCTTCACTAGCCCTCACTCACGGCTAATGCCTGGAATTAAGGATTAAAATTGAGTAACTTAATTCCTTTTTCTGCCACCCAACAACTTGGCTTTCCCTACACAACTCTTCTTCTTTTGCTTCTCCCCTTTTCTCCTTTAATCTTTGCACCACTCAATCTTAAAGATCCGGTTTAAAGTATGACTTCCAATGTAATTATCTCTAACTTTTCCCTGGCACAACAAACTCAATGGCTTTCTCATTATTGCTTACATAATTCTTTAAACATAGTTCAATTACATTGCATCTGTGTTTAGTCACAGGAATACTTGGTCCAATATGACAAAGATTAGGTCTCATTATTTTCATTATTTGAGTCCTCAGTGTCACATGTTAAGCCCTCTTTAAAACTTGCCAAAATCAATTAATAATGTTTTTTTCTCATTTATGTAATACTTTAAAGTCTTCAAGTTATTTTCTCATATATCATGACACAAAAAATATAGACTTTGCAATAAGGAGTCAGCATATGTTTTTAAGTAGCTGAAAAACATCTTATTTTGAGGTTATTATTTAGACCACTGCAGAGGAAATGGGTCTAGAAGCACTATTGCATTGAAAAGGAACACTCCATTGTTAACCAAATCTATCTATTTATTAATCTACTTCATAACTATTGACTTCCTACCTTATATTCTGATGAATATTTTTTTCTTTTTTTTTTTTTTTTTCAGTACACGGGCCTCTCACTGTTGTGGCCCTGTTGTGGGAAGCCCTCTGATGGATTTTTTTTTTAATTTTTATTTTTTGCTTTATAACAAATGTAATCAGTTATACATATACATATGTTCCCATATCCCCTCCCTTTTGCGTCTCCCTCCCACCCTCCCTATCCCACCCCTCCAGGCGGTCACAAAGCACCGAGCTAATCTCCCTGTGCTATGCGGCTGCTTCCCACTAGCTATCTACCTTACGTTTGGTAGTGTATATATGTCCATGCCGCTCTTTCCCTTTGTCACAGCTTACCCTTCCCCCTCCCCATATCCTCAAGTCCATTCTCTAGTAGGTCTGTGTCTTTATTCCTGTCTTACCCCTATGTTCTTCATGACATTTTTTTTCTTAAATTCCATATATATGTGTCAGAATACAGTATTTGTCTTTCTCTTTCTGACTTACTTCACTCTGTATGACAGACTCTAGGTCCATCCACCTCATTACAAATAGCTCAATTTCATTTCTTTTTATGGCTGAGTAATATTCCATTGTATATATGTGCCACATCTTCTTTACCCATTCATCCGATGATGGACACTTAGGTTGTTTCCATCTCTGGGCTATTGTAAATAGGGCTGCTATGAACATTTTGGTACATGTCTCATTTTGAATTATGGTTTTCTCAGGGTATATGCCCAGTAGCGGGATTGCTGGGTCATATGGTAGACTCTGATGGATTTTGAGGACACCAATTATACATTCCATCAAACAACTTAGATTTGAGCAGTGGGAGAGACAAAGCTATCATAAAATAATCTTCATTTATTTCAGAGTATTTCCTTACATAAATATTTGTTTTTAGAATTTGGAAAATGTTACAAAAGATAAGAATCAATGTACACGGTAAGATTTGCGAATATAATTTATTTTGGCCCTAAAAGTAGTCCGGGACATACAGACTCTTATTTCTGCTTCTCCTGGAAGCTCCAACTATTTGTCCCACAAGCAAACAATGAGCATGAGCTGTCATTTTAGAAGGCATTGAACCTGCAGCTCCCATGAGTTACTGTACTGGGATTGGGAAAATCTGCTCTGTGTTCTGCCAGAGAATTACAACATATTGCTGCCTGGAGCAATGTTAACTTTTAATGTCTTTGTTGTAGGATCTTAAGCTTTTTTTCCCCCATCATACAGAATAATTATTTTCCTCTGCCCTTTTCCACATTACTTTGTATTGCACTCTCTAATCTTTTTACATATTATCAGCAATCTCAAGAGAATGCCACTTAAACTTACACACCTTTCAGAATTTTCAGTTAGAAAAAGTACTTGTGTAATAGCAATGAATACAATCTTCTTGATACAAGATCATATGAATATTTCTGCCTATAAGAAAACTCTTTTGTTATAAAGTGGAAAGTGGTCTGGATTTGAAAGTGCAAAAGACTTGGACTATTTGGGCCCTGTTGAAATGTATGTCATTTTATAAAACTCATATCATTCCCCTGGGCTTCAATTTCCTCACGTACCTCTGGATTATTTGTTTGTTTTGCTCTATTTTTTTTAATAGTATAGTTGATCATGATGAATACACTCTAAACACATTGTCTTAAAAAAGAAACTGCATTTATGTTAAGATGGCCAAGTTGAATTTATTGACAAGGCCTCTCCCAATGCCTATTATTTGGTCTAGATCCTGATTTGTTTTCCTATTGTTCTTTCTTATTTATGAATAACTGAATTACAAATATGACAATTCCAACTGCAATAAAAATTAATGTCTATGTAAATAAGATATGGCACTTAATTGTAAGTACCAAGCATTGCTTACAGGGCAGAGATGCTTGTGAAAAGACCTCAATATCCCTTAAATGCTTTCATCTCCATGGTATGTTATACATATTTTCTAGGTTATTCCTAGCAATAACCTCATGAAGAACATGTTATCACCATTTTACAGATGAGAAAGATGAGGTTCAGGGTGAAGTTAATAATTAGGAAGCAAGGATCCTGTTCAGGTTAATGTAACTCTACCACACCAGAAAATCTTCAAGGGAGATCAGGTAAATAATATTGCTTTTAATTTGTAGCTTAGGTCATCCATGAAATTCATTTTATTCTTTTTGAGAAACAGTTCTGTCATTATTTTTTTAGTGACACAAACATTGAAAACTGTTATTCAATAGAGATAATCAAAATTAGTATGCAAATTCCCTAATTAGGTTTTTGGCTTTATAATTGATTCATTCATTTCTTTATTCAGGTATTAATATGTTTTCAAATTAGCTTGATTCATCCCTTCAAATTTGGAAGGACAAAGTCTATTCACTTTTACAGACATGTTGCAGTAAAGGACTCTTTACCCATTTTTATATCCTTACCCGATTCACAAAAGATAAGTTCCTAGAATCAGGAAGCACATAAATAAAGACTGCCATGGTCTGTTACTTTCAGATGGACATATACAGCAGCATATTTCCTGCCAATGCTGAGAGCTGTTACCACGCAGAACTCCTTCCTTTCCTCTCCTCGCCTGGCTCCAGTTAGAGCAAATCAAGACCTGGCTGTGCTCCAACGTATCACCTCATGTTACATGTCTAAGGTAAAGGATGCTCTTCATCCCTTATAAACATACACCTGGTTGGAGAAAAAGCTTTCATTACTTATGTTTCTATTCCTAAAGTTTTCACACTAGCCAAAGCTCTACTTTGATTCTCTTCTATTCCTATTCATATATGTATCTTTCTAAAGCAATTTAATGACACTTATCATTGGTTAATATGACTATTAAATTATGAAAGTATGATTAAGACAGAGTTTGTGCCTACAATTAAACTTAGTATCTATCATCTCATTCTTTTTTTAACCTAAAGAAAATACGAGGTGTTAAAGAACTGACTTGTTCTGAATACTTAGAAGATATTAAAAGTTTGAGAGAAGTGATGAAAAGAAAATCAACTTAATTGATGTCTGTACTTTTTCTTCATAGAACACCTAGTCACTGTAGGTTATAAAACATCTATTATTTACATGTATGTTGTATACTATTGCTCAAAATTAGTTCAGATTAATTAGCTAGACAGTACTAAAGAATCACCCAAACAGTATCTTAATTCTCAAAATATAAATCACCTGAAGAGTTAAAGGAACATTAACAAAAATGCTTGCTATCATGCCTGACTGAATGTCTTTAATTGTAATTTACAGAAGTATTCTGAATTATTCTTTGAGTTTTTTGTTTTTAAATACTAAATAATAATCCATATTCTCAAAAGAGTCAAATGCATGCATTTCATAACCACTAAGTATTGTCAAAGCAATGACATCTGCTACTCCTAGAGACAAGGAAGATAAACTGAGTTTAAGTATGCTCAGGTCTTTGCTATTCACGACAAATAAATACTACAAATGGAAACTCTAAACTCAAATGGATACATGACTAGTGAGGGTGTTTCAGATGTAATAGGCATATATATTCATTGGAAGACTTTAATATACACTTACTGGATACCCAACATGTCTAAGGAATATTATAGGTGTAATGAAAAATAAGAGTGTATAAATAACCTGTTTTCTTTCCTCAAGCATCTTTCAATCTTGTGAAGTAGAAAAGGATGTTAAAAATTAATTCTGTAACAAGGTAGAAGGTCCTATGGGGTTTCTTAATCAGTTCTTAGCTGTAAAACAATAAACATATTGTTGGTAACCCAGTATTATTTATGACAAACCCAAAGCACTTTTCAAGCTACATTATTGTTTATTAAATTTAACAACCTAACATCTACTAGTGTATCACCCCTACCTTTCTTGTGCTATTATTTGTTGATATATATCATTGACCTCAGATTCAGCAATTCTTTCTGGTTTTGATTAAGTCTTTGGAGGAGGAACAAAAGGAATCTTCTTTTGAAGTACACAGTGAATTAGAAGAAGTGGGAATAGAAAAAAAAAATTGGATTCTCTCTGGTTTTACATTTTGTACTTCCTATGGTCATTGCTGTCTAGAGTAGATTTCAGCTGTCCTGGCAGAGTGTTAATTGTTCATCAAGCTCTTTCCATGTGGGATGAGAACCATTTCACTGGTGTTGAGAAAAAGATTTCTGTATACCTTCTATGTGATGCATTCATGTTGATGACATGAATGTATTCAGTTTCACCTCATTGAGTTTTACTAATTAAGATATTCCCAAGAACCAGATAGGTCCTGGTACAATTCCCTAAATTAACACCTTAGGAGAGTGACTTGTTTATGTCAATATAGCCAATGGCAAGCCTGGAACTAGAAATCGGTCATATGGAAGTGAACGGGTCTTGGGCTTGGAGTCAGTGCAGAGTGCAAATCCTAGTTCTGTAGCTCATGAAACCTCTGACTCTGGGCAAGTCTTTGAGCCTCAGGTCCTCATCTGCAAACCTGGGGATTCTTAGAGAGGTGTGGAAATATAGTAGAGAAATGGCTGTAAAAAGTTTGTGTCTGATGCAGAACAGACACTCATAAAATGCTCACCCCTTATTCTTTCCTAGCTTCTAGAGCAGTACTGTTCATGGTGTGCCACTGTCCTCATATAGACATAGATTTGGACTTACAGTGTCATCTTTTGCAGCTCCTCTGTGACTTGGCAGCCTGAACACAGAGCACGTGCTTTAGCATTGCTGATGGAAGAATAATATAACCTTGTTAGGGAATGATTAAATGTTTTTCCTTATTCTTTATTCTTAAACCGTATTCCCTTTACCTACACTTAGTGTAGGTGTAGTGTGGAGGGCATGGCTTAAAATAAAGGCTCTGAGACTTTACCTGGCCAGGGGTAAGAGGGAACAAATTCCTTTGTTATAGAAATATTAAACTACAGAAAAATCACAACATAATTGTGGATATGGCATAATGAGGAAGGAGAAGTGTGTAAGTTCTGGGAAGTTTTGAACCTATGTCATTTATCTCATTCAATATCAGTGAATATCACCATCATCCATACTTGGATACTAGTTCTTGGAACTAGTTCTTGACATACTTGGAATTTAGGTCTTTTTAGCTTTGAATTCAATAAAATGTAGAATAAGTCACCCATAACCATCTCTCATATTCTAGTGGGCTTGTCTCTCATATTTTCACCTATATTTGCTTAATTTGTCTTAGATTGAGCATACATCTTTACATGTTGTCTGCCTTTTAGTTTGGCCATCTAGTGTCCCTTTGAAAAGATTCTTCTGATGTTATAATGACAATCATATTGCAACATATAAATGTATCAAATCAACATGTTTTGCACCTTCAACTTACACAATGTTATATGTCAAATATATTTCAGTTGAAGAAAGTTTCTTCCTAAAGTTTATATACATATATATGTATAATTTTATATAATATTAATCTGAGTTGAGAGCAATGGGATGATTATTTAACATGTTAAATGTCCTAATCTCCTCTTGCTACAACACTCTATATTTTAAGAATTTCAAAGCATCTCTTTCTACATTTTTCCTTCATGTATTTACATATAAAGATTTGAAAGTTTTGAGAAATATGATAACCAAAATATTTATATAATAAAATAGACATTGAGTTTAAGATGATCAGCCTTTTTTTTTTTAACATCTTTATTGGAGTATAATTGCTTTACAATGTTGTGTTAGCTTCTGCTGTATAACAAAGTGAATCAGCTATATGTATACATATACCCCCATATCCCCTCCCTCTTCCGTCTCCCTCTCACCCTCTCTATCCCACCTCTCTAGATGGTCACAAAGCACGGAGCTGATTTCCCTATGCTATGCAGCTGCTGCCCACTAGCTATTTATATTTCATTTAATAGTGTAAATATGTCAATGCTACTCTCTCACTTCATCCCAGCTTACTCTTCACACTCCCCATGTCCTCAAGTTCATTCCCTATGTCTGGATCTTTATTCCTCTCCTGGCTCTAGGTTCACCAGAACTTTTTTTTTTTTTTTAGATTCCATATATATGTGTTAACATGCAGTATTTGTTTTTCTCTTTCTGACTTCCTTCACTCTATATGACAAACTCTAGATCCATCCACCTCACTGCAAATAACTCTGTTTCATTTCTTTTTTAGGCTGAGTAATATTCCATTGTATAAATGTGCCACATCTTCTTTATCCATTCATCTGTTGATGGACACTTAGGTTGCTTCCATGTCCAGGCTGTTGTAAATAACGCTACAATGAACATTGTGGTACATGATTCTTTTTGAACTACAGTTTTCTCAGGGTATATGCCTAGTAGTCGGATTGCTGGGTCATATGGTAGTTCTAGTTTTAGTTTTTTAAGGAACCTCCATACTGTTCTCCATAGTGGCTGTACCAATTTACAGTCCCACCAACAGTGCAAGAGTGTTCCTTTCTTTTTTTGCGGTATGCGGGCCTCTCACTGCTGTGTCCTCTCCTGTTGCAGAGCACAGGCTCCAGACGCACAGGCCCAGCGGCCATGGCTCATGGGCCTAGCCGCTCCATGGCATGTGGTATCTTCCCAGACTGGGGCACGAACCGGTGTCCCCTGCATCGGCAGGTGGACTCTCAACCACTGCACCACAAGGGAAGCCCTGTAGATTTTTTAATGATGGCCATTCTGATCGGTGTGAGGTGATACCACATTGTAGTTTTGATTTGCATTTCTCTAATGATTAGTGATGTTGAGCATCCTTTCATGTGTTTGTTGGCCATCTGTATATCTTCTTTGGAGAAATGTCTATTTAGATCTTCTGCCCATCTTTGGATTGGGTTGTTTGTGTTTTTGATATTGAGCTGCATGAGCTGCTTGTGTATTTTGGAGATTAATCCTTTGTCAGTTGCTTTGTTTGCAGATATTTTCTCCCATTCTGAGGGTTTTCTTTTCGTCTTGTTTATGGTTTCCTTTGCTGTGTAAAAGCTTTTATTTCATTAGGTCCCATTTGTTTATTTTTGTTTTTATTTCCACACTCTAGGAGATTGGTCAAAAAGGATCTTGCTGTGACTTAGATGTCAAAGAGTATTCTTCCTATGTTTTCCTGTAAGTTATATAGTGTCTGGACTTATATTTAGGTCTTTAATCCACTTTGAGTTTTTTTGTGTGTATGGTGTTAGGAAGTGTTCTAATTTCATTCTTTTACATGTAGCTGTCCAGTTTTCACAGCACCACTTATTGAAGAGGCTGTCTTTTCTCCATTGTATAGAGATAAGATCATCATATGTGTGTGGGTTTATCTCCTGGCTTTCTATCCTGTTCCATTGACCTATATTTCAGTTTTTGTGCCAGTACCATACTGTCTTGATTACTGTAGCTTTGTAGTATAGTGTGAAGTCAGGGAGCCTGATTCCTCCAGCTTTGTTTTTGTTTCTCTAGTTTGTTTTGGCTCTTTGGGGTCTTTTGTGTTTCCATACGAATTGCAAAAATTTTTGTTCTAATTCTGTGAAGAATGCCATTGGTAGTTTGATAGGTATTGCATTGAATCCATAGATTGCTTTGGGTAGTAAAATCATTTTCACAATGTTGATTCCAACCTAAGAACATGGTATATCTTTCCATCTGTTTTATCATCTTTAATTTCTTTCATCAGTGCCTTAGTTTTCTGCATACTGGTCTTTGTCTCCTTAGGTATGTTTATTCTTAGGTATTTTATTCTTTTTATTGCAATGGTAAATGGGAGCGTTTCCTTAATTTCTCATTTTCATCTTTCATTTTTAGTGTATAGGAATGCAAGAGATTTCTGTCCATTAATTTTGTATCCTGCTACTCTACCAAATTCATTGATTAGCTCTACTAGTCTTCTGGTAGCATTTCTAGGATTCTCTATGTATAGTATCATATCATCTGCAAACAGTGACAGTTTTACTTCTTCTTTTCCCATTTGTATTCCTTTTATTTCTTTTTCTTCTCTGATTGACATGGCTAGGACTTCCAAATCTATGTCAAATAATAGCAGTGAGAGTGGGCAACCTTGTCTTGTTCCTGATCTTAGAGTAAATACTTTCAATTTTTCACCATTGAGAATGATGTTGGCTGTGGGTTTATCATATATGGCCTTCATTAGGTTGAGGTAGGTTCCCTCTATGCTTACTTTCTGGTGAGTTTTTAGCATAAACGGGTGTTGAATTTTGTCCAAAGCTTTTTTGCATCTTTTGAAATGATCATATGATTTTCATCTTTCAATTTGTTAATATGGTGTATCACATTGACTGATTTCAGTATATTGAAGAATCCTTGCATTCCTGGAATAAACCTCACTTGATCATGGTGTATGATTCTCTTAACGTGCTGTTGGATTCTGTTTGCTAGTATTTTGCTGAGGATTTTTGCATCTATGTTCATCATTGATATTGGCCTTTAGTTTTCTTTTTTTTTGTGACATCTTTGTCTGGTTGTGGTAACAGGGTGATGGTGACCTCATAGAATGAGTTTCAGAGTGTTCCATCCTCTGCTATAATTTGGAAGAGTTTGAGAAGGACAGGTGTCAGCTTTCCTCTAAATGTTTGATAGTATTCGCCTGTGAAGCCATTTGGTCCTGGGCTTTTGTTTGTTGGAGGATTTTTAATCACAGTTTCAATTTCATTACTTGTGATTGGTCTGTTTATATTTTCTCTTTCTTCCTGGTTCAGTTTCAGGAGGTTGTGCTTTTCTAAGAATTTGTCCATTTCTTCCAGGTTGTCCATTTTATTGGCATATAGTTGCTTGTAGTAATCTCTCATGGTCTTTTGTATTTCTGCAGTATCAGTTGCTACTTCTCCTTTTTCATTTCTAATTCTGTTGCTTTGAGTCTTCTTTTTTTGCTTTATGAGTCTGGCTAATGGTTTATCAATTTTGTTTATCTTCTCAAAGAACCAGCTTTTAGTTTTATTGATGTTTGGTATTGTTTCCTTCATTTATTTCTGATCTAATCTTTATGATTTTGTTCCTTCTGTTAACTTTGGGGGGGTTGTTCTTCTTTCTCTAATTGCTTTAGATATAAGGTTAGGTTATTTATTTGAGATTTTTCTTGTTCCTTGAGGTAGGATTGCATTGCTATAAACTTCCCTCTTAGAACTGCTTTTGCTGCATCCCACAGGTTTTGGGTTGTCTTGTTTTCATTGTCATTTGTTTCTACGTTTTTTTAAATTTCCTCTTTGATTTCTTCAGTGATCACTTGGTTATTAAGTAGTGTACTGTTTAGCCTCCATGTGTTTGTATTTTTTACAGATCTTTTCCTGTAACTGATATCTAGTCTCATAGCATTGTGGTTGGAAAAGATACTTGATAAAATTTCGTTTTTCTTAAATTTACCAAGGCTTGATTTGTGACCCATGATATGACCTATCCTGGAGAATGTTCCATGAGCACTTGAGAAGAAAGTGTATTCTGTTGTTTTTGGATGGAATGTCCTATAAATATCAGTTAAGTCCATCTTATCTAATGTGTCATTTAAAGCTTGTGTTTCCTTATTTATTTTCATTTGGGATGATCTGTGCATTGGTGAAAGTGAGATGTTAAAGTCCCCTACTATGAGTGTGTTACTGTCGATTTCCCCTTTTATGGCTGTTAGTATTTGCCTTATGTATTGAGGTGCTCCTATGTTGGGTGCATAAATATTTGCAATTATTATATCTTCTTCTTGAATTGACCCCTTGATCATTGTGTAGTGTCCTTCTTTGTCTCTTGTAATACTCTTTATTTTAAAGTCTATTTTGTCTGATATGAAAATTGTTACTTCAGCTTTCTTTTGATTTCCATTTGCATGGAATATCTTTTTCCATCCCCTCACTTTCAGTCTGTATGTGTCTGTAAGCCTGAAGTGGGTCTCTTGTAGACAGCATATTTATGGCATATATGTTATTGCATCCATTCAGCCAGTCTGTCTTTCGGTTGAAGCATTTAATCCATTTTCATTTAAGGTAATTATTGATATGTATGTTCCTATTACCATTTTCTTAATTGCTTTATATTTGTTTTTGTAGGTCTTTTCCTTCTCTTGTGTTTCCTGCCTAGTATTTGTTGTAAAGCTGGTTTGGTGGTGCTGAATTCTCTTAACTTTTGCTTGTCTGTAAAGGCTTTAATTTCTCTGTCAAATCTGAATGAGATCCTTGCTGGTTAGAATCATCTTGGTTGTAAGTTTTTCCCGTTCATCACTGTAAATATGTCCTGCCTCTCCCTTCTGGCTTGCAGAGTTTCTGCTGAAAGATCAGCTGTTAACCTTATGGGGGTTCAATTATATGTTATTTTTTGCTTTTCCCTTGATGCTTTTAGTATATTTTCTTTGTATTTAATTTTTGATACTTTGATTAATATGTGTCTTGGTGTGTTTCTCCTTGGTTTTATCCTCTATGGGACTCTCTGTGCTTCCTGGAGTTGATTGACTATTTCCTTTCCCATGTTAGGGAAGTTTTCAGTTATAATCTCTTCAAATATTTTCTCAGACCCTTTCTTTTCTCTTCTTCTTCTGGGACCACTACATTCAACTGTGGGTGCCTTTAATGTTGTCCCAGAGATCTCTGAGACTATCCTCAATTCTTTTCTTTTCTTTCTTTCTTTCTTTCTTTCTTTCTTTCTTTCTTTATTTTTCTATATTCTACTCTGTTGTAGTTATTTCCACTATTTTATCTTCCAGGTCACTTATTCGTTCTTCTGCCTCAGTTATTCTGCTATTGATTCCTTCAGGAGAATTTTTAATTTCATGTATTGTGTTTTTTTTCTTCATTGTTTGTTTGCTCTTTAGTTCTTCTATGTCCCCCTTAAATGTTTCTTTTATTTTATTCATTCTATTTCCAAGTTTCTGGATCATTTTACTATCATTACTCTGAATTCTTTTTCAGGTAGGCTGCATATTTCCTCTCCATTTGTTAGGTCTGGTCGGTTTTTACCTTGCTCCTTCATCTCCTGCATATTTCTCTGTCTTCTCATTTTGTTTAACTTCCAGTGTTTGGGGTCTCCTTTTCACAGGCTGCAGGGTTGTAGTTGTTGTTTTTGGTGTCTACCCCAGTGGGTAAGTTTGGTTCAATGGCTTCTGTAATTTTTTGGTGGAGGGGACCGGTCCCTGTGTTCTAGTGAGTGGGGCTGGATCTTGTCTTTCTGGTGGGCATGGGCATGTTCCGAGGTGTGCTTTGGAGTGTCTGTGAACTTAGTATGATTTTAGGCAGCCTCTCTGCTAATGGATGGGGTTGTGTTCCTGTCTCACTAGTTGTTTGGCATGTGGTGTCCAGCACTGGATCTTGCTAGCCATTGGGTGGCGCTGGGTCTTAGTGTTGAGACAGAGATTTCTGGGAGAACTCACGCCAACTGCTATCATGTGGGACCAGGAGGTCTCTCGTGGTCCAATGTCCTGAACTTCTCTCTCTCACCTCAGAGGCTCAGGCCTGACAGCAGGCCAGAGCACCAAGACCCTGTCAGCCACACAGCTCCGAAGAAAAGGGTGGAAAAAAATAATAATATATATATTTTAATTTTTAACATAAAAAATTTTAAAGTTATTAATATAAAATTTTTAAAAAGTAAAATAATAATAAAAAAGAAGAGAGTAACCAAACCAGTAAACAAATCCACCAATGATAAGTTCTAAAAACTACACCAAGATAAACATAAAAATCAGAAGCAAGTCACTTGCAGACAGCAATCCCCAAGTCTACTGTTGCTCGCAAAGTCCACTGCCTCAATTTTGGGATGATTCGTTGTCTATTCAGGTATTCCACAGATGCAGGGCACATCATGTTGATTTTGGGGATTTAATCCGCTGCTCCTGAGGCTGCTGGGAGAGATTTCCCTTTCTCTTCTTTCTTCACACAGTTCCCGGGGTTCAGCTTTACTTTTGGCCCCACTTCTGTGTGTAGGTTGCCCTCAGTCCTCTGTTCCCCCCCCCCCCGAGAGGATGGGGTTAAAGCAGCAGCTGATTAGGGGGCTCTGGCTCACTCAGCTGGGGGCAGGAAGGGTATGGTAGTTATAATTGAAGTTCAGGTTGAGCCTGTGGTGGCAGAGGCCGGCATGACATTGCAACAGCCTGAGGCACACCCTGTGCTCTTCAGGGATTGTCCCTGGATCACAGAACCCTGGTAGTGGTGGGCTGCACAGTCTCCCAGGGTGGGTGTGGATAGTGACCTGTGCTTGAACACAGGATTCTTGGTGGCTGCAGCAGCAGCATTAGAGTTTCATGACTGTCTCTGGTGTCTGAGCTGACAGCCGTGGCTCATACCTATCTCTGGAGCTTGTTTAGGCAGTGCTTTGCCTTCTGTCAGCAGACGGGGAAGGAATACCCTCTCCTCAGGCACCCCGAAACAATGGTCTCTTGTCTCTTAGGAAGGTCCAGAGATTTTCCCAGACTCCCTCCTGGTTAGCTGTGGCACACTAGCCCCCTTCAGGCTTTGTTCACACAGCCAACCCCAGTCATCTCCCTGGGACCAGCCTCTCAGGCTGGTGAGTGCTGGTCAGCACCGATCCTCTGTGCAGGAATCTCTCTGCTTTGCCCTCTGCACCCCTGTTGTGCTTTTCTCCATGGCTCCGAAGCTTCCCCCATGACCTATCTCCCTGTCTCCACCAGTGAAGGGGCTTCCTAGTGTGTGGAAACTTTCCTCTTTCACAGCTCCCTCCTAGAGGTGCAGGTCCTGTCCCTATTCTTTTGTCTCTGTGTTTTCTTTTGCCCTACCCAGGTACATGGGGATTTTCTTGCCTTTTGGGAAGTCTGAGTTCTTCTGCCAGCATTCAGTAGGTGTTCTGTAGTAGTTGTTTCACATGTAGATGTATTTTTGATGTATCTGTGGGGAGCAAGGTGATCTCCATGTCTTATTCCTCTGCCATCTTGAAAGTCCCCCACTCAGCCTAACTTTTTAAATTAAATATACAGTTTCAATAAATTGTTAACTTAGTATTATAAATATATTAATACATATTTACTTTGTGATTAAAAATTCTTCAAAATAATCTACAAATTTTCCACCAATATTTAATACGAAATATAGCTAACATTTTTAAGTGCCTATCATGTACCAGTTATTCTTTTAAGTGTGTTATTTGTACTAGCTCATTTAATAATCCTAGTGGTCTATTAATATCTCCATTTTCCAAATGAGAAAACTGAGGTTCAATGAGTTTTAAAAAACTTAGACATGTCATATATTTAGTAAATAGTGATCAGGATTGAAATTTGAGTATCTTGTTCCAGAGCCTGAGCTTTTAGCCACTACCCTATATTAATTTAATTATCATAGTGAAGTTATTTCACTTTTCATTTAACTATTTTAATCAACCAATAACATTGTTCTCTAGTGAACTCTAATATACTCATAAACAGAGTGAAATTTTACCTCTTCTAAATAAACATGCACTAGATCCGTGTAACCAAGGTATTTATAAATGCATTGGTTTTTTAAAGATTTAATTTGTAGATCAGTTGTTCAAATATGGAAACAATAGTGTAAGTGGTGATTAGATGCCAAAGATAGTTACAAAGGCCTGTCTAATCCACTATTAACTAAGTAATTATTAATTAATGCATTAATATTCCTGCATCCTGATAGCAGGGAGACGAGTAAGGCAAAGAACACAGACACGTTTCTTCCCTTTTCTAAGGAGGAATAGGGCTGACTCAGGCAAAAGTTTAAAATAGCTAAAGTTTGACTTTGGTATTTCCCAAATATCCCTAGTGTCCTCAAACTGTTTTAGCCCATAGTATTTCATTTCTATGGCAATCAAGATTTTAATTTCCTTAAGTCAATTGATCTTTGTTATGTGTTAGGCGGGGAGCATGGAATTTAAATGAATAACAATATATAAATGACAGTTGTCCCATGATGGACCCAAAAGATATTCCTTGCCCAGATTAGTAGTAAATTAATTGAATTTGGTCTCTAAATGAGGAGAGCAAAATCCAGATGGCCCTGGAGACAGGTTTTCTCAGTAATTTGGGTAGTTTCATAAGAACCTGGCTCAATAGACCTCAATGGAAGAACAGGCTGATGTGGAGTTCCCTGAAGTCGTCATCCTCTAAGGCCACCTTGTTGACAGGAAATTCTAGATGTACATAGTTTTCTAGACGTTTCTGCCCCTTGGTGTCTAACATGTAAAGCATTGTTGGAGTGGGCAACCTCCTCATGGAGCATCTTCCCTGTTGTGACTGGTCTAGATATGTCCAGCCTAGACATCCTTCTCTGTGGAATAATGAGAGTTTGGGGGACTTTGGTAGTAATTAACTCTTTCCCTGATATCCTCATACACTGCAGGGTGCCTCTGTGTGTGTTTGTGTGTGCACACACGTGTGCATGCATGCATCCTCTCTGCACTACAGCAAAACAAAGACTTATGCTGTGGGGAAGGGCATTTTGAACATGTCTTTACTCCAGCTACATCTGGAGTGAGCTCTCCTATACATTTCAAGGTTTTTTTGTGTTTATTGTATATATGCATATATAACATATCAAGCCATAGTTTTTCTAATCTCACTAGTGTGAATACCAGCAGATCATGTCATCTATTGCAAAGGAGTCAGTACTGCAGACAGGAGCACTTTGTCCATAAGGATTATTTGCAAATCAGTTGTTTATATGTCTGGCATTTTGTTAATGAAGGGAATGTTTTTATTTTATTTTTTCCAGATGAAGTAGATGATGCTTTGGGATCTTTTTAGCACCACTTATTTTTTGCCAAGTAGGAGGATATTACACAGGTAGTCTCATCAAAGTAATTAGGTTGTTAGATAGGCTCTGTGTACGGCAGTTAATGTGATACATTAGTTAAATTGTAGCCCCAAAGGCTTGTGGGATCAGAATTGCAAACACAATCTGAGTTCCCAAGTCCCGTGAACTTATCCCTTTAGGATATACTACCACACCTGTCGTGAGAGGCAACACTGCAATAACTAACAGATTATCATCATAAGGGTCTGAGCAGATTCTCCTGGAGAAAACACTTGTGTAAAGATATTCAGTGTTTAAAGAGCACATCTGGATGTGATGGAATTTTTCCACAACCCCCAGTCCTGTCAGCCAAAGATAATACAATGCAAGTAGCACTGAATGACACTTCAGGCTGAATTCATAAGCAACCTGCCTCATTCAAAGTCAATGAAGAGACAGGACTTACAAGCCCATGCTGAAAAGTTATTGAAATGTGACTGACATCTCAAAGAAACGGTGTCATAAGGCTTGCATGACCTGGTGCTGAAACACAGTGGGGTTAATCAAAGTTATGGCAGTTGCGTACCACAAAGGTATTCCCTAGATTGAGTTATTTATTTTATTTAATTCATATCACAAAGTGGCTTTATTACCACCCTTCTACTTTCTCCCTTTAGCATTCAACCCCCAGTTTGTATTATTGGTTGTAAATTTTTACTTTGGTTACACTTTAAAAAGGAGGAAGTGTTAGTGAGGCTTCTGTGGATTAACACTAGTGTTACATCTCTTTCCTTTGCTTGAGTTCCCCAAGGAGATCTTGCACTTACACAGTTATGTTCCAATACAGGGTACCTCCTAGGAGAGGAGAATGGAGCAGCTAATCGACAGTCCTGTTAGAATTTTTTCACTAGTACATGAGTTAGATGACTTACTGGAACCCTACGTACTCTCAGAAAGACTCAGGAAGGAGACGGTAGAGATGTTTGATCTTGGTCTATCAAATCATTTTGTCTCTTTTTAATGGGAGACATATTCTACTGCCTAGTTCTAACCACTTGACTACTGTTTTATATTTATTTATTTATTTATTTATTTATTTTTCCTTTTTCTACTCAATGCCTCCTGAGGGCAGAAGTCAACCTTCTGAGAACAACTCTAACATAACCATGAATAATAGTTACCAGCAGTTCTGTTATATTTATAATTTATTCTGAATGTTTGCATGAGTTCTCTCTAATATCATTGTAAAATACAGAAGGTATATCATCATCATCTGACAGTAAAGATAGCTAATAACCATGCCTAACAGAAGAAGGGGATAAAGGGATAAAAAAAAGACAACTCGCTCTGAGATTAACAGAATCTGGTAAATGCTATAATTATGTTCATGGTAATTATGCTTATGTTGAAAATGTGCAAGAAATTTTGAGTTATGTTTATACATGTTAGAAGGTAAAAATGCATGATAGAAATTGTATGCATGAAAAGTGTGTGTGTGTATGTTTCAATCCAGTGCTCTGGCCTTATTTCAACTCTTCGCTTTTGTCCAATATATCTTGTTTTTGTTTTTGTTTTCTACTTTGTGAATCTATTAGGAATGAGTCACTAGTTAAAATAGTAGAGTCACAAACTTCTATAAGTTTGGCTGCTAAGTCAAACATCTGCTCTTCCCTAGAATCTATTTATCTATCTATCTTTCTCTATAACTACATATTCTCTATTCTATAGAGAATATATATATATATATATACATATATATTATATATATATATATATATATATATATATATATATATATATATATATATTTAGACTTTATATACATTCATTAGAGCTAAAAGATCTGGAAAAGAAATTTGTTTTTCTATCCTTCCAGACAATTCTACAAAATAACACTATAAAATAAGTGCTAGGTTTGATAATATCAAATAAATTATGTATTCTGGAATCAATCCACAATTCATATTAAAGTCTGTCACAATAATACAAGGGAAAAAAAGAGAAAAATGACAATAAAATGACTGCATACTTTGTTATTAATAATTTTAAAAATATTAAAAAGGGATGAGAGTTAGACTTGGGAAAGATCACCTTAGAAAGAAAGTATATCAAACATGACTAGCAAAGAACTTTTCTTTTATGAAGAATAATGGTTTAATGTTTAATTAATCTTATCCATTTCTGCATTTATGGGAAGGCAGAGAAGAGTCTGCTTTATAATGTAGAAAATTAAATATTAAAACCTTGGTGCCTACCAGACATTTTCTTATTATGAATGAGCATTTTCACTTTCTGCACACACAAAGAAAGAAACAGGAGGTAGATGTAGTTCCTTAGCTCTACAGGAAAGGATTACTTCAAGGTAGTCTCTAGTAACAAGATGATACCATCTTGCTACTAGAAACAAAAAATGTCAGAGATGAATACATGTTTAAAGCTAAAACAGAAATAAAATGCAAAACTATAAGATGACTATAATATATAATATAAATCCTTAATTCTAGATGTAGTAAATGAAGTAATTCTTCAGCTTTTGGTCCAAAATTGTACATTGCTTACAGGATATTACAATAGTTTTCATATTTTATGATGCCTTTTCTAGTGAGAAAACTGAAGTAAGGTATTAATTTAAAATAATAAAATGCTGCCAAGATTAAAACACAGAAATAACAGTTGAGAACAACGAAAAGACAGATCGGATATTTAAATGTTTAATTCAAATTGGTGCCTATTTTTGTTACTTATAGTTTAGGCCAAATGATATATTTTGCAATTAAATATGAAAGTTTGACCTACATTTTAAGCTATCATTTGAACCTTTGGTCTCTAATATATTATTTATCACAAAGGAAGGATTGTAAAAGGGGTCAAGGAAGGGTCTGTATCACAGGAGTCCCACCTCTTTGGAGATGGATGTGAAATAAATTCATCCCTACTGATCATCAGAGATTCTTTACCCCACTATGTCTGGGATATTGCTCCTGGAAAACATAATTGATTTGAACGGAAAAGAAGCCACACATTACAAACATCATTCCTAAACTTAAAGGATTAATATGTGTGATTTAACTTGGCAAATTATTCTAAAATTTTTGTGTGTAATTCTGAACTTGTTGACATCTTGATTGTTAACCCTACAATTTGTTGCCTCTAAGTTTAAACTAGGATAGAAATATTACATACATAAAATCTCAGCGATTTTTTTCACTCATGATTTTTTTCACTATTGCTATTAGAAAGCATTAATAACAATTATGGGGAATTTAGCAGAAAAATTAGAGGAGGTTCAGAAAAAGGTGGGGAAGTAGATAAATTCCAAAGAAACTGTGTACACATCTTTATCTGATTTTCACACATCTTTCAGTTCTACCTCAATGATCATCTTCAGCTACAGATCAGTATGTTGTACAATGTGTTGCTTGGACAAGTGCCTCAGAGAGAGATTATGGATATGGTAAACACATGATTTCAGTTACAGTAGGCGTGTAACGGCCTGAATATCCCTACTCTTGATTTAATTACAAGAGACCACCTTTCAATGAAAACACAACCCTTGCCCACCCGTCTATCTGCACATCTGAGTCCGTGTGCCCACACCAACTTCACACCTGGAACTTCTGCCATTCTCAGGAAGAGATGCTCTCTTTTCACAGGGACTACAAACACAAGTGTCTAGTTCAGTTTAATTATCTATCAAATTGCTTTTTGTACCTATATATATGACAAATTCTAATTGGTAAGCTGTATGAAAGTGTAAGGAATCAGAGTTAGAAAATTAAAGTTGATTTTCTGGTCAGGGGAAACAAGGAAAGAATGGATATTACTTCACCTTCAATTTTCATTTTTTCCCTATTAGCAACCAAAGCTCCCATTTAACCATGTTACAAAGTACCTTCCCACCTCCAGGACTATATCTAGATTACTTGAAATATACTCTTCATTCACCTTCCCATTTTCTAATCTACAAATAAAAGCTTATACCTTTCAAGAAGTTTTTCCTGATTTCTCCAGCTAGAAATATCTTAGAGGTTCACAGTTGTGTTTACTCTCTTATATCTATGCAAAATGAAAGTTTAGTTCAAAGACCTTCCATTTTCACTGCGTTTTAGTCAATTTAAATTAAGATATAAAAGCCCTGGGCTTCCCTGGTGGCGCAGTGGTTGAGAGTCCGCCTGCCGATGCAGGGGACACGGGTTCGTGCCCCGATCCGGGAGGATCCCACGTGCCGCGGAGCGGCTGGGCCCGTGAGCCATGGCCGCTGAGCCTGTGCGTCCGGAGCCTGTGCTCCGCAACGGGAGAGGCCACAGCAGTGAGAGGCCCGCGTATCGCCAAAAAAAAAAAAAAAAAAAAAAAAAAAGATATAAAAGCCCTGTTTGTCAAATAGAAGGCATTATTTTTTTAATATAAATTTATTTATTTATTTATTTATTTATTTATGGTTGCGTTGGGTCTTTTTTTTTTCTTTTTATTAGTTTCTGCTTTATAACAAAGTGAATCAGTCATACATATACATCTGTTCCCATATCCCTTCCCTCTTGCGTCTCCCTCCCTCCCACCCTCCCTATCCCACCCCTCCAGGTGGTCACAAAGCACCGGGCTGATCTCCCTGTGCTATGTAGCTGCTTTCTACTATCTATACATAGTTCATAGCAACAATAAAAGATAAAAGCAGAAATTCAAAATAATTTTAACAGTCTGTAAAAGTGGGTCAAAATCAACAACAGAGAAGTTAATAATAATTTATGCCAAGTATAGAATATAGAATTTAAAAAAAATAGGTGACTTTAAATATAGGACTACAAATATGGTTGACAAACTCTGTACCAAAAAGATTGAGGTCCTTAATGTATTGTGAGGTGAATAAAGTTAAAATATTCAACACAAGGTGATATGTCAGAGAGAAAGAAAACACTACTCTTCATCTTTCCTTCTAGTTAAAATCTATGTGTTCCTTAGGGACCAGCTCAGATCCAAATACATCAAGATGTCTATCATAACTACTTCACATGTTTTCTGGATGCCTCCAATATTCGTTTTATGTACCACAGTTTAAAATGGTATTTTCTTGTAAGATATTTCAGTGATGCTCCTCAGAAGTTAAATTCATAGATTGGGTACCTGTATCATGAGAAACAAGACTTCAAAAGTTTTCTGCAACTGTCAGACCATATATAGGCAATACTGTGCCCATATAAAATCTGTATATCAGATTTTTGAACAAGAAATGTAAGATCTCAAAAACTAAAAAATAAAATAAATTTGGGATATAACATTTGGATCTATCTACAATAAAAGAGGGGCACAATAAGTTGCTTCAAAATTTTGGTGGGTCTTAAGATGGAGAAAAGTTGATCTATTCATTTTTATGTCAGAGCATAGAGAGAGGAGTAACAGATAAAAATAACAGAGAAGTAGATTTTTAGTTTGACATGCAACTAAAGCCTCATCATGAAATAGGCCACCCTTAGAATGAGTTTCATATATCTGGATATATTTGCAAATTGGCTGAATGAAACTGCAAGGAATTTGGATCACAATTCTTACATTGCTTGGAAAGTTGGATTACATGAATGCAAGATTTCCTTCAGCTCTACAATTCTATAATTTCAAATTTAAATTCTATGTCATAACGTTACAGAAAAAGACAACGTCTTTTCATTAGTTTAATGCTCTATAGAACACTGGTCTATATCAAAGGGAGATAAAAGATTTGCCTAAGAGGGAAATTGGAACAAACCCAGGTTCCCTGGCAGGCAGTTTGTGTTTTATTTAAATGACTACATCACCTCTTCTTGTGTTGCTCATCTAGAAATGAAAGGTTATAAAAAGACATTGCTAAGAAAATATCTTAATAGTGAAGTTTAGACTACTCATGGAATAAATTAATCAAAAGCTAGAAAGAGTGAATGTTTCAGGGGCTAATTTAGTTTAGGAATACATGGAAGTCTCATGTTTTCCTTTAAAAGGTTCACAGTGAGGGTAGTATGGAAAAAAATTCTATCTAAAGACACCTGTGAATGTTCATAGTCAGATAGTTCTCTCGAAAGATGTATAGAAATGGAAATTTATTAAGGCAGGAGAGGGAGACTTCTGCTCCTGAAAATTTGCCCTGTTGAAAATTTGCATCAATAGCACTTTGATGTTTTTAAAATATATATATCCTATAATTATATTTTCATGTTGAGCAATTGAACTTCTATAAAAGTGACTATTTTTAATAAAATCTTCTAAGACAGCCTCCAAGTGTTTTCAAAATAACTATGAAAGCCAATGTTGACAAAAATACGCAATTTAAAAATCAAAAGCCCTCATGGTGGTATCCTCTTCTTTTCCCATTTTCAATATAGCAAACATCAGGATTCAGGAGAATTTAAAATTCAGAACACTCCCTGAGGTTCTTAGATATAGGTCATTTCATTTAGATAAAAACACAAACTTGTAATAAATGATATAAATCACCCTTTATCACAGGATTAGCTGTTTTGATAATCCAGAATAAGCCCTTTTTTTTGGCACACTAATTCACAACAGCTCATATAAATGGCCACCCCAAGGGGACCTGGAATCACTAGCCCTGCTGCTCACACAGCATTAAGATGACCCTGGAGAATCAGAGCCACTGAAATTGTGGTGCCACAGCCAATTCTCTCTTGCTGCATTTTGCTCTAACAACATATGCATGCTTCTTCACTTAAAGTTTTTTTTTTCATTCTTTTTGTTTTAATTCAAAAGCACATTCTTAACGAATATAAGGCTGAATTGCAGGGTGGCTTGCTGCTATAGTATATCTGAAAATACTCCCAAACAGTGGCATATAGAAACATAGCAACACGCTTGAGAGCAAACAAGGCATCTATAAATACACTCCAGGGGCTTCTAAAACAATGAAGAAGTGGCATCTGGCATGGGTGAGGTGGCAATTTAAACTCTTCAAGTCTTCATTCAAATTGATGTTTAAAATTCTTTCAAATAACTGATTAAAGAGAAAAAGAAATCATGTTGTGTTGGTTGGATTTTCTGCCATTGAAACTGGAAAGAAACTGTAGTTATGAAGTAGCAACGACATGTGAGGAATGAGAAATATCCAGTCCCCTGTATAATATGGATTGGTTTATGAAAATCATTCCTGGGGGGAGCAGTGGAGGAGAGCACAGCAACAGGGGTGCAGAGGGCAAAGCAGAGAGATTCCCGCACAGAGGATCGGTGCCGACCAGCCCTCACCAGCCCGAGAGCCTTGTCTGCTCACCCGCCGGGGCGGGCGGGGCTGAGAGATGAGTCTCGGACTTCGGTCAGAGCGCAGGTAGGGGACTGGTGGCGAGAACACAGCCTGAAGGGGTTAGAGCACCACGGCTGGCCAGGAGGGAGTCCGGGGAAAAGTCTGGAGCTGCCGAAGAGGCAAGAGACTTTTTCTTCCCTCTTTGTTTCCTGGTGCGCAAGGAGAGGGCATTAAGAGCGCTGCATAAAGGAGCTCCAGGGACGGGTGCGAGCCCCGGCTAACAGCGCGGACCCCAGAGACGGGCATGAAACGCTAAGGTGGCTGCTGCCGCTACCAAGAAGCCTGTGTGCAGCACAGGTCACTATTCACACCCCCCTTCCGGGAAGCCTGTGCAGCCCGCTATTGTCAGGGTCCCGGGATCCAGGGACAACTTCCCCGGGAGAACACACGGCACGCCTCAGGCTGGTGCAACGTCCCACCGGCCTCTGCTGCCACAGGTTCGCCCTGCACCCTGCACACCTCCCTCCACACAGCCTGAGTGAGCCAGAGCCCCCCAATCAGCTGCTCCTTTAACCCTGTCCTGTCTGAGCGAAGAACAGACGCCCTTCAGCAACCTACAGGCAGAGGCAGGGCCAAATCCAAAGCTGAGCCCCGGGAGCTGTGCCAACAAAGAAGAGAAAGGGAAATCTCTCCCAGCAGCCTCAGGAGCAGCAGATTAAATCTCCACAATCAACTTGATGTGCCCTGCATCTCTGTGGAATAGCTGAATAGACAACGAATCATCCCAAATTGAGGAGGTGGACTTTGAGAGCAAGATTTATTATTTTTTCCCCTTTTCTTCTTTTTGTGAGTGTGTATGGGTATGCTTCTGTGTGAGATTTTGTCTGTATAGATTTGCTTTCACCATTTGTCCTAGGGTTCTATCCGTTCATTTTTTGTTTTTTTTACTTAAATTTTTTTTCTTAAAAATTATTTCGTATTTTAATAACGTTATTTTATTTTATCTTACTTTATTTTATTTTATTTTATCTTCTTTCTTTCTTTCTTTCTTTCTTTCTTTCTTTCTTTCTTTCTTTCTACTTTTTCTCCCTTTTATTCTGAGCCATGTGGATGAAAGGGTCTTGGTGCTCCAGCCAGGAGTCAGTGTTGTGCCTCTGAGGTGGGAGAGCCAACTTCAGGACATTGGTCCACAAGAGACCTCCCAGCTCCACGTAATATCAAATGGCGAAAATCTCCCAGAGATCTCCATCTCAACACCAACACCCAGCTTCACTCAACGACCAGCAAGCTACAGTGCTGGATACCGTATGCCAAACAACTAGCAAGACAGGAACACAACCCCACCCATTAGCAGAGAGGCTGCCTAAAATCGTAATAAGTCCACAGACACCCCAAAACACACCACCAGATGTGGACCTGCCCACGAGAAAGACAAGATCCAGCCTCATCCACCAGAACACAGGAACTAGTCCCCTCCACCAGGAAGCCTACACAACCCACTGAATCAACTTTACACACTGGGAACAGACACCAAAAACAACAGGAACTACGAACCTGCAGCCTGCAAAAAGGAGACCCAAAACACAGTAAATAAGCAAAATGAGAAGACAGAAAAACACACAGCGGATGAAGGAGCAAGATAAAAACCCACCAGACTTAACAAATGAAGAGGAAATAGGCAGTCTACCTGAAAAAGAATTCAGAATAATGAGATAAAGATGATCCAAAATCTTAGAAATAGAATAGAGAAAATGCAAGAAACATTTAACAAGGACCTAGAAGAACTAAAGATGAAACAAGCAACAATGAACAACACAATAAATGAAATTACAAATACTCTAGAAGGGATCAATAGCAGAATAACTGAGGCAGAAGAATGGATAAGTGACCTGCAAGATAAAATAGTGTAAAAAACTACTGCAGAGCAGAATAAAGAAAAAAGAATGAAAAGAAATGAGGACAGTCTCAGAGACCTCTGGGGCAACATTAAATGCACCAACATTTGAATTATAGGGGTTTCAGAAGAAGAAGAGAAAAAGAAAGGGACTGAGAAAATATTTGAAGAGACTATAGATGAAAACTTCCCTAATATGGGAAAGGAAATACTTAATCAACTCCAGGAAGCACAGAGAATCCCATACAGGATAAACCCAAGGAAAAACACGCCAAAACACATATTAATCAAACTGCCAAATATTAAATACAAAGAAAACATATTAGAAGCAGCAAGGGAAAAACAACAAATAACATACAAGGTAATCCCCATAAAGTTAACAGCTGATCTTTCAGCAGAAACTCTGCAAGCAAGAAGGGAGTGGCAGGACATATTTAAAGAGATGAAGGAGAAAAACCTACAACCAAGATTACTCTACCCAACAAGGATCTTATTCAGATTAGATGGAGAAATTAAAACCTTTACAGACAAGCAAAAGCTGAGAGAGTTCAGCACCACCAAACCAGCTTTACAAAAAATGCTAAAGGATCTTCTCTAGGCAAGAAACACAAGAGAAGGAAAAGACCAACAATAACAAACCCAAAACAATTAAGAAAATGGGAATAGGAACATACATATCGATAATTACCTTAAATGTAAATGGATTAAATTCTCCAACCAAAAGACAGGACTGGCTGAATGGATACAAAAACAAGACCCATAAATATGCTGTCTACAAGAGACCCACTTCAGACCTAGAGACACATACAGACTGGAAGTGAGGGGATGGAAAAAGATATTCCAGGCAAATGGAAACCAAAAGAAAGTTGAAGTAGCACTTTTTGTATCAGACAAAATAGACTTTAAAATAAAGACTATTAGAAGAGATAAAGAAGGACACTACATAATGATCAAGGGATCAATCCAAGAAGAAGATATAACAATTGTAAATATTTATGCACCCAGCATAGGAGCACCTCAATACATAAGGCAAAAACTGACAGCCATAAAAGGGGAATTTGACAGTAACACATTCATAGTAGGGGACTTTAACACCCCACTTTCACCAATGGACAGATCATCCAAAATGAAAAAAAAATAAGGAAACACAAGCTTTAAATGATACATTAAACAAGATGGAATTAATTGATATTTATAGGACATTCCACCTGAAAACAACAGAATACACTTTCTTCTCAAGGGATCATGGAACATTCTCCAGGATAGATCATCTCTTGGGTCACAAGTCAAGCCTTGGTAAATTTAAGAAAATTGAAAGCATATTAAGTATCTTTTCCAACCACAATGCTATAAGACTAGATATCAATTACAGGAAAAACATCTGTAAAAAATACAAACACATAGAAGCAAAATAATACACTATGGGAAAACCAAGAGATCACTGAAGAAATCAAAGAGGAAATAAGAAAATACCTAGAAACAAATGATAATGAAAACAGGGCAACCCAAAACCTATGGGGTGCAGCAAAACCAGTTCTAAGAGGGAAGTGTATAGCAATACAAACCTACCTTAAGGAACAAGAAACATCTCAAATAAAGAAATTAACCATACACCTAAAGCAATTAGAGAAATAAGAACAAGCCCCAACACTGCCAAATTTAGCAGAAGGAAAGAAATCATAAGATCAGATCAGAAATAAATGAAAAAGAAATGAAGGAAACGATATCAAAGATCAATAAAACTGAAAGCTGGTTATTTGAGAAGATAAACAAAATTGAAAAACCACTAGCCAGACTCCTCAAGAAAAAAAAAGGGAGAAGACTCAGATCAATAGAATAAGAAATGAAAAAGGAGAAGTAAAAACTGACATTGCAGAAATGCAAAAGATCATGAGAGATTACTACAAGCAACTCTATGCCAATAAAATGGATAACCTGGAAGAAATGGACAAATTCTTAGAAATGCACAACCTGCCAAGACTGAATTAGGAAGAAATAGAAAATATGAACAGACCAATCACAAACACTGAAATTGAAACTGTGATTAAAAATCGTCCAACAAACAAAAGCCCAAGACCAGATGGCTTCACAGGTGAATTCTATCAAACATTAAGAGAAGAGCTAACACCTATCCTTCTCAAACTCTTCCAAAATATAGCAGAGGGAGGAACACTCCGAAACTCATTCTACAAGTCCACCATCACCCTGAAACCAAAACCAGACAAGGATGTCACAAAGAAAGAAAACTACAGGCCAATATCACTGATGAACATGGATGCAGAAATCCTCCACAAAATACTAGCAAACAGAATCCAGAAGCACATTAAGAGGATCATACACCATGATCAAGTGGAGTTTATTCCAGGAATGCAAGGATTCTTCAATATAAACAAATCCATCAATGTGATACACCATATTAACAAATGGAAGGAGAAAAACCATATTGTCATCTCAATAGATGCAGAGAAAGCTTTCGACAAAATTCAACACCCATTTATGATAAAAACCCTACAGAAAGTAGGCATAGAGGGAACTTTCCTCAATATAATAAAGGCCATATATGACAAACCCAAAGCCAACATTGTCCTCATGGTGAAAAACTGAAAGCATTTCCACTAAGATCAGAAATAAGACAAGGTTGGCCACTCTCACCACTCTTATTCAACATAGTTTTGGAAGTTTTAGCCAGAGCAATCAGAGAAGAAAAGGAAATAAATGGAATCCAAATTGGAAAAGAGTAAGTAAAGCTGTCACTATTTGCAGATGACATGATACTATATGTAGAGAATCCTAAAGATGCTACCAGAAAACTACCAGAGCTAATCAATGAATTTGGTAAAGTAGCAGGATACAAAATAAATGCACAGAAGTCTCTAGCATTTGTATACACTAATGATGAAAAATCTGAAAGTGAAATCAAGAAAACACTCCCATTTACCATTGCAACAAAAAGAATAAAATATCTAGGAATAAACCTACCTAAGGAGACAAAAGACCTGTATGCAGAAAATTATAAGACACTGATGAAAGAAATTAAAGAGGTTACACATAGATGGAGAGATATACCATGTTCCTGGATTGGAAGAATCAGCATTGTGAAAATGACTTTACTACCCAAAGCAATCTACAGATTCAATGCAATCCCTATCAAACTACCACTGGCATTTTTCACAGAACTAGAACAAAAAATTTCACAATTTGTATGGAAACACAAAAGACCCCGAATAGCCAAAGCAATCTTGAGAACGAAAAACGGAGCTGGAGGAATCAGGCTCCCTGACTTCAGACTATACTACAAAGCTACAGTAATCAAGACAGTGTGGGACTGGCACAAAAACAGAAATATAGATCAATGGAACAGGATAGAAAGCCCAGAGATATACCGACACACATATGGCCGCCTTATCTTTGGTAAAGGAGTCAGGAATGTACAGTGGAGAAAGGTCAATCTCTTCAATAAGTGGTGTTGGGAAAACTGGACAGGTACATGTAAAAGTGTGAGATTAGAACACTCCCTAACACCATACACAAAAATAAGCTCAAAATGGATTACATATCTAAGCATAAGATCAGAAAGTATCAAACTCTTAGAGGAAAACATAGGCAGAACACTCTATGACATATATCACAGCAAGATCCTTTTTGACCCACCTCCTAGAGAAATGGAAATAAAAAGAAAAATAAACAAATGGGACCTAATGAAACTTCAAAGCTTTTGCACAGCAAAGGAGACCATAAACAAGACCAAAAGACAACCCTGAGAATGGGAGAAAATATTTGCAAATGAAGCAACTGACAAAGGATTAATCTCCAAAATTGACAAGCAGCTCATGCAACTCAATAACAAAAAACAAATAACCCAATCCAAAAATGGGCAGAAGACCTAAATAGACATTTCTCCACAGAAGATATACAGACTGCCAACAAACACATGAAAGAATGCTCAACATCATTTATCATTAGAGAAATGCAAATCAAAACTACAATGTGATATCATCTCACACTGGTCAGAATGCCCATCATCAAAATATCTAGAAACAATAAATGCTGGAGAGGGTGTGGAGAAAAGGGAACACTCTTGCACTGCTGGTGGGAATGTGAATTGGTACAGCCACTATGGAGAACAGTATGGAGGTTCCTTAAAAAACTACAAATAGAACTACCATATGACCCAGCAATCCCACTACTGGGCATATGCCCTAAAAAAACCATAATTCAAAAAATAGTCATTTACAAAAATATTCATTGCAGCTCTATTTACAATAGCCAGGAGATGGAAACAACCTAAGTGTCCATCATCGGATGAATGGATAAAGAAGATGTGGCACATATATACAATGGAATATTACTCAGCCATAAAAAGAAATGAAATTGAGTTATTTATAGTGAGGTGGACGTACCTAGAGTCTATCATACAGAGTGAAGTAAGTCAGAAAGAGAAATCAAATACCGTATGCTAACACATATATAAGGAATCTAAGAAAAAAAAATGTCATGAAGAACCTAGAGGTAAGCCAGGAATAAAGACACAGACCTACTAGAGAATTGACTTGAGGTTAAGGGGAGGGGGAAGTGTAAGTTGTGACAAAGTGAGAGAGTTGCATGGACAAATATACACTACCAAACGTAAAATAGATATCTAGTGGGAAGCAGCCACATAGCCCAGGGAGATCAACTCGGTGCTTTGTGACCAGCTAGAGGGGTGGGATATGGAGGGTGGGAGGGAGGGAGACACAAGAGGGAAGAGATATGGGAACATATGTATATGTATAACTGATTCACTTTGTTATAAAGCAGAAACTAACACACCAATGTAAAGCAATATACTCCAATAAAGATGTAAAAAAAATAAATTAATTAATAAATTAATTTAAAAAATCATTCCTGAGTGGGAAGATTACTATTTATTATCGTTGTTAATAATAACGCATTTCATTGATTCTAAGTTGCCATCAGTTGTACAGTGTATTATGATTTCATGTGCCATTAAATATGTTATCAATTAATTTTAAGATGCCATTGATTGCAATATGCAGCACAATTTCAGAAGTATCAAAATGGCTATTGTGAATTGTTAGAATAAAGTAATAATGTTTTCTAGTTTGTATTTTATTTGCTCTTTTATGGTTCTATGACTTGGGGGGAATGGAAGAACTTGGGGCATCATAGTCAGAGCAAACCGGAAATCTGGCTTCAGATATCAGCTTGTGTGTACCCAATTTATATTTTCTACATCTCCCTCCATTTTCTTTCTACACATCTTGGTTTATACGGGGTGTTTCCTGTCTTTTTTTTCAATATGTCTCTCTTTGATTCACATAAAACTTAAGGTTTTCTAAAACTATTAGGTGGAACATCTAACCAATCACCAGTAATTCACAACCAAGTTAATTTCACAACAAGAACACTGGTGGGCAGTGTTTAGGAGAGAGGAACAATTAGAGGTTTGCAAACTGCAGTATTCTGAGGGGAGGATGTAAAATGAGAATACTCAAAGAGAATTTGCAAATGTATGCAGTAAAATTGTCAGGAGTCAATTTAAAAAAGCACATCTGGGAGAAATTCCAGTACATTTTCAAATTGGAGAGAAGTGTTGGCATGTTTTCCCATCACATTTTTCTCTCCTATAATACTGTCTTGGACAGTGGGAGAATTGGAGAGCTGGTAATGTTGATTGCAGTGAAGCAATGCTATCCATGTTTCTTGCTCCCAGAAAGCAAGAAAGGGCTTCCCTTACATGTCTATGATTGTGCTTCCTCAACTGCAGTTACCTCCTCTCCACCATGCTGAATATTCTTAAACTCTAAGCATAAGTGATAAGGTAGAGAATGAATCAGTCCTTTAGTGTAGCACCTGTGACTCTTCAAGAGTACCTGTGTTCCATATGGCATCAGAGTCTAAACCTGTGTTTGGTCCTTTGAGTTTGTTGCATCATCTAATGCTAAAGTAAGGAAGCTTGGGAGGAGGGACTGAGTACCTGCTTTGAGAATCCAATATGCTACACTTAATTGCACCTGCTAGAAATGAAGGGTAACTAAACTATCTGCATAAATGCTGTAGTTTCAGATGGATAACACTGTTTAGTCTCTTGAGGCAGAGACTAAAACTGCAATCTGAATCAATCACTTAAACCTTAATTTGACATTTTACAAATTAGGTAATAATAATAATAATAATAATGATAGGGCAGAACAGTAAAATATCTGTGGCTCCAATTTTTCTGTCCCCAAATTTTATACAATGTGTTTATGAAGGTTCTATAAAATGACTGATGGCAATTACTTATATCTATTTACCCTGTGATATTATTGTGTAGCCATATAAGTAGCAAGGACTTCTCATTTATTCATTTTACCTGGTAAATATTTTATCATTGTCTATGAAGAGTCAGCGACTGATACATGTAAGTCAAATCATATTCAGGTAATAATGTCAGGAAGAAGACTGATTGGTAATCTATTTAAATCAAATCTTCTCTGTTGAAATCTCCAACCATAAACTCAAAGAAAGCACCAGAATATCTATCACTATTTCCTCAATCTGCTTTCTCAAATGTAATTTTGTAGGTCAAAATTTTGGGGTGATCCTCTTGCCTCCATCATAACAATGAAAATATAGCGTGAATTATCTTTAGTGATAAAGAACAGTTACCAAAATAAAGATGATTCAACTCTTGCACAGTGAGCTATGTTGTAATGCAAATTGGCTTTCAGCTGCTGTGACATGTAATTTTATAATACATTTTAGAACATTTAACCTATCCACATTTTTTCAGCTCTGTTTGCAATAGTGAGAGGTAACGTTATTGTTACAGATTCTGCTAAAGCTACCTATGTGCTATTAATATATAGGAACAAAAGGGAATTCTTTCTTCTCTGGTGGTCTCTTCCAGCTACTCAAAATCTGCTTGGCCTAAAAATGTCATCAACACCAAGGATTATTTGATTTTCTTTCTTCATAATCGATTACTTGGCTTTTACTAAAAATCACAATTTAAAAATGCCTAAAAAGGAGAGAAAATCTGATCAATTCCATGTCAAAAATTTCTAAAAATTTTTGAAGCTGAAAGGAATGTCCATAAAGAAGCTAATTCCAGTCATTTTCAGTAGTCATGCATATATCATACAGTAAAGAAAAATGAAATTTTCTATGAGAGAGAGAGAGAAAGAGACCGGAAAGAAGTCCATTTTAACTCAATGGAAAATGCATGAATTTCTTTATTATATGAAGTGGCCTTGAAGCCTACCTTTACTATTTGAGAGATTCTGAGCAAAGTACTCTGTCTCATTGAGCCTTAGTATCCTCCTCTAAAAAACGGTGGAAATACACATGCTCTTTTCATTGAGTTGTTGTGAGGACCAAATGATCTGGTATATTTAGACTGTTTAGCACATTGCAGGCACATCACGGGCACTCAGTACATGGTATCCATTATTTAAGCAAGTTATGTAAATTGCATGAAATATTTAAAATATGATTAGGATGGTTTTCGTGTGTTCATGCTTTATTTATGGTCTGTGCCACTTGACCTAAAGTACTGAACTTAATGGTAATCTATTAATGTATCATTGAAAATAGCTAGTACAAATCAGAGTAACTAAATACTTTGATCAAATCACACAAATTTCTCCCAGGAAGTAAAATGGAACAGTTGTGGTTTAAAGTAAAATAATACAAAACAATATCAACAGTATTTATAGCTGTTTGATTGAGGAAATGGATCTCCAGTAGTGAGAATCCTAAGCATTGGTACCTGTATCAGGAAGGAAATGTCACTCCCCCGCCACCCCACCCCCAGTTTTCAAGGGCAAAACTCTAGGCAGCTCTATCACATGTGCATCTTCTTCTGTCCCAACATCTGCCATGTCTTATTTTGCATAAGCCATGATGGATTCTATCAAATCACCCAAGTAATAACATAACCATCTGAAACGTTAACAGGAGACTTTCTTCTGACATCAGCTGTCACACTATGTGTGAATTAAATTTGCTCCATTAAAACAATTTGACTTTGTTCTGAATATTCAGTGTTGCCATTCAAATCTGTAAGCAGTCTTCTTGCCTCTTCACTGCTATTAACAAGTCTTAATCGCTCAGAGATTCAGCACAGTTGGATATTGCAATCAGAGCAAATTCCCAATTGGTTCCAGCACAGAGGTTACCAATGAAACTGGTAGAGTGATCATATAAAATTCTCTAACTTCATCTCTTTTTGTCCTAATTCTCTGTGAGAAAAAAAATGCAACTATATAGAAACTTATTTGTAGACTGCGATTTCTTGAATTTGCAGTGGCTGTTAATATCCAGTATTGCCAAGGATTTGAACATATCCCAAACATATGACTATTACTTTAAAATTAAACCATCCTGACAATCAGCAGTTTTGCTTCTCGATGTGTATGACTTGTACATCTGGCTACCCAGTCCAGGGGGGAGGCAACCACTGTAATAGGCTCAGGTTGTACATGGCACGACATCTGCTCTCCAGTACCCAATCTGACTCTGGATATATACCCTTGAAATAAGTAATCGTGCTTTCATTAACTCTAAAACAGTTCCCACATTTGGTCACAGGTAATAAACAGTTAATAATTGAGACAACGGAATTATTTTCGAGTAGTCTTTATTGGTGTTTGGAGGTTATTTTTGTGACAGAGTTGAATATTTTTCTTTATCTGAAATACACCCTTCATTAGGTAATTCCATCAGCTGATTTCCCTTCTGCTACTGGAAATGTTATTTTCCCCATGGCCTTATTTTTTTAAAAAAACAATAATATTCATGAGGTTTAAGAAAGAGTTAAATCATAAAAGAACAAGCTTGCTAATGTCAATGGGTAGTGATTTATGACAAGAGCACTTTTATTCAATTATTGTCTGAAAGACTAAATATACCTCCTGGGGTCCAGAATTTAGTCACACAAAGTGTCTGGCTCACATTGCCGAAACTGACCGTTAATTACAAGGATCACAGGTGGCAATCCATGTATATCTTAGCTTTTTCTGGAAAATGTGCAGCATGAGAACTATTAGAGGTAAAAGTCCACTGGTAGAAAAATAGGAGAAAAATATTGCAAAATGACATATCCTTTAAAGTATCTAAGTCAAACTCTTTGATTTAGAAACCAGAAAACCTAGGGGAATCATACTGACAAGTACATACATCTGGTATTTAGCTGCTTCTAGTCCAGGGTCCAGTCCTCTCTACTCTAGGTGGGGTCTTCTCAACCCTAAGAGCACATTATAATCACTTTCAGTGCTTTTTAAAAATAATAGTTTTGGGCTTTTACCTACAAAGATTCTGATTTAATTGATCTGGGGTGGGGCCTGTAACTGGTGTTTCTTAAAAGCTCCCAGTTAATTCCAATGTGCCTTCTCCATAGATCTTTGTTTGTACCATCAGGAGAAATATTTCTCTTAGGATCAGAGAGGTTATTTTGAGAAATGCATGCTCTGGACACTGTGGATAGTGGGTAGTACATTTCTCCTGCCTTTGCTACTGAAAAGCTTAAAGTCTGGTATGCAGTAAAAGCTGGCTGCATCGGCCTCCAGGGCATACATTCTTTTCTAGTTCCGTTTTATGACACTACATTTTCTTTCTTTTGCATTTGTTTCCACATTTGTATGTAATATTTGTTATTTTGATGTTTTACGTTTTGTTGGAAGCTACTTTTGAAGAACAAGTTGGGACAGCACAAAAGATAAGGAACTATATCCCTAACAACAGAGAAACAAGACAAATATATGATTAAAAGCCATGAGAGGCCAAAAGAAAGAGGGTTAGAAGGTCTTTATACATTTTGTTTGAAATTCCACAAACCCTTTAATATGGACAAAAATTAAAGAGAGACAAGAGCACATATGCAACAGGAATGGTGGGCTAAGTGTTATGAGTGAGTGGGAAAAGGAGAAAAAGAATTGGAAAAAAGAGGCATGAAAGTTAAATAGTGGGAAAAAGAAAGGTGGGGAAGCAGAATGGTATGTCAGTTTTGGATTACGTGGGGTAACCGTGATCCTGAGTCTCAGCAATGTGATTACACCATCCTATTGTTCCCTATTTTCTGGCAGCATCATATGGAGTCCATTCTGCATCAATAACTATTTACAAAGTGCCAATATTTTCAGTGGCTGTTAAGACTTGCCTCTGTGCCACTGATAAATATGGGATTTAACATTTTATATGAAACAATTTTAGATGACAACCTAAGTGAAATTTGGGTTAGAAAATATTGTGATGGTATTGGTGACTGATATTTTATGTTACCATCTATTGAACAAAAAAGGTTGCTGATGTGAAAGCCTGGGGAAATACATGTAAATATCAAAATATGTTCATTTGACTCCAGAATGTGGAAAATTAATCCAATTTCATCTCCTTGTTTTGGTACAGCTCATTTCAAGAAAATCAAACAGAATTAAAGTTTTGTATGGTCTGGTAAATTTGTAAGTTTTAATAAACTTTTATATAGTTCCATTTATCTACATTAATTGCCTCAGTGAAGATCCTTACATTGATTCAATATAGAAATAAAATTGCATCAAAAACCTAGGAAATTGGTTCCAACTGATTCTATATAAAAAATAGTATCTCAACAATCATGGCTTATATTTCAGTTTGGTTTTGTGGATTTTAAATCAACTACAGTTTCAATGGTCCCATTCATACTTGATATTAGAACTTTTAATAAAATTGAAGGTAACAGACAAATTCACTACTCTCCACCTAGCAATTAAGAATGGTTGGCAGTGTGTGCTCAAGAAAATGTTACTTAATGAACACTGAAAACATAAGCTTTGAGATTGCAAACTGATATTAAGGAAAGATAAAATTTAAATATTTTAAAAAGTAAATGCAGATAAACACTAGGATATTTATTTGGTTTCTGAAATTAAATTCCTTTCAAAATTTAGAAATGATTGATAAATTTTATGACAGTAAATGAAATGAGGAAACAGGCATTAAAGAATTAGACTTATTTTCCTGAAAATATACATTAAATTCTTCAAAATAAAATTGTTTCATTAACAATATCATTAGTATCATGGACAGCAAAAGGACTAGATTATAATTATTTTAATAACTCATTTTTACACAGTTCTGCTCTTTATACTTTCCCATAAATGTCCCCATCTGAACTTCAGAACAGTCCTGTGAGGTAGACATAGGATTTATTATTAATGAATCTAAGACTTAGAATTAGGAAACCCATGATTAAGTTTGGTTAGGAAACCCGTGATTAAGTTTGGTTAGGTCAACGTTTGGGGAGGTTGCATAGTGTTCCTTCCCGTAGTTACTAAAAATATGGTTCTGGCCACACTGACTTCATAATGCAGATGTTTATAAAATAAAATATAAATACACTTAAAAATATTAATACATTTAATATAAATACATCTAGCACAAAATACGTCTGTAGTATTTGAACCGAAAAAAGTAGGAGAGCTCTCTGAGAAGATGTTCCTTCTCTGTTGGGTTTACAGCTTTAGGAAAGTCACAACAGATCTAGCAAGAAGGGAAGGAAGGGACACTGCTGGTCAGACAGAGCAACAGACCACTGGGAAAGTCATGAAAGGGGTGAGATATATCATAGACAGATCACCTCCTCAGTGGCGGCATTCCAACTGAAGTCATAGTAAACTTAAACCCTTTTAAAGATATCATGGCAGTTACATGCTTCAGGTAGGCTATGAAAGGGAAACTGAAGAAGCAATGCATCCTTCCAGATAATTAGGTGAGTCCTAAGAATTATGCACCTATATATTTTGGGACAGTGAACACTGCCAGGGAACACACTTCCCATTTATTCCCTTGAGGAAATAGATCCTATATCTCCTTTAAGGGCAGTAGTAACTATTACAGAGGAACTCCCTTTAGTCTCTAAGACAGGCAAATGGGTGAATTTTAGGAGCTTTCTAACATAAAAATGCGTAAAGAGAAAACGCAAATAGAGCTCTTTAGAGCAACAATTCCCATTCCTAGTTTTGCCACACAATTTCCAAAAGAGATTTTTAATTTGCTCTAATGATAGTGGGCTTATTTGCTAGCGAATGATTTGGGGACGAAAAGCTTTTTTAAATGAAGGACAAAGAGGGTGCTTCCACTTTGTAAAATGTGTAAGTAACTGTCTCTTAGGAACAATGATCTTGTTTTCTATCCTTGTTTTTCATACTAACTAATAGCATTCATGAGAAAAGAAGAGCCTTGCTGTATATAATATCTTATTATTGGTGTTGTTATTACTAAAATAAAGAAAATACAGCCCAAATAAAGAACCAGTGTCAATTAATCTTGAACCACCTCAGTTAATTAGCAAAATATTCATACATTTTATAAAATATTCATACTAGGAAATATCTATAGTTCTGGGAACAAGTACATGAATTAAATGTGTAAAATATTAGACACTTGCTATATACCAAACTGACATTAAGAGAGGAAAAGTATCAAGGCTCCTAAATCCCTGTATGAATGACTTTTATCATTCACTGTAGAAGAATGCTGTAGTGTGTCCAGAGAATACTTTGTATAGCAGATCCAATGCTCCTTATGACTCATTCTACTTACATTTTAAATTTGTTGATAGAAGGTGAGTGTGGTATGCATTAGGGAGAAAAACATGCAAAGAGGACATGTAAATGGTCTCCATTTCCTTACCTATCTCCTTTATACAAATATAGGATGAAATGGGAAATGCTGTCTCAACACTCGCATTCACTCCAACTAAAATCCTCTATTTGTCAGTTATTTAATTCCCATCTGTCATTTTGACCCCCTTAATTCCTAAAAATGTTTTCTCTACATACTAAATTACATAAATTGTTCTATTGCACAAGTAGATCCATAGACGGAATTGAAAGATGAGGGTGTTCATAGATTTTCAGATTCCCTATACTCTTTGGTGTTTGACATTAAAACAACAGGAAAATTAAAGTTCCGTTAAATCAAATATTCATTAGCCTCCTTAACTGGCTTTAAAGAGAAAATCTATTCCACACCATAGTACAATGCAATGATTATAGTAAAAAAAAATATCCACTCCAGCAAGTACTGCATGACGACTGTCCAAAGCTGTCTTTGAATAACTGTCTAAATATTAGTAGCAAACACCAAAGAAATAGAATTATTCAAGAACTCATGATTTGATATGAACAAGATACTTATAAATGAAGTAGCTCTCTATTAAAATTCTTAGGTTTCTTCCAAGTGTTCTGAATTAATTATTTTCACCTTGTCAACTTTTTGTTCTTTCTTTTTCATACAAGATAGGAATGTTGAGGGATTTTAGGCATCTCATTTAGTACCACAGAAACTCGAGTCTTAATTAAGACACAATATGATTTCTCAATAACAAGAAGAGACTGTTCATGCCTACTAGGAAAGAATATCTTACCCTATAAACTTATTATCATTCACATTACAGTTTATACTGTAGGCTGTATAGTATAAAATAGTAGCGTATACAAAGAAAACCTCCTGAAGTTTCAAACACTGAGATGTGCATCCCATAATTTTTCAAATCCAGGAATAAGTAACAGGAGTCTTTTATGGATAAAAACTAAGAGAAGCATTAATGCAAACTAGTCCAGCTCAAAGTCAAATTACTACTTGATGGTTACTGTACTATTTTTATAGGATATAAAATATACTAGTGTAATGAATGAAAAGTCTTCCTAAGGTATTTAGAAAGTCACTTCAATGACATTCCTCAAAATTCAGAAGGGACAATATATCTGTCAATAAAATGACACCAAAATCATATTTTATAAGGATTTTGTATTAACACCTGCTTTTGAAGGATGACATTATAGGGTCTTAATATCTATAATCAGAAAGTCTTTTGCTTTTAACTTACAAGGCAATAAGTTTAAGAATTAATTTTGTCTGCTATAAAGCTGGCTTGCCTTTTATCTTCAGATTTAATAGGTGTCTTTTTGCTCAGTGCTTTAGGCAGGAAGTTGAGGAAATAGTCCACGTTCCATCTCAGTCAACATAAAATGACATTGAAGTGTCTTCAAATGTTTCCAGGAAGTTCATGCTAAACAGTCTCTCTGTTATATTTGATACTGAATAACAGCAGAAATCCCTGTATTTAATGAAGCCTTTCCTAAGATTCTATGTAATGAAACCATGCATTCATGATAACTTACTTTATAATTAAGAAGTTACAAAACTAAACATACATAAGATGCATAGACATTAATATGTGGATATATGATGATTTATGCAATGGAGAATATCACACATGCCATATATTCTTTCCTCCAATTGAAATTTCTTGGTGTAATTTTGAGGTCAAATTCTTAAAAAAACAAACAAACAAACAAAAAAAAAAAACCAGAATCATTTTCCTTGGTTTGCTCTGATGGATATCTTGATTCAGGCTTTCTGCCATTATTTATGTCAATGGAAACCTTGAAAAATCATCTGCTCACTAAATTCAAAAAAATATGCATGGAACATCGGAAAACAGCAAATGACCCTATCCAAAATAGATCCTTCCAGGAATCTTTGAGACAGTTCACATTTAGAAGCGGCAGTGGTTACATTAAGAACTTATAAAAGGGTTCCAATTCTGAAATGCTTTCAATGCAGTGAGTAACTGGCAAGTTCTTTCTCTTTTATTAAAAGTACTCTGCCAGAAAAGCCTACTTCAGTCAAAACAAACTTCCACTTAAGAGCAGACTTTTTTCTAAACATTTTCATAAAGTAAATAGTGAAGCTTTTTTTTTTTTTTTTTCTCTCCTCTGTCTTTTCTTATAGGAAGTGAGATTCCAGTTTGGCCAGGAACAATTGTGATTTTGGTTTACTTTTTTTAAGTTTAGTGATTCTTTCATGGTTCTGAATTTTGCTCTATAGGTGCCCGGAGGCAAGTGGGAGCATTTTTATACATACAAGGTAGATAAACAATGTAGGAAAGAGGCTCTAATGGACCATTTCTCTGCTCCCTTCCTCTCGCCTACAGCGTATTGTCTGTTCTGCAAGTATTAAAGCTCATCTGAAATGACTTCTTATACCATCGTTTTTAGACTTAACATTCTTTTGCATTCAATTCCTTATTTTCAGCGGCTGAAAGTAGGATGCTTAAACTTTCTATCAGACCTTCATTTTTTGAATTAGAAATTGAATTTTTGGAGAAATAAAATGGCTTTATCTTTGCAATTATTCAAATCTACTTATGGTATTTTTTTTAAGAGCTGAGGCGGGAGTTTGGCAAGAGGAAAGAGTGAGAAAAAGTCCACATCACAAATATGAAAGTGTGCTGTGGATCTACGAGGATAGCAGTGACATGCTCTTTGATCACATCCAGCTCAGTCTGCTCTGTTCCTGGGGGTGGGGGTGGGGAGACGCTTGCTTTACTTTAAAGTGACCTCGTTGGCTAATGTGCACAGCTGGGTTAATAAGCTTGAAGAGAGAGCCACATCCAGTTTTTTGTTTTGGTTTGGTTTTTAATCAAAAGGAATAACAACTGAGATCAAGTGATTCTGAAAGAAGGTGAGCACATTTGGGGACTATTCCACCATGGCTACCTTTTCAATAGTCAAAATCATGTCCTTATTTTTCAGGGGCACATTTATAAGCCAAGACTGTCCACTGTTCATTTTTCTTCCCTCATTAGGAATTAGAAGAATGCTTTCACAGATGAACTGCTAAGAAATAGCTCGGGTCTGGGCCAGTTCTCCTGCATCTTGGTCTGTGACCTCCCAGGCAAAGCACTCCGTTCTTCCCTGCCAACCTCCTCCATCCCCCCACCCTGTAAGTGAGTATGCATTACATGCAAGATAGAGCTATCATGTCCTTAAACAAGTGTCCTTTTCAAAAGTATAATATAAAGCAGACTTAGAAAGTCTGCTGCTATAATGATTTCATGTTTTGCTGATCCTAGTCTTTTCTTCTGAAAGGCTTTTTAGTGGTCCCCAGTGAAAATTTGAGATCAGCATTTAAATGCGGGTCTATCTTTTTAACATACTTTAAGTCCTCAGAAGTCACTAAGTCTCAGTAGCTTTGAGAATTTATAAGCATATCTAGGATGTTAAAGGATACCTTCCATGTCTTTTTTTTTTCCTACAAAATTACACTAATTGGAATTTGTATTTTTCTTCCCCTTTGTGATTTGAAGGAAACATACTACTGAATAGGAATAAGGTTTGTTCAAGACCATTTCTTTGTGTGAAGCTGCTCTCCCCAGACAGTTAGGGACCAGTTATAGGAATTTCCTATATTCTTTGGATTTTTACAGCTGATATACACTAGTTCCTCTCCTAGGTAACAGCAGCACGCACAAGTGCAATGAGACACAGGAAAGAAAAAATAAAAGAGAAAAGAAAAAAGTAATTATGTTGTTCCTTGTTATATGCAATTACCAGTGTTTGGTTAGAATGCCTGTGTGATTTTTAATTCTAAATGAAAAGATTGAGGCAAAAGAAGCCAACTTTCTCTTTAAAATTACCACTTTTCTGAATCAATCAACATATTCATTTGCATTTAAAACTTAACATTTCTTGCTTCAGTCATATTTTACTTCCATGTCCTTTGAAGTCCTTCTCTACTTTTCTTTACACTTGTCATAAAGACATTTTTATTTACCATTAAAAGCCTGAGAAAAATTGACGAAGGCTTGAAGCTTTCATGTTCTTAAAGGTTTGCATCTACAGGTTAAATTGCAATAATACAGCCACTGAAAACTGTCCAAGGATGAATATAATAAATAGCCAAGTTCTTTTGATCTTTAAAAACTGTATTATATTAAGTTTTTGATTTCTATAATGTAGAACTACTTCAGGACCTTGTCAGTTCTAATCGAGAATGGAGTCATCAAAAAAAAAAAAAAAAAAACCACACATTTTTATTGAGCACCTACTATGGGCTACAACTAGGATAAGGCAAAATTTAAGGTTTTCACCCTCTGGTTTGTGCTCAAACTTGAACACCCGAGACCCTACCCTAATCTACTCTATGGCACCAAAGAGCCTTCAACTATATTTATTGACCAACTTTGAGCTAACAATGTGGTCAAGTCTTTTGAAGAAATATTAAGGTGAATAATTATGTGGAAAAAGTCCTAAGACAGAGACCTGAACTTCTAGTGTTTGTGATCCTTGGAAACCTACCTATCAGTGTGAAGACAGCAAGCATAAACTAGCAAGGATATGAATTCCTGTTGCTGACTGTCTGAAGTGGAACTCTGCTTCACTCCCTAGTCCTGTGATACCAGACACATTATTTTCAATACTTCTAAATCTCACTTTATTTATGAAATGCATACAATAATAGTGCCCACTTTACAGGTGTAATGAGAATTCAATACGATATCTTATTTGAAACGTAATGCCCAGCATGCCATTAGGACCTGATAAATTTTGTTATTATGATTATCATCATCATTATTTTTACAAGAAAGGAAAGAAACAAAACTGAACAAAGCATATTCTTTCATACCAAACAAAGTAACATTAAAGGGAAAATCAAACAGTAAGTACTAATGGCCATGAATTTTTATTTGATTTTTTTATGTTTACTAGCTACCCTAAAAAATTGCAAAGAAATTGCAATTTCTACATCCATGAATAAAAACTACTATAAAAGTTTTATTTTCTATAAAAAAATCTAAGATTAATAACATGGAAACTAGGTAATGGCATTAGGAATAAAAATGCAACTGTGTAGTGTTTGAGTTTTAAACACTTTGTTTTTAGTTGAACACTTCCACACAAGTTGGTGTATTTAATCTTTACAAACACCCTAGATAGTACTTTTATCCCCATTTTACAGATGAGGAAATTAAGATTCAAGGATACAGAGCTTCTTAGTGACAGAGGTATCTGACAGTCACTTTTGAATTCAAAATTCTATAAATCAAAGTTTTACAGGGGTAATATATAGGCTGGAATATTTTCAGTCCACATTTATGGTAAACATAATTTCAGTTTTAATCAAAACAAAAAATCCAAGGCATAGCTTTCTATAACAAGTCAGAAAAAAAGTAATAACTAATAGAGAGTGTTACATTTTTTAAGCCTGTTTTGACTGCATTAGCAAGGATAAAGGATGCATAACTAAGATACTTTGAACAAATGTTAATCAGAAATATAATCATTGGTTTCATATTCTTTTCAATGGCCCCATGTTGCTCCCCTGACCATGCCCTTTGTTTTGCTAAATCAATAAGTATAATTTAAGTCATGTTATTCTTCAGCACAATACACCAAAAATAAGTGCCTGTAATTATATTGAGGAATGAGAACAGTAGTTTGAAAATAGAGAACCATTTACAATTACAGTTGACCCTTGAATAAATGGGTTTGAAGTTCAAGGGTCCACTTATATGTGGAGTTTTTTCAGTAAATATTTACTACACGATCCATGGTGGGTTGAATCCCCAGATGCAGAACTGCAGATACAGAGGGTCAACTGCAAAGTTATACATAGATTTTCAAATGCCTGGGGGGTCTGCACTCCTAACCCCAGTGTTTGTTTACGGGTCAACTGTAATACAGACTTGTTTTTGATTTACAACAACAATCAAACACTAGAAAATAGAGTAACTTGTATAGGTAAACCTAGGAGGTGTTGCAGCTTCAGTTTCAGACTGCCGCAATAAACGAAATAGTGCAATAAAGTGAGTCACACTAATTTTTTTGGTTTCATAGTGCATATAAAAGTTATGTTTACACCATACTGTAGTCTACTAAGTGTGCAATAACATTATGTCTAAGAAATATACGTACTTCAATTTAAAAATACTTTATGCTAAAAAATGTTAATCATCATCTGAGCCTTTAGTGAGTTGTAATCTTTTTTTGGTAGAGGCTTTTGCCTGGATATCGATGGTTGCTGCCTGATCAGGGTGGTGGTTGCTGAAGGCTGGGGTGGCCCGTGACAATTTCTTAAAATAAGACAACAGTGACGTTAGCCACGTCGATTGACTCTTCCATTCCCAAAATATTTCTCTACAGTATGCGATGCTGTTAGATTGCATTTTACCTACATGAGGGCTTCTTTCAAAATTGGAGTAAATCCTCTCAAACCTTGCTTTGCTTTCTTAATTAAGTTTATGTAATATTCCAAATCCTTTGCTGTCATCTCAACAATACATTGAAAATCTATTATTTAGTGTAGCTACCTTTATGAATTATCTTAACTAGGTCTCCTGGATAACTCGCTGCAGCTTCTACATCAACATTTGCTGCTTCATCTCGCTCTTTTATGTTGTAGAGAGGGTTTCTTTCCTTCAACCTCATGAACCAACCTGTGCTAGCTTCAAACTTTTCTTCTGCAGCTTCCTCGCTTCTCTCAGCCTTCATAGAATTGAAAAAAGTTAGGACCTTGCTCTGGATTGGACTTTGGCTTAAGGGAATATTGTGGCTGGTTTAATATTCTATCTAAAACTTTCTCCATATCGGTAATAAAGTTGTTTCACTTTCTTACCATTCACAGTTTACTGAAGTAGCACTTTTAATTTCCTTCAAGACTTTTTCCTTTGCATTCACAGCATGACTAACTCTTTGGCATAAGAGGCCTAGCTGTCAGCCTGTCTTGGATCTAGACATACCTTCCTCACTAAGCTTAATCATTTCTAGCCTTTGATTCAAAGTGAGAAACGTATGACTCTTCCTTTCACTTGAAAATTTAGAGGCCACTGTAGGATTATTAATTGGCCTAATTTCAATATTGTGTCTTACATATACACAGTTTATGGCACCCCAGAACAATGACAGTAATAACATCAAAAATCACTAATCATAGATCACATAATAAATATAATAATAATGAAAAAGTTTGAAATATTATGAGAATTATCAAAATGTGACAGAGACATGAGGTGAACAAAATGCTGTTGGAAAAATGATACCTATAGACTTGCTCTATGCAGGGTTACCACAAACCTTCAACTTGTGAAAAATTCAGTACCTGCCAAGCACAATAAAGTGAAGTGCAGTGAAATGAGGTGTGCCTGTACTGTACTTGCTCTTTGTAACCACAGACATACCGTGCTGTTCACTCACCTAATAGAACTCTGAGAAGACTGTATCTTTCCACTGCACAACTATTTGCAAGCAGAGTTAGAAACTAATCCTTTTTAATCCAATTTACTTGCTATAATCAGATTAATCTTCTTATCTCACCAATTTTCACTGTCACTCTCCCCTTCCCAAGACCTTCAACTGATCCCCACTGTCCACTGAATAAAGAGAAATGAATTTACAGAAAAACTGAATTCAACATTTGCCATGTATGACTTCTGCTTACACTGTCTTGTCCTGTGCCCTTACCTATTTAATCCAGAAAGGTCCTCATCTTTTTCAAAGTACACTGAAAGGGTCATCCTTTTTTGAGGATGTCTTTGACCACTCTATTCAAAACTATTCCTTCCATGAATACCAAGAGCAAAAAGCTTTCCCACCTTCTAGAAAAGAAGTATAGCCCATCTAGAGCTCCTTGTCTTTATCTCATTTATGGGTTTTATTTCTGTACTATCTTGAAATAAGGCCATTTATTGTTGTGTTTTTTTCTGCTACTAGAGACAGACTTCTAGTAAGTAAGGCACATTTTTTTTTCACTTTTATAGTCCCCAATTGCAGCTGAATACAATACTTTACATATAGCAGGTAACCAAAAAAAAAAAAAAACAAAAAAAAAAAAAGCAAAAAAAACAAAAAGAAAAAACATTTTCTTCTTCTTTAGGGATGTTAATATTTAATCTAGTGAAGGAACAGGACCTTATTTCCTACCCTCCCTTGCCATTTATTTTTATGGGTTGCTGGGTGTGGGTGTATTTGTCTGAGCAATGCCCAGCTAACAGGGTCAGGTTCTACTGGTAAACCAGCAGCTGCAACTGCTTTGATGATTTGCTTGAAAGATATGGGCATGATTCCAGCTTGGGTAGGAAATCTAAGGGGAAGCACTGCATTCTAAGATCCTATACTCTTAGAACTGGAAGACCTCATCTGATCCAAGGACCTCATTTCATACAGCAACTAACAATGAGGAATACTTCTTTTCTAGAAGCTGGGAAAGTTTTTGCTCAATACTTATAGGAATAAAAAAAATTCATCATTTTTGATCAATCGATCAAAACTGAGGCAAATAATTAACAGAAGGAAAAAAATATCATTAAGCTCAGGGATTTTATGCTTTTAAGGTGTTATAAAGTCCTCAGGAGGTAACAACCACAGTAAAGCTGCAGGCAACATCTCCACTCAATCCTGGTGCCATTTTCAAGGCACCATGGCACGTATGCACTCAGAGTTCCTGTGTCATAATTGTGCCTAAAAAGAAAATTATTTTCTTGCAAGATGAAAAGATTCTTAAAGATAATTTTTCATTTCCTAAAAACACTCATCCCCAATTATATGATATTGTAATATTTAACAAATTTCCCCAAATTTCTTCTTCTTATAACTAAAGACCTTTCTGTGCTATATTTGTTTTAAGAATTACATGTTTTATGTTAAATAAAAGCACAACCTGCCTTTTGGAAGTGAGAACATTCCGTATCCCCAGAAGAAACTTGTATGTTTTCCTGGTGATAGGAAGTGGAACACTGCCAAGCAGTGAACTAATGAATTAGACTTTGGCAGCCCTCCATGCCTGACACAATTTAGTTCAAATTTATGAAATCTACCATTTCCAGACATCCACTTGTGCCTAAGGCCTCTCTGTACTTTTCAGAGTAAAAAACATAACATTGCCAGACTTCTGATTTTACCTTATTGATGAAGAAATAATTATGAACAATATATGTTTTTCTAAACCGAATCTCTAACCATTTCTTCAATGTTGCAACAACAGCGAATCAGTTGAAATCAGCATCTCTTTGGGTAGATAGCAGAATATTTCTGTCTCTGATTAAATTAAATCCCCTTAGACATGACAGACCTAATCATCTCAACAAAATGTCTGCTGCCTCACAAAGATTAATGTCCTTTTGGAAAGAAAGGAGTATCAGCCCTGTTCAAAGGCATGTTGTCTTGTCTTCACATTCTTAAAACAAGAACAGAGGTTTTTTCTTCACACTAAGGGAAAAAAGTAACAAAGCCTTCCATCAGTCAATGTGAAGAAGGAATCATCATTAATCCTACTTTAAAAGTCACTTTATTTGGGGGAACCTCTTTCAAAATGATACTTAAGAAATGAGCAAGGGGAAGAGGAGAAAGCTGCACATTTCAAATACCTAGGAAAAATAAATCTGAGTTGCTAATTAGAGGACAGAGGCACAAGTCTCAAGAAAGTGATGTCTTCTTTCTAAATGCATACATAATTATTTCTCTTTCTTTGTAAGTGGATGAGATCAGCCAACATCTGACTTCAACTGCATTCCAGACACTTCCCCAACTAGCCCTAATCACTGGACCCTGGAACTGCCCTGAGGGCTCTTTTTCATTTCTGTCATCATAGCCACCCTGCCCTCTCCCCTTACTCTGCTTATCCTCGGGTACCTGCATGGCCTTGTGCCCCAGTCCAAGCTCCCCTTTTCAACTTTCTTCTCTAACAGAATCAGTTGTCCCTTCCACAATGGTTTTTTTTTTTGTTTTTTTTTTTTGCAGTACACGGGCCTCTCACTGTTGTGGCCTCTCCCGTTGCGGAGCACAGACCCCGGACGTGCAGGCTGAGCGGCCATTGCTCAGGGGTCCAGCTGCTCTGCGGCATGGGGGATCTTCCCGGACCAGGGCACGAACCCGTGTCCCCTGCATCGGCAGGCAGACTCTCAACCACTGCACCACCAGGGAAGCCCCACAATGTATTTTTAAAATATTTTATGGCATTTCTCACAACACACTTAACAACTTGTTTAAACATATTTTCTGTTTGTAAATTTGTGAGCTTTCCCCCTATAAAAGCTGTGTCATTTTTATACTCGTATACTTTGAAATGCCTTACACATTTAGTGCTTTCCATATGTGTTGATAAAGTCATATAATTAAGTCAGTTTTTTGGGAAAAAAATCCTTAAATATCTACTTGTTTTGCTTACCCAGTTTCTTTTTCTATGATGCTTTTATTTGCAGTTACTGGAGAGAGTTACCATTTGCTGAAAAATATATTTACAGTATAATAGGCACTGATGAAAAATTTAGTTCACCCTGAAATAACTGAATCGCCAGAGGAAATCATTTTGTATGAATGACAAAAGCAATGCCAATGTCATTTGGCCTTGTTGTGACCTTAGAATTACAAGGACACACAATGAATACACACATGTACTTTGGCAACTTACTCAAGGCATATACTGGTTTATAGAAGTAATTTAAAGAGAATTGGTGCATTGAATTAAAAGAAATGTAAAGAAGAAGAGAATAAAATTAAACAAACTCCTCATATAAGACATAAAAAGTAAATGTATGAAATAATCTACTGCTAGTTTAGAATATACAAGAGATACTATCTTGTTTTGGTAACTTATGCTGAATTAAGAAATGTTTTCTATCCTATAATGATTTCTTTGTACCTAATTTTCATTGCATTCACTTAACAGATGTCTTTTGTCAAAGGAGTTATACTTTCTGTACATATGACTTTTAATTTTGTATTTTGGCATCCCATCCCAGCTTATCAGATATTTCACAATTTCTCACTAACTTGCTTTTTAAAACTCATATCAGTTATTTTTCAGAAGCAAACTAAAACTCTGTCTGGAACTGAATGTAATAGGTCAGCAGGCTCAAGTAATTCCAGTATCATATCTAAATCATTCAAGTTTTTCAGAGATAGTTCAATGCTTCAGGCTTTGGTTTAGTGATTACTTGATATTACTGCATCAGAGGCTAGAGCATTACATAAACATGGGAAGATTTCCAAATGGGAAAGAAATGTAGAAAACAAAATTTACTTATGTTGAAATTTGGTCATAATTTTAAGCAGGAATTTCCAAATGTATGAAAAAAAATATTCTTGTATTTTTTATAATAATGGAGCATATGCTAGGTGCATGATGTGTTCCATTAGGTGATTTTATTTTTAAGTCATCTCTTTAAGTCCCAGGGCAGTCTCCTTTCTCCCTCTATATTTGTTGAGGAATTACTCACTGTTGACAGAAGCTGGATACCCTAAAGGAAATCTCCAGAACACTAAGAACTGTACAGAGAGGAGTAAGACATTGGACTCACTCTGAAATAACCAACAAAAGGAAGCTGTCTTGTGGAAATAAAAAAAGCAATAGCAATCTCATCTGGCTTTTACTTAGGTGTCTGAATTCTATCCATACCTTAAAACCCACTCAGATACTAACATAGCTGGCAAACCTAAGCCTACTTCAGAGCCTTTCAGGTCTCCTTCTTGCCTGGAACTTTCATCTCCCTGATTTTCATATGGCTCATCAATTTCACCCTTCAAGCCTCAGCTCAAATATCGTATCTTTAAGGAGACTAGCCTATGTAATAAATCTCCCTTGCCTATCACTCTCTAACACATTTCTTCAGAGTATATAACATTATCTGATACTACTTTTTCTTTGTTTATTTCCTTCTTTGCTTTATAAAATAAATTGCTTACCTTTTGTGTTATCTACCATATCCTTGGTGCCTACATCAATGCCTGACATATATTAAATAAATATTAACTGGTTGAATGAATGAAGAAACACACTCCTTTCTGATTCTTAATATGTCTTCACTCCATCTTATCTCTGATTTTGATATTCATCCTTGCCCCAAAACTTTATATATATCTCATCTGGCCACTTTTCACTCTCAGGATTTATGTAATTCAAAAATATCCTCTATTAAGCTACAAATTTCTTGACAGCTGGGTTTTCTTTTATTAAGTTTTGAAATATTCATGCCTTTAAGACATACATACACTAAGTATTCAAATAATATGATTTGAATGGATTGGTGTAAATTATATCAATGGCGAGTTTAAGAATAATTATTTCTATTTTCCCCAGCAGCTTACAAAATGTTCAGTTTTCCAAAAGTCTCTGTGATGCACCTCTATTACTATAGCTCTGGCCTGCACTATGGGTAAACTCTACTGACTCTCAAACCCATGCAAAATCATGCAGAGGTAAGTGCCTAGAGCTCCAAATAATTTCTTTTATCAAGCAGGAACTGAATAGGAAATAAAACATGCCAAGTGAGATAATAACATAGTGAGAGTATTATGAATGTGGTCAATTTTTACCTTATATATTTATTGAAGATATTTCTCTGGTCATCAGAAGGCCCTTTAGTAGAACACAACCTTAAAACTCTTGCATGAGCAGATAGAGATTTTTGAAACTTGAATTTGAGACCTTAATGGGCATCATCACTTCTTTATTGCCAGCATAATTCTCTCAGTCTGGGCTCTGGTAAGGAAATCAGACAACTCTCACTGCAACCTGGGGGTTGACATTAATTAAAAGCATAAAATCATAAAGCTTCTGTAGTGAGTTTAGACGCCAAATGAAATGGAGCAATTTTAAAAGTAAACTTCTTACAAAGGTAACTGAATGTCAGATTCTTAGTTTTTGTTTTTTCCGAAATAACAATATTTACAAAGTCTTCCTATAGTAAATCATATACACATTCTTATAATTGACTTAATTTGTATCACTAGATCTTTTAATGTTTCTGAGAGTAAAGTTACAAGGGCATAGGTGTTAGTGCTTATTTTAGGTCCAAAGAAAGTAATTATATCTGCTTCATTTTGTTTCATACAGTAAAAACTAAGAGAACAAAAAGTCTATTTATTTCCATATATCCTTGGCTTGAATGTGTATGTAGCTCACAAACTGACAGCAGGAATTAGAAAAGTCGTCTTTCTTCTTCAGTGCCTTTTATCCCAAAGCATGAAAGACTCCAATGCACAGATAAAAAATAAATAGTTTTTGTTACAGCTTTACCCTTTATGATATTTTGTAAGTGGGCCTTGTCTCCTATGGTGTTTTTACCATATCTATATAATCAATGGAACACTAGATAGATGACTTAGGCAAAAGATACAGAGGCTGTCATGTTGAAATTACACTAGTTCAGCTTATTTCCTATCAGCGAGAGGAAATAATAATCTCCCTGTTGTACAAAATAGCATCAAACTCCACAAGATAAATGGTTTCACTCTACTCCTGGGCAATAAAATAGACCCAGTGACACTGTCTTTCTTCTGTAAAAGGACCATGAATAGATAGGCTATTATCATTTCTATCCTAAAAATGAAGAAATTGAAGATCAGCAAAATAAGATGATTTCTTCAAGATCATACACCTGGAAATTTCCAGAATGACAGAAGTGATTTGAATGGGAGGATGTAAGAAAAGAAGTTTGCTATGTAGAGTGATCAACTGTCCTGGTTGCCTGAGACATGGGACTTTTGGCTAAACCGGGACAGCCTTGGGCAAAGGATAAGAGTGGGGCACCATATGTAGAGATGTATAAATCATGGAAAGGAGTTTAGAATTTATTCTAAAGGAAAGTGTTTACCACTGAAGTGTTTTAATACAGGAATGGCATGACTTGCCTTGAAGCCAGTGCAGAATGTCACATCTGGCCCAATACGGACATACTTGGTCCTTTACAACACATCCTGAAATCAAATGAAGTTTACAAAATGAAAAACAATAGGGTGAGTTCTTGGAACTCAAGGAGGAAATAATGGATGCCAGAGAAACCAGACTGGGCCCTGGAAAATGAGAGTAGAAAATTTTTTTAATAAAATATTACTTTAGATTTTCAATTTATTGAAACATTTTCATTTTAACCCATTAAGGTAACTGGGGAAATGACTGAAAGGGCAGGTGGTGAATAACTTTTTGCCTAACAAATGGCAACATATCTTCTTAGAGAGCTCATTCTGTAGTTGACTCTTAGAAACAAGTCCATTCATAAAAAATAAATAAATAGGTAAACCTGACATTGAAAATAATGTAGCATTTAGTGCAAAGAAAACCAATACTGTAATAAAGACATAGCTAAACTATGCAACCAAAATGTATTCTTTTTGTAAGAAAGGAGCCTTTGCCTGCTTATTTTTCCTTTTCTTAAAAATTATTTTTAGCACAGGTGCTAGAACTTTAAGGGCTTCTTTGTAACTCTGTAAACGAATCAATTTCTAATATGAACTTCTTTCCTGTTTCCTCCATTGTCAAAGTACTCCAGCTCAGAGATATTCTGAAGAGCTTCTTCAGATGATCATCACTGCCATCTGGGAAATCCTGACTCTTTTGAGTTTTTGTGACTCATTTCTATTCAGCCTTGTAGATTTCAAACAACCAAATCATCCATAACAGCAACAAAATGCAACAAAAACAAATACTCCAAAAGTTTCATGTGTCTTCTTTTCTGTGATAGAGAAAGAGCATTCATATTTCTGTTTGATTAAAAATTCAATCTTACATCATCTAATGCTGTTCTTATCTTAGGGTTTATGTTTTAAATACTGTGATTCAAGTAAACTGATTCAAGTCAGTCTGTAATACTCTCTACACCATTGTGTTTTATCAGATATAAATTAGCCAGTTACTAAGGTATCATGAGCCATGAGCATCATTCAAGCATCCCTCTTTAAGAAAGGATACTTCTGGAAGATGGCGGAAGAGTAAGACGCGGAGATCACCTTCCTCCCCACAGATACATCAGAAATTCATCTACACGTGGAACAACTCCAACAGAACACCTACTGAACGCTGACAGAAGACCTCAGACCCCCCAAAAGGCAAGAAACTCCCCACATACATGGGTAGGTCAAAAGAAAAAAAGAATAAACAGAGACAATAGGATATGGACGGGACCTGCACCAGTGGGAGGGAGCCGTGAAGGAGGGAAGGTTTCTACACACTACAAGCCCCTTCGTGGGCGGAGACTGCAGGTGGCGGAGGGGGAAAGCTTCGGAGTAGCAGAGGAGAGCACAGCAACAGGGGTGCGGAGGGCAAAGCGGAGAGATTTTGGCACAGAGGATCGGTGCCCTCAGGCACACACCAGCCCGAGAGGCTTGTCTGCTCGGCCACCGGGGCGGGCGGGGCTGGGAGCTGAGGCTTGGGTATCGGCTTTCAGTCGGAGCGCAGGGAGAGGACTGGGACTGGCGGCAGAAAGAGAGCCTGAAGGAGTTAGTGCTAACCCGGAGGGAGTCCGGGGAAAGGGTCTGGAGCTATCGGAGAGGCAAGAGACTTTTTTCCCTTTTGTTGCCTGGTGCGGGAGGAGAGGGCATTCCCCTCCCTCCCCTCTGCCTGAGTGAGCCAGAGCCCCCGAATCAGTGGCTCCTTTAAACCCGTCCTGTCTGAGCGAAGAACGGACGCCCTCCAGCGACCTACGCGCAGAGGCGGGGCCAGGTCCAAGGCTGAGACCCGGGAGTTGTGAGAGCAGAGACAGGGAAATCTCTCTGTGCAGCCTCGGAGGCAGTGGAATAAGCTCCACGGTCCATTTGATGTGCCCTGCGTCTGTGGAGTGCATGAATGGACAGCGAATCATCCCAAATTGAGGAAGTGGACTTTGAGGACAAGATTTAAGACATTCCCCCCTTTTTACAACGAATTATCCCAAATTAAGGAGGTGGACTTAGCAAGATTTCAGACTTCTCGCCCTTTTCCTCTTTTTACAACGAATTATCCCAAATCGAGGAGGTGGACTTGGAGAGCAAGATTTTTGATTTTTCCCCCTGCTCTCTTTTTGTGAATGTGTATGTGTAATCTTCTGTGTAAGATTCTCTCTGTATAGCTTTGCTTCCACCATATGTCCCAGGGTTCTATCGGTCCGTGTTTTTTTTTTCAATAATTACTTTTTAATTTTAATAACGCTACTATATTTCATACTTTATTCTATTTTACTTTACCTGCTCTTTCTTTTTTTCCTAGCTTCCCTTCCTCCCTCCCTCCCTCCACTCCTCCTTTCCTTCTTTCTTTTTCTTTCCTCCCTCCCTCCCTCCCACCCTTCTTTCCACTTTCTTTTTCTTTCCACCCTCACTCCTTCCCTCCTGTCTTTCTTTCTTTCTTTCCTTCCTCCCTCCCTCCCTTCTTCCATTCACTCTTCCTTTTGCTTTCATTCCTCCCTCCTTCCCTCCTTTCTTTCCTTCTTTCTTTCCATCCTTCCTCCCACCCTCCCTCCTTTCTTTCTTTCTTCCTTCCTTCCTTCCTTTCTTCCCTTCTTCCTTTCTTTCCCTCTCTCTTTCTTTCTTCTACTAATTCTTTCTTTCTACTTTTTCTCACTGTTATTCTGAGCCGGGTGGATGAAAGGCTCTTGGTGCTGCAGCCAGGAGTCAGTGCTGTGCCTCTGAAGTGGGAGAACCAACCTCAGGACACGGGTCCACAAGAGAACTCCCAGCTCCACATAATATCAAGCAGCGAAAATCTCCCAGGGATCTCCATCTCAACACCAGCACCCAGCTTCAGTCAACGACCAGCAAGCTACAGTGCTGGTCACCCTATGCCAAGCAACTAGCAAGGCAGGAACACAACCCCACCCATTAGCAGAGAGGCTAACTAAAAACATAATAAGGCCACAGGCACCCCAAAACACACCACCAGACGTGGACCTGTCCACCAGAAAGACAAGATCGAGCCTCAACCACCAGAACACAGGCATTAGTCCCCCCCACCAGGAAGCCTACACAACCTACTGAAACAACCTTAGCCACGGGGGACAGATACCAAAAACAATGGGAACTACGAATCTGCAGCCTGCAAAAAGGAGACCCCAAACACAGTAACATAAGCAAAATGAGAAAGCAGAAAAACACACAGCAGGTGAAGGAGCAAGATAAAAACCTACCAGACCTAACAAATGAAGAGGTAATAGGCAGTCTACCTGAAAAAGAATTCAGAATAATGATAGAAAAGATGATCCAAAATCTTGGAAAGAGGATAGACAAAATGCAAGAAACAGATAACAAGGACCTAGAAGAACTAAAGATGAATCAAGCATCAATTAAAAACACAATAAATGAAATGAAAAATACTCTAGATGTGATCAATAGCAGAATAACTGAGGAAGAAGAACGGATAAGTGAGGTGGAAGATAAAATAGTGGAAATAACTATTGCAGAGCAAAATAAAGAAAAAAGAATGAAAAGAACAGAGGACAGTCTCAGAGACCTCTGGGACAACATTAAACGCACCAACATTCGAATTATAGGGGTTGCAGAAGAAGAAGAGAAAAAGAAAGGGACTAAGAAAATATTTGAAGAGATTATAGTTGAAAACTTCCCTAATATGGGAAAGGAAAAAGTTAATCAAGTCCAGGAGGCACAGAGAGTCCCATACAGAATAAATCCAAGGAGAAATACGCCAAGACACATATTAATCAAACTGTCAAAATTTAAACACAAAGAAATCATATTAAAAGCAGCAAGGGAAAAACAACAAATAACACACAAGGGAATCCCCATCAGGTTAACAGCTGATCTCTCAGCAGAAACTCTACAAGCCAGAAGGGAGTGGCAGGACATAATTAAAGTGATGAAGGAGAGAAACCTGCAACCAAGATTACTCTACACAGCAAGGATCTCATTCAGATTTGATGGAGAAATTAAAACGTTTACAGACAAGCAAAAGCTGAGAGAGTTCAGCACCACCAAACCAGCTTTACAACAAATGCTAAAGGAACTTCTCTAGGCAAGAAACACAACAGAAGGAATATACCTACAATAACGAACCCAAAGCAATTAAGGAAATGGGAACAGGAACATACATATCAATAATTACCTTAAATGTAAATGGACTAAATGCTCCCACCAAAAGACACAGAGTGGCTGAATGGATACAAAAACAAGACCCATATATATGCTGTCTACAAGAGACCAACTTCAGACCTAGAGACACATACAGATTGAAAGTAAGGGGATGGAAAAAGATATTCCATGCAAATGGAAATCAAAAGAAAGCTGGAGTAGCAATTCTTATATCAGACAAAATAGACTTTAAAATAAAGACTATTACAAGAGACAAAGAAGGACACTACATAAAGATAAAGGGATCGATCCAAGAAGAAGATATAACAATTGTAAATATTTATGCACCCAACATAGGAGCACCTCAATACATAAGGCAAATACTAACAGCCATAAAAGGGGAAATCGACAGTAACACAATCATAGTAGGGGACTTTAACACCCCACTTTCACCAATGGACAGATCATCCAAAATGAAAATAAATAAGGAAACACAAGCTTTAAATGATACATTAAACAAGATGGACTTAGTTGATATTTATAGGACATTCCATCCAAAAACAACAGAATAAACATTTTTCTCAAGTGCTCATGGAACATTCTCCAAGATAGATCATATCTTGGGTCACAAATCAAGCCTTGGTAAATTTAAGAAAATTGAAATTGTATCAAGTATCTTTTCCGACCACAATGCTATGAGACTAGACATCAATTACAGGAAAAGATCTGTAAAAAATACAAACACATGGAGGCTAAACAATACACTACTCAATAACGAAGTGATCACTGAAGAAATCAAAGAGGAAATGAAAAAATACCTAGAAACAAATGATAATGGAGACACGACGACCCAAAACCTATGGGATGCAGCAAAAGCAGTTCTAAGGGGGAAGTTTATAGCAATACAATCCCACCTTAAGAAACAGGAAACATTTCGAGTAAACAACCTGACCCTGCACCTAAAGCAATTAGAGAAAGAAGAACAAAAAACCCCCAAAGTTAGCAGAAGGAAAGAAATCATAAAGATCAGATCAGAAATAAATGAAAAAGAAATGAAGGAAACGATAGCAAAGATCAACAAAACTAAAAGCTGGTTCTTTGAGAAGATAAACAAAATTGACAAACCATTAGCCAGACTCATCAAGAAAAGAAGGGAGAAGACTCAAATCAATAGAATTAGAAATGAAAAAGGAGAAGTAACAACTGACACTGCAGAAATACAAAAGATCATGAGAGATTACTATAAGCAACTCTATGCCAATAAAATGGACAACCTGGAAGAAATGGACAAATTCTTAGAAATGCACAACCTACCAAGACTGACTCAGGAAGAAATAGAAAATATGAATAGACCAATCACAAGCACTGAAATTGAAACTGTGATTAAAAATCTTCCATCAAACAAAAGCCCAGGACCAGATGGCTTCACAGGCGAATTCTATCAAACAATTAGAGAAGAGCTAACACCCATCCTTCTCAAACTCTTCCAAACAATATCAGAGGAAGGAACACTCCCAAACTCATTCTACAAGGCCACCATCACCTTGATACCAACACCAGGCAAGGATGTCAGAAAGAAAGAAAACTACAGGCCAATATCACTGATGAACATAGATGCAAAAATCCTCAACAAAATACTAGCAAACAGAATCCAACAGCACATTAAAAGGATTATACACCATGATCAAGTGGGTTTATTCCAGGAATGCAAGGATTCATCAATATACGCAAATCAATCAATGTGATACACCATATTAACAAGTTGAAGGAGAAAAACCATATGATCATCTCAATAGATGCAGAGAAAGCTTTTGACAAAATTCAACACCCATTTATGATAAAAACCCTGCAGAAAGTAGGCATAGAGGGAACTTTCCTCAACATAATAAAGGCCATATATGACAAACCCACAGCCAACATTGTCCTCAATGGTGAAAAACTGAAACCATTTCCACTAAGATCAGGAACAAGACAAGGCTGCCCACTCTCACCACTCTTATTCAACATAGTTTTGGAAGTTTTAGCCACAGCAATCAGAGAAGAAAAGGAAATAAAAGGAATCCAAATTGGAAAAGAAGAAGTAAAGCTGTCACTGTTTGCAGATGACATGATACTATACATAGAGAATCCTAAAGATGCTACTGAAAAACTACTAGAGCTAATCAATGGATTTGATAAAGTAGCATGATACAAAATTAATGCACAGAAATCTCTGGCATTCCTGTACACTAATGATGAAAAATCTGAAAATGAAATCAAGAAAACACTCCCATTTACCATTGCAACAAAAAGAATAAAATATCTAGGAATAAACATACCTAAGGAGACAAAAGACCTGTATGCAGAAAATTATAAGACACTGATGAAAGAAATTAAAGAGGATACAAATAGATGGAGAGATATACCATGCTCCTGGATTGGAAGAATCAATATTGTGAAAATGACTCTACTACCCAAAGCAATCTACAGATTCAATGCAATCCCTATCAAACTACCACTGGCATTTTTCACAGAACTAGAACAAAAAATTTCAAAATTTGTTTGGAAAAACAAAAGACCCCGAATAGCCAAAGCAATCTTGAGAACGAAAAACGGAGCTGGAGGAATCAGGCTCCCTGACTTCAGACTATACTACAAAGCTACAGTAATGAAGACAGTGTGATACTTGCATAAAAACAGAAAGATAGATCAGTGGATCAGGATAGAAAGCCCAGAGATAAACCCATGCACATATGGCCAACTTATCATTGATAAAGGAGGCAGGAATGTACAGTGGAGAAAGGACAGCCTCTTCAATAAGTGGTGCTGGGAAAACTGGACAGGGACATGTAAAAGTATGAGATTAGATCATTCCCTAACACCATACACAAAAATAAGCTCAAAATGGATTAAAGACCTAAATGTAAGCCCAGAAACTATCAAACTCTTAGAGGAAAACATAGGTAGAATACTCTATGACATAAATCAGAGCAAGATCCTTTTGGACCCACCTCCTAGAGAAATGGAAATAAAAACAAAGATAAACAAATGGGACCTAATGAAACTTCAAAGCTTTTGCACAGCAAAGGAAACCATAAACAAGACCAAAAGACAACCCTCAGAATGGGAGAAAATATTTGCAAATGAAGCAACTGACAAAGGATTAATCTCCAAAATTTATAAACGGCTCATGCAGCTCAATAGCTAAAAAACAGACAACCCAATCCAAAAATGGGCAGAAGACTTAAATAGGCATTTCTCCAAAGAAGATATACAGACTGCCAACAAACACATGAATGAATGCTCAACATCATTAATCATTAGAGAAATGCAAATCAAAACTACAATGAGATATCATCTCACACCAGTCAGAATGGCCATCATCAAAAAATCTAGAAACAATAAATGGTGGAGAGGGTGTGGAGAGAAGGGAACCCTCTTGCACTGCTGGTGGGAATGTGAATTGGTACAGCCACTATGGAGAACAGTATGGAGGTTCCTTAAAAAACTAAACATAGAACTACCATATGATCCAGCAATCCCACTACTAGGCATATACCCTGAGAAAACCATAATTCAAAAAGAGACATGTACCAAAATGTTCATTGCAGCTCTATTCACAATAGCCCGGAGCTGGAAACAACCTAAGTGTCCATCATCGGATGAATGGATAAAGAAGATGTGGCACATATATACAATGGAATATTACTCAGCCATAAAAAGGAACGAAACTGAGCTATTTGTAATGAGGTGGATAGACCTAGAGTCTGTCATACAGCGTGAAGTAAGTCAGAAAGAGAAAGACAAATACCGTATGCTAACACATATATATGGAATTAAAAAAAAAAATGTCATGAAGAACCTAGGGGTAAAACGGGAATAAAGACACAGACCTACTTGAGAACGGACTTGAGGATATGGGGAGGGTGAAGGGTAAGCTGTGACAAAGTGAAAGAGAGGCATGGACATATATACACTACCAAACGTAAGGTAGATAGATAGTGGGAAGCAGCCGCAGAGCACAGGGAGATCAGCTCGGTGCTTTGTGACCGCCTGGAGGGGTGGGATAGGGAGGGTGGGAGGGAGGGAGATGCAATAGGGAAGGGATGTGGGAACGGATGTGTATGTATGACTGATTCACTTTGTTATAAAGCAGAAACTAATAAATAATAAAAAAAAAAACCATAATGAGACACCACTCCACACCTACTAGAATGGCTAAAATTAAGAAGACCCACCGTCCCGAGTGTGGCAAGGATATAAAGGAACTGGAACTCATACACTTCTGGTGACAATGCAAAATGGTAAACCACTTTGGAAAACAGTTTTGTAGTTTCTTAAAAAGTTAAACATGCATCTACCATATGATTTTGCATTTCATTCCTAAGTATTTAACCAAAGGAAAAGAAAGTATATGTTCATACAAATATTTGTCTATGAATGTTCATACTGGCTAACAGCTTTTGTTTTTAAATGATAGTCCAAAACTATATATGCTGTGCAAATATTTTCTCCCAGTGTATGACTTGTCTTTTCATTCACTTAACAGTGTCTTTTGAAGAGCAGACATCTTTAATTTTGATGAAGTCCAATGTATCAATATGTTCTTTTATAGATGTGCATTCGGTGTCTTATCTAGTTATCTTTGCTTAACCTAAAATCACAAAACTTCTCTCCTGTTTTCTCCTAGAAATTCCATAGTTTGAGATTTTATTTTCACTTCAATGATCAATCTTGAGTAAATGTTTTATATGGTGTGAAAAAAAGAAAAGAAAGGATACTTCTGTGCATAGGCACCTAAGAGAACAATTTGTCCTCCTGAGTCAGAATCTAGATTCCATCTGAATATTCATGGAACACTGAGTACAATTGGATTTTATATCCTTTGAATTAATGTGGTTAGGAGCTAGTATGTGGAGAAGTCAAGCAATTTTCCTAGTCACTTCCATATTTTAAGCATCTCTGAAATACAAGTACCATAGAAAAATTTATTTGAAATTTCAGATAATCTAAATGGAACAACAGTAGTAAATGACATAAATAAAGAGATTTGGGGGACGAATACTCTTCTTGGGTGTTTTTCATCACTCTTTCAGATCACAGTACAATTAATGGGATAAAATGATTCAACAGTCTGGGTGTTTGGCGGAAACCATTCCTAATCTCCTTCCTGATTTGCAGAATGAGCCAGAATTGTTAGGCAATTTTCCATAATTTTACTTCAGCTGTAAATTTATGTTCAAATACAAGGAAACTCTCAGGGAAACAAAGCATATGCAAACAGACAAACCTCCCAGTTAATGAAATGCCTCCGTGAGGATTGCAATCGATAACAGTATAATCTATGTTCATAAAGAAGAATATGGCCTCGAAAGAGTAGAGGACAGTGATGAATTATTCAGGAGGTCTGCTGTGCTGCTGTTTCCAAGTTTAAAGCTCTTCAGCGATAGAACACCTGGCTTAGCACCCGCTGACTCCAGCCTCCTCCGAACAGCTAAATCTCTTTCTTCCTTCCTAATTTATCCACAGAGCCCAAGGCTCTTGGAGCTTATCTGAGGGTAAGTTCAAAAGAGAGACACTGAGCTCCAAGTGGAGTAAGTCACTTTCGGCAGGTCACCCACGCACAAGCAGAGCTATTATTTAAGGTGGGGAACTGTTGTTGACTCTAGAAAGTACCACTCACATTACCTAGAAGGCTAGGACCTCATAAACACTTTAATTTCTAGGGACTGTCGATGATGGTTAACGTGAGAAGGGAGAGGGAATCAGTAGTTAATAAGGAAGAATAATAGAAAATGAAACTGTTTCCCCTTGCAAATGTCTGCAATTTGTGCCTCTTCCCATTAGTTTCATAACCAGAGAAGATGTTGTAATAATAGCAACCACACAATTCCTCCAAGGATTATGAAGGGTTTTGCCTTTTCTGTACTTACTAAATTTATAACTGTGATATGCTATAGGCAGTGAATAGTGTTTGTGAATTGGGGAGAGGCAAAACTTATTAGCTGGCCTAGCCCACAGTCTAAGCATCTTAGTCAAGTCAGCCTTAAGTGACCCTAGGAGTAGAGATTTTGCCACATCTTCTGGGAAGCAATTATACAGCCAATAATATTTAGCATTATTAATTTTTCATATTCAGGCTAAATTTTCCTTGGCTTTATTCCTTCCATTTATTAATACTTTTTGGCCTAAATAGCTACCCTAAATAATGTACATTTGCACAAAACTAACATTTGTGGATTATAACATTTGATAAAGTAGAAAGATAATGCTAGTCTCTGTCTCAAATTGTAGTTCAGATTTCTCCTAAAATGCAAACATTTCAAAAACATGTCAACTTTCAAGTCACCTGATTCTCTGAAAGCTTCTCTCTAGAACTTTAGTTTTAAAACTTCAGATGATTAAAGAGGACTAGATATACTCTCTTGGGAATTTTGCTGTGAAATATTTTTATTAACGTCCACACACCAAATACCTCAAGCAGTGTTGACTTCCATTTGCTGGACTCCAAACTCACAGAACGTCCACCAAAAGCCTTTCCTAACTGATCGCCAGAAGAGATTGCTCTGAGAAGGTCAGCAGTTTTTGACCTAGTTCCTGGCCTGCAGGAGTTTCCATTAGAAAATAAAATTGGCCATACTTCCATGCCCTCTTCCAAAACTCCTGAATGAGTAGAGAAGGTATGATGTTTCAGAGTCTTTAGCATCTTTCTTCACATCAAAGACAAAGGAAAACTGATGGAGAATCCCCTAGACATTACTGTTTAAGGAATAATGTATTAAGAAAAAAAAGAACTGTCGAATATGTACTATTCCATACTGAGGAATCAGCACCTTGGTTTAAGGCCACTAAAAGAGAAAATCTTTCTTAAGTTTGTCATTACATTTTGCAGTGAAATTTAGAAGTTAACAAGAAAATATGTGCAAAATCATGTATGTACTTTATGGCTCTCCAGCTCTCCCACGTTCAAATCATGATGCAGAATAGCCAGGACAATTAATTAGCTACCATACATAAATAGTAACACTTTTAAGTTCAGCCATGTAAAATCAGAGAAGTAACCAACTCTGGGCTTTCAAAAGTTTGGTTACTGTAGCAACTTCATCTGCATGAATGAGAAAAAAAAGGAATCAAATATAAAGAAGCACATGCAGATCTTTCTCAGCCGTGATAAATAAGATGTGGAGGTCAAGACCATAGCTTTCACTTAAATTACAGGAATTGTTCATAAATTCTTTTTGGAATCAACCCATTTTATTACTTTAATATTATGGTATTATAAAAATCTATTTGTATTCTTTTATTTATTTACTTATTGTTTTTGCGGTACGCGGGCCTCTCACTGTTGTGGCCTCTCCCGTTGCAGATCACAGGCTGCGGACGCGCAGGCTCAGCGGCCATGGCTCATGGGCCCAGCCGCTCCAAAAAATGTGGGATCTTCCCAGACCGGGGCACGAACCCGTGTCCCCTGAATCGGCAGGCAGACTCTCAACCACTGCGCCACCAGGGAAGCCCTATTTGTATTCTTTTAAAAAATTGTATTCTGAGACAAACATGATACCTACCCCCTTAACAGATTTTTAAGGGTACAATACTGGTGTCTATATACACAATATTTTAGATATCTGCCATAAAACAGTTGTTCATGAATTAGTCCTCTGCAAAGAGGAATCAAGCTACTCTCAAGTATAATATGCACTAAAAATATCTAAAGCCCATATTTAATAGACATATAGTATAGGATCTTGAATAGTACTTTCAAAAGACAGTTTAGGCACTTTAATCTCATTTGTCAAACAAACACAATTATTAAAATACCCTTGATGTGTGCTCTAAATTTTCCATCTTAACTTTGCTTCTCTGTCATTATATTGCAACCACTTAAAATTCCAGTGCAGGTTTTCTATAACAAGGTCACATCAAAAACATTAAACTCCCTAACTTCTAATCATTGTAACATTTCATTTTATTTTGTAGGAAGATATGCAGACTGTAATTATAAGTTCTGGTTTTAGTTACTAATATGCTAAAGCAGACCAAAAAGAGTTTATTTTTAATCCCAAAACTTGCTATGTCAAATAACTGAATTTAAACACTGCATAATATAGTATTTTGTGAGGATATATAATATCATTGCTTATAATTTTATATTGAGGTGGCCAAAATGTATAATTCTTTAAGTAATAATCAGTGACTTACACATAGTCAGGAAAACTATCAATGAACATGTCCACATTTGTTTACTAGTGATCTGAAACCAGGCCATTACAATAAAGAGAAGCATAATAACAGCCTCCAGGAATTTTAAAGTAAAAGATAAAAGAGGTTCCTGAAGTTTGTGAAGGGAATAAATGATGTGATTTTCCCTTACCTTACTGTAAAAATTAATTAGCTGAAAGTTTAAAGGAATTAGTTTTTAAAAAGTTATTATTCCACTCAAACATAATTATATGCTTCAATATCTTCTAGGCATTGCCCAAATGCATGTACATTTGTACATAAATGCAATTACAATGTATCTCCAAGTTCATTTTCTGCTGTTCTCACTTTGTCCACAGACATTTTTTATGCTTGTTATTTCTATTAAACACAGATCTATATTTTGAAAAACAGATCTATATTTCAGTTAAAATATTTGAAAATACATAATATGTCTACCACAGAAAAATACAAAAAGTAGTAAGAAGAGTTAGCACTGGACTCCGGCTGTCAAAACCCCACGAGCCTTCTAGACACCCCACCTCTCTAAGGCTCCTTTCCCATTGTTCCAAGGGCCAACCCTCTTCTTCCCCTCAGGCTTTTGACCAGATTGCTGTTTAAGTGTATTTCTCTGGTTGTCCTGGCCTCAATTTCCTCTTTAACTCCTCAGATCTTCTCTGGCCATGCTTTATAGGTAGGAATTTTGCCTTGCTCCCCCCACCCAGTCACTTTCTATCTCATTATTTTGTTTTGTGTTCCTATAGCAGTAGCCCTAGAAATTACCTTACAAATAAATTCATTTACCTGCTGACTCTACACCCCAGTGAAAGCCCCATAAGGCAGAGACCTTGATAATCTTGTTGATCACAGCAATGCAACATCTCATACAGGACCTTAGCAAAGTGTAGGTATGTGATAATGTGAGTTGAAAAATAATGTGTGAAGGGGAAAAAATAAATTAAAAAATAAGAAATCTCATATAATCCTATCACTTGGAAGTAAACTTTGTTAATTATATTATTTATCTCTCTCACTTAATTATTTTCATTAGTGAGCTATGATAATAAATAGTGTTTGTGCTAGTTAGTCAGTTGAACTTAAATATGGTTATACATCATAAAATATACATGATTACTCTTACAAAGTGAAGTCATATTACAGATATTGTTTTGTAACCTGCAATTCTAATTTACTCATACATTAATAAAAATTTCAGCATGCCACTGAATTCTAAAGTTGAATTTTATGGCTGTAGTATATACCATCATATATCTTACAATAGTAATAACTAATAATTTATGTATGCTTACTGCATTATGTTCTGTGTTAAAAATCTTATATTAATTATCTCTTTTTTGTTTTCAGTAACTCTGATATTGCTCCACTTTATGAATTGTCAAGACTGCCTTTGGATTAAATGGCAGAATGAGATTGAATTCAGGACAAAGAACACATTTTTATTCTATCTATCTATCTATCTATCTATCTATCTATCCCTTTCAGGAAAAAAAAGTTTATCCAATTTATACTGCTACCAACTCTTCCTGAGAATGTCTTCATGAGAATATCTTTTGGAACCCAGGGTGATTTTGGATACTTTATTTTTGACAGGTGGATAGGCATTAGTTATTATCTTTTTAATATAATTTTATTTCCTAGGGAACTTGAAAAGTTCTTCAAGATGTATTGGCATTTCCATCTTTTTGTCTGTGTAATAAATCATATTTGAATGATGATTTGTTGATTTATTATTGCTACTTAGCCTATTATGCTTTGTTAATTAGAAGCTACATAACTCTACCCATTTTGCAGGCAATATGTTTACTACAAGTAATGATTTAACCACATTTAAACAAATATGATTAATTATGATTTCTGAATCTGTTTATTCTTGAGTTGGAAACTCTTTAGTGAGGGGTCAGTTGGTCTAAATTGTTAAGACCAGGACATTTGCAATTGCTTCTTCTGGATTTCCCATCAGCATGCTCTCCCATCACCACTCCATATAAAAATATTTCACATATGCCATAACTCCCTGGCCTCTTATACTTCTTTATTCCCTTTTGATACCTCTGTGAGTACCTGATATATAATATAATGTTTTTTTTCTCTTCTATTAGATATGTATAAGAGCTCTGAGAGCAGAATCTTGGTTTAACTTAATGGTGTATCCCCAACCTCTGATACTTTTGGATCCAAAAGATTCTTGCTCAGAGCAGGCATCCAAAAAAATAACTGAATGAACTGATTCATGGTATCCCTCTCAGTTGGAAGCCTAGTTTTGCTACACTGTACAACTTTGAACAAGTCACTTAACTTCTTTGAAAACTCAGTTTCATATCATACAAAACATGGACATTTGAGTATGTACCTAAATTATGAATGTAACGAGTTTATATAAATTATCTCCTTAGTACATTATTTTAGTTTGGTAACACAACATAATTGATATTTTCTGTCAAGTGAAAGTGTCTACTTATTTGATTAGACTCATATAGAGCAAGGTCAATAGGAATTTTTAAGAATTTTGAGTTTGTATCATTTTGATTGTTTTGTTTTATATTCTATGCTATATTACTATAGTGGTAATAAGAGAAATAAAGTTACTTTTCTCTATCAGGATATAAATGTATAATATTGGAACAAAATGGCCTACAATGAATGGTCAGAGTTCGAGTTTATTTCTGACTGAATTTCTGCCTAAAAGACCACAACTTTACAGCTATTTCTATTATCTGAAATTTTCTTTGGTAAACTAACACTGGAAAATGTATTTGCATGACACTAATAATCACATAAATTTAGAAAAATGATCACTGAAAAGTAAGGGTTTTTAACACTGTCATTGTGATTTAATTAATTAATTCTGGTTTCTTGCCTTGGAACAAAACTTTTCCTTATTCCATCTTAAAGTTATAAATTCATTATGACTTTTTAAAATCCTTTGTCCAGTCTAAGTGTAAAATGTTTAGGTTGCATAATTTGACTTAAAAGGGGTCCATGTGTGTCATTGGACAACATAATAAAATGGTTAAGAACAGAGAGAGTCTGGGGCCAGACTATATAGGTTTTAATCGGCTTCTACTACTTAATCATAGCATCACTCTCAGTGAATTACTTAAACCCTTTGGGACTCTATTCCCCCTTATTTAAAATGAGGAAGGGAAGAATTCTATTTACTTCCTAGTATGATTGTAAGGATTTAAGATGTTAATATAAAGAAACAATAAGGACAATACCTGACTTTGGTAAGGAATGTATCATATAATTCTTTAGTACATAAAGTCAAATGTACTGTTTTATACAGAGAAAAGCCACTCTTCATCAAGCTTTCACTTAACTATAGAAAAGCTTTTGATGTAGACTTCTAACTCATTTGCTTTAAGTCAGCATATTTTTCTTTATAAGTGTTGACATTCTCCTGTGCTAGGAAAATCAACATTTTCAGTCTCTTGCTTTAACTAACGGAATGAGGCCCAGCTTCAGCATCTATCCATTTCCAACTTGCTTTCAACAGCCTTTTAAATATGTGGAAGTTCTAAGCCCCATTTTATCTAAATATCAGGATTTTGTTTCCTTTTGTTCATGATTATGCCACGAAGTATAGTTATTGTGCTATAACCAAGCTTAGAACAGATCTGCTGTCTGGAGTTATATTCATACCCCAATTAATTAGCAAAAGTATTACAATTAATGTATAGAGAAAATTTAGATTTACATGAAATAGAAACAAAGTTCCTTCTAATAGACTCATGGAAAAAGGAAAGGAGACAGAGCTGTCTTTTGGAGCTTGAGGTCACATCCTTACTATTTCAAGCAGAAACAAATTATTTGCTTTACAGCAATAGATAAAAAAAGCTTATATTAAAAATGACAAATGCAATGCCATGAGAGAAGAAAACATGCTGATAAAGGCAACCATGTCATAGACGACTTCTCTGGAAAATCACTTATTATCCAAAGCAGGTGGCAATCTGTATTCACATTTATGACAAGTTGTGACAAAACCTTTATTCTTTCAGCCTTCTTATGATGTAAGATATCTGATTTGAAAATGATTTGAATATATAATCTCTCTGCTAAGCCTTGACATCATATCACCATCTTATGTTGCTATAGTTCAAGAACATTGATTCTAAAGGCTGATACAGAATGTTCATAACCATGGGGAAATAAACAGGGAAGAAAATGAAATATGGGAGAGAAATAGATCTATACCAAGAATACTAAAAAGGTCTTCAGTGACTCTCAAAAGGGGCATTAATAATACAGAAGAAACACACACACACACACACAAGACTACCAATTGTCAACCATTGTTCAAGGTTCATTTAAAATGATTTTTCAATCTTTAAATTTTTGTTACCTCTGACTTGAGTGAGCTCAGCTCTGAAGCTCTACACCTCCTAAAATGACTTTTAGAGCCCCTTTCATGGGTAAGTCTGGATCACTATAGTATTCCTAAGAATGAGCAACAATTCTAGTAGATTTTAAATAAAAGTTTGTTGAATAAATAGGTATTAACATATGTTTTATCTACTCTTCCGTACTCCTCACACATTCACAAGACATTGCAAACTCTTTACGTGTAGAAATGTTATTCTACTCACACTGGTGACACTGGCAGTCAACAGTGTCATTGTAGAAAATTAATGGTTGTTTATGAATGGAGACCACAGCTATATTTGTCAAACAGATGACTGAATTTGACATGAAAACCAAGAATGAAAATATGAGGCAAGAGCTTGCAATAATTGAAAATTCACATTTTAAGAAATTAAAGCTATAACTTTCTAAAATCATCAGTTCAAATTATTTACATATATTTTGCAATGCTCATGGTAGTATCTGTACTTAATTTAACACTTCATTAAGATACTTAAAAACTAACTCATTGATGTGTTTTAATGCTCTACTATAGAAAAGTCCTGTTTTATTTATTTATATTTTTTAAGGAAAGCTCTGGCATAAGTTTAACTCATAAAATGATTGCTGTTTACATTTCCTTTGGCATCTCTTAAATAAAATCTTATAGCAGATTCTGAAATATTATAGCACTTCATTTTTAAATTATTGTCATGAAAAAGCTCTACAATGAACTAAAAAGATTATTTTGTAAGTTAAACATACTTTTTTTTTTTTTTTTTTTTTTTTTTTTTTGGCGGTACACAGCCTCTCACTGTTGTGGACTCTCCTGTTGCGGAGCACAGGCTCCAGATGCGCAGGCTCAGCAGCCATGGCTCACAGGCCTAGCCGCTCCACTGCATGTGGGATCTTCCCGGACCGGAGCACGAACCCATATCCCTTGCATCGGCAGGCAGACTCTCAACCACTGCGCCACCAGGGAAGCCCGCTAAAGAATACTTTAAACTTATTCTGTCTCTATTGAAACTGTCACACCAATGTTAACTCACATAGAATTTTAGCAAACCTGTGTTACTGAAAAAAGTCCAACAAAGTATCTATGTATTTTCTAACAAGATATTTTTTAAATGACACTTTTTACTATTAAAGTAATAAAAACTTCTTCTACTAACCACTTAAAAGATATTGAGACAGTGAATTAATCAGTTTAGCCCTCATTTTCCTGTCCCGCATTTTTTTGTCCAATTAGCTCATTGCTGAAAATATCACAGGGCTTTCTGCTTCTTTCTCTCCTATATTTCACTGACTATGTCAAATTACAATGCTGACAACACACCCAGCTCCCCAAATCTCAGGAATAGATTCGGGGTACTCCTATATGCTTGTAGAGCATCCTGTTTAAATCCTGTTCCTCTTTTATATAGTTTATTGTATAATGGGTATCTGCTATGAGGCTGGTCTCATTCTAGATGATACATTATTTGAGGAAAAGAACTGATTTATGTTATTCAGAAGCACTGAGGCTAAAACATTGTACAAACATCAGGCTACTTTTATTTATATTATTTTGCAAAATTACTTTTGGTATTTGAATGTAATGCTTCATTAAGAAAGTTTAGACCTTACATGGTTATGTATTCCTATGCACACTGTTAAGTGTTATGGTAACATAACACTGCCGTAGACAAGCAGTAACTATTCACTTGAGAATAGAGATTATGATTATTTACCTAATGTAAGTCTGCATTTCACATAAAGTTTCAAAAAATATTTGCTAATAATTACTTTAAAATTGGGTAAACTCTATGGTAAAAGGATTATTTCTATACTAGATATGGAGAGTGACTGGGAAGAATGACAAGAAGTGTAAAGTGAGAAATACTGTTTGACTGGAGAGAGCAAAGGAAATTCTATTAGAGGTCCTACCTTAAGAAGCAAATATTTGCAATATAACATTAGAAGGTTATAATAAAATAATAATAGAATGCATATTGGAATATACTTACTACAAGTAAAAAATGAGAACCATAGAGATAATTTAAAATTCACATGTAATCATGACTCAGAGAGAAATACGATCACTATATGCCTGGAGCTATCAAAGAGTGATGTGACAAAATTTGACAACTCCTGGCCCAAGCAACTTATCTCTCCTATGTTAAATACAGCATACCAAAGCCCATTTACCATGAGCTGGCTCCATATTATCACTGAGGGATTTTTGTCACTTTTATTTTAACTTTTCCATGTAAATTTTTCTAAAGGGATGGATGTTTCTTATTAATTATATGCACTACAACCCAAACAATATTTAAAAGACAAAAATGAAGATAAGGTATATAAATTAGGTGAAAGCAAACATAAATAGCTACAAATCGGGGTCTCATTTTAAAATGAAGGTAACGGGTGACTTTTCCAGTTTGGGATGGGTCTGGAGGTTCTATTCCCACTAATAACAGAAGACTCACCATTCATTAAAACCCTTAACCTCATTCATTCAATATTGTTTCAAGTTGATATACTTCTTCCTAATGTGTCAGAAGTGAAATTGGGAGGCTTGAGCAAAAACATTGAGATACCTTTGATCTCATCCAAAATCTCAGGAAGTAGACCTAGTTGAAACTGTGATGGCAGTGATTTATCTTTCATAATATGGTTATATCCCTATTTCATTATGCATTTCAAACAAGACTTTTAATGGGTGTAGTGCATAGAAACTAGGCATTGAAGAAAATATTCCTTGGGATTTAAATCCTGCCTCAATGTCTTATTAGTTTTGTGATCTTGGGTATATTGTCTGAGGCAACAGAACCTGAGTTTCCTCTTCTATAAAATGATGATTATAATACCTTCCTACAAACTGGGAAATTGTAGAAGTAAATGAGATAAACTTTATAAAGTACCTAGCAGCATGATGGACACATTGTAAGCTCTCAATAAATTGAGCAGTAGAATTGATTTCCCTAAAAGGCTTTACTCTTAGCATCTAATTCTCTGTTACAGGATTCTGTATTTCATTGACTTCTCTAAAAAATGTGATAGTTTTCAAAACACTAAAGGAGCACAATATAATAAAGATGCACATTCAAAACTTAAGACCTGAACTTACTAGGTTTTATCACATCAGATGAGATATGAAACCTCAGCTTCCTATCTATAGATTGAGGCTCACAGGATTATTATGGAGCCAAGATCTATGAATTGTGTGTTAATTTGTCTGAAAAAAAATATTCAGTAAGCATCAGCTTCTCTTCCAATTGTTGTAATGGGACTGTTTCAGACAACCTTGCTGTCCTTCATCACAAGTGTGTGTCAACTATGTCTAGCATGATTGCCCTCACGGCCTCCCCTGGCAGATAGTGTGATTCTTGAAGACATCCTTTCATGCTGAAGGCAGACAGAGCCCCAGCATCATTCATAATACACCTCCAGGCAGCACACACTCATTCATAAGAAATGGTACAAAATTTGGAATATCTATGCCTTTCCTACAGAATGAGCAGAAAATTCAAATGACTTCAGTGAACAGACAGTTAAAGTAAATAAGTGAAACTACATGGGAAGAAAGATGAGCAATGGCAATGAAGACTTGGCCTCAAGTGATGGGAATAATGGAGTGGTAGAGACCATTTAAATTTAAGGGAGCCTATACTACAGTGGTAGGTGTGGCTCAATTCTTGATGGTTTTTGAGGCCATTCAAGAATGAGGATGGTGTTGCTGGTTCACCCAAACATTCAAGAGAAGCTAACATTTCTTAATTCTTAAATACTGTCAGCTAATTAAGACTTAAAACCTGTAGGACCAAATTAAATAAATCTATGGACTGTATTCAGATCTCAGGTAGAAACTCATACCTTTGTAGCCACAAGCAGCTAAAATCTAAAAAGGAAAGAGTCACTCGGCTCTCTGAAACTCTATTCCTTACAGCTCGGGAAACTAAAAATAACTTTTAAAAATCTTTGTTTAAGAGTAAATCAGCATGAGAAAAATTTAGACTATTGTGATTACTTTCTACAGACAGACCAGAAAATTGGAGCATGAGAAGAGAGGATTGAGGATCCATATTAAGACTTTTTCCCACAGTGATCTTCTTGAATGAATAGAATTTGTAACTTATTATGGAAAAATAACTGGAAGCAGGAGTGCCAGGTGGGGAAATGTATCACCTGAGAAGTATAGGTATTGAATCCACCTTGCTGTGAAAAGTATTAAAGCAGAAAATGTAGGGGTGACTAGCTTAGCCCCTTGAAATATATATATTTTAAGATCAGCAAATTATATATATATTTTTCCACCTACAACCCTGATTCACAATCTAGGGACTCATGGTACATCTGTCGGTACTTAGCTCCATTTTCTCCTCTGCGGCCTCGCTGTAGGAGTTTCACAAGATGGAAAATTCACTTAGGCTACTTGCTCTAGATAAAAGTCTGGAATGGTGAACTCAAATCCCAAGAGTCTCTGGTACATACTTCAGTTCGACAGAGAAAAATTTCAACTGCACTTGAAAGAAAATGACCCTGGAAAATAGGTTAGCAAGGCAGCAGGAAGTGTGTGCCTGGGTATGTTTTGAATTTTGAATTCTGAGTACTCTTTATAGGCAGAAAATGCTGTTTTATGCCTCTAGCTATAAGACAAAAATAAAACAGAACCCCACCACCCTCTTATCAAACCATAAACTTCCTCTAAGAAGTTGATCTGTAGAGTAGCATGCATGAATTATTTGTGCTTTAAAAAACATTTTGAACAAAAGCAGAATCTAACTCTTTCCAACAAATTAAATGACAGGTTTTCCTTGTCAATAAAACTATCCATTAAAAGGGATAAAAAAATTAACAGTCCTTAAATTTTATAATTAATATATTCATATTATTATTTTATTTTTTTAATGGAAGAAAAATTAAAAGCATCTTTAGTATCTCATAGAACATATGTTTCCATGACAAAACATTGATTCAATTAATAAGAATATTTATCTGTGGGAAAATTAACTCTCTCTTACACACACACACACACACACACACACACACTCCAAATATACATGCAACTTGTCCTTGCATACTTGTATATAAAATATTAATTTTGAAATATACTACTCATAGCAGATAGCCAGATAATACATAGATGGATACATACATATATGCATACATACATGCATAGAGAGATTGTATAGGGAGGGAGGGAATTTATTGTCTATTACAATAATCCTATCTATAGAAAGCCTGGCTATGAATGTTGTGCTGTTTTTATTATGGATTTTAAACATTGCTGATTTTAAGAACTCGTGATAATAAATTTATTTTTAATTGAACCAATAACTAAAGCTACATTTTTCAGGTAAGTGGGGGAAAGGTGGGATGGGCTTGTGTGGGTCAAATCCTACAGCATTAAATATAAGGCTGATGTGTCCATCCCAGATTTCTTATTTCCTTGTTAAAATGGTCTTTTATTCATTTATTCTGTGTTAATGTCAAATTTATATTCAATGAATCACTGTAAATTTGAAAACAAATTAATTATCTTTTATGTCAGAAAAATACTTATTCAATGACATAGATCTAAACAAAGGTAAATGCTCTTTGATAAAGAGGCATTTCCACAGACTGAAAGGTTGCAGGGAAATTTGCTTTTGGACACTTTTGCATGATATATATAGATATGGGAAGGAGTAAACATCCTTTGTTATTTGATTCAATATGTCTTTAATGATGTTTTAAGCTTGAACAATGTGGTGCTTATGCCTGAGACATTTATGATATTGTTTAGAGAAACTAGTTTTTTTAATGACTAAAAATAATTATTACTATTGTAGAAAAGTAATTTTCACAACCCCAGAAATAAAGGGGTCTTGGTTGGTTTCTACCTACGACAAACCGAGATTCATTATAAATAAATCATGCTGATGTGGTAAGCTATCTGAACTCTCACATACATACCACCCTAACTATCCATGAGAATACCACATGCAGGGCCTGAAACCAACAGGGGCTATAAAATGGCAAAAAAGAAGTAGGACTTGTGTGTGTGTGTGTGTGTGTGTGTGTGTGTGTGTGTATCCCAATAACCATCCTGTATGTATTTATATATATGTACATATAATGATAGTTATTTTGGGTTTCTGTGTCTATTTCCACCTAACCCCTCACTTCACACTTGCTCAGGATACCACCCATATCAAGATCTTCCCATTCAAGTTTCAGGGAGTATCCTAGATGAATGAAAAATATCTCATAAATACCTTTCTCTCATTATAAGAAAGAGAATGGAAACTTAATTGTTGCTGGAGAGATGTTATTTGTTCAAACTGATAATTGATTAAGTACGTACTTATTTCTATAACTCCCAAAACTCACCTAAAACTCATAACTGATACTTCCAATCCCATTCCTTAACTCGTAAAGTATGACAGCACTTACTTCTATAAAATGTCAGCACTAGATTTTTTAGAAATGTACAAATATGCAGACAGAGAAACCATGTCTAATGTTCAAACAACAGATCCAGACTGTTTCAACAAGAAAATCCAGGGGAACTATTTTTTAACTGGTCTGTTCATTCACAGCAAGAAGATATTTCCAGCTGATGTGTTTGATTGAGCTAGCTGATAAGTTTTATTGCTGTCATGTAGACGATGAAACAAATGCCTAATGGGGGAATTTGCATGGAGTCTGACTTGGAAGCAAAGTTGGCCTCTGGCTAGTGAGTGGGTCCAGCTGAGAAAACTAGTTTCAATCCTCTATAAGGTATAAAAATGTAAAGCAGGAAAGACAGAAGATGGATATTTCATTAAGACAGATGAACTCAAAAAGAGCGGTGATGCAGAGAAAGTTAATAAGGGAAGTAGGGAATAAGCAGTGTTGCAGTTATTACCAGCATAAAGCAAATTGCTCAGGGTCCCATAAATCTTTTCAGGTTCAATCCCCCATGCTTAACGAGATGATCTGCCTGAATCTCTGCACATGCATCTTGCCCCACTCTCTTCATTTATTTCCTCTTCAACTGAAAGATACTTTCAGTTCAGTGTTGAAGTTTTTGAATAAAATCATTCTGGTGAAGCATTGTTATTAAAGCAAGTTTTGAATGGTTTCCAGAAATAAAAACAAAAGGCAAAAATAAAAAGAGTCTCTATTAGGACTGAAAAACATATTTAGAGATGCTTCAATGGATAGTGTTATCTAGCTTCACTTATTCCTGCAGTACTAATATTTTTAGACAAACAAAACTGAATATCTACAGCACAACATTAAGTAAGACTAGATTATTTCCCACCTTTATCTAGCCTTGTCTATTTCATCACACTTGTGGTTCTTCTACGGAACTTCTCTTCTTCTGCACTAACATAGGTATTAACTTTTTTAAAGTGCGTGTGAGGATACTTCCATATACCTTCATAAGATATTATTCCTGTGATCTTACTATAAAAAAATTAAAGAAAAATATGCTACACTGTTTTCTGTCAGAAAGGAAAGACAATGCAATTATTGAGTTACCTTAGGTTCTGTGTAATCTCTCAGTCATATTTTCTTCATCTCTAAAAATGAGGGCAACAGTCACACTTTTGTCATAGGTTGTTGTAAGAGTTAAAGCACCTGCTATTAATAAGGAATATTGTGTTCAGCTCATAGTAAGCATTCATCTAAGTGGCTTCATTATTGCTATGGATACTCATAAATCATACAAAGTTTCAGATATTGATCTACTATTTTCAAAAATTGCATTTGCTTTTTTCAATTTAAATTGAGAGCATATATCATTTATTGAGTTATTAAATAATTAGTACTTCCTGTCATTACATAAAATCCTTTGCCACCTGTCACCCCTCCAAGCTTCTGTATCTTTTCCTCCCTTTCAGAATTGATCTTCTTGAAATTATCTCCATTCACACTCTATTTCTTAGTTACCACTCACTACTTAATCACCCAACTGCCTTCAGGATTCCAACACTCTGTTGAAATTTCTCTTACAGGATTCCTTTCACCAAATCCAGCTGATTTTCCAGCCACTACTTTACTTAGTATCTTGGCAGCATTTGACACCCTGACCCTCTTTCCTTTTGTTGAATTCTTCTATTTCTCTCCCTCCCCATTATTCTGTCCATCTTTTTTTTTTGAGAATTATGTTTTATTGGGTGGACATACTGAGGACTTAAGCCTGGGAGATAGCCTCTCAGCTAGCTCGGAGGGACTGTTCCCTCTTCTGTCGATCTTTGCATACACAACTCTACAGTCTTGTTTCTCTGTATAACCCTTAAATATTGCTGCTTATTCTACTGTGTTGGTGTTTCCCTCTTTTGTCCTCTTCTCCCTTACAACTTCTTGCAGGGCAAGACTTCAATTACCATTATTACCATTTACCACTGATGGTCTTCAAACATCTGCTTTCAAACAGGAAGACATATTTTACTATACTGGACCTCTCAATTTGGATATGTCCCAAATGTCTCATCCTCAACATGTCCAAAATTGAGCCATGATGTCTAACCTTCACTCCCAAATCAGTCATTTTTGTATGTTCCCTAGCTCAATAAAGGGAAGCAATACCCACCCAATTGCCCAAGACAGGTCTGGGGTTCATCTTTGAATCATCTTTCTCATTCAAAAACAATATACAATCAGGTACCAAATGCCAGTGACTTCAAATATCTCTCAAACCTATTATTTTATCTTTATCTCACTGCCACTATCTTAGTCCATGTGATATTATTTCTTCAATTCTTACTGCTGCCGGCTCCTATCTTACCTCTCTATACACTGAAAAAGATCTTGCTAAGATCACTAAGATGGGAAAAATGTTTCATAGAAGTTAAAGGTCAGACTAAAATAGTTCAGAATTCCATTTTCACCAGTGTAGTTGTATGATCTTGGGCGAACTACTTATTTTTTAGATCTCAATTTCTTCAGCTGTAAAATGAGAGCAATTAATGTCTTATGTTGGAAGGATTAAATGAGATAGGGCATGTCAAGTACTTAGTGTATGATACCTGTCATTCTGACATTCAGTAACTGTTCTTTATCATTGTTTTTTCTACATTTGATTATGTCAACTCTTCACATTAAAAATTTTTTGCTGAGTTCTCATTGCAATTTAGAATAATGTCTGCATTTTCTAACTTAGTTGATAATTGGCCTTTTCATAATTTGAGCCTTAAAACTCTATTGCCTTTACTCTGAACTTGTTACTATATCCAATTCTTCTTTTAGCTCCTCTTCAGTGCCATTCTCATTCACCCCAGGGCTTTGCACATGATGTTCCATTTTCCTGGATCATATCCCTCCATGCTTTCTAGTTGAATTCTACTGGATTTACATCTTTTAAATTTCATCTTAAAAATGTTGGTGATAGACAACATTTGTTGTATACTTATTTTGTGCCAGACACTGAGCAAAGATTTACACAAATACTTTCATTTAAATTCCTCAAAACAACTCTATGAGGGAGAAAGACTTTCCTGAGCTCCAATAGAGCAATAAATAGATACCCTGGCTAGAAAATCCCTTGGTACTCTATACTTAACAGAAATAGTACAATGTGAAGTCTTGCTTAATTCTCTTCCTAGTTCTCCTGTGATGTCCACTAGGAGAGAGACTTTAAATATAATTTGTGCATTTATGTCCATATACCCATTTAAACACAGTTGTTGCACATAGTAATGGCACAATAAACCTTTGAGTCAGGAAGACATAAGTGAATATGCTATTGTGTCTCAGATACTGTATGGAGTTTGCTTTTCCTAACTACTATGAGTTAGGTGGTAATATCTCTGTTTTACAGAAGAGAAAACTGAGGTTGAAAGAGCACCTAGAATTTATTGTCTCATAGCCATATTAACTATCAAAGCTAGTACTCACTTTCAGAACTGTCAGTCACAAAATCCATGTAATCCCAAGCTTCCAATCCAAATGGGAGTGTAGGATTAGCAGATATAAACTATTATATATAGGATGGATAAACTACAAAGTCCTACTGTATAGCATAGGGAACTATGTTCAATATCCTGTGATAAACCATAATGGAAAAGCATATAAAAATGAATACATATATGCATAACTGAGTCACTTTACTGTACCGCAGAAATTAAACACAACACTGTAAATCAACTATACTTCAACTAAAGTTTTTTTTAAAAGTCCATGTAGAAATTTTATTTTCTTTATTTAAACATCTGGAAAACTAGTCCTTGTAATGGGATCACTGAGGCTTAAGCCAGTGATTGTGCTTGATCCATAGCAATCTATCCACATGCCATCAATCAAAGCCTGTTCAGCATGCAACAGCTAAATGACTATGAAGTAGGTTGTAAAAGTAACTAGATTATAGGTCAAAGCAAGACTACAGGGACTATAACCTAACAAACCAGGTTAAGCAAAAACAGATTTCTAGTGTTAACTGTTCTGTATTTAATTTATAATAATTAGTGGTATTAAATCTAGTTTTTATGCCTGTCATACTCTATTAGAATTAAAGCTAAAAACACCAGAAGCCATTTTGAGGTCATCATTTATGAAGTAAATACTCCACATATCTTCTTTAAACAAGAGTTATTTGGGGGAAAAATGTTAAAAAATTAAGCTATGCTACAACATTTCTGCCCAGGTTCTTGGCTGGTCCCTCATTACTTCTCTTGGGAATCTGTTTCTATCATCTTTTTAAAACCTATTTCAAAGTCAAAGTTAAGGGGAAGGGAAAAGAGAAATATAACTGAAAAGCAAATATTGATTGCAATATAGATTTAAAACTATGATTTGCTAAGAAATCCATGGTCTTCATGTCAGCCACCCAAGAAAACTCCAAACTAAAGTATATCCATTATTGCATGTATTTATGTTCAGTTAATTGCCTAGACTAGGACTTCTTTTAAATCTCCAAACTACCAGCTGGTTTTATTTCTTAGGCATTCTTTCTACAAAATTTGATTGCTTGGAAGTTTAGATGAATGTCTGATTTAAGTATGATATGTTGAAATGTTTTTTAACCATATGTAATATTTCCTAGAAGATTGGTTTCATCTTTTAATTACAGATGCTTTCTGTTTTACTATTTCTAACAGAGAATAAAAGAATGGACAGGCAGTGGGGTTTGATGCATACAAACCTTGACTCACAACCACAATCTGTATGCTATGTAACTGGCACTAGTTTTCAGGAAAAGACTTTATAGTTACACCATTTTTTATAAGCATTAGGATTGAAAGCTTTTATTATCTCCAAATCTGCTAGTGAAGCTTATTGTTGGGTTCTGGTATGGCTCACTGAAAGACATGACTCCTCTGTTTTTACAGGATGCCTCCGACTCCAAGAGTCACTTGCATTAAATCGACTCATCACATTATTTATGTCTTCAAGTTTCCTAATTCACTTTTTGTTATTGATTTTGGATTTTGTTTTTGACCTGTAAGACTCTACATGGCCTATTCACATTTGAAATAGCTATTCAAAATTCCCTGGTTCATCTTTGGGAGCACAGCCGGCTCTGTGAGCTGCTCCTAAGTCTTGTGTCATTATGATTACCCCCTAGGCTTTTCTATCTATTGCTCCTTCTACCTTCAGAATTAATAGATGGGGAAGATTAGGTCAATTGGCATTTCTGAGGCAAGTCTGAATTAATTTTCTTTGGCTTGTCTTGTTGAATTTCACACTCCCTGAACATTTCTCACTGATAAGCAGATTATGATGCTGGCTCATGTTCAGGGTAGCAACTCCAAATGTGTTTACAGAGTTGTATTGTTACCTTTTAGCACCATCAACTGCAGTAAGCATTATCGTTTACAAAGTTAAAGCTCTTCATTTTAAATTTGTGTCAAGAGGCTAATATGACTGTGATTTTAATTACTGAAAATCATTTTCAAATTAATGGGAAATTTAACAGTGGGATATGTGTAGGTACCCAGAGACAATCAGCTTGGCCTTTACCTTAGGTGTTGTCCTCCATAAAAGACATTAACATAATCCTTGTTTTCTAGATCAGTGGCATTCAAAGTAGGGTCTATGAAAAGCTTAAGTCAAAAGAGGAGTTCATGGGGATTTATTATTGAAATTAAAGTCATGGTAAATCAAATTTGCAAATAGTGTAAATATTTTTTTTCAACTTTCTATTTAAAATAGCTGCATAGAGAGAATAATCATAAAACGCTACCAGTTTCAATGTTTATGAAATCGTTAGTGTCATTAGCAGAGCAATTTCAGTAGAGTCATGGGGAAAGTTATATTGCAAGAGGTTTGGGAGAGAAAGAAAGAGGACCTGGTGAAAAAAGGATATGGATCATTTGAAAACTATGTTTGTGAAATGAATTTAAAGACAACTGCAAAGTACTGGAGGTTAAAATAATTTTTTTAGCTTGTTAAGATGGGATGGCATTTGAATCTTTGTGGGTAATAGTGTAATGAAGGCAGAATAAAGTGAACATTCCATAAAAAATATCACAAAATAGTGAGAATAACTGGGTACTGGCTCTATAAGTAGGTATAAAAGCAGAGTAATATAGGTTAATCTTGGAAAGATGGAGAGACACTGTACTCAGGCTGTTTTTTTTTAAAGTCACCAAAGAGACATAGAAGTGACTGAAACTGCAGGACATGAAAAAACTGTAAGTTGGATTTTAGAACCATTATTCTCAAGGCCACACACAATATCTTCCAATGGTCACTTCTCTGTCTTTTAATGCCCTCATGGACTGTCAACACAATTTTACTGGAAATCACTCCCTCTCCCAGAAACACTTTTTTCACTTGATTTCTAGGGTGCCACTGTCCCCAATTTGCCTCTCACCTTATTGACCACTTCTCTACGTGCTTTGGTGGCTTCCCTCCTCCTGCCACTGAATGTGGACTTGTCTCAGGGCACTGTCCTTGGATCTCTTCTCTCACAGGTTACCTAGATTGATATCTAGTTTCAGGGCATTGAACTGTATAAAGATGGATCCCATATATATGTCACCGGATATAGCCTTGCTCTCTCTCAGGACTAATAAATTAAACCACTTCCTTGATATTTCTATTTAGATGTCAATTAGGCATCTTAAGCTTCTCTTACCTAAAACAGGGCTCTTAGTTTCTCTCTTAAATCTACTCCAGCCCCAGGATTTCCCCTTTCATTCAAACCAAAACCCGAGAAGTCAATAGGTTAGATACAAATCATCTCTTTCCTCTCCACCCCCATCTAATTTGTCAACATGGCATGTTAGCTGTACTATATATGTATGAAATATCCCTTATCTCACCATTCCTTACAGCCACCTTGGTTATATACCCTGGTCCAAACTACCATTATCTCTATCTGTGCTTTCACTCTTTATGCACTAAAGTCAGTTCCTGCATAATAACTGGAAGGATTGTGTTAATCAAAGGTCATATCAAGCTATTTTCCTGCTGAAAAACTTTCAGACACTCCTCTTCTCTTTCAGAATACAACCCAAATCTTTGCTGGTTAGACCTTACATGAACTGATCTTTGCAGACTCTTTTTTTTTTTTTTTTTTTTGCGGTACGCAGTCCTCTCCTTGTTGTGGCCTCTCCCGTTCTGGAGCACAGGCTCTGGACCCGCAGCCTCAGCGGCCATGGCTCACAGGCCCAGCCGCTCTGCGGCATGTGGGATCTTCCCGGACCGGGGCAAGAACATGTGTCCCCTACATCAGCAGGCGGACTCTCAACCACTGCGCCACCAGGGAAGCCCGATCTTTGCAGACTCTTGAACTCATGAACAACCCTCAAACACTGAGAGTAAATTTTCACCTCCCAGACTAAGGAACCATAGATTGAAGGAAGTTGAATAAAGTGCTAACTAGTCCTTCCTGGAAAAATTAGGAAATAGATAAAATTTATTGGGGGTGGGGGAATCTCTTACTTTCCTTGTCCCTGTCCCTAAGCTCCTCACTACTGTTCTTAACTTCCTTGGAGTGTTTAGAAGTTGCCATGGCAGGAAGGCTCTAAATTCTAAAATTACTCTCCTTTCAATCTCTTGAAAAAGGAAAATGAACAAAAGAGTGTCTCTATTTCCTCAGTGCAGCTTTCTTAGCTAGATATTGGGAGGAATTAATTGGATTCAATTAATTTATCTACAGATTTGAATGATTACTACAACTACTGTTACTACTACTATAGCCAATATCAATGATAACAAAAGTAATAATTACTGTGCATTTTGCGCTTAGTTCTTTATGCACATTTGAACCTCATTACATTTCAAAAAATAAGGATCAGAGGGTTAAAATTTTGCACAAAATCAGAGAGGAAGCAATTGGCAGGAATGAAATTCAGTATTACTTACTTGGGTCCTGGACTTCTAACCATTAAGAAAAAACACCAAGTTGGCATGTGAGGTGGAATTTGGGGCAATGTAGGTAAATATATTTTTGAAAAATCTTGCTATGAACTAGATCCTTTACAAGTTTCTGCATCCACAACGTGCTTCCTTCCTTTTCTTCTGAGTCCAAACATCACCCCAGATATCTCAGTTGCTATTTTTATTACATCTCTTAGGTCTTTAGGATGTTGCTAAAGAGGAGTGCCTCAGAGGATAAAGGCAGTCACTTTTAATTACAAAACCTCCCATACTTTATATTTTTCAAAAGCAAAAGAAAAAAAAAGATATTATGACTGAAGTTTGAGATAAAAGAAATTGTTTTAGCAGTTTGACTAATTTTTAAATTTTATAATGAAAGATCATTGTTACATTTTAAAATAATATAAGTAAATATACAAAAATAATAACATTAAGTGGTTAAAAATTACAATTTAAAATGTAGAATTTCAGTATCTTTCCATGTATATTTGCAAATCATTCTATGACGCATTGATAATTCTCTTCTTACTTAAATGCATGGTGTTAATGAGAAAATTTGTGTTCTAATACCACATTTACCTCTTTCTAAAACATCTAGTAATCAGTGTATGTAGCTAAATTTTCTGTTTCATGCCCGAGGAAGAAAGAGAACAGTGTCTCTTTCCTTAGTTGCTATTTCACAGTCACCTGATTAGTGGAAATCTATGATAAAGCTTCTTCCAGGTGGCTGGTGTCTGAACATCCCATCATATAACACAAGGGACAACACTGGCAATGAGAGTCACCCAGCTTCTTTAAGAGCAAAAATTGTGAAGATAAAGGTTATAATGAACAAAGGGGTCAAGGTCCCATTCATGCACTGGATTCTGTGCTAATTCTGAACAAATCACTCTTTTTTTCCAAGTGATAATCTTATTTCATACCCATTTAGATTTCTGTGAATTTGTGGAGTTGCAGGATTTTAAAACTAAGGCATGGACAGGGTGAGGGATGTTGATAAATTGTAAGTGACCATTCTACCCTGACAAATTCATGTCTCATATTATTGGAAAAAGTAATTTTATTATCTTGACAAATAAAAATATGAATTCTAGAAATAGTATATTTTTTTACTATTTTCCATTCAGCTACAGTGACCTTTCCTGACATGCTGAAAGGTGGTTCATCCTTCAAACCTCATCCTAATGCATGTCTTTTTGGACTTCTCAACTGACTGCAGTAACCCCTTCCACAGAATGTGCATACTACAGAGTCAAGACTTTCCTCAGGGCACTGTTGTATACTATATACTTTATATAATTACTTGTCTACTCAGCTCCTCTATCTCTTATGCCTAGCAATGTTCTTGAGTGCAGAGAGTGCATGTTACACTAATTTCTTGATCCATTAGAGAGACTGGCAATTAAAATAAATGGTTACAGTTCATTGAAAAGTTAGAAGAACACAACACAAGGTATTCGGCACGTAAATCTGAGCTTGCATAATTCATGACCAACCCTGACCAAAGGTGATGGACATTTTTTTGACACCTAAAGTGGCCCAGCTATGTGGCAATAGCTTAGAGGGAGCTTACAAAAAAAAAAAAAAGTACAAGAAAATAACTCTCATGTTAAGTGTTCTTACAGAACACACACACACACACACACACAGAATGAAAAATAAAATACCAACACCAGCACGGAGGATAAATTATATGATATTTTCTTTAACAGTACTTCTGTACTATAGATTTCTACTGGCATTGAATAATTTGGGGTACTCCTTTATTTCACTTGTTTAGTGTGGAATAGTGAAAACCCATCACCAGTGATGAACAATATAAAGTAAAACATTAAAATTAAATCTCTATTTTTTGCACAGAATTAAATAAAATACATTAATATTGAGCTAGTGTTATAATTAGTAACTAACATGATTGAGCTTCTTAAAATATAGGACTATGTATTAGTTTGTGTAATATATATGCATAATAGATTTCTAAGAAGAGTTTTGTGACATTCTGAAAATTCCTATGCAATATTGTATTGTATTCTAAGAATCCAATGCATCTCTGATATATAGCTGAAGATGTGTGGCCCAGAAAGAAGCAAATTGTTTAAGTGAAAAGGAAATGTTTATTAAATATATTAAGCCTCATAATTAATGATGAGGTCTTTGATAACACAGGTAGAAACGGTATTACTTTCCAAATTATTTTCTGAGATTAAAAATAATTGAATGGATAGATGATTTCAAATGTTAAAAATTACCTTAAAATGACAGAAGAAACAATTTCTCATTTAAATTATATGAGGTGGCTAAAGTACAAACTAGGTGAAGAGGAAGAACACAGGTTAAAAGACAATATCTTGGGTGTGAGGAGACAGATATGATGCCATGAATCAGGATTAGAGTTATGTAAAATATATTAGCATATAAATGTGTAACATATAAGTGATTACAATCTAAAGTAAGTATACATTAAAACAATGTACTTCATCATAGGCCAATAAATGTTTACACATGAAACTAATATAACCTGAAGTTAATAAACCAAAATCAACCATTTGAAATATCTTAGTTGCGCAAGTATTTAATCTCTTATTTTTAAGAGTTTTCAAAGATGTGACCATTGAGACCGTAGATCTCAAGTCATCTACAAAAAAGTTATCTTAGCCATGCATTCTATCTTTGATAATTTTCAACTAGTTGGAAATATTTTTAATAAGCATTTATAATTTTTCAAAAGCTAAAACTTCTTCTGGAGTACAAAAACATAATTAATGTACAAATAAATATGAAATAATCTGCTGTTGGAGGGAATTATGCTTTCCACTCTCTTGGATCTTAAGAGCATATACTTAAATTAATGGTATGGATCCCGATGGATAAGTATAATGTTAAAATAATTTTTGTTTACTCACCTCTGAATATGACGAGTGACACTGAAGTTAAAAATTCATGACTTGATGGTTTTATACAATAGAAAAGCATAATTTCACTTCAGGACTCAGAAATTTATATAGGATTAAGAAATGTCTACTGCAATATAATGCATACATTAAAGTATTGCCTCTCAAACTTTAATATGAATTCAAATCACCTGAAATGCAGATTCTGGCTCAGTAGGTATGGGGATTCTGCATTTCTAACAAGTTCTCAGGTAATATAGATGCTTCTGATTCATGGGCGGACTGCATTTTTAGTAGCAAAACCTTAAATAGAATTAGTTAGGTTTTAATGATCTATCTCAAGGGGAAAAGATTAGAATGAATGAAGGGGAGAGAAAAGGGAAAGTTATTTTCCTTTGGTAAAAGATCAACTAGATAATAACTCTAATGTGTAATAATAGTTAGTATACTAATGCTTATTTTTTACCATATGGGTTTTGCTACAACTCCAAAATGAATGTACGCATTAGATCCCTAGTAAGCTTCAGACAAGGAAAATTCTTGGGCTTCGTAAGTCCCAACTGTTAAAGCCTGTACAAGCAAACAAACAAAAACAACAACAAAACAAACAATAAAACAGTACTGTAAAGCAACAAATGAAATATTAAGGCCATTTTCTATCATATATGTTATAATTAAAAGAGAAGGAACCACTGATAATTTGACCAGCAATTTATAAGAATTTTTGTTTGTTGTTTTGTTTGTTTGCTTCACTTTAGGTGGGCCCAAGTGCTTTTACCATGTTTCTTCTAAACCTTTCAGTACAAATGCAGCAAGCATCTGTCTTTCTCGGAACTATGTTTCAAATCTAACCTATCCCCACAGGAATCAAAGCTGAACATGATGGCCTTGTTGTTCCATGAAGCTCTGAAAGTACAAACAAAAGAACAAACACACCCGAGTGACTTAAACCCTGGAGCCAAGGAAGCTCTCCAGGTTTCCAAATGCCTCTCTGATCCTCCCAGTAAATATAAAAGCTGCTTTCTTCAGTAACTGAAAACATTCCTAACTGTCTTTCCTCAAGTCTTGTTGAACCTCTGGGGATAGAGTAAAGATAGAATGTGGAAACGTGCATCAAAAGTGTGCACAGATGGGTTTGATTTATACAGTATGGTCTGCTACAAACTGTAGATTAAATAATGGGTTTTCTTAGTTATAGTTTATATTTCCAGCAGAAGGCCTTCTAACTTCTTTAAATGGTATCTGTATAAATTTCTGTTTCCCTAAAGGATAACTGACCAAAAAATGCTCTTACTGAATTGCATCATAGTTTTTGTACAACTTTATCTATGAATACATATAATCATAAATGTTAGCACATGTATATGCACATTGTAATAAAATTCATAAATCACACCTATTTTCATTTTATTGATATAGGCTAAAGGAAAATGCAACTATATCCATAAGACAGCGATTTGCAAGCCCATGTTCTTCAGTTGAGCAAGTCAATTTCAGAGTAAAATCTAATTGTAAAAATTTATAAGAAATTTTGGTATTAAAACTAACAAGGCAGTGTATATCTTATGATTTACTAATGAAGTTTAATTTTAAGCAGCAGTGGAAAAAACTGTGCCTTATATTTATCATGCTAATTTATATGCAACTTTGTGAGATTTCTGATTTTACTGATAATAATTTACTGACTTTAGTCACTTTTTTGTGTCAGCAAAGCTGTACTAGTATTATTATAAAAGACAATATTTTCTGTCATAAATACTCAGCCTTCCTATTCCTATCTTCTAAACATTTTTCTAAATCTTTATTGAACCGAAAAATGGGAAGCAAATGTTGTTTTTTTTTAAAAAATAAGGTTTTGGGGACATTTGTTTGACAATGCTGTTACTTAAGAAATCATAAACAATTTTAGTAAAAGTATTTTTCAGTTGGTAAGGGAGGTATAATTCCTCATGTGATCATGTATGGTAACGCTAATTCTATTTTCCTAACATAAAATAATTCCCTGTTAATTTCTGTAAGGTACTTATCTTTAAAGAAACTTTTTTTTTAATGACATAATTTCAATAACATTTGAAAAGAGGGAAAAAGCAGTGAGTTGTCCTGGAAATCTTTGACTTTACCAGGGAACAAGTGTCTGGGAAATTGTCTTCACCTTTTCACTTTTACAGTATCTTTCACTGTATGGGAATAATTCCATCTAAAATAAAAGAAAAAATGATAGATCTTAATTGAAAATATTCACTTATATGTAAGGTTTTGGATTTGATCGTTCATTGTTATTTGTGCATCCTTTATGTATCAATCCTTGTAGTGCTGACCATGAAACTTCCTGGGATGATGGGAATGTTCTACGTCTATACTGTCGGCAACAGTAGCCACTAGCCACATGTGACTATTGAGTAGCTGAAATGTGGCATGTGACTGAGTAAATATTTTTCTTATCTTATTTACTTTTAATTAATTTAAACTAAATTGTCACATATGGCTAGGATTTACTTTATTGGACAGCATAGCAAATCAGGGCAATAGAGATACAGCCTTGTTATAAACAAAGAAACTAGCCTCATAAAGCTTATTTCTCATTAGTTATAAATATGAATACAGTTAAAAATAAATAAATGTACAATATAAGTAATATTAAGTGTTGCTTAAAAATAATAAATGAAAGTATAGAGAGCATTGGAGGAGGAGTACTGAACAGAGATGTGAATGAAATGAAGGAAAATGCCACACGACAATGGGATAAAGAATGTCCAGGCACATTTAAGGAATTTAGCAAGAGCAAAAGGGGTTACTAAACTAATACTCTGAGGAAAAAGTAAGCTTCAAGAGACACAGGTGATGTTTTAATTTATCTACATAAATAGAATTAGTGAGTGTAAACTAATCCACTAAACAAATATTCTTAATAGAAAATGATTAAAAGTAATACAACTTTAGATACTGTCACAAAGGCACATCAAACATTTATGACACTCTTGACATTAACATTTATCAATTAAAAGCTTATTTTCAAATCTAATTTTGTAGGCTTAAAGGCTTAAAATACCAAAAATGTTTTGTGGAAGTCCTCTTGAGATTAATATGCATAGAATCTTGGAAATTCTACTCAAAATTCCTGATTGTACACATAAAGAGCCTGAGACATCAGGGTATTACCTGATTCCCATCACTAGGCCCTTTGACATCCGGCCCTTTTGCTTCCTGCTTGATGGTGTTATGCCTGGTATCTCTAATACAACAAATTTTAGATAGGCAGAAAATAAGACAGGCAAAGACACTACTTGTGAACACAATAGCAATGTTTATTAAGTTAGTGAGTTAATGGATGAATGGTCGTAAGACTAATTTTTACTTTTCTTAAATTTAAAACTACCAGATTTCTTTATGGCAAGTTCACCTAGACATTGATACTTTAAATTTGGAAGAAATGTTTTATTTTGTTGTGTCTGTACTGAATTCAATATCAAGGGAGATCTGAGCAATTAATGGATCCTTTTGAGAAAGATGCACTAGCAAATCAAATAATGCAGTTTCCAAGAAAGAACATTGGATTTCTATTTTAAGAAAGCAGAATTCAACATACTGAGTGGTCAGAATCCAGTAAAAAGCTATTAATGTAAAATTAGTAATTCAATTATAGATAAGTGCTCAAATGCATTAAATAATACAGATTTGTCAAAAACATTTTCCTTAATATGAATAGTTTTTCTATTTATAACTCAAATGTTTCTGCAATTTTAAATGATATATTTTATACTATAGCAAAACACATTTTTTCTACCTTCTAGTTAGAATAAACATTGCTTTTTCAGTGTTCTATGTCCCTTAGATTATTGATTCTTCCCAGTAGTAATATTTAAAAATGACAAATGAAGGTTAATTTTTCATTTTACCTTCTTGTAGATAAGTAGAAAATGGGGAAAAAAGTCAAATTAGTAATTTCTACTTTCTCTCCTATTGAAGAATACTAAGGGATGATTGCACAAGTTCTCAAGGCTTTGTCCCCATGTTACTCATATGTGATCTCTTAAGCCTGAATCTCCCAAAGCAATGAAATATATTTTTGATGCTTTAATATCCACAAATACTTTGGCGAATACTCTAAAAGTACTCTCTTTTAGGAAAATAATTCATTCTTTGAGCTTGTAATCTTTACTATGAGCTAAATCTCAATTCCATAAGTAAAACAAATATATACTTAACACATTATATAACTACTGTATTTCTCTGTCTAGAATGTAAACTCCTTAGAAAACGTACATTCCTTGAAAAATATAAATTCCTTGAAGATAAGGAGGAAGTCTTGCTCATTTTATTGTTCCAGATTCTAGTATATAACAAGCTTTCAATAAATACTTGATAAGTATTTGAATGAATCTGAAGAATTTCTCTGTGCAATCTACTACTTTGTTCTTGTCCTTTTCTGCTCACAATCTTGAACTCTTGAATTGCTTCCGCTGGCCAAAACTATTTCCAATATTTTGAAAGAAAACAATACATCAACTTACATAATGTTAGGGACATATCCCCACACTTTAGTTTGAAAACTCTGGAACAATGTGAACACCTAGAAAGTTATTGTAGGCTCACTATAATCTAATGTCAGTCTGACACTTCGACGTATGTCTAACCACTTTTCTGCACAAATCTCTGCCTGATCAAACTAGCCGCACTCTTACCTAGACCTGACTTATATTCTTCTGAATGCTATTACCTCTTCTCTACCAGCCCTGCCTCAGGCCTTCTCCCTCTTTTTCCTTCTCTGCTAATTGTCCTTCAAGAAACTATATGAAAGAAAGAAATCTGAATTGAATCAGAAACAAGGGGTCTTACTGGATTTAAACCACCTGCTCTCCATGTGACCCTAGCAAGTCACTTTACTACTATGATTTCTTACTGGTAAAAATTGGGGTAAGTCAGTCTATAATTAAAAGGCTTGCTGAAAGACTCAAAAGGGGTTCATGAAGGTCTTAGTACATATTAAGAATATATATTCTTCTTCTACCAAGAATTCCATCATTCAACCTTGTTTTTGTCAATGAAAAGATGTGGAAAAAATACCTGACCATTCAAACCCATAATGTTTTTGTGAACAATTGAGAGAAAAAAAAATTAAAGTGATATGAAAAGTTACTATTGATTTAAACTTTGAGACACTTTTGTCGAGCTTCAGTCTCTTTTGTGAAGGTTTCCTGACCATCCCAGTCATAAATAAAAGTTTACTTTCCTATAGCATATGTTGGCTACATATATATTTCCTAATATTATAAATATAAATCCATGGATTTACATATGTTTTTATAATATATCTTTAGGATCCGGGATTCCAAATGACAACAACGTACTCAGTCTGACTTAGTAAAAATAAATTCGAAACTAGAGGGGAAGGGTTAGAAATGTACCAGAAAGGTCCTGGGCTAGCTCATGAAATGGAAGGAAAGCTGATTAGGCATTGGTGGTTAAAGTCACAAAAGTAGAATTCATCAGAGTGAAGCAGATTCCTCAGGAGATGTCATTTGCAATAATATAGATAAACTATAAGAGGGATAGCCCTTTATTTTTGTGTACAAAGCTGCAACTTTTAAAATCACTCAATGTAAATTCCTTGTTCATTGAGTTATTGCCAGAAGCATACATAACTTTCATGTGTTTTGTAAAGAATGTTTATGTAAGATTCTAACGTCTTTCATCAGGTAGCTGGAAGGGAAGATTTCTTAACAGGAACCACCCTCACTGCCCAATTCTGTGGAGAGTTCCTTCCTCAAGCTGCTCCTTTCCCAATTTATCAAAATCCATGTTGCTTTTGTAAAAAGTAGAGAGATATACTGAAAATATGTACATGAAAACCAAAGTACAGCATAATTACTGAGCCCATATATGTCTGACTAAAGTCACATTTGTTTGTAATCAAACAAACATACATCCAGTGACATGCCAGATTCAGACTACATCTAGGATAAATTCCTTCAGCCTAGTGAAACAAAGAAGTCTGGTAAGGTAAGCCCACACCAAAGTGGTTGTTATCATAAGAACTTCCCTCTCCTTGAGGCTTTAGTTCTTGGTCAACTATATATATAAGGAATCACGCTATCTGCTATAGGAGATTAAAAACACAACCAACACAAAAGAAACAAAAAAAATGAAAGCCTCTGGCACACTTCCCTTATAAATTTGTCCTTTCCATTCACACATTTTTTTGTGTGTGTGTAGTAATTCAGCTATTTTTCCTCTATACAGTTTTCAGTATATTTAATACAAGAAAAATCAATGAGAAAAGTAAGCGGGGTATGTATCTCAGATCTGGTTTGATGTTGAATAGAGTTAAGAAGTGAATATGAATCCCTGTATATTACCTATCTGTTAAACTCTGAAATACGAGCTTTTCCAAAAGATATAAATCATAAAAATAAATAACTTTTCATGCAAAGCCTATATTACTATATATTACCTTGAATGTATATTCTGAGTTCACTTCCTTATAAGTGAGAAAAATACTTTAATTACAAGTAATGATTAAAGAGAAAGCCTACAATTATGGGTTTATAGAAGATTCAGAGAAAGGTTGTTGTGATTTTTCAGTTTCATAATCTCTTTTAATCCCCATGGCAATAACCCTTTACTATGTCCATATTTCTCTGGAAGTGAAACCAGTTTTAAATATTTCTGCTAAATCAGATTTTATTGTACAAACATTTAATTTTAGTATCACTAGTAAGTTAGACATGCACACATAGGAACAAGAAACAATGTAACTTCCCAATTTTGTACATTTAGATTACTTCAGTTATTTTCTGCCATATAACAGGGGATGAATTTGTTTTAAAGCTGATTTGAAAGAATACTTTTTTAAAATTAATATTTATTATTTATTTGGCTGTGCCGGGTCTTAGTTGAGGCACGTGGTATCTTCCTTGTGGCATGCAAGCCCAGGTGTGATCCCTGGTCAGGGAACCTGAGTGTTGCAACTAAGAGCCCACATGCCACAAGTAAAGATTTTGCATGCTGCAACTGAAGATCCTGCATGACAGAATACTTTTAAGCAAAAATAGTTGTTAAAGTTAAGTTGAAAGGAAAGCTTTGGTTTGGAAGTTTTAGCAATACTATTTATCAAACACTTTATGACATGTTCACTTTATGATACTATGAAACACTTTATGATACTATGTTCCAGGCAATATTCTAAACTCTTTCAAATATTAATTCGTTGATTATTGCACTCATATAAGCACTATAGAGATGTTAACACATTCACCATTTCTTTGTTTCACAAATGTTGAGACACCCACAAAATCATTGACTTCAAATTAAAACATAGGGGACAAAGACAAAAATTCAATAGTGACCACTGAAGACTAAAATAAGCTTTGTAATTCCACCTTCATATCCATTATCTTTATGAACTCCACCCTTCATAGGTATGATGACTCTTCAATGAACTATTCCTCTGTTATTAACCATGTCTGCTCATCTCTTCATATTACCCATTTAATATTCGTTCAATAATAAAATCATTTAAATGTTTGCTCAAAAATTACAAGTGAGGAATTAAACTTGCTATCAAGAATGCAGGAATGGTATCTTAAGAAAAAAACCATAAAATTTGGACCATTTGCTGTTTTGCAATATATATTATTACACTTGTCAAATAAATAGTATTAATATTTATCATTTTATTAGATTATTACCCTTTAAAACTTGAAGTTTTTGTTTTCTAGTGATCTCTATAAATAATTGCAAGGAAATAGTAAGTATTTTGTTTCTATTCATTTAATTTACTGTGGGAAAATTGGTAAGTTTTCTGGTTCTGAAGCTTTCTGACAAGAGTGACACAGTTGAAACCACTCAGCAATTAAAGTGTATGCTGAAATGTAGAGAAAACAAAATGTTTCAAAAGCATAATGAAGAAACACCATTAATATAAAGAAGGAAATGCCTACCAAGAGAGCCAGTTGTAATTACAACAATGGGTGTGATATATGCCTCAATTAAATTGCCAGTTTAATTGAGAGTGGACACCTGGATCATTTGTGTCAACTGAGAAATATCCATAACAGGAGGTCATCAGAGCTGAGCCCAAACCACTGACAAAAATGAAAACGCAGTAAGTACAGTTTCACTGGGAAAATTAATATTGTTAGTTTACACACATTTCAAGATTTTTAAAAGTAATTATTTCACCTACTATTTAGTAGGTAATCTATTATTTAATAGGTAATGAAGTTGCAAACACGAGTTTTCGGTGCAATAATCATTTGTCACTCTCATGAAAAGTCACTGGATTTTATCAAATATTTTTGAGAAAAATAAGAATCAATGCCAATTAGGAAAGCTTTTTGGGGAAATGATTCATGTTCATGGGGATATAGGTAGATGTTAGTACATTTTCACAGTATTAATAATTGTAATGATATTGAAAGATGTATTCATTTTTTAAGCAGTATAAAAAATGATCACTAAAAAGCAAAATACATGCTTTTTATGGTATAATTCCATGCATATAAAATGTCCAGAGAAAAAAGTAAATTTAGTGGTTGTGTGGGGGCAAATTTGGGGAGATAGAGGTCAACAGTAAATAGGCACAAGGGATCTCCACTGGGGTGAGGCAAATGTTCCCAAACTACAGTGATAGTTGAACAACTTGCTAAATTTACTAAAAATTGTGGAATTGCACACTTAAAATGAATTAGTTAAATGATATCTGAAATATGCCTCAACAAAGTTGTAAAAAAAAATAGTCACTAACCTTTAAAGGTGAAGTTTAAGTTTATAACTTAAACTAGTGGTTTGTTGTGAAGTTGAAACAAATGTTTTGGATACATTACTTATCGTCTATGAAACAGTTTCCTCATCAATGAAATGAGGATAAGAACAACTTTACTTCATAGGGTGATTTTGAGGGTTAAAAAAAATCCATGAATAAAAGCATGTGTGAAGTTTTTAACACATAATAATTACTAGGTATAGTAGCTCTGGGTACTGATATGGATTCACCAAAAACAAAGAGGTATCTTAACCAGAGGGGAACAGAAAACCTGTCCTTAATTGACTGGTAGAGAATGGTAGTCAGAAAATGAAACGGTTTGTATTAATTAGAATTCTCATCTAGGACACCTAACCACTCAGTGGTAACTACTCTCATCTCAAATTCTGGCAAAAGATTCACAAGAAAGAAGGAAAGGAAGGAGGGAGTGAGGGAGGAAGGAAGAAAGGGAGGAAGGGAGGAAGGGAGGAAGGAAGCCTTACTAATTCACCAAGTTTGAAATGTCTTTGATCTTGAGTTAGAGAAAAATACAAATAATGAAAATGTAGTGTGCAAAGTATCTCTGCATATATGACAAATACTATTAAAATATTATAAATAAACAACATTTAAAGTTTTGTGCGTATTTTCAAAGAATTCTGGGCAAGTGCATTTTGATGTATGCTTATGTAAGGTTTCATTTCATTGTCTTTAAAATACTTTTGTCTCTTTTTCATAAAGTACTTTTGTCTCTTTTTCAAATCAATCTTGATTCCTGGGACGAGTGGTAGAAGATTAAAAAAAATCCTAGCTGAACCATGTAGGAGCTGTGTGACCTTGAAAAACGTTCAAATACTGAGCTTTAATTTTCTTAGAAATGGGGATAGAAATCAAATTTAAACATTTTTGTGGCACTCAAACACACAATCTTATGTGAAATTAATTTATCAATTTATATGGCTATTGACAAAAAACATCATGTTTCTATTATTCTCTTTGTAAGGAGAATGGAGACGTCAGGCAAAGTCTAGGTTGGAAACATGAGGGTGAACAGGAAATTACACCTGTATTATGTCACTCCACAGGGTTTATCTGTGCACATGACAAAACCAAAAGGACAGTAGACAAACTATAAAAAAGAAATCAAACTTAACAAATAGTGAGAACTGCATACATCAAGTTTAAATTTAAAGCTGTCCTATTTCACTTGGCTGGCTCTGACTGCTTATGTTCATGTCTGCTAACAGAATCAATTATATATATTCTGCAGAGAGCATTTCATTAAAGTGATCAATGTTTTCATTCTTATGGCAAAACATGTGTTTTAATGTGTTATTTTTCTACTGTACAAGATGAGGAAGCAGAAATATTTCTGGATTTTAACCATTATCATAAGAGGAAGTGGTTCCAAAGAGAGTTCATTTTCTAAAACAATGGCTAGTGCTGAGAAAAGAATATTAAATTCCTTTCACTTGAAATACTTCAAACTTTTTTCAAAGAATATTTAGTAGGAGTTGCATAAAGAGTCAAATCATTTATATAAATTTGGTTATTACCCAGGGCCACAGGCCCCTGGGAGATTTCATAGATGGGCTTACAGAGTCTATGGAAACTTTGAACAATTTGCAGTTCTTAAAAAATATATGTGGGTATATGAATTTTTCTGGAGAGTGCACCTATACCTTTTAAATGATGCTCAAAGTAGTCCAGAATACAAATGTTTAAGCACTGTTTCTTTTGAAATGAAATATTTAAAGTAACAAATATATTTCTGTTATATTAATAACCATTTATATGCTTAAGGCTACGCACAGTTTCAAAATGATTAAAATAAGTAATTGCCAAAAGGCATAATATTACATGCATGCATTTAATACATGTATTTAAGAATAGCCTCTTAAATGTAGCAATTAATATTTATGATTTATAAATGGATTAATTCTAATACTTTTAATCTTCTCTACAAGACAGGAGGTAATTATGTAAAGAAAGTCACAAATGATTATCAAAACAAAATTTTGCCAGCATTTATTGTTTTCAATCTTTTAAAAATATTATTTTAAATATTTATTATTAAATATGTATTTATACTTAAAGTGGCAAATAGATAATGACTTTTCTGGGCTATAAGGACATTACACTTACATATCAAGTATTATTTTGTATAACAAAGTAACAAAAAAGTTAGTTGTTATTTTCCTTATTGTATAGAGAACACACTTTGTTCTATTTTGCAAGTATGTATGTTTAGGAGAAAAATAAAATAAAATAATTGAATTAACTGTAACATGCATCTTACCATATAACAAGATTAAGTGAAATTTTATTTGAGAAAGTATAAATTATAATTACTTATATACATTAAAAGAACAACTCCATCATCAGAGTCTTTGGTCATTCATTTGTCCATATTTATGCAACTACTATGAACAGGAATTCTGCCAGATTTCTTTTGAATTTTCAGTATGTTATTAAATCTCATCTGGTATACAAAACTCTCAATTTTACTCCCTCCATTCCAAAGAAACCCAGTTACCTTACAGATCTACTATGCAAAAGGTTGTAAGTGCAGCATTAGAAACACATCAAATTATGTGTAAAGATACCACTTGGCAAAAACAAGCACTATAACATAGGTGAGTGATAAATATTTATTAAAGAAATGATGTGTGGAATTGCTTTTTTCCCTGATGTAGTTTTTTAAAGTAGTCAAAAGTTAAAATAATGATTCATTTACACTAAATGGAAAATTCTGAATTTTTTATGTATTCATGAGTAAATGGTTACTTGTACATTTTCAAAAACTAAGTGTTGTGCTCTGCTAAAGGAAATATATTTAAATATCAAAAGCAGATATAGCAGAAATAATGACAGTCTATGATACTTAGGTTGATAAAAATATTACTTAATGATAATAATTCCAAAGATTCCACCTATTCAAAACTTTAAAACAGAAAATTGGTACATTATTCAATAATATCAAAAGTAAACTTTTGGCATTAGATTATATATTAAATTCTGATTATATAATAGATAACTAATTGATTATATTTAATAAATAACAAAAATTAAATTTTTAGAGTGCAGAAGAATTAATGTTTCAATAATTCTCTCTATAAATATATGTGTATAAATATATTCTATATACACATACATACAGATTATAAGATATTTATATCTGTACATGTAAATATATGAACATATACCAAATACAGATACATCTCTGAGATTAGGCACTTTATTTCTAGTCACCAAAAATAAAATTAAAAGTATACACTAAATTAGCTGGTGTTGTCTATCAGAATATCTTGTTAGGTATAATATTCATTCCTTTTTACCCCCAGTTCTTCTCAGTTAAAAATCACTTGCTTCTTCTAAAATGTGACTAATAATATTTATTTAATCCTCCACGTTAATGTCAGAACACATTTTTGAAGTGACAGTAAATAAGTGGTGAAAATTATTTGGATTTATTGTGTTAATGTTTTTTAATGTTTTAACAAAATGTGCATTATTTATGAATAAAAATATGGGTAAAATCCTTGTAGGGAATTATAGCTCATGAAAAAGTATGAAAAAGGAAAGGAATGGATAGAAATGCTGGATAGCATTAAAACAGTAAACAATTTCAAAGAATTAATCAAAGGGTAAAATACATATTTGGAATCACTTTTTTCTTCTCCTGCAGGAAAAGCACCTTGTTATCCCTGGCTGTTTACTATTTAACTAAGATACCAACAAGCCACTTGCCCAGCTTCTGATGATTCTAAGATTTGATTACTTCAGTATTCAAAATACTTTTCATTACATGGATGGAAAATGAATTTAAAAAGTGTTCTGTTTTGTGTGTAGCATGAAAATGTCAATGCAAGCTAAAAATATTTTCATTTAATTACATTTGCTGAATGGACCTGAGTGAACTTACGTTTTTAAGGGAAAAACATCTGCAAAAACAAAACAAAACAAAATCTGGCAAAAAGGGCAGAATGGGCTAAAGCTCTCTGGGTTAAACTCAAGATAACTTTAAGACCAACAGCAATTTTGTAACATGACTTCCACATTTATAATTAGTAAATTTTTATCTTGGCTAATTCAAATGAATATCATTACAAAATGGTTTTCAGATGAAAACTATTTGGACCTTTTAATGACAACAATTTTTGCTTGTTTTTAATAAATACATAAATAAAATAATCAATCTGCAACTGAGAAGATTATGTGTGATAAAATTTAATTCAACTCCCCATTTTTTATAGTTGTAAATCTAAACATAAAACACAGCAAATGCATATTTATCCCTCCCCAGCAATGCACAGTACATGTGTTTCTCTGTGCAAATAGCCAAGTGGTTGTATTCCAACAGGCTTCAAAAGTGACATTAAAAACTCTGATGGGGCTTCCCTGGTGGCGCAGTTGTTGAGAGTCCGCCTGCCGAAGCAGAGGACACGGGTTCGTGCCCCAGTCCGGGAAGATCCCACATGCTGTGGAGCGGCTGGGCCTGTGAGCCATGGCTGCTGAGCCTGCGCGTCCGGAGCCTGTGCTCCGCAATGGGAGAGGCCACAACAGTGAGAGGCCCGTGTACCGCAAAAAAACAAAACAAAACAAACAAAAAAAACTGTGATGATACAGGGATTGCCCCAGAATCTGATTTTTCTTAGCAAAATAAGTGACTCTATCCCTCAGTGGACTAACCTGAACCAAATGTGGATATTTATATTTACTATATTTGAGAGTCTATCCTTACATTTTAATGGGATGTCAAAAGTAACATATGCCAAACTTTTTTCTTAAATATCTATAACTTCAGTAAATAGAGCGTAAAAAAGTTTGATTAACAGACCTACATATATTTTCTCCACGTTATCTCCATGTAACTTCTTCTCTGCAGTCTAGAACACTCAGTTAAGGTGCAAAGTGCTTGACATTTCAGTTTGGAAAATGGACGTAATGAGTAACTGGGGCTTTGAGAGGGAAGCCCATTTGGTGTCATTTAGCCAGGTTGCACAGGTGTGAGCAATTCATCACTTAGGAGAGTGGCCTCCCGATTAAACAAGGGCTAGCTCTTCACCACACTGCATGTTTTAACTCATCATTTTATCAATAGGATTAAATTCAGGGACTCCTTATTAGAAAATCAGAGAACAATTTCAAAAAATGTTCACAAATAAATTCAACACAAAATCTCAAAGTTGTAGAAAACAATTTCTGAAACTTTATTGTGAATTTTAAGGTACATTTAGTAAAGGATGTTTTCCTTAATATAATTAATTAAAATAAATTGGAAAGAAATGCACATACTACTTTTTTAAAACAAGGATAAGTACAGACTTTTGAGGCCACAATATATACAATTATATGAGTGCAATAAGCTTCCAAATACATTAGGTATATATCTGTTTAAATAAATAGTAGAATACTTGTTTGACATATGTGAGTCATACTGATTACACCAAAAATGTTTTACAAAATATAGTGAAAAAATGGAACGTTATACATTTTGATATACAACTTTTTAAATACTTTATATATGCATTACTTAATTCAAATTATAGTGTACAGAAGTCCATTTTAATGAGGACAAGTTTTGTGTTTTTAACACGGTTCAGCAAATATAGATATTAAGATGCATCCCTACACATGTTACTAAATTCCCATTCAACTTAAATCACTAGCACAGGGAAGAAAAAATTCTACCAGTTATTAACAGTAATCATTTTATTGATAAATTATGAATATAACACACTGCAACATTATTTTGGCTATTTAAAATCTAAACTATATCGGCTAATTCTTGAGCCAAATTTTTTTGTGTGTATATAAAAATTTAATTTGAAATCAAAATAGAAAGATATTGCTACATTGAACTTCTTATCTACTCTTCACTATACTTATTTTAAATAATACCTTTAATTATCAGTTTTCCATTGGGAAAATTTTCCCTATAATTCTTTAATAATAACGCTTGTGTAGTGCCCTATTATGAATCTCAAGAGTTCATTTCACCAAGTAGCAATAGAATATACTGTACTGTGAATACTACCTACAGAATAATGGTATTATAGAAACAGGTGATGTCAAGTGTTTACATTTAAAATTATTGATACATTGTAGCACAATAAGAGAGATTATTTTAAGCCACATTTCATCATTTTAAGCCACATTTCATCATGTTTAGCATACAATTAACATGACAGTTTGTTTGGATTATGTAAAAATGTGGCTATTTTGCAGAAGTAAAACTGAATCTAAATTACCAGGGTTGTTGTTGTTTAATTGAAAACAAATGTTTTATTTTTTGTAGGGTTCTTTTAATAATAAAGGAAAGTACAGAAAAGGAATTAAATATATCCACCTATCTTAGAGTAGTGGAGTGGGGAGAGGGATCATGCAATGATCATTCTCTAAAAATTATTTGGACAATAATAATTGAAAAGACGCATTTTGCATTTAAATAATGAAAAATGTGCTTATCTGAGTATGTCTACAAAAGTTTCCTGGTAATATTAGAACACAAGCATAGAATGATTAGGAGCACATCATCACTTTCTTTTTACATTTGGACTAGAAAAGCAACATAAAGAAACCTGTTGGCTATGAACTGATATTGCATTTTTATGTTTTCAGAATATTAGGAGATCAACATATCTAAAAGCAAATCTAAAAACAAGCAAGACAAGTTAAATTCTCCTAAACCTCCCCAGTACCAATTGCCCACTGTTTTAATGGAGCAGCACCACATGTCAAGCACCCAGTCAATCTCTATAACTCACCAAGTTGCCTTTTATTGGTCAGAATGAAAAGCATAGACATTTTCTCTCAGAAGTCAGTTGATATACAGGACACACACACATGCGGACTTAGCATACTTTTAGTGTAGGCCATAAACCTGTGAAGCATGAGCTTTGCCTTACTAACTGTGGCACCTTATTTTTCTGTCAGAAAGAAATGTCATCAGAGCTATTAATTCATTTATGTTAGGAAGAAATGTGCTCACTTATGAGTAGGGGTATTACTTCTGTTCATATTTGCATTAGGGTGTGTGTGTGTTGTTAAGTTTTCAGGGTAGTAAAAGATTAAATATACTTCAAGTAACATGTGATTGCCAAAGAGTAATCTTATTTCTTGCCCTATAAAATGAACAGGAGTTAATTAAGCAAACTGCTATGTCTTCTCAGCACTCTGTGCTTTAAAACCTTGACAGGAGCAAAGCATGATTTGTTTAACTATAAATTATGTGGACATTCATACTCAGTGAAGACAGTTCCAGTCTCTTGACCGCTCTCTCAGAATCTTAGATACTAAATAATAGAGCTTCAAATATTTTTTCTTAACTTTTGAAGTTAAGTGAATATAAACAAGGTTTCATAAACTACAAATATCCCTAAACTGGGTGACAAATTTATTGAAAGCTTAAACACAATCATCTCATTTTATCTACATCTAGAACTCCATCATTATGGTTAATAGACTTTATAATTCTATTTTACTACCATTCTGTATATCAAAACTCATCTACAATCACTTCAAATACAGTATGATTAACAAGTCTGTGATTACCTTTTCAAATGATCATCTTAAATTTAGCATATTCCTGATCCTTTTAGTTTTAATATTACTATTTTAAGAGACAATAATTTTTTAAAAAGCTTTAAAAAGTTCTGTGAATTACTAGAATCCATTGCCTAAGTGAGTGAATGTGTAAAAGTGATACTGAGTAAGTCATTTCTGTATTGTTCTACTTCACTTTTGCCAATCCATGCATGGCATTCAATTATATTTTGTGATTAAAACAATAGAATGCACACAATTAAGTAAAATAAATCCTCTTTTACTGAAGAGACATCTTACAAAATCACACTGTCAAAACTCTGAAATTAGTACCCACATCAGAAATCTATGTAAAAGTATACTCAAGAGCTTGCCAAATTAAAGTCCCCAAGCTAATTTTATTAAAGTTCAGCTACAGAAAAAATCAATTTGCAATAAGAACAGTTAAAAAGTTATCAAATAACTTGAATCAATAAATATACGGTCTTAGTAGTAGAAAATATTGCCATAAATCTACTTCTATGATAGATAAGCCTCATAGCAAGAAAAAAACAACAGTTGGAGGTAGGGGAGACTTCAACATTTTATAGTTAAATGTTTTTATTAAAACTTTTGGTAAGGTATGAAAATATCTTTTCAATTCAGAGATATTTCATACAGCAATAGGTATATAATAGTATATGAGACCTGTGTGTATTCATTGCATCTCATTTTCTCATTGTGGTCACAGACTAAATATACACTTTCTGTGATTATTTTTAAGAGATAAAAGTGGTTGTAATTAAATGGACAAAATCATACACTGAATACAATACTGAATCACTCAGTTTTATCAATTCTTGATATTTGTGAAAAATGAGGTATGTATTTGATGAGAAAAATTATACCAGCTTGAATAACATAATTATTCTCCACTTCCGTTTTCATTCACTTTCTTGAAATTCTGAATGTGTAAAGGCTAGAAATTGTTGTCCATTTGCCTTTTTTACCACGTCACTGCAGAAAAAACATTACAGAATTTTCACTCCACTAGTGTAATATTGTCTAGTTCTAATTAATCCTCTTATGTCATTTCTCAGCTGTCTGGAATTGATGTATATTAATTCATAATTGTGGGAGTAGAAAACAAAGCACATGCTGGAAAGCTTCTGCTCTACTCAAGGCAGAAATTTCCAATGCTAAGACTATTAAATTTGGCTCTTGTAATGTTCGTTTGGATAGAGTCTGCCTGTCACAGTCATAACCAATAGGCATAATGTCTCTACAAATTATCAGCAACACCCAGAACGTCAATGCAAAATTAATCTAGTTTCTCACAAAGCCTTGTGTGTCTAGTCCCTAGATAAAGGAGAACTCCAGCTATGTTTTAAGTCATCTGGAAAGCTAAATCAACGCATCATGTTAGGGCACTAACACCTGCATGCCAGGGTTTTCGTTTCCAAACTCCAGCTGGGAACTCCATCACAGGACTATAACCTGTCGTGAAATCAAAACAGTTTGGCACTCTTCTACCTGAATCTGATAAAAAGTGATTACTACAAGTATTTTTGCTTTTATGTTTGGTCTCATGAAATGTGAGTTCCATCAAAAAGTGTCGTTTAAAAAAAAATACTTCTCTATAAATGATTCTTTAAACAAATATACAGACAAAAATTATACCTGTCATCCCTATTGCTTTCTAGCCTTGCATGTTTTTGAGTTCAAAGTAAACTTGCCTGTATGTCTTTGAGTACATATCGAAGAATAATGCTTTTCCAATCTCTTATCTTAATAATTTAAACCAAGGAAATCCTGCCACTCTAGTTCACTGACAAATTCACAGGTGAATTTAGCTTTCTTGTATCAATGGTTGATCTAAAACCTTACCAAATTCTTGTCTAATTAACAACATAAAATCTACATTTGGTCAACATGTTCAATACTGGTCTTTAATTATAATAAATGAAATTTTTCTGCCTACTGAAGCTTATTAGTAAGGGTCATCAAGAAAAAGCTGCCGCCCCAAAATAAAGTAAGCACAACCAAAATGTAAGCAATATGAGCTTCAAAAATATGGACTTTTGGAATTTTTAAGTCAATCTGTTTGTCTCATATCAAGAGACATTTTCGAAAGAGCAGATCCTTGTTATTCTCTAAGAATGTGGCAGAATTTATATTCTAAATAAGAATAGCATCCACGAGTAATGCAGTGATCCAGATGCACTACACACAGTGGACAAAAAGTTATCATGCTGTTCCAAGAATCAGTTTCCTTTGCCAAATGGAATAGGGAAAGCTGTGCAACCAGAACTCTCAGCTATTTTGTTTTCACCTTCAAATGCACCTCAAATTAAAACTGCAATTTTCTCACTTAGGAGTTTTACCAAAATGCATCCATTATAATAATCCATGATAAACAAATTTTATCTGACTATATGGCTGAAATGGTTCTCTCCAGTTCTCAGATTTAAGGGGGATCCTGAAAGTCCAACATGCGGTTGACAAGTGTTCCCCATCTCTTGTTAGAGTTTTAGGCAAGCGCACATTAAGAAACCAGTAATGAAATACGGTAGATTTATAAAACTGTATGAAATTACTGGATACTTTTTGTAGTTGTAGGTGATAAAACTGGAAAAAAATTTAGCGCTAAAATTTTATAAACAATAATAAAAGCTTATTATACACGTTTCTAAATACACATGAAGATATGTCTCCTAGTGCATTACAGATAGGTTGGGAAAAGGCACATGCTGATCTTAGTGGACAAGTTTGTGCAGAAGTGGATGGAGGGTGGTTGTTGCTTCTGAAACACTGGAGAGCAGGGGCTGGAATAAATTTTTTTTTTTTTAAATGAAAGCATCATTCTAGTCTAGTAGAGAAGAGAGATCTTTTTATCATCATTATTGCTTGACCGCCCCCTCTTCTAGATGCCTCCTTATAAAGAGTAGTTTAAAAAAAAATCACAAAATTCTTCTTCTGTTTTGAAATTAGCAGAACGTTTGAAATTCACTGCCAAAATATACTGTTTGTCAAAAGTATCTAGAATGCTACTGCCTAAAACACACTAATGCTATTACTACTCTTACTATGTAATGTCCATGAATATTCATTGTACACTGGAAAGAACCACACATGCCTCAGGTATGGCTGTATCATCAAGCCATATGCTTAGTGTCAAAATAGGTACCCTAAAGGAATTTAAAACAGAAATGTTAAATTAGACTTCAGCTTTTCTTTTTTATCTTTATACAAATAATTTATTTTGGGACACAAGTGACTCTTGGTGACGTGCCACAATTTTATTTTTTAAACTAGAATTTCAATCATAGAGGCAGTATTGGTTAGCAACTACAAACAAAGCCTCTGGTGTAAAACTGCTAGGGTTCAAGTCCTAGACTACTCTCCATTTACAAGAACTCTGACCTTAAGCAAATCATTTAACTTCTCCTCAGCTGGAAAAGAGGGATGTTAACAATACTACCTGACCACAATGTTATTGTTCCTATTTAAGAAGTTAATACATGTAAAAGGCCGAGAAGAATGCCAGGAGCACAGTGAGTACTCAAGTACATGCTGGCTGGTTGTCATTATCTGGTGTTGGAAATCTACTTTCAAAGCATTGCAAACGAAGTTACTAGAAATAAAGAGACAACAGTGCCAAAGGGAATATTGAGATCTTCTCTTTACAGATTCCCAAATATCTTCCATTTCTCCCATAAAATTGTTTGCTATTTAGTTGAAATTAGTGTAGGTTTTTTTTTTTTTTTTTTTTGGCCAGTGACTTTTATAAATGTTTAAAAGAATGTTTTACATTCTTTAGTGATAATGACTAATCCTGTTACTCAATAGTTAGTTTCAATCACAATTCATTAAGATTAATGAATTTATTCTTTTTAATGTTAGCTTTTCCCCTATATAGGCTACTCTAACTCTGTTATGGTTTTCTAATGTTGCTTTTGTCTAAATTCCTAATGAATTTATTTCTCTTCCAGGCAAAACATTGGAAGGCACAGTCTACACAAGTTCATTAATCTACAAGCATCCAATTCCAAATCAGATGCCAGTGGACATCATCTCTTTGTCCTTTTACAATAGAGAACTGATTTGATTAATCATATAGCTGTGATTCACTGTATTGTCCACAGAATGGCTGACTCTGACAAAGCTCCATAAACTCAAGGGATTTTAAGCCTTGGCCTGTCCAGCTTCTCACCTTGTCAGAGATTGCTTATATCTCATTCCACCAATTACTGCCCAAAATAGCTAAAATGCCTCTTATGCAAAAATCATACGGTATTCATTTGACACTCATCTCTTTTATATTACTTTTAAATTCTTTATCATTTGCTGTCACCTGCATTGCGACATTAAATAGTCTTGTGATTTTTTAAATAACCTACATATGACCTTACATCCAGGGAATAAATATCTAGAAGACAGATCACGTCCATATATTCATACGGTTAAGGAAGGCATCTTTGTTGCTGTATGCTCAGGATGTGAGCATTGGATGAAGTTGCTTAAAATGAAAAACAAAAAAATGTCTTGTGGTCAACATGTGGCATCTTTGCAAATATACCTCCTCCATCTATATCATCTTCCGAAAGTTACAAAGTAACTTCTAAACCCATCCACCTACAGCATAAAACAGCGTTTTTGTAATACTTCTACCAAAAACACAGATAGAATTGAGTTTTCCTAAAGTTTCTGATAAGATGAAAGAGTGTAATGCAGTAAATAGTGATAAATGCAAGCAAATTTTGATGTCCAGAAATCATTGAGATATTATGGGAGCAAGTACTCCTAGGCTTCTCTCCAGGTTTCAGAATCATCCTTGTAGGGCCGTTTCTGCAGTGTTCTGGAGAAAATGTGGTAGGCTGTGCTATGGCAATACATAGTTCTAGTTTATATTCCTCTAAGCAAATACCACTTGTCGTTTGACATTCAGGTGGCATATTTAGGAGCTACTTCAGCTAATTTGAAATTCAGTCCTTTTATTCCCAAACTTGGTTTTCCTTCAGATGGACAGTTCTGATTATTTACATTTTTCTTCAACTTAACTCTATTTTGTCTTTGAATGAACAGGTTACCAATAAAATCATTGAGTATTATTCGATTTAATTAGCTTTTCTAAAACTTATCCTAAGAACAAATGATACCATCAATCAAAATTACCAGTGTCTGACTTCAAAAAAATTGTATTTACACATTATCTCCAAACTATGTATAATTCTCCAATATTGACAAAAGTTGAAATACTAAATTCATCTTAATGTCTTACTACAGAAAAAAAAACAAACATAATTAAAGTAATATTACTGATAAAAATATGGTAGCTACATACTATTTTAAATGGACAGTTTTCTAATCAAACTCTAAGCACTAATAATCTTCTTGAGATTTTATAGTTCTTCTTTCTGATTTCTGATTTAGGAGGAAAAAGTTAATTTTCTAGTTCAGAAGGGGAAAATTAATCAGGCAGAGACCTCAAAGAAGATAATGGCAACAGTCTGTTATCAATACTAATGCAAGAGAGTGATAACATACATCTTGCAAACAATGAGAATACTGCAAATCGTTCATTGTCAGGAGAGACTGAACCATATGATTTACTTTGTAATTGTTTTTCTTGAGCCAATGTTAACATTGATTTGCACTGTTTGAACATATATCAACTGATGAGAGAAAGAAGGCCAGATGCATGTTGGGTGGTAAGAGGAAACCTGCCAAAGAGTGATGCTTCCCTAAGTAATTAACAAAATCTGTAGTTTAAATTTTAGTAATAGAAATTTTAAAATGACTGAATCCAATGATCTATTTTTCAGATGAGAAAATTGAATTCTCAAGATGCTAAGTGAAATTTTAAGAAAGTGTAACTGGTTTAGAATAGATATTATTGTTGCCAAAATTAGAAAAATAATGTGTATCAAAGTTTTGAAAATAGGAAAATCTAAGTATTTATTTAAATTAACCACTAGTTGTTTATTTTCTTCGGTAAAGCATTGCATAGTTACTTATAAAAATCATAATAAGTAAGGAATTAAAACTACATAATAACACCAAGTTAAATATCATTGTCATTGTGAGTGATGGTGAGATTGCCACAGTTCTGATTTTATGTAGAAGTTAGTTAACACAGACAGGGTAATCCTCATGTGATTTCCACACCATCCTTTATTTCAATGTATCTGTGTTACTAAGCGTAATCTGTCCTGTTGTTTGGTTCTAAATTAGCTTTCCAAATTGTCCATATTTTCACATTATTGAAAAATGAATTACATTCATTTTCATGACTGGTCAAATAATACATTTATAATTTCCAAAAAATGTTTATGTTTTAATCAATAAATTTAATTAACAAGAGCTATTACACACCTTATTCCTGAGGTCTATGTATTTTACCAGGTTTCAATTTTGTAGTTCATGTATATTACAGTAATTACTTGGAGACAGTTGCCTAAAAATCCACAGAACAGTTGGAAAGATCTTTTTGGAGTTAGGCACCAGCTTGATGGTTATCACTGAAGCCTATCTACAATTAAAATAGTACATTTTCTGGCAGTAAGAATTTATCTTAAAAATACATTTGCACAAAAATGTGCAAAAACAAAGATTGTTTTCTCGAATATTATGTTGAAACTTTGAAACAACCTGCTCATATAAACATCCACCCATGTGTAAATTAGTGTTTTAGAAATGATTAAGTTAAAAATAACAATACTGTCTTGCCTGAAATGTAAAGCCCAATTATGACATTTTCTTCTATGATTAAAGAAAACCAAAATTTCAGGATATGAAGGTTTCTTAATTTAAGAAAAAAGTTTATATAACAAAGGTCTCTATTTTCAAATTTATGTCATTGCATCCATTCTTTTAAATATTGTGATAAATATTCATAAGAAAATGGACTTGTCCAATTCAGAACCATCTGGAGGTAAAAGCCAATTAAACCAAACATTTATTCTAGCTAGAGTTTAGCATCTATGTTCCATGTCTATGTTAGGCTTATGTCTTTTTGAAGGGCCAAGGCTGAACATTCTTTTGCAGAATATCATGACTCAAAATATCCCTTTCAAAATGGATCCCTAAGAAACTCCATTTTTAGAGAACACTGTCCTTTTTAACTCAAGTTATTATTCAACATTATCAATGTGTGCCATGTTTTTAAAGTGATTTTTTAATATAGCAAATATGCTAATCTCATATAGTTACAAAAATGAAGTTTTACTTACAACCATATTTTATTAACACCTTTGCCTGTAGAAGAAGTGTGATTTTAAGGATGAAAAGTGTATTTCCCTCTAAATTAACCAAGGATAAATTTAAACTTGGCATTCTTCTAATTAGAGTAATAGATCTTAGAATTTTATTGCCCTACTGAAAGATCAAGTCTCCAGCACTAGTTAAAAAAAAAGACTTTAAAAAATATATTTCAGGGAAATGATGACATCAATTTAAAACTGAGAGAGAGAACTCATTTTTTTTTCTTAAATAAGGGAATTCCAAGGAAAAAAATGTATTGTGTTTAAAACCACTGGAATCTTTTAAAGCAAAGACAATGTCTTATTCATTAAAAAAAAAAAAATCCCATTGTCTAACACTGTTCCTAGATCACAGCTGTTACTCAATAGATGTCTGTTGAATAACAGAATTAATGAAAAATAAAAGAGATTAATTTGCGTATATATCAGTGGATCACATCACAATTCTTTGGCAGCAGAAAAGTTTCATAGTTCTATAAGGCAGAATTTAAAAAGAATACACATTTTAAAACTATAATATATAATTCTGGAATAAGTTTTAGTATCCATTAAGGAAAATATAATATAGTTCAGTGTTCTAGTGATAAGGCTGGATATTGCCTAGTTGTCAGGCTTATGCCTGAATAAGATAAGTGCTCAGCAGGCAGAAAAAGTCCTTTGCATTGCTAAATGAGAAAATCAAGTGAGCCCTGATCACATAAAGAAAGATGTGAATGGTGCAAGAAATATAATTCTCCTCATAGAATAAAGTATTTAGTCATTATCTGAACTGGAATTTACATAAATTTCCTGGGATACACGTTCACCTCTCCATTCTAAGAGTTAACAGAATAGATCATTGATAGGGACAACATAAAACGGTGGTCATCGTAATTTAAATTAAACTATATATATGTAGTAAACACGTATAAACACTTGATGCCATGAGAACGCTAAATATCTCAAATAAAACTATGAACCCTAATACTTAAAGCCTGATTCTTGCCATTTAAAATGTGCCTAACACCCTCATTTTTCCTGATTATCTCCTGTTTGCCCCATGGTGGGATAACTAGAATTTATTAAACACCTACTATATGCCATGCTATAATTCTTACAACAACTCCATGATGTCTGATACCCAAGGTAACATCCACCCTATGTACCCACCCTGCTCTGTACCCCAATACTGTATGATAGACATCACATCTTAGCATAAAACAGGCAGTGGTTTAAAGGAAATCATGCCACTTTGCCATGCATTCTCTGTTAGATTAAATTTTTCCAAGCACAAAGATTGAGTTTTCTTATCATTGCTTGTTTTGTTTTAAAGTCCTTTCTACCTATTGAGGCACTGTCTATAATTAAAACAAAAGACTGATCCAAAACCAATCAAACAGCACTGAGAGTGTCATAAAGGTCAACAAGAACTTAAAAATTTAATTTTTACGATCAAAGTCACAGCAAGGCCAATTGAAATTTGACTGTATCTACTTTCTATTTAGTTGATAAAGTTAACTAAATGAGTAACAAATCCCCACTACATTCTGCTCCAAATCCAAATCATTAACTTTATCTTGATGATTTCACCAATTCCAACATAAAGGAATGATTTTGGCCTCAGGATATTAAGAAAAAATATTTTTTCAGATACTATCATTTGTGTAATATTTTTATTTGTTGCATCTCATTTATGTTATAGTGTCACACACATACTCAAACATTATAAACTTGCATATTAAGACATTAAAATCTTACTTATAGGGACTTCCCTGGTGGCATAGTGGTTAAGAATCCACCTGCCAATGCAAGTGACATGAGTTTGAGCCCTGGTTTGGGAAGATCCCACATTCTGCAAAGCAACTAAGCCCGTGCGCCACAACTACTGAGCCTGTGCTCTGGAGCCTGAGAACCACAACTACTGAAGCCCGCATGCCACAACTACTGAAGCCCACGTGCCTAGAGCCCGTGTTCCCCAGCAAACAGCATGGAACCTAGAGCCCGTACTCCACAACAAAGAGAAGCCACCGCAATGAGAAACCTGTGCACCGCAATGAAGAGTAGCCCTTGCTCGCCGCAACTAGAGAAAGCTGGTGTGCACCAATGAAGGCCCAACACAGCCAAAAATAAATAAATAAATATTTTAAAAAAATCTTACTTATAAATGAACATATATTAATTTAGAATCAGATAAATAGTAAAAAAAAAAAAAAAAAAAAAAGAAAAGAACTATTGATTATTGTGCTTCTGGCATAAATTTGATGAATCCCAGAAATATGATCCACATACTCCAAGGCATTTTAACTAGTATGATTATACCACAGATGCCATTACTTCAACAGGGATGCTTTCTAGTCTACGGAATAATTGGAAGCAAAACCAGCAGGTTTCAAATGGCTCCAGCTGTGTTAAGTACTGACTGTGAAACAGATTCCCTCTCTTGTATGTTGTTTTGTAATAGAGTGATGTATAAAGTGAAAATCCCCAGATGGGTGGAGTTCCTATGGGTAATTCATGGGGAAGTAAATTAATAACAAAAACTAAAAGAAGCAAGATAATTTTAAAACACAACATGCAAATGAAAATGGTGAAATACACAAAATGAAAGATGAAGCAATTATACAAATATGAAACAATAGGGATTAAGATCAAAAGAAAATATAACATCCTCTCTGCTGTTCTCTGATTCTGTTACAAAGATCAAATTTTCATAAATTCTAGATAACCCAAAAACAGTGTTTTAAACCTAAAACAGATTAACAGAGATAACTTGCTTTTTAAAAAGATAGTTTGCATTATATATATATTTATAACTGAATCATTTTGCTGTATACCAGAAACTAACACAACATTGTAAATCAACTATACTTCAATAAAATAAAATTTTAAAAAAGATACAAAACTTAAATTCAAGAAAACCACCAAAAACAAAACTTAGAGAACATGTATTAAATGAAATTGGGCACCTCTGTCAGTGGTAAGTTGGTATCCTTGGAAAAAATAAGCGAAAAATAGGGAGGTTTTTGGAGTGTCTGCCTACCATGGGCCAGAAATCTACATGCACCCATGTATGCACTCAATTTAATAACAACTTTATGGATTAGGCCTGATTACATCCATTTTACAGGCTAGGAAAGCAAGAAACGGTACATTCAAATGACATATCCTATGTGACACAGTTTTTCAAATAACAGTTCTCCAAGTCTTTTTTTTTTTTATTTTTTACTTCAAATATCAAACTACTTTTTGTAGTAATCTCAGTTTTCTTCATGTGGAAAAGGAATTAAATAGGCCAAATATTCTCAAAGGTCCATTTTGAGTCTTGAGAAACTATTCTGTAAATTCTATTAGACACTAAATTTATCTTTCTAAAAATAATATAGTAGCTAGACACCACTTACTATTCAATTATTATTTTGCTGCTTTTTATAGGATTCATATGTGATTCTATGGTGTCGTCTGGATGGCTCAAAAGTCTATTAAGTGAATTTTAATGATGACTTTTTTTTCTCCTCCAGAACACACTGTCTCTATTAAGCAGATATCAAAGTGAATCTATTGATCATTGTTTAGAAGTAATCACTCAATTATCTAAGTAATCAAAGGTTTAAACAAAAATTTTGGATGAGGAGTCTTGGAAGAAAAGAAATCTGATCCTGTTTATGTTCACTCTTTCCCTTCTTATTATATCCTAACATAAATAAAGATGTTATGATGGGTAGACACAGTGGTGTGGAAGAAGTGAGGGAGAAAACGGAAACCACAGATATCTCTAATTAAGTGATATGAGAGTGTGCTCATGTACATTAGAATCAGCGGTTTTTTAACCCTCTGTTTCTCTCTCTCTCTCTCTCTCTCTCTCTCTCTCTCTCTCTCTCTCTCTCTCTCTCTATCTCTCTCATACAAATGCAGAAATCACTAGTGAGTCAAGACACTGACAAAGCATATAAAGGTGTTAATTATATTTCACTGTTTACAAAAATCAAAATGTCAAAATGCAGAGTCTAAGAATGCTTACACTTGCTCATCTGTAGGATGAGGTTAGGTTAGTTGGTCTTCACCGGACCTCCAGAAATATGAATGGAGGTGTCTAGAGAGATGAAAATTTCTTAGATTAGAGACTATGGGGACTCATCAGCCACCAAAAAAAATACCCCAACCCCCCAAAAAAAACCCTTAAACCTAACTAGAGAGTCTGTCATCAAGTCCCAGCGGTTGCAGAAGAAAATAGGGACAGTAGCTGAAACCAGACAATCAGAACTCTCCCCATATATACTTTATTCATTTAGGCCTCATCATCATATGCTTACCATAGTTTAATCTTATGGTCTAGAATTAGTTTACTGGGAGGTATTGCAGGAGGAACAATTTTGGGTGCAAAGAATTGCCTTGTATTGATAATGTGGGCTTTTAAATAAATGAGTTGCAATCCTTTCCAACAAAAATAATGTCCCTAATGAAGAAAATGTTTCAAACTTATATCTGGCCTAAAAATAGTGTTTTTCAAGTAAAAGTAGGCACATATGAGGAAGAAATACCAGTGCAGAGGTAAGGTTCTAGACTGGAAATAAATGCTTTAGCCATGTGACTTGAAAAAAACACATTTTCTGTCTCTCAATCTCTATATAAGTTTAATAAGAATGGTAATGTCTTCTTTCTGTAGTTGTTATAGAGATTATCAACAGAAAAACAAAGTATATATATATATATATATATATATATATATATATATATATATATACACATAAGGCATGATTCCAATATCAACTGATCACTCTCATTAGGTCAACATTTACTGAATGACTACGAAGTTCACTCTTTTAGGAGCTGTTGTAAATTTAGCCTTAGAAATACAAAGGTAAGTAAGATATTGTCTTTACTTTGAGGGACTTTCTTATATTCTCCTTAATTATTAAGCTTTAAGTTATGATATACCAGTGTTTTATTAACTTAGTTCTCATTTGAGACTGAAAGATCATGAGGAACCCAGGTTGTGTTTTGAACGATCCTGAATATACACTTGGGGTTGACACTGCATGGCTGGAGAGGCTGCTCAGTCCTGCCAATAACAGTTGGTCCTGCAGGAATAGTTTAAACCCTGAGGAGTGTTGCTCCCAGTATCATCCGGAAGTCAATAACCCTTAGCTAAAGCAGAATTTAATTGTCTAAAACAGAGACTTTAGTTGTCAAAATGATTCTGCTTAATTATTACCATGTTTAAAAATCAATCAGTGAATTCAGCATAGTTTGCCATCACTGCTTGGCAGATTTTGGGGTCAAGACCATGAATGAAAATGAGTTCATGTCAAACTAAAATATCTTGAAGATTTTTTCTGTTTTTATTATGGTTTAATGTAATTTTGATACTCATTTCAGTGTGTAGCAAAAAAAAAAGTATTTTCATAAAAATTCTGACATCTTTTTTAATATTGGAAATTTGAATGCATTGAAACATTATTAATCTATACAGCTAAATTTATTATGATTTCTTAACTTTGAAAATGTTATCAGTATAAAAAACCCAATTTTGAAAATTGCAAAGGGAGAACATAAATGGAGATTTTCTGTTTCTAGGAAGAAAGGACACATTGTGGATGTTTTATTTGACCCTTTATGGATGTTCTAGAGCAAAATATTTCTGTTTGACTTTTTTTTTTTTTTTTTGGAGGGAAGATACACAGAAATAAATTGGTGTCATTGTCATTTAAAAATATATCTAGAAATTAAGAAAGCGGATGTATATGAGGTAACATAAGTGAACAAAGTCCACCTAAAGAATGACAAGAAATGAAGCAAAGAAAAGCTGCCAGTCCAGGTGTGTTCACAGCTGACAAACAGGAAGGCTATTGTGATTCTACGTTTCCAATATGAAAATCGCTTCAATGACATGAATATATGACACAGGCGGGCATCAACTCACAACTCAGAACTCACTCCATTTTGTCTCCATTTGTCACTTGCACCCCCTACAAGAACTTTCCTGAGAATCCTATGTAGCTGTGTATTTGAAAGTCCTCAGCATGCAGCTGCTATCACATGGAGGCACAGGTTGGTTGCAACCTCCAAATCCAAAAAAGTACCAGCATGTTTTTTCCTCAAGAAAAGATCTACTAGGGAACTTCTTTCAGCAGAAGACACTGTCTTCCCATGAAAGATACATCTTCATTATATATATCCTGTGTTTCCATGCTTCTCCTTCTTGAGGTTTATTTAATGAGGAAAAAAAAACTCATTTACTGAATTGCAGTTGCTATTGTCTTGCACAAAAACTGTTTCGTTTTCAAAATCAATCATCTGTGATGATTCTCAGCAAGTCCACAGTACCTACTGTGGTCTGCATATGGATTATATATATGTTTTCTAGTAGGCAAAAATATAGGATTTGTAAAATCTTTAAGAAATAGGCATGGCTATTCCCACTGATTTTATGTCTAACGGGACCTGTCAAAGACATTAAGCATTGAAGAACTGTGAGGCATTTTACTGAACCCTGTCATGAAAGTAAATATATTGAAACCCATGTGTGTCTGGAATGAGCTGCTGTGCTCCAAATACACATTGTTTACAAATGGAGAAAGGTGAATTCTAAAAGTACGGTTTGAGAAATGATTCAATAACAATTCCTTTCAGGATCAAAGCACTCACTTAGTAGCCAGCCCTCTTCATTATGGTAATGCTACAGTTTTACAGATACCTAGGGTTATAATCTGATTTATGTTTAGAGGAGAGTATATACACACAATTGAGAGATTCTTCTAGGAGAGGTGAAGGCCACACCATGGACAGAGGTACCACAAGTAAGTATGAGAGGGCCTGCAACATCTATCTGGAATAACTAGAATCATCCAAGAGCAAATTTGTCCATTCTAAGGCATGTATTTGAGACTTTATTCTTTCAGACACATCCAGTGTTTCTGCATTTGGAAAAAAATAGGCAAGACTAATTCCCTAGGGTATAAATCACTCTAATGTGGAAGGGAATGTGCTAGCTAGTTGTATTACAAAGCCTTTACTTCATATTTAATAGGCAGCGGCAATACCAGCATTATACAAAGCTCTCTACTTTGCAAATCTTTAAAACTCCACTTAATTTTCAGCACTGATTTCCTGCAATCTAAGAGCTTATGAAGGGTTCACTGTGTTCATACCGATGTATGCAAAATGTGCCAGAGCCTCCCTGTCTGTGATGGCATTCATTTGGAGGTGAATCCCAAATTTCTATCACTGGCATGCTTATTTCCGACTAAAATAAATATTCTTAGAATGAAAGCTGAAGATTAGGAGGAAAAAAAGGAGGCAAAGTAACTAGCACTGGAAGAGATATATGCAAATATCAGCTCAATGACAATTCTTCATGCCATTTACAATTGAAGCTTAAAGACCCAAATACTCTGCAATCCATTAGTTTCTCAATATCCTGGAAGGGATTAGAGTATTTCTTAACTGCTAACAGACTGAAAAAGGCCAGAGCCTGGATATTAACAAAGCCACATAATACTAAAATGTAGAGATGGTCAGATAGAAAGACAAACTAAGGAAGAATGTTACAATACAAGACATTATACAAACATGGTAAAACTGAACAAATTTGCATTCCTTCCTGCAGCCTACATAATTAAACATCTACATAATTTTTTTTATTAACAAATATTTATTGAGTATATATGGTGTACTTCTGTAAAGTGAATGGTGTTTTTTAAAAAGATTATTTATTTTATTTTTGGCTACTCTGGGTCTTCGTTGCTGCACCCGGGTTTTTCTCTAGTTGAGGCGAGCGGGGGCTACTCTTTGCTGCGGTGCACGGGCTTCTCATTGCAGTGGTTTCTCCTGTTGCGGAGCACGGGCTCTAAGCGTGCGAGCTCTAGAGCACGGGCTCTAGGCGTGTGGGCTCTAGAGCACGGGATCTAGGCGTGCGGGCTCTAGAGCACGGGATCTAGGCGTGCGGGCTCTAGAGCACGGGCTCAGCAGCTGTGGCACACAGACCTAGTTGCTCCACGGCATGTGGGATCCTCCTGGACCAGGGCTCGAATCCGTGTCTCCTGAATTGGCAGGCGGATTCTTAATCACTGCACCACCAGGGAAGCCCCCAACATCTACATAAATTAATGAGTGGTGAGGCTATAGTATACTCCTTTTAAGAACAGATACGTTAATTTCATATATATCCTCAAGGAATTCCGGGATAATTAGTGTAAAATGACTAGAAAGAATCAATCAAATATGCTTCACAGATCTTGCCTGTGCATGTATCTTCACCACTCCCAGCTGTACAGGTGGTCCCAAGGCCATCATTTTAAATGTGATGTGTGCATATAGCACTGTAATCAATCCAACCACTAAAGATAGGGGGGAAATATTTTCACATGCCATTTAAATAATGGATAAGTATGTAAAAACAAATCCTTAATGAATGACTTCAAGTTCTGAATGCTTTAAAGTTATATATTATGGCTCAGAAAATTCCAATTCTGCCACTATTCTTTTCTATAGGCAACAAACTGCCTATAGGACAACAGTATGAGTGAGAGAGATTGCATATGGGGTTGCTTTCCCAGTTTATTCCTGCCATAATTCTTTACTGTTAAGGAATGGGTAGAACTTATTTATGAACTTCACATTTTAATGAATTTTGACTTAGGGAATAAAATAATATAAATCAAAACCAAAATATCAATCATGGTAATATATCTTTCTTGTTCTATGTTTCTGATGACTGACAGCCCAATAGGTTTGTATCAAACAAAGGCAAAAAGCATGTGTTCCTTTCCAATGAAATGTTGGACAAATTTAACAGCTATCTGAACTAACTCATGAAATCTTAAACAGTGAAGTATATTTCCATTTGTAATTGAGATGTCATATTTCTACATTTGGATTTGCTTTTGTGATCCGATATAAATTTTAGGGGAGCTAACCTTTAAAAAGGCCATAACACATTAGCATTATTACTTACTGAACATGACTCCTATGCCACTAGATACTTACAACTTTAAAGCAAGCCCCTTGTTGACTTGCATTCTTGAATTTTCACGAATACCTGGTCTGTGATTAGTGTCATATTTCAAAAAAACCTGATATAAATTTTAGGGCTCTGGTATGTAATAAATTCTGAGAAATATATTAAACATAAAATCAGCTGTCAAGAAAGCAAAAACTTAAAAATACACATAAAACAATTCTTGCTTAGTTTCCAACTACATGAAATATATGATATTAACTGATTTGTTAATATTACCGAGACAAATTTATAGTTTCAATAGAGGGTCCCCTTCAAGAAAACACCAGACTAAATTCAGAGAAAACTTACTGCAAGGATTTTAAGTGAAAGTGGTAAACAATCCACAGTTTTCTTTTTGCCTGTTTTAACTGCTTGCAAGCTAAGAGCTCAACTCTGACAAAATCAAACTGAGAAAGTACTAAAAATGAGCCATGTAGTTGACATGGTCTCAAATTCTGCGAACACTCAATCTGGTACTGCTGGACCAACACAAGCACTATAGCTTTTCCCATTTGGTGGATTTCTACATTACCCCACTCCCCAACCCGCAAAATTTAGAAATGAAACAATCTAAATAACATATTAAAAATAATTGTGAAAACAGAGCTTATAAGAAGACAATTTAAAGGTTTCATTTTCCTATCTCAGTACTGCCATGTAAAATAATGTAATGTGAAAAATAATTCATGAAGATGCCATTTCTAATATTTTGGGTGTAATTTACATACATCTTCTATATGTCAATAAGAAAATGAAACTTTAAGAGTCAAATAATTCAGAACTGGTTATGAGGAAATCTGATTTTAGATCTGAGCTTTTGTATTAAGTCCAAATTCTGTTTTACTATTTCATGTATTATATTTTAATCTGTGCTATTATGAGAAGAAAAATTTTAGCTTGAAATATTTAACTATGCATACACCATAAGAATATAACACATTTGTGTAAGTACAATATTTATAAGGTAATTTTAATGATGCCAAAGCCTGTTCTGTGACATGAGGATGACTCATCTGAAGCTAAGGGAACATCAGTTTATGGTGTTGCTTATATATAGAATTCATTGCAACAAAATTTTAAAAATAAGATAATAGAATATTTTAACTACTGAAATTATTTCCTCTATGCTAACAAATGTTCAGTAATCAGTAGACATATCCATGCCCAATACAGTGGTAACTTTTTACTTTTATTCTCCTTAAGGTTATTAGCAACAAAGGCTAAAATGTAACTTGAATTTTATACCTTAGGTGTATCAAACTGAAAAAAAGTATAAAATATTTGTCTCACAAAACCAAGAGGAAAGGTAGCCAGGCTGAATGGATGACCCACGCTTATTTCAAATTCCTGAATGAATATCCAAGGGGTATGGGTATCTACTAATTTCATGACATAGATCACTTAGCAAAGCAGTAGAAACAAAAATCACAACTGATAACATTTTAAATATAATTTGCATCTTGAGGAGCAATTTTTCCATATGCCTCCTATGTTCATCCCTCATAGTATACTGCAAAATTTAACAGCTTAAAATATCTTTAAGTTTTTGCTAGCTTCACATTAGTTAACATTTGCTCCCTTCACTTTCAATTTCATTTTTCTTTCTTACTGTTCTACATAGAAATTCTATGACTGTCTTGTGCATTTTGCATGACATAACAGCATTTCAGTAACAGCTGCCGTGGGAGTCTCAAAAATGAAAAGTAATCATAAAAGTAATATAGTATCTCTGAATGATTGGGAATAAAGTATTTCCCTTTATGCTGTAAAAGTATATGTATACACTTGAGTATGGCATGCAAACACATTTTCAATATATAATTTCTTCAATATATACACAAATGTATATATGAGCAAATACTCTAGGTTGTGAAAAGTTAAAGTAAGGATGTTTAAGCTCCAAAATAAGCATTTCACTTAGAAAATTAAACATAATTGTTTACCCTGAACCAAACTCACAGTACAACTATTACAGATTGTTTTATTACCATAAGAAGTTGTCAAATGTAAATAGGTTACTTTTTTTTTTTTTTTTTTTTTTGCGGTACGCGGGCCTCTCACTGCTGTGGCCTCTCCCGTTGCGGAGCACAGGCTCCGGACGCGCAGGCTCAGCGGCCACGGCTCACGGGCCCAGCCGCTCCACTGCATGTGGGATCTTCCCAGACCGGGGCACGAACCCGTGTCCCCTGCATCGGCAGGCGGACTCTCAACCACTGCGCCACCTGGGAAGGCCTTACTTTTTAAATTCTTTAATGTTTTCATTTATACCCCTGCAAAAAGCACAATGGGGCCAAGAAAATTAATTCCCCAAATGCTGTCAACCAGGTTGGGAAACAGCAATAGACAGCTAACTGTAAAGCCTCCAGCTACAATGAAACTGCTGTCAATAAGAGCTGAGGGTTGGAGTATGCAAAAACAGGTCCTCTGGAAATGATAATCTGAAAGGGAAAGGGGCTGACATTTCTTGTACCAATATGCTGAGGAAGTGGGTCTCAAAGTGTGGTCCCTGGACCAGCAGCATCAGTATCACCTACACCTTAAAATTTGAGAGTTTAATATTATATTTTAAAAATCATATTCATTAAGGAGATATTTTCCTTTTAGAGAAAATATGCCAATGAGCTTTGTCATTTAAAGTCCTAATGGAAATGATAATGTTGTCATCTTCTCAACCTTATAACAGTGAACTTTGTTTTTTTATGAATAAATATCAAGATATAATCTAGCTCTCTAAAAAAGGGACATTTCATTCAATCTGTAAATACTAAGGGTACTTCAAAAAAATCCTAAAAAACAATTTGTGGAAGATTCAATGACAGATTTGTTATATTCAAGGAAAATGAAAGTTTAGTAAAATAGAGTGGTTGAGGAACGTGGTTTATGAGTGTTTTATAACACATGAGGGAAAACAGCAAGGGAAAAAAAAAGTCAGACAAAATAAGAATCAATGCACTATAACCAAACTCATGGTGTAAATGTCAGACATTATGTTTTCACTGTACAGACAATACAAACACATGATATTTAAGTTTGGTAACTCTTTGCTCAAGAATCTTGCATTTTACCCACACTTCAACTAGCACCATAAAGTGAAAAGGTGTTTCTGTTAACAGCAATCTTTGCCCACTCAACTAAAAATCTGCACAGATTATACCTTAGTTTATAAATTCATTTGAAAGCTTTTGTTGTAATAAACCCTACTTTTTCAAAATTGTGCTGCTTCAGGAGCACATTTTGTATTCATGTGAAGCCACTAGTTGAAGTGAAGGAGCTAAAAAAAAAAGAATTTATACTTTTTAGCTTAACTAGAACATCTTTAATAACAGCCATATAGTTCAGTGAAAAAATAATTTAAAGGATAATATATATATGTGTGTGTTCTTCATTCATAGAAAATATGCCTCTTTCATAGTAAAATTGTACACGTTGCTATCACCATCACCTGTCCTTACTTTCAGAAGTATTCCTTTTCTACAACATTGCAATTTTTCTTTCTCAGCATGAAAACTTCTAAAAGGTGTAAATAAGCAAAGCCATTTCAGTAGCTCTTTACCATAATAATGAATCATAGCTACATTTGAACACTGAAATGCCTACAAGGAGAACAGCATAGTAACACATGGTCTCAAGGAATGTCTAAAATGCACTTTAGTTCCAGTTAGAGAATTACTCAGCATCTTATTTCAAAGATTACATCATACAATCAAATTTCCTATGACTGACTAAGCCTCGACAAAAGATCTTTCCCATACTTTGCTGAAATGCACTTAACGTTTATGTCACTGTACTATATATAGATTCAACTTTGGGGAAGAAGTCAGAAAAAGTGGGTCTGTACATCAATGCCCATAATACCCACCACACATAATATGAAAAGAAAGATGACGACATGGGAATAATATCAGCATGCTTCTTTGGAAAACAAATTTCAGATTTTATATGAAAAGTTTTAAATCGTGTTATATTTTTCAAGATACTATGCAAATCATAAAATATCATCAGTATTTTGAGTGACTTTCCCATTAAAAGCAAATAATAAAAAGCCATGTTTTCTTTTCATTAAAATAGCAACTTTATATTTAAATCCACTTAGTTTCAAAAATTACTTTTCTCATCATGATTAACTATTTACCAACATTTATAAACCTCTACTAAACTCAGATATTTTCTTAACTTTAAAACATCAAACCTCTTTTAAAAAGCTCATGAAGTTAACATGAAAATAACCCATTCCAAATTCTATGTATATCCAGTAACTTCTTATTCTCCTCTAGAACCTCCAAACTGACTTATTTTAATTCCTTTCATCCTGTGCATTCAAGCTCTTTTACTTTCGAAATGCTCTAGATATTTAATCTTTTAAGAAATGTAGATTTTAGTTGTAAAATCGTAGGCGTTATGCTTAATGTTCTGAAAGGATCTCTGTGATTCACTGCCAAAATTATTTTAATAAATACCTTACTACCATGAAACCTTAAATTCACTGCAGAGCAACAAACATTGGGTGCTGAGAGACAGAGTTTCAATAGACCATTCTCACCAGTCCCACCGCCACAGGAAAAAAAGAAGAAAAACTCTTGACTTTTCAAATACTAAGCAATGTCTGTCAATACTATCCTGAAAATTTATCTTGCTTTACATGATTCTCTAAAATCTGTATGTTCCTTATTTTTAACAAATTCAGATGGGTCATCACCATAGGTGGACTCAATACCAACAAAGATAGAACTTGGATTACAAAATCCTAGAAAGTTGGTGTGTGAGAGCTGATCACAAAAGAGCAAGCAAATGAACTGACATGCTAGTTGCTCCAGAGCAACTATCATTAAATAAAAGGTATCTTTGGCTATAGTACCAGCTTGATCTTTCCCTCTCCCTTTCCTTGCTACTATGGGATTGGCAGCTGGCCAGCACAAGGGACATGATACCCTAGTGCCATCTACAGGCTATTATTGACACTCAAATTTCATGGCAACAGACAAGCACCAGTGAAATAAATTAGACAGCACTGCATTTAAATCTTTATTAACAAGGAATTATTAGACCTAAGAAAAACTAATTCTGGATTTGGTTGAAATATGAGTTTCTCAGCCTCTTAATCCCTCTTCATATGACATATGTCACAGTTTAAAATGAGTTATGACAGATCACTTATGCATTACTAAAATGAGAGAATATTTACAATGGATTCATTCTTTTCTGTATAAATCAGTTCTATTAGGGAGAAATTATTCCTTCTTCTTTTCTTTTCTTTTTCTTTTTTTTTTTTTTTTGAAAGAGTACTTTGGCCATTGTGGACAACAATCTGCAAACCTTTCTATTCAACCTCCAATTTACTATATTACAATAAAATCATCTGAAATTAAAGAGAAGACTTCCTATATGGCTTAGTTGCAATCTATCAACAATCATGTGCTTCACAGCTGATATACATTTAATATTCTACTATCTTTTTTAGAGACTAAAAAAAAATTAACCCCTTTAGCAACCACAGCTGTAACATAATTATAGTCACACCTTCAAACATCATTTAAAACTTGAGATTTGAAGGTGACTTTTGAGATCAAACGGTAATATGAAAATCTTGAAGCAGTCAATTTGGAAACCCCAGGAGCAGAATTTGGCCTATCAGGACAGGTTTTCTTCTTCAGCAAATGTTATCTTGGGACATTTTGGAATAATTTCCTCTTTTCATCTTTTGCCATTTGAAGGCAACTGGGAGTTTAAATAATTCTCAGAACTCAGAAATTTCAAAGCTGTTCTAAAAATTCTTGACTGAGCCCCAGAGGAATAGAAAAGGGGTCAAGTTTTTTTTCCCCTCTTTATAACTAAGCTAAAGTTAGACCAAAACAAGAGACACACTGGCACGTTAATACTGGTTGACTGGGCACTTGTATGCAGTACTTATAGACCAGTAAAAGTGCTCATTTACCTGTCTGGTGTGTAAGGGGCCCTTTGTCTTGAAGCCTCCTTGGGAACTGCACTCTGAGGCACTGAAGTGATCTGAACTAGTGGAAGAGCGTTTGGAAAGGGTGTCACAACCCCCGACAAAGGTGTTGTCCAACGGGAGTTCCTGAATCACGTGATGCTTTTTCACGGAAACCGGAGTGTCTGGTTTAAGATGGAAAGCGGGCTGTGGAGAAGCGGATTTGTAGTGCTTGGCCAGGTCAGGGCTGTTCGGCTTGAAGGTGGTTGGAGGTGCCGGACCCCAGTCAAATCTACCTATGCTTTGCTCTTCCAGCTCAGCCGGCAGGCTTATTGTCCCATTGATGGGTTCGTGAACTGCATCATCGGGTTTGGACTCTTCGATGGTAACAAAGTTCAAAAGAGAGCTCTTGGGAGACTTTCTTTTCTTCCTTTTCTTTTTCTTGTTTTGTTTGTTCTCCTGGTTTGGGGACATCCATTCAGCACCTTGCTTGCTCCTCTGAGCTGCTTTGAATCTTGATGCATGACGACAGCGCACCAGAACGGTGACGAAGATCACGACGATGACCACCATGGCACCTGCGACAATGGCGATCATGATGGTGAGATAGTCCTCGTTTTGATAGGGTTGGCTGCTATCGCCTATGTTCCTGTCCAATGGGGTCTCCATAGTCCTGCGAATCAAGTCATAGATATAGGAGGCATTGCCAGCAGTGTCATTAACATAAAGAAAAACAAGCACAAGTGTGTGCAGAGACTTAGGGTATCCCAGGTCACTTATGTTGACCACCAATCGGTGCAAGCCCACATCAGTAGGTGCTGGTTTTTCTTCCAGAGTGATGTTACCTGTTACTGGATCAATCCGAAACAGGCCTTTGTTGTTCCCACTCACAATTGTATACTTAAGTTCAGCATTCATCCCAGTGTCAATATCCACTGCAAAAACTTCTGCTATCACGGAGCCAGGAATGGCTGAGAGAGGCACCAACTTAAAAGAAGTATTAGAAGGTGGCGAAATGACAACTGGACTATTGTCATTGACATCCATGACATTTATAGTTACTTTTGCAGTAGAGGAACGGGGTGGTTGTCCCCCATCAGTGGCTTTGACATCGAAAGTGTAGGAACTCTGCTGCTCTCTGTCAAATGAGACATTTGACTTTATGACTCCAGAATAGGGATCCAACACAAAATTATCATTGTCATTTAGAATGGAAAGAGTCACAGCTTTATTCTCTCCAGCATCTGCATCTGTCACTGTGATTACCCCCACAGTACTATACTTTGGCAGATTCTCAGACACAAAAAATTGAAAATGATTATGAGTAAACTTGGGGCTATTGTCATTCTCATCCAGAACAGTAACTATCACAGCCGCTTGGCTTTGGAGGGGAGGGGTCCCATTGTCCCTGGCAGTTACTGTAAAAATGAATCTTTCTTGTTCTTCTCTGTCAAAGACTCTGGAGGCTGTCAAAACTCCTGTCTTTCGGTCCAAATCAAAGAAGGAGGCATTCGGTCCAAGCTGATAAACAATATCTGCATTTTTCCCACTGTCTTCATCTGTGGCACTAATAGTTGTTAAGTACAACCCACGTCGGTTGTTTTCAGAAACTGACAGCTCAATTACAGGCTGGTTGAAAATTGGTGGGTTGTCATTTTCGTCCTCAAGCTTAACCCTTACCAGGGCAGTCTGATTTAAACTGGGCTTCCCAGAATCAGAGGCAACGATTTTAAAGCTGAATTCTTTGGTGCCCTCATAGTCCAACAAAGAGGAGGTCTCTAACAAATATTGGTTGTCGTATACTGCCTTCAAATGAAACGGGACCTCTCTTTCAATAAAACAGATCACTTTGCCATTCACATCTGTGTCCTTATCTGAAACTGTAATTAGGGCAATCTTTGTATTGACAGGATCTTTCTCAGACAAATACACTGTGCCATTGATGGGACTTATAATGTACCTGAGGTCTATGTTTGGAGGGTTATCATTTACATCAGTGACATTGATGGTAACCGTTGCTCGAGCGGGAGTGGAGCTGCCATCACTAGCCAGCACTGTCACTTTGTGAATGGCTGTCTCCTCTCGATCTAAGGACCTTTGAACTGTAATCAACCCAGTAGTATTATTTAAAGCAAAGAGTCTTTTGGTTGCAGGGGCGACCTGGGCACCAAAAATGTACCGGATTTCAGCATTACTGCCTATATCTGCATCAGTGGCATGGAGCTGAATTACAGAGGTGCCTACGGGAGCATTCTCTGGAATATGCACCTCCACTTGACCCTCTTTAAACACTGGCCTGTTGTCATTTACATCACTTACTGTGACCTGCAGTATGGCTGTGCTGGATTTCTGTGGAGTGCCTCCATCCTCTACTTTGATTTTCATCACATAGGTATCTTTCTGTTCTCTGTCCAAGTTTTGCTGAACAATCAATTGTGGCCACTTCTCTCCTTCCGGAGTTTCCACGATATCCAGTCCAAAAACACTCTGCCCATTTAACAATTCATAATGCTGTACACCATTGAAGCCTGTGTCAGGATCTGTTGCTGATGGAATTGGAAAGCGGCTGTTGATCAAAGTGTTTTCTGGGATGGAAATATTGATGACAGGAGATGGAAACATGGGGGCATTATCATTGGTATCCTTGACAATTATTTTAATTTTGATCAGCCTGAAAAAATCATTGGGGAGGATCACCACCTCAAGTTCAAAGAAACACTCATTCTCCTCATCGTAAGAGGCTCCAGCACAGAGTTTTTCTCTGTCTATTCTATTGGAGGTCGTGAAAATTTCGCCAGTGCTACTGGATACTTTCACCAAAGGGACATCCCCAGCTTTAGAAACCAGTCTGTAGACAAGGCTGGCGCTGGTCCCTGTGGCAGCATTGATGTGAGAAATGTTCAGATCCTTTGGTATGTTTCCTATGGGCACATTTTCAGGCAATTCCTCTCTAATAGTGTAAATAAGTTCTTGAGCTATTGCGGAATCCAGCCTTAAACAGGCAATCAGAGCAGCCAACAGGTAAAAATCCCTCAGGTCCATGATAATGTATTTATTTTCTTTTCCTGGGTTTTAGGGATTAAAGGTTTCCACTGAGGAATGATGCACAAATTGCAAGAGGAAGCGTGCATGGGCTGGAGGATGCATTACATCTCATGACTTATTTGGAGACAGCCACTGTCAACACAATCATATAGACAATATTATTCTTCAGTAAACAAAAGCACACAGTCACAAAATATCACAACACATTTTCCCACTGCATATTAGTAAACATGGCACTTTGTTCTGCTACTGTTTGCAACTTAACTTTGTGGATAAAAATACTAAATATCCCAGGCTTGTTGTATTTGCCCAGAGAAGATGAAATTACCTACTTTTGAATTAAAGACAGCTGATATTCTTACCTGTATTCACCCGCACTGTTTTCAGGACACTGTTTAATTCAAAACATGCGTTCTTGTTCTCCTCTTCCCCTGCACCACCACCACGCCCCCACCCCCCATCTCCTCCGATTCACCACCCTCCCACCCCCACCCCCCGTCTTACCCGCCTCCTGGCTTCTAACCGACCTCCCTTAGTTTTTTTGCGAGCCAGTGAAAAACACTTAACTATTTAGCTATGGTTCCTGCTAATTGCTTTCTCACATGTCATACGTGATGTGTTTTCTTCTCTGCCACACTGAGTCATCTCTTTCTTCTAAAAAGACTATCTTTTTTCTTTCCTCCCAGTTCTTCAACTGCCTTCTAAATACAATTTTACTGGGAAGCAAGCATCCGGACATGCTGCTGCAGCCTCAGAAGCAAGTCTCTGGCCACTGTATAACCTCATTGCCTAAAAGCACAATACCAAGACCTTCAGTTTCTTACCCAGACCTTGCTCTCATTTCTCCATGTTGCCAAATTATCACCATTAGAATTAAGAAACACATTAAAACTTTTAGAATATATATAATAACATAGGATTCCTTATTCTAGAGGTGGAAGAGAGTGCCAAGATATAAGTGAAACGCAGCTAACACTTCCATGTAACAGCACAATATTTTCTACTGAGCATAAAAGAGGGGGAAAAAAACGCAGTTTCTTAACCCCATCTCCGGTTGTAGTATTAGTAACATCTGCCACACGTAAATACTGCAACTCAATAACGCAGGTAAAAAGCCTTCTGCTTAGATGCCCTCCTAACTGCAATTTAAACGGGTGCAAGGCTCCAGACAGCTACCTACTCGAGTAGAACAGGTCAGTACCCAGGCTCTAATCTTATCTGCATTAGGCTGCACGGTAGCTGATGCCCGCGATTAGTTCCGGCAGAGTGATGCAGGTAGGGATGCAGATACAGCCTAGTAGGTGAGCTCTGCCCCAACCGTCTACCCAGCTACAAACATCCCTCGTCTACACCGAGGACATATCTAAACACAAAATTTACAATTGTGCATGCGAAACTTTACACTTACGTTAGTTGCCTCAACCTTTCCCCTTTCCCGGTATGCTGCAGTTAGAAATGAGCTGTTCCAATACATAGAAAGCCATGCATCTGGTAGCACCAGTTTGGGGAGAAATCAGAAGCAGCAAAACGTTTCTTCCTTGTAAAATGTGTTGCTTCGGGCTGGCAAATTAGCAACTCCAGAGAACAAATTCACAGATTTGTCGTTACTCATTCTCTCCACATTTCGTCTCTATTACCCACGGGGTCTGAGCTCGTCTGGTATTTAACGCACACACAACATCCAGTTGCACTTCTTCAGCTCAGGGGTATTTTCCACAGCATCAAACATACCATTTCCCTCCGATGTCAATACTGCTTAAGTCTCTAACTTCTTGTAGGAAACGTCAGAGTTGGGGTGATGGTGAGTCTCTGGCTGCTCTCGGGGTGGGTGACAGTTGCCCGAAAAATTCCTAATTGGTTATCTCTTTCGTGCTTCGGAGACTCTAGGGCGCTCCTTCCCGTCTGGCATGCTCTCCCTCTCTCCCTTCTCCTCTGCCCCTCTCTCCTTCTCTCTCTTCTCTCTCTGAACTGAATTTCTTGATAGAACTCTCAATAACCCAGAGGGAGGGAGTGACGGTCTAAGCCCCGCCCCCGGCCCCTGATTGGCCCGTATCTTGCGGTGCGGGCGGCCGCAGCTGGGCGTGGAACAAGGCGCTGACTATCTGCCAGCCTCTCCTCCCCAGCTCCCCTTCGGCAGCCGCGAAAACCCGGAGACCCGATCCTGGCCCCGGAAGAGCCGGGTTCCAGGAGGTGCACTGAGCATGCCCAGCAGGGTCCGGCCCGGGAGGGAAAAGGCGACGCTCCCCAGGCCCCCGCGGACGCGGCTCTCACGAGTGCTGAGGGGCTGGCGGCTGCTCCGGACGGCACAGGGCAGCGAGAGGCCGAGACCCGGCGGTCTCACGAGCAGGGAACGCGGGAGGCCGGCCGGGAGTGCGGGCGCGGATACGGCAGCCTCTGGCACCGTTGCGGGCGGTTGGGGGTTGCCGAGGCGGCTCGCTGCCGGCGCACGTTCCACACTTCTCTTTGCTAAATGGAGGGACCAAAATGCACAGATGGGAGAGTCCACCTGGGGTCCAAGACATACTGTCGGCCCTCGGAGGAGAGCAGGGCCCAGCAGATCCCCGGAGCGCGTTAAACGGGCTACATTCCCGGTGCCGCAGCTAGAGGCTTTTGCTGGCGAGGACATTGGCAGAAGGGCAGAGAGGGCGGATAGGAAAGGTCGGGACAGAGGGTATTCGAATCTCAATCAAGACCGGAAAGAAAATTAATTTGAGCCCTCCTTCCGTGCAGGGTGACGGAAGCTGCCGGGAGAAAGGGAAAATGACAGCCTCTGGGATCCCCTAGTCACCCTAGTCAGCCCTAGGCCAGTCTGCTTAGCGGGGCGAAGTCTTGTCTCCAGTAGCAGGACGGGCCGCGGCGGCCGATCCAGGCTGTCCTTGCACTTTTGCTCCCGCCGCGCCCAGAATCTGTGAACCCGAGCTCGCCCGAACGCGCGGCTGCGGCAAAAGCCGCTTCACCTCACCTAACTGCAAACTTTGCTCGGGAGAGGCTGGAAGGAGTCCTGTCCAGCTGCTCCCCAAGCTGTGGAACGTTTCCTTTCCCCTTACACTTTCTGCTGATTCCAACTTGACATGTAGTACTTGTCTTTCCCTGTGCAATTCATTTCTCTGACTCCTGTTCCGTCGAGTATCCTCACGCGTTTCTCATTTTCATGCAAGAGCCGGATAGAATGACACTCGAAAGGATTACCCTTTTTCCTTAAATATTGGCCCCGAAAGCACTATCTGTATTTGATTGATCTTTTAAAATCAGTAAACCACGAAGGTTTGTTTTATGGGTTGTACCTACGACGCCAGATGCCTGAGTAAAGTTAGAAGCATTAATAATAGTAACAGTTCACTTGGAACAACAACAAAAAAATAATATATATTTTTTGCATGACCTATAAAGGTTGTCTGAGAAGGTCTTAATGCATGATTGAATAACTTGTTCTAACTTACAGGGAGGATAAAGGGCATCTATTTTAAACCTCCGTGTTTCCCATTCTGTATTGGGCTGAAGATGCCTTGAAGGCTCTTTCATGTAGTTATGCACTGTGATGGCGTGTTCAGGAACACCTTTTGTTTTTGAATACAATGGCTTTCCTTTTTAAATATGAACACTTATTTTTAGATATTTAAAAGTAAAAAAAAATTCACTAAGCAAACCTACCAAACTTAGATATTGTATAAATAATTTCATTATTTAACCAATTCATTTGACATTGCAATTTTTCCACATCTATGGAAATGTAAGGATTTTTTTCGAACTTTTCCTCAGGTGAATATACACAGTAAAAGTGCAGTGCCTCGAAGCCCACTGTAAAACACATGAATCCCTTCTATGTGAAATATAAAACAGGTTTCTAGCAGACCATAGGTTGATACTGTTTTAAAATGGCTAAACAACTCTTATGGTAGTATTTTGTATGATTAGAATATACAACATTTAAGAATAAAAAGGACTGCTTAAGTAGCTAAAAAGTCAAAAGAAAAATATTACCTCATACAATAATGCGAGTGAGTTAAAGGAAGATTCTTTTATTTTACCACAGTGAATGATCATTTTGCCATTCACAAAATCTACAATTAAAGTTAGTGCATTGTTCCAATTGCCACATATTTTATGCTCTGAACTAGTTTTAAATAGTAAATGAAGCATCATTCTGATACATTTACAATAAACATAGCAGCACTGCCACTTTCCAGTTCATTTTGTAAGCATCAGTTATCTCACACTCTTATTCTAATCATACCGTAGTCATTTCAAAGTCACAACACATAGCTTAGCCATAATTAACATTATGACTAAGTGTAATTGTTTCTGTTTGCTAAGGGGTAGCTTTGCTTGTAGTCACGACCGATTATTATCCTATGCTTATAAATGAAATCTTAGTATGAACACAGATGAAAGTTAAGGAAGAGAAAAATATCATCACATTATAAACATTTATGACCATGAGACTTCAATTAACAGAAACCACAGGTCAAAGCCCCAAAACGAAGCACATGTAGATTCCTTTCAAAGGCCGTTGAGTATAAGATAGAAATAGAGCCACTGACTTCAGTGCATTCCATCTTATGGGTGTTTATTTGGCATGTATAAATTAGTGGGATTCTTTAATCATAATAGTTTTACCCCTTAAAGCTAGAATAGTTGAAGCTTGTTTGCCCTATTATATTTCAACTGCTAAACTCTCGAATGAGAACTATTATTAGAGATCTTATTAATATTCCTGGAAGAAAATTAAATATGAAGGGTCGTTTTCCTAACCCTCTGCAATCGTTAACTTGAGGCTTCTGCCCAAACCACAATATAAAACATTTGCATATTGAGAGCTGCTCACAATCCACCTCTCCTAATTTTTTTAAAAGGTATATCTGCATAATTATGAATTAGGGAAATGATAATATTCATTAATTTTAGTTTTCGTAGGGGAACATCTATTGGTTTTTTTGCTGCATTTTAATCACTTTTTTTTCTTTCATGAATTTAATAAAATGTTAGATTCTCAATTATATGATTTCCATATACATCTTCCTGTATATATGTTAGTTTCCAATTAGATCTCTTCAATTAGCCTTTATACATCTTTGTCAATGCATGTTTTCTACAGCAAGGAATTATCATGTTCTCACATGTGTTGCACCTGATTAGTACTTTAAGAATTATGCCATCCAGGCTGTAGTAAAATTACCTTTGTGTTCTCTGCCAGTTATATAGGTCATGGGATACTTGTGAAGCTAAATCACCTTCGGCCAGCTAAGTGAAGACTAAAATACTATTACAGATTTATGCAGAAAGAGATATTGAGTTAGTAAAATTATTTTATATTGCAAGAATTTAATGTTGTTTATATATTTAAATAATAATTTCCATGTAATGGCATTTAATAACCTGAATTACTACGCAGTTCAGTTTGTTAATTGGATTTTCACCTATGATTTTCTAGTTACCACTCAGCATTTAAAAATTACATTTCACACAGAGATCATAAAGGCTTTTTCATGTTACATTTTCCATAAATGACACAGACTGTGGTATTTGGAATGATCAAACGACCTCCTCAAGGATTTCAAGACTAAAATTTTCAACTCTAATGTACTAGTTCTATATTCCAATCAAAGGTAAAAATAAAATAATAAAATAAAATAAAATGATATGATAAAATAAAATAAAGTTCTATTGTGCCCTGTACTTCAAAAGTTCCTTTAATCCAGATGTTTTATTGTGGCTAACCGACATTAATCAATCAATCACAGGGACTTTTATATCACAGCAGGTTTTATTGTTCCCATTTCTCGGAAGAGGCTAGACTATTGTACTGTATATCCTGGGGGTAGGGCGGGAATCGTGTGAAAAATGCTAAGGGTTATTTGTGTTACCACTGTTTAGAAAATGACAATGCAGAATTTTAACACCACAAAAAGAAAATTAACACCTTTTAAAGCTGCAAACTGCCAAAGTGTAATAAGCTCCTTGAATCATTCTTTTGCTCTACTATTGGCTCTTTTCTTTGAACACCTTTTTTTTTTTTTTTCTTTTCTTTTAAGGAAAACTTAGACCAAGGTATTCAAATGACAAAGGAAAGCAGGTGACAAGATGCTTCACTCTATTTGAATGACTGAACTAAATTTATCCCAATTTGCTATATTTTTGGTCACTGACAATGATTATAGATGTCAGGCTTGTAGCTCTAACAGTTACTACAATATAAACTGACATTTTCCAGTGCCACTATTTTATCATGATTACTATATAAATAAAGAAAATATTGAATTTTCAGATTTCATTATTGGTTTTTTAAGACTTCATATAGACATAGCTCTCATAACAAATGGTTTCCCCATTACACGTAGGGCTCAAGCAATCACTTAGGAAACATGAAAAACTGGTTTAACGATAGTAAAGAGAGAATAAATATAAGTTTAAATAATTTGATCATTTTAAAATCATGTAATTTCAAGGGAAATATACAAAACTTCCTACTCTTGTGTCTGATATTTATTTTTGTAAGACTTGTTCAATTAGAATACCAAGTATGATAAATTCATATTTATATAAATGATAAATGTCTGAATATAACATGCACATTATTTGAAAGCACCTCTATTTACACTAAAAATAGAGATAGAAAAATGTTGAGATAAGAACATGTTTTAAGCACAAATGCATTTGCCCAAAGATAATTGGGAAATTATTTTTCACAGATATTAGAACTATTTCAAGTTAAAATATAGTGCAAATTTAAAAATTCTCTTTTAGTAGTACTATTTCTTATCATAGGAGTATGTTGTTAAAAATAGGAGTTTATATTACTTGAAACAACATCATTCTAGTCACTTTCATTCCTTGTTCCCCTCCCCCCAATTTCTTCATGCATATATTTCTTTTACGCCTATTTTCCCTGTCCTCTTTAAAAAAAAAAATAAGCTCCCATAATATTCTTCTAGGAGCCCAATTTGTTATATAATGTGCATATAAATAGACTTACAAATATAGGGCAGGATGGATAAGCCTCATTTTTCTCATATAGTCTCCTCACAGGGACCAAATTCAACCGACAGTGCCCCTTGAACTGAATTAGGATGAGTCAGGGAGACCATGCATATTCCCTTGACTCCTGCAGCCTCTATATCACTGATGACACCCAAATAATGGAGATAGGGCTTGCTCAGCCTTTACAAGACAGTGATATGCTTTGCTTGGGATATAAGTCAATATCACTCTGCTTACAAAAATTGTGTGTTTGTGTGTGTGTGTATATATATAATTCTTTAAAATAATGTTTTTTCTTAAATGAAAATCTTATTTTGTAGTACACACTAATATAGTCCTTAAAAGATGCTAAAATGCACATCATCTTTTCTATCCTATGCTTATGAATTGACTGTATGTCAGCCTCAAACAGATTGGTGAATTTTCAGAATGGATTAAAAGAGCCTCGAAGAAACTTCTTGGCTGTATGGAATGGGGTCATCATAAGAGAGATTTATTTTTAAAAATAGCATGTTACAAGAAACATTATATGTGGCGTTTACAAGAAAGACTAGTTAGAAAAAAATTTTACCCCTTACAATTTTGAAATGATTATAAACATTTCTTTATGTCACAAAGATATTTATGTAATGTGTTGATTCTGGGGAGTGAATTGCCCCCATGTTTGATTGCAATATCAGTATATCTAAGGCCTAATTGCATTCATTGTTTAGTTTGTAGAAGTAACAACTATACCAATGTGAGTGTCTTTTACAGCTATACTGGAAGAGTAATGAAACAAAAGATTAATTATCTTCCAGTAATATTTGTCCCTCATTATGGAAGTAGGCTGACTTTTTGGTGTATTACAATAGATAAGTAGACCCTAAAGATCAGGTAACACTTTAGGTAAACACCACAATTCATAGGAAAAAGTGGAAAGTGAGAATTACATGAAAAGATTATAAAACACATATGGGACAAATTTAGTGTCATAAATCTATTCATTAATTCATTCAAAAATCTAATTTAAAGACCACACTATGTAAAAATGCCTAAAAATCCCTACTATATTTTAAAAACCATCCTATAGGCTCAGCACAGAAATATTCAAATAGCTATATTTCAAGCATAATTCAGCTGAGGGCTCTTAAGTCTCGTTTGTTTGCAGTGAGGAATATTATACTGTGAGTCCTTTCTACTTTGATAATTCTCATCACAATAGCTCTCCTTTATATTTTAGACTTAAAATTTTTTTTGCTTATCACATTAATCAATAGTTCTAAGGCTCAATAGCAAGTTCTTGATAATATACGTAAATACACTAGCATTTAGTTGTGTCTAATCTTCATATTGTTCCAGAATGTTTACTGAGTTTATTATCATCAACCAAGTATTATACTAAAGTTGCCTTCTACTCATGTGTCAAATAACAATAAATTAACCTGCTCTGTGTTTCTTAAATTATATGTGAATACAAATTACCCAGAGATCTTGCTAAATTAAAATGCAGGTTCTGATATACTGGATCTGGGGTGTATACTGAGGTCCTGCATTTCTATCATGTTCCCAGGACATTCTGATGCTCCTGATCTGTGGACCACATTTTAAGTAGCAAGGACCTAAAAGACATTTTAAATAGATAGTGTCATGGCTCACAGAAAAACAAAACAAAAAGAGCATTGGAAAAGGTCTATATCTACCACTGTACCATGCAGGGATTAATTCTGTTACCAAGCATACTTTTGACACAAGTGTTGTTCAGGGGCACAGGAAATTTACATATCACTCATGTACTAATTTGATTTAGTTTGTTTTCTTCCCCACAGAGATTAGATATCTTGAGCTAAATTTTTGTTTTACTTTAACTCGCTGGGAGTGAGGAAGAAGCTGTTCAGAGCCTGGTCCCCTTTGGGGGAAGGCAGGCTGCACGGAACAGAGCAGGAGCATTTTGGGCATTTACTGAGCATTGTGAGGGTACCAGGCCACTGAATGAGTATATGAGGTGTCAACAAGGATGTGATAGGATACATGTGTGGACTCCCAAGCTCACAAAGGTTTCCTACTTTTTTGAAATGCTTTTCCCCATATTCCATACACATGAAAAGCAAAGCAGCTATAGTCACATGGTGTGGACTCCTCCTACTCTGCCAGAAATTGACATTCCATTTGACAACACTTGATTATGTTTATGAACATACTAAATTCAAGATGGACCAATGAACCCATTTATCACAGAACCTAGTTCTACCACAGAGATACTCCAAGATCAATCTAATTACTTTCTGAACAGGAAGTGATGTATACTCAAGAGTAATTAGAAACAGTAGTTTTCATTACATAGACGAGAAACCCAAAGGAAAGATGAGGGAAAAGAGTTATAAAAATGAAGATGATGCACAGAAGGAACAAGAGATGGAGAACCACTTATGGTCGTTAATTAATTGATTCCAGTTCATTGTTGATGTCCGATTATATCCCCACCACTGCTTCTTAAGAGCTATTAGCTTTAATAACCAAGAGTCCTAACTAATATAAGAACTAACCACAGCAACTTGGTAGTTTTGCTTGACTCTATTCCTGATTAACTTATCCTATGAAGGACTAAAATATGAACTATGCTAACATGATTTACTTGTTATAATTGTAAGGGAGAATAAGAAGAGTGAAAAACAATCAAATGTTTGCATTAGTGGTTTTCAGCTTGAGGTGATTTTACCCATTAAGAGACCCTGTAGTGAGGTAGAAGCCAGGGATGATGCCAGATGTCTTCAATGCATAGAAATGCCCCTCCCCCACTTACCCCAACACACACACACACACACACACACACACACACACACACGCTCAATCACGCACAACCCAAATTATTATCTGGCCGAAACTGGCTGTAGTGCCAAAGTTGGGGAAAACAGATGTGTAGCATTTGCATTTTTATATATTATGATTAGTTTCACCAAATTTATTTCTAATTACATCTCTTAATAGCCAAACCAAGAGTTAAAATATTACTGGAGCTCATTCAATGACCTTCAGAAAAATGGACAAAATATGTTATAAATTATGTCTCTGGAACACTAATTGAAATCTGGAAAAAACAAATCTCTCTTCCAACCATTAGTGACAAATTTTCAATTTTTATAGAAGGCACAGCAAATCTATAAACCAACCATTGGACCTAATCTTGGCCATTTCTGTCCATCTTTGTTTTCAAAATGTAAGATTCTTAATGAGACATTTTTACTGGTTTTATACTAGTATGTAATATATCCAGTATAAAAGTTAATTTCAGATTTTTAAATCATTATTTCTACCATTTCATAATAAAATAAAAAATATCTACCCCACTCTCAAGTTCTCTGTCAAAATAAGATTGCCCTAGATTCTGTGATATATCTGTGACTTATTTGGGTTGTTCATCAAGTCAAAAAGTTAAAACTGCAATTACTTCAAATAGAAGATGAAAACCTCCCTTGGTTATGAGACTGTAAGTCCCAAAAGTATAGATAAATCTATCCATATCTGCAATTACATACAAGCTTGAAAAAAAAAAGAATAATGTAATTCATCTGGTTAGTTGCTAAGATTTCTTTCATCCTGGTTACAATAGTCTCAACAACTTATTTTAATTCCTCCAAAGGATACTGATCACACATGTTTATTCTAAAGTTTTTGGGTCAATTTAATTGTTCCTGGAAATTTGCACATTAAATTGCAATAATAACCTAATAAGTGAGCAAAAACTTGCTGAATTAGGTTAAACATTCATTCAGAGCAAAACAAAAATGCTGAAGAAATACTGATTACTAGAAAAATGAATTTTTAACTCTATACTATTTGACTCATTTGAGAATCATTTTAAAAGCTAAAATAATTTCTAACTGTGGTAAACACTGCCATCTAGAGGACTTTTTTTGCAATGAATATTAAAACTAAAATGTCTAAAAGTGTTAAATGTATGGATTTATGCTATAAATTTTATTTTATAAATTTCATAAACCTCACAAGTTATTTTCTATCTTTCATGAAATTAACTTAGTTGAAACCTTGAACCAGTAAACCATATTTTTGCTATGATTTCAAGTATAAATACTAATACATGGTCAAATATATTATTTGAATGAAATTTTTATTAAGTTGTTTACTCACGTTTGCCAGGTAGTAATTTACTTTTTGCTATTTAATACGCTGATTATAATATCAGAATTCTAGTCATGTCCTTGCAGAAAATATATTAGAGTCAATAGCTAGAAAAACCAGCAATACAATGATGTCAATATATCATGTATACACCTTACAACAAATGTTTCTTTAAGAAAAGTGATAGAATTGCCTATTCTTGTTATTTCTTCCTTTCTTTCCTCTTTTGTGTTGGTTTTAACATGAACATTTTTCAGTCCTGTTTCATTAACTTACTCATTGTGCTGATTTCTAATGTCCGCTTTTTGAGGAGTTACTCATTCATCAATAGTGTCTGAGACTCTGTGGGGTACTCCTTATCTAAAAAGGTATAAAAAGAGAGAGATACCTTGCTAGGTTGCCCATTTAATTAGAAATAATTGTGCCTTAACACTTATGAAGTTTCCATTGTCAAAAGTTGGTGAAGACAAAAAGAAAAACATCCATTTTAAAGTTAAGTGGCTATCATATATATGCATATCGCTAAAAATTATACAAATGGTGCTTACTGAAATTTATTTTTATATGCTCCTTGAATTCCAGATTGGTTGCTAATGAAATCTGTCAGACACTGTACTTTGTACCACTTGTAACCATGCGATGTGTATTTGCAATTTTTTGAGATGACTAGGACTTTATTTCAGTATAATCTTTATGTTAGATCTACACTTAAACTGCTGGAGATTATTAATTCTGTTATTAGGAAGACAAAGAGGAGAGTAAATTTCAAATCAAGTCAAATAGGACAGATACATAGCATTAAAATGTAGTTCTGCGAAGTTGCTGTAAAGCTGTCCAGATGCCTAGTTGAAGGGAAAATCTATGACAAGTGAGGATAAAAGTAATTTTTCTTTTCATAATTTGATGGTTTAATTGCGATGAATATCCAGGATAGAGTCCAATACAATTTTATTCGATTATTGTTTTACAGTTATGTGAGAAAAAATTACAATATTAATGACATTTATGGAATGCTGACTGGCATAACTATCACCGTTTTGCATCTGGTGTTTCAACTGTAAATGATTTCTGGTGGGAAAGGAAGGAATTAAATCAATATCAATGGACATAAGAATAATAGTTTTTTTTTTCCAGTGGAGACTTCTGATATTTTTATGTTATTGTATATTACACATTTACATACCATATTTTTTAATCAAAGTAAGAAATACATATGGAAGAAAATAGTATACCATAGAGGAACAGACAATGTGAAAATGTTGGCCACCTTTCTGTACTCTAAGCTTTGGACCCTTGCCTATTGATAAGAAAAATGTTATGTGTAGAAAAATAGTACCATCCTCTATGTAAATTCATCAATTTTTAGTATCTTGTCCAATTTTCTTGATCTCTTTCTCACAACATTTGCTCAAACATCTGTAAGATACAGAACTGTCATTGCAAAATTACTCAGAATGCATCTCCTAAGAATAAGGACAGTCTCCTCCATAATCACAGTATCATTATCACACTTTAAAAAGTAATAATAATTCCATAACATCATCTAATATCTAGTTTATTATTCAATTTCTTCTTCTCATTCTCAGAAAGAAGTTTATAGCCATTCACAAATGGCTCTTCTAAATACAATCCAATCTAATTTATGTTCACATTGCCTTTATTGTTATACCTCTTTAACCTCCTTGTTTAAAACACTTTCTCATTTTTTTTTTTCATTGACACTTTAGGGCGCTTGTACAGTGGACTATTCCACAATCTGTATTTGCTTGTTTCTTCTTGGGGTCATTAACCTGATTCTCTGTGACCTGTATTTTTGTAAACTGGGAGTTAGATCTAAAGCCGTGCTGTGCAGTGAAAATATAATTTGGACAACATACATAATTTTAAATATTTCAATAACCACTTTTAAAAAATAAAAAAAAAACCTAAGGTGAAATTATTTTAATAAGACATTTTATTCAACCCAATATATCTAAAACACATTTCACCATGTAACCAACATAAAAATGTTAGTAATATTTGTTAATATATTTTACCTTGTTTCAAAAGTACTATATCTATGAAATTTGGTGTATAATTTACACTTATGGCACGATTCATGTTCTCAATAGCCACGTGTCTGGTGGCTGCCATAATGTTTAGCACAGGACTAAGTCTTGATTAAAGCTGAGTTTTCTGGGCAATATGATTTCATAGATGATGTTGTGTTCTTCATATTTAATCACACCAGGAGACATAATTTCATTATTCATGATGTGAAATATGGTCATTTTATGCAGAAAGTAACTGTAATCTTTATCATTGTAGAGGTTTTCCTCTTCTTTCAATAAGTAAATGATCTGTGGGACAATGCATTGGCTCCATTCCAATATTCTAATACATAACAAACTGATATCAAATGATTCTGACATCCATTTATGATCTTTGACCTGTATCTCTCAATTAATAATTACATTACATGTTGCAAAAATGGGAATTTTCTAATACTATTAACATTTTTTTCCTTCATTAGATGTCTTTTATTGCAGTAGAGAAGAGATTTCCTTCCCCCTCATTTTCTTTTACTATCATCTTTTGAAAATTTCCAAACAATCATATTTTCAAATTTCTATGTTCCTTCACATTCTCTGAGGGATTCTTTTTTATAGTATCCTGTTTTTTTTTCTTGAATGTAAATTTTCTCAAATTGCTCTGAGTGTACTAGTTACTTCTTGGTTTGGGTTAATTTTTTTTTTTTTTTTTTTTTTTTTTTTTTTGCGGTATGTGGGCCTCCCACTGTTGTGGCCTCTCCCGTTGCGGAGCACAGGCTCCGGACGCACAGACCCAGCGGCCATGGCTCACGGGCCCAGCCGCTCCGCGGCATGTGGGATCTTCCCAGACCGGGGCACGAACCCGTTTCCCCTGCATCGGCAGGCGGACTCTCAACCACTGCGCCACCAGGGAAGCCCGGTTTGGGTTAATTTTGAATCTACATTTTGATGATGGCTGAAGCCCATGATGGAAGTAGATAGGTTCCAGGACCCAGGCCTTGGAAACCCAACCCCTGGTCAGGAGCACCCACTAAGGAACGAGCCTGAAATGGTAAGACTGAGATTTCAGGGTTCTCTCACACATCAGCTGGCAAAACCTGAAGTCAGACACAGTTTTACTTATTCCTAAACTTGTTGTGAGTCTGGGATTCTTCTAGGTTCTGCCCTAAATTTTCTGTATCCTGAACTACAGCTTCCTTCACTTTAGAAACATGCTTTCTTTGTTTTGTGACTTTCTGTAAATGGATTGCAATTCCACATCTACGTGCAACTTTCTGTGCTCCTCACTCCTGTGGCTTTTGCCCCATTTCATTTCTTTGTCATTGTGAGGCAGATTTTTGAAGGAGTTAAAACAAACATGCAATCATTCCCTTATCTGGAAAAAAATGTCCTCCCCCAACACTCACCCTATATTACATTTAGAAATATATCCCAGAAATGGGGTGCTTAATTCGCATTTATCTGAATACAGCATCCCCTCTGCTGGTTGCACTTAGAACAGCCTCCAGTCATCTGATTATTTCTGCCTTAATGAGATAAATTCAGCACATCTAATTTCCTCTGCCATTTTGCATGTAGAATGCGTGACTCACAGAAAACACTTTGAAACCGGCACCTCTCACGGCTCTGTCATGGCTGCCTGCTCATCTGCCTGACTATTGTGCATCCAGGATGAAGAGAGTGATATCCAGGTTGTTTTTAGGCAGAAAAAAAATAGCCTTTAGTCGCAGTATCTGAGTATAAAGACAGTTTTCCCCACTTTACGGCAGATATTAAACATTAAAAGAAAGAGGGTCACTTGTAATTGAACAAATGAATTCACGGCTAGGTACGTGTCTATGTCTGCAAAGCCATTTGAGAAAGAGCCTTAATAAAGAGGATTTATTTTCTGCCATCTTAGTTGCTAGGGCTTTTGCACAGTCTTGAAAAGCCTAAACATAATCATTGCTCATATATGGGAAAACAAATAACAAAGAAAACAGAGCGACAAAAGCAAGACCAAACAAAAAGCAAACCAAACAGAAAGACCTCCCCAAGCTCTGAAATGCTACTTCAGTCCTGAGCCGCTGCAGGCAGCCCACGTATCCTCAGTCAATAGCATTACCTGGAGTAGATTGGGAGCCCAGTCCACTAATAGGTGAGACCAGCAACCTACCGGAGAATTCTCCAGGAATCCTCAATGACAGGGCAAGGCCTGAGCACGAACTCCCTAGGGTTTCGGCCTGCACCACTGTGTCCACCTCCACTGGCCCAGCCCTATCCCACCTTTCTGGTTTTCCCTTCAGTGCCCCTCAGGTTCCCACACCTGTGCAGAATCCCAGCCTGCTTGGCAGACATCCTGAAGCCTCGTCCTGATGTGCTAGGCTCCTCATCCCTTTTTGGTTGGAATAGGCCTTAATTCATAGAACATCAGAAGAACTAAATACTGTCATTGGCCTGATTCTGAGCGTCATCATGGTAAAGGGACTCCGACCACCAAATACGAACCTGCTGGATTATGTGCTCTATGTTTTTTGTTTGTTTGTTTGTTTGCAGTACACGGGCCTCTCCCGTTGTGGAGCACAGGCTCCGGACGTGCAGGCTCAGCGGCCATGGCTCACGGGATCAGCTGCTCCGTGGTATGTGGGATCTTCCCGGACCGGGGCACGAGCCCGTGTTCCCTGCATCGGCAGGCGGACTCTCAAGCACTGAGTCACCAGGGAAGCCCTGTGCTCTATGTTTTGATTGGACTCAAATTCATCGATTTGTCTTGGATGCTAACGTTTATAATGCTTTCCATCTTCCTCCCCGTCCCCCACTCCCACTTCTGCATTTCCTGGGGAACACCCAACGACCCAATTACACCTCTGGTACTGAACTCCACTGCCTACCTCCATGCCCTCTGTGCTTCTCCGTTCTTTTTCCTTCCTCTTCTCTCTCTCCCTCCACAAGTTAGAAAAAAATCTCCTATTGGAGTTGTAGTGGTTTTCAAATTAGTTTGAGGGCATTCTCATCTGGCTTTTAAAGTTACTGCACAGATACACCACATGCATTTCTCTTGCAACACAGAATTATCTACTTAATCAAACTCAGCTTCCTGAGGGAAGTGAAATAAATATATGCAATGATCAGGTTCTAGCATTCTGTTAACCTTTTATGAAGTCTCAATCACCCAGCAAGAAAATAGTTTATTTTTCTCTGAAAATCTTTTTTAAAGGCTCTAAAAAAGAATGGAGGAAATTAAATCTACATGAAAAAATTACGTAATCTTTCTTTAAAATATGCTTTATTATTAAGACTTCATACTTTATGAGATTCATAGAGGTATTTCCAACTCAAATAATGTATTCTTAAAAAAAGATCACATACATTGAGTATTTAATTAGGTGGAGTTTGCAGTTTTCCAATTGTGGCCATTTTTATTGATTTTGTTTCAATAATATTTTCATTTCTTTTATATTTCAAAATGTTATCAGTATGAATTATACTTGCTGTTTGCAATTCTGATACTGTTAGGCTGCACTGTCTTCATTTAACACTTTGTATCTTAAATTTATATAACCCTTTTAAATTCAAACTCCTAATACAATGTTTTCAATGGCTGAGAAATAGTTTCCCATGTAACTTAAGCAAGTACATTGTAAACCTTTTAATGAGTCCAGGTTAGTAACACAATTGTTTTATTTAGTGCCATACCAAAAGAGTTGTGATCTATTCACATTAATGATTAAATCCCATTTTAAATTAATCTTACTTTTAATACTCTCCCCCACCAAACTCTGGCATTCATATATGAAATGTTTTTCGGAGTTGCAATAGCTTCTTAAATTATAAAGCTATACAAATCCCTGAGGGCAAAGGGAAATCTTAAAAAACAGTATAATATAAAGCAGGGGTCCCCAGCCCCTGGGCCATGGACCACTACTGGTCCCTGGCCTGTTAGAAAATAGGCCGCACAGCAGGAGGTGAGTGGCAGGCAAGCGAAGCTTCATCTGTATTTACAGCCACTCCCCATCGCTCGCATTACTGCCTGAGGTCCACCTCATGTCAGATCAGCAGCGGCATTAGATTCTCACAGGAGCTCGAACCCTACTGTGAACTGCGCATGCAAGGTATTTAGGTTGCATGTTTCTTATGAGAATCTAATGCCTGATAATCTAAGGTGGAGCTGAGGCAGTGATGCTAGCACTGGGGAGTGGCTGTAAATACAGATTATCATTAGCAGAGAGGTTTGACTGCACAGAGTCCATAATAAATTAATTGCTTGCAGACTCATATCAAAACCCTACTTGTGAGTGGCAAGTGAAAACAAACTCAGGACTCCCACTGATCCTGCATTATGGTGAGTTGTATACTTATTTCATTATATATTACAGTGTAATAATAATAGAAATAAAGTGCAAAATAAATGTAATACACTTGAATCATCCTGAACCACCCCCCAACCCCAGTCCGTGGAAAAATTGTCTTCCACGAAACTGGTCCCTGGTACCAAAATGGTTGGGGACTGCTGAGGTAGAGGATGAATCTCTCCTCTCAACTGGTCTTTTTCATATTACCTCACTTCACCTGTCACTTCAAGACCCTCTCAGGCTCCCCCTGCCCCCAACCTCACTCCCACCCCTCTAGTACACACAGATAAATAAGCATTACATATTTATATCTATTTTATCTATTTTAAAAGACATCTTTGTATGTAAATACTTAGAAATCAACATTATCAGTATTGATGGGAACACTCTAGAAATTTAATCATTCCCATATACTTATTTTTTTCCTAAAACTCTAAGGTATGTTGGCCATCACAATACATATGTCTTCATTTATTTTGTATCCCTATAGATAATTATCTAAAACTGAGATTGTTGGGTCAAAGGAAATGCATATGATATGTTGATAACTATTTCCAAATCACCTTCCCCGGAGATATTAGCTTAAAGATATACCAAGAGTATATACTCAAAATCTTTCTGACATTGAGTGTGATCAATCTTTTTAATTTTTATCAATCTGATAGGATAATGTTATTTTTAACTTTTCATTTATTTGAATCATTAGTTGATTTGAGACTTCTAAACAATGTATATTGTTGTTTGTATTTTTATTTTTGGTAGATGCCTGTCTATGTTACTTTGTTTTCTAACAAATTTATATATTTCTTACTGAAATATAGGAGATAATAATGCATTTTGAAAAGTAAGACTGTCAGATAATGCAACTTTTTTTTTTTAATTTTTAATTTATTTTTGGCTGTGTCGGGTCTTTGTTGTTGCATGCAGGATTTCTCTAGTTGCAGCTAGCTGGGGCTACTCTTTCTTGCGGTGGGCAGGCTTCTCAGTGCGGTGGTTTCTCTTGTTGAGGAGCATGGGCTTTAGAGCTCAGGCTCAGTAGTTGTGGCGCACGGGCTTATTTGCTCCACAGCATGTGGGATCTTCTGGGACCAGGGATGGAACCTGTGTCCTCTGCATTGGCAGGCGGATTCTTAACCACTGCGCCACCACGGAAGTCCAATGCAACTATTTTTGTCTCTTGTTTGTCTTTCAACTTTAATTATGCTATCTTTTTCAAGAACCAGTTTAAATCTAAATGTAATCAAATCTGTCAAACGTTCCATTCCAATTCTGAGTTTCACATCATAGCTACAAGAGTCCAACCCATCACAAGATGATAATAAATATTTATTAAGTAGTTACAGGCTTTTTAACATATTTTACTTAACTATTCTCCATCTTTATACAAATCTATACTAACATAACAGTAATAATAAAAGCTAAATTTCAAACCTGTACAGTATTTTAGCAAGGAATGGTGATACATTTTTACCAGAAATACATCTACTTTTTGAAGAAAATTTGAACAAACAGGTATTGAGCCCAACTATAGTTTATACAACATGTCAGATATTGAGAATACAGGATGAATAAGATAGCTTTTCTGCCTTCTCAGACCTGTTAGGTGGAGGTAGGTGATGGGAGACAGAAGAAAAACTCACTTAAAAAGCTGATTTCTATGTTTCATATGATTTATATGTTCCATCTAACAGTATTTCCCATCAGTAGTTCCTCAGATCTTATGAGAAGATAAAACATAGATCTCAAGAAATGGGTTCCATTGTCAAATAAGTTTAAAATAGTCTACTTAAAAATACATATATTTCAGGGTTCCAGAGAACATTTCATATGGTAATAGGTATTATCAGTTAATAAAAGAAACAAAGAGTTTTTTATAGAACACTCTTATAAAGGAACAACAATTAGAAATGTTTTCTAGAAAACAATAATAGGTATAATTGTTTATGATATAAATATAATAAACAAGTATTTGTTCTATATGTATATGTATATTTATATACACAAGATAACCTGAGTATTCTGTAATCTGGGAAATTCTGATTTTTCCACCTTTGCTGCCTCTGGGAGAGGAGAAGTTCAGATAACTAGAAAGAAAATACTTACATTTTAAATTTAAAAGCATGCTTTAATATTCATCTCAAAGGCATTAATTTGAGAGAAACAAAAATTGAGTTCCAGAAGCTTGGATTTGAGAGCTAAGCTCTCGAAGTCTGTGGGGTCTTAGATGTGAACTCCAGCGGAACCATCATTTAAAAGTCTATGCCAGCTTCATGTGAACAAGCTCTGCTTCTCTCTAGTTCCAGCTCCAGGCAGTTGCATGGACCGTGCAGAGAATAAACACTCTTTTGCTATGTGAGTGACTACTACTCACAACCACATGGCCAAGAAACTACTTTGTCCTTCTCATCTCTTTCGTGTGATTACCACTCTTTGATATTAGCCTATTGCCCCTTGAAGGTTCAGTGGAGTTGATGTCTTTTGAGTCTGAAGTTTTGCTCAGCTCAACTGAATTGCCACATGTGGACAGCCTTCTCTTTTCATTGGTGTAGAGACTTCATAAAGCCACTCTGTCTACCCAGAGGAACAGAGGGGCTGTGAAAGGTACAGGAGACCAACATTTGCACCTTGTATGTGTGTCTCTGTGCCCATGAAGTGATGGCACAAATTCACTCAATATTTTCAGTTGAACAAATTAATCATATTTGATCTAAATATAGTCACCCCTAACCTTAACCCTAACCCTAAACATTATTACCCACTGTTCTATACCAAATAATGATGGATGATTGGAGGGCAGAGAGGGACTCAAGTCTGCCAATTAAAAGTATCCCAGTCTTTTCTTATTTAAGAACGCACATTTTAAGTATTTACTTAGTTCAAAGTTCAACTCTATCAGAGTTATTTTTCTCCTACCCTCAGATTTCTTCTCTACCCCCCCATGTCATTTTCCCTTTCTTCATTTCCTTAATGCCTCCATGGCAAGGAACTCTCAAGTAGGGCATCTCTTCATCCAGAAAACCTACAGCCTTAACAATGACTTTTTCCCTTGTATCACTGGCCCCCATCAGTTTCTTTAGTCATCTGCTCTTCTCATTGTGTCGTCTATTTCATTGAGCGCCCTCTATACGTATTTATCGGTACATAATATGCATTTCCTTTGACCCAATAAACTAATTTCTACGAGGTGAGCAGAGTGTGTTGAGTTTTCCTCTTTTCCTTTGGATGCTCTTTATCTCCTGGGCACCTGATAGGCACTTAGTAATTACCTGTTTGACAAATTATTTTGTAAATAATGTAAACACTCTTGAATATTCCCACAGCAAACTTCAATACTTATCAACATTAGAAGATGGAACTAAGGATCAGGACCTAGTCATTCTTTTACACTATTTCTTTTTTATCCTTTAAACCCTTAAAAAGTTTCACCCATTTTCAACCTCTTTGCAAAAACCACTATGACAACCACTGTTTTTATTCCAAATATTTCTCTCCATGCTGCTATAGAAAAGGGTAAAATAATAAGGTCCCAACATGATAAGAGGGTTGATAGGTTTAGAGGTCTTCAAAGTGGCAGTGCTGCAGTCACTTACTTTCCTTATTTTCAACCTGGAAATTGACAATATTTCCCTATTTTCAACCTGAGTAATCTCTTCCTGGCAACTCATTAGATATACCAAAGGATACTTTCAAGAAAGCTGTTAAAACATAGTTGAAGTTGTCCTGATCCCTAGCAAATTTATCAAGTCAGTATTGATTTATCTAAAAGCATCTGTGGGGCTTCCCTGGTGGTGCAGTGGTTGAGAGTCCGCCTGCCGATGCAGGGGACACGGGTTCGTGCCCTGGTCTGGGAAGATCCCACATGCCTCGGAGCAGCTGGGCCCGTGAGCCATGGCCGTTGAGCCTGCGCTCCGCAACGGGGAGAGGCCACAACAGTGAGAGGCCCGCGTACCGCAAAAAAAATAAAAAAATAAAAAAAAATAAAAGCATCTGTGATTCAAAGGTGATCGGATTTAGATATGTTGAAAGTAGTTAATTCAATGTCACTCTTTGTATTTTAAATAAGCTTCTCTTGGTTATCATATGTTGATCTACATCATCTAACTAAAATTTTTAAATGAACGTAATGGTAAGTTTTTATTTTCTTTATGCTGTACCTCCTCCCCTTTTTTAAAATAAGGGTCATCGGTTCTGGGGCAAATACAATTTTAGAGCAAATAAATGTTATTTATGGCAGACAGCATATAAAAGTCATCCTCTGAAGTTAAGTTCCAACAGCATCTTAGCATTAAAGCCTTTCTAACATGCTTTCCCACTCCCTTCACTTTAGGAAAAATGATTCACTGTTGAACACAATAGCAAACACTTATTGAGTGCCTACTTTTGCAAGTACTTTACAAATGTCATGTCTCATGTAAGCCTTTTCATGCATTTTCGAACTTACATCTTCACTTCACAGATGAATAATTTTATTTAGAGAAGGTAAGTGTCATGACAAATTCATACTGCTTATTAGTGGCAGAATAGGAATTCAAAATTATTTTATTCTTACTTCAAAGCCTAGGCTATTTCTCTAAGACAGAATTTCTTCCAAATCTGTAGCAATCAACTCAATTATATTATTAGTTTTTTACATATTAGTTTCTCACTAAATTTTCAATTTCCTAGAGTAGTTATTCCATTAAAAAATAATTGAAACTCTTAAACTGTGCCTAAGATATATATTTAATACTTGGAAAAGTTTGTTAAATGAAATCAACTGCATAAACCAAAATACTACATAAGAGAAAACCTCCAGTTCTGAATACAGATATTTAAATGGATTTTGTGTCCTAGTTCTCATTTTCACATGTATTTTAATGACCCCTTTGTTCTTTCTCAATGTTTCCGTTATGTCTGCTATTCAAATATGGTATCCAGTGATGAGACTGTATAAGCAAGTAGATTAAAAAGGTGTTGAAGTCTTCACTATATTTTGTTTAAAGATGGCATTCAGCAAATAATTAATCTTTGGTCAGTGACATTTCCACCAAACTACTATGATTCTCATTCCTATAAATTATTTTAATTTTACCAGTATTAACTCTTGCAGTAGTCAGCTTAATTTTATAAACCCTGATTTTTAACTGTAACAGCAAATATAATATTCCTGGAAGTTGAGAGAAAACCTCTGTGTGAGAAACTAAGAATCTTTTACTAATATTTACATTTTTAACATAACATATATATATATATATATATATATATATATATATATATATATATATATATCAGTTGATGATATGTTAGCCTATAAAACATGGTAATTTCAAACATCAAAACTACTTGCCTTTAGGCTTTCTTGAAGTGTGAGATATTTCAATTCAAAAGTATATATATGTAGAAGTGATTCATTATCATCTTAGAAAATACAGCAGGCACTATGGTATATTTAAAGGAGAAAATATCAAACTACTTGTGCCTTGAGTACCCTTTGTAAGAATAAATGATTTTCACTGCCTTTGGCCAATAGTCACATGCAAACAGCCTTATTTTTCTTCTTAAAAAAATGCAAAGTTTACCAACCTTAGAATTCTTAACTCTCTAGAATTCTGCCCATCATTATAATGAGACCTTCACATGCATCTCTTCTAGAGGACTATAAAAGCTCAAATCGCATCCAGTTCTTATTCAGTTATAGAGCCTGATCTCTATTCCCTGGAGGAAATGGTGAATTTCAAAATCAGTATAAGATAACAATAAATCATAGAAAAAGGCAAAAACAATCAGAAGTGCATTTACAATGGACATAAATTGCTCTGGGACACTAGAAGTGGAAGAATTGTGACATTTCATTTTTGTTAAGCAAATCAAATCCAGTTCTGGATGTCCATTTGCAAGGGTCATCAAAAAGCTCAATGACATATATTCCTGTATACACATTGGGTTATGCCCTAATCTGGGGCTACTATTAGCCACTAAACTTAGAGGAAAGTGTGTAGGCTGGAGTAGGAAGCTGCCCATGGTCATCAACCATTGAGCTGGACATTCTTTGCTCACCATGTAAAATATATATCTTATAGCAATGTCTCTCATAATTGTGGTAAAACACTTGAAAGAAAGCATTTTTATTTATTTTTTTTTTTTTATTTTTTTTTATTTTATTTATTTTTTTTTTTTTGCGGTACGCGGGCCTCTCACTGTTGTGGCCTCTCCCGTTGCGGAGCACAGGCTCCGGATGCGCAGGCTCAGCGGCCATGGCTCACGGGCCCAGCCGCTCCGCGGCATATGGGATCCTCCCAGACCGGGGCACGAACCCGTATCCCCTGCATCGGCAGGCGGACTCTCAACCACTGCGCCACCAGGGAGGCCCGAAAGAAAGCATTTTTAAATAAACACTAGAGACTATTAAATAGGGAATTACCAAGAATATGCAGAAGAAAAGTATCAGGATAAAATTATGAAAATGTGGTACCATGTAATTAACAAATAATTCCTTTAAGAAGACCAATTGATTTTATTCCTGAGAGAGGCATCTGGGATAACTTTATTAATTATAGCCCAGTTATTCTCATTTGCATACTTATTTCTGCTTAGTACAATGCAATAAAAGGTAAGATTAAGGTAAGATTTATGGAATTGTATATATTGATGAAAAGATAGGAAAACTATAAATGGAGATCACTTTGGTTAATAATTGGAGGTATCTATTTTTGTTGTTGTTGTTGTTGTTTTCTTTTATTTGGGACTGGCCACAGAGGGTCCATCAAAGAAGAGATTAGCCACCAGCCCCCAGAACGCATAGGGGTGAAGGATAGAAGCCATTTAAGGGAGAGTGATTCTGAGGAGGAAGAGGAAGGGAAGGAAAAGGATCACAGCTCCCATGAAGAAGATGAGGAAGGTTCAGAGGAGGGAGGAGAAGGCACCCATCGTGGCAGCCTGGATGAGGAGGATGAGGAAGAAAAGGAGGAAGGTCATGGCCTCAGCCTGAGCCAGGAGGAGGAGGAAGAAGAGAAGAGGAGGAGGAAGAAGAGAAGGAGGAGAGGAGTGAAGAGAGGGCTGAGGTTTGGGTCCCACTGAGCCAAGACCACCAGGAGGAAAAAGATGAGGAGGAGGGGCTGGAGGAAGATGAGCTTCCCTTCACCATCATCCCCAGCCCACTGGCCAGGAGGGAGGTGTCTGGAGGTGCCTCTATTGAAGAGGAGAGTGGTGAGGACATGGGTTAGTGATCTGACTGGTTGGGGGTGGGGAGAAGCAGAGTCAACCTGGGTCACTGCTGCCCTCTTGTCCCCACAGATCAGCAGGATGTCCAGGAGTATGGGAACTACCAGCCAGGGTCCCTGTGTGGCTACTGTTCCTTCTGCAATGTATGTCCGCAACCCAGCTCCATCCACCAAGCTGTTCCTAAAGTTTGTTCCAGGGCTCTGGTGCGCCTTGGGAGGACCCTGAGCAACGGGCCTGAGTAAACAAAGACACTTCTGGGGCCAAGTGGGGGACAGACTGGAGGCCAGGAGGCTGGGGAGGAGCCTGGGACAGTGGTCCAGGAAAGAGAGGGTGAGGCCTGAGCTGCATTTTCAGATGTGGGGACAGGGAGGAAGGTTCAAGGCAGAGCCGAGGGAGGTGGGACAGGACTGGAGACTGACAGGCTATGGGGAGAATAGGAAGAGAGCGGGTGAAGAGAGTGCGCAAAGGTCCAGCCCACAGTGACAAGGGGACATCGGGGTGACTTGCAATAAGGAAATGAGGGGGTGGGAAGCAGGTTAAGCAGGTTGGAGGAAGATACTGAGCTCAGTGTCAGAAGTAATGAGGCTGAGAAGTTGGGAATATATCCAGCGGGCAGGGTGGAGGACTGGCGGGTGGCTCCCAAACGTTTCTGCCTAACCAGGCTCCTCTGGTCCCCAGCGATGCACTGAATGTGAGAACTGTCACTGTGACGAGGAGAACATGGGAGAGCACTACGACCCGTGCCAGGTGAGACTTCTCCCAGACTCAAGGATCCACCAGATTTCCGGATGGTGCTGGACCATCTGAGCACCCCCAGCCCCAAATCCTCTGCCCTCAAACTGACCTAACCCCTTACCCCTGATGCAGCCTTGACTCCAAACCCGATCCTGCGTCTGATCTTAACCTCCACCTCGTTAGCCTCCTGCCCAAATACGGGCCACGCCCCATCCTAACTCCACCCCTGACCACCTCCTACCGCTCATTCTCTCTCCCCATCCCCGTCCCCAGCACTGCCAGTTCTGCTACCCCTGCCCTCTGGTCTGCGAAACTGTCTGCACTCTTTTTTGGTTGTTTATTAACTTTTTCTTAGAAATGGAAAAAAAATTAGACTAACAACATTTAAAAGCTTTTGAAAAGTTAAACAATGTTGAAAAATGAAAGATTAGAGGAAACAATAGATAATGAATAAAAAATTGAATTAATGTCAGTGTCTCTAGATCAGAAATAGAGAGGTGGAAAGCTGTGAATGTAAGGGTTTCTAAAAATTGTTATGAAACCATCTTTATTTACTATTTTAATAAGGTTTCTAAAGTGAATAGTAAATCTGCTAGATTTATAGATGTCACTGAATTTCTGGAGAATGAAATAAAACATGAGTAGCAAATCTAAAGATGATCAGGAGAGATTATGTAAATGGAAAGGAGGAAAAGCATATGAACTTCCCAGTAGATAGCATATAGAAACTTGTACTAGATATTAAAAAGTTACTTCATTTTTCATTTGTTTCTCTATTAATCAGTCATATTCTAAAATAAAATTGTTACTTGTGAGGTTTGCCTAGAAAATTCACCAGAAAGTTGAGAATCTTTGATGAGGAGTGTTGAACACAAAATAGAAAACATTGTATACTTCCATAAAATAATGATATACCCAGTCTTGAAATATTATGTCCATTTCTGGGAACTGCACGTCAAGCAAGAAATTACCACACTGAGAAAAGTCAACAACAACACAATAAATTAAGGCAATAATCTCCAATTGGTTGATGGATGATGCTATAATCTGCCATAAGTCATTGTCCACAGGGTCATAACTTCTGGACTTGAATTATACATCAAACTCACCTTGACCCTCTTTGAACATTCAAATAATACAGTTGATCCTTGAACAAAAATGGTTTGAACTACTCAGGTCCACTTCTATGTGGATATTTTTCCCATAGTAAATACTGTGGTACTACATGATCTCCTGTTTGCTGAATCCATGAATGTAGAACCACAAATATGGAGGGAACCCTGGATGTGCAAGGAACCCCTTATACAGAAGGCAGGCCATAAATTATACTTACATTTTCCACCTTAAGTGTCGGTGCCCCTAACCCCCCATGTTTTTCAGGGGTCAACCTTATGCTCTACTAGAAACTTAATGAATCAGTATATCATGGGATGTTTAGATGTCTGTATTTTGTAAAGTCACCCACAGAGGATGATCATAGTTAGGGCATAAACTACTAAGCTATTTCTTAAAGGTGGCTCTTGTTAAGGTTTGAAAAGACAGAAGAATTGGGAATTGTCTTTTTTTAAATTAATTTTTATTGGAGTATAGTCGCTTTACAGTGTTGTGTTAGTTTCTACTGTACAGCAAACGGATTGTCATTTAGTGCCTATTTCTGTGTGGTAGTTTCCAAAATCTCAATTTTCCAGCCAGTAGGGAAAGAACATCGCATTTAATACCTTCATCCTCTTGTCTCTCATCTTCATAAGAGCATAAAAATTACTAGACCAGTGAGGACCAAGGCCATGACGGTTTTTTGTGTGTGTTTTCAACTCCTAAATACTCAGCATTACCACAGATGAATTTTCAACACACACTTCTTAAATGAGTAAGTAAATTTACTAGTGACTTCTATGAGCTAAGTACTATATTAGGACCTTGCGTATGTTACATCTTTAATTTTTTAACAATACAAAAATGTATGTGATATAATCCCTAGATTACAGTAAGGACAATGAGGGCCCAAGTTTAAGTTGTCTAAACTCACACAGCTAGTTAGTGTATGCTTTGGCGTTGTCAGCCCACACGGCCTTCTCTCCACACTATGATAGCAAGGCTTCAAAAAAGCAGACTATCCTCTCATTACAAAAGCTTGAGGCCACATGAATTATTGAGCAGAAAGATGCTCTATATAAGTAGAGATTTTGAAAAAAAGTTAGAATTCTTCAACCTAGAGAAAATAAAGGTAAAAAAGAATGCTATAAAATCCATAAATTCAAAAATATTATGAGAGGTTGGACATGAAAATTTTTAGCAATCTGAGAATATTTGAAGAGTCTGTCCCCAGAAACTCACAAAAAATATTTTTTAGAACTAATAAAAGACACTTGCATTTTACAGAGTTAGTTGTAAAACTGTGAAACTTAAAACCTTGAAAATGCTCCATGTTGAAGACATAAATAAATCTTAAGAGAGTAGAGAAAATTCCATAGATGGCAAATTCATAACAAATTGAAAGAAAACTAGGACTTGAGAGCCAATATGGCTCCAGCTATGACTTTTATTAATGAGTTGTCTCAATTTTAAGTCCAAATTCGTTGAAATTCCTGATACTCTTCCTCGTAGTTGCCTAATGTTTTAAAACTGAGGTTTAACATGGTTGTTGTTCAACTAGCAAAAGTAAACCAATGCTGTAGTTCCAAATGAGTAAAAATCGTCATTGTAATAATATAGGCTAGTATGTATTTAAAAACTAACAGCAAGTTAATAAAATTATAGTAAGTTTACAAAATCCATATTTTATGGGACTTAAAAAATAGGACTATGCATATTTTTATTTTTACACTGAGTAGAAGAGAGTTTTAACCAGTAATTCTTAACCAAGGGCAATTTTGTCCCCCACCCCGGGGACATTTGGCAAGGTTTGGAGACATTTTTGAATGTGAAAACTTGGGGTGGAGAATGTAACTGTTATCTACAGCAGAACCCACAGCAAATAATTATCTCATCTAATGGAAGGGAGGATTCTAAGATGTCCCTAAAGATTCTAAAGATTTATCATCCCATCTCAGTGTACACACCGTGTATAATCCCTGAACTGTGAACATGACTTTATGCTTGTGACTATGTTAAATGGCACAGTTAACATTAAGATGGGGAGATAATCAAGTAGGTTAATCATACGGGCCCTTTAAAAGCAAGGAGTTTTCTCCTGATAGAGAAGAGGAAATTAGAGAGATTCTGAGCATGAGAAGGATCTGACAGATGTGAAGAGGTACTTTGCTGCTGAGATTTCCGGGTCCACAATCAATGATCTGCGAGTGGCCTTTAGGAACGAATAGCAAGAAAATGGGGACTTCAATCCCACAACCATAAGGAACTGTGTTCTTCCCATAACAGGAATGAGTTTGGAAGAAGATCTCTAGCCTCCAAGTGAGAACTCAGCCCCAGCTAGAGTAGAGAACCATCTACGCTATATTGGACTTCTTACTTACAGAACCATGAGTTAGTAAATGGGTATTGTTTTAAGTTACCAAATCTGTCATTTGTTATGTAGCAATAGAAAACAAGTATGTCAATAGTGCCACGGTTGAGAAACCATACTTTAAGCATTCTTGTCTATCTATGACTAAAGGGGTATTACTAGGTTGGCTTTCAAAGAAACAATGATGAAACTTTCCCCAAGGAAGTAGGTTTATTTAACTTAAATCAAGTTAAAGACGTTCCTTTACTGCGGGACATCTTCGAAACTTTAACATCTTAGTTATACTATGAAGCTACAAGAGAGGAGTTAATTCTGTAGTAATTCCAAAGAGCATTTGAACAAAGATCTGTTATTCTTGGCAAATGATATGGTTTGATCCTAATATCCTGGTATCTTTTTTTTTTTTTTTTTCGGTACGCAGGCCTCTCACCACTGCGGCCTCTCCCGCTGCGGAGCACACGCTCCGGACACGCAGGCCCAGCGGCCATGGCCCACGGGCCCAGCCACTCCGCAGCATGCGGGATCCTCCTGGACCGGGGCATGAACCCGTGTCCCCCGCATCGGCAGGTGGGCTCCCGACCACTGTGCCGCCAGGGAAGCCCCCTAGTATCTTTTGATCCTAGGTTTTCTTAGGATTGAGTTTAGTAAAATGTACAAATTAGTAAACTTAAAAAAAACATCAATTTGAATTTATCTTTTTAATTTCAAACAAAATCAAATGTACTGAAAAATATGCATTATCCTTTGTAATTTAGATTTTCTGTATTTCAATAATGATGCTTCTTGATCATTTAGTATTATAGAGGTCTTAGAATAATATATAGGGTATTTCTGGAACTTTAAATCTGCAAAGAAATTGTGTATATCTCAATGATTTAGGCAGAGGAGGAGTTAGGGCTGAGGGAAATGCATATTAGACATATCACCAGGTTCTATTTTTATTAGTTCTGTTATTTCCTCCTTTTCAAAGTCTTCTTCTGGTCAATTATATAGCATTTACACAGACCTGGATGGAAATTTAGTTTTTGTTTTTAGTAACGCTCTCACAGACTACAGTTTTGTCTAAATTCCAGAATACGGAGACCTGGGGATGGTGGTGTTTGATGTGGGATTGGCTACCTTTCTTCCAGCTTCCTGGGTGTCCTCTCTTGTCCTCTGTGAGTTTCAGAATGCCCTCATCTGGATTTTCTTTGTTAGTTGGACATTGGCTCATCTGCACTGGTATTTGTAATTGCTATAACCCACTGAGCACCATCCTCTTCTGTTTTTACTTCCAGGCTCCACATCTTCAGTTTTTTTTTGCAGTGATGTCAGTATTTCCCAGCCAAGTATCCTCCCCCTTGTGTAGCTCCAGTTTGAGAGATGACCAATATTTAATATATACTATGATGCAGATAGTAACCACTTACTGCTGACTGGATCTAAGTTATGGGAAGGCATTTTGGGTGGTTTTTTTTTTTTTTTTTTTGGAGTATATCAGTAACCCTAGAGATGATTTAAGAGTAAACAACCATATCTTTATCAAAATAACTTTTCACATTTTTTTCAAGTCATCTGTTAGTTGAACAGATATTGCCTACAGTATACTTATATTTCTAACAATTTTGTGTTGCCATCTATTAGTTATCCAATAAATATACCTAACATTTATTTTAAATATTATTCCAAAAATGACTGTTTTCAGCTTATCTCATTGCATCTGTTTTATAAACATCATTTTAGAGAAGGATTGTTTATATCAAGTTTAGAAAGAATATAGAGCACAGCTTCAAAATATAGGATAATAGATTTTTTAGGTTAGAAAGTACTTTTATTCTATGCATTGCTTGCTAATGATTAATTTTCATATTGTGTTGAGCCTGCTAAGTACTGAATTATACCCCTTGGATTGAGGATAGTTGCTTCCCACTGACACTGAAGGACTGCAATAACATAGAGTCTACTGGTCTCTACAGTCTAGTCCTACATTACCATCCTACACAGGGGGGTATACTCTAGCCAAATTAAATTTCTCACCATCATACACCCATGATGTAGTCATTTAAATATTTATGTTTGCTCTTTCCTCTACCCAGAATGCCTTTTATCGAATGAGGGTACATTATAATGTACATTGTAGTAACAAACAGCCCCAAACTAAGTGATATAACTTAACAAAAGTTTGTTTTGGGTTAACTCCTTATGAAAAGGAGGCAGGCTGAGGGAATACTTTGCTCCAGTAAGTCTCTTAGAGACACAGATTGATACAGACTCGGCAGGTTATTTTATCTCTTTACATTTTCTCGTCAATAAAATGTGAATAAAAAGGTCTGCCTCTGCGAGTCTGTCATTAGAATTAAATATGTAAAGCGCTTTTCTGATGTCCCAAAGAGAGCAGTCATCCCCCTTCTCCCTCTCCCTCCAGAACACCTGTAACAAACATTCCACTTCTCATTTTTCCTTGTACTATAATTACTTTTTCTGGCCTGCTAGATTGTAAATATTGGAGACCACAGCATGTGTCTTTTTCATTTTTGTGTCTGCATGAGCAACCAGCATAGTTTCCCATAGAAATTTAAAAATATTTATTAATGGAGAGAACTTATGATTTTCCAATATATATGAGTGGCTTTCCAAGAGTTCTCTGCAGCCCTAATTCTGTATTTATTCCAAATTGAAATACACATAAAACGTTAAGCATTTTATTTTTAAAAATTTATATGAAGAATAAATGCATAACTAATTTTAGTTTTAACTTTTCTCTCCTCAAGCTTGTTTATTTGTTCTTTTTTTTTACACTAAGCTTTATGGATTAACAGACTTTTTTTCAATAAGCATGGGACCTGGCATATACTAGTTGCTTAATACATATTTATGAATAAAGTCTGATCTATTTTCAGAGAAACTATACAACTGCAGAGATATTAATTATACATCTGTAAAAACATAAATTAGTATTGGCTTTTGTGAAGAGTATTCCTCAGAATATCAGAAAATAAATATTTCAGAATCTTGAAGTGGAAGTTCTTAAACTGTATTCATTTTGAAGAAGTTCAGTAATTTTTGAATTTTTGTACTTTTGGGGAATTTTATAGGTACTTATATAAGAGGAAAAAAGAAAGACCTAATTCTATAAATGTTATTTTCAGTACTTGCATGGCTTATTGAAATGTCTGCCTAGTGTAATACGCTTGGGTTCCATTCCTGACTATTGATAACTGTATAATTCAAATGTGAAACTATGAAAATGTGCTTACCCATTCTGATACAGTTGCCTCGCTTATATTTTTCTTCTCTGTATTTTATTTATTTATGTATGTATGTATTTATTTATTTATTTATTATTGATGTATGGTTGATTTACAATGTTGTATTAATTTCTGCAGTACAAAAAAGTGATTCAGTTATATTGGATTGACCAAAAGTTTGTTTGGATTTTTCTATAACATTTTACAAGAAACCAAATGAACTTTCTGGCCAACTATAAATATATATATATATATATATATATATATATATATATATATGTATATATATGTGTGTGTGTGTATATATATATATGTATATATATATATGTGTATATATATATATATATATATAATCTTCCTTTTCATACTCTTTTCCATTATGGTTTATCACAGGATATTAAGTATAGTTCCCTGTGCTATACAGTAGGACCTTGTTGTTTATTCATTAGTTGCCTCACTTATAACTTGTGAGAATACAATCAGATATGATAAGTTAATGTGGCTATACTGTTGTTTCTACTGTTCATTTCCTATAACAATCTTCATGTATAGATTTGGATTAATTCTCACAAATGTTCTCCTAAAGCAAGAAAAGAACATAATATGCCACAGAGATTACTCTGTCTAGAAAAAGCAACCTAAAATTCTCAACTGCACAGGTAACTATACGTGTATTTGTTTAAACACACATATCAGCCCTTGAAGTGTGTTGGGAAAAAATCTTACTAACATACTGAATATATTCAGAAACATTTTAGGATGAGATAAATGTTTTAAGAAAACATTCGTATCTGAAATATGCATTTTACTTATAAATTCCTTGCTTCTTGATATTCTAGGAGTCAACCAAGTTTTCACCGAATTTTCAACCCATAAAAAACAGTTGTAAATTTAAGAACAATGAGAGTGTGATTCTAAGACAAATACATCACAAAAGAGTGAATCAGAAAGAAATGAGTTGTTTCTGCATAGGCAGGTATTCCTCCTAATTTATGGAACCGTTTGTCCTGCTTGTAAAATTCCATATTTATGGAATAGAGAATTATTGCTGCTGTAAGATGTAACAAAATGGCTAAACGCCTGAGGAAAATATAATAAGGATATCTGGGTTAAGAATATAATATTCAAAACCTTTTGCTGGGAAGTTAGAGTTATATTAGTTTCCTTCTAATAAATTGGGGCAGAATGCTGATTTAATATTAGATAAATATAATAATCTGAATGCTGTCATATATACTAATGTAATCCCTTTAAAAAACAGGACATAAGGTCTATATGTATTAATGATTAAAGTCATTACTGAAATTCTATGATTTTTTTCTATCTTGAAAATCATAGCCATTTGTCTAATTTGGGCTAAACATTAAATATTCAAATTATTTCCATTTGCTACAAATAACTAAACAAATCAAAGATCAGAATTGTGATGAAAGGGAGGATGTGTACTAGCCACTGCTGGCTGTGCACTCAGAACTCATTCTACCCCCTTTTTTTTAACTAACAGAAATCCAATTCTGTTTGGTAGTAATGTGCCCAGATAAATACTTGATTTCCCAGGCTGCTGCCCATCTAAGTGTGGTGTAAGTTATATTATTTGTGGCCAATAAGGGACTCCCAGGAGAGCTGTTCATTCTTGGATTAAATGAGACAGATGTAGCTGTCATTTCCCTTTTACTTTTATTTTTCCCCTTCCCCTGTTATCTTCCAGAAAGTTTTTATGATGCATGGGAGCACAGATGTCATGTTGCAATTGCGGAGAAAAGTCACATTTCAAAAATTGCAGGCCACATTATAGACATTGCCTGAAGCACTGATGGTATCTTAGGTCCACTGCCCTCATCCTGGATTCTTGTTATATAAGGAAAATAAATCACTTTTGCAATGCTTGTTGTATACTTTTCCATATGGTGTTAAACACAAGAAAAGAGGAGAAAGCAAGGAGAAGAGGAGGGAAGGCAATAAGTCCATGTTTTTAAGATAAAGTAATAAAAGACTTCAAAGTAGGAGAGAACTGTGAACTTCTTCATGCTCCAAAAATGACTTTGAGTTTTATTATATCTGCAGTCCAGGCAGGAAGTATGAAACAAGAAAAGGGTAAACGAGCAAGGGAAGTTGAGTCAGCCCTCTTTTAAGAGGTCTTCTAAGAATTCTGATTAAGTGACCTGTACTTGGAGCAAAATAGTCCCATGTCCATCCCCTGCTTATAAGGGAGCCCGAAGAATATATCTCTTTCCCTTGGTACAGTGCTACTCCAACAACTTTGGATTTCTGTTAATATGTAGGAAGAGAAAAATGATATTGAGTAGAAAATTGTCAGTTTATCTTTGTAATATTAATCTCATTTAACAAAGTGGTTTTTTTTGTTTTGTTTTTTTTTTTGGTTTTTTTTTCAGTACGCGGCCCTCTCACTGTTGTGGCCTCTCCCACTGCGGAGCACAGGCTCCGGACGCACAGGCTCAGCGGCCATGGCTCACGGGCCCAGCCACTCCGCGGCACGTGGGATCTTCCTGGACCGGGGAACAAACCCGTGTCCCCTGCATCGGCAGGCGGACTCTCAACCACTGCGCCACCAGGGAAGCCCCACGAAGTGGTTTTTATTCCCACTATTTGCTTGAAAATTTGGAGCAACTTCTTACTTTCATTCTGGTAAATATTTTTAAATATGTGTCAGCAATATTAAATTGTGATCTCAGGCTCACAAGGAATCAAACTCCAAACTCAAGATAGGACTGGATCAGTAATTGTGAATCTTGAAGTGGGAAAAGGTGACTTGTTTTTATGTACTCTCTCCGTTGGTGGGTTGATCTTTCCTGATGTCCTGAGGGTGAAACTCTTAGTTTCTCAGTCTCCTTGGGTCATTTTGTTTAATATGGTCTCAGCTCTAAGTGGCCATTTTGCTTCTATCCATTCACCTCTTTTTAAAAGCACAGCTTTTTGTTCACTGTGATACCTTTAAAACAAGTCTGTGAATTCTCTGACATTTGTCTCAGACAGCAGATTCATGAGCCAAATTAAGGTTGTTTTAAAATTAATTTTTCAGCCACAACAACTGGAAGAGTTATGGAGATTACCTTCACCAAGTAGCTCACCTCCCTAAATTTCAGTGTGCTTATTTGTGAAATGTGGGGACTTCATTTTTCCAGAAGCATTTTTCGCTGACAAGTGTAATTCTCTTCAGGGGGAAATATACCCTTAAAATTTTAGTTCAGAAAATCTTGTATAAAAATCAGCAACATGACAAAAAAGAAACATCAAGTAGCTGAGCCTAGTATATTTTGTGTCCATGGCATAAATTTTCAACTATAAATTCAATTTAAATAACAATTATAGCCTTCTTAGTTCTCTCTGACTTCCTGAGTCTGTTTTTAGTAAAATCTCTTCTTCAAGAAATTGCTTATTTATCTAAGTTTTTGATTTATTTGGTATATATTCTATGACGTTCTCATTCTAAATATGTTTAAAATGTGTGATTGTATCTCCTTTTAATTGTGCCTTCTGAGTTTTTCTGGATTAATCTCACCAGTGTTCTTTCTGTTTCATTCAACTTAATAAATAATTATATTTTTGACATTTTGTTCTTTTCTATTGAATCTTCAATTTTTTTAAATTGTTTATTTTTTATGTCCTCTCTCTACAATTTTAAGAAATTAACTCTGACATTTATATTTTTTGAGAGTTTAAGATGTTTCTCATCTCTTTTTGCCCATTGCAAAATCAAATATTTTTAACCATGCACTATATGGATACACTTGATTTTTTTTTAAATAAGGTTATGAAAGGAATAGAAAGTTGTGGTAAAAAATTAAGATAAAGACTAAGTTTTTAGAAGTTTAAGGTATGCTCTTGGGAGTGAATTGATGAAATACAGTGGCAATAGAAGTCACTGGATGAAGAAAATTTTAAAAAATAGACTTCGTTGTTTCATGGATATCCAAATAGATATGCATATTTCTCAGTCTTAGAGCAAGATGATGAAAAGCTTCTTTAGTTCAGTTTAACTCCTGAATGAATGTGAGCAAATGACCCACCAAAATATTAATAAAAAGAGGGCAAGAGGGTGTGAATGTGAAGGAGAGAGTTTTATATGAGGATGAAAGAATAAGAGTCAACCTTTGAAGACTCGGTTAGAAGACTGCTGACTTTGCCTCCTGACTTTATGGTCAATAATGTAAGGTGAGAGAGAAGGACCAATTTCCACTGGTGAAGACTGCAGGAAAATCAACGTCTAGGGGAAATCCAGGTTTCAGTTTGTGGAAGGAAGTAAACACAAAGTTCTTACAGAGAGACTATAACTACAGAGAACTTTTAAAAAATTTTTGAAATGCAATGAAGTTGGATTATGCAGCAAGGTAGAAGTAGTGGAAAGCTGTATTTGAATCAGAGAATAGGAGAAATGGGCACGTAGAAGGGTACACGAGCCTCAGGAATCACAGCAATGAGAGATGTGGATGGTATCATCCAATGAACTTTAAGTGGACTCAGTGGAATGTCAGCGCCTATGACAGGGAGGATGCTGGTGAGCTGATCTGAGAGGGAGTTGGATGGGCGTGTCAGCCTCAACAGGTGTTGCATAACTTGAGTCTAAGTGGAAAAGAGTCCTGCGTGCCTTGCCCTGCTTCCTGTCTTCAGGGCTGCTCAGCATGTTGTTTCCACTACTGTTTGAGCCTAGACTTCTTGAGTGCATCTGCTGTCCAACCGAGGTCTCACGGTTACCCCACAGTGACAGTACATTTGATTGCTCTGTTTTCACTGAAGTGTAAAGGCAGCATCTTGAAAGTGGGGCTTCCTGTTTACAAACACTTGGTCAAGATTGAGAGTAAAAGTGATATTAAATTATCAGATTAAAAGATAGAGAATTAAGGTCTGACTTAGTGTTTTAGTGAATAATTTATCCTGGCAATTACAGAATGCTGATATTTCAAGGCACTGGGTGCAAGAATACCACTTTGGTGTTAGGTTGTGTTGGTCGGCATCACTTCTCTCTGTTTTGAAAGCAGGCATCCCTACCCCTCAATTTTATAGCTTTGGGATGCTGCCTTCCATGGCCATCTGAACCTTGGATATTGAATTTGCTTACTTCCCATAGAAAACCTGTTGCTCACCGCTATCTGAGATCATGTGAATTTTGTCAAATTGTTTGGCCTATTTCCAGTCTGCTTTGATTTACCTCTGGAATCAATCTTTACAGATTGATCAGCTTTCTCAGTGTAGTTCATAACCAGATTAACATGTTTTATACAAAGTCTTGACTCTGTGTGGAGTCTTTTCGGGTAATAGGAATGGAACAGCACAGATCGTAAGTAAAACATCATACAAGGGCACGTCTTTTCCAGTGATCCTTGTAGCTCGATATTCTCTTTGCCAGGCTTTTTGGCTATTACACTGTACTTTTTCAGCATTAATATTGCCATTTTCTCTCTTAAATTACCCAATAAGAATGAAATAAGATATAGAAATAAGTTATTTCCTGTACATTTTCATTTAAGGATAATGAACACTAATGACTACAAAGCTGAGATTTCCTCAGCACAAAAAGTCTGAATATAGCTAAAGAAAATGAGCAAGGCTGGATATTAATGATAAATATTGAAGACTAGCCTTCTTATGGGGGTAGAGAAAGATACTTATATGGCTCATTTATAATGAAAATTAAAATAAAACCTATTGTTGCTAAATAGTTCTGGGTCAGCTACTGCTTATAAACAAACTGTGCTTGTATCTCATACTAAATCTTTATTGGTCTTGCTTCTAATTTCAGTTTAAGTGTTGGAGACAGCCCTAAATTTGCTGACTTTGTCATATCACAGTATTTCCTTTACACATCACCAGTCCCTGCTCCTAAATCACAATTAGCATATTCTCACCAAGTCTGTAATAGCTACAAATACCTCATAGTTCCATTTTTGGCTATTCCATTTCAAAGTTAGTCTTGGTCTAAATATATGTCAAATTTTATATAATCGATTTGAAAGTTGTTTAAAATTGTATGTAATATTTCCCTTTAACATTTTTATTAAATCTGGAGACTTCTTTTATATGTCTTGTTTCCATCTTTTCATTTTTATGTTGGCCATCCTATTCTATGAAAAAGCAAATGATCATCTTCTCCCACTTTACAGTGTTCTACCTTATTTCCTATGGCCGTGCCTTCCTCAAACTCCGCCATGTGGGACTATTGATGTTCTGCCCCTGCAGTCTTGACTGACAATTGTTGCTCACTGATCCTTTGGTCTTCTTGGCTCACACATAGACCTAGATTAGAACCCCATGGATGAACATGCAGGAGTCCATTTGCTCCCAGGTCACTGTTTTCTATTTTTTCTGATGTGGTGGCTTTGTAAGTAGAACTGCATAATGTCTTAGAATTCTCTATCTTGAAGTGAAACTAAATCAGTCCCGAAGTTGGTTACCTGGTTGAAGCTTTTCCCTACCCCTCAATTTTATAGCTTTGGGATGCTGCCTTCCATGGCCATCTGAACCTTGGATATTGAATTTGCTTACTTCCCATAGAAAACCTGTTGCTCACCGCTATCTGAGATCATGTGAATTTTGTCAAATTGTTTGGCCTATTTCCAGTCTGCTTTGATTTACCTCTGGAATCAATCTTTACAGATTGATCAGCTTTCTCAGTGTAGTTCATAACCAGATTAACATGTTTTATACAAAGTCTTGACTCTGTGTGGACAACTGTGCCATGAACTTGAATATCTAATAAGATGCCAGTGACTACACCATGCATCCTCCATTATCCTGACAGTCGCACTGTCTGCATCTACCCTAGCACTCTAATTCTAAAAAAGCTCACCTCATCTTGGCCACAAAGATGTCCAGTTTTACCTAAGTAGAATTAAAGATGTACCCTGACACTCTGGCCCACTGTATTGACCCTCGAAACTCCATTTTAACTGTGGTAGGGAGTATTGAAAATAAGAGTAAATGTGCAACAGTATATAGCCTGCTTTCTGATGTAAGTAGTATGTTCGTATATACACATATATTACATGTGGTAACTTTGTATAGTTTAATAATGATAGTTTTAGCTACTGTAGAATGTATTACTAGAAAATACCAAAGACCCTAGAGACCAAAACTGGCACTTAAGCTACTCTTTGTCAAGTAGCACTCAAATTTATCATGGTAGTAATAATTGATAATATATGTACCTAAAACATATGATGGAGAATTCTGTTAAAGTGAAGAGAAGATAGAAATTAATTAGTTCAGAATTGGAAGATGGAAAAAGTAGTTTGAGTAAAGTGCATTTGCCTGATACCACTTTCCAAAGGAATGATTATTTAGAACACTCTATGTTTTTCCATAAAGTTGGTTATAACCTTATTGAATAATTTAGTTAGGTACAAGGACAAATCATTGAACTTCTTGAAGCCTTTCCTGGCTTATACACGACAAAAGGGCAAGGACACTTTTGTATGTAGTATCCTTCGTTTTATGAAGAAAAAAAAACAGTTTCAAGGGAGTCATGATAGCATTAATAAAATATTTGTTTTGATAAATCTAAGTTTGTTGTTTTGAGTATGTTTAGTTTGGTAAAATAGACCACATACAACATTGATCATTGAGCCTTAGAGTTAATTAAACCACATCTATCATATATAATGGGTGCCTGCTAGTATTATTGGCCAGAAGTTTACCTTTTGATATTAAGGTATAAGATTCTTTTCAGTAGCAATTGGTTTGTCCTTTTCATGAAAGCATGGAGTTGGATTATTTACATTAGCTAGAAAAAATTGACTTGCAAGGGTAATTTTTCAATTTTATGCATCAACTGATTAGAATAATGGATGTTAATAAAAATGTGTTGTTATTGTGTTTTCCTGTCTATTTTGACTACAACTGGCATGTTAAGAAATGTTTTCATTTATATATTTTAAATAACATTGAATTTATACACAGTGTAGATAGATACCTTAAAGGACATGTCTTTTTCCAATTGAGTTCCATGGTAATCTAGTCTATTCTTACTTATGCACCAGGTGGTTCTATTTCATGAAATTTAGCATAAATTATTATTATTATTATTTTATATTTTATTTTTTTTATTAGTTTCTGCTTTATAACAAAGTGAATCAGTCATACATATATATCTGTTCCCACATCCCTTCCCTCATGCATCTCCCTCCCTACCACCCTCCCTATCCCACCCCTCCAGGCGGTCACAAAGCACCGAGCTGATCTCCCTGTGCTCTGCGGCTGCTTCCCACTATCTATCTACCTTACGTTTGGTAGTGTATATATGTCCATGCCTCTCTTTCGCTTTGTCACAGCTTACCCTTCCCCCTCCCCATATCCTCAAGTCCATTCTCAAGTAGGTCTGTGTCTTTATGCCCGTTTTACCCCTAGGTTCTTCATGACATTTTTTTGTTAATTCCATATATATGTGTTAGCATACGGTATTTGTCTTTCTCTTTCTGACTTACTTCACTCTGTATGACAGACTCTAGGTCTATCCACCTCATTACAAATAGCTCAGTTGCGTTTCTTTTTATGGCTGAGTAATATTCCATTGTATATATGTGCCACATCTTCTTTATCCATTCATCCAATGATGGACACTTAGGTTGTTTCCAGCTCCGGGCTATTGTGAATAGAGCTGCAATGAACATTTTGGTACATGTCTCTTTTTGAATTATGGTTTTCTCTGGGTATATGCCTAGTAGTGGGGTTGCTGGATCATATGGTAGTTCTATGTTTAGTTTTTTAAGGAACCTCCATACTGTTCTCCATAGTGGCTGTACCAATTCACATTCCCACCAGCAGTGCAAGAGGGTTCCCTTTTCTCCACACCCTCTCCAGCATTTATTGTTTCTAGATTTCTTGATGATGGCCATTCTGACTGGTGTGAGATGATATCTCATTGTAGTTTTGATTTGCATTTCTCTAATGATTAATGATGTTGAGCATTCTTTCATGTGTTTGTTGGCAGTCTGTATACCTTCTTTAGAGAAATGCCTATTTAAGTCTTCTGCCCATTTTTGGATTGGGTTGTTTGTTTTTTTGCTATGGAGCTGCATGAGCTGTTTATAAATTTTGGAGATTAATCCTTTGTCAGTTGCTTCATTTGCAAATATTTTCTCCCATTCTGAGGGTTGTCTTTTGGTCTTGTTTATGGTTTCCTTTGCTGTGCAAAAGCTTTGAAGTTTCATTAGGTCCCATTTGTTTATCTTTGTTTTTAGTTCCATTTCTCAAGGAGGTGGGTCCAAAAGGGTCTTGCTGTGGTTTATGTCATAGAGTGTTCTACCTATGTTTTCCTCTAAGAGTTTGATAGTTTCTGGCCTTACATGTAGGTCTTTAATCCATTTTGAGCTTATTTTTGTGTATGGTGTTAGGGAATGATCTAATCTCAAACTTTTACATGTCCCTGTCCAGTTTTCCCAGCACCACTTATTGAAGAGGCTGTCCTTTCTCCACTGTACATTTCTGCCTCCTTTATCAAAGATAAGTTGGCCATATGTGCGTGGGTTTATCTCTGGGCTTTCTATCCTGATCCACTGATCTATCTTTCTGTTTTTATGCCAGTACCATACTGTCTTAATTACTGTAGCTTTGTAGTATAGTCTGAAGTCAGGGAGCCTGATTCCTCCAGCTCCATGTTTCGTTCTCAAGATTGCTTTGGCTATTCAGGGTCTTTTGTTTTTCCAAACAAATTTTGAAATTTTTTGTTTTAGTTCTGTGAAAAATGCCAGTGGTAGTTTGATAGGGATTGCATTGAATCTGTAGATTACTTTGGGTAGTAGAGTCATTTTCACAATATTGATTCTTCCAATCCAGGAGCATGGTATATCTCTCCATCTATTTGTATCATCTTTAATTTCTTTCATCAGTGTCTTATAATTTTCTGCATACAGGTCTTTTGTCTCCTTAGGTAGGTTTATACCTAGATATTTTATTCTTTTTGTTGCAATGGTAAATGGGAGTGTTTTCTTGATTTCATTTTCAGATTTTTCATCATTAGTGTACAGGAATGCCAGAGATTTCTGTGCATTAATTTTGTATCCTTCTTCTTTACCAAATTCATTGATTAGCTCTAGTAGTTTTCTGGTAGCATCTTTAGGATTCTCTATGTATAGTATCATGTCATCTGCAAACAGGGACAGCTTTACTTCTTCTTTTCCAATTTGGATCCCTTTTATTTCCTTTTCTTCTCTGACTGCTGTGGCTAAAACTTCCAAAACTATGTTGAATAAGAGTGGTGAGAGTGGACAGCCTTGTCTTGTTCCTGATCTTAGTGGAAATGGTTTCAGTTTTTCACCATTGAGGACAATGTTGGCTGTGGGTTTGTCATATATGGCCTTTATTATGTTGAGGAAAGTTCCCTCTATGCCTACTTTCTGCAGGGTTTTTATCATAAATGGGTGTTGAATTTTGTCAGAAGCTTTCTCTGCATCTATTGAGATGATCATATGGATTTTCTCCTTCAACTTGTTAATACGGTGTATCACATTGATTGATTTGCGTATATTGAAGAATTCTTGCATTCCTGGAATAAACCCCGCTTGATCATGGTGTATGATCCTTTTAATGTGCTGTTGGATTCTGTTTGCTAGTATTTTGTTGAGGATTTTTGCATCTATGTTCATCAGTAATATTGGCCTGTAGTTTTCTTTCTTTGTGACATCCTTGCCTGGTTTTGGTATCAAGGTGGTGGCCTCGTAGAATGAGTTTGGGAGTGTTCCTCTTCGAATATTGTTTGGAAGAGTTTGAGAAGGATGGGTGTTAGCTCTTCTCTAAATGTTTGATGGAATTCGCCTGTGAAGCCATCTGGTCCTGGGCTTTTGTTTGATGGAATATTTTTAATCACAGTTTCAATTTCAGTGCTTGTGATTGGTCTATTCATATTTTCTGTTTCTTCCTGAGTCAGTCTTCGTAGGTTGTGCATTTCTAAGAATTTGTCCATTTCTTCCAGGTTGTCCATTTTATTGGCATAGAGTTGCTTATAGTAATCTCTCATGATCTTTTGTATTTCTGCAGTGTCAGTTGTTACTTCTCCTTTTTCATTTCTAATTCTATTGATTTGAGTCTTCTCCCTTCTTTTCTTGATGAGTCTGGCTAATGGTTTGTCAATTTTGTTTATCTTCTCAAAGAACCAGCTTTTAGTTTGGTTGATCTTTGCTATTGTTTCCTTCATTTCTTTTTCATTTATTTCTGATCTGATCTTTATGATTTCTTTCCTTCTGCTAACTTTGGGGGTTTTTTGTTCTTCTTTCTCTAATTGCTTTAGGTGCAGGGTCAGGTTGTTTACTCGAAATGTTTCCTGTTTCTTAAGGTGGGATTGTATGCTATAAACTTCCCCCTTAGAACTGCTTTTGCTGCGTCCCATAGATTTTTGGTCGTCGTGTCTCCATTTTCATTTGTTTCTAGCTATTTTTTAATTTCCTCTTTGATTTCTTCAGTGATCACTTCGTTATTGAGTAGTGTATTGTTTAGCCTCCATGTGTTTGTATTTTTTACAGATCTTTTCCTGTAATTGATGTCTAGTCTCATAGCACTGTGGTCGGAAAAGATACTTGATACAATTTCAATTTTCTTAAATTTACCAAGGCTTGATTTGTGACCCAAGATATGATCTATCCTGGAGAATGTTCCATGAGAACTTGAGAAAAATGTGTATTCTCTTGTTTTTGGATGGAATCTCCTATAAATATCAACTAAGTCTATCTTGTTTAATGTATCATTTAAAGCTTGTGTTTCCTTATTTATTTTCATTTTGGATGATCTGTCCATTGGTGAAAGTGGGGTGTTAAAGTCCCCTACTATGATTGTGTTACTGTCGATTTCCCCTTTTATGGCTGTTAGTATTTGCCTTATGTATTGAGGTGCTCCTATGTTGGGTGCATAAATATTTACAATTGTTATATCTTCTTCCTTGATCGATCCCTTTATCGTTATGTAGTGTCCTTCTTTGTCTCTTCTAATAGTCTTTATTTTAAAGTCTATTTTGTCTAATATAAGAATTGCTACTCCAGCTTTCTTTTGATTTCCATTTGCATGGAATATCTTTTTCCATTCCCTTACTTTCAATCTGTATGTGTCTCTAGGTCTGAAGTGGGTCTCTTGTAGACAGCATATATATGGGTCTTGTTTTTGTATCCATTCAGCCACTCTGTGTCTTTTGGTGGGAGCATTTAGTCCATTTATATTTAAGGTAATTATTGATATGTAGGTTCCTGTTCCCATTTCCTTAATTGCTTTGGGTTCGTTATTGTAGGTATATTCCTTCTGTTGTGTTTCTTGCCTAGAGAAGTTCCTTTAGCATTTGTTGTAAAGCTGGTTTGGTGGTGCTGAACTCTCTCAGCTTTTGCTTGTCTGTAAATGTTTTAATTTCTCCATCAAATCTGAATGAGATCCTTGCTGGGTAGAGTAATCTTGGTTGCAGGTTTCTCTCCTTCATCACTTTAATTATGTCCTGCCACTCCCTTCTGGCTTGTAGAGTTTCTGCTGAGAGATCAGCTGTTAACCTGATGGGGATTCCCTTGTGTGTTATTTGTTGTTTTTCCCTTGCTGCTTTTAATATGATTTCTTTGTGTTTAATTTTTGACAGTTTGATTAATATGTGTCTTGGCGTATTTCTCCTTGGATTTATTCTGTATGGGACTCTCTGTGCCTCCTGGACTTGATTAACTTTTTCCTTTCCCATATTAGGGAAGTTTTCAACTATAATCTCTTCAAATATTTTCTCAGTCCCTTTCTTTTTCTCTTCTTCTTCTGGAACCCCTATAATTCGAATGTTGGTGCGTTTAATGTTGTCCCAGAGGTGTCTGAGACTGTCCTCTGTTCTTTTCATTCTTTTTTCTTTATTTTGCTCTGCATTAGTTATTTCCACAATTTTATCTTCCACCTCACTTATCCGTTCTTCTGCCTCAGTTATTCTGCTATTGATCCCATCTAGAGTATTTTTCATTTCATTTATTGTGTTTTTAATCGATGCTTGATTCATCTTTAGTTCTTCTAGGTCCTTGTTAACTGTTTCTTGCATATTGTCTATTCCATTTCCAAGATTTTGGATCTTGGAAATAGAATCTTGGATCAGCTTTACTATCATTATTCTGAATTCTTTTTCAGGTAGACTGCCTATTACCTCTTCATTTGTTAGGTCTGGTAGGTTTTTATCTTGCTCCTTCACCTGCTGTGTGTTTTTCTGCTTTCTCATTTTGCTTATGTTACTGTGTTTGGGGTCTCCTTTTTGCAGGCTGCAGATTCGTAGTTCCCGTTGTTTTTGGTGTCTGTCCCCCGTGGCTAAGGTTGTTTCAGTAGGTTGTGTAGGCTTCCTGGTGGGGGGGACTAATGCCTGTGTTTTGGTGTTTGAGACTCGATCTTGTCTTTCTGGTGGACAGGTCCACGTCTGGTGGTGTGTTTTGGGGTGCCTGTGGCCTTACTATGTTTTTAGGTACCCTCTCTGCTAATGGGTGTGGTTGTGTTCCTGCCTTGCTAGTTGCTTGGCATAGGGTGACCAGCACTGTAGCTTGCTGGTCGTTGACTGAAGCTGGGTGCTGGTGTTGAGATGGAGATCCCTGGGAGATTTTCGCTGCTTGATATTATGTGGAGCTGGGAGGTCTCTTGTGGACCCGTGTCCTGAAGTTGGTTCTCCCACTTCAGAGGCACAGCACTGACTCCTGGCTGCAGCACCAAGAGCCTTTCATCCACCCGGCTCAGAATAACAGTGAGAAAAAGTAGAAAGAAAGAATTAGTAGAAGAAAGAAAGAGAGAGGGAAAGAAAAGAAGAAGGGAAGAAAGGAAGGAAGGAAGGAAGGAAGAAAGAAAGGAGGGAGGGAGGGAGGAAGGATGGAAAGAAAGAAGGAAAGAAAGGAGGGAGGGAGGGAGGAATGAAAGCAAAAGGAAGAGTGAATGGAAGAAGGGAGGGAGGGAGGGAGGAAGAAAAGAAAGAAAGAAAGACAGGAGGGATGGAGGGAGGAAGGAAAGAAAAAGAAAGTGGAAAGAAGAAGGATGGGAGGGAGGGAGGAAATAAAAAGAAAGAAGGAAAGGAGGAGCGGAGGGAGGGAGGGAGGAAGGGGAGGTAGGAAAAAAAGAAAGAGCAGGTAAAGTAAAATAGAATAAAGTATGAAATATAGTAGCGTTATTAAAATTAAAAAGTAATTATTGAAAAAAAACACGGACCGATAGAACCCTGGGACATATGGTGGAAGCAAAGCTATACAGAGAGAATCTTACACAGAAGATTACACATACACATTCACAAAAAGAGAGCAGGGGGAAATATCAAAAATCTTGCTCTCCAAGTCCACGTCCTCAATTTGGGATAATTCGTTGTAAAAAGAGGAAAAGGGCGAGAAGTCTGAAATCTTGCTAAGTCCACCTCCTTAATTTGGGATAATTCGTTGTAAAAAGAGGAAAAAGGGGGGAAAGTCTTAAATCTTGTCCTCAAAGTCCACTTCCTCAATTTGGGATGATTTGCTGTCCATTCATGCACTCCACAGACGCAGGGCACATCAGGTGGGCCGTGGATCTTTAATCCGCTGCCTCCGAGGCTGCACAGAGCGATTTCCCTGTCTCTGCTCTCACAACTGCCGGGTCTCAGCCTTGGACCTGGCCCCGCCCCTGCACGTAGGTCACCGGAGGGCGTCCGTTCTTCGCTCAGACAGGACGGGTTTAAAGGAGCCGCTGATTCGGGGGCTCTGGCTCACTCAGGCAGAGGGGAGGGAGGGGCGCGCAGTGTGGGGCGGGCCTGCGGCGGCAGAGGCCGGCGTGACGTTGCAGCATCCCGTGGCGCTCCGTGCGCCCTCCCGGGAAAGCCGTCCCCGGGTCCCGGGACCCCGGCAGTGGCGGGGTGCACAGGCCCCCCGGAAGGCGGGGCGTACAGTGATCCGCGCTCGCACACAGGCCCCGCGGGCGGCGGCGGCCGGCGGGCTGCGGCGGCCGCCCCAGCGTCCCACGCCCGTCTCCGAGGTCCGCGCCTTACCCGCGGCTCGCGCCTGTCTCTGGTGCCTCCCCAAGCAGCCCTCTTAATGCCCTCTCCTTGAGCACCAGGCAACAAAAGGGAAAAAAGTCTCTTGCCTCTCAGGTAGCTCCAGACCCTTTCCCCGGACTCCCTCCGGGCTAGCCGTGGTGCACTAACCCCTTCAGGCTCTCTTCCTGCCGCCAGCCCCAGTCCTCTCCCTGCGCTCCGACTGAAAGCCGATACCCAAGCCTCAGCTCCCAGCCCCGCCCGCCCCAGCGGCCGAGCAGACAAGCCTCTCGTGCTGGTGTGTGCCTGAGGGCACCGATCCTCTGTGCCAGAATCTCTCCGCTTTGCCCTCCGCACCCCTGTTGCTGTGCTCTCCTCCGCTACTCCGAAGCTTTCCCCCTCCGCCACCTGCAGTCTCTGCCCGTGAAGGGGCTTGTAGTGTGTAGAAACCTTCCCTCCTTCACGGTTCCCTCCCACTGGTGCAGGTCCCGTCCATATCCTATTGTCTCTGCTTATTCTTTTTTTTCTTTTGCCCTACCCAGGTATGTGGGGAGTTTCTTGCCTTTTGGGGGGTCTGAGGTCTTCTGTCAGCGTTCAGTAGGTGTTCTGTAGGAGTTGTTCCACGTGTAGATGAATTTCTGATGTATCTGTGGGGAGGAAGGTGATCTCCGCGTCTTACTCTTCCTCCATCTTCCTCCGGCCCCTAGCATAAATTATTTACCCATGTTTCCTTCCCCTTTCTTTTCTCCTTTTTACCTTAAGCTGCTTTCCCATCTCTTTGTTATTACTTTTCTTTCTTTATTTCTGCAAATATTGATATTTATTGATTCCTTATATTTATATAGCTGTGTACATTGGGGGTTTAAGAAAGATACATGATCTCAGCCCACAAGAAACTGTGAATCCAGTAAGAGAAAAAAAGATGCATGCATTTTAAAAGTTCATTGACAATCAATTGACAAATTAAGAATCTGGAAATATGTTTTCTTTTTATAACTGCCACCACAGCTAGAATAATATATATGATTCTATCATATATGCACTTCTTTCCTTAAAATTATATAGTGAGAGAATATTTCACTTGCCTGAAAGACTAGAAAGTATCCTGAGTGAGCACTGTAGCATAAATCAAAGAAACCTGACAAAGAAAAGATGGCAGAGTAAGCAGTGTCATAACATTCCTATTCTTCACACCTAATGAAACAAACAAGCAAAGAAACAAAGTAAAAAATTGCAAAAATTACACTAGCATTAATCAGACTAAGCAAGGATAAAAGCTCATATTAGACAGTTCAAAAATCATTGGCCAGAGGAAGAAAAGCTATGGATAAATATATGAATGTTACTCTACCCTGCCAGGAGAATGTTAGTGTGTAAACAAGTGGTGAGGGTAGTAGAAATTATTCGTTGTCCCCACTATCCAGTCTTCCTTTCTTTTTTACTTAAAATTTTTGTATTGAAACTGTCCAAAGAGTTTATATTACACCAGAAACCATGTATGAATTTAATAATTTAAATTCTACTATAAATTGTTATTGATAAATATTATCATTCCAATTAATTTTTTTTGTCTTTCTTTAAAAGTTGAGTATTTTATTGTTAATCTATTTGGGGTTAATCTCATTCTACTGCTGCATGACAAGTTACCCCCAAATTTAGTGGCTTAAAACAATAAACATTTATTATATCATAGTCCCTGTGCTTCAGAAATCTTGGTGCAGCTTAGCTGGGTCCTTGGGCTCACTACTGTGTCTCATAAATCTGATAATCAATTTATGGGCTAGAGCTACGTTCTTATCAAGGCTGGACTAGGGTAAGAGCCCCTTCCAAACTCACTTTTGTGACTGTAGTCTCAGGTCCTTTTTGGCTATTGGTTGGAGACCACGTTTTTTTTTTCCCCACTTGAACCTCTCCATTGGGCAGCTCAAAAATAGTAGCTAGTTCCTGTCAGAGCAAGCAAGTCAAGAGAATGTGAAAGGGCATGTAAAACAAAAAACACAACTCTTCATAAGTTAATCTTTGAGGGGACAAACCATCATGCTTGTCATCTGTTCATTAGAAGAGTGTCAGTGGGTCAGCCCACATTCAAGAGGAGGGGATAATACCAAATAGTGAATACTAAGAGACCAGAATCATTGAACCCACCTTAAGTTTGTGTACCACATTCATATTAAATGCCATTGTTCAATTACAGTAGTTAGAAAAAAAAAAAAAAGATTCCAACAGTCTGACTCCTACTTTGTCAGGCTTTTAAAGGAATAAAATTATATAAACCCAAACCAAATTGGCTTTAGCAAAAGAGTAATTTATTTGTTTATGTAACAAAAAAGTCTCAAAGTCTCAGGGTTGTCCTGACTGTAGATCCAGAAGTATTCTGTTCTCCCCTGACACATAACTCTGCTTTCAAAATAGTTTTGAATGGTTCCTTTTGATCCTTCTTGTGCTCCATCCCCATCCCTATGGCTGGGGGGAATGGAACTCCCCAGCTGATCAATCCTGAATCACCTACACCATCCTGAAATCTGGGAGAAAGTGACAGGAGCAGAAATCTAAGTCATCTGAACTGAGAGTGGGGGAAAGAAAAACTGAGGTGCTGTTACCACAACAAGGTGTATTGGCTAATGGGCAAGCAAATCACTATTGTCCACTGCACTCATCTGTCCTGTAGTGCCCCTACCTGTTCTAACTCATGTGGTTTGATATTTTTGGTGAACCTAAAGATATACATAACAACTCATTTTATTTTGCTGGCAGAAATGAGTAGATAACTACCTTCCTGAATAAAAGAGTTCATGCTAAATAACTTTAAAATTAACAACAAATGGTAATACATAGTCTTAGTATGCAAAATGTTTCCTAAGCCTTTCCCCCCATCAGCTTCATTGAGATGCAATTGACATATAGTACTGTGTAAATTTAAGGTGTACAATGTGTTCAGTTGATACACTTATATCACTGCAAAATCAGTACCACCATAGCATTAGCTAAAACATACAACATGCGACATAATTACTATTTCTGTTTGTGGTGAGAACATTTAATTTCTACTATTTTAGTAACTTTCATGCACATCTAATGCATTATATTTAACTATAATCACCATGTTGTACATTAGATACCCAGAATTTATTCATCTTCCAGCTGGAAGTTTTTACTCCTTGACCAATATCTCCCTTTCCCCCGCCAAACCCCAGCCCCTGATGAACTACCATTCTAATCTGTTTCTGTGAGTTTGGCTTTCTATGGGTCCTCCCTTTCTTTCTTAGTAATAGAAGCCTGAATTTTAGCTGAGAACATGAGCATACAGAATGAAGACTACATTTTCCAGTCTTCTTGCAAAGTACTATTTAAAGTGACTTAGTTTTGACCAATATGCCATAGTCTGCACATGAGTTTGGTTTCTTTGAAGGGAGGGTGCATAATCTTTTCTTCCTTTTTTCCATTTTTGTAAGCTGGTGGAAGTGGTGGCTCAAGAGGGAGATTTCTTGGACCACAAAGTGGAATTCAGGTACAAAAACTGAAAGCGACACAAGTTGAAAAATGATTGGCTCACTCAGGACCCTGGAGCTGTGCTAACAATCTTACACTACCTACAAGATTTAGTGATAAAGAATTTAAACTCTGTCATGTTTTAGCCACATTTTTGGACTTGTTCACAGCTGAAAATAATCTCATTCTTGATGTGGAAGGACTTCAGTTAAAGAAACAGCCCTGTCTTCTGCTTTACTCATCACGCTTATCTTTCATTCAACTGAACATACCAAAGTTCCTAAATGGAAGGGTCTGTTTTCCTTTCTTTTTTTTTTCTATCCAGGGAGAAAAAGAGATATTGGTTTATGTAAACATTTCTGGTCTACAGACTCAAATTTATCTTCAGTGGGCCTTGTCAAGACTGGGCTTGGTGAATTTAGACTCACCCGAACTGCTTTCTCTAGCACTTCTGTTCCTCATATGTTCACTTTTAAGAGCACCATTAGTTTAGAAGAGAAGGAGGAGAGGAAGTAATTTATTAGCAGTCTCAACCTCCATCAGATGTTTAAATGGGAAAAAAAAATCTTCACCTCAAAATGATGAAGGAAGAGAATGTGGAGTCGAGAGAGAAGGCAGCTCAGAGACAAAGATATATCATATAACTCTGGTTTAGGATATTCTGCACCACCATGTGTGGGTAGAAAACATAAGACTGGTAAATTCCACTTGGATTTTTCTCTGCTGGAAGGAAGGTGTAAGAGATCCAGAGCATAATATCATTGTACCATCATGATACTTATTGTTTTCTGGCAAAAAAATATAAAAATAAACAGTAAAAAGACATAGCAGAAGGAATCAAAAGGAAAGGAAAAAAGAAGACATCCTGGAAGTTATGGGTGTATCAGAAAAATACAAAGACAGTCTGAACAATTGAGTCTCTGTGAGTGTAAGCCTTCTCATCTGCTGAAGAGATTGTATCTTCCTTATCTCTCCTACTTGGTGGGTGGGGATCAAGTGAAAGAGACTGAATAATGTAGAGCTCTCTAAAGAGCTAAATGTATTCCAGTATTTTCATTATCTCTTCGACCTTCCATCATCTATTCTTTTGGTTTAGAAAATTTCTCCTTTTGGAACAGTTCTTACCTATTAGGGTATCTGTAAAATTTGTGCATTCTTCATATTAACTCTTTCCATGAATCCTTTTACATTTTCATCCTAAACTTATTGAAACAGGGTAGTTCTTTAGACTCTTCTATAATCAAGGTGACTGATTTTGGGCCACAGTATTTACTCTGCAAGCAAGTCATAACCATCAAGTTGCCATCATTTCCTGGTTTATGTTTGATTGCTTTTATTCAGTATCAAAATTTCTAATTACCTGAATCAACTTGTCATCAAAATGGTTTTCTGTCTGGAAAGACTTCTTCATTCTATTTCCCATTATCTCTCTTAGATCTTCCTTGAGCTTATCTTTTCATTAACAGATTGCTGTCTATATTTCTGATTAGATTTATTTCCTTTAACCTGTTTTGTTACTTTTATCTCACTGCATTCAGGCAGTCACTTCAATCTTTTCAGGTCATTTCAAAGTTTCCTTTCTGTTTTCCTCAGATGATGTAGTTCTTGTAATGTTGATATCCTTGAAAAAATGAGCTGAGTTGGATTTGCCAAAGGGGGGAAAAATTGAGGTAAGAATAGTCTTGACACATAAGTTGTGTTACAGACCCATAAAAGGTAATTTTAGTCAAAATGATATAAATCAGATATGATTTTACTATAGAAATAATGGTAAAATATTTCTGACAGAGAGGTATAGCATTGCATTTTTAAAACAGATGCCTGTATATTTTATATTTAATCCAGTATGAATCATTTTTTTTTTTAAATCAGAATACTTAACCTTGTCAAATGTTTTAGTGGTACAAGCTTACCAAACACAATCATATACAATTTTATTTAATATATTACTTAGTATTGACTTAGTTATCATATTTTGTCATAGTTAAATCTTATCTTAATAATTCCAGACATATTTATTTTGAAAATATAAGGAGGAAATAAATATTTTTCTAGGTCAAGTTGTTCTGAAATGCTTTTTTTCTTTTTCTAAATAATAACAGACATATTTGAGGAAACTTCTAGTCTTTCCTGGAGCCCTGTAAAAAATGATCTATGGAGAACTAAAAGAAAGCTGAGGTTTTAAAATGGAGTGGCTCCTTTGATAAGCAAATCAAACTGTATATTAGAGTGAAATCAGTTGTGTGCCTCTATGTGCTGATAAATTGATAATTTGAATGTAACCAGCTGAGGTTCATAAATACAAAATTCTAGAACCAGTCTACTCAACGGCTTCCCTGGGGGATAGACTTTCAAAGAGAATTTGAAATAGATTTCAGACAGAAGTAGTCATACTGAATTTTGCCTGCTAATAACAATGTTATTCTCTTAGGTCAGGACAATATTGAACTTTGTAAATTTTCACTAAAAGTCTTTGTGTAAGAATAAGATAAATTAATCTCTCATATATCGCTTGACACCTGGTACATACTTAGTAGTTATTTATTAAATAAACAAGTGAACTAATGGTTTCTGAATAGCAAAACAACCAATTAAAATGTAAAGTAATTGACTTTGCCTTTATAGAGCCCCAAACAAGAACCTTAACTGGCAGTTTGACCGTATTCGACCCTTTTCCCACCTTAATTTATTCCAGCCCGATTTTGTGGTTTGAGCCATCACAGAAGCAATGTGAACATTAATTAAATACACCCAACTAAAAATTTACTCACAGTTTACACCTGAGAAGTCGGACACACCATAAATATTCTGCTAAGCTTTCTCTTAAATCTGGCTGCAAGTACCTTACAGGATGATGGTCGTATAAAGTTTTTCTACCTTCATCATATTTATAGTAATGAGTAGTTAATTGACTTCCCTACAGCAGAACTCTCTTCTTTTTGAATTAAAGTAAGAGTAAAAATGGGGATATTAAACTCTATTAATAGTTTAAGATGTAATAAATGGCTCAACCAGAAATAGCTGAGTCAGAGACAGACGAAGATATTTTAATTTCTCAACAATTCATATGCAAAGACTGATTCTCCAAGTAGAGAATTGGAGAACTGTGGGTTCTGCACCAATTACTCCAAAGTCCAAATATGAGAGAGGGACCTGTGTTCTTTAACAAATTTTCCTGGTGGATTTTGTACATTCTAAAATTTTCAACCATTCTTTACAGTTTCTCCTACTGACTAAAGAAAATTTTTCTCAATTATGATATGCATTCTCTTAACTTAAGCATTTTGTTCTATAAAATTTGGCCACATTGACAACTGGCTAAAAAGTGCGAAGAGGAGTAATAAAAACAGCAGCTGAGCATTGTATTGATAATAGCATTCATAAATATTTTCCAGAAAAAAGGCAATGCAATTAATACTTATAGAGGAAAAACATCATTAAAATGAGTATAATATTTGCCAGTAGTGGCTACAAATTCACCAGTATGCCTTAGGATTTTGCCCCATTAATCCCTCTAGTGCCCAGATCATCTCATTTAACATTTTGCTTTTTATCATTTGCACATTATAGGCCCTTTGCAAAGTTTCTTTCATCTCTCAGTGATAAAGGCATTTTTAACCTGAAGTTTTGGCGTGCTTCTTTACCCAAACAATTTTCAAATGCAAGAGAGCATGTGGAGAAGATGCTTGACACATGGACACAATACAGACATTCCATAAGGGATTGTTGAATGGATGAAATAATACACCTCTCATGTTTTGCAAACAAACATACTCTCATGTAGTTTGTTATCTGATCTTTCCTTTTTCCTCCCCCTTGGCATTCTATTTTTGTGTTAAAGATGTAACTTTTTTTTTCTAATCTCTCTGGGTATATTAATTAGATATTTTAAAATATACTCCTTTGAATTACATGTTTCTCTTGGAATCACCTTTTATTGTTGTGGTTGTTTATCTTGCTTGTTATCTTTTGGGCTACCACTGTTCTTTATTTATCTATCTGCTAGTCTCAGGTTGTCCATTTATATTCAATAATTAAGCCCTAGGAAGGTACTATCGTTTTTTTCTGTGGTATATGCAGCACAATTTCTCACTTTCCTTGCCTGGGAAGTCTGTAGGGACCTCAATGTATGGGGAAAAGTTGGGGTTGACTGGCAGTCTTTACTTTAGGGTGAAGTAAAGGTAGCTGGCTATTAGCTGGGGGATCTAGAATCCCCAGAACTGAGGACTTTCCTGTGGGATTCTAATATTTCATCAGAAAGCTTTGATTCACCTTATTTCTATTTTAATTTATTTAGCAAAAAAAAAAAAAAAACACTTGTACTTTGCCAGAAGTTATGCTCTCTGTGTGTGTGTGTGTGTGTGTGTGTGTGTGTGTGTGTGTACTGGTGGGATGGAGAAAGGCACTGCACTCCGTTTTTCCTTTTTTAGACCTTCAATCTGTCCTCTGCTTTTCAGTTCAGCTTCTTACTCTGGCCCTCCAAGGTAGGTGTTGACTTTCATGTCAGTGCCTTTCCGGGATTTTGAAGAGTAGATTAGCTCTAATTTCTGCTGCAGTCCCCTCGTAGAGTAGGTCGGTAGTTTAATTTTGAATCAGTTTTTGACCCAGATTTATTAAGAAGTTGTAAAAAACTAATAAACAGAAACTTTGATTAATAGAATTGGGAGACCAGCAGGGGGAGCTCTCATGACCTATGACAAGAGCAGAGCCCAACAGGAAGAAGAAGGATAACTTTTCTTTCCTGGCAAGGACTCAGCCAATGAAAAGCCATAGACTCCATTTACTATACCCTCCAACTTCATTTTCTCTTGTATAAAAACATGGTTCACTGTGATCACAGGTCTTGAATTTTAATTCTCTGCTGATCTCCATCTTTGCTGGAGAAATATCAGGCAGTTATTTGTTTTAGGTCCACATGTTGCTGGCCCATATAAGAACTGGAGAAGACCTCTGGAGGCTCCAGCTCTGCAGCTGGTGAGCAAAGAGGTGTGGTACCTACATTTGAGACTCCTGTGCTCATTGCTTTTCTACCTGACCCTGGAGTTTGAAGGTATGTCTTTCTCTTGGATTCAAGCTCACATGGTCTTTTCATTTGAAGCTCTGCAGGCTTATTCAGGATCTACTTTAGAGTTTTGTTCTTTCCAGTTAAGGCCACGTTCTGTATGGGAATACTTGTTTGGGACTTCGGCCTGATTTTGTATCAGACTGTTTCAACCTAAGCTGGCTGAGTAGGCATTGTCCCATTCCTTTGTGCACAGGGCCTTCTTCAGCTTGCAAGTTGTTTGAATTGAAGTGTTTGAGCTGTAAATTTTTTAAGCTGTTTGAAAATTATTTGTTTAATCTAAAGAAAACCCTCTGAGAAATAGAATCCCTGTTGTCAATATTTTGCGCCCAACCTCTACAGGGACCATGGCTGATTTTAATGATTAAAAACTGTGGTCCTTTCTCATGCACATTTATAATCAAAAGAGATTGATCTGACCAAAGGTAATTTATAGTATCAATGACTATTATGGGGAACTTTTGAAATCCCCAAACTTAATTTTTTAAAAAGCAAATTAGGTTACAATAGCTCAAAAATTTCCACTACTGAGTGTAATTCCTATTTTGTTTAGTATTTTGAAGCTTTTAAATCTTATCAAGAGCCTAAAAATGCCTCTCTTCAAAATTAGATTTTAAGATTAACTGAGGCAAACAAATGATTAAAGAAAGATAAAATGGCACCTGAAGTCTCAGGCCCATCTTCCTTGATTTCTTTGTCTCTGGCGCCACCTCTGGAGCCTTCTTGTCTCCCTCAGCTCTCTGTGGCCAGACTCTGTCTCCAGTGCCATCTTTCTCCTTCCCTTCTATGCCACTTATGCCTTCTCTGTACCTTCAGTTCCTCTACACTAATTCTCTTACCAAACCCCCTTTTCCTCTGAACTTAGCAGAACCTGTTCCTTTAAAATTAAGCCTCCTAAGGATCCAGAGGCCAAACCTTTAATTTCTTATATTTCCTGGACAAAATCTGAACTGTGAGCCATAGTCAAAGATTTTTCCAAAGTAGCCAAAGTTTCTTACAGATTTGCTGAGGAATTTAATATAGTCATTCAAACTTATCAATCTGGTTTCTCTGATTTATATCAGATAGCTTATAGGCTTGTCCCTGAAGACCAGGCCTAGAATTGGATGAAAATTACTAACTGGGAAAAATCCTGATAGATGTCTAGAATTACAACTGGGAGCCCAGGCTTTTAACTTATATGATCAGGCTGGGGCAATCCCTAGGTGACTTCATGGAACAATTTCTAGGGCTTTCCCAAAGCCCGTTGATTGGAACAAAATTTAGGCTTATACATAACAATCTGACTAACCCCTTCATGACTATTATAATTGATTTCAGATTATTTTTCAAGAAAAGTCTGACATCCCTTCGGATGTTGATTCCACTTGGGTAGCTTTTAACTGTATGTTTATTAATGGGCTGAGCTGGGACCTTTCTCTTCTTGTAAAAGGACCAGGTGGAATAGGAAATTATGTCTACTCCAGATTTAATTAATATGGGAAACTAGCTCTCCAACAGTCTATATGAGTCATCTAAAAGGAAGGCAGCTAAAATTCTTAATCTTCAACTCCAGCAAATGAAGGCTCCTAAATGAAATCAAAATTCTCCTAGGTTCTGCTATTATTGCAAAAGCCAGGATGTTCAAAAAGAGATCATTACAAATGTAAGTGCTTTAGGCACTTTCAGGTCTCTAACCAGCCTTTCCAACATCTTTCCAATTCTCAATGATGGGGCTCCAAGGAATTAGAGGAACTCTTCTCAACGTCCCTCTTAATTGGACTGTTGAAACATTTCTCCAGAATGGGGATGAGTCTCCCTAAGTTCTTTTTTTTTTTTATTAGTTTCTGCTTTATAACAAAGTGAATCAGTCATACATATACATCTGTTCCCACATCCTTTTCCTCTTGCATTTTTCCCCAAGTTCTAATTGACACCAAAGCCACACTCTTGGTTCTCAATCCCACTGCTATAGAGCAGCCCCTGCCTTGGAGAACTAAAAATGTTCAAATAGTGGGGAATCACTAATGAACCTCAAGAAATTCCTGTCTCTGAACATCTTTCCTTCTGTTTAAGCCCTTTGAGAGATACATATCCTTTTCTACTTAGTTCCGCTGCCCCTACTTATTCATTAACCCAAGACTTCTAAATAAATACTAAGTTGGAATTTCTTCCTCTCAACAAAAGGGAAATGATTCTAGAATTTGACAGTAGTCATCAAAGTAATCAACCAGATGAATTAAATGACACTTTTTTTTTAAACCATGAGTGCACTTTTTTTTTATGGTCTTTATTATTTATTTTATTTTTATTTTTATTTATTTATATATTTTTTGCAGTACGGGGGCCTCTCACTGTTGTGGCCTCTCCCATTGTGGAGCACAGGCTCTGGACGCACAGGCTCAGTGGCCATGGCTCACAGGCCCAGCTGCTCCGTGGCATGTGGGATCTTCCCGGACCGGGGCACGAACTCGTGTCCCCTGCATTGGCAGGCGGACTCCCAACCACTGTGCCACCAGGGAAGCCCTATTTTTATTTTTTGTTGTGTTTTATTTAGTTGCAGCACGCAGGATCTTAGTTGAGGCATGCAGGATCTTTCTTTGTGGGGCGTGGGCTCTTCGCTGTGCTGCGTGGGCTTCTCTCTAGTTGAATCCCCTGAGCTCCAGGTTGTGTCAGCACTGTAGCTGTGGTGCGCAGGCTTCTCTCTAGTTGTGCCCTGTGAGCTCCAGCGTGCATTGGCTCTGTAGTTGTGGTGCGCAGTGTCCAGAGTGCGTGGGCTCTGTAGTGTGTGGCACGTGGGCTCTAGTTGAGGCACATGAGCTCAGTGGTTGTGACACGTGAGCTTAGTTGTCTCTGCAGCATGTGGGATCTTAGCTCCCTGACCAGGGATCAAACCTGGGTCCCCAGAATTGTAAGGCAGATTCTTTACCACTGGACCACCAGGGAAGTCCCTAAATGACCCTTTTGATATCTTTTTTTGTTCTCTCTCTGCCGGTATTAGAGCTAATTCTGGGAGCATTGATGATTTATCCTTATTGAATTAGTGAACATCTTCCTTATGGGCAAAAATTCTGATATTGGTAAAATTCACAGAGCACCTTCCATCAACCTACTGCATAGCTCAGGGAACTCTATTCAGTGCTCTGTGGTGACCTAAATAGGAAGGAAATCCAAAAAGGAAGGGATGTATGTATACGTAGAGCTGATTCACTTTGCTGTACAGTAGAAACTAACACAACATTGTAAAGAACTATACTCCAATAAAAATTAATTAAAAAAAGATTCAAATAGATCTTTCAAAACCTCATCACAGAATTAATCAATACCCTATAAGTAAAGAATCCCTTCAAGGCATAAAGCCCATTTTAGAAGATTACAAGCCTCAAAGCCTCATCATCCCTTGTGTACTCCCTGTACATTATCCCTGTTAACACTCCCATTTTGCTGTGTGAGCAAACCTAAGAGCCAAGGTTGGAGATTTATCCCAACCTCTGAGCAATAAACAACATTGTTATCCCTTGACACCCTGTTGTTCTAACCTTCATATGTGAGTACCATTCATTTCCACTAGAAGTAAATTCTTTCCTGTTATGCAATGCATTCTCTAGTATTCCAGTTGATGAAACTAACCAATACTTTTTGGTTCACTTGGGAACTTTTTGACTTCACTTGGGAAGAAAAACATTTTACCTGGACAGCAATGCCTCAGGGTTTTACTGAGAGTCATTATTTCTCACAAATCCTGAAGGCTTATTTGGATGATATAAAGTACCCTAGAATTTCTACTTTGTTGCAATATGTGGATGCCTTACTTCTTTACTCTCCTTCCCCACAGGAGACAGCATCCACTTGATAAAGCTCTTATCCTTCAAGGGACACAATGTCACCAAAGAAAAATTGCAGTTTGCCCAAACCCAGGTTCAATATTTAGGGCATCTGATATCAGAACAAGTGCTATACCCTAGATACAGATAGACTTCATGGTGTTCTAAATTTCCCCAAACCACAAATTAAGTGCCAACTGTGAGGTCTTCTTGAGCTAGATGGTTATTGATGAAACTAGATTCCCAGTTTCTCTCTTGCTATCTGTATGTTTTACTAAGTAACAACACTGACACAATTTATGGGGAAAACCAGGTAACATGAATCTCAACGTCTTAAAGGGGAGTTTGATGAATCCACATGCTTTTGTCCTTCCAATTATCAGATTTCATTTTTCCTCCTTGAATATGAAAAGGAAGAGATGCCCTTGGAGTACTCACCCAAAAAGATGGGGAACACCATTGACCATAAGGTATTATAGCCAGCAACTGCACCTTGTGGCATGGGGATACCCCCTGCTTTAGAACCATTACAACCACTACCCTTTTGGTTAAGTCCATCTAAAAAAATGTTGTGGGATCCCCTTTAAGCATTTTACCTCATGGAATAGAAATTCTCCTAAATTCTCATCACAGTCAACAATTCTCAGTCAGCCACTTCATATGAAGTCCTTTTGTTAACTGCTCCTCACATAACTCTTACATTGTAACAACTTTAACCCTGCTACTCTTGCCTCCTTCCTCACCAGTGAAGTCCTTCAAGGCCACCTGACATTGACAAACTATCTCCTGACTCCTAGTGACGATTATAGGAAACTCCTCTATGTAATGCTGACTTCTCATGGTTCAACTGATGGATCATATTTAAAAGGTGACAATAGAAAATACTATGCTTGTATGTTATTACAACTCCTTTTAATGTTGTGGAGGCAGCATCTTTACCTTTGGCTAATTCAGCCCAGAAGTCTTACACAGACTTGTACTTCTGCCAAGGACAAAACGTCTATATTTATACTCATAATAGATATACTTACAGAGTAGCTCATGATTTGGGAATGTTGTGGAAGCAACATGTCTTCCTTACTTCCAATGGAAATAAAATTGAAAAGACCCCTATGTTCAGAAATTATTGGATGCAATACTTTTACCTATCCCTTTAACTATTATTAAGATTCTGGGGTATTTTAAATTTGACTCACTGGAAGCTAAAGGAAATCACTTTGCTAACATTTCCACAAAGGATTATGCCCTTAAAGAGATCAACAGGCTCCCAAACCTCTGTCATGGTCCAAAGGGACATTTCCCCAAATGATATCTTAGAAAAATTGGCTAAAGAAGCCTAAGAATTGGCCTCAGAAAAGGAAAAACAAGTTTGGAAATTCAACAGTTGTTGGTTTGATATAAAGAGAAAGATCAGGTTTGGACAAAATAACAGTCCAGTCCTACTGAAGACTCTAAAATTTCCGCTCTTATCCACGATACAGACATTACGCCATTGGTCTACTGATAAAATGATAGCATTCATGAATCAGTATTGGTGGGGAAACATTAACAAGGTAGTAGTGCCTACGTCACTCATCCCACTTGTCTAAAGTACAACCCAGAGAAATCTTTTTTATTTTGTTCCTGGACATTTTAAACTGACTAATGGACCATTCAAGATCTGGCAAATGGATTTCATACAATCTTCTCTGTCTAATGGATATAAATATGTCTTAGTCATGGTCTGTATGTTTTCACATTGGACTGAATCCTTTCCTTGCAGACAGGCTACTACTCATCTGTGGCTAATGTCCTTTTGGAAAAGATTATCCATACATGGGAAACTTCTCTCAAGCATCATAGTGATTGAGGAATCCATTTCACTGGCAAAATGCTTCAAAAAGTCTATGCTGTATGGTTGGTTTTATAACACTTTCACTGTGCTTACCACCTTCAATTCTCTAGTTTAGTCAAATGTACTAATGGCATTATTAAGACTCAGCTGGCTAAATTTGTAGAGGCCCTCCAAATACCTTGGCCAAAAGCACTGCTTTTTGTTCTTCTAAATCTCAGACCTACCCCTTTTTAAAATTCATAATCTCTCACCCAATGTACTTGGCTCCTGCTTCTTTTGACCCAAAACTGATTAAAGGAGAGATACTCTAATATTATAAAGGCCTAATTGCTTCTATTAAAAATAACCATGTTTTGCTAGAGCAATCTTTTCATGATGTGCCCTTAGAAGACAAAGTCACTAAACAGTGCACCTTGCAATCTGGAGATTCTGTGTTTTGGAAAAGACACATCCAGAAGAACTCTTCAGCCTCTCTGGAAAGGTTCCTATCAGGTACTCTTAACCACCTCTTGTACTGCCACTCCAAAGAATAAACTCTTGGATTCATGTGACACATCTAAAGATAGCACCAAACTCTTGCTGGACCTGTGCATCATCTGGTGACTTGAAAGTAAAGACTTCCTGCAAATGAAGCAGATAACATCTGATAAGATAGCTTTCCCAAGTTATCTGGACAAGGACTGTTAGAAGTTTGTAGCCAAAACTTTGATGATCACATAACCCTTCAGATAATCTCCAGTGTCTATAATCTTGATACCATATGAATTTCAGATAAAAACCATCTGAGAATTCTTCTTCCTACTCCTCCTTGTTACTCAAATGTGTCCTCAACAAGTTTCCAATCTGTGCACTTTCCTTCTGATGTGAGACACTACTTCCAGGAAATGCCCTTCCTGGCACTGAAGGACAAAAAGCTGCTGAAACTAGGAACAGTGATGCTTTCAAAGAAAGATATTGAGCAAAAGGGGGAAATGTAAAAATAAAATAAAAACTTCAATTAAATTGAGTGAGGTGACCAGAAGGGGTATCTCTCAGGACCAGTCCAAAGGGCAGAAGAAAGACTCCTCTTTTTTCCTGGTATGTTCTCAGCCAGTAAAAAGCCATGGACTGTTTACTGTAGCCTTTCCTACTTCCTTTTTCCCTCTATAAAATCATTCTTCCTATGCCATGTGGGGACTTGCACATGGCTCCTCTTTCAGACCCTGAACTGCAATTCTCTGCTGATTTTTAATAAACCCATCTTTGCTGGAGAAATAACCAGCAATCAGTTTTAGGTCACAAAGTTCTGTTAAACTTCTGAATGGTTAGTTGTTTTGTTTTATTTGGCTTTCTGTTGTTAATTTCTAGTTTTATTATGATGGGTTCAGAGAATGTGACGTTTATAAGTTTGGACTATGACACTATATTAAGTTGTGTTTTTTTTTTTATTTTCTTATACTGAGGATATGAGCTACATAGTGAATTTGGCTGCTCATCACTTGGATTCTCTTCCTGTGCTTGGAAAATTCTCCTCCAAATGAATCCTAGGGTGGTGCAGAAACCTTTTCTTAAGATTGAAGCTGGTGGGCAAAGCTCACTTCTGCACTTGCCCTGGAGATCAGTGCAGTAACTGGCTGCTCTCAATGAAGGGTGTTAATGGAATTCCTTAAGTCTCAGTTCAAATCTTTGTCATTACTCAATAATATCTACATTCTTTTACTTTCTTCCAGTGGGGTATTGAGAATACCTTTCAGTTTAAATGCAGTTATGAGTAGAACATAGAAAAGGAAGTAATGTGGAGACTAGTCGGGTTTGGAGATTTCACTGCTTTACTGAAGGTTTTCTTTCCTCTGTACTTATTGGGGTAGTCAAAATCCAATGCTTAATTGGAGATCTTCTTTCCTACCTTTTGGTACTGGATTCTCCATCTTGGACTATCTACTTGATTCACCAAATGACCCTTAAGAAAGTAAGTCACAATCAGTTTTGGTCCTGGTGAAATTTTCAGACTTCTTCAATCACTCCCACCCACAAAACACACACAGCTGCACACACATGAAAATATGATCACAGGTAACACTAACTCCTTCATAGTGAAAACTGGTGATTATTTTTCTTGGGGTGGAAACAAGTACACTTGTTTCTGTTTGTCCCTCTTTTGATATGTTTAATCAAGTGCTTTTTGAAATTATTGGCTTTTTCCTTACCCCAATCCCACTTTGTTCCTTTATTTAAAAAATTAATTCAAGTTTTTTTCTGTTGATAGAAGCTCTCTTTTAGAATGTATCATGTTTACTTGATAAAATCTATTATACATAAAGGGAAGAAATGTAAATATTCAGGCTCAATTTGACATCTTAAAATCAATAGTTTATTGCCTGTGTTTTCTTATAAAATTAAAGCATTCATAACACCTCCACTAGCATGAATCTTTTTGGTTTTGTGTCTTATGATTTCCTTTACAATTTTAGGTCCACATAAAGTAATTTACCTCATTGGTCTCGGTAGTGTATGTGATTTCTTATAAGCACTCAGATGCAAGATTGTATTAGGGATCTGATTAAGCATAAAAACTATAAATATAAACATCTGGCATTGAGGGGTACATTTCATGTGCACACTTAGACTCTCTTAGTAAACTCTCCTGTTAGATATCAATTTATCTAACCCCAAACCACTGATATATGTTTGTTCATTAAGCTGACAAGGAAAACTTTTGGTGAAGTGCTGTTTCTCCATTTAGACTTCTTAATGTTCTAGCTTTTCTTGACTTGGGTTTGACCCCCTCCATGACTTTCCTTGGGAACATTTTTATTGGAGTGTGTTATTTTCACTACTTTCACATGGCTAGCCCTTATACACAAATTCTATTCTACTCAATCATAAAATTAAATAAGAAATGTAAACTCCAAATTAGTCAAATTATCCCTATTTCTAGAGCTCTGGATCCTATTCACTTACTTTTTGCTCAGGAGACATATATTAGATAACAAAAGACATCCAAGCTCTCAGAATATTAATGAAAGCCCAAATTCCTCAACATTAATAGCATTTATAAAAGCAGTCTTCTTTCTCTATCTGTATTTTTCTTCTTATTTCATTTTATAAAAGATAAGACAAAAATAGCCAAAGTTAGGAAGAAAAAATAGAAAAACAGTATATCTAGCACATGGTAATGGAGGGAGGGGGACTTATATGCCTGTCTGATTAGAAAAGTTAGCCAAGAGACAGAAGCCTTCTCCAGTTAGCAAAATGGATATCAGCCAGGTTTGCAAGGAGGTAGACAGTATGTCAGTGTAATTTTGACCAGAAGCCAAAGGGATAAACCTGGTGCCAAATAGGAATGAGTTCCTCACTACTCTAGAGGTCCAAACAAAGACAGGGGACAATAACTTGAGCCAGAAGTTGAAAACAAGAAAGGCTAACTAGATCAGCTACAACTTTTGAGGCTGAGAGGTTTGCAGACTAAAGGAGAATTTGACAGGTGTGCTGTTAAAGTCTGTATTTTTAAAAATCCACTGCTTTGTATTTTAAAGAGAAATACACCAAACATAAAACTACTTGTAGTAAAGAAAAGGTTAGATATCAGTGCTTCTTATATTATTTTAGAAAATTTGAGATGAGAAATTTGAGATGATTCAGTAAGAGCTTCCTGCCTTCACAATACAAATACAACCACCTCACCTCCTTTCAGTTTCAGAGACAGAGGTGCTCCTGCAGGATTCAAGGCCAATATCTCCATTTATGCTTTAAGTTTCATCTTCTCCTGCTTGAATTGTCAGGGACCTTGTTTCATCATTCCTATCTCCTTTCCTGCTAATCTTCAAGTAATCTCTCTTTAATATTTCTTTCACATCTAAACATATTTAAGCAAACGTATACTCTATTTTAAAAATAGTCCTCAATTATATATTCTCTCTCTAGCTAATACCCTACATCTCTTTCTCCCTTTACCACCAAGCCTTGTGAAAATTAATTATTTTTATTTTAATTTCTTTGTGGCTTAATTTAATCCAATTCACACTTCAGTCCATTGCAGTCTGACCTAGCTCCAAATATTCTAATCATATTACCCTTTTAATATTGCCATTAAGGAGTTTTTTTTGCATTTAAATCCAATGAGTGTTTCTAGTCCTCATTTTATTTGATCCACTAAGCATTTGACTTCTTTACTTCTACCAACATTCATACATGTCATTCTCTGGTACAAATTTCACCAGGCATTTTGTCTTCTTTCAAAGGACTCTATTCAGTGAGTTTGTGCATAATTTACCACACAGGTAGCTGAACAGTGAAAAGAGGGGATGTCTAAGAGAGTGTAAATAAAAAACAGGATTTCAGGAAGGTACCCTTAGGTGGGATATTTTCCTCCTTTGACTGTTGGCTTCAGAGTGCAGATCAGAGACCAAAAATCACTCAGTGAATAAGATGGTGTTTCATTTCAACCTAGGAAATAGTTTGGCAACTTCCAAAAGGAAGTAACACAAGAAAACTTTGTTTATTGCATTTGTTGAAGTATGACTTCACACTTGAAGAATAAATCTTCCCTTTCACCCATTTTGCAAGAATAATGACAATTTCTATTTGTTCTCCCAATCTTTAACACTCTCTAGAATCCAAATAAATTAAGAAAGTGTAGTTAGTCACACTCTTAAATGTATATGTCACTGAAGATGTAAGAATTAAGGATATACATTTTAAATTTTTTAAATGTTTTAAAAATTGAAAAACTTTAGATAACACGGGAAGTTAGAAATATTCACTATTGTCTGTGAAAATATAAAAGATAATATGAGGCTGGAGAATGAGGACCCATAGAAAGTGTGAAAATTTTGAATACCACATTTTTGATGTTATATTTTCCTATTTGAGAATTTTTTGAAAATTTAGAAAATGCATAATTTTAAAAGGATAGTTTTAAAAAGAATATTTTAAAATGGTATTCACCTTAATCTCTACTTTTTATTACCTCTTCTTCCTTTGAGTATTTATAAACATCCACAAGCATTAAAAACTCTGAAATGAGCATGGCTAATTATATTGGCTTCGCATATTTGGTAGAAAAGAAAGAATAGGGGACTTCTCTCAAATGAGATGCAAATCAGAAAAGATATGTGATTTAATGGCAGATTAACATCATTTATTTTTATATCCACTACATTTTGTTATTTTTAATAGAATTCCATTTGCCAGGATTTGGCTTCAAAGTGTAAGTTATTTAACAGATATCATTAGGTTGCTAAGCATTAACACTTAATTATCATATTAATAAACAGTTATTACTCTCTTCTACACTGAGCCTTGCCTCTGCTGCATTAGTATGCATGCATTGCTCTTAGGCAACTTAATTGTCCTTAAAGGAAATCATTACAATTTAAATGAAATTGGGAGCTACTGGTTAGGGAAGGCTGTAAGGGATGCACAATACATACTAAACAAGGAACTGTAATGTCCCCAAGTCACATTTTTTTCAGTAATTTCACATCACAGCACTATGTCTGTTTGGTTAAGGGGAAAACAGTACATTTTTTTGCCTTGCAATTTTGCAAGGACACCATTTAACTAAGGGCAAGCAAGACTCTGGAGTGGTAGCAAAAAAACTTGAGGTAAATCAAATAATTTCTTTGTGGCTGGTAAACTGTTGTCAGCATTTGCAAAACAGTCAATGAAGCAATAAAGTAGAGCATGGTGGGCAGCCATCAACCACCATGTCTGCCTCTAGGATGGAAGGGAGCAGGAGGCCAGAGACTTTATGGGGACAGCTGTTGCCTCTCCCCATATGTGACTTTGTTTGTTCACTTCACAGCAACACACTTCACATACTGCCACAAAAATGGGGAATAGGATCACTCTCTTGTGTCATGCTACCCCCTTCTCATAGTCAAAAGCCCATTTTTTGCACCCTTAATCATAAAATGATTCAGTTTAGTGATTTGATTTGAACACTCTCTGCCATTAAAATGCAAAGAGTTTAAATGTCCCTGGACTCTTATTTTTGAAAGATAATTAATCAATGTTTTACACAATCTTAAACAGCTCTTCATTTTTAGTGAGCTATTCATGATGAAAACAAGGATTTAATTCATGTGGGTATTTAGCAATTTCAGATTAATTAGTTAGCAACTGAGAGTTAACCTTATTAGTGTCCACCTGTGTGGGACTGCATGAAGGATGATAGTGAAATGAATAAACACCCTTCCTTTTCTGAAATATATAAACAATAACATAGGCAGTTAAACTATTACAGTTAAACCACAGAACTGCCAAGTGTTGAGGAAGCTGAACTAGTCACCTACTAAGCACATTGCAAATGTTACCTTTCACTGACACAATTTGAACATGTGCATTTTACATGCCAGGAAGAAATCTCATTTTGCTTGCTAGACAACTGAGATAAGAAGAACTCGTTAACTTTGCCTGGGTCTCATAGCTATTAAATGGCTGTACCAGGTTTAGATTCTAGGTCTCTCTGCCTCTGGAGCACATCTTCACACTTGAGCACCTCACTACAAACCCCCAAACACCTGTATTATTACCACAGGCCATCCTGTTACATCTTGAGCTTTCTATTATTGCAAGAAGAAAAAGTTGATTTAGTAATCTTTAAAAGAACTTACAGAGACTCCCTCCTCTTAGGCAATAGGGGTTACTGTGTTTTTCTTTGCTTCACCATTAGTAGGAATATTTTTTGAGTAAAGCGTATATTACGGCAGCTCTTCATAGAATTATGTTTTCCTTTTTCATAGAAAAAAATAACCAAATTAGCAAGCAGAAGTGAGGAATGAGCACTGGCAGATGTGATGCATAGAATAAAGTTATGCCACATTTTAAAATGTTTCTGCATTCCTGGAATCCTTGTGGCAGATTACAGAGTTTTCAGATTGGTGCTAGAAGTATGTCCTTAACCTTATGATCTCCAGGAATGTGAATTTGGGTACGCTGTTGAGCCTCTCTGAGCTTCAGCTTTCAAGTAAGTAAAAGAGTAATAACTTAAACCATACTTATCTATAGGTTTTTAAGGGGACAAAATAGATTTTCATGACTTTTTTTCATGACTTTTTTATACTATAAAGTAATAAACAAGAAGCAATTTGTTCTTATTTACTTGTCATGATGTAGTAGGAAAAGCATGGGACTAAACTCAGACAGACCTAGTTTGGACTCACAAATGCCAATTATCTGATAATGGAATGTTATTCCATCTCTCTTGGCTTCAGTTACAGTGTCTCTAAACTGGAGATAATGACACTTGTATTATAGTTGTAGTAAAGATTAAAAAAAATATATATATATATATATATATATAAATTTCTAGGATACAGAATAACTGAAGAAAATGATACCAATTGCAACCATTAATCCACATGTGAGTTGAGTAATCTAATAATAAAAATCAAAACATAATTCGAAGAGGAATGTGCAGAATCTATATTTAGAATTTAGAATTTATGCTATTAGGCCCAAATTATGCACCTACTTAGATTCACTAATTCCCACTTTCCTTCTCTGTTGTTTGACCAATAAAGTATATGACCACAGCAGCCTCCTCTGCTTATCACTAAATCTCTAAACACTGCTGGCTTTCACACCTCTCTTGAGTTAAAGCCTAAGGAGTCTCCATCATCTCTCCTGCAGTGGAAGTTACAGTAGCTCCAAAGTCCAAGCCCATATATGATACCTTGTGCTGACAGAGCTTTAATAACAAACTTATATTTGTTTTCTCTCCATTCTTATGACACGTTTATTTCTACCTCCCTCTCACTACCTGGAATTTCTTTCACCAAAAAAGCAATAGCATGCAAACCTTAGCTAAAGCTACAGTTTTGAAGGAACTTGGACTGAAAAAATTGACCAGGACTGGCCCTGGAAAGACAATCTGCAGGATGGATTTTAAAGTGGGTTTGACACTTTTAATGTATTGTTGGATTTGGTTTTCTAGTATTCTGTAAAGGATTTTTGCATCTATGTTCATCAGTGATATTGGCCTGCAATTTTCTTCTTTTGTGGTATCTTTGTCTGGTTTTGTTATCAGGGTGATGGTGTCCTCATAAAATGAGTTTGGAAGTGTTTCTTCCTCTGAATTTTTTTGAAATAGTTTTGGAAGGATAGGTGTTAACTCTTCTCTAAAAGTTTGGTAGAATTGGCTTGTGAAGTCATCTGGTCCTGGACCTTTGTTTGTTGGGAGTTTTAAAATCACAGATTCAATTTCAGTACTTATAAATGGACTATTCGTATTTTCTATTTCTTCCTGGTTCAGTCTTAGAAGGTTGTACTTTTCTAAGAATTTGTCCATTTCTTCTACGTTGACCATTTGATTGATGTATAGTTGCTTGTAGTAGCCTCTATGTTCCTTTGTATTTCTGTGGTGTCGGTTGTAACTTCTCCTTTTTAATTTCTAATTTTATTGATTTGAGTCCTCTCCCTTTTTTTCTTGGTGAGTCTGTTTAAAGGTTTATCAATTTTGTTTATCTTTTCAAAGAAACAGCTTTTAGTTTCATTGATCTTTTCTATTTTTTTTTAGTCTCTATTTCATTTATTTATGCTCTGATCTTTATGATTCTGATTGAAAAAGGACTTATGATCAGTAGTGCATTAATAACCTTTTACATTCAATGACATCATAGTCATGTTTTCACTTGAGTGTAAATGTAAGGCAAGTACAGTTCATCAATGCAAAGCAAATGATAGTTAAACATTTAATAAGGTGGTATGACTTTTTATGGCTTTGGGTACCTTATGAAAAGCTAATTGCCAACTTAAGGTAGGCTGTAAAAGCAAAAGAGCATTATGATAGATTTTAACAAGACTTTTATCTTTTGTAGTCACCAGGCAGATTCTGTTGAAAATCATACCAAAGATCTGATTATAGGATTGGTAGAACTGCAAAAGGGTTTTGATGTTGTTGTTGTAGCCTCAATAGGTGTCTTATATCAAAGTGAGAGTCATGACAGTGAAATAGAGCGAGGCAGTGGTAATAAATCCTTATAAATCAAAGTCCCGCTGGATTAATGAAATGTTTAGGGGTTTAAAGATCTGGGATATTGCAAGATATCTTGCATTAAATTAAAGGCAAGTTGTTGCTTATAGAAATATAAACCACTAAGAAAAAGCCATTGTACTTTATAAGTCTTTTTGCATTATGGATACAACATGCACATCTCTTGAGAATATAACCCCAATCCTTTGAACAGGAGATTTTGAATGTTGTCAGTACTGAATGAGGTTCAAAGTTCTAGTCTTCAGTAAAGGCTGCCCTGCTGTTGTGGCCATTTCATCCATTGATCAATTTATGCTAGACGAATTAGTGGTAGAAAATGATACTGTGTTGAGTTTTTGGATATGGGACAATCACATAGGGTCCCAGAGCAAAGCCAAGATTACCATGGTAGAGAATTACCCTCCATTTGAAGAGCATAGCTTTGCAGGCATGTGCTAGCAACTGTTTTTATTTAAACAACTGGTTTTGTCTGAGCACCTGACCAAGACACACCATGAGATTATGGAACCAGAACTTTCCACCATGAACAAAGTTATTTTGAATTCAGCTAGTTCTAACGTTAAGCAGGTGCTATAGCAATCAAATATTTAATGGAAGTGACACATTTAGGAGTAGGCTGAAGCAGATTCAGAAAGTACAAATAAATTAAGTGAACAGATGGCCCAGACTCCCTTGTCACTTACTTCTGTTTATCTGATGTTTATCCTTCATCTCACAACTATGTCCTTATGGAGGGTAACTTTTAATCAATTGATTGAGAAAGTAAAGACTTAAGCCTGGCTCACAGATGGACCACCGCAATGCATTGACATTTTCAGAAAAGAGGCTACTGCCATGTAAAACCCACATTCATAGGTGGTCCTGAAAGAAATTAGTCAAATTAAATCATGTGAGGGAGCAAAGCTGTGAACAAAATACTCAGTCATCCACTTTGTACAGAAGGAGATATCATCTAACATACGGATATGCAGGAAATGCTGTGTAATGGATAATGACTGGGAAGAAATAGGAATGGAAGATTGCGGATAAGGATGTCTGGAGAAGAGTTACGTGGATGGCCTTATAGGAAAGGACACAAAGTATGAAGATCTTTTTGTCTCATAAATGCCACCAGTGTGCTTTCACCAAAGAGCACGTTCTCAAAAATTAGGTGAGACCAGTCAGAATGACCATCATCAAAAATCTACAAACAATAAATGCTGGAGAGGGTGTGGAGAAAAAGGAACACTCTTGCACTGCTGGTGGGAATGTGAATTGGTACAGCCTCTATGGAGAACAGTATGGAGGTTCCTTAAAAACCTAAAAATAGAACTACCATATGACCCAGCAATCCCACTACTAGGCATATACCCTGAGAAAACCATAATTCAAAAAGAGACATGTACCAAAATGTTCATTGCAGCTCTACTCACAATAGCCCAGAGATGGAAACAACCTAAGTGTACATCATCGGATGAATGGATAAAGAAGATGTGGCAGATATATACAATGGAATATTACTCAGCCATAAAAAGAAACGAAATTGAGCTATTTGTAATGAGGTGGATAGACCTAGAGTCTGTCATACAGAGTGAAGTAAGTCAGAAAGAGAAAGACAAATACCGTATGCTAACACATATATATGGAATTTAAGAAAAAAAAAAAATGTCATGAAGAACCTAGAGGTAAAACAGGAATAAAGACACAGACCTACTTGAGAATGGACTTGAGGATATGGGGAGGGGGAAGGGTAAGCTGTGACAAAGCGAGAGAGAGGCATGGACATATATAAACTACCAAACGTAAGGTAGATAGATAGTGGGAAGCAGCTGCATAGCACAGGGAGATCAGCTCGGTGCTTTGTGACCACCTGGAGGGGTGGGATAGGGAGGGTGAGAGGGAGACGGAAGAGGGAAGGGATATGGGAACAGATGTATATGTATGACTGATTCACTTTGTTATAAAGCAGAAACTAATAAAAAAAAGACAGTGATATTAGGGCTAAAACAGGTCATTCTCTGATAAAAGGAAAAAATTAAAATTAAAAAAATTTTTTTGAACTAAAAAAAAAATTTAGGTGAGAGATGACCTATAATGTGCATGTGAGCAAGTCTCTTTTCTTGGTCATCTTGTTACCTGCAAAATGGACCTATAAAAAGAATAGCTATGGTGGCATGGCTGGAAGCTATGTATTTGTCAAAAATTGTGGGTTGCCTATTGAAAAGGCTGAATTACCTACTGCAGAATGTACAACCTTTGAAAAATAACAGTTCTAGCTCTTTCATATGGTACTATTACTCAGAACAACAATTTAGTGGCAGATAAATTATAACAGTCACTTTGGAGGGAACAGAGATTACTTTCACTTAAAATGATATACATTGAAGATATGGATTTGTCTTCCCTACTCCTGCTAGCTCCACCATTTGATGATCATGACTTTTAGAGAGTCTCATCCAATAACATTGCGCCCCACAAAGCATTGCTTCTAACTAAAGGAACCATATTATGGGAATGCCATGATAATAGGTGTATGACCATGGCATTTTCTGATTTTACAATGTTTTCTATTATCCAAAATGATTGTTCCCATACAATGACAAAAGGCCCATTGAAGTCTCTGCACAGTGTCAACTTGGGGTCAACACCTTGAAGCATTTGAGGTACTCTTTGGTCATCTATTGCTGTACAACCAACCATTCCTACAATAAATGGTTTAAACAAATTATTATCTCTCACTCTTCTGTTGGTTAGTAAATTAATCTGCAGTGTCCTCACTGGAGGTTTTCAGATAGCTTAGACCAAATATTGGGGCTGAGGCTGTAGCTGGGCCTGCAGAGGGCTTGATGGGGCTGATCGCTCACTCACATGATATCAGGAGATCAGCTGGGGCTGATAATTGGAGTATCTACACATGGCCTTTTCGTGCAGCTTGGGCATAATAGCTATGTTCTGGAAGAAGCATTTCAATACCAGGTGTTGTAAAAGACATACGTGGAAGCTGCAAATTCTTATGATCCAGGCTATAATATCACCATTAGCACTATTTTTGTTCAAAGTACTCACTAAGGCTGGCTCAGATTCATGGAGATAGAGGAGGGGGAATTAGACTCTACCTCCTGATGTGAGACTGACAAATTACATTGCAGAAGAGTGTATGGAATAGAAGATATTTTTGTTGCCATTTTTGAAAATACAATGAGTTCAAATGCATTGTCCTTTTGGAGGTGGTATATGTGCTGATCCAGTGGCTGATTTACGGAGCTGTATTCTAAAAGGGTCAAATAACAAAAGGAAGAAATAGGATTGATCCCCTCATTATAGCTCCCAGTGACCAAATTGCAGAATTTTTACAGCCTTTCTTCCCAACCAGTAATTGCCAAAACAGAGGTTCTGTTTACTGTGGGTATAATTTCGACCAGAGGAAAATACAAGAGTTTCACTGAAATAGAAATTGCATATATCACTAGTCCATATTGGGCTCCTCATTCAAGGCTATTAGCAGGCAAAGAAAGAATTACTGGATTATCTGGTTTAGTTAAACCTATTACTAAGAGAAACTGGGTGTGCTTCTGCACAATGGGTGCAGGAAGGAATATGCATGTAATGAATGAGTTATAAGGTAACATTACTTGGTGTGTCTATGCAGAAAATTTCAGCTGAACACGAAAGCCACACTCAGAACCTTCAGATATGAAGATCTTGGTCACTTCACTACTTTGCTAAGCAGGTGAAATCTTGGTCAAAGCAAAAGGGAGTGGTGGATCTAGAACGGATTGGAAGAGGAATATCAATTATAGTTTGGGGGACGCTTGCAGCAATAGGGACTATAGCATGGTGTGCTAACCCTGTGCAATACATTTTAGAATTTTGCAACTGGCTACAAAATGATTGCATTTTCACCTCCATTCTTGACGAAGAAGGGTGGCAATCTGATTTTCAAACTGTTGCTGGAGAATGTGAGCAGATCCAAGTAGTGTGAAGGATGGACTGAACGAAATCTAATTTGTGGGCTCCCCCTAACAGATTTACTCAGTCCCATCTGTCTCCTGAGTTGGGATCCTTACAAGATGGAGATCCTTAGCTGCCCTTGTCATCCCTTACTCTCTTAACACCAGCTGTCTCAGATGTTCTTGCAGAGAAAATCTGGCCTCCACAGCACCTACTGTGTAGAGAGCAGAACATATTCAGTAATCAAGTCTTGCCTTAGTGTACCCATAGACCTGCTCACATCTCACCATTTCCAGACTTATACAAAGCACCTCTCTGCTGAGGGGTGGTGGTAGTAGTGATGAATCTGACTTCTCCAGAAACTTGTCCAGAGTCCTCAATAACAACATAGAACTATAGGAAAGCCAATACTTCATACATAAAGTTAACTTAAAGCCCTGAGAGATAGGAAATGGGAGGAGCTGACAGATAAATACCTGCTATTCCTTCTCTCAGTATTCCATACTCTGCGGTATTTTTGTACACCTGTAGCTTCATATCCTCTTCAAAATGTCTTGCATAGGGCTTCCCTGGTGGCGCAGTGGTTGAGAGTCCGCCTGCCGATGCAGGGGATGTGGGTTCATGCCCCGGTGCCGGAAGATCCCACATTCCGTGGAGCAGCTGGACCCGTGAGCCATGGCCGCTGAGCCTTCGCGTCTGGAGCCTGTGCTCCGCAATGGGAGAGGCTACAACAGTGAGAGGCCTGCGTACTGCCAAAAAAAAAAAAAAAAAAAAAAAAAAAAAAGTCTTGCATAAACAAGCAAATGAGTGCTATTTATTGAGAATCAGTGACCAGTTGGAAATTGACCTTTTTTCCCACTTCCTATCCTGATCTTACTGCTTCTAAATTTTATTGATCAAAGCAAATCCCAGAGCCAGCTCAGATTCAAGGGGAGCAGAAATAGGTTTCATCACATGACTGGAGGGGTTGCATGCATTACAGAGTTGGGGGGAGTTCTTGGCAGGCAGCTTTCTAGAAAATTTATCTATTTTTTTCCTGACAATATTTTATTTTTTCCCCCAAATTTCCAATTCTTTGTCTTTCAGTTCTAACATCTGGAAATTTTTTTTTTAATTCTAATTTCTGGAGTTTATATTTTAATTTCCATTGAAGTCTTAATATTTGACACTAACATTTACATTTTTAAGAATCATTTTTTGTTTTAGAAAGCCTTTTTGGAATATACTACCCTTTTTTCTCCAACTTAATACATATATATATATATATATATATATATAATTTATTTTTTTCTCTTAGAGATGATGCTGTAGGCACTCTCCAAATAAACTCTGATAATATTTATCTCCTGGTATCCACACTTTATGTAGGTCCCTCCCACAATAGATAATTATTAACCAGTATGACCAATAGAACACTGAGGAAGTGACTGTATGACTTCTGAGTCTAGGCCACAAAAGTCATTGTAGTTTCTATGTTGGCTTCTCTTAGACCACTTGCTCTGGGAGATACCAGCCACCAGAGTCATGAGAACATTCAAAGAGCCCTGGGAAAGAGCCCACATGGGGAGGAACTGAAACCTCTTGTCAAAAGTTAGCGCCAACCGGCCAGCCATGCGAAGGAGTCTTCCAGGCCTTGTCAGGCTTTCAGATGAATGAAGTTTCAGACAACATCTTGATGTTTACACCAAGAGAAATCCTGAGTCAGAACCACATTGCTAAACTGCTCCCAAACATCTGACCCTTAAAAACTGTGAGAGATAATAAATATTTTCATTGTTTTAAGCCACTAAATTTTGAGATAATCTATTAATCAGCATAAATAACTAGTGCAGATAATATTAATTTCATATTTAAAATATTGTTTTTCTTTCTGTACGTTTTTCTAACATTTTATGAGTTTCTCCTTCTGTTTTGTCATTCTCTGTTTATAGTAGTTTTTTCCTTGACTGCCAGTTTATTTTGGGGAGTGATATGCTAAAAAGTTAACTAAACTTTCTTATAAAAATTCTGGACTTTGTTTTTTTGAGAGACACCTATCTATTAATCTTTATAGATTTTACTCTTTGGATTATTCTCCTCAGAGAGGAGTCCTTCAAATCTTTATATGGGAAGCCTGCTGTAGAACTAGAAACTCAGGATGTGCAGTTTTAAGCTTGAAAATTTTAGTTGTTTTGATATGAAAAAAAATATCTTTGAAAATATCTGCTGTTTTGGTATGGTGCTTTATCCCTGCCCTCAGCTACGTCCTGGTTCCTCTTATTCAGAATATTTCTGACTCAGTCTCTCCAAAGAATAAAATTCCTGTCTTTTGCTGGGATAGAGAAAGGAACCCGGAGATCCTATTGGTTTTGGTCCACCCTTTACCTGTCTTTCATAGATAGTCAGGGGACAGGAAGATTGTCCAAAATAATAGTAACTCTGCTCCTAGAGGTTGTTCAGGTTTAGGTTCCTTCTATCTTATTGCTGTCATTGTCTATCTTACTACATTCTTCTGCACATAAAGTTTGGACCACAAGCACTGAATCCAAGTTGTAGACAGAGGATGGGGAAAACATAATTGGAGAACAAATATTTTTCTTCTCAAAGGACATGTACTCGGAGTCACGCAAGTTACTTTCATTCACTATACCTCAGCAAACACATACAGATGCAAGAGATGCTAAGAAATGTAGTCAGACCTGGCAGTTATGTGTCCAGCTAAAAGAGAGGTGCCCTATTACCGAAAGGAATAAGGGGGAGAGAGTTTGCTTTCACTTCTGATAACTTCAGTTTTCTCTTCTCTAAATCATTACTTTTTATTAAATATATTCAATCTCCCCAAATTTTGTTCACATATCTTGTCTCTTCTCTCCTTCATTTTTTCCTTCTGTGTTTCCAATTTTTATTTCTTAAATATTATCTTAGTCATTTTGGGGAGCAAGTAAAAACTCATGTATTCAAACTTCCATATTACATTGAAAGACACTTGCTTAAGATAATATACCTTTATAATCTATATAACTGATCACAGAGTAGTACATATGTAAATGATTTTTTCTCCCTTAATAAAGTTTTGCAGTGAGAGGCAATATACAGTCAGTTGTCATCATGCACAGCCGTTATGTTACATAAAGTTGACAAAAAATGAATTTGCAAGTACTGAATCATTGCCCCAGGATAAATATGTACATGTAGACATACATAAGTAACATAGATTATAATCTTAAATCCTTAAAACAACTCATCATGGTAGATTCTATTTTCTTTATTTTGCAAAAGAGAAAGTGAGGTCCATAAGTGTTAAGTGACTTGCCTGGGGCTACCCCACTAACAGGTGACAAAGTTAGGGTTCAATCCTCATATTAGAACTGGAGCTTCTTGCCCTTTACTCCACCACCCCTTACTGTTACCATCCTCTGGTCCATCTGCCTCTGGTTGAAAGCAGAGCTGCAACTTGTATAATCTCAGCTGGGAATGTGGGTGTTGGGGGAATCAAATATTTTGCTGCTCTGAGCATGTTTGCAAATGACCATGAAAACGCTGAAATTATAGATATGGGAGTTATAAATAAATTTTAGCAAGCAGATGAATTCACATATACAGAATTTTGGAATAATAAAGATTGACTGTAAATTGTTATTAAACACGTCTACCTAATATACACTAAAGATATGCCAAGAACTGATTTGTTTTCTGCACTTCAGTGGTCTAATGAAATGTAAAATGCCATAACTTTTATTACATTTATTTCCATTGATAAAGGAATTTTGTTACTCCTCCAAACTGTGTTACCTCCAAGGATAATATTCATAATTAATACTGAAATCACATGTCTTAGATATGATTGTTTATGATTTCCTAGAGAAATAAAAATTTGATATTCCTGTAGTTTTGTTAGCTGAATAGTGACAAACTTCTTAAATTTACAATGAAATCAATACTGAGCACTTGCTCTAGGAAAAAAATGTGATCGATTTACCAAATAGAAAATTGCTTTGAAAATTATATAAATTTTCAAAAAAAATTATCAAAATTTATCAAATTTTTATAAATGATAACATGCTGAATACTTGAGGTAATGAACTTCTAGCTCAATATACCCACTTTCCAATCCTATGATATTTAAGTCATTTTAATCTATTTGTGTAAAGTTGTTACACAGTTTTATTTTCTCCAGCTCACACACAAATTCACAATCTACATTAGTACTGGTAATCATCTCACTACTTATTTATGACAAATCTAGATGGTAATATTTACATGACTGTTTAATTACTAACTTTTATCTTTTCAAGAATAACTTTTGATCCCATGACATATATATATATATATATATATATGTGCTTTTTCACAATTCAATAAAAATACAAATTAAAAAAATATAATTTATAACATGCACAGTGATCTGTCCCCTCACCTCAGGTGGAATTTTTTTTTTTTTTTTGCGCTACGCAGGCCTCTCACTGCCGTGGCCTCTCCCATTGCAGAGCACAGGCTCCGGACGCAAAGGCTCAGCGGCCATGACTCACGAGCCCAGCTGCTACGTGGCATGTGGGATCTTCCCGGACTGGGGCACGAACCCGTATCCCCTGCATCATCAGATGGACTCTCAACCACTGTGCCACCAGGGAAGCCCAGGTGGGATTATTTATCAACCTGATAATTTATGTTAAATAAGACTCAGAATAAGTGAGAAGATGAAGAAGCCTGCAAAGCATATTAAAAACCTTTAAGAATATAAGGTAATTATGGCAATAACATATTTCTGAGAAAATATCAATAAATCTTAAAATTCAGATTTGTAAAATGCTTATGAGAAAAGTTATTTCATAGCCTTTTAGAATAGTTAAATTACTGTGGATCTCTTGAAAACCTGTCAGAGACTTTGAAACACTATTTTAGAATATTATTTGATATGCAAGATTTAGAATTTTGTTTCAAAACCCTAATTACAAAATATGCATATAAACTACTTTTCAGAGGGGAAGATAGGTAATTAACACATTCACAAAGCCAGTTATAATTTTGTTTTTGTTTTGATTTTTTTTTACCATTTTTTTCTTGGAGAATATTTGCTTTACAATGTTGTGTTAGTTTCTGCTGTACAGCAAAGTGAATCAGCTATATGTATAAATATATCCCCTCTTTTTTGGATTTCCTTCCCACTTAGGTCACCGCAGAGCACTGAGTAGAGTTCCATGTGCTATATAGCCCATTGTCATTGGTTATCTTTTTTATGCATAGTAGTGTATATATGTCAATCCCAATCTCCCAATCCATCCCACACCCTCCTTCCCCCCATCCCCTTGGTATCCATATGTTTGTTCTTTACTTCTGTGTCTCTATTTCTGCTTTGCCAATAAGATCATCTATACCACTTTTCTAGATTCCACATGTATGCGTTAATATATGATATTTGTTTTTCTCTTTCTGACTTACTTCACTCTGTATGACAGTCTCTAAGTCCATCCATGTCTCTGCAAATGACACAATTTCGTTCCTTTTTTATGGTGCAGTAATATTTCATTGTACATACGTGCCATCTCTTCTTTATCCATTCCTTGTTAATGGATACTTAGGTTGCTTCCATGTCCTGGCTACTGTAAAGAGTGCTGCAATGAACATTGGGGTGCATGTATCTTTTTGAATTATGTTTTCTCTGGGTACATGCCCAGGAGTGGGATTGGGGATTGTACGACAGTTCTGTTTTTAGTTTTTTTAAGGAACCTCTATACTGTTCTCCATAGTGGCTTTATAAATTTACATTCCCACCAACATTGTAAGACGGTTGCCTTTTCTCCACACCCTCTCCAGCAATTGTTTTTTTTTTTTTTGTAGATTTTTTGATGATGGCCATTCTGACTGGTGTGAGGTGATACCGCATTGTAGTTTTGATTTGCATTTCTCTAATAATTAATGATGTTGAGCATCTTTTCATGTGTTTGTTGACCCACCTCCTATAATAATGAAAATAAAAACAAAAATAAATGGGACGTAATGAAACTTAAAAGCTTTTGCACAGCAAAGGAAACCATAAACAAGATGAAAAGGCAACCCACAGAATGGGAAAAAAATATTTGCAAATGAAGCAACTGACAAGGGATTAATGTCCAAAATATATAAACAGTTCTTGCAGCTCAATATCAAAAAATCAAACAACCCAATCAAAAAATGACAGAAGACCTACATAGACATTTCTCCATTTATAGGTTTTGAGAGTGCTCCAAATTTGAAAGAAATAATTCCACATTACAAATGTAAAACATTTTTTAGATTAACAATGAACATGTTCTCATTTAAATAGGTGGCACCCCAAAAAAGATGTATAAGGTGGTTAGGCTGGCTGAAGTAGATGATAACCTGATGAACAAGTTAAAGATATATTTATTAAAAAAAAAACACTCACAGAAATTCTAAGTTATAAAGTTATGATAGGGCTAAAGAATCTACAGTTTACAAAATTTCTCTCATAGTTCAAATTTCGGCACCAGTGATATGAATAAGGCGTGAAACTATTGATTGTCTACTATGATAAGAAAATATTTGAGTCACATTTATATGTGTTCTAATTCACAAAATAAAACTATGAAGTAGATTTCACAACCCAAAATTTACAGTAGAAGGAACTGAAGCTCATAGAGGTCAAGTGCTATGGTCCAATATCTTGGAAACAGCAGACTTGTATCAAAATCTGTATCCCATATATAAGAGTTGCCATAATAAAGTTACAAAAGCTGGGTGGCTTAATTTTATCAGAGTTCTGAGAGCTAGAAATCCAAAATCAGTGTGTCAGTAGGGCCATGCTCCTGAAATCTGTAATGGAATTCATCCTTGGCTCTTCCTAACTTATGGTGGTTTGCTGACAAGCTTTGGTGTTCCTTGATTTGCAGCTACATAATTTCAGTCTCTGTCACTCTCGTCACTTGGCATTATCCCTGTGGGTCTCTGACTGCACATTACTGTCCTCTTATAAGTTTACCAGGCATATTGGATCACTGGCTCACCCTAGTCCAGTATTACCTCATCTTAACTAAACTAATTACATCTGCAATGTAACCTATTTCCAAATAAGTTTCTATTCTGAACACTGGGAGCTACGACTTCAACATAGGGGGAATACAATTCAAACCATAAACTAATGTCTACAAACTTTGCCACATGGCTTCTACAGAAGGAACATATACAATAATTTCCCTGAACTTCTAAATAGTGATACTCACTTTTTGGTTGAGAAATCCTTGAGTTACCTTTGAAAATTGTATACCTTTAGAACTGGTAGGGACTTAGGATTATTTAGCTTTTCCTTTTTATTTTGCAGATAAAAATGTAGTCCCCCACTCTATACTTACATGATTTCTGATGAGAAATCTGCTGTCATTCTAGTTGTTTGTCTTCTATAGGTAAGGTGTTATTTCACTCTCACTGTTTTCAAAAGTTTTTTCTTTATTTTCAGAGTTTGCTCATGATGTGTCTTGGTGTGTGTGTGTGTGTGTGTGTGTGAGTATGTTAACTTAGCTTCTTGAAATTGTAGGTCTAGGATTTTTGTCAAATTTGTGTAGTTTTCAGCCATTATTTCTTGAAGTTTGTTTTCAGCCCTGAAAGTTTCATTTTAGCTTCTTTCTCCTTGTCTTCTGGGTCTATGATAAGACATGAATATTACATTAAAGTCACACAGGTCCCTGAGGTTCTTTTCATTTCTTCCCTCACTTTATTTTCTCTCTGTTTTTTGGCTTGAATAATTTCTATTTTTCTATCTTCAAATTCACTGACTTGTCCTCTATACCCTCCATTCTTCCATTGAGTCCATCCATTGCATTTTTTACCTTGCATATTTTATTTTTCAGCTCTAAAATTCCCATTGTGTTCTTCCCAACACAGAGGTGGAGTGGGATCTCAATACTGCTAGGTGGCAGTGAATGTTATATACTGGAAAGGATGAAAGTTCTAGCTCTTGACTTACCCTTCTCTGACACCACCCTGGCAGGAAGGTTAAGGTGCCCCATTAATTCCTGGCAAGACTGAAAATCTAGCCTCCTCAGTAAGCTTTTGCTCTTATGGGAGGTTGGGGAGGGTCACTTCTTTTTTTTTTATGTTGTTTGGCTGGAGTAGAATAGTTAATATCTAAAAGTGTTTGTCTTGCCATGCTGCACTTATCTTGCTCTTCTGCCTAGAAAAAGCAGGCTTTCATTGGGGCTTTTTTTTATTGCACCCATTGGCATTCTGGATTGCTGACTTCTTTATCTCCAAGTCTTGGATATATGAGGCAAAAAAGAAACCCTAAGGAACTCCTTACCTTGTTTCAGAGTACTTACACTACTGTCATGCAAGAATATAAAATGCTAGAATATATTTTGGATCATTTTCAGAGGTTCAGAAAGCTGAAATTTCTGGCTGCCATATCTATAGAATATTATAATAATTATTTAATTTATGTCTTATTTTGATTTTTTTCTTTTTAAAGCTTGTGCCTATATTGAATTTTTTGAGATTTAGAAACATCATCAATGAAGGAAATCCAAAATCATTCAACCATGCACCATTTTGTAATTAGACTCAAGGCTACTTTGAAAAGCAGTGCTAATTTGAATGTATGAGCATTGGTATATTTTGGGGATCTAATTTCATAATTATTTTTATACTTTTAGAGTCATTATTTCACAATAATAGAGACTTCACATCTAATGGATTATAACAAATTGAAAATATAAGTTATCTAATTAGTTAAAATATAGAATATAATTAGGATTTTTGGATGGATTGAAGACAGTTTTTTATTAGTGTATGTTTTAAATCATCTTTTAAAAATTAAGATTTACATACTCTGATGTATAATAGTCACCCTTCTCATACTTCTTTCTCTGTTATACTCAATGAAGGTAAAATCAGTTAATACTACTATGTCTCACATCCCTATCCTACTTGCTCAACATCAGAAACATAAGTGCTAGCTTCATGTATTTCCAAACTAATCTCTGCTTCATCCTTCCTGACACTGTATATGGTCTTCACTGTCCACGGTGTCTTTCTTTCCCTTCTTCACATACTATATCTCAATCATCATATGCCTAGAACTCACTAAAACCACCATCTTACAAACAATCTCAGCTTCCTTGTCCCCCACTCTTTCTGCTACATGGTCTAGCAAAGTTCAACGCTCAATCAGTCTAATCATCCTTCAACACTACTTTTTCATTCTGGTTGCTAAATGCTCATGTGGGAAAACCACACAGTTGTGTGGATCTGTGTCAGTTCTCATTCATTTCCTGCAAATTCAGCTAAAGATTGTAAACTGTTTGAAATATGTTTTATGTTTATTTGTACTCAGTCCCTAACCCAATGCATTTGTTATACATTCTAAGCACTCAAGTAATGTCACCCGATGGATTGCATTTGTTCTGCCAAATATTATTTATCCAAGGCTATTTTAATGTATATTTAGTACACTTCACATGTCTCAATTGTGAATTTATTTTTAAAACATTTTTATTATTACATCTAATACATTAGAGAAAAATTTAATATAAATGACCTTTAAATAATATCAATAATTTGTTTTAGTTGTCCTCAGTTTACTTATGACTTTCTCTTCTCTTGCTACCTCTGTCAATCAAGAAATTCACAAGGCAGTTCCAGATTTACTGACATTTTGGTCTACTGACTTGCAACACATTATACCTCTAATTAAGTCTCTGTGTTATTTTAGTATTTTGCTTGTTTAGCTCAATACCTCTCTTCCTTTCAGGTTAAATGTTGTAAACAGAAAGCAAGTATAATAGCTGTCCAACCAAATTATAGAAGAAATGCTGAAAAGTTCAAAACAGCAAAATACACTATGGTAATTTATGTAATGTAGAATGTATTAAAATTTTGGCCTTCATTTGACTCAAAATAAAATTAATGGCAGGATAGAAATGCCATAGGTATTCAGAGTGAAGTCTTATCTTTCAACTGGCAGGAGTTTATCACCTTTGTTTATTCCCCTGCTCTGGGAATATTTCTCCCCTGGTTCAAAGGAAAAGTCAATCCTGTGCCCACTGGCAGCTTCCCTATTGTTTTCCCCACCTCGTTGGTCCTTAAGAGGGAGAGTTAGCAAGCTGAATCCTCCTCGTCTTGTGAAAGCCTCATAGACCTCATGTTCCTTCCTTTTCATGCATTTCTTTCTTCTACAAGCATTGTTTATTAGGCTGACCAAAGCCTTCCTTATTTAGTCGCTAGTGACATATGATGTATTGGCTTTGGCATGACCCATTTAAACAAAAGCTAGTACTTACACATAGAAGCAGAGAGATTTAGAGTATTAACATTTCCTATTAAATAGATGTGAATTTATAATGAAGTGATGAGAAACAGTCTGGTTACTCCTATCTGATAGTATCTTTCAGATACAGGTATAATATGTATATTGTGAAGGAGGCATGGGGACGTACACTGAAATTATTTAAGCCACATATTTTTCTCATCTGCATTATGCATTTGATATTATAGTCACAAGGACAAAGATGGAGGATAACTTACTTAATTGGAAAAAATGTCTAACTTGATGGCAGGTTTGAATCAAGAGGGAGGTATGTATAGGGACATCTATTATATTTGCCTTGATATAGTTAATTATAGGAAAATACATTTATACATGTCTTAATTAAATGGGATATTTTATCACTGTTAATTCTTCGGTTCCTCAGGAAGCTGACTGAGATGGAGTTTAGTGTGCAGGATGTTTTTTCAGGAAGGTACTTGGGATCAATACCTGTGGAAGCAGAGAAGGAAATAAGAGTAATAAGAGATAGGTTACGCCTAAATTTGGTTAAGCTCATGCGTGTCTTTGAAAATTGACTAGGCTCTTGGCATTGTCCTCAATTTTGATAAGGGAGATAGACTCCACATCCCCACATGGATTGGTCCTTGAATATAGGTTGCCCTGGATGGAGCTTGTCCTTAGATAAAATGACTCTTTGCAACTTGGCAATGCCTAAAAGGCTTGACAGCTGAAATAGATCTGCTGACAACACTCTAAGAAGCCAACTCAACAAGTCCCTCCATGAAGAATGTGTCTGGAGGGTTCTCTGCAACTAAGTGCTGCCAAGTGACTACATTCTCTCTATTGGACTATGAATAGTAGACATAATCTGTGTCATATTTGAGTGTCTTGCACAAAAGGAAGTTGCTTGACCTCAATTCAATGTTCCTCTTTCTATAGGCTGAGACATGGCTGAAAAATGACTTTATTTATTTATTTATTTTTGGCCACACTGCATGGCTTGTGGGATTTTAGTTCCCTGACCAGGGATTGAACCTGGGCCCTCAGCAGTGAGAGCATGGAGTCCTAACCACTGGATCGCCAGGGAATTCCAAAAATGACATCTTTTGGTTGTGCAGATGAAATCAATACTGTAGGGGAAGAAAGGGCAACAAAATGGAAAGAAATGGGGTTCCTTCAGAGAAAGGACTTAACAAAGCCATGATGCCTTTCAGTCTGAACCACTCCCAATGCACATGTGAGATAAATAAATCCTGTTTAAACGTATGTATTCTGTGCACCATTTGTAATCAACTGAGTCTTTCGTTAGTACAGAAAAGGATGTGAGGTGCTATTAAACAAAAACCCAAGTCATGTTGCAGTGACGTTGCTGTAAGAAGGTGAAAAGGGATGTCATGAGTGTCTTGGCTGGAAAGATAATGACTCATGTTAGGACATGGCAGAATACTTGCAAAGCTATCACCTGTGATAATTTCAATAGCAGACAATATGTTACCAAGTCTGTAGCTTTACTGGAACTTGTTAGAAAAATTCAAATGAATGATGTGTTTGGCTGCTCTTTGTTGTTTTAACAAAATTACTAGTAAAGAGAGCTGAGATCAGGCAAGAAATGACAGTTTTTGCAATCCTATACAGAAGAAAATATAGCACTGCTAAAAGAGGCAGTCTGCCTGCAGTCAGCAATCAGATTGACTGAGAAACCAATAATCTGGACCCTAAAAGCATTTATTTATCCTAAATAGCACATGAGATTGCTACTTGTAACCTAACTCCATGGCCTTCAAATTAAACTTTTTAGGCATAATAGGGAGCCAGTCCACAATAAAGCTCAGATTGAAGACGTTGCCTTATTATCCAATTGTATTGTTCCAGGTTATTTTCAATTTAGCTACATTTACATCATTGGAGAGTGGATTGGCCTAGTCCAGAACCAGTAAATAGAAGAATTGGCAGTCTTAAAGTATATATATGTTTAGAGGAAATCTTTGGGCATAGTTATTTTAACAAAAAGCTGACTGGAACAAAATAAAATAAAAACATGTTTTTTGAGAAAATTTTATTACCAAGAAAAACAAATCAAATGGCTGTCCTACCATAGCCAGTTATTTGGCCATGGTATTTGTTTTGTTGTATTCTGGGTCAGAGGTGGTCATATAAATTATCTATTAACAATGAGTGAGGGAACAAAGGAGAGTTACTATTTAATAGTTTCAGTTTTATAATATGAATGTTTTACAATATGAAAAGAATTATGGAGGTGAATGATGGTTATGGTTACACAACATTTTGAATGTATTTAATACTACCGAAGTATATGCTTAAAAATGTTTAAGATGGTAAATTTTATGTTTGTGTATTTTACCATAGGTATATATATATATATATATATATATATATATATATATATATATATATATATATATATATGCATACAGTCATTGATATTAAAAAGTCACTGGATAAGTTAAACATAAAAAAATTATTTATTTATAAATTACCAGATTGCAAAGAGTCATATTTGGGCTTGATTGAGAAGACTATGCTTTCCCAAGATCCTAAACTGAACAAGATGCAACAAGTTGTGGGATGACTTTGTTTATGGGAATAAGAGAGGACACATGTATTTGGGTTCATTTATTTGCTGTTGTTACAAATCCATCCTTCCATTACAGTAGAATTTTGCTGGGCACATGACTGCCAAGACATTTTCCAAACTCCTTTGCAGTTAGTGTTAACTATTTTTTTCTTCAGTGGAATGTGAAAATGAATGAACATCCAACTCACTTGTTAAGTTTATTTGAATTACCTTTCCTCTCCCCACAGCTTACAGCATAGAAAAGCATTGACTTACAATCAGCAGTGCAGATGAGGATGATACCTTGGCAATGACAAATCAAAATTGTGAAATGTACCTGGGACCTTTTTTATTTTCTGGAGCAGAGTCATCTGACTCCGTCATTCATCTCCAAACAGTGATGAGAGAGAAAAAAAAAAAAGGTTTTATTTATTTAAAGCACTGAGATTTGAGTTTTACAATGTAATTTTTTAAATAATATCAATATCTAAGCCTATACTGCACCTAATATAAACCAGCAGTTTAAGTTTTTGCACAGTTTATTATTTATCTTTTGTTTTCCATATGTTAAGAGGCTATATTGAACATATTTTGCCATGATTTTTAATAGGACAAAAATCGGTTATATAGCAATTTTGAAATTCAAAGGGACTTGCCTGCAACTGCTAAATTCTGTTCTGAATGATTATGGAATTTCCATGAATACAAATTGACAATTCCTCCATCTCAATTATTGGTTACATCTGTGAGTCCTTAAGCATTAAGGGTATAACTATGGCCATATGATTACCTCACATTTTTTTTAAGTGGAAACAACTTCTCTTATGTGAGACAGTGAATGTTAACAAATTCAAAGTATCTCCATTGAAATAGAAGGATTAAACTCCATTAAAGAGGTTGATTAGATGTATTCTTTGTTCTGGTTTAAGTTCATAAAGTCACCAACAGTTTATTTATTGTCTGGAGCACACTGACAAGTGATATTTTCACTAAAACATACTCCAAATGTTCTTTGCTCTCTGTAAGTGTAATTGATGACTAAGTAAATATATCAATGCATTGGACAGCTCAGCAGCCAGTGATTAAGCTTCCATACTAAGTCAATTTCTCTATAGGTAATGATTTACTGAGAGCCCAGGGAAGCCATTCAGGTAGTTCTTTCTTCCTCATTTTGGTGCCATTTTTTCCCATGAGTGTTGTACCTATATATTATATTGATCAAGATTTTAAAAAGTGTTTTATAATTGCCCAGGAGGAAAATGAATTATTATGTGAGACTGAGACAACTATTAATATAGTTAAATTTTACTTTATAAACCGGTAGGTATAATGACACTTTAAAAAATTCCATTATTTAAGATGTATATCTTAAAATATTGAAACATGAACAACAAAGATTTTTATTTTTACTTACTTTGCACTAAAGTGCTAAGGACCACTGAATTCAATTTGTTTCAAATTTTAAATTTTTTAATGAAATTTTAATTTAAAAAATTTTCAATTTTAAATCTATTTTCATTTATAGAATTTTGAAATTTGGTTTTGAAAATATAAACTAGTTACTTCTGAAAAAATCCAGATCTTTAATTCTGTCAGATGTATGTTGACTCAATTCAACCCTTTTTCTCTCAATTCAGGATGGTATTCATCAATATCTTTTTATAGGTGCTTTATTTTAAATATTATTTAAAATATAAATAGAAGTCAATTATCATATAAGAAATGTTATCTGAAGGTGGAAAGATACAGACTGAAGTTGAATGTGTTTGATTTTCTACTGGTCTTCTTTCTTCAATCCTATCAGAATTTACCCTTCCATTCATGCAAAAAAACATCAACAGTAGCTAATAAAATATTCATGTATTGCTTTTTTCCATCCCTTTAGTTTTTTCAACTACCTTTATTTATTGAAAAAATGTTAGAATTACTTCACATAATTATGTGAAGCTGTTAATTCAAAAAGCGTCACAAAAATCAGATTACATTAGCAAAAGGCATTTTAGCAATTCCAATTTCTTAGTTCTTACCTGAAAATGTTTACTTTTTAAAAGACACACACACATTTCCTCAGAATCTCAGAATTATGAGTCACTTCTTATTTGAAATAGGTAGCTAATTTATCAAAATGTACATTTGAACAATTTGAAAATAACAAATATTAAAATGATTTCCTCATATTTCTTCCATTTTTATTGTATTAGTATTTGATATATGCAGATATATAAAGTTATACATATTTGAATATCTCTATTTATTGTACTACTATGTAATTTGAAGTAACTGGTGCTGTCAAATTTTCATCTCTTCTTCCTCTCATTTATCAGTTCAACTTATGTTCTTTTTATCCATTGTCAGAGTAAATTTCTTATTAACTATATCTAACATCTAGTAAAACTAACCTCTCATGCAATAAGGACATATTTATAATCTCCCCAAGGATCTATGCTCAGGCAAGTATCTCACAAGATTTTTTTATGAAAGCCAGGTTTCTGTTTCATACAGGCCTTGACATGGAGACAGCAAGGCTAATGTTAGAACATCTTTATTTGTCACTTACCTCATTGCATGCCAAACAGATAGAACTTTAGGAATTTTTGAGTTGTGGCATCATTTGGTACATAAAAGTAATAAGCTTGGGTTTCTAACAGCTCACATCCTGTGATGTACTTTTGCTACACAAGTCCCTCTACAGAGTTACCTAAAGTGGCTCATTATTTAGAGCCTATGTAAGAAAAGTATTTCCTCTGGACAAGGAAAAAAGTTCCCTTCAGAGGGAAAATTGTATAATGTCTCCCAGATGTGTAAGAAAGGTGAAAAACTACAGCTCATCTGATGTACTCTTCATGACTTAGTGGGCTTATTAGTTCCCTGAACGAAGACTCATCTGCCCTGTATTTCTGTGGTTTAATTTAATGGACAGATTCTCTGATAAAGGTAGACAGAAATAAATGCATTAGACAGCTCATGCTAAGAGCAAAAGGGAAGGGATTTAACCATCAGTGTTTTTATACCTTTGAAATGATATGTTGTTTCAAATAATCTCAATTTCTCTAGCTTAAGGTTATTATTCTTTTAACTGATTCTTACTGCCATCTGGTTCACGTGCAAGTGCAAATCATAAGCAAGATAAAGCAGAGCTAATTTTCTATCAGCTTAACAAACAAAAGCTGTGCAATATGGATAGTTATCATTAAAAGTAGCTATGATGAAATATTGATCTAAAACAGGTTACTTTTTCAATGTTTAGATATGAGATGGTAATTAGGATTATTTGAAAAAGGGTGAGTGTCACTCTGTAATGTGAGAGGCTGTATTGATTTTGGAAAATGACTTTGTGAAGCAACTAATATATTCTACACATTTCTTATAAATTAAATTCTGTAAATTGAATTCTTTCATAGCATAAATTTTATTAACTGAAAAATATAATAATAAATTACCTGAAGTTTCTCTTTCTTGTGAATAGCTTCACATTAGTCCCTTTGAATGGTATAAAGTGTAACTTACAGTTTAGGTTGAAATCTTAAACCTGATAAGGAAAATATGATGGAAAGGAATGAAAGACAGGCATCTTTCTGGTTGTCAGCTGGCTGTTGATATTTTATGTATCAGAGGAATGTTACATTGTTTCATTCCTATCATCTCTTATCATTGTTTCTTGTTCAGAGGAACACAACTGTTTTCTTCTATTGTAAATAAAATTATGAAGTGTAATAAATTAATGAATCTTTAAATTGTTAGGAAAAAATATTTTATAATGAAATATTATAATATGCCTGTTTAAAAAGGCTTTAACTTCTTACAGTTTTATAATAATTAAGTTTGCTTTATTTTTTTTTGCTTCAGAACATTAAAAGTAATGAATAATTACAAAGGTACTTTATCAAATGGAATTTTTCTGACTTTCCATAAAGATATATGTTCATATATAACGTCTATATGCATAACTGTTTTCCTTTGAAGTCAAGTAAATCTCACAGATGGAAATATCTAATCTTCCCAGTGTAAACTTATTTATGTGAGGCCAATTATCTATTAGCATTATAGTTAGATCAATTTATATAAGGAATGGAAAATTACCTCAAGAAATTTTGTTTTTTTAAACTTTCTTGGGTGTTAATTTCATGTTCTTAAGACCTGAATGCCTCAATTGCATCCTACTGACTTTATGTATTAAAAAACTTAAAAGCACTCAAAATAATATTTCCTTTGATAATTTAAGATATGAAACATATTACAGTAGTCATCCTCTAAGGCTGCCCACAATGACTGTGTAGTTTTGCTGTCCGTGCTCTTGTGTAACACATTCTTCCTGAGTGTGGGCAGGACCAGTGGACTCTCTTCTGAGGAATAGAATATGAGAAGTGTTGGGATGTCACTTCCAAGGTTAGGTTAAAAAATATCTGTCTTTTCTATTGGTACTCTCTCTTGCTCTCTCTTGGATCATTAACCCTGGAGGAAGCCAACTGAAGTTCTGTGGAGCGAAACCAAGCTCGGACAAAAGCCACATGAGCCTTAAGGTGGGATTACAGCCCCAGCCAACAGTTTGATTTCATCTTATTGTGACTCTAAGCCAGGAGATCAAGATAGATCATGACCAGAATCCTGACCAACTCTGAGATAATAAAATATTCCTTGCATTAAGCTGCTATATTTGGAGTGATCTGTTATATAGTAATAGTTAACCAATACAGATGTTCTAGTAAGTTTTGAACAATTTTTCTTTTACTTTTCTGTAGAAGCAGAGCTTATTTTTTCATGATTTATTTATCTGGAAACAAGTCATTTTGCATGTGTATGAAAATATATATCTGGATCATAATATTTATAAAGGTAAATTCTTAAGCCAAATTCTCAGATCAAATTAGTTACCTTCTTTTATCTGAATCCTGCTGGATTTATGAAAACTAGAACAATATAATCAGTGAATGCTGGGGTATAACTTGACATAAATCATTTAGGGAAGTGATTGTTGGGAGACAACTATAGGATACGATTCTTATGAAGCAAGTAGGGAGAAAGGAGAGAACTATGCGAATGCCATAGTATTTATTTTAAAATATCTCAAATAGATTCTAAAATAAATTCTTTATGTGCTTTCATGTATGGCATAGTAATCTCACTTATTTAATATTTTCTTCAATTTAGGAGTTTTTATACTTTCTATCCTCTGTTATTCTAGTGAACATCTTAACACACATAAATTATATAATTCAATGTACATTTGATACAGTATCATTCTTGGAAAGATAATTTTAAAATGAAAAATCAGTTGGAAAGAAAAGTTAATATGTAGTAATTCCTTTTATTTAAAAATACACAAAAATTAGAAATAAAAAGTCTAACTTGCTTTGCAGAGTAGATAAAATGCTATATGTGAATGAGCTAAAAGAGAAGGTCATATAACTATTAGTATACTAGATATGGCTATTTTTTGTTTGTAAGACAGAACTGACAACACTTTACAAAAGCTAATAACACTCTAATGAAGGAAACATATAAGGTTTGATGATGAAGCATGACATTTATGAGCTTAATGGGTAAAGCTGGACACTGGCATTAAGCTCCAAAACAATTGAATGTGTAAAACACTGTGTTAATATCTAATTTTGAATGAAATTTGCACAGCCCACAAATGCCTTACACCACTTTCTGAGCCATTTCATCAACAGCTTGCTAGACTGCATCCAGTTCACCATCTGGAAGTGTCACTTGCTACAAAATAAACCTACTCCCTGGATGACAGCAGGATACCTAAGCATCTGCTCTTTAATAAACTGCACAGAACATCCACCACCAGCATGGGAAAGAGCAGTATTTCAAGGAAATGATGGTATCATCAAATATTAGCCATTGGAAACACCTTAGGGAATGGTTTAATCTATCATTTTCAAGGTGGATTCCCTGAGATACTAGCACTGGGAAATGAAAACAAATATTCCATGTTAAAAAAAAATAATAATAAAAGTTCCTCCAATCTTTAATTAAGTTCAGGAAAATCAGAAATAATATTAAATTATAATGTTATCAACTCTATAGTTGATAACTATAGATAGACGTACATAACTATAGCCTTAATGAGGAAATAAGACATACAACTAAATAGATAAAGAAATAAGGTGACATAGAGAACAAAATTTAAAAAAAAAAAAGAGGCACAAGTAGGGGATGAGGGAAGTACAGCAGACTCTGGGAGTCTGACTAGCTAGGATAGTAGGGTTCAATGAGAAAAAAAATTACATTTTTTGACCTTTCTCTAATATTTGCTGATATATTGATAATTCTGCTTTTTTTTTTTTTTTTTTTCCTAGTGGATAGAAGGCCAACTTTGGACAAATGTTAGGATGAGTCCTAATCTAAGGCCCATGATCTGGGAAAATTCTGATCAGCCTGATATTCAAAAATTTCTAACGATAGGTCTCATTCTCTAAGTTGTAATATGGATATGGTTTTCCAATTCAGAGGCACTAGGCCATATTCTTTTGTTGTTGCCTTTTCTTAAATTATGAAATATTTCAAGCATATATATAGGTATAGAAAGAAACATCATGAATAGTTATGTGACTACATAGTCTAATATGTACCATAGTCTAATATCTACCATTTTAACATATTTAGTTCAGATTTATTTTTAAGAAATAAAACACTAATGATAAAATTAAAGACCTGTTTGTACTTTTCCCTGATCCCAATTGACTTTCCCTTCCCAAGAATTCAGTGCTAGAATTTATGACCTTGTTATTCTCAAATTAATACAAAATATCCAAAACATTTCTGGCTCCTTTCCCAAGCTTTCCCCATTTCCTATAACTCCAATCCCTTACTTGCTCAAATGCAAAGGAAATTCCTCTGTTTGACTTATACAGTTTAGCTTTTTTTGTTTGTTTGTTTTAGTTTTCTTCACAACACTGAGCTTGAAATTTGTACTTTCCTCATATAGTTTCAGTGATATAATATACTGAGCAATAATCATTACTTTTTTAGGAGGGATTCTTATGCCATGTTTTAGGTTAACACATTTATGTGGTTCATTATAATTCTATGAATTTCTTATTATTCCTAAAAAGCAACAACACTAAGATTCTCAGAGGGAAAAAGAAAGTTGGAAATTGGGCATATTGAAAGAAAATAAGTTCCAATAGAGATTCAACAGAGAATGTTTTAGGAAAGCAGAAGCTCCATAAGAAAAAAGTCTATGGGTTCTACATATTTAAAGACTCAAGTTTAAGTCATTATAGACTGAGAGAAAGAATTGTTTTCTGTTAGTGCACATATAAAGATGATTTCTGCATTACTTAAATTTCCTGTTTTGGTGGTTGCAGGTAACACACTGCTAATCCCAGATTACTTTACAGTTGACTAGGTGTTTGGTGCTAAAGATAGTGAAACTGCACAGAGGTGCTATCCACCTCCCAGGAGATGAAAACTCCATACCTTTATAATAAGAAAGAAATGAAGAGCATTGCAGTGTACTGAGAACAACAGTTAGGTGGAAATTTTCACTAATGAGAAATTGATTTAAGAATCATCAGAGGAAAAAAAAAAGAATCATTAGAGAGTCAGTTAAACAGGTGGGTTGAACACATGCTTTTGTTTCCACGTTAACTGGAAACCCTGTCAATATAACAATTAAAGATTTTAAAAAGTCATAGCACATAAGCACCAAGAAAAGAGAGTTTTAAAGATGACAGAAGACATATATCAACAAAAGTTTTGCACTTGGAATGTGGATGAAACTTAGCAGAGCTGAGAAAGCTAACACCTAAGCTTTCACAAAGATAGCCAAGCTATAGATTAGTCATGGAAGAGCTTGGGAATAGGAGTAGGTTATAATAAAGGGGAGCTGTTGTAGGTACAGATCAGAAGATTTTTTTAAAGGCTGTCTCATAAGAAATTATCAAAGATTCTGTTATTCATCCTGCAAAGCCAGGAGACACTGGTGAGTATTCTGTAAATTTCCTCTCTGGAGATGTAGAAACAGAGGCCTCTACAAAAGAATAACAAGATTAAGTGAAAGTCTACATAGTTAACAGGGGACTCCTGGCCTCCTTCTTGAACTTGCTTCCAGATTGGGGGAGTCATTTGAGACTGGACAATTTCTCTCTGAGGAAGACCTAGAAACGTAGGAGGAAAGATCTACACATTCCCAACTAGGCTGATGGACCCAGGCCTGATCATTAGAGGATAATGATCACCAATGAATGCACCCCAATGCATGGGATTATTTATGCCTTATTCTTAAATAGGAACTGAGTGTCAAGGAATGTGAAACATTTATAGAGAACTGTTAATTTGAGAAACAGAGACTGGCACAAATGAAACTCCCAGGATAAAAGTCCTGAAGCAACAAATGATTCACATTGGAGCAGGAGGATGGAAGTTTCCAGTAAAACTTTCTCCAAGGGAAAAAAAAAAAAAGAAAGGAATAGAAATTTTGATGTTTTTGATTGTTTTAAAGGAGATATTTATTTCTGAAGGAGAGTTTAGAGATAAATTAGGGAAAGGTACCAAGAAATCCTCATCAGTTAAAAATAACTAATATTAAGAGAGCATAGCCAAAATATCCTCTGACATAAATTATACCAGTACCAATGTTTTCTTAGGTCAGCCTCCCAAGGAAATAGAAATAAAAACAAAAATAAACAAATAGAACCTAATCAAACTTACAAGCTTTTGCACAGCAAAGGAAACAATAAAAAAAAATGAAAAGACAACCTACAGAATGGGAGAAAATATTTGCAAATGCTGCAACAGACAAGGGCTTAATCTCCCAAATATAAGAACAGCTATTATAACTGAACAACAAAAAAACAAACCACCCAATCTAGAAATGGGCAGAAGGCCTAAATAGACATTGCTCCAAAGAAGACATACAGATGGCCAACAAACACATGAAAAGATGTTCAACATCACTAATTATTAGAGAAATGCAAATCAAAACTACAATGAGATATCACCTCACACCAGTCGGAATGGCCATCATCAAAAAATCTACAGCCAAAAAATGCTGGAGAAGTGGAGAAAAGTGAAACCTCTTACACTGTTGGTAGGAATGTAAATTGATACAACCACTATGGAGAACAGTATGGAGGTCCCTTAAAAAACTAAAAATAGAACTACCATGTGACCCAGCAATCCCACTCTTGGGCATATACCCAGACAAAACTATAATTCAAAAAGATACATGCACCTCTATATTCAGAGCTGCACTGTTCACAATAGCCAAGACAGGGAAACAACCTAAATGTCCATCGACAGATGAATTAATAAAGAAGATATGGCACATTATACAATGGAATATTACTCAGCCATAAAAAAGAACAAAGTAATGCCATTTGCAGCAACATGGATACAACTAGAGATTATCATTCTAAGTGAAGTAAGTCAGACAGAGAAAGAAAAATACCATATGATATCACTTATATGTGGAATCTGAAACATGACACAGATGAACCTATCTACAAAACAGAAACAGACTCATAGACATAGAGAACAGACTTGTGGTTGCCCAGGAGGGTCATGGGGGAGGAAGAGGGATGGACTGGGAGTTTGGTGTTGGTAGATGCAAACTAGTACATTTAGAATGGATAAACAAAAAGGTCCTAATGCTTACCAAGGGAACTATATTCAATAACCTGTGATAAACCATAATGCAGCAGTCCCCATCCTTTTTGACACCAGGGACAGGTTTCGTGGAAGACAATTTTTCCAAAGACCAGGGTGGGGGGATGGTTCAGGTGGTAATGCGAGCAATGAGGAGCAATGGGGAGAGGCAGATGAAGCTTTGTTCGCTTGCCCACTGCTCACCTTCTGCTGTGCAGCCTGGTTACTAACAGGCTGTGGACCACTACTGGTCCACTGCCCAGGGGTTGGGGACCCCTGCCATAATGGAAAATAATATAAGAAAATAACTTATATATGTATATAATTGAGTCACTTTTCTGTACAGCAGAGATTAGCACAACATTGTAAATCAACTATACTTCAATAAAAAAGTTAAAAATTAAAAAAAATAAAAATAACTAATACTGGTAATTTGAGAAAAACTGTGTAAGAGAAAAAATATAATCCTAATATATCACATAACTCAGCTGTGGGTAATAGTCATTAATTAAAGAGTAATACTGATGGAAATAGCAAGCAGTATACCTCAAATTTTGTTACAGTTATATTGCGAGGATGAGGAGTATACTGGGTATCTGAGAAGAAGAGAAATAAATCCCAAATATCTATCAATAGAATTTAATAGATAATATCTAAAAATTTTAAAAATCAAGAAATGAGGTAAATAGTATCTAAGATTAAAAAAAATTTAAATGTGGATAAAATGATAGAACAAAAGATGATATGAAATTTGCTGCCTCTGGGGAACAAGCATGACATATAAGGAGGTAAACCACAATTGTATTTTTCATAACAAGTTTCCTATATCTCTGATATTAGATGTGTGGAAATTTACTACCTTGATAAAAGATAACATTTTTTACAAGAAAGGGGAAAAGAGAAAGAAAAGACAAGGGCTTTGTAGGTGCTCTTTGGAAGGAGAGTCATACACCAATGAAAATAAGAGGTTTCCACAGCTATTGGGTAGATAAAAATGGGATTGCTGGGTGGCTGAAAATTATAGATATTTTTCAAGACACTTAGGGAAAAAAAGTGATTTTTTAAATTATAGAAAGGATGGAGAGAGTAGGAGTCAGGAGAGGCAACAAGATTTTCCTGGACAAGAAATATTATCCTGGACTATGACATTTCACATGTAATCAGTGTTCTTGCTGCATAGCAGAGGACTGCTGAGGTAGCTATCTGTATACTTTGTTTCAGTTGAACTTCAGGTTTACAGACTGGGAATATAGTGAATGTTAATGCTTATCTTAATTTCCTCATGCCTTGGTACTTATTTTTGGTGACAATGGGAAGTTGGGCAAACAGTTAAGTACCCTGTTTCAAAGAAAAAATCTTGTTAAAGCAAAACAGCCTGGGCCACACAATAGCAAAAAGGAAATAAATATAGCTCTTCAATGATGAAAGAAGATCAACTGAAACATTTGTTCTTAGTCATATTTGCCTAAATGCTCTAACAATTCTAAATTGAAGAGTTAATGGTAATTAATATAAAATTTTCATTGCAGATTCTTTGAATTAGTCTTTCATAAGCCTATATAGCTCTCATTCCAAAATGTGGATTTTTTCTTTCTCACTAAATATTTTATGCTTTTATAAAGTCCAAAGATTAAATGTTCCTTTCCAGATACATAAATAGCCAGATAGAGTGGATACAATCTAAAGACAATGTTTAATTTTCTGATGCCTGGAGTGGGAAAACAATCTTAGTGTACATTTTCCTGAAAGCCCCCCAGAATAGATATATTTTAGTGAATGTGCTAAACTTTTCAACAGAATATGTCAACTGTGGTATTGAAAGAGTTTAATGGGGGACTTTCAAATTTAGTATTTTGCAGGACATGAGGGTGGGACTCAAAATCACATTACAATTTATTGGTAACTCTAATGGAAATTAATCATTAAAAATAAAATTAAAACTTTGAGGAGAACATAGGCAGAACACTCTTTGACATAAATTGCTGCAAGGTCTTTTTTGACCCACCTCCTAGGATAATGAGAATAAAAACAAAAATAAACAAATGGGACCTAATTAAACTTAAAAGCTTTTGCACAGCAAAGGAAGCCATAAATAAGATGAAAAGACAGCCCTCGGGATGGGAGAAAGTATTTGCAAACGAAGCAACTGACAAAGGTCTAATCTCCAAAATATATAAGCAGCCTATAGAGCTCAATATCAAAAAAAAACCACAAACAAACAACAACACCCAATCCAAAAATGGGCAGAAGACCTAAATAGACATTTCCCCAAAGAAGATATACCGATGGCCAAAAAACATATGAAAAGATGCTCAAAATCACTAATTATTAGAGAAATGCAAACCAAAACTACAATGAAGTATCACCTCACACCTGTCCGAATGGCCATCAAAAAATCTACAAACAATAAATGCTGGAGAGGGTGTGGAAAAAAGGGAACCCTCATACATTGTTGGTGGGAATGTAAATAGATACAGCCACTATAGAGAACATTATGGAGATTCTTAAAAAACTAAAAATAGAACTACCCTTTGACCCTCAATCCCACTACCAGATATATACCAAGAGAAAACCATAATTCAAAAAGACAATGCACCCCAGTATCCATTGCAACACTATTTACAATAGCCAGGACATGGAAGCTACCTAAATGTCCATCAACAGAGGAATGGTACATATATACAATGGAATATTACTCAGCCATAAAAAGGGATGAAATTAGGCCATTTGTAGTGGCATGGATGAACCTAGAGAGTGTCATACAGAGTGAAGTAAGAAAGAGGAAAGCAAATATCATTTATTAATGCATATATGTAGAACCTGAAAAATTGGTATAGATGATCTTATTTACAAAGCAGAAATAGAGACATAGATGTAGAGAACAAATGTACGGATACCAAGGGGGAAAGATGGGGTGGGATAAATTGGGAGATTGGGATTGACATATATACACTATGGACACTAGGTTTAAAATAGATAATTAATGAGAACCTACTCTGTATCACAGGGAACTTTACCCAATGCTCTGTGGTGACCTAAATTGGAAGGAAATCCAAAAAAGAGGGGATATATGTATACCTATAGCTGAATCACTTTGCTGTACAGTATAAACTAACACAACATTGTAAAGCAACTATAATTCAATAAAAAAATATTGCTGCAAAAATAAATAAATAAAATTAAAACTTAATCCCTAAAGTTTACCAGTGTGAAGAACAATGGTTGAACCTCACACAGTTGATTCATTTTCATGAGTCCCTCATTCTCTTGACCAGCTCTCAGTAATTTTCATATATATATAATACCAGACTGACCCCAGTGAGTTGTGGCCCTTATTTCCTTGGAGCAATGCTAAGATCTAGTTAGAGCACTTAATCATGATTTTACTGTCATATTTTCTTAAAGCTAACACACCAGCTAGTTATAAAACACACAATAAAATTTTGGATAATGTGCTCTGTTAAAAACAGAACTTTTTAAAGAATCAAAAATAAATAATATTATTCTTTCAATTTCTAACAGTTTTCCCTCTTAAATGTCAAAATTAGAATTTAAGCCTGTACCTAATTAAATTTCAGAGTATGAAGATTTTTGTGAATCACTCCAGGTAACTGATAGTCATTAGATCACTGAGACACACGTCCTATATAAAATGATATTTTTAAGCCTCATTGTTTAATATAAGCGTTCTTAAGCCTTAGTATATGATTTCTAGTAATATCAAAGAATAGCATAATTCCACCTGCATTTCCTATTTGGCTTAAGTTTCTGTTTTGTTTTTGTCATAAATTAAATACTATTGAAAAATAAGTCTTATCTAAAGTCTGCCAAAACAGTTTTCTTTTATTTTTAATTTTTTATTAGTTTCTGCTTTATAACAAAGTGAATCAGTCATACATATACATCTGTTCCCTCATCCCTTCCCTCATTCATCTCCCTCCCTCCCACCCTCCCCATCCCACCCCTCCAGGCAATCACAAAGCACTGAGATGATCTCCCTGTGCTCTGCGGCTGCTTCCCACTATCTATCTACCTTACGTTTGGTAGTGTATATATGTCCATGCCTATCTTTCACTTTGTCACAGCTTACCCTTCCCCCTCCCCATATCCTCAAGTCCATTCTCAAGTAGGTCTGTGTCTTTATGCCCGTTTTACCCCTAGGTACTTCATGACATTTTTTTTAAATTCCATATATATGTGTAGCATACGGTATTTGTCTTTCTCTTTCTGACTTACTTCACTCTGTATGACAGACTCTAGGTCTATCCACCTCATTACAAATAGCTCAATTTCGTTTCTTTTTATGGCTGAGTAATATTCCATTGTATATATGTGCCACATCTTCTTTATCCATTCATCCGATGATGGACACTTAGGTTGTTTCCATCTCCGGGCTATTGTGAATAGAGCTGCAATGAACATTTTGGTACATGTCTCTTTTTGAATTATGGTTTTCTCAGGATATATGCCTAGTAGTGGGATTGCTGGGTCATATGGTAGTTCTATTTTTAGATTTTTAAGGAACCTCCATACTGTTCTCCATAGTGGCTGTAGCAATTCACATTCCCACCAGCAGTGCAAGAGGGTTCCCTTTTCTCCACACCCTCTCCAGCATTTATTGTTTCTAGATTTCTTGATGATGGCCATTCTGACTGGTGTGAGATGATATCTCATTGTAGTTTTGATTTGCATTTCTCTAATGATTAATGATGTTGAGCATTCTTTCATGTGTTTGTTAGCAGTCTGTATATCCTCTTTGGAGAAAGGCCTATTTAAGTCTTCTGCCCATTTTTGGATTGGGTTGTTTGTTTTTTTGCTATGGAGCTGCATGAGCTGTTTATAAATTTTGGAGATTAATCCTTTGTCAGTTGCTTCATTTGCAAATATTTTCTCCCATTCTGAGGGTTGTCTTTTGGTCTTGTTTATGGTTTCCTTTCTTGTTCAAAAGCTTTGAAGTTTCATTAGGTCCCATTTGTTTATCTTTGTTTTTAGTTCCATTTCTCTAGGAGGTGGGTCCAAAAGGATCTTGCTGTGATTTATGTCATAGAGTGTTCTACCTATGTTTTCCTCTAAGAGTTTGATAGTTTCTGGCCTTACATTTAGGTCTTTAATCCATTTTGAGCTTAGTTTTGTGTATGGTGTTAGGGAATGATCTAATCTCATACTTTTACGTGTCCCTGTCCAGTTTTCACAGCACCACTTATTGAAGAGGCTGTCCTTTCTGCACTGTACATTCCTGCCTCCTTTATCAAAGATAAGTTGACCATATGTGCGTGGGTTTATCTCTGGGCTTTATATCCTGTTCCATTGATCTATATTTCTGTTTTTGAGCCAGTACCACACTGTCTTGATTATTGTAGCTTTGTAGTATAGTCTGAAGTCAGGGAGCCTGATTCCTCCAGCTCCGTGTTTCGTTCTCAAGATGGCTTTGGCTATTCGGGGTCTTTTGTTTTTCCAAACAAATTTTGAAATTTTTTGTTCTAGTTCTGTGAAAAATGCCAGTGATAGTTTGATAGGGATTGAATTGAATCTGTAGATTGCTTTGGGTAGTAGAGTCATTTTCACAATATTGATTCTTCCAATCCAGGAGCATGGTATATCTCTCCATCTATTTGTATCATCTTTAATTTCTTTCATCCGTGTCTTATAATTTTCTGCATACAGGTCTTTTGTCTCCTTAGGTAGGTTTATCCCTAGATATTTTATTCTTTTTGTTGCAATGGTAAATGGGAGTGTTTTCTTGATTTCATTTTCAGATTTTTCACCATTAGTGTACAGGAATGCCAGAGATTTCTGTGCATTAATTTTGTATCCTGCTACTTTACCAAATTCATTGATTAGCTCTAGTAGTTTTCTGGTAGCATCTTTAGGATTCTCTATGTATAGTATCATGTCATCTGCAAACAGTGACAGCTTTACTTCTTCTTTTCCAATTTGGATTCCTTTTATTTCCTTTTCTTCTCTGACTGCTGTGGCTAAAACTTCCAAAACTAGGTTGAATAAGAGTGGTGAGAGTGGGCAGCCTTGTCTTGTTCCTGATCTTAGTGGAAATGGTTTCAGTTTTTCACCGTTGAGGACGATGCTGGCTGTGGGTTTGTCATATATGGCCTTTATTATGTTGAGGAAAGTTCCCTCTATGCCTACTTTCTGCAGGGTTTTTATCATAAATGGGTGTTGAATTTTGTCGAAAGCTTTCTCTGCATCTATTGAGATGATCATATGGTTTTTCTCCTTCATTTTGTTAATATGGTGTATCACATTGATTGATTTGCATATATTGAAGAATCCTTGCATTCCTGGGATAAACCCCACTTGATCATGGTGTATGATCCTTTTAATGTGCTGTTGGATTCTGTTTGCTAGTATTTTGTTGAGGATTTTTGCATCTATGTTCATCAGTGATATTGGCCTGTAGTTTTCTTTCTTTGTGACATCCTTGCCTGATTTTGGTATCAAGGTGATGGTGGCATCCTAGAATGAGTTTGGGAGTGTTTCTTCGTCTGAGATTGTTTGGAAGAGTTTGAGAAGGATGGGTGTTAGCTCTTCTCTAAATGTTTGATAAAATTCGCCTGTGAAGCCATCTGGCCCTGGGCTTTTGTTGGCTGGAAGACTTTCAATCACAGTTTCAATTTCAGTGCTTGTGATTGGTCTATTCATATTTTCTATTTCTTCCTGATTCAGTCTTGGCAGGTTGTGCATTTCTAAGCATTTGTCCATTTCTTCCAGGTTGTCCATTTTATTGGCATAGAGTTGCTTATAGTAATCTCTCATGATATTTTGTATTTCTGCAGTGTCACTTGTTACTTCTACTTTTTCATTTCTAATTCTATTGATTTGAGTCTTCTCCCTTTTTTTCTTGATGAGTCTGGCTAATGGTTTGTCAACTTTGTTTATCTTCTCAAAGAACCAGCTTTAAGTTTTATTGATCTTTGCTATCGTTTCCTTCATTTATTTTTCATTTATTTCTGATCTGACATTTATGATTTCTTTCCTTCTGCTAATTTTGGGGTTTTTTGTTCTTCTTTCTCTAATTGCTTTAGGTGCAGGGTCAGGTTGTTTACTCGAGATGTTTCCTGTTTCTTAAGGTAGGATTGTATTGCTATAAAATTCCCCCTTAGAACTGCTTTTGCTGCATCCCATAGGTTTTTGGTCGTCGTGTCTCCATTCTCATTTGTTTCTAGGTATTTTTTGATTTCCTCTTTGATTTCTTCAGTGATCACTTCGTTATTGAGTAGTGTATTGTTTAGCCTCCATGTGTTTGTATTTTTTACAGATCTTTTCCTGTAATTGATGTCCAGTCTCATAGCATTGTGATTGGAAAAGATACTTGATACAATTTCAATTTTCTTAAATTTACCAAGGCTTGATTTGTGACCCAAGATATGATCTATCCTGGAGAATGTTCCATGAGCACTTGAGAAAAATATGTATTCTCTTGTTTTTGGATGGAATGTCCTATAAATATCAATTAAGTCCATCATGTTTAATGTATCATTTAACGCTTGTGTTTCCTTATTTACTTTCATTTTGAATGATCTGTCCATTGGTGAAAGTGGGGTGTTAAAGTCCCCTACTATGATTGTGTTACTGTCGATTACCCCTTTTATGGTTGTTAGTATTTGCCTTATGTATTGAGGTGCTCCTCTGTTGGGTGCATAAATATTTACAATTGTTACATCTTCTTCTTGGTTCGATCCCTTTATCATTATGTGGTGTCCTTCTTTGTCTCTTCTAATAGTCTTTATTTTAAAGTCTACTTTGTCTGATATAAGAATTGCTACTCCAGCTTTCTTTTGATTTCCATTTGCATGGAATATCTTTTTCCAAACCCTTACTTTCAATCTGTATGTGTCTCTAGGTCTGAAGTGGGTCTCTTGTAGACAGCATATATATGGGTCTTGTTTTTGTATCCATTCAGCCAATCTGTGTCTTTTGGTGGAAGCATTTAGTCCATTTACATTTAAGGTAATTATTGATATGTATGCTCCTATTCCCATTTCCCTAATTGCTTTGGGTTCGTTATTATAGTTATATTCCTTCTGTTGTGTTTCTTGCCTAGAGAAGTTCCTTTAGTATTTGTTGTAAAGCTGTTTTGGTGGTGCTGAACTCTCTCAGCTTTTGCTTGTCTGTAAACGTTTTAATTTCTCCATCAAATCTGAATGAGATCCTTGCTGTGTAGAGTAATATTGTTTGCAGGTTTCTCTCCTTCATCACTTTAATTATGTCCTGCCACTCCCTTCTGGCTTGTAGACTTTCTGCTGAGAGATCAGCTGTTAACCTGGTGGGGATTCCCTTGTGTGTTATTTGTTGTTTTTCCCTTGCTGCTTTTAATATGATTTCTTTGTGTTTAATTTTTGACAGTTTGATTAATATGTGTCTTGGCGTATTTCTCCTAGGATTTATTCTGTATGGGACTCTCTGTGTCTCCTGGACTTGATTAACTATTTCCTTTCCCATATTAGGGAAGTTTTCAACTATAACCTCTTCAAATATTTTCTCAGTCCCTTTCTTTTTCTCTTCTTCTTCTGGAACCCTTATAATTCGAATGTTGGTGCATTTAATGTTGTCCCAGAGGTGTCTGAGACTGTCCTCTGTTCTTTTCATTCTTTTTTCTTTATTTTGCTCTGCATCTGTTATTTCCATTATTTTATTTTCCACCTCACTTATCCGTTCTTCTGTCTCACTTATTCTGCTATTGATCCTATCTAGAGTATTTTTCATTTCATTTATTGTGTTTTTAATCAATGCTTGATTCATCTTTAGTTCTTCTAGGTCCTTGTTAACTGTTTCTTGCATTTTGTCTATTCTATTTCCAAGATTTTGGATCTTGGAAATAGAATCTTGGATCATCTTTACTATCATTATTCTGAATTCTTTTTCAGGTAGACTGCCTATTACCTCTTCATTTGTTAGGTCTGGTAAGTTTTTATCTTGCTCCTTCACCTGCTGTGTGTTTTTCTGCTTTCTCATTTGGCTTATCTTACTGTGTTTGGGGTCTCCTTTTTGCAGGCTGCAGATTCGTAGTTCCTATTGTTTTTGGTGTCTGTCCCCAGTGGCTAAGGTTGTTTTAGTAGTTGTGTAGGCTTCCTGGTGGAGGCGACTAGTGCCTGTGTTCTGGTGGTTGAGGCTTGATCTTGTCTTTCTGGTGGACAGGTCCACGTCTGGTGATGTGATTTGGGGTGCCTGTGGCCTTATTATGTTTTTAGGTAGCCTCTCTGCTAATGGGTGTGGTTGTGTTCCTGCCTTGCTAGTTGCTTGGCATAGGGTGACCAGCACTGTAGCTTGCTGGTCGTTGACTGAAGCTGGGTGCTGGTGTTGAGATGGAGATCTCTGGGAGATTTTCGCCGCTTTATATTATGTGGAGCTGGGAGGTCTCTTGTGGACCCGTGTCCTGAAGTTGGCTCTCCCACTTCAGAGGCACAGCACTGACTCCTGGTTGCAGCACCAAGAGCCTTTCATCTACCCGGCTCAGAATAAAAGGGAAAAAACGTAGAAAGAAAGAATTAGTAGAAGAAAGAAAGAGAGAGTGAAAGAAAGGAAGAAGGAAAGAAAGGAAGGGAGGAAGAAAGAAAGAAAAAAGGAGGGAGAGAGGGAGGAAGGATGGAAAGAAGGAAAGAAAGAAAGAAAGGAGGGAGGGAGGGAGGAAAGAAAGAAAGAGTGAATGGAAGAAGGGAGGGAGGGAGGGAGGAAGGAAAGAAAGAAAGAACAAAAGAAAGAAATACAGGAGGGAGGGAGGGAGGGAGGAAGGAAAGAAAAAGAAAGAGTGAAAGGAAGAAGGGTGGGAGGGAAGGAGGAAGGAAAGAAAGACAGACAGGAGAGAGGGAGGGAGGAAGGAAAGAAAAAGAAAGAGTGAAAGGAAGAAGGGAGGGAGGGAGCGAGGAAGGAAAGAAAGAGAGAAAGAAGGAAAGGAGGGTCGGAGGGAGGTAGGGAGGAAGGGAAGTTAGGAAAAAAAAAGAGCAGGTAAAGTAAAATAGAATAAAGTATAAAATATAGTACCATTATTAAAATTAAAAAGTAATTATTGAAAAAAAAACGGACAGATAGAATCCTGGGACATATGGTGGAAACAGAGCTCTACAGAGAAAATCTCACACAGATGCATGCACATACACATTCACAAAAAGAGAGCAGGGGGAAAAATCGAAAATCTTCCTCTCAAAGTCCACCTCCTCAATTTGGGATAATTCATTGTAAAAAGAGGAAAAGGGGGAAAAGCCTGAAATCTTGCTCTCAAAGTCCACCTCCTTAATTTGGGATAATTCTTTGTAAAAAGAGTAAAAGGGGGAAAAGTCTTAAATCTTGTCCTCAAAGTCCACTTCCTCAATTTGGGATGATTCGCTGTCCATTCATGCACTCCACAGACGCAGGGCACATCAAGTGGGTCGTGGAGCTTTAATCCGCTGTCTCCGAGGCTGCACAGAGAGATTTCCCTGTCTCTTCTCTGCTCTCACAGCTCCCGGGTCTCAGCCTTGGACCTGGCCCCGCCTCTGCGCATAGGTCGCTGGAGGGCGTCTGTTCTTTGCTCAGACAGGATGGGTTTAAAGGAGCCGCTTATTTGGGGGCTCTGGCTCACTCAGGCAGAGGGGAGGAAGGGGCACGCAGTGTGGGGCGGGCCTGCGGCGGCAGAGGCCGACGTGACGTTGCACCAGCCCAAGGTGCTCCGTGCGCTTTCCCGGGAAAGCCGTTCCTGGGTCCCGGGACCCCGGCAGTGGTGGGGTGCACAGGCTCCCCGGAAGGCGGGGTGGACAGTGACCTGTGCTCGCACACAGGCCTTGTGGCGGCGGCAGCAGCAGCCCCAGCGTCCCACGCCCGTCTCCGGTGTCCGCGCCTTTAGCCGCGGCTCGCGCACGTCTCTGGTGCTTCTTTAAGCAGCTCTCTTACTGCCCTCTCCTCGCGCAACAGGAAACAGAAGTGAAGAAAAAGTCTCTTGCCTCTTCGGCAGCTCCAGACCCTTTCCCCGGACTCCCTCCGGGCTAGCCGTGGTGCACTAACCCCTTCAGGCTCTCTTCCTGGCGCCAGCCCCAGTCCTCTCCCTGAGCTCCGACTGAAAGCCGATACCCGAGCCTCAGCTCCCAGCCCCGCCCGCCCCGGCGGCCGAGCAGACAAGCCTCTCGGGCTGGTGTGTGCCTGAGGGCACCGATCCTCTGTGCCGGAATCTCTCTGCTTTGCCTTCCACACCCCTGTTGCTGTGCTCTCCTCCGCTACTCCGAAGATTTCCCCCTCCGCCACCTGCAGTCTCCGCCCGTGAAGGGGCTTCTAGTGTGTGGAAACCTTTCCTCCTTCACGGCTCCCTCCCACTGGTGCAGGTCCCGTCCCTATCCTTTTGTCTCTGTTTATTCTTTTTTCTTTTGTCCTACCCAGGTATGTGGGGAGTTTCTTGCCTTTTGGGGGGTCTGAGGTCTTCTGTCAGCGTTCAGTAGGTGTTCTGTAGGAGTTGTTCCACGTGTAGATGAATTTCTGATGTATCTGTGGGGAGGTAGGTGATCTCCGCCTCTTACTCTTCCGCCATCTTCCTCCAGGAGCAAAACAGTTTTCTTTTGATAGGTGTTGGTATCTGTGTCATAGTTCTTCATCATGCATGAATCCATTCCCCATGACCTCTTAATTTTGAAAAAGTTTAATCTATATTGAGAAATTTGGTAATTTCTACTACCTTTTATTACATTGCCTAGTGTGTGACAGGCAATTTTCTGTGTATGAATTTTTTTTTTCAATGCTGGATCATAGCACTATCATTTCAAAGATATATATATATTTTTTTTTTCCCGGTACGCGGGCCTCTCACTGTTGTTGCCTCTCCCGTTGTGGAGCACAGGCTCCGGATGCGCAGGCTCAGCGGCCATGGCTCACGGGCCCAGCCACTCCGCAGCATGTGGGATCTTCCCGGACCAGGGCATGAACCCGTGTCCCCTGCATCGGCAAGTGGACTCTCAACCGCTGCGCCACCAGGGAAGCCCCAAAGACATTTTAAGAGATGTTTAGAGATCTGAATTTAAGCTAAAATTCAAACCTCTGCTGTGTTGCACAGGAAAAATACCCATCTGAGATGAAAAAAAAAAAAAAAATGAAGAGATAGAATTTACTGGTAGGTTTATACCTGGGCAGATAGCTAAAATGCTGGTAAATCTCAACCTCTGAATCTAACTGTCATCTGGCACATTTCTCAATTAGAAGTCACATACAGGGCTCATGTCTATTCCATTAGCCCATGTGTCTATTTTTAAGGCAGTACCATACTGCTTTGATTACTATGACTTTTCAGTATAGTTTGAAATCAGGAATTTTCCTGATGATTAGTAGTGTTGAGCTCCTTTTCATGTACCTGTTAGACATCTGTATATCTTCTTTGTAAAAATGTCTATTCAATTCCTCTTCCCGTTTTTTAATTGAATTGTTTGGGTTTTATTTGCTACTGAGTTGTATGAGTTCCTTATATATTTTGATTAACCCCTTATCAGATATAGAATTTGCAGATATTTTCTCCCATTCCATAAGATACCCTTTCATTTTATTGATTCTTACTGTACAGAAGCTTTTTAAATTCGGGTAGTCCCATTTATTACTTTTTGCATTTGTTGCTTATGCTTTTGGTGTCATATTAAAAAAAAAATCACTGCCTAGACCAATGTCAAAGAGATTTTTCCCTATATTTTCTTCTAGTAGTTTTACAGTTCCAGGTCTTATGTTTCTGTCTTTAGTCTATTTTGAGTTGATTTTATGAGTATGTGAATGATAACACTCCAATTTCATTATTCTGCAAGTGAATATCAAGTTTTCCCAACATCATTTATGGAAGAGACAGTCATTTTCCATTGAATATTCTTGGCTCTGTTGTCAAATATTCGTTGACTATATATACAAATGTTTATTTTTGGAATCTCATGTCTATTCCATTAGTCCATGTGTCTATTTTTAAGGCAGTACCATACTGCTTTGATTAGTATGACTTTTCAGTATAGTTTGAAATCAGGAATTGTGTTGACTCCAGCTTCATTCCTTATCAGAATTGCTTTGGCTATTTGGGTTCTTTTTTTCTATTAATTTACTAAAGATTCATCAATTTTGTTAATCTTCCCCAAAATAAGTTTTGTTTTGTTTTCTTGATCTTTTCTATCATTTTTCTGTCTCTGTATCATTTACTTCCACTCTGATCTTTGTTATCTCCTTCCTTCTTCTAACTTTGGGCTCAGTTTTGGGTTTCTTTGTCTAGTTCCTTTGAGGTATAAAGTTATTTATTTGAGATCTTCCTTCTTACTTAATGTAGGTTTTTATTGCTATAAACTTTCCCTTAGAACTGCTTTGATTGCATCCCGTAGATTTTTGGCTGTAGTGTTTGCACTTACATTTGTTTCAAATTTATTTATTTATTATCTCTTCATATCAAATATATATATATATATATATATATATATATATATATATATATATATATATATATATATTTCCTTTTGATTACTTCTTTGACCCATTAGTTTGTTCAGAAGTGTATTGTTTAATTTCCACATATTTGTGAAGAAGAAGAGAAAAGAAAACTATACTCTTTTCTGTTAACCTTCATATTAGAGTTAAGTTGTTAACACTCCACCATATTTCAGTGTTAGAGTATTCTGAATTTAATTATATACCTACCTTTATCATTGAGTTGTGTATTTGCACATGTTTCCATGATACTAATTATCATCCTTTCATTTCATCTTGAAAAACTTCTTCCGGCATTTCTTTTAAGGCATATTTACTGGTGATGATGTCCCTCAGCTTTTATTTGTCTGGGAAAGTCTTTAAATTTTTATTCATTTCTGAAAGACAATTTTGCCAGTTAGAATATTCTTTGTTGGCAGTTTTCTCTTTCAGCACTTTGAATATATTATCCCACTCTCTCCTGGCCTGTAAGGATTTTGCTGAGAAATCTGTTGATAACTTTTTTGATGTTCCCTTATAAGTTACATGCTTTTTTCTGTTGCTGTTTTTAAGACTGTCTTTGATTTTCAACAATTCTATTATAATGTATCTTTGAGAAGTTGTCCTTAAGTTGAGTTTGTTTGGTGAGCTATGAGTTCATAAACTTTGATATCCAAATCTCTCCTCAGATTTTTGAAGTTTTCAGACATTATTTCTTTAAATAAACTTTCTTTTCTCTTCTCCCTCTTTTCTCCTATGGAAGCTCAATAATTCACAAATTGGTTTCTTTGATGATATTCTATAGATCATCAAAAAAAGAGGATTTCTTCACTCTTTTTCATTCTTTCTTCTTTGTTCTCCTCTGATGGGATAATTTCAAAATTGCTATGTCCTATATTATAGATTCTTTCCTCTGCTTGATTCATTCTGCTTTTGATGTTCTCTGTTGCTTTTTTTTTTTTTTTCATTTCAGTCATTCAATTCTTCAGATCCAGAGATTTTGATTGGTTCTTCATTATTGATTTCTCTCTCTGTTAAACTTCTCATTTTGTTCGTGTATTATTTTCCTGATCTAACTGAATTGCCTTTCTGTGTTTTCTTTTAGCACACTGAGCATTGTTTTTAATTAATTAATTAATTAATATTATTTTTGGCTTTGTTGGGTCTTCGTTGCTGTGTGTGGGCTTTCTCTAGTTGCAGTGAGTGGGGCCTATTCTTTGTTGTGGTGCCTGGGCTTCTCATTGTGGTAGCTTCTCTTTGTTGCAGACCATGGGCTCTAGACTTACAGGCTTCAGTAGTTGTGGCACCTGGACTCAGTAGTTGTGGCTTGTGGTCTCTAGAGCACAGGCTCAGTAGTTGTGGTGCATGGGCATATTTGCTCCATGGCATATGGGATCTTCCCGGACCAGAGCTCGAACCCATGTCCCTTACATTGGTAAGCGGATTCTTAACCACTGCACCCCCAGGGAAGTCCCTTACTAAACGTTCTTAAAAAAGCTATTTTGGGCTTCCCTGGTGGCACAGTGGTTGGGAGTCCACCTGCCAATGCAGGGCACGCGGGTTCGTGCCCCGGTCCGGGAGGATCCCATGTGCTGCGGAGCAGCTGGGCCCGTGGGCTGTGGCCACTGGGCCTGCGCGTCTGGAGCCTGTGCTCCGTGATGGGAGAGGCCACGGCAGTGAGAGGCCCATGTACTAAAAAAAAAAAAAGAAAAAAAAGAAAAAGAAAAAAGCTATTTTGAGTTATTTATTGGGTACCTCACATGTCTCCATGTCTGTGGGATCAGTTACCAGGAGATTATTGTGAACCTATGGTGGTGTCACATTTCCTTAATTTTTCATTTTTCTTTAAGTTTTCCATTTCTGTTTTCATATTTGAAACAGTGGTCACCTCTTCTGGTCTTTAATAACTGACAAATACCTGTTGTCAGTCCAGCTAGGGCTTCTGAGGCTTTCTCAGACTTCCTTTGGACATACCTTCTCCATACATCTTACTCCATCTTTTTGCATTAAAATTTTATGCTTTTAAAGATACATGTGATCTGTAAATTGTATTTTTTAGGGATGAAACATGTGCAAATAATTTTAAAATTACTGTCATTATTATTTAAAATATCTATCAATCAATATATTTTAGATTTTCATAGTATAAACAATATATATGAATATATAGTAGATAGGTATGGAGGCAGAATAATGGCTTCCAGAGATGTCCATGCATAATCTCCAGAACTTTCACAGATTTTACCTTACATGGCAAAATGAATTTTACAGATGTAATTAAGGGTGTAGACCTTTGAGATGGTAGTTTAACTTGAAATATCCAAGTGTACCCAATTTAATCACATGTATCATTAAAACCTGAGAACCTCAGGTATGATCAGAGAACCAGAGAAAAGGCAACATGAGAAAGACTAGCCCCACTGTTGTTGCTTTGAAGATAGACAATAGGTGCCCCAGGAACATGGGCAGTCTCTATAGCTGGAAAGATCAAAGAAACAGAATATTTCCTAGAACCTTCAGAAAGGAACATAGTTCTACCAACACCTTGAGTTTATCCCAGTGAGACCTGTATCTGACTTCTTACCTAGAGAATGTAAGGTAATAATTTTCTATTGTTCAAGCCACCAAGTTTGTGAAAATTTGTTCCAGTAGCAACCAAAAACTAATACAATTGTCTGTAACTTCTGTTAGCAAAAAATTAATATGCAAAATACATATTATAAAGAAATCCCCAAAATAACATAGAAATATTAAGAAAACAATTGTGAAGATGTGTCTGATGTATATATATATATATATATATATATATATATATATATATATATATATATATATATATATATATCATGAGGGACTTGATCCTAAGTGAAAGTCTGGAGTTAAAAGAAGATCTGATAAATAGAAATAGAGGAAATCAATAAAGAGAAAGACAGTTAAATATTTTTGATTAATTTACTAACCTTCATGAAAGTGTTTGTATTTGGAATTATTTAATTATTTTAAAAAGGAAGAGAGAGAAATATTTTGAGGAAGGATGTTTAAAGAGTCCAGTTCTGTATCTGAAGATATGTATACTGGTTTCCTGTGGTGGTGCTAACAAATTACTGCAAATTTAATGGCTTAAAGCAATACACATTTATTCCCTTATATTTCTGGAGGTCAGAAGCCCAAAGTGGTTTCACTGTGTTAAAACCTAAGTGACAGCAGTGCTGTGCTACCTCTGGAGACTATGGGAGAGAAAATGTTTCCTTGTCTTTTCTAGCTTCTAGGGCTGCATTCGTTGGTTCATGGCCTCATCCTCTATCTTCCATCTTTTAGCTCATCAGCACAGTGCCTTCAAATATCTGTTTTGTCTTCACACCTCATTTTCTTCTCATGCCTCTATTCCTCTTCCACCCTCTTATAATGGTGTGTGTGTGTTTGCAATTAAAGCACATCCTCTGCAGGATAATTTCCCCACTGCAAAATCCTTATTAAATCACATCAGCAAAGATTTTTTTTTTTCCAAATAAGGTAACATTTACAGGTTCTGAGGGTTATGATCTGATGTCATTGGGGGCCATTATTCAGCATACTACATTAGGGGTGAAATGAAACTTTTATTGATTCTGATTTATTGATTCTACTTTTCTCCCATTCTTTAAATTGTGTGGGTCTGTATATCTATCTATCTATCTATCTATCTATCTATCTCTAATATACTTTGAAATTATATAAGATATGACTTTAATATAATGTAATTGATTGTACAAAATTCTCTCTTACACAACTTATGAGAATTTCCCCAAATATCTTTATAATTAAAGTTCTAACACTGGATCATACTCTATGTACTTTGTAATTCTTATTTTCTCATAAAACTCTTTAAAGGCAGAAGCTATGCTTAAAATATTTTTCTAAACCTTGTATCACAGCATAAATTTGATTATAGATTATCAGTATTTTTAAATTGATTTCAACAATTGAAATTAATTCAATGACTTTTGGTGTCAAAACTTTATTGAATAAAGTTATCCCATGACTTGATGGAAATAATTCATTTTTCCTAGAATAGATGTATGAGGATTCTATAACTTTTCTAAATTTGTTGTTTATTTTGTCATCTGTTTCTTCCCACTAGAAGGGGAAAAATGGTTATATTTTGAGGGAACACTTGTATAGTGGAAGGGAGACTGAGTATTCCCTTGAAGAGATTGCTTTACTGGGCATGAGGTCTGGGTACATTAGTTTGTGAGAAAAGGCATTGTCTATACTGAACATCATGTATGCTGCCCTAACTCACTCAGAGCCCCTACAATGAACAAATCCAGAGGTAACACTCCCAATTATACTGATGTATCTATGTAAATGATTCTCCCTGGAGTTTTGAGGTACATCCATACATGATGAGCTCATAAAATGGACTCAATTAGAAATTCATTTAGTCCATCTTCTTTGCAATTGAAGAAACGTTTGCAATGTGAAGGATACAAGACAAACAGGAAAATCTGTATTATGGGAAAGTGTTATGAGAAAAGCCAGGGTGATCTAGCATATCCTTTCTATTGAAGGTATTAATATATTCATAATCCTCCACAAATATTAAAAAACAGGTCTAGTAAGAAGGCATAATGAAGAACATTTCTACTTGTAGAAAACTGGCTCCAATATTATTCTACACTGTTCATTATTAGTCATCTTCAACATTTCTGTAAGCTCTATATCATATAACAGACACTGTGGTGAAAACTGATATGCAAATAGTAACATCTCTTGGTCCTGTCTTAGGTATATTACAATGTCATGGAAATGACAGAAAGATATATGAGAACCTTGTCCTCAGATAAGTAAAGTCCACATCATTTGACTGTGCCATTTATAATATACTCTAATCAAAAAACATATTTGCATTTGTATTTTTTCTATCTCTTGAGTCAAAATAGTATTGTTGAATGCATTATTTAATTCTACAAACATTTATCGACTATTTTGCAAGTCTCTCTACCATTTTTTTCCAAAACAAAACAGTAGCTCAGCTTTTGATTCAAATAACATTATGAAGTGGGTTCTTTTATTTTTAATAATGTAAGTAGCTTGTGTTTGTCGTTAGTGTAGTTGTCTGTCTTTGAATGTTACAATGGCACTGGCTTTAGACAGTTCCTCAGGGCAGGGACTGTGTCTGTTTAAAGTGCTTTGTACAGAACACAGGTGGCTGACTAATAAACAGTTTTTGCTGATGCAATGTCTTATGTTGAAGACAAAGTCTCTGATTACTTAGTGTTTAGAAATTAGTTTTTAAAGATGCATCAGGAATCCAATTAGTGTATAATGTGTGCCTGACACTGAAATGGCTTTGGAGCAGATTAACAAGACCACACCACCCTCATTTCAAAAGTTTATATTTTAAAACCAATACTACAGGATGAAAACAAATGTGGACATTAATTAAGTAGGTAATCTTTCTAAAACCTTGATAGAAAGCCTGATATCGTACAAAAACAATATGGATATTTGTGTGTGTGTGTGTGTGTGTGTGTGTGTATTTTTCTTCATTATGTGGGTTAGAAGTAGATCAGTGGCCCTATTATAGGAATAATCGGAAGTAAACTGGCATTAGCTCAGCAAAGAATTCTAGTTTGACACTGATATGTTCAATATAATGTTTTAGTTTTGTTTCTTTTTTTCTCATATAGAGTAGCACTCTATTTAGGAGAGTATAAGTGTCATTCTTTTGGGGAAAACTGCAACTGCAGGCCTCCCTCTCCAGGGCAAAGCCCCAGGTCACTTCTTGAGAGGCCTTTGGATTGCAGAGGAGATGTGATGCACATAGTTCATTCCTTTGATCTTTAACCCCTGATACTGCTCTGACCCGGTCTTTTTTCTGCTTCTGATCTATGCTTTTCCTGTGGCTTCCCCATGGGGCACAGGCTTCTCTTCTTCTTGTGGTTAATATTATCTTTGCAATCCAACCCACTATCAATGATCATTCATCCGCCTAAAATTACTCAGTGGATTGTTTGTCTTTCCCTGATTACAAACTCTTTAAAGGCACAGTCCATTTCTCATTACATTTCCATCCCAAGCCTTGTGTAAAGCATACACTCAAAACCCATTTGTTAATCAGCTGACTGATTGATCTTGGTCTCTCACTTTTGACTCAGTTTTATCCTAGTTTTTTGTTTTTGTTTTTTAAAATGTTCTGCTTGTGATTTAAATATCGGCTCTACCTATACCATGGTGATTTGCATCCTCTTTTTCCTCTTGCTTGGCACTGCCAAACTTAATCTCATCAACCTTTAGGTTTTGGGCCACATGGGTTATCGCGATACCCTAACTACAAAGCAGATTTGTCTCAGGGAATTTTTCCTGCCTGCATTCATTTTCTTACTGCTGTTGTAACAGATTACCACACTTAGTGATTTAAAACAACAGAAATGTATCTCTTTGAGTTCTGGAGGCTAGAAGTTCACAGTCAGTCTCATAGGCTACCATCCAGGTGTTGGCAGGGCCCATTGATTCTGGAGGCTCCAGGAGGGAATCTGCTCCTTGACTCTTCCAGGTTTTAGAGGCTGTTGACATCCTTTGACTTGTGGCATTTTCATCTAATATCTGCCTCTGTCTTCACATTTTCTTCTCTCTGTAGTCAAATCTTCCTCTGCCTCCTTCTTGTATGGACACCTATGGTGACATTGGGCCCACCTGGACAATCAAGGGTAACCCCTCCCCCACACCCAATCTCAAAATCCTTAGATTAATTATGTTAGTCTGGCTGTTTACCATGTAAGGTTATGTATTCACAGTTCTAGGGATTTGGACTTTTGGGGGGGTCATTATTCAGCATGCCTTATTGCCCTTCTTGAAACAGATTTGTAAAACTACCAAAAATGATTTCTTTATGTTCCTCAGTATGACATACCTCCATTTTATTTCTTTGATGCTTTATTCATTTTTCTTTTTCAAGTATAATATGGTCATCATAAAAACTTCAAACAACCTGGAAGTACACAATATGTAGAAAGCTCTCCTCCTCCCCACCTGTCTCCCAACAATGACTGAAATTAAGAATCTGGTGTGGATCATTCCATTCCTGTGTAAATGCACACACACAGAGAGGAAGAAAAATACACACAGATTCCATGTGTTCTATGTATATACAACTATTAAAGTATCAGGTATTATTCTACATCTTGCTTTTTCTCAGCTAATGATATACATTGTGCATATTTCCATTTCAGGACAGTACATGTTTACCTACTTCTTATTACAGTTTTGGAGATATTACATTGAAAGAGAATGTTTATTTTAGAATATTTGACATATTTTTATTATCGATTCTTCCTTTCCAAGAATATGGTATATTGTAATAGGCCATTTTAATTAATACTTTTTTTTACTATTTTGTTATTTTGTTTAGATATGTATTTTTCTAAGTTCTGAAATTCATTTCTAACTATCTAGCAAGTTTTTCTAAAAAAAACTCTGTGTGTGTGTGTGTGTGTGTGTGTGTATGAATTCCTAACTGACTATTGCTGGCATTTGGGAAAGCTATTAATTTAGTATGTTCCCTTGTATCTGGCAATTTCACTGAATACTCATTAGTTTTATTTGTTTTTAAGTGGTCCTGCATTTACGAGGAATGGAAATATATTATGTGCCACTAATGACATTTATTTTTTTTTCCTTCTTGGTTCAACAATTTAAAAATTCACCAACTCTCTCTCTCTAATTACCCTCTCAGTACTCCAGCTTCAGGCATTTGTGCATGCAGGTAAAGATGGCCAAGTAGCCACGGATCAGCTTTATATAATAATCAACTATCTTGACATCTATTATGGGGAGAAGACAAGAAGTGGTACTTGAGGCCAATATCAGAATAAACTAAAAGTCTCTTATATTTTAGTAGGAAACCAAGTCTCTGGGTTTTAACTTCAGGATATTGTGAAGATAGTGAAAGATTCAAAGAGAACAGAGTGGAAACACCATGGGATTATTTCAAACTCTCTTCCTTCCACTCACTATTGTGTGTCCTCATGTTATGTCACTTAAATTTTCTTCCCATTAGTTTGCTTATCTTATGGCTAATAAACATGAAAATGGTACACATAGCAGAGAGACTGGGTGAACAATCCTTTTATTAACGAGGGTTATTTCTCTCTAGGACTATTATATGCTAAGAAACTGTTTTCTACAGTATAAAACAATATGCCATTTCTAGTGTTAATGTTAAGCACTAAAAACAGAGAAAGTTGTACACTACAAATGAAGCAAACATAATGACAAGAACCAGGATGCAAATTTTTCAAGCAGATTTGATGTTTTGAAAAGGAGCAAACATATACTAAACATCACTGTCAAAGTCAAAGCAGTTGGTGGAGAAGAAGACTACAAGAGGTCAGGAAAACGGTGTGTACTTTCCAAGAATACTCAGATTCCTTTCAAAAACAGGCATAATATTCAGCTTCACCACATTTATTCTATTCATCCTCAGCAGTTTTGAAGCATGCTTGTTATAAATATGTGTACATGTATTTAGATATGTTCTTAACTGTGTTATTACCAGGAGAGAGCTGCAAATTCCTTGAAATATCATGGACTCACTATCATAAAATTCAGTTACAAATGTTGCTCTAATGCTGACTTAATCATAAATAATGTATTCATTTTACCCAGCTATTGCTAAATCATTTAAGAACAAATTGCCAGTGTGGAAAGAGTTACATCATTACTATCCTTTCAAAAACTTATTTGCTTTCATTTTATATGTAAAAATATATTAAGAAATATTTAAAATGTATAAAAAGTTTAGAGAATAATTTTGCTGACACACAAGTGCAAATACACACATTTCTTAACATTTTGCCATATTTGCAGTTTTTAAAGAAATACAGTATAACAGGTGCAATTAAAACCACTTTGTACTCTTTTTCAATCACATTTCCTTTTATCTTTATCCCAAGTTAATCAATATAAAAAGTTGACGAACATCCTTCGTCCATACATTTTAAAATATTTTGATAAGTATGTTTGTATTCATATGAAATATTGTTTTATACTTTAAAAAACATACACAAGCTATATCATACTGTTGATTTAATTTTGCATTTGGTCTTTTTAAATCAATATTATACTTTTGGTATTTGTCCATATGAGTACTAGTCAATCTAGTTATTTGTTTCAACTGTCCTTTAAATTATTCTATTGAATAAATATTTATGTACTCTGTTATTGATGGGCATTTAGGTTACTTCCATATTTCCTTGTAAGGTACAATGTACACTGTTACATGGTTAATTTGCCTGTGGATATACCTGGGACGCCTGTTAAAATGCAGATACTGATCCAGTAGATCTGAGGTAGAGCCTGAAGTTATGCATTTCTTAAAAATTACTAAATGGTGCAGAGGCATCTTCTTGTTCATGGAGAACAGAACACACTATGAGTAGCAAGACAGTATGCGATTATATATATATATATATATTTATGTCAAACTGACTAATTCAGCACTGCTCAAATCCCTTTATATTTGTCTATCTCAACTTTAGAGTTTGAAAAGAAATCTCTTTTGCAGCTAGATGTGGCTACATTATGATATAGTTCTGGACAAGTCAATATCAGTAAAAACTGCCAATGCCAATTCAACCACGCCTAACCTTCTTCTTGCCCGGAATTGTGGTTATCCTGGAGGTGCAGGAAATCACAGTGACAAAATAGGTCTGGGTCCTTGAAAGCATTGTTAGCCACTTCTCCAGCCCTGGGATGCCCAGGGCTGTCCAGATAATTTTTATTTTAGTGTCTGAGACAAACCCTTTGCTTGACTAAACCGCTGTAATCTGATTTACAGTTACTTATGCCTGAACATCATTCTAAATGATACACTGCCTCTTGAACTTTTCTAGATATTGTCAAATTACATTCCAAAATGCTTCTGTTATTTTACATGTCCATCAGGAGCATGAGGCAATTCTTAATTTTATTTTTCTGGATCTTTGACAGTTGTTGGCATTGTCAAATATTTTAAAGTTCTTGCATGTATAATAATAATAATGAGAATGGCATCTAATTGTGTTTTAATTTTCATTTCTGTAGTTACTTCTGGTATTAGACATTTTTTGTGTTCATTGCTAATTCAGACATCCTCCTGTGTGAATTGTTTTAATTATTGTCGATTTTCCCATTGGGTTGTCATTTTATTATCAATTATTATTATTGGAGAGGTTTCTAACAAAAAATAATTCAATTTTTGTTTTTTCTATAGGCCCAGTAGATATCTTCTTTCAGATTGTGGTTTTTCTTTTCATTTTGTTTATGGTGTGTCTATGTAGGAAAATTTAAATTAATATAGTCAAATTTATAAATATTTCCTTTGTGTTTTGTGCTCTGTGTGTCTTCTCTTTTTTTGCGGTACGTGGGTCTCTCACTGTTGTGGCCTCTCCTATTGTGGAGCACAGGCTCGGGGCACACAGGCTCAGCGGCCATGGCTCATGAGCCCAGCCGCTCCACGGCATGTAGTATCTTCCCAGACCGGGGTACGAAGCCGTGTTCTCTGCATCGGCAGGTGGACCCTCAACCACTGTGCCACCAGGGAAGCCCTGTGTGTCTTCTTTAAGATACTCTTCCCTATCCTAAGGTCATATCTTCTTACATATTTTATTTTACAATTTTAACTTTTTGCTCTTCTCACTTAAGTTGTAATCTACCTGGAAAGGATTTTTGTTATATGATATGAGGAAAGACTCCAAGTTTATATTTTCCACAGAACAACCAATTTTCCTAGCTCCACTTTATAGAAAGTTCATTCTTTACTGTATTGTAAAGTCAAATCTGTGATTTAGCATGTTTAAAAGTTCACTCTGTTTTGTCAATCTACACCAATGATAGACTGTGTTAACATCAAGGAGAGTGAGTCTTCCCAGGTTTGTTCTTCAAAATCCACTTCACTAATCTTGCCCTCGTGTTCCCAAGTAGGCCTTTGGGAGGACTGTTTAGAGGGGGTGGATCCTACTTTTGCTCATGGTTCCTAGATCTAAGCATTCTAGCTTCTAAGTACCTATCACATATGTAAGCTGTTGGTTCAGTGCAAATACTGGAAAACAGAATCTCAAACTCACAAGATATAGTAATCTGAGCTATTTCTTGTGGTAACTTTGATATCCATTCCATCAGTCTATTAGGCAAGTTATGGCAATACAGTGTAGCAGCAGTGGGTTCTATGATCATGAGCACATTGTCACACCTCTTCTGTCATAAAATTGGTCCACTGGTGTGAAACAATGCAGTACAGGATCCCATGCTAATAAGTTAGTGGTTCTCTTGGTTCTAAGATGGTAATGCTTGAAGAAGCACTACAGCAGGCAAGGAAGACAAATTCCTATCTGAGATAGGTGTCATTTCCAGTAAGAACAAATTGCTGCACCATCCAGGGTAGAAAGGGTCCAATATAGTCAACCTGGCACCAATGTTCTCATTGAGGAATGGTGTTAAGATAAAAAGATCAGAGTTGTTTCTTCTGCTTGCAGATTTATAGGTGGAGAAAGGGAATATATGTTCTTGAGCCCATACGTAGTTTTAGCCTTGCTACCAGGTACATCTTTCGCAGATTCATTGGCCCAGCATGGAAGTTTATGAAGAGAGAGGCTGATTGACATACACAAGGTAAATCATACTGTTTATATTGTTAAGAGTTCCCCAAAAATGTTCTCTGGTGTATATTAATGTGATACACAAAGATATGTGTTTTGCACTCAGTTCCATAGATTCACCACTTTACTCTTTGCCATATTCCTTTGACTCCCATTATCCCATCTTTGTCTTTTAAATATCATGCCTGCCTAAGAGTCAGTGTATATCTGTACTTAAGGCTGTTTCACTCCCGAAGTAAATGACCATGTGCTCTGTATACAGCTTGTCACACTGAGAGGCTATTTCCTCCTGCCCAGTGTCTTGAGAGCCAGCCCTGAAAAAGACTGTAACTTGGAAGCAGTCCATTTTCTTCTAATAATAACTTTACTCATCCACAAATGAGAGCTGAATTCATATCCACAGTTGTTAGTGAGACTTAAGGAACCCTCTGGGAGGCTATAGATGTAAACCTGAGGGAGAAGCAGTGTTGAAACAGAGGTGGGTAACCTCTGGGTTACCTCTCTATGTACTTTATAGTCTGGGTTACATCTTTATGTACTTTACTTATGTACTCTTGATCTTGCAGGGCTGGATCCCAAGTGTATCATTTCTATTACACGATGTATTGCTGCTGTATTCAAACAATATTATGAGTTTCTGAGTGTGATAATAACCATTCCTCGATGTTACATGGTCAGGCACTTAGCCTCAGCTAGTGCCCAATAGATTATACAGATATACTCTTCAAATAATTTCTTGTTTTCTGTTACATATGACATGGCTTTGCATTACTTGGGAACTTGTTAAAAATATAAATTCTCGAGCTTTGACCAGTTCAACTAATCAGAAACTCTGAGGGTGATATTAATGAACATTAAAGTTTGAGAACCACTGACATAAAAGGATATTTTGGCTTGCCAAAGATTACTGAAATCCTAAAAGCTTCACTCATGTGGCAACCTCTGAATTTTTGAAGGATGCATCTATCATTTCCTTGTACAAGTGCATCTTGTCAAAGCACCTAGAGTAGCTCCCATCAGGTCCAATTGGCATGGTAGATCTCAAATCTAAACATTTTAGAATTTATCCTATCTTAAGTTTTTGTTTTCAACATTCACATTTTTTCAAATATTTCCAATGAACTTATTCATAGTCATCTAATATTGTCTCATTTCTGCACTATTTTTGCAGAAATTTATCAATGTTATTCCCTTATCTCTTTAATGATATTAAATATAAGTATGTAAATTTTTTACATATTATTTTATTCTTACTTAATTTAGTGTAAATTCATGTAGAGTAATTTGCTATTTTTCATTCTTTGTGCTTATTAGAGTTTTGATTTTCAAGCTCATCTTGTATGTGTCAGTGAAGAGAGCAGTGATTCTTTCTCTCTCTTTATCTGTCTGTCTACCACTTTCTCATAACCTATCTTGCATACTGAATTTAAATGTCTCCAACTAACCCACAAGGCCCCTGATACAGAGCAAATTCTTAAAGTGTCAGCTTGGAACTCCTATCCTACAATGATACCAGGGATATTGTAAATTCAGATTCCAAGCCAGAGATGTGCTGTTTTAGTTCCTGCTCTTAAGTTGGGTTTTTGGCCATCTACTTCCCAGGTCCACAACTTCAAAAAGCCATGATTTGGAGACCTATTTGGTGTTAATTTATTTCATCTTCTTTCACCACCAGTGGAAATCCTCTTTAACCCTGGTTTTCAGAAATGAGCAGATCTTTTGTCCTTCCTGTTGTTTATATGTTGTGGTTTCCATCTTTATTACTTAGGCAAAGTGAACTTTAGGCTTTCTCAGCCTGCATTGATACCTGAAACCCAGAAAGCACATAGCTTTATCCTCTACTCATTGTGTTACATTTATATTTATTTCTGATACTTGTAAATGTTTATTTTTGGGGGGTTTTAAATTCCTCTTTATGTAATTTATCTATCATTGCTACACATTTTTACGGAGGATGTAGTGTATCAGAGAAATACAAATTTTAAAGTTTGATTTACAAAGTCATTTAACCAGAAATCCATATTTTCTCTCTTTTTGAATGTCTAAAAATAAAATTTTAAGCAAAGCAAAAAACATTTTCAAGGTGAAGAAACCACATACTGATACTAGCTGATACACTTAGAATACTTTTTAGCTATTTTACCATCCTGCACAGTGGCCAGGCAGTAACTGGGAATTACATTAATATGTATTAGCTTTGAATGAAATTGTGTTTTCTTCAGTATTTCCTTATTATCTAGCAGAACAAGTCCAAATATCTGCTCTTTTTCGATATTTTCCATGAGCTATCTACTCTTTCCTCACCAAACATATTTTGAATTATTCTGTGACATTTCATCATGAAGTACTATTCCTTTCTCCTGAATACAAAACATGCTCATTGCTAGCATTGAGCTAGTGGCTTTGTTTATTTTGGAGTGTCTTTCCCTGGCATCTCTTACACCTTTTCCTTACTATCCATGTCCTCCACATCCTTCATCAGTCAATTAACTACAATCTTCTACACAAAATCTTCCAACTTTTCAGGAGTCCCCCAGTAGTTTGATTCATCCCATTTAGATTACATCTAATTTTTCTCTATTGAGTTTTTACTTTCCATACTATAACCCTGTATGTATTGGCACATTATTTGAATTTTAAACTCCTTGGCAATAAAAACAGTGTCCTATATTTCTTTGAATATTTTACTGTGCATGGCTAAATGCAGAACACACTGTTGACTGGCTGATTTGATGAGAGGTCTAGGGCTATAGCAATCACATGCACATTACTCTTATACTCCTGGTGACTTTACCGTGCTCTATTTTTATGTTCAGGGATATCCACAGGGATAATTGGAAAGAAGGACTAAATTTGCTTCCTTTTTATTTGAGGTACTTGTTCATTCCTCCCCATACATTCTCACTTTGATTTTTCCCGAAATGATATGTGGTTATACAGACTTCTTAGTTTCCAAACATTCCATGTATCAGTTGTCAATCCACAGTCAAACATTCACTGATCCCTTGGCTCAAAACCTAAACCATGCTACACATTTTGCATATCCTTCATGCAGCGGACACAGTAATAGAGTTAATATGGAAATCAAAATTATCCAATTTAAATATATTTGTAAGAATAACCCACCTAATGAAAATAAGATTTTCAGTGTCATATCTGTATATTTTCTATGCACTCCTGTTTTATATAAAAAAAAAAAGCACATAGAGATTATAGTATTCAATGGCAAATATGCAGCATAGATCTTCGAAGATTCAAGAAAAATGGAGAGAAAATGATTTAGGTCAAAGTTCAATGTATCTTCTACTCTTAACAAAGCAAATCAACTGGTATATTTTCTTCATTCATGTACTTCTACAATTCTAAGAATTGCAAGAAATAAAGAAATTCAATGAATTACAGACAATTTATGGAATGGTGTCACTGTTTTTGCAATGTAAGCAAGCAGGAGCACAATGTGTTATCTTCCTCATTATGCCGACTTAATGTATTAGTTTGTAGCATATGGCATGTGAGCCTCATGATAGGAGAATAAACTTAGGATTTTACTTCATCTGCCAATAGGTGCCAACATTCATTCAGTTCCCTCCAGGCAGGGTAATTGTTCACATAACAGCAGGATGTACATCCAGACTCATGGCAATGGCTGAGAAATTGAGTTCATTTTACATTTTTCTCTCAAGCTTTTATTACACTATGTATTTCAGAGTAGTGACTTGATTTTTATGCAATTTAATCCTCTTGCTGTGAGCATCATTTCTGAGAACTTATGATCTTTTAGTTCATTCTTCATACAATAATGTGTTTATGTGTTTTGTATACAGCATTATTTTGATACCAACTATTCTGTCAAATGCTCTAAAATGAATCAATTCATACAAACCAAGCCAAATAAATCAGTCCTCAAAAAATATGCCATCTATTCCATTAAATAAGTAAAGGGTAAGAAACACTATTGCAGTGAAAAGGAGAACAACTGTAGACACTAAAATATGCACTGCTAATATCCAACCCTCTTATTTTGGCACATGCCACTTCTAACTGGCTCTTTTTCAGACACTGATTACCATAATATAATTTAAGTTCTGATGGAGATTTGGGCTGTAAAGGGAATTATGGAGTGTCTCTGAGTACAGCTGTTTCAGGTTAAGGCAGCATACAAGATAGTATTAATATATTAAGATATGTAAAAGATCAGAGAGATAGAAAGAAAGTGTTTCTAGGAACAAAGTGGAATTCATGAAATCAATAACCATATTTTTAATCCTTAAAAGAGAGTACCAGTTATATTACTATAACTATGTTTGTATCAAATAAACGCCTGGTGAATTCATTACGTGACAGATTTTTGATTTCAAGTAGCAAAAACCAAGCCTGCCTCTCTTTGCAGAAAACAATACATTTTGGAAGTGTGTTAGACAGGTCTTAGAAACCACAGGAAGATTGGAGAACCAGACTCAGAGGATAAGCCAAAGCCAGGGGACAGTGGGCTGTGGGAACCAGAGCCAGGGCCACACCTCTGGGATGACTCTGAGCCCATGTCACTGATGTATCTGCCATCCCTGCCTCTACTCCTGCTGCAGTCAATGTTCCAGTCACCACTTCCCGACATCTGGGATAGGAAAAGAAATTGCAATAGCTCTCTGCTCTAGGGGTCTCATTCTAGATTCAAAGTCTCACGCAAGAAATTAGGAGTTCCTAAACCTTGATCACTTGCTCACTCCTAACCATTCGAGACTGCTGAGAATGGTATCTTGTTCCTTCAGAATCCGACTCTTTTGAGAAGCACATAAGCCTCAGATAGATACCTGTAAATGTACAGACTTCAAACAAACTAACCTTTTCAACCTTTCTCTATCCATTTATTAATCACTTAATAATATGCTTTCTTATAGTTTCTAACAAATCCATTTTATCACTTTTAACACACAACAAAAACACTGTGAGTTATCTAGGGTAGATATTACTTTCTACATGTTATAGACAAAGATAATAACATTGAAAAATTTTAACTTACTTGCATGATTGAAACTCAGATCTTTGACTGAGGTCAAGTGTTCTTTCCACTACATTTAATTCATGGACAGAGTTCTATATTTTCCTTTCTCTCTTGCTTCACTTAAGTAATGTTGTTCAACAAAATGTTATAATTATCTTAAGTAATAAAGTTTGTGTATTTTTTTTTTTTTTTTTTTTTTTTTTTTTTTTTTTTTGGTATGCGGGACTCTCACTGTTGTGGCCTCTCCCGTTGAGGAGCACAGGCTCTGGACGCTCAGGCTCAGCGGCCATGGCTCACGGGCCCAGCCGCTCCACGGCATGTGGGATCTTCCCGGACCGGGGCACGAACCCATGTCCCCTGCATCGGCAGGCAGACTCTCAACCACTGCGCCACCAGGGAAGCCCTCACTTTTTTATTTGTTTACTAATTAACAATATATAAGGAATGGAAAATACACAGTATGACTTGTGGACTTATATTCACTCATTGTGAATTATTTCCCAAAATGCATATTGTAGTCAGCATACAAAAATGACTAATGAATAACCATATCTTATTTGAGGCCCAATTAATTGATTCCCAACAGTTTATATTCATGGTTTTTACTCATTTTAGAATGAATGAATTCTAGAGTGAAATTAGTCAATTTTAGTCTTCATTTTCTAAAATACTTTTTGAGAAAGATTTAAATATCACATATACAGAGACAAACTGATTGCAAATTGATCATCTTTATTTATTTTAAGCTTGGATTTCTAGATTTTCTACTTTATAGTCAATGACCCAAGCCCATGATTTATGTGGGATTAATTTAGGAATATAATAAAAGAACTGTTTGAGAACTTCTCTCTCAAGTAGCAGTGTGCCACTTACAATAAGCCATTTACATTTGCAGAACTGATTATACTCTAAGTGCTGGATAGTGAGCAGAGACACAAAACTTTAAGACTGCTTCAGCTACGTGAACATTTCTTCAGTGTTTCATTACTAATATCCTCAGGTTTGAACTGCTTGGAATTCTTTTGCAGTCATATATTTTCATATCTATGTACTGTAACAAAATAGTCACCAGTGCCAACCAGGACATCTTTCCTGAGCATAGACATTACAGGGTGGCTAAACTGTCATATAAAACATCTGCTAAAAGTAGAGAAAACTGGTAAATAAGGAATATGGAATGTTCAAGTACAGTTGAAATGTTTCACATTCAAAATGATTTTCATTATCCAGATTTTCATGAAAAAACTGTCTCTTGCAATAATATGAATTGCTTTACCTTGGTCACTTTCAAGGATACCTTAAGGCTAACAAGATTTTGTGGTTATAACCTCCATCTCTTTAAAAAATATTATGCTAATTGTGTCAAGAATAGTCTTAAATTTATTTTGAAATACTATATTACCTTGCACATTGCTGTGATTGTGAATGATAGCTAATTAACTTGGTATGATCATTAGGTGAACATGAGCTTTCCTTTCAATATTGATCAAAGTGCTATCATATTACATAACTGAAAACTGCTTAAATGATAAAATTTATAATATATGATGTATTAAGAATCTTGTCTGGCACATGTTAAGCCTCTGTATTATTCAAAATTAAAAGTATATAACAGGTTGATCATGTTTTATATACATACTGCATTGTTCTCAAAGCCAATCGAGAAGCAAAGAGAACACATTTTATTAAATTCTTATCCCATATTGTTCTCCCATCACAAAGGGGCTAAGAAAATAAATAATATTTATAATACAAGTAAAATAAGAAAATAGAGGTATAGTATAATTTGTATGCTAAGGACATCAGAAACAGTATAACCATGACTATTTTTCAAAATAAAAGATGAAATAATGTTTCTTTTAGTTAGGCTTCAAATAATACCACCTTTTCCAAATTCCTCATGGTCCTTTACATCAGGTATATAATTTTCCATCCTTCTGGAGAAGAAAAAAACTAATGTATTGCTATGGTCCAGGAAGTAGTAGACACAGTTGGAGCAACATTTCACAGCCTCTTTTTTTTTTTTTGTCTGATATGAAGTGGCTCTAATGCATTATCAACTGCTGAAGGAGATAAGGCAGACTGGTAAGTATCATCCAGAAGTCAAAGTGTATTGGAAAGAATAAAAGACAGGATGCCTAGGTTCTATTTCTGCATATGCCATAAAACAGCTGGGAGTTTTGAATTGCAAGGAGGTTTTCACCAAACTTAAGATGCAACCTCATCATTTTTAGGGGTGCCCAAACATTGTTACCAAAGTCCTCTGCTTGAACATGTAGATTAATAGAAAAATTACTACCTCATAAAATGGTCCATTCAGTTTCTTTCCTATTGAATTCCTTATGAGTGTCATTCCCCTGGGCACTCAGTCTTTTATATGTTCAAAAGACAAGCAATGCAATGTATGCCTTCCAACCTCACTCCACCTCATACAAAGTCTTCTCTTTTTCAGATATGTACAGTCTAACTTTGACAAATTATATGTTCTATAATGCTTTCTAAACACTCTATAATATCTAGAAAGTGTTTGGCAAATTACCAGCATGCTGATGAATGTTAAACTGAATTGAACTGTTTGCTTTTCTTAGTATATCATTGTTTACCAATGTTCTCTGTAACATAGATGTCCCACCAGAATTGAACACTAGGTATGTGTTCAATATCTAGTGTGGGTGGAATGTGGTGGAATATTGCTCCTCTTGGTCTAAAATCCATACTTCTTTTAATTGATTATCAATTATATTAGAATTTGAGGTTTCAAATGATATCATGCTTATATTGAGATGATATAATTATTTCCATAGATATTTTCATTAGGTTTTTTGTGTCTTCCTCATTCTGTACTTACCTCCCTTAATTTGTTCTAATCATACATGAATTCTGCATTATTCATTATTCATTTTATCTTGATTTTTCTAAAATATCTAAGTGCCACTCACCCAGAAACATTCCTATTGCCCTACTGTCTGATAACTACCACTTGTGAAGTGACACATGTGTGTCACCAACCCCTCTCCTAGTACCTGCAACTTGGACCTTCCCTCACACAGCTTCTGTGTGGCTATCTAACCTCCTGGTCATGGTTGTCTGGCCCAGACTGCACCATACCCCATCAAGCCTCAGTCCTGATTTAAAAAAAATTTTTTTTGATAAAATAAAAAAAAAAATTCAAGATGCTTATTTTTAGGGCATTCTGTACTCAAGAGAATCTTTGAATGAGAAATTCATTTTATGCTATTTAGGGCTCCAGTTCATTTAAGGCTGGATTAGAACTGTTTAGGTTTTGAGGTTTTGATGAATTGATTTGAGTTGTTCAGTATAGAATACCTAATTTCTAGAGAATCATATGCAGGAAGGGATACAATTCTGCCTTTATTCATTCTTCTGTGTTTTTCATGGCCTTGGAAATGCTGTGTTGGTTTTTATATGATTATTATAGCAAACATCTGGAATACCAGATGTGAGCAGACACATTAAGGGACATTTAATCTATACATTTAAGAATGAGTCAAGTTAATTAGAAAGCTCATTTCATTTCTGAAAGTGAGTTAGATAAGCCAAATCAATAGTAAAATTCTGTACAATCTGGAAGACAAAAGATTTAAAAAGAGAGCATATGGCACTTAAGACAAGAAATTTTATGTGAGTGTGTATGTGTGTCCATACAGAAATACAAACCCCTTTGCAAATCATATATGTTCCTGAGAAGAGAAGGTTAAATAAGTGGAGAAATCAATACATGCTTATATTATCTTATTCTATTAACTGTAGGATAATTGTATTTAGGTACATGGATCAGATATATAGATTTTAGTAAGTATACCTGGAAAAGTATACTATATAGTTCATATACTATATTTCAAGTTTCAGAGAGATTTTACCTTCTTTACTTATTTTCTGATTACTGAAATTTATGTTAGTAAAACTGTGTGTATATTTATACAGAAAAATATACAATAGATAAGATAATAGAAAAAAATGTGTATATTATGTAAACCTTTGGTTGTTCCTCAATAAATTCTGTTAACAGAGATTTAACTTAGAAAGGGGGTATTTAGTGTTTAAACCATCAAACAACTCTGGCCTCTAAATTTATTAAGCAACTCTGTTTTTAGAAGATGCCATCATGACATATTTGGAGACAGCTGAATTGGCATATGAGGAAACTTCTCCATAGTCAAGAATCAGAGCTGTAGAATTCTATAATTCAACTTGGTTCATTATGAAAACAAAGATGAGATGTGGCCTCTCATATGTCCATCACTCTGTTAAAAAATTACCTCATTTTTCTTACGAGATTTTATAAGAATTTATTCTCTTACTTTAGTTTGAAGAAGAATCAACTAGGGAGTTAGCCAAAGTACAGATTTTTGTGTCCTACAGAGCTAAGAAATCAAAATTTCTGGTCATTGGAACCCAGAAGTGTATATTTATAATAAAAACGTCAAAAATTTTGATGCTACTTACTGTACTGTGTCTAATTTTCATGTAAATGTATCAATATATAGATTAATATAAATGTATAAAGTCATTTTCATAATCCATACTTTTGATTAATCTCAAATTGCTAATATTCTCATGTGGATGCCTCACTTCATTCTATTTTTCAGTAGATGTCAATTGAAAGCATAGTATTTTTCAGCCCTGTACTAAGCCTGATCATATGAGATGAAGACCTTTCCCTAAAGGGACTTTAAATCTAATAAAAGAGACATAATTTAACAAATACTAATATTGAAGTGTGGCAAATGGAGAAAAAAACACAGCATAGTGGTAGCTGAGTGAATGTTGTAAATTTGAGGTTTTGGAGAAAAACAAAAAGGAAGATATCTCTTCCTCTCCTCAGATAGATCAGAGAGATATTTTGTAGAAGTAATGCTTGAGCTAAAACTTGAAAGAGAAATAAGAGGAACAAAGGGGGTTGGGTGTTTATTCAGAGGGAACAGCATGGACAAATGCAGAGAAGTGTAATGTACTTCAGAAGTAGAGAATGCAACTGGGAAATAATTGGAAAGGAAGGTGCAGGGAGGTTTGTACCTGATCAATGAAGCACCTTTAAATCACGTTGAAATATATGGATATTAGCTTGTAGGCAGTATAACCATTGTAGGAATTTAAGAAGACTAACATTATCAGACTTGTGTTTTAGAAAACCAATTAAGTGACAGTATGATGAAACTGGAGGCAGAGGTTGTTTAATACTTCAGGAGACAAAAATTGGGGCTTGAATAATTGCAGCAATCATGGGAGTGAAGAAGAGGAATCCTTTTCACAATTTTATAATTTCTATATTACAATGAACTTAGTTGATATATAAAAGCAGCCCCAATTCAATTTGAATGAATATAGGCCTTCAGAATGAAAATAAGTGACATTGAATGAAAGATAATAGGTAACGTAAGAACTAGCATATATTTGAATAGCAACTTGATAGAAAACACAATGATTAAACTGACTACCCTAGAGACCCATAGAAACTTAAAGCTACAGTAAACTTTAAAATCATCTTGTCCAAACCAGATAAGAGTTAGTTGCTTTCACTGCAGAATGAATGACTAGGGAGCTTAGCGTGTTCATTGAAAAACTTGTTTGATTCCTTCATATTGCAGGAATACAAGGAGCCATTTTTACCCTTTAAAACAATTTGCTGTGATTGAAAGAGTGAAAAGTTTGAGCTGGTAATGGTGTTTGACCTTACGTAGGATTATGATAGTAAAGCCAATATCTTCATATTTTATTTCCTGCATTTGTCTCATCATCGGGTTATGGGAAGACAGCTTATTTCACACTTATAGTCATTTTTACAGAAATCTTGCAGGGATTAAAAAATATATGGCTAAGCTTAACTAATTATAAGAACTTTCATGTTTTTATGCAACAATAATTTCTTTTAGGAATCTCTGCTTTAGATTATATTAATTATCAGCAAACCTTGTCCTATATGTTTCTATCCATCTGTCTATCTATATCATTTACCTATCCACATACATAAACATATGCATACACATATATACATGTGCATGCACATATTTATATATGCCCACACATATGAAACATGCAGCTATTTACACACACGTATACATATATTTTTGAGTATACAAAACATAGTCTATATATTTTTTGCACCAAAGTGTTGCCTAGTGTTCTGGACAAAAAATAAATTATTTCTTCAATAAAAATGAAGAAAAATATTAGAGATTTTTTTCTGCATTCAAATTATATTGCTTGTTGTTTTTATAATTTTGAGAAAAAAGCATAAGACAATAAATGCAATTTTACTACTTAATAAATTGTTAATAAACATACACATATATATTTTACCCAGCAGATACAATGTCACAAATTTTATTACCGGAAAAAACAAAACTTCATTTTTATTAAGGTTCTTTATATATATTTTGGCAAACGTATGTATACTTATCCTGTACAATGGCACCTAATGTGTAATTTTTACTTAAAATTTAAGGTATAGTCATAAATAGCTGGTATAAAATAGTTTTAAATATAAAATCTATTCTCATCAAAACCAACCTAGTTTTTCATTTTATTTTAAAATCTGGAGACAAAAGGGTAAATCAAAATAAGAATTCTATGCATTTTATATTATTGATGATGATGTTGAGACTGTCTTTGTTGCAGACATTAACATTTACATATTCTGTGTGGTTTTAAGATAAAGTCTGTAGTAATGATGCATTGAATTCTACAATTCAGAAAATCACCAGTAACATGAAGTTTTGAAAATTCTCTAATGTCATGATACCCAGTATTAACATACATACAAGTATGAAGTTTTTAAGAAAACAATCATCAGTGGAAACCGCAGAATGTCTAACACGTATTTAGATACCGTTAAAGTCAGCAAAGTTTCATGAAATATTAATGTAGTTTTCAAGAGTTGTGCTCAAATTTAGTGATTAATAATTGATTAGTCTGTAAGACAGATGTATTGTACAATAGTATCAGCACTATACAAAATTTAACTGAAAAATTAAATTTAATCTAAATCCTCCCCCCTTTTTCACAAAAAGAGAAGAACAGTTAAAGTACTCCTCTTCTTATCTGTGGCATTCTGAAACCTACAGTCTCTACTCATTCTCTGTTCCTTATTAAAAATTAATGAAGCACAGAGCCATCTTGGAGAAAAATGAATATTACAAGAATATATTCCAATTTTAAAGGAAAAGATGTGATGAACCCAAAACAGTAAGTCATTTTTGGTGAATAAAAATACAGTGATGAAAATAAAACACAAAGGAGAAGGAGTCATAGCAAGCTTTACAGTTTGCCAGTTGCTTCAAAGGTGATCATGTGGTCACTAGAGTCAGTATGTACAAAATTATTGCTCAAGTTTATAAACCAGGGCTAATTTTATGTTTCATTCTTCCTAGAATTCAGACAAGACTAAAGAGAGTTAATAAGCTAAATTTTAATTTCCATAAAGATGGGGGAAAATGCATCTTAGGGGAATTGAGAATTAAGGTTCAAATGCCCAGGACAATTAGTCTAAAATTACCCATAGACTTTTGCAATAAAGGTGAGGTTAAACATGGAAAATTTGCCTAAATATTGTATGACATCAGCAAATAGAATGCACCTTATAAAACCAACCCAAACCAAACCAAAACCTCTCTCTCTCTGTGACTGGTGCACACGTGTCATGTGCATGTGTTCAGGTATATCTATTTTTTAAAACCAGGTTTACATAGACTGACTTTTACTCCTATCTTTTTATTGTGAAATAATTGATCCATAAGAAGTGTTAGATACATGAATGTATTATGAAGCATAATAGTAAACTCACTCTCCATTTAAAGAAAGAGAACATTAGAACATTACCATTTTTTAGTGCTTTTTAGTTTTTAACCAATCTATCTTTCAGCCTTTCTCTCAGAGAAGGAGAAGACACACACACACACACACACACACACACACACACAAACATACACACACAATTTCCAAACTGGTTTCTTTGAGTGTTCTCTTTATTTTTGTAATGTATATATATATGTGTGTATATATACATATATATATACATTATATATATATATATCACATTTTTATTAATTTTCAGTTTTTGCCTTGTTTTATAAAAATGTTTTCATAATGTATGTATTTTCTATTTTTACATTTTGGTATGCATTACTATAATGCAATCATTTTTATTTTTGTACTCTATTCATTCAGTGAAAAATTATTTAACCATTCTCTGTAGACATTATGTTGTTTTCAGGTGTATAACATTAAAAATAATGCTTCTATGGTGTTTTATTTTTTGTTTCCTGGGACAGATGCACAAGGGTTTACTTGTTTACAAGGTGTCACTAAATTATTTTCCAGAGTAATTATATCAGTTTTAACCCACAAGCAGTATATGAGAGTTTCTGAGGACCATAAGTGTGCCAGCATTTTATATTCTTACAAATTTGAATTCTTGCCAAATTAGTCGTACAGAATATTATTTCAGTGTAGTTTTAATTATAAATTTCCTGATATCTAACGCTGAGCATATTTTCACATATTTATTGACCATTATGTCATCGTCTGATATGCTTGTTTATAACTTTTACCTATTTCTCTAGTAGTTTGTATTTTTTTAATTAGTATCTTTTAATTATTCTGCCAACTAATCCTTTGTTAATTAGATGTGAAGCAACTATTTTTCTTCCACCATGTGGATTATGATTTTTTACTTCTTTATGATACTTACTTTTAAAATAAACCCTGATCACATAGAATGCAAATAACTAAATGAAAGTGATTTTGCTGAAAATTCCTGAAAGACTTTGATGATTCAGAGCAGCAGAAGTAGGTAGATTACTTAACAGTTTAACTTGCATGAATGTGAAAGCCATAGTTCCCACTTGAGAGCCATAGAATATGGGAATGGACACAAAGGCCTGAACTTCAGGTTATAATATCTATTCCTGAGATCCAGGGAAGGGGGGAAAATCTTTATGGATTTGATGGTGACAAGAATCTTATTACAGTCAAAGAGAGCATGAGAAAGAGGAAAAAAAGGAGATATTTGAAAACTAAAATGATCTACAAATTTCTAAAACTGTTAGGACAAATGTAAGTATAACAAGGCTGACTTTCATGTAAAATGGATGAATGTTTCAATTAGAATATTTAACTAACAGTTATGCTGATCCCATTATTGTCCCAAGAGCATTAGACGAGGGGAAATCACTGCTCATTATAACTACAAATTTTCAGATAAATTCAATGAAACGCTTTCACAATCCTTGGTAACAAATACATGTAAAATATTTAGGTTTCTTTGGATCATGGTAACAACTTTGTCAATTCTAGCTTGTACTAATTTTGAAATCCTCCAATCACAATGAAGTGATATACAGGGTTTTAGACTAACTCTCATATCAGTGTTTGGAGACAATTCTCTATTATGTCTCTGCATGTATATCAGCTTTGGTACTGGACTGAATTCCAAGAATGTTTGTACAGCAAGCAGCCTTGGAAAATAGGAAAGGTGTCCCCATTCAGAATTGCAGACAGGTTTGTTTTCAGACCAGCTAAAAGAGATAACATCTCCTTCTTGGAAAAGTGAAGACAGGTTTGGCAGCAGCAATTTTTTTTAAAGGTTGGGGTTTCCTAACCTCAGTGTCCTTCAGCTGTGATGCTAACACACTGTGTGCAACATCCACCTGAGCCCAGCTCTGCTTCAACTCCTTGGAACTTGGGGGCCGAGGAGAAGTGCTGCACTATCCCATGTGTGATGTGGAATAAAGGAATAATGTCTTTTGTCTCTTACCCAAGAGTCTCATGTCTTCTGCCAGCATCCATGCAAGTGTGGTAGGATAATGTGTTAGTTTGCAAAGAGAGTAATATCTCAGGTCCTCCACAGTTATTGAAATATAAAATTATGCTTCTTTCACTATTATTTCTTTGTAAGTCCATGCTTCCATGCTTTTATGTCTATCATTTCCACTCACCCTTATGAAACCCCCTGATAGTTCCTCCCATAATAAAATGGCTTAGGAATTCTTGTGGAACTAGAGAAAAAATTATCTTAAGTTGAGTGTTTCTCAGTTATCCTATACAAGTTGTCTTTCAAATTTGCTATTGTATAAATCTTTTAAACCAAAGAGTAGAATTTTCTGAGATGGCTAGTATGGTGAAACAACATTGTGAAAAATTGAACACTTCAAATAAACTTAAATTTTAAAAATGATTAATTATTATTTACCTATTCTTTGTATGAAGGATGCTGAATCTAGTGTAAATTTATAATGCACCAAATTAATTACTAAAATATATTAAGTTTAGTTATGAGAAATGTGACATCTCTAGTTCATATACATGTGTACCCTAAAAAAGAGATAAGGAAATCTCTCTTAATTTTGCTTTAGTAGAAGACATAAAAATTCTCAACTATTGTAAGTAATCCAAGATATACAATGTGCAATAAAAGAGGTTTGATTATGGATATGAGTTATATTTTCATATTTAGTGTCTCAATGACTGGATGCTTGCTCAGAATGTCATAAAAGGGATTTCCTATTAGCTGCCATATTATGAGACATATGACTCTAAGACTCAATGATTTTATAGCTTTCAGAAATTAAAAGAAATTCACACAGTATTTTTAATATGTTTTTCTAACAATCTAATTGCAAGATTATATTTTTTGCACCATTAGATTAATTCTCCAGTTTTATCCCTTACATATGCTGAAAATAAGGCACATTTTTAGATACACTGGATTATTCCAGGGCTTATATACATGCAGTTTTATATAAATTTCTAGGAACTTGTATATTCAGAAAGTTTAATTCATACAGATAAGCCCTATAACTCATAAATGTATATAAAATTTACTCAATATTTGAGTCTTTTAATTGTGAAAAATAAGCGATATCTCCTCTTCAAGAAACAAAGTTCTTCAGAGACCTATACATTTATTTCCTTGAAACATTCAATTTCATTTAAACAGCTCATGCAGCTCAATATCCAAAAAACAAACAACCCAATCAGTCGGCAGAAGACCTAAATAGACATTTAGCCAAGGAAGACCTGTAGATGACCAAGAGGCACATGAAAAGATGCTCATCATTACTAATTATTAGAGAGACGCAGATCAAAACTACAATGAAATATCACCTCACATCAGTTAGAATGTCCATCATCAAAATGTCTACAAACAATAAATACTAGACAGGGTGTGGTGAAAAGGGAAACCTCCTACACTGTTGGTGAGAATGTAAATTGGTACAGCCAATATGGAGAACAGTATGGAGATTCCTTAAAAAATGTAAAAATATAGTTACCCATATGATCCAGCACTCCAACTCCTGGGCTTATATCTGGAGAAAACCATGGTTTGAAAGGATGAATGTACCCTAATGTTCATTGCAGTGCTGTTTACTATAGCCAAATCATTGAAGCAACCTAAATGTTTATCGACAGATGAATGGATAAAGAAGATGTGGAATATTACTCAACTATTGAATGAAATAATGCCCTTTGCACCAACATGGATGGGCCTGGAAATTATCATACTAAGTGAAGTAAGTCATAGAAAGACTACTATTGTATGATATCATTTATATGCAGAATCTAAAAAAAGTGATATAGATGAACTTATTTACAAAAGAGAAACAGGCCTACAGACTAAGAAAACAAACTTATGGTTACCAAAGGGGAAAGGTTCAGGGGAGGGATAAATTGGGAGTTTGGGATTGACATATACACACTACTATATTTAAAATAGATAACCAACAAGGAACAGGGAACTCTGTATAACACAGGAAACTCTGCTCAGTACTCTGTAATAACCTAAATGGGAAAACAATTTGAAAAAGTGTAGATACATGCATATGTATAACTGAATCACTTTGCTGTACACCTGAAACTAACACAACATTGTTAATCAACTACACTCCGATATAAAATAAAAATAAAAAAATAAACAGATGAATGGATAAGGAAGATGTGGCACATATATACAATGGAATATTACTCAGCTATAAAAACGAATGAAGTAATGCCATTTGCAGCAACCTGGATGAACACAGAGATCATCATACTAAGTGAAGTAAATCAGAGAGGAAGACAAATAGCATATGATATCACTTATAAGTGGAATCTAAAAATATATATATATACAAATGAATTTACCTAAAAAACAGAAATAGAACCACAGACACAGGAAAAAAAACTTATGCTTACCTAAGGGGAAAGAGTTGGGGGAGGGAAAATTAGGAGTTTGAGATTAACAGGTACATTCTAATATATGTAAAATAGATAATTAACAAGGACCTACTATATAGCACAATACTTGTAATAACCTTAAGGGAAAAGAATCTGACAAAGAAATATATGCATATGCATATGCATATATATATATATATATATGTATAACTGAATCACTTTGCTGTACACCTAACACAACATTGTAAATCAACTATACTTCTATAAAAATAAAGTGACAAAGAAATTAAAGTTAAAAAAATAATGTATATTATGACTTCAAACTTAAAAATATCAAGGCTAATAAATGTACTATATAATTAAATTCAAGGACAACAAGTATTGGTTTGAAAATGTCTTTTCTCTCTTAGTAACATAAAGTCAGGGTAATTACTTGTGGGACAAAATTTAATAAATGCTTAATGCAAAGTATGAAAGCTAAGGGGTTTCCCTATGGATAAAACTACTGAAATATTTAACTTAATGAAAACATGATGATCCAAAACCTATGGGAGACAGCAAAAGCAGTTCTAAGAGGGAAGTTTATAGAAATACAATCCTACCTCAAGAAACAAGAAAAATCTCAAATAAACAATCTAACCTTACTCCTAAAGCAACTAGAGAAAGAAGACCAAACAAAACCCAAAGTTAGTAGAAGGAAAGAAATCATAAAAATCAGAGCAGAAATAAATGAAATAGATGTGAAAAAAACAATAGCAAAGATCAATAAAACTAAAAGCTGTTTTTTTGAGAAGATAAAATTGATAAAACTTTAGCCAGACTCATCAAGAATAAGGGATAAGACTCAAATCAATAAAATTAGAAATGAAAATGGAGAAGTTACAAAGGACACTGCAGAAATACAAAGGATCATAAGAGACTACTACAAGCAACTATATTCCAATTAAATGGACAGCCTGGAAGAAATGGACAATTTCTTAGAAAGGTACAACTTTCCAAGACTGAACCAGGAAGAAATAGAAAATATGAACAGACCAATCACAAGTAATGAAATTAAACTGTGATTTAAAAACTTCCAAAAAACACAGTCCCAGGACCAGATACCTTTACAGGTGAATTTTATCAAACATTTAGAGAAAAGCTGACAACTATCCTTCTCAAATCTTTCCAAAAAATTGCAGAGGGAGGAACACTCCCAAACTCATTCTACGAGGCCACCATCATCCTGATACCAAAACCAGAAAATATATCACAAAAAAAGAAAATTACAGGCCAATATCCCTGATGATCATAGATACAAAAATCCTCAACAAAATACTAGCAAACCAAATCCAACAACACATAAAAAGGATTATGCACCATGATCAAGTGGGATTTATCCTGGCGATGCAAGGATTCTTCAATATACTCAAATCAATCAATGTGATACACCATATTTGCAAATTGAAGGATAAAAACCATATGATGGTCTCAATAGATGAAGAAAAAGCTTTCGACAAAATTCAATACCCATTTATGCTAAAAGTGTTACAGAAAGTGGGCATAGAGGGAATCTACCTCAACATAATAAAGGTAATAATATATGACAAACCCACAGCAAACATCATTCTCAATGGTGAGAAAATGAAAGCATTTCATCTAAGATAGGAACAAGACAAGGGTGCCCACTCTTGCCACTATTATTTAACATAGTTTTGGAAGTCCTAGCCATGGCAATCAGAGAAGAAAAAGGAATCCAAATTGGAAAAGAAGAAGTAATACTGTCACTGTTTGTAGATGACATGATACTATACATAGAAAATCCAAAGATGCCACCAGAAAACTACTAGAACTAATCAGTGAATTTGGTAAAGTCACAGGATACAAAATTAATGCACAGAAATCTCTTGCATTCCTATACACTAACAACAAAAGAGCAGAAAGAGAAATTAAACAATTCCATTTACCATTGCAACAAAAAGAATAAAATACCTAGGAATAAACATATCTAAGGAGGCAAAAGATGACACAAACAGATGGAGAGATATACATTGTCCTTGGATTGGAAGAATCAATACTTTGAAAATTACTACACTACCCAAAGCAATCAAATTCAATGCAATCCCTATCAAATTACCAATGACATTTGTGATAGAAGTAGAACAAAAAAATGTACAATTTGTATGGAAACACAAAAGACCTCAAATAGCAAAAGCAATCTTGAGAAAGAAAAACAGAGCTGGAGGAATCAGACTCCCTGACTTCAGACAGTACTCCAGTGCTACAGTAATCAAGATAGTATGGTACTGGCACAAAAACAGAAATATAGATAAATGGAACAGGAGAGAAGGCCCAGAGATAAACCCACACACCTATGCTCACCTAATCTGTGAGAAAGGAGGCCAGAATAAACAATGCAGGAAAGACAGCCTCTTTAATAAGTGTTGCTGGGCAAATTGGACAGCTACATGTAAAGGAATGAAATTAGAACAGTCCCTAACACTATACACAAAGATAAACTCAAAATGGATTAAAGACCTAAATGTAAGCAGAGACACTATAAAACTCTTAGAGGAAAATATAGGAAGAACACTCTTTGGCATAAAATTCAGCAAGATCTTTTTTGGCCCACCTCCTAGAGAAATGGAAATAAAAACAAACAAAAAAAAACAAATGGGACCTAATGAAACTTGAAAGCTTTTACATAGCAAATGAAACTATAAATATGATGAAAAGACAAGCCTCAGAATGGGAAAAAATATTTGCAAATGAAGTAACTGACAAAGGATTAATCTCCAAAATATATAAACAGCTCATGCAGCTCAATATCAAAAAAAAAAAAAAAAAAAATCAAAAAAGGGGCAGAAGACCTAAATAGACATTTCTCCAAAGAAGATACACAGGTGGCCAAGAGGCACATGAAAAGATGCTCAACATCACTAATTATTAGAGAAATGCAGATCAAAACTATAACGAGATATCACTTCACACCTGTCAGAATGGCCATCATCACAATATCTACAAACAGTAAATGCTGGAGAGGGTGTGGAAAAAAGGGAACCCTCTTGCACTGTTGGTGGGAATGTAAATTGACACAGCCACTACAGAGAACATTATGGAGGTTCCTTAAAAAACTAAAAGTAGAACTACCTTATGACCCAGCAATCCCACTACTGAGCATATACACAGAGAAAATCATAATACAAAATGACACATGAACCACAATGTTCACAGCAAACTTATTTACAATAGCCAGGACATGGAAACAGCCTAAATGTCCATCAACAGAGGAATGGATAAAGAAGATGTGTACATATATATGATGGAATATTACTCAGCCATAAAAAGGAACAAAATTGGGTCATTTGCAGAGACATGGATGGACCTAGAGACCTCATATGAAGTAAGTCAGAGAGAGAAAAACAAATATCGTATATTAATGCATATAGGTGGAATCTAAGAAAATTAGTATGGATGATCTTATTTACAACGCAGAAATGGAGCCACAGACATAGAGAACAAATGTATAGATACCAAGGGGGAAAGGAGTGTTGGGATGAACTGGGAGATTGAGATTGACATATATACACTGTTGATACTATGTATAAAACAGATAACTAATGAGAACCTACTGTTCTCATTAGCACAGGAAACTCTACTCAGTGCTCTGCGGTGACCTAAATATCAAGAAAATCCAAAAAAGAGGGGGTATAGGTATACATTTAGCTGATTTACTTTGCTGTGCAATATAAACTAACACAACATTATAAAACAGCTATACTCCAATAAAAATTTATAAAAATATATTTGACTCATACTATAAGTCTAGCTCATTAAACAGGAAAAAAGGAAAAACTCTGACCTAACTTAGTAGGTTAAATTGCTTTAATCTATCATTTCTTGTGGATGTTTGTTTTAATGTTGGGCTATGAGGAAAACATAGCTGTTTTATTCTAAAAAGAGAGCTAGATGGAGATAGCAATAGAGACAGAGAGGCAGAGAAAGAAAAAGACTGACAGAAAAAGAGAGACAGTGAGAGAGAGGAAAAAAAAATTGAAAGTAGTGGCTTTTAGCAATGATGATAATCATGTTTTAGGTGGCAAAATGAGATGCATGCAAATGTCTCTGTACCCTGAAAACATTCAATTCAGAGTGACCTGTGGCAATAAATTACTAGCAGGAAGCTTCAGGTCCTAGTCTTGTAATTTCATCAAGATCTACAAGATGTAACCTTGAAAACTGCATGGTGTGAGGACGAATTGATGCCCTTGTTTTTTCAGACAGCTGAGTTTGATGCACAAGATTCTGACTTCTTGTCTCTCTGTAGCCATATATGGTCATTGTTAATAATTAAGTAGAAATTTGTTATCCTTTTGTCAAATGTATTTCTGATGTTGCTCTTCCTAGCTTCCATTAAGAAATCCCTTGATTAAATTTTAAAGTCTTAAACAATTTGAGAGTCTGAGAGCACTGGATACAAACTACAATTTGAATGTTTTGCAGAGGAAAGTCATATTCTCTTTGGGAGTGGGAAAAATAATGTCAGACATTTAGTATGCAGCCCCCTGATTCCTTTTCAAGACACGATAGTACAGATTTGATTACCAACTCTGTAGCTGGTTCTTGTAAGTCATTAATTTTCCTGACTCCTTTTTTGTAGATATTTAAAATATACTGCTTAAAATATTTGAAAATATTTTAATGTAAGCAAGTAGACATTTAAACTCTTAATCACTCCAATTGTTACATAATTTGATAAAAAGAAAATACTGAACAAATGCATATTTACAAAAATAAACTTAAAACTGTAATTCCTCTTTATAATTTGTTTATAATATTCTCAAATAATTTTTAGGAAAGGAAACAAAGAGAAAAAGAGCTCAATAGTGAAATATAATTTTCCTGATTTATGCTTTGAAAAATATGAGTAACTTTAATTTCTAATCATATTAAAAATTAAATCATATGCATTAATTCAAAGCAGATTGGTATGAATATGCTGCACTTTGGGGGTATATCATAATTATTGTATATAGTTTGGAAAAATAAAACAAGCTTTAAATCTAGAGCACATATAATTCAAAAACCAAAATATGGCATTAATTTTCTATTATAATTAACACGAAGCAGAACAGAGTGTGTATTGTTAAGTGATATTCCACAGTGACATAATGAAATGTTTTCTGCAGATTTTTACTTTCTTTTATTTGGGTAAATGTTATACGGGTTTATTTCTCCTCTCTGTACATCATTTCCCCTTTTGCTTTGATAAAATGGCTGAAAATAAAATATATATTTATAGTGCTTAGAACTACTCTCCTCAGGAACTTTATTTTTGTGTTGATGCATTCCCTTAATAACTCATCTTCTATTTTGACCACTGTAATCATTACATTTACATCATATGTGTGTCTCTTTCATTTTGAGATGAGAGAATGAGAAGCCACATGACTATTTATTTAGGAATTCTCTCTGGGTTTGAGTTATGTTTTGCCTATTATAAACCCTGAATCTAAAGGAAAGTGCTAAAAATTAAAATTGCACTACTCTGGTCATATTGCCCTTCTCCCCACTCCCATTGTCACACTTGGCCTGTTATGAACTCTAAAGAGTTCATGTTCATGTTCCATTACTCTTATGTTTGACCTCCTCCCAGGCCTTGGCTGCTGAAACCTGACTATGCAAACCAAGTTGAGTTGTATGTGTTGTTGATCTAGAGAGAAGCTGGCATAGACATCGCCTCCTCTCCTGCTCTCTCTCAGGGGAGCAGCCTCCTCAGGCTGGCTCTGGCCGTGGCCCCTGACCCAGTTGATCCTATGCAATTGCTCTCTTCTAACGTTACAGAGTGTTCTGAAAGAGAAAGAAGTAGATAGCCTCAGGTTTGTGAATGGAATCTCTCACCCACATGACATTCAATGAGTCAATCATTACAAACTGTTTTTGCATGAAAAAGAATAAGAATGATAATTTGTGCTTTGCAGTGTGGCTTTGAGGACTGAGATTATATATATACATATATATGAATGTATATGCATATCTATATATGTAATTTTTATGTAAGTTTGCAGGATTCTGAAATATAGTAGGCTATCAATAAATGGTTAATGTCTTTTGTTACCTTCATTTAAATCCTAGACCCAGACCCTTGTGTAGAAACTACAGTTTTGACTTGGTTATTAAGTCAACTCATCAGTGTTAAAGGTTTGGGCAAGACGGTGGTTCTCTACAATGGTTTAAAACATTAAAATCACTGTCTGGAGAAGGAGAGGTTTGAAAAATATTGATGTATAGGTCCCTCCTCCACAGACTGGTATATTTGAGCTGGGTCGTGGCCTTGGAGTTGGGAATTTTAAAAGCTCCTTGGATGATTCTAATGCACAGCCAAGGTTAAGAACAACTAATATAGAAGCCAAATGTCTCTGATGTATTTTTAGTTTAACAAGAACTTCATGATATACAAAGGCCTGCACTGGTTTTCAAACCAAGATATATCCTCTGCAAGGGTATATTTGGAAATGCTTACAGGAGGTTTTATTTTTCACAGTGACTGGTGGTGTCACTGGTTTTATACAGGGGACCAGGGATGTAAACAATCTCCCTGGCAAGGGAGTGTCACTGCCATTCATCCATGATCAAAAGACACTGAGATTGCAAAGACATGTTTCTACCATTATTTTCTCCTTCTATATATTTCCTTCCTTCCTTCCTTCCTTCCTTCCTTCCTCCCTTCCTCCCTTCCTTGCTTCCTTCCTTCCTCCTTCTTTGCATCTTTTCCTTTCTTTTAAATTAGCATTCTGTTTTTTTTATTTTGTTTTAATTTTTTAAGTATACTGTATATTATTAGAGAAAGTAAAATAAGAGATTGAATTTGCCTATGCCTCCCAGAAGACAAATTAAGATGATTTTAGACAAAGTTGGACAGGGAAGGATTGCAGTATCTAGCATACACAACAGACAGACGTTTTGTTCATGCTGTCCTGAACGATCCTTTAACAATGCTGGGTCAGTAGGTATCTGCTCCATTTACTCCTGCCCATCCTTGTTCTGAGATGGTGAAAAATAAAAAATCCAAAAATGTAATTTGTACGCTTTTCCCATTGATTATACAATACTCCCAGGCTGCCTTAGAGTACTGAAACAGCAGCAATAATTAGTACTTATTGAACACCCATTGGGTACATACCTAGCACCACATAGTAGACCACTGTGTGACTCTTTAATAATTCTGCTACTGCAGTCTTCAATGGAAAATAGATAGTCAAATAGTACTTTTATATTATGTAAAAATCTATCTTTTCAGGCATGTGGTCAAATTTAAATATAATTTATAATTTTTCTCTGCTGATTGGATTTATAAAGATTTCTTCTTCTCTCTCTCGGTTCTAAAAAATTCCTAGGTAACTATAACTGCCAAATGAAAAACAGCAGTAACTTCTTCTGGCATAATTATTTAAGTAGGATGAAATATTGCCAGTGTTAATGCAAGACACGGGTTTTGACTGTGGTATTTTTCAATGATTATCTGAACCTCATTTGTGCAGAGTCTAAACACAAAGGATATAAAGAGCTTATATTATAGAAAACCCTTGTTTTACACACAGGCAGAGGGAAATCTTGCAGATACACTGAACGTTAAAGGAGCTAAAGAATCACATCATTATACTATTTCCTACGATTGGACTTCTGGTTTGCTTTATTCCTTTCAACTCTTACTTTTTTTAAGTCAATCACTAAAATGCAAAAATTTGGTTTGGAATGTGTGAAAAAGAGCTATTGAGTTGATAAGCAAGTCAATGACATAAGTATAGCACACTGAAATTTTCATAATTATATGACTCCTTATATCTAATATCCCTGGATGTAAATAATAGCAATTCATATTTTCCTAGAAAGGAAATCAGCATATGAAACAAATAAATTAAATTTGCCAATGATCTATATAAATTTGAGTGTTCAAGTGTTATAAATGAAGAAATAAATGAATAACACTGAATTAACTAGGAACTGTACATGAGAATTTTATAAATTTTATAAATTATAAAATGATCTAATGCTTCTGCTTGTCCTTTGGTTTCTTTTAAGTAACTAATATCATAATATAATGTTGCAAGTGGAAAAAACATGTATTCCCCAGAATGCTGTTAATGAAGAAGTCTTTTTGATCTTGTCCATTCATTTTTTTAACATCTTTATTGCAGTATAATTGCTTTACAATGGTGTTTTAGTTTCTGCTTTATAACAAAATGAATCAGTTATACATATACATATGTTCCCATATCTCTTCCCTCTTGCATCTCCCTCCCTCCCAAACTCCCTACCCCACCCCTCTAGGTGGTCACAAACCACCTAGCTGATCTCACTGTGTTATGTGGCTGCTTCCCACTAGATATCTATTTTACGTTTGGTAATGTATATATGTCCATGCCACTCTCTCACTTTGTCACAGCTTACCCTTCGCCCTCCCCATATCCTCAAGTCCATTCTCTAGTAGGTCTGTGTCTTTATTCCCATCTTACCCCTAGTTTCTTCATGACATTTTAAAATTTTTTCTTAGATTCCATATATATATGTTAGCATAACGTATTTGTTTTTCTCTTTCTGACTTACTTCACTCTATATGACAGACTCTAGGTCCATCCACCTCACTACAAATATCTCAATTTCATTTCATTTTCTTTTTTCTTTTTTTTTTGCGATACGCAGACCTCTCACTGTTGTGACCTCTCGTGTTGCAGAACACAGGCTGCGGACGTGCAGGCTCAGTGGCCATGGCTCACGGGACTAGCCACTCCACGGCACGTGGGATCTTCCCGGTCCAGGGCACGAACCAGTGTCCCCTGCATCGGCAGGCAGACTCTCAACCACTGTGCCACCAGGGAAGCCGCACATTTCGTTTCTTTTTATGGCTGAGTAATATTCCATTGTATATATGTGCCACATCTTCTTTATCCATTCATCCGATTATGGACACTTAGGTTGCTTCCATGTCCTGGCTATTGTAAATAGCACTGCAATGAACATTTTGGTACATGACTCTTTTTGAATTATGGTTTTCTCAGGGTATATGCCCAGTAGTGGGATTGCTGGGTCATATGTTAGTTCTATTTTCATATTTTTAAGGAACCTCCATACTGTTCTCCATAGTGGCTGTATCAATTTACATTCCCACCAACAGTGCAAGAGTGTTCCCTTTTCTCCACACCCTCTCCAGCATTTATTGTTTCTAGATTTTTTGATTATGGCCATTCTGACTGGTGTGAGATGATATCTCATTTTAGTTTTGATTTTCATTTCTCTAATGATTAATGATGTTGAGCATTCTTTCATGTGTTTTTTGGCAATTTGCATATCTTCTTTGGAGAAATGTCTATTTAGGTCTTCTACTCATTTTTGGATTGGGTTGGTTGTTTTTTGTTGTTGTTGTTATTGAGCTGCATGAGCTGCTTGTAAATCTTGCAGATTAATCCTTTGTCAGTTGCTTCATTTACAAATATTTTCTCCCATTCTGAGGGTTGCTTTTTGGTCTTGTTTATGGTTTCCTTTGCTGTGCAAAAGCTTTTAAGTTTCATTAGGTCCCATTTGTTTCTTTTTGTTTTTATTTCCATTTCTCTAGGAGGTGGGTCAAAAAGGATCTTGCTGTGATTTTTGTCATAGAGTGTTCTGCCTTGTTTTCCTCTAAGAGTTTGAGAGTTTCTGGCCTTACATTTAGTTCTTTAATCCATATTGAGCTTATTTTTGTGTATTGTGTTAGGGAGTGTTCTAATCTCATACATGTACCTGTACCTGTCCAGTTTTCCCAGCACCACTTATTGAAGAGGCTGTCTTTTCTCCACTGTATGTTCTTGCCACCTGTATCAAAGATAAGGTGACCATATGAGAGTGGGTTTATCTCTGGGCTTTCTATCCTGTTCCATTGATCTATATTTCTGTCTTTGTGCCAGTACCATACTGTCTTGCTTACTGTAGATTTGTAGTATAGTCTGAAGTCAGGGAGCCTGATTCCTCCAGCTCCATTTTTCGTTCTCAGGATTGCTTTGGCTATTCGGGGTCTTTTGTGTTTCCATACAAATTGTGAAATTTTTTGTTCTAGTTCTGTGAAAAATGCCAGTGGTAGTCTGATAGGGATTGCATTGAATCTGTAGATTGCTTTGGGTAGTAGAGTCATTTTCACAATGTTGATTCTTCCAATCCAAGAACATGGTATATCTCTCCATCTATTTGTATCATCTTTAATTTCTTTCATCAGTGTCTTATAATTTTCTGCATACAGGTCTTTTGTCTCCTTAGGTAGGTTTATTCCTAGATATTTTATTCTTTTTGTTGCAATGGTAAATGGGAGTGTTTTCTTAATTTCACTTTCAGATTTTTCATCATTAGTGTATACAAATGCCAGAGATCTCTGTGCATTAATTTTGTATCCTGCTACTTTACCAAATTCATTGATTAGCTCTAGTAGTTTTCTGGTAGCATATTTAGGATTCTCTATGTATAGTATCATGTCATCCAGAAACAGTGACAGCTTTATTTCTTCTTTTCTGATTTGGATTCCTTTTATTTCCTTTCTTCTCTGATTGTGGTGGTTAAAACTTCCAAAACTATGTTGAATAAGAGTGGTGAGAGTGGGCAACCTGTGTTGTTCCTAACTTAGTGGAAATGGTTTCAGTTTTTCACCATTGAGGACAATATTGGCTGTGGGTTTGTCATATATGGCCTTTATTGTGTTGAGGAAAGTTCCCACTATGCTTACTCTCTGCATGATTTTTATCATAAATGGGTGCTGAATTTTGTCGAAAACTTACTCTGCGTCTATTGAGATGATCATATGATTTTTGTCCTTCACTTAGTTAATACGGTGTATCACATTGATTGATTTGTGTATATTGATGAATCCTTGCATTCCTGGGATAAACCCACTTGATCATGGTGTAGATCCTTTTAATGTGTCGTTGGATTCCATTTGCTAGTATTTTTTTGAGGATTTTCGTTTCTATGTTCATCAGTAATATTGGCCTGTAGTTTTCTTTCTTTGTGGCATCCTTGTCTGGTTTTGGTATCAGGGTGATGGTGGCCTCATAGAATGAGTTTGGGAGTGTTCCTCCCTCTGATGTATTTTGGAAGAGTTTGAGAAGGCTAGGTGTTAGCTCTTCTCTAAATGTTTTATAGAATTCACCAGTGAAGCCATCTGGTCCTGGGCTTTTGTTTCTTGGAAGAATTTTAATCACACTTTTAGTTTCAGTGCTTGCAATTGGTCTGTTCATATTTTCTATTTCTTCCTGGTTCAGTCTCGGTGGGTTCTGCATTTCTAAGAATTTGCCTATTTCTTCCAGGGTGTCTATTTTATTGGCATAGTGCTGCTTGTAGTAATGTATCATGCCCTTTGTGTTTTTGCAATGTCAATTGTTACTTCTCCTTTTTCATTTCTAATTCTATTGATTTGAGGCTTCTCCCTTTTTTTCTTGATGTGTCTGTCTAATGGTTTATCAATTTTGTTTATCTTCTCAAAGAACCAGCTTTTAGTTTTACTGATCTTTGCTATCATTTCCTTCATTTCTTTTTCATTTATTTCTGATCTGATCTTTATGATTTCTTTTCTTCTGCTAACTTTGGGGTTTTTGTTGTTGTTGTTGTTGTTCTTTCTCTAATTGCTTTAGGTGCAAAGTTAGGTTGTTTATTTGAGATGTTTCCTGTTTCTTAAGGTAGGATTATATGGCTATAAATTTCCCTCTTAGAACTGTTTTTTTCTGCATCCCATACGTTTTGGGTCGTCATGTTTCCATTGCCATTTGTTTCTAGGTATTTTTTTTATTTCCTCTTTGATTTCTTCAGTGATCACTTCATTATTCAGGAGTGTATTGTTTAATCTCTGTGTGTTTGTATTTTTTACAGATCTTTTCCTGTAATTGATATCTAGTCTCAAAGCATTGTCGTTGGAAAAGATACTTGATAAAATTTCAATTTTCTTAAATTTACCAAGGCTTGATTTCTGATCCAAGATATGATCTATCCTGGAGAATGTTCCATGAGCACTTGAGAAAAATGTGTATTCTGTTGTTTTTGGATGGAATTTCCTGTAAATATCAATAAGTCCATCTTGTTTAATGTATCATTTAAAGCTTGTGTTTCCTTATTTATTTTCATTTTGGATGATCTGTCCATTGGTGAAAGTGGGGTGTTAAAGTCCCCTACTATGATTGTATTACTGTCAATTTCCCCTTTTATGACTGTTAGCATCATTTGCCTTGTGTACTGACGTGCTCCTATGTTAGGTGCATAAATATTTACAATTGTTCTATCTTTTTCTTGGAATGATCCCTTGATTATTATGTAGTGTCCTTCTTTTTCTTTTGTAATAGTCTTTATTTTAAAGTCTATTTTGTCTGACATGAGGATTGCTACTCCAGCTTTCTTTTGATTTCCATTTGCATGGAATATCTTTTTCCATCCCCTCACTTTCAGTCTGTATGTGTCCCTAGGTCTGAAGTGGGTCTCTTTTAGACAGCATATATATTGATATGCGTCTGTTTTTTTTTGTATCCGTTAAGCCTGTCTGTGTCTTTTGGTGGGACCATTTATTCCATTTACATTTAAGGTAATTGTCTATATGTATGTCCCTATTCCCATATTCTTAATTGTTTTGGTTATGTTATTGTAGGTATTTTCCTTCTCTTGTGTTTCTTGCCTACATAAGTTCCTTTAGCATTTGTTGTAAAGCTGGTTCATTGGTGCCAAACTCTCAGCTTTTGCTTGTCTGTAAAGGTTTTAATTTCTCCATCAAATCTGAATGAGATCCTTGCTGGGTAGAGTAATCTTGGTTGTAGGTTTTTCTCCTTCATCACTTTAAATATGTACTGCCAGTCCCTTCTGGCTTGCAGAGTCTCTGCTGAAAGATCAGCTGTTAACCTTTTGGGGATTCCCTTGTGTTTTATTTGTTGTTTTTCCTTTTTGATTTTAATATTTCTTCTTTGTATTTAATTTTTGATTGTTTGCTTAATATGTGTCTTGTCGTGTTTCTCCTTGGATTTATCCTGTATGGGACTATCTGTACTTCCTGGATTTGATTAACCATTTCCTTTCCCATATTAGCGAAGTTTTCAACTATAACCTCTTCAAATATTTTCTCAGTCCCTTTCTTTATCTCTTCTTCTTCTGGGACTCCTATAATTCAAATGTTGGTGCATTTAATGTTGTCCTAGAAGTCTCTGAGACTGTCCTCAGTTCTTTTCATTCTTTTTTCTTTATTCTGATCTGCAGTAGTTATTTCCATTATTTTATCTTCCAGGTCACTTATCCGTTCTTCTGCCTCAGTTATTCTGCTATTGATCCCTTCTAGGGTATTTTTAATTTCATTTACTGTGTTGTTCCTCATTGCTTGTTTCCTGTTTAGTTTTCATAGATCCTTGTTAAATGTTTCTTGGTTTTTCTCTATTCTATTTCCAAGATTTTGGATCATCTTTACTATCATTATTCTGAATTCTTTTCCAGTAGACTGCCTATTTCCTCTTTATTTATTTGGTCTGGTGGGTTTTTACCTTGCTCCTTCATCTGCTGTGTGTTTTTCTGTCTTCTCATTTTGCTTGCCTTACTGTGTTTGGGGTCTCCTTTTTGCAGACTGCAGGTTCATAGTTCCCATTGTTTTTGGTGTCTGTCCCCAGTGGCTAAGGTTGGTTCAGTGTGTTGTGTAAGCTTCCTGGTGGAGGGGACTACTGTCTGTGTTCTAGTGTATGAGGCTGGATCTTGTATTTCTGGTGGGGACATCCACGTCTGGTGGTGTGTTTTGTGGTGTCTTTGGCCTTATTATGATTTTAGGCAGCCTCTGTGCTAATGGTGGGTTTGTGTTCCTGTCTTGCTAGTTGTTTGGCATAGGGATTCCTGCGGTGTAGCTTGCTGTTCCTTGAGTGGAGCTGGGTCTTGGCATTGAGATGGAGATCTCTGGGAGGTTTTTGCCATTTGTTATTACATGGATCTGGGAGGTCTCTTGTGGTCCAGTGTCCTGAAGTTGGCTCTCCCACCTTAGAGACAAAGCAGTGACTCCTGGGTGGAGCACCCAGGGCCTTTCATCTACACGGCTCAGAACAAAAGGGAGAAAAATTAGAAAGAAAGCAATAGGATAAAATAAAATAATGTAAACTAAAATGAAGTTATTAAAATAAGAAATAATTATTAAGAAAAAAAATTTAAGTAAAAAAAAAAAGAAAATAGAAGAAATGGACAGACAGAAACCTAGGACAAATGGTGAAAGCAAAGCTATAGAGACAAAATTTCATACAGAAGCATACACATACACACTCCCAAAAAGAGGAAAAGGGGAATAAATAATATATCTTGCTCCCAAAGTCCACCTCCTCTATTTGGGATGATTCATTGTCTATTCAGGTAGTCCACAGATGCAGGGTACATCAAGTTGATTGTGGAGATTTAATCCAGTGCTCCTGAGGCTGCTGGGGGAGATTTCCCTTTCTCTTCTTTGTTCCCACAGCTCCCGGGGTTCAGCTTTGGATTTGGCCCCGCCTCTGCCTGTAGGTCACCTGAGGGCATCTGTTCTTTGCTCAGACAGGATGGGTTAAAAGAGCTGCTGATTTGGGGTCTCTGGCTCTCTTTGGCTGGGGGTGGGAGGGGTACAGATGTGGGGCGAGCCTGAAGCAGCAGAGGCTGATTTGACATTGCAGCATCCTGTGGCATGCCGTGTGTTCTCCCAGGAAAGTTGTCCCTGGATCCCGGGACCCTGGCAGTGGCGGACTGCACAAGCTCCCTGGAAGGGATGTGTGGAGAGTGACCTGAGCTCGCACACAGGCTTCTTGGTGGCAGCAGCAGCAGCCTTAGCGTCACATGCCTGTCTCTGGGGTCCCTGCTGATAGCCGCGGCTCACACCCGTCTCTGGAGCTCCTTTAAGCAGCGCTCTTAATCCCCTCTCCTCATGCACCAGGAAACAAATAGGGAAGAAAAAATCTCTTGTCTCTTTGGTAGGTCCAGAATTTTTCTCAGACTCCCTCCCAGCTAGCCATGGTGCACTAACCCCTTCAGGCTGTGTTCACGCCACCAACCCCAGTCCTCTCCCTGAGATCTGACCAAAGCCCGAGCCTCAGCTCCCAGCCCTGCCCACCCCGGCAAGTGAGCAGAGAAGCCTCTCAGGCTGGTGAGTGCCAGTCGGCACTGATCCTCTGTGCAAGAATCTCTCCGCTTTGCCCTCCGCTCCAATGCTGCTATGCTCTCCTCTGCTACTCTGAAACTTCCCTGCTCCTCCACCTGCAGTCTCAGACCCTGAATGGGCTTCTAGTGTGTGGAAACCTTTCCTCCTTCACGGCTCTCTCCCACTGGTGCAGGTCCCATCCCTATTCTTTTGTCTCTGTTTATTCTGTTTTCTTTTGCCCTACCCAGGTACGTGGGAAATTTCTTGCCTTTTGGGAGGTCTGAGGTCTTCTGCCAGCATTCAGTAGGTGTTCTGTAGGAGTTGTTCCACGTGTAGATGTATTTCTGGTGTATCTGTAGGGAGGAAGGTGATATCCACATCTTACTCTTCTGCCACCTTCCTCAACTCCCAGGTACGAAGGTTCTGGCCCGTGGTCCCCAGGACTGTCGCAGCTTCGGCCACCGGGGCTCCTCCAGAGCCGGCAGCCTCAGGGAGGCTGCCCTCCCCTCGGGCTCCAAGGCAGCTCAGTGATGGCGGAGGGAAGAGACCCCGAGCTGGGAGTTCCAACCCATTAATTTTTAATGAATGACATTGAGTTGATTTGCTGCTTTTGCAATGGAATATCACACAAAGTGCCCTAGCACATAAAAGTATAGTGTAATAATTTTGGTACATTCTCTTGTTGATTTTACAATATGTATATGTATATATATAACTGATTCACTTTGCTGTACAGCACAACTCACACTACATTATAAATCAACTATACTCCAATAAACATTAATTTTTAAAAAAGAAAATGAATTATTAATTTAAGTGCCATGTTAGATAAAAAATGAAGGTCTTCTGGAAGGGAGTGATTTTACCAATATCATTCTATGTAAATATATTGATTAACTTTTTAAAGTACAAGGCATTGTAACATATTTGAGTATTTCTTTTAGAAATACATAGCTAGTCAACTTATTTTTATAACTCTACAGGCTTTAACAACTGTATAAATATTTAAACCTGAAAACGTGTTCACCTGACCAGCATGCATGCTACACTTTCTGGCATAAACATCTGCATTTTCCAATCACTTTACACATTTATTCTCTTTAAGCAGTATCTCTTATCTATGATGCAAATATATAAAAATCTCCTTTTAGCTTCTTTGAAACATAAGAAAAAAAAGACATATCCAACTGGTATGTGTGATGATATTAATTATAAAGTAATTATGTTCTGTGCTATATTGTCTATATTTTAGTAATATGACAAAAATACCTTATTTCTGATTGTAGATAGGATTTTTAATCTACTGATCCATTAATATTATTCAATTGAAATAATTAAATAAATAACATATGAAATGATATTAAAATACAGTATACTACTCCAGCTATGCATTATAATGTTGAAATTAAGATTAATCAATTCTATTGATTTCATATTAATATGGTTTCAATCTATGGGAGTTATCATATTAAGATCTTAGAAAATATTTACATTTTTTATTAACTCCAATCAGCTGTTGGCTGAAATTAACATAGTATTTGTGGCTAATATATTATCTCCAAGCCTGTGGCTTGCTAAGAATAGATTTTAATGTCTATACATTTTTGGAAATAGTATATATCTGAGAAGGCTCCCAAGACATAGAGATACACTTAAATTCATGAGTATGTAGCGTATCTTGGTATAAATAAGTATTGTTGCATTTTTCCCTAGTAAGTACTACTAATCTCCACACGAGGAAACAATATCTTAACTCTTTTAGTTGAGGTTCATCAGGAATAGATATTTATGAATAACAATACCCTCAGTGGTATTCAAAAACTGATATCTCTAAAAGTTAAAAACTTCACAAGTGTTCTAAAACCTGGTATTTTTGACAGACAAAAATCTTACAGAACTAACGAATATATAATAAACAACAAATAGAATAAGTGAACATGGAATAAATTATAAAGAAGTTTTGTTATGGTTGCCAACGAGGTCATCACTGAATTGTATTCTTGGGGGGCCTCAGATACAAGTTGTATGGTACATAGAGCAACCAGAAACAGACAAACAAGAAATACGGACTACGAACCACGTCTTTTGGGAGCACTTACAATAAAAAGCTTGAAAGCAAGATTTACATTTGTAACCCCAATACCTTGGGTTTTTTCATTGAACATCTTCCTTTCTCTCATTATATAATATTAACACTTGATTATGCCCAATGGAAAAAATATGACTCCAAAAGTACTGAAGATACTCAGCTTAAGGTTTTGGATAGATGAAAATTTGGATCACGTCATATAAAATACAATAATCTATTCTTTAAAATTCCCCCTTCACCAAATTCCTCACCCCAATAATTGGTACACTTTTTTAGAAAGTTTTCATCAATTTGCCCTCGGCTATCCATGTTTAAGACTTCTTATCTCACCGCACACTAGCCAGCAAAGAAGTAGTCTGATAAATTTGATAGGTAAAGATGGTGCTTCATTCTTGGTCTAACTTGAATTTACTTGGTTATTGGTAATTTGGAGCATTTTTCTATACTTTTAATTTTAGTATTTTATCTGCTGTGAATTTTCTCTTCATCCTTTTTGCTTATTTTTCTATTGGAATGAGTTTCCTATATTCAATTATGGTGAATTCTCATACAGTGGAATTTTAACTACATGTTATACTTGTTCCTAATGTTTCTCTGGGTTTGATGACTGCCTTTAATGTATTTTCCCTTTTGCGGTTCATGTTTCTGTTAATTTTATGTAGTTACATTTATATTTTTCCTGTGAAATATACACACTTTCTTTTATGTTTAGAAAGCATCTTTCCAAGTAGAGAGTGTGTGAATATTCAACGTTATTTATCCCGTGTTTTTTGGTGAATTATTCTCATACACAGTCTTGAAATCTCATTCATGCCCTCTGTGGCACTGTCACCTTTGGGTTTTACTCTTAATTCTCTAGCTCTTTTTCTAAGATGCTTCAAGATTTCTCTTCCCTATCCTACTCCTAAACATTCTCCTGCTATTTCTTAAGGTTCTGTCTTTCAACTACCCTTCTTATTTGACCTCTACCAGAAGAATGATGCCATTTACAACCATGCATTTATTTATTACTTATATAAAGACCTTCTCAGATACATATTTTCTACCCAGATATGCATCCTATGTTCCAAAAGTGTATATTTTATTGCTTGGCTTGCAACTACTTTGGAAGTTCCTAATCAGATTCATCATAGTCATAGTCTCAATCCCTTCCTCATCCTTGATCAAGATACTGACATTCCTTTATTCCCTTTTAAAATTTTAAATGTACAAATCCCTTTATAAGCAATATTTTTCCTACCTGCTCAGCCTCTGTTCTTGTACTAGGTTGAAGGTATTTATAATTTCTTAAAAACACCTTAGACTATTTCTTCTGGTTGCAGTCATCTTTCTACCTAGAATTCATTTATTCTCATGACACTCTCCAAGCTCACTCTAACCTGAGTGAAGTGTCCCTCATATGTGCTCTTATCAGACAATGCATATATTCTTTTTTTCTTAGCATTTAACAAATGTTACTAATTTCTTTTATCCATGTCTCTAATAGCATGTCTCAAAAGAATTTGCCCTCTTGTAAATGGGGCTGCTGGTTTGGATGACATATTTTCTATATTCATCCTGGACTTCAAAGTATAAGATTCCTGAAGTGTGGATAGAACAGGTAGGACGGGCTGAGCCCAGGAAGATGAGGCTGCACTACTCACAGACACTACAGGCAAGGTCTAGGTTTGGTGGGATGTGGGGAGCAGCTTCCTGGGAGGCTTGGAATTCTCATCTTAGCAAAGTGTGCTGATAAAATTATACAAAGCTTCTCTGTAAAGTAAAACAAAAATTACCTCATTTTCCTTTATTTCCTAATGCCCAACCATGTGATAGGCACTGAGCAATAGAGGCAATGAATAAGTATTTGTTGAATTAAGTTAAATTGAAAATATACAGAGGTCTATTAATAAGATTACCATACTTTCTCCAGTAAGGCTACTGATTCTGAGCCAGAATCAAATAAGAAAAATAATAGGCTTACTCAAGTCCAATTAGTAAATGTGCATAAGAGATGCTCAGAGTGTGATATCTGTTAGTGGGAACACATTATGGCTTTGGGCTGTACAGGATAGAAAATTACTTTAGAATTATGTTAGACATTTGTGATAATAGCTGGGGAGTGGGAGAGAACTAAATATCAGAATAGGGACAAAGAGTAAAAGACAGTAGGATTTAATATGGAGAGTTATAGTGAGAGAAAACAATCTGAATTTTTCAGCCAATCAGAATGTGAAATCTTGGAAATTTTGAGTAATAATATTTCACTTTAGCTCTTTATCCAAATAAGATAGTATTACCAAAGCAAAGAGTGCATAATAAATGTTCTTTAAACCCCATTTGTTAATATTCATATATTTCATTTTCCATAATATTTAATTATCCAAATTGAAATTTAAACATGTTTCTTTTGCAACAAAATTTGAATTTTAATAAGTACTTTTTTTTCCTTTCTTCCAGTTCCTGTATTCTCAGTAAAAGATTTCTTAGGTGGTGTTGTTTGACAGCTCCTTGGAAATGCCAGAATGGATTTTCTGTAGTACAGGTTGACCTCTAAATAATAATAATAAAAAAAATCCTAGAACTAACATTAAGGGAGCTGTATTAGTGATACTGATAAGTTACTTGTACCTCCCTCTTTAATAAAGAATTTTAAACCCCATGTGAGATCATAGAATACTTTTACTGTTGAACAGAGAGGAATAGAGAGGATATTTGCTAGAGAAGAAAGGAAGACAGTCTGAGATCAAGGACTACTTCTGGCCTAGGAAGAATGGTAGATTAAGATATGGACATGTTTTAAAATTGAAAGAGATAATATGTTGACAGGTGTTGGGGTTGTCTAGAGAAAGGACACTGTGAATATCAAGTTCAATGATTTAGTCTTACCAGAGAATGAATAGGCAAAGTCACCTGCTAAGTGAGAAAAGCAGGAATAATATTGAAAACAGAAGGATCTCTGGAAACATGGACAGAGCTGCTGTACAGAAGCCTAAAAAGAGTCTCCAAATAATGAAAGAAAATAATTAATGTGGAAAAATAAGGGACAATTATGGATTGATGACAAAAATTATAGTAGCTTATTCAGTGGAGTCTTTTATGATTTTGTCCAACAGTGATTTCAAACCCAGAAACAAATTTGGGGGAATTAGATTAATGAATTACTATATGTCAAGAGGAATTATGGTGGGCTTCCCTGGTGATGCAGTGGTTAAGAATCCACCTGCCAATGCAGGAGACATGGGTTCGATCCCTGGTCTGGGAAGATCCCACATACCGCGGAGAAACTAGGCCCATGTGCCACAACTACTGAGCCTGCACTCTAGAGCCCACAAGCCACAACTGATGAGCTCATGTGCCACAACTACTGAAGCCCGTGTGCCCTAGAGCCCATGCTCTGCAACAACAGAAGCCACTGCAATCAGAAGCCTGCACACCACAACCAAGAGTAGCGCCACTCACCACAACTAGAGAAAGCTCATGCACAGCAATGAAGACCCAAGACAGCCAAAAATAAATAAATAAATAAATAAATAAATAAATATATTTTTTTTAAGAGGAATTATGGGACAATTGTAGGGTTATTTTTTTTTTCCATTGGGATTTACACTAGTGAAAGTCTATGTGAAACAGAATACGTATCATTTCTTAGGTTTTTATTTCTTGAGGTAGGTCTGTATCACTGTAAATTTCCCTAACTACTTTTGCTGACTCCCATAGATTTTTGAAAGCTTTGTTTTTTTCATTTGTCTTGAGTTATCTTCTGATTTCCTCTTTGATTTCTACATTGACTCACTGTTTTAGTAGAATGCTGTTTAGTGTCCACATGTTTGTGTGTTTCCCATTTTTCTTTCTGTAATTTATTTCTTGTTTCATATCATTGTGGTCAGAAGAAAATGTTTGATATAATTTCTTTCCTCTTAAGTATGTTGACACTTGTTTTGTGGCCTAGCATGTAATCTATCCTGGAAAATACCCCATGCACACTTGAAAAGAATGTGAATTCTGCTTTTTTGGATGGAATCTCCTATATATATCTATTAAGTCCAACAGGTCTAGTGTATCTTTTAAGACTACAGTTTCCTTATTGATATTCTGTCTGGATGATCTTTCCATTGATGTAAGTCTGGTGTTAATGTTCCCTACTCTTATTATATTATTGTCAATTTATTCCTTTATGTCTGTTAATATTTGCCTTATATATTTCTGTGCTCATATATTAGGTGCATATATGTTAACAAATATTATATCTTCTTCTTGTATTGTTCCATTTATCATTATACAATGCCTCTCAGTCTTTTGTTATAGACTTTGTTTCAAAGTCTATTTTGCCTGTGATGAGTATTACTACTCCAGCTTTCTTGTCATTTCCATTTTCATGAAATATCATTTTCCATCACTTCACTTTCAGTCTATGTGTCTTTAGCTCTAAAGTGAGTTTCTTGTAGGCAGGCTTTAGAGGAGTCTTTTTTTTTTTTTATCCAATCAGCCACCCTATGTCTTTTGATTGGAGCATTTAGTCCATTGATATTTAAAGTGATTATTGATAGGTAGGTAATTATTGCCACTTTATTATTTGTTCTCTGATTGTTTTTGTAGTTCTTTTCTGCTTCTTTTAGTTTCTTCCCTGTGGTTTGATGATTTTCTTTAGTGGTATAATTTTGTTTCTTTCTCTCTCGTTTTTGTGTATCTAGTATAGGTTTTTGATTTATAGTTACCGTGGGGTTCACCTATATTAACCTATAACTACAGCTACTTGGTTTAAACTGAAAATTATCTAAGTTCAAACACACTCTAACATATTTATATATTTTTTCACTCCTCTCCCCCATGTTTTGTGTTTTTGATGTCATATTTCACTTTTTCATGTTTATCCCTTCACTGTTTATTGTAGTTATAGTTTACAATTTTTTTTAATCTATACACTAACTTATTTAAGTGGTTGATCCACAGCTTTTACTCCATATGTTTTACTAGTGGGATTTTTCCTTTTCTATAAATTCTTACGTCTTATTGTAACCTTTTCTTTTCTACTTAGAAAGGACACTTTAACATTTCTTTATGGTTGGTTTAGTATTGATTAACTCAGTTTTCACTTGTCTAAGAAGTTATTTATCTCTCCTTCCTTTATGAATGACAATCTTGCTGGGTTGTATGTTTTTCCCTTTCAGCACTTTAAATATATCAAACCACTCCCTTCTTGCCTGCAAAGTTTCTGTAGAAAAAGCAACCGATAGCTTTATGGGAGTTCCTCTGTACGTGATTCTTTGTTTTTCCTCTTGCTGCCTATAGAGTTCTGTCTTCATCTTTAACTTTTACCGTTTTAATTATATATGTCTTGGTGTGGGTCTGTTTGGGTTCATCTTGTTTGACACTCTCTGTGTTTCCCGTATCTGGATATCCATTTCCTTCTTCAGGTTCAGAAAGTTTTCAGCCATAATTTTATTAAATACATTTTTGACCCTTTTCTCTCTCTCTTCTTCTGGGACCCCTATAATGCTAATGTTAGTATGCTTGATGCTCTTCCAGAGATCCCTTAAACTGTTCTCATTTTTAAAATTTGTTTTTCTTTTTGCTGTTCTGATTGGGTGATTTTCATCATTCTATCTTCCAGATTACTTATGTGTTCTGTATCACCTAGTGTGTTGTTAATTCCTTCAAATGCATTTTTCATTTCAGGTTTGGATTCTTCAGTGCTAACTGGTTCTTTTTTATATTTTCTAGTTTCTATTTTTATAGTTTCTAGTTTCTAGTTGTTAAAATTCTCACTGTGTTCATCTATTATTTTCCCTACTTCACTTAACATTCTTATTACTGATGCTTTGAACTCTTTATCTGTAAAATTATTTATCTCTGTTTCATTAGTTGTTTTTTCAGGTTTTTTTCTTGTTTTTTCATTTGAAACAAATTCTTCTCTTTTTTCATTTTGTTTAACTTTGTCTGTCTCTATGATACTAGGTGAGACAGTTACCTATTCCTCTCTTGAAGGGGCATCTTTGTGTGAGTCTACTTGTGTCCAGTGACTATGGTGGGAGAGCTGAATCTCAAGTAAATATGGATCACTTCTTCCCCCAGTGTGTGCTGATTCATATCCTCTTTTGGGGAAGTGGGGTTGAAGATGGAGGGGCTAATGCCAGAGCCAGATGTGAGCAGTGGTTCTTCTATGCTCAGTGGCTGTCACCACTCTATCAGGGATGGGGGTAGGTCTCAAGGTGCTGAAGCAGAAGCTCTGAGGATTGGGCCCAAACTGGTTCCATTCAGCCTAAGTTGTCACTCTTAAAGTCACCTTCTCCCTAGTGGAGAACAGTGCTGCAGCATGAGCCAGGTTACACACCGAGGCAGTCTCAGTGCACTAATTAGAGCTCCAGGTGGCTCCCAATCTGTCATCTTTGTGAATGACACTAATGACCACCCTTGCCCCATTCGGTTGCCAATGACAAGTCCAAGCTGGCTCCATCATCCTCAACTGTGCACTTTCATCAGCAATGGCAGCCTTCTTCCCTAATGTGAAACTGGAGCCAGAAGAACTGGAGTGGGTGTTTGGCATAGGCTAGGGTGTCATGTGACAGACACAGGAAACTGGCCAGAGTCCCAGAGAGTTTCAATCTGCTTCCTCCACCTTGTTCCCAGGAGTTAGCAAGTGTGTGCATGCCCTTCATGAGCAGAGTCTAAATTTATTACAGCCCCCAGTAAGTCTCACTGGTTTTCAAACCAGCTAAGGGGAATTGTCTTCCCAATATCAGACTCCAGGGCTGGGTTGCCCAATATGTAGTTTTAATTCCTCAGTCCCCAGGGTTGATCCTCAAGTCTGTGTAATCCTTCTCTTCTTCTGTGTCTCCTCCTAGGGACATAGGTCCCAACCTGATTGCTTCTCTTCCTTTCCTACCCAACTCCATTTGGATCTCTTTTTTTACATCTTTGGTTGTATAAGAGTCTTTTTGCCAGTTTCCAGTTTGTTTTCAGTGAGAATTGTTTCACATGTAGATATATTTTTGATGTGTTCATTGGAGGAGGTGAGCTAAGCATCCTCCTACTCAGCCATCTTGATCTCCTCTCCCTGTTCTTTTCCTAGGATTTTAGCTATTCAACTGTAGTTAGTGTTTGTTAACTCTTCACCATATTCTTACCCAAACAATTAAGTGTTATGGGACTACAAAAAGATATTGTATGGGTAAATGTTATAAGTTGGATTCTTAGTTATGATTTAAGAAGTATAGGTAAGATAAGTGAACTCAGAATCATGTTAAGAAAGATTAAAACTGGGTCTGAGTTAATACACAGAAGCTAATGGGTGAATGTCTAGAGGCTTTGAGTTCTGTAGGATGAAGTTTAGAAGTGGAGCCTATAGTTAACAAATTCTGAAATCATTAATTTTTTTTTAATTGCGCTTCATGGTAGAAAAAAGGAAGAATCACAAGCACATAAGGCATTACCAAAATGGGCCTAGTGTCAATATAAAGACGTTAAATATGCATAAAATTGATCCCATCAAGCACAGGGAATGTGTGGATCTTTGTGAGTTAGATCTGCTGGAGAAGTAGTCTTCCTACAGGCATGAATTGGAACATTATATGTAGTTATCCATTATACATACTAACTGGTAGTATCTTTGGAAATGTCTACATGCCTCCTCAGTGTGGTTTTATTTACTATAGAAAATAGAAAATAAATAAAAATTTTATTCAGTGATCTCCTGTGTGATGTAAGCAGGAAGTAAAAATTACATTTATTTAGCAGCAGAGTGTAAGCATGTTTCCAGAGTCATCTGACTGTTCATATAGTAACTTTATATTTAACCACATTCTAACTGTGTATCTAATTTACAACTTCTTTGAACAATATGGACTTTAAGCTCTAGAATCAAGTTTTTTATTTACAGTCTATGCAACAAAAATGTGTGTCTTCAGAGCATTTTTTAAAGACTATTGTTAATTGATTTTGAGAGTTACTATCTTTTGAAATGCTTATGTATATTTAACCATTTAATCCTATATATTTTTCCTCCAACTGCTTGTGTGAACACATTTGTACATTGCTCAATTAAATGGATAATTATCTTTCAGGAAATAGTTAAAATATATTAAGTAATTATTATAAATCATATAGGATATTTGTATAAAACAGCAGACAATAGAATCTTTGGGCACTGAAATTATGCCTGACAATTGGAAGCTTTTTTTTTTTTTTCCTCCAAAATATGTAAGGGGAATATCTGAGGGGAAACATTTAAAATACCATTGCCCCATGACCTTAAATTAAATCAATTAAAAATAAAAGACTAAAAAACCTTGTAAATTAATGATGCATAGAGATTCTTGGTCTTTTTCTTTTTGTTCTTTCTTCCTTCCTTCCTTTCATTTGAATCAAGAGCATTTACTTCCTTTTAAATGTGACTGAATTGAGTCTATCTCAGGGCATAATCTAATGAAGAAAAAAGCTTTGATTTTTTTTCCTTTTCCTTTCTTTCTTTCTCTTTTAGATTTCAGCAATAGTGAGCACCATACAGACACTTAGAAATGTTAATAATGATGATTTTAATTTTAAGTGAATAAATCTTGCCATGTTATTGAAGACGTTTTAAAGACAATTGTATTCTCCTTTTTGTACTCGTTATGTTCGAAGAAAGCACTCTGTGGGAGCAGTCTCTTTTGATGTTCAATGCATTTCTGCTTACCAGGGTCATACATTATGGTCACCTCCCACTGAAATAGAAACAAGACTACAATAAATATAAATTGCTTATAATGTTTCATTCTCATAATTTGCATTCACACTTACATAAACAGATGTATAAAGGCAGGTGTGATTCATACTGCTTTACAGAGATATTAAGTTAAATCAGTATGATTTTAAGTGTAAACTCACTTTAAAATGAAAAAAAAAACCTCTAAAAGATTAATTGTGAGTTATTTTAGAATATTTCTATGTATTAAGGAAAGTTAAATCTGATATATAACCAATTTTAAATTTAAATTAAAAATTCCTAACTTAAAGTTTTGCTTATTGTGTTAACTTGCTATTTTCTTCATATCCTGATATTTTCAAAAATAATTAAATTAATGCCATTTTATATGGCATTCAATCTACAATACTTTAAACTTTCTCTGGTACAGTGCCAGCTCCTATGGAACTACAAATCCACTGTATCTTGTTTTGTATTCTTCCAATCATTATAATTTTAAACAAAAATGTGAAATTTTCATTTAGATTACTAGTGCATTCATTTACTCATTCCCCCCAAAAAATTGTATGCAACCACCCAGCTATGTGCTTTTGGACATATGTATATGAAGCAATTGGTGTAACAAACACATGATTTGAAATGAAAGAATGGGATTATAATTTAATAATGTTTAATAGCATTTGGTCTTAAACAAGTCATTTTATCACTTTGAGTCTCAATTATTCATTCTTAAAAATAGGAATAGCAATAATTCTCCTTCATCAATCTCATTTGTTCTGAAAGTCAAATGAGATAATACAAATAAAGTCAACTTGCAATTGATAAAGTTTTACAAATATTAATAATATAATTTTCAAGAAGTTCATAATATATTAAGGGAGGTTAGACAATTATGTACATTATCACAATAAAAATTGATAAGGCATTGATTTTGTGATACTGTGATTTATAATAAAATATATATATTTGGTTGTCACCTACATTTCTAGCACAGAGATTCTAAAACACCTGGAATTTCCTAAGTGATGAGAGTGATAAAGGTGTGTCTTGTTATATTACTTAAGTGACTTTGGACTATACCTAAGGTAGGGGGCTGGTTGTCAGGGGAACCAATCAGGTGCTTAGAGGGTCGGAACTTTCAGTCCTGCCCCTCTGACATCCAGGGAGGGGAGAGGGCCTGGAGGTTGAATCACAATCTCCAGTGATTTAATCAATCATACCTATGTAATGAAGCCTCCATACAGCCCAAAAGGATGGAATTTGGAGAACTTCCAGGTGGTGAACACTTGTATATTTGAGGAGAGTGTCATGCTCATAGAGGGCTTGAAAACTCTGAGCCACTTCCCCTTGTCCTATGTATCTTTTCCATCTGGCTGTTCCTGAGTTATATTCTTTCATAATAAACCAGTAATCTGGTCAGTAGAATGTTTCTCTGAGTTCTGTGAGCCACTCTAGAAAATTAATTGAACACAAGGAGAGGATTGTGGGAACCTCTGATTTATAGCCAGTGGATCAGAAGTACAGGTCTGTACTGGGCCTATGATTGGTATCTGAAGCAGAAGGTACTTTTGTAGAACTGAGCCCTTAACCTGTGGAATCTGTTGTTATCTCAGAGTAGATAGTGCCAGAATTGAGTTGAATTGTAGAACGTCTAGCTGGTGTCCAAGAATTGCTCAGTGGTATGGGGGGAAAACAGCCCCCCACACCCCGTCATGTTGGGGTTGGGTGCTCAGACTTGTAGATTTATTATATTAAAATCTTGTTTGTATTTTATTATTTTTTAAAATCTTAGATATTAGTAAATATCTGAGTTTACTGTCTTGTAGGAGGAAATAAAATGGTATAAATTAAATTTTAAAATATACACATACATACATATACAAACATACATATCGATATGTATATACATATATGTGTGGAGAGAGAGAGAGAGAGAGAGAGAGAGGGAGAGAGGGAGAATGTGCTATAAAGATCCATGTGATATAAAGAATCAGACTAAAAGCAACAAAGCCTAGCTACTATGGGAAATAAGATTAAGAGCAGCTGAACTAGTCAGATGTGATCAAGGAGGGATATCCGTACAGAGATGCCTAGGAGACAGGCAGGCAAGGAAACAGCAGGAGGGGAGCTAGAGGTAAGGGAGCAGGTAAGTCCTTGACAGATTTAACATCAAGTGGTTGGTGGGGAATGAATTAAGATGAAAAAGATATCTTACAAAAGTTTTGTAAACCAAAGTAAACTTTGTGCTTTTTTCTGAGAGCTATGAGGCCTTTTGAATTGATTTAAATAGAGAAGAAACAAAATCATATTTACATTTTAGAAAGACCATTTTAAATTAAGGAATAGAGATTAGATGAAAGGGTTCAAGACTAAAGACAGGGTAAATATTTACTAGTCTATAGAGATAATCTGGATAAAATTTCATAGTAAGCATGGAAAGAATTGGCAAGATTTGAGAGAAATTAAGGGAGCAGAGGGACAAGAATAGATTGTTGGATATTTATTTTCTGCCCCGATCAAATAAATGATTCTATAAAATTAAATCTATGGTTGCAAACTACAATAATGCAAACAAGGAAAGATAGAAGGCGCAAAAACAATGTGCAATAGAGATATCAGAACAGAAGAGCTGCCTTGAAGAAGTGGTGAGTGAGTTAAAATTTAAGTGAAATAAAAGTTAAGTAGGTAAAAATGGAGAAAAAAGCATAACTAGAAAAAGATCATTAATTGCCTAATCTTGTAGTGACTGGAAAAAAGTAGGGCATATTAGAGGAATTGAAAGCAGACTAGTGACAATGGAGCCCAAAGAGCAGTCAAGGAACTTGTGTGAAGTGAGGCAGCAGCAAAACACAAAGCAAAACCATACAGCACTTCACAGACCATGTTAAAAATGTGGGGCTTTATCCTTAGAAAAACAGAATTTGAAGCAGTGGTGGTGTTGGTTGTGTGTGTGTGTGTGTGTGTGTGTGTGTGTGTGTGTGTGTTGGGCATGTTCAAGTTACATTTAAAAATATTACTCTGATTTTTGTATATAAGATAGATTGTAAGCAGTCACATTGTTTATAGAGAAAATGATTAGCAATAAGTTCTTAATATTCCAAGTAAGATAGATTAGGGTTTGGGCTAATAATGCCAGTGATGATGGTGATGGAGAACTTTGTGGGTGTGCATGAAATAAATTACAGAATTTCAGAATTCAATTTTTGTGGGAGCTTCTCATTGGTTGTAAACATTACCATTACTTAGTAGAAAAATACATTGCAAATATATTTGCAGTTTTTTTTCTTTTGAGTTAGGAAAACCAATGTTTATGAAGTAGAGGGGATGAAAAGAAACTAAAAAGGAACATTCAGTCATGAGAGAAAAAGACGAACAAGAAATCATTGTCACAGAAGCAAAAGGAAGAAAACACTAAATACAGAATTATTGTCGAAGGTTGTAGGAAGGTAGGTGCTCTGGGATATTCCATGACTTGGTAACAAGTGAAAGGATCTTCAGTGTATGGATGGGAGAAGTTGAAAATACATTGAGAAGGGTTTCTGAAAGATGTGACTTAGCAGATCCATTGTAAGACTAAGAAAAAGAAACACTAAAAGTTGGTGATATTTCTTTTTGATACTTCTTTTTATTTTGTCTATGAAATGGAATATCTGTGGACATTTTCAAGAGATTGCTCACGTTTAAAAAAAGCAGGCATAGATAATGGAGTGGAAACTTGACTAGGGAAACAAAGGATGAGTTAGTTCTCAGGTCTCTCAGCATCTCTTGGAAACAGAATCACTTCTGGTGAGAGGGAGGCTTTGGACTCACTAGAAAGTCTCAACCCCCAACAGGTACAAAGATAGGTTCAGATCTAAAAAAAAATTTAAAGAAAAGAAGAGCACTTTGGATTAGTATTTTTAAAAAAGTAAATTTTTGGTACTTTTACCCAAATTTGACACTGAAACTTAAGACTTTAGGAACCTGTATGTCCATTTGGATTGGGATTGGAGGAGACAAATATTTCATGCAATGACATAAAGACTTGTCATACACTTAATTTGATAATTATTAACTAGGTAGTTAATATGTGTAAGGAAGATGCTGCAAGTATTTCAAAGAAAATATGAGATATATTTGCCTCTTCAGGTGATGTATGATTTAGACAGAAGAAAGGGCCATAAATATGGGAGGGTAACCAACAATATTATGTTAGTATATGAGTTCAAACAAAAAGACAATAACTGAAAAATGGTATTAAAGAACTTTAATGTTTTAACAGTCTCATTGAACTAAACAAAGTCACATAAATGAAAAACATTTTTCAGTTCTTTTTCCTTTTATTTTCATTTTTCCTGTGTCTTTCAATAGCAAATAATGTCAACTGCATTTGCTGTGTTTCTTAACATGCAAAAGGTTTACTTATTTTCCTTTAGAGTACACTTCTAAAGTAAGTAGGATTTCAATAAATTGTATGAATGTCATTACCACAAAAACAGGGCAAAGATAAGAAGTAAGCTCCTTCTCAGAGTAACAAATATCACATTGATGCAAAATTTTAAGAGACACATTTAAAACTTGTTAGCTTAGATTAAGGAAGGCTCATAAACACTTCATATAGGAGAATATTTTGGGGTGTGATGTTAATTTCCCCAGTGATATTTAAGGATGACATATATGCTTGTTAAATTTTTCTTTTTGTGGTTCTGATAAGGAAAAGCTGTTAAGAATTGACCTTTCATGGGACTTCCCTGGTGGTGAAGTGGTTAAGAATCTGCCTGCCAATGCAGGGGACATGGGTCTGATCCCTGGTCTAGGAAGATCCCACATGCCCTGCAGTACAACTAAGCCTGTGCACCACAACTACTGAGCCTGTGCTCTAGAGCCTGTGAGCCACAACCACTGAGCTGGCATGCTGCAACTACTGAATCCCGTGTGCCTAAAGCCCCCGCTGTGCAACAAGAGAAGGCACCCCAGTGAGAAGCCCGCTCATGGCAACGAAGAATAGCCCCTGCTCGCCTCAACTAGAGGAAGCCCGCATGCAGGAACATAGACTCAGTGCATCCAAAAATAATGAATTAATTAATTTTTTAAAAAACAATTGAACTTTTCCCATTTTTTAATCATATTAATGATTACCGATTGTGTTCCAGGCACTATGCTAGAGGCTTATAGGTAGAGATACATGCATCTTCTTCTGATAGAGCTAATAGAGCAACGTGAATAAGGAGATTCTTAAACTTGAATAGTAAGTTCAATTATCTCCTTTGATGATAAATGACCATATTTTTCTCTCAGATTAAGGGATAGATAGTTTGCTTTAATTTTTTCTCTAAGTCATGTGAATCATAATTATTATATCCAGAAATTAATGCTTCTGTTGGAAGATATTGTTTCACTACATTTCAAAAATTCATAATTCTATTTGTGGATATTGCATAGACCATAACTCAAATATTTCTTTTTCCATGGACTAGTGAACCAGGCTGATATCTTGAGCAAAAATGAATACTTGTTTCTGAATAAATAATGTTACATGCAGAACATGTGTTATATAGATCTAAGTAAGTCATGTAGTCTGTGGAAGTGCTTGAACACCTGTTATCATGGTTGTAAGCCAGTGGCCTGAAGGTAATTATAGATCAAGGGACAAACACCATCAAAAAGACAGGAATTTGTGAGCTACCAGGAGTTTCTACTCAGGAGCTGAATTGCTGAAACTGGAACCTGTTCATATTTTTCTGACTTGCTCAATTTGATTAATCCTGGGCAGTCTCACAACTCCAACTTTTTTCCTATTTTTTACATGGTTTCCTGGCTCATATATTGTCAATACATCAGTCACTGACTGATGTCTTCAGGTATATTAGAAGCTAATACCACCTGAGCTATGCTGTGGGCAGGTGAATGATTCCACCTAAAATTTCCTGCAAAGTGCATCTGCCTTGTTGTTGTCCTTTAAATGTTTCCCTTTTATTAAATTCTTATTGTTGTACTAAAGTCAAAACTGGAACTGCCTCTTGTCTACAGAAAACATAGTGATGCAGCTTTGATTTGCCTTGTTCTTTATAATAACCTTCCTTTTCCTGGGATTCTGGCATTTGATTGACTGGAATTAGGTCAAGAGATACTCTGAGAAGCTATCAAATCAAAATGCCCACAGTGATCCTTCACCTCTCCACATCAAAGACTGAGGTGTTTTTGGTCACGGAGGTGGTTATGAAACCAATAATACCACTTCATTTTTCCTTTCTTTCTAACTCCAGTGTCCTTTATGTAATTAACAAGAGATAGCAAACTGATAGTCCACTGACCAAATCCTTTTGCTGTTTCTGGCCCAGTGAAGGGAAATTATCTATGGCCTAAATTAATAGTCATATTTTTACAGATTATTATTTTTATTATTATTATTTTCAGAAAATAATCTAAGCATTTTCTGATGGGAATAGTGAGGTGGGCTTATCTGATGTATCTGATAAACACAAATATGAATTGAATTTTTTTTCTTCTATACATCTCCTTAGTAATAAATAGTCAAAGAGAAAAATTTAAAACTTTGGATATGATTTCATAAGACAGAAAAGGATTAGCTGGAGGCAATAAGCACACACTGCATAAAAAACGTATACTCTGTAATAACCCATATGGGAAATGAATCTGAAAAATAATAGATACATGTATATGTATGACTAAATCACTTTGCTGTACACCTGAAACTAATAAAACGTTGTATATCAACTATGCTCCAATATAAGATAAAAATTTTAAAAAAGAAAGACATCAAAGCTAAGGAAAAGGGAAGAATAACAAAAACATATTCAGGTTCACAACAGTGAATTTGGCAGAATTTAGAAGTCACATAGGATTAAATGTATTAGATTTAATATTAACTAGCATTTCCCCCCTAACTACAGTATTGATTATGCCTCTATTCAGGAATTAGTTATTTCCAGCCTGATTTTGCTCAAGAATTCTAGAATTCTTTTTTAAAATTTCTAGTCCTGTTTCTTTTGATGAGGTTGACAGTTCTTGGTATCAGAATGAAACATAACTTGAGTATAATCAGTCAGTTAGCAATGATTGTAAAATGTAATGCTTCTTTCTTAACTGCAGAGTTTATTAACGGTATTTGTTTATCTTTTTTTTCACGGTCTATTCAAAATTATGAATGCAAAAATCTGTACAACATGGAAACTGCAAAGTAACAAGCATTTGAGAGAAACATGTAATGTCATTGTAATATATAAAAAAACCTCAGTTTTATACAGCTGTTATGGGAGGAGTTTTTGTAAAACTCCATTTACTTAAGAGGTTAAAGAACATTCTGTAAGTGAATGATCCATATAGTTTCTCTGCCATTACTCAAAACTTCCTTCTCCTGAGGCTCTTTCCTATCTTACACTATAAAAATACCCACTGAAAGTGAACAGCTTGTCCCTAAGGCATTTGAACTTAGCATAGTCAGATGAGTGAGTACATTTTATGCTCGTGCAGTTAGAGGTTAGTAAAAATAAAGATGCGATGAAACTGTGCTGGAATTCCAACCTTTTGAATTTTCATCTTAGCACTGCTTCAGTTTTATAAAGATGATATTTGGAAGGAATTGATAGTTTATTTCAATAGGGATTCTGCCACAATCTCCTATACATAGCCAGTAATGATGAAAAGCTACAATGGGCCAGTAAGGCCATAAGTTTTCATTTGCAGTCCTGATTTAGAATCAAAACACTCTTCTGGTCCTTGTACTCCAGGCCAGGCTATCCATACACTTAAATAGGAAAAAAATACATTTTTTTTCATTAACCACCAGCTGAAATTTAACACTTTCTTCAATTGTGAATATAGGAAAAAAACCCACAGCAGCATAAGCTAATCTGTTGATATATACCAATATAATTTTTTTCATGTTACCAAGGTGTTGCAGATATACCAAAATATCACTATCACCATGTCAAGTTTACAGTTGATGATAGACCAGTCACTGTATCTTATTATTTAATGTATTAAAAAAACAAATATATTACCATATAAAAATTTTTTAACATTTGGTAATTTTTAATGTAATTGGCTTCCATTTTAATACTATGAATTTTGTTTTATGGATTTAAATGGAATATTCTAAGAAGTTGATAGGCTTCACAAGACTGTCAAACGGGACTCGTGACACAAAGAAGTTTAAGAACCCTTGCCCTATGCCCACATCTTAATCTTGGTCCTCATGGGTTTCCTATTACCAAGGATCAAAGACAAGGAAAGATAAATCTAAGAAAAGATTAGCAAGTGAAGGGGAGTATTCATCTCATGACTTTCAAGTGTTTATTTTAGCAACCCAAACCTAAGAATCCCTGAAAAAATTTGCACACTTCCAAAATCAGAGGCATTACAGCTAAATCTTGGAATATAAATCACATGAGAGAATAAACCCAAAAAAGGGATCAAGAAAAGTCTCTAAATACAAATTGAAAGAGGGTTTAACTAAGAGGTTATAGAATTTGAACAGTAGATTGCAATTCTATCCCATATCACAAAAAAAGCACTGTTCCCTAACACCATGAATTTGGCTACGTAAAAGCAAGCATTGAACTGGTCAAAGTAAAACAGGTGAGGAAGGCTTTATTCAGGCTATTGTAATGGGGGAGAGAGACAGAAAACTCCATTGAAACAGAAGCTGGGGAAGTTTTAAGAGTTGAGTGGGAATCTTAGGTCACCTATATTTGTTAATAGGCTTTATTAAAAGGAAAATTAAACTTTCTCTTATTTTCATGACAATAGTTTTACAACCTGGAGCAAGAGTCCCTACTAAAATAGACCTCTACCTTCCCACAGAAACTGGGAGATGGGGTACTATCTTCCTTGATCATTTCAAAGGTATGGATCTCCAGTGTTTGAAAAAAATATTTCTGGGTTCTAAAATTTGCAGGAGGCTTTTAAAAATATTTACATCTCAAAGAGGAAGATAAAGAAATTACATTTATAAGTTTCATAAGGTAAATCCTCTAAGAAAAGGGAAATCAGGGCCTAGAGTCAAAAAGATGCTTGTCTAAAATTTAGTCAAGCTGAGGGAAACATTAAGGCTCTCTTTCCATCTTGATCATCTCATAACAGCATTACTCCTTCAAGGCAGAATGAGGGAGAGAGAATCCAGGTTTATGTTCCTATATAATAGAGTCTTTCTGCATATAAGTGTCTGTGTGTGTGTGTGTGTGTGTGTGTGTGTGTGTGTGTGTGTGTGTGAAAGAGAGAGAGTTATTTTGGGATAACAGACCCTACATCCAAATAAATACAAATCAGGATAAAGAAGATGTGGCACATATATACAATAGAATATTTCTCAGCCATAAAAAGAAACAAAATTGAGTTATTTGTAGTGAGGTGGATGAACCTAGAGTCTGTCATACGGAGTGAAGTAAGTTAGAAAGAGAAAAACAAATACCGTATGTTAACACATATATATGGAATCTAAAAAAAAAAAAAAAGGTTCTGATGAACCTAGGGGCAGGAAAGGAATAAAGACACAGACGTAGAGAATGTACTTGAGGACACGGAGAGGGGGAAGGGTAAGCTGGGACGAAGTGAGAGAGTAGCATTGACATATATACACTACCGAATGTAAAATAGATAGCTAGTGGGAAGCAGCTACATAGCACAGGGGTATCAGCTCGGTGATTTGTGACTACCTAGAGGGGTGGGATAGGGAGGGTGGGAGGGAGATGCAAGAGGGAGGGGATATGCGGATATATGTATACGTATAGCTTATTCACTTTGTTATACAGCAGAAACTAACACAATATTGTAAAGCAATCATACTCCAACAAAAATGTTAAAAAAAATCAGGATGTAAATAAACATCTGCAAACCAAATCAAAGGGTCATTGAAATTGTTAGCGTTCATGAGATCCAGAAAGGCTCAAGAAAATATTGTTTTATGTTTATTAGATCTGATTAAATAAATTACTAAATAAAATGATGTGGCTTTATCAATAAGTATAGGTTTTTCCAACAATCTATTTAAAAAGTTACCATTTCTTTTTCAGTCTGTTTCCAAGAGAAATGGCTTGCCATCCAATCTCAATGTAAGTACTGAGTACACACAAAGAAGGAAGTAAATCCAATGTCATTCTTGATTAAATAATCACCTTTTCAGTGCAAAGGCAAGTAGTGCTGGTTGTTTTTCTCCCTGCAACAGGCACTGCAACATAGTTCTCATTCCTAACCACAGAATCAAAGGTTAGCCTTTGACCAACCTGACACTTGCTTTAAATTGTTCTATTTTCTCCAAAGATTTTACTTTTTTTGACTTTCTAGATTATTCACATTCATGATTCAATCAGCTAGTTTTGCACGTGGGTATTTCTAGTTCTTCACATCCTATCCTATATTTTTCACAAAACAGTATTCTCAGAACAAACTATCAGAATCAAGTAATAGATTAACAACTGACACAAACTTAGTATTTTTCTTTTTCTTTTCAGCTTCAATAATTAGTGACACGTTAGTGAGTTATTAACTATATACAATTATTTTTTAAATGAGTACAAAATTTTAGGTTTTCCAATTTAACCTGTAATCTTATTAAACCTTATGTTTCCAGCTACTATTGTTGTTATTATAATTATCTTAATCCAGGAAAAGTAATACATTTGTTATGCCTGATGAGGAGGACATTTAAACGTGAACTTCTGTGAGCATAGGTTTTTTGGTTTTGTTTTTTTCATTCAGAAACTAAAACTAAAATCATGTGTTCCTCCCAAGGATCCACTTCTGCATAATAACAAAAGATAGGAGACTGCTTTTCATTTAAATTCTGCATCATGATAATTAGTTTTTTCTCTACTTTGAGAACTGCTCACTCCATTATTTAAGACAGAAGTCCACAAGGGGAGGTTAGGACGTTATGGTTTGTTTTTTCTCAATGAAAATGAAATTGCTGGTTTTTGGCCAAAAGGGTCAGGCATTTCTCTGATAAGGGAGAGATCTGCTTTGATTCAGTAGTATAAATGGTTAAAACAAGAGACAGCTTTTACCTACTCTACGACTCTACTTGTGCAGAGAAAACTCCTGGGTACTTCTAATAAGAAAGACATCCCAGAGTTGGCTGACAGGATCAGAGTGAGGATTTGTTAGTCCTGGACTTTCCTGTCACTCTCCTCTAGGTGATATCAAGCACTGTGACAGTGACAAGGTGTATGTGACTGCTGTTCAGGCAAGGGGGCTGGCAAGCACCTAATTGAATTTCTCTCAGAGATAGAGAAAATATTTAAAAAGTAACAATTTGCCAAGTAAAAATGATCTGCTAATTGTAATAGGAAATTACTCAGTTTTTTAATAATAAATCCTAGTTTTATATACAAGTCTCAAGTTTGTTCCTGATGTTCAACCTTCCCAACAATATCCATTACAGCTTCTTTACAATACACTTGCAAGTGCTAGAGTAAAAATGTATTTTTTTTTAGCTTCTAGGAATTTCTTTATGGGAAATCATCATCTCTGAGTTAAATGTTATTGCAACATTTTAAAAACCACCTAATAAAATATTAAAAGTATTGTTTTATTGTTGTCTTCTAATTATTGATGTATGTGTATTGATCTATAATCTCAATTAATCATCTGTACTTGCTAATGTAATTTATAATAATGTTGAAATCTATACTGTCAGTCAAGATGTCCAGTCAACAGGCACTATATTCAAAGCATGCTGAATACACCTGGCTTTTCTTTTGCCTGGAGGCACAAAGACATATAGCTTCTTCCTCACCAGTCTACTTCCAAATCTTGTCTGAAAATTAAAGCTTCCTACTTTGTATATGTGCTTTTTTCCTCTCCATTTACTGATATAATTAATTTTACATTTGTGTTATAAATATGAAAATACAGACAGAGAATAATCACAATGTCTTTGTTATTTGGTAAGGGTAGATGGAGAGAGGAATTTCTTGTGTCTGAAGATCCATTCATCACAGGGAAAATCATGACTTCTTCTTTGTGTGAAAACTTATGTTAAGTTGTGTGAGATTAATATTTGTGATGATAGATAACTCATTTTGTTACACTCATGTGTGGGATAAAGCACTATTAGAACTTAGGATAATACTAACCATAAAACTGCAGCAAATGAGGAAGAATTTGATTCATTTGGATTCTTTTCAAGTATTTTACATTTCAAAAATGATTACTGAAAAGAGACAAATCCAAATGCTTAAAAATGTGAGAAATTTACACAGATACTCACTAAGTTATGGTGACAAGAATAAACATACACAAAGTCTAATATTTTTCCTCTGCATAGAATACAATGTTAGTGGTCATTTATGAATCAGTACATCAATCTATGACTTTTCTGTGACTGTTAAGAGAATTACTTTTCTGTGACTGTTAAGAAAATAACTAGTTAAATTAAATACTAGGTATTTTAAACTCATTTTTTGCAGCCCCAGAAAATATATCCTTTTTGTAGCTCTAGTGTATATATGAGAATGTGTCAATCATGTTGCAAGATGTTTCATATCTAAGTGTATCTGTCAGGAAGTCCTATTCAAGATCCATCAGAGTTATTCTGGACAAATGACTCAAGTGAATTCTTTTGAAGATATCAAAAGCAATTACCAGGCTTGAAACATGTATGTGTAAATTTGGAAAAAATAAAGTGAAGTTTGGAAATATATTGCCAAGTCTCAAATCATTTAAAAGTAGAAACGACTTTTGTGAAATTATTTTAATATTTTTCTTTAAGTACTGAAAATATGATGATGTCTTCTCTTTTATTCTCAAGAAGAAACTTATTTCAATAAGAGTGTCTGAGAAAGCTATTTACTAAATGACTTTCTTTCCAATATTTAGTGAAAAGTTATATACTGACCTTCTTTCAGAAAGTTAAAAATCATTCAAAAAATCATCCAGTCCTTTGTTTTAATATTCCAGAATGATTTTATTGTTTCTGAAATTCGAAAGATGACATACTAACTTAGAACTGTGCTGTCCTGTTATTGTCATTTTAAATGAACTTCACTTTCTATGTTCTTTTTTGGGAGGTAGATAGAAAAATATTGGAGGATATTAAACACTTTTGTAAAGAACCCAAACCCCTACCAAACATTTGGCTTAAATATTTAAAGAGAAAAGGAAACATTTAACTCACGACCTCTAACACTGTTTTCCTTTAAGTACGTAAAATCTATTAAAAAATACATTTACAAGAGGCTAAATTTTCTTTATTTTAGTATATATGAAGATATCTATAAAGACAGCATACTACAAGGTTATAAAACCTGTAGAATTTTAAAACGCTACATTTTCCATTTTTTCAGAATCAATCTATAAGAGACAAGCTTATGTGGATGCACTGCTCTCTGTGAGTTTGGTACTATTTTAATTCTATTTTATAGATGAAGGAAGTGAAACTCGAAGATGTTAGGTAACATGCCTGAGAGTGAGTTTCCTGATGCTATTTCTGGTTGCTTTCATGAATTAATCAGAATTCTATTTATTTTCAAACATGTTTCCATTGCTTATTTTCTTAATACCTCTGTTCAATAGAGGTAGAGAGATTATGGTGAAAAATTTTTTCACTTGCCAAGGCTGTGACTTCAGTCAAGCCACTTAGCTCTCTGTGAGTTTCTTTTCTCAATTCTAAAATGTGTATTTTAATAACACTCCTACCAATATTTTGTCATTAAAAAAATCAACGTATCTCAAGGTGCTTTGTAATCTGAAGTGTAAAGTGTTCATTATAAGTCAACCATTTATTTGGTCACATATACAACTTTTATTCAGTATGTACTGTGTGTTCAGCACTGGCTTAGGACCTATATTAGACTAGTCGTGCATTCAAAGTTTTTCAGTGCCCTTGAAACAACATCAAGCAACATCAATTTATATTAAGTTAAGATGCCTTTGGTCTAGAAGCAATGTTTATTAGCTTATTATTGCTGCATGACAAACTACCACAGACATAGCAGTTTAAAACAACACCCATTTAGGGCTTCCCTGGTGGCGCAGTGGTTGAGGGTCCGCATGCCGATGCAGGGCACACGGGTTCGTGCCCTGGTCCAGGAAGATCCCACATGCCACGGAGCGGCCTGGCCCGTGAGCCATGGCCACTGAGCCTGCGCGTCCGCAGCCTGTGCTCCGCAACGGGAGAGGCCACAACAGTGAGAGGCCCGCGAACCAAAAACAAAACAAAAAACAACACCCATTTATTAATCCATAGTTTCTGCAGGTCAGAAGTCTGGGCGTGGCTCAATTGGGTCCTCTGCTCAGAGGGTAACGAGGCTGAAATGGAGATGTCAGACAGGCTGTGTTCTCATCTGAAAGCTTGAATAGGGAAGAATCCATTTCCTAGTTCATCCCGGTTGCTGGCAGAATTTGTTTTTTTTGTTTATTTCTGAGGCCCCTGTTTCCTTGCTGACTACCAGTGAAGGTCCCCCTCTGCAACTGGAGGCCACCCTCAACACCTAATCCTGCTGCTCACTCACAACATGGCAGCTTACTTCTTCAAAGTCATCAAGAGAATCCTTGAGATCAGGAATAGTCTAAGTCCAATTTTAAATGGCTGTCTCACTAGGAGAGGCCTACCAAGGCAAAATCTCTTTATCTTTGCCACATAATATCACATAACCATGGCAGTGAGATCCATCATATTCACAGGTCCCACCCACACTCAAGGAGAGGGAATTACACAAGGCATGAGCACCAGGGGACAGGAATATTGATACTATCTTAGAATTCTGTCTACCTATCACAACATGTCAGGAAATTGGATGTGAACAGTAGATGATGGTGACACACGTGCCTTATTCTCAGAACGTTATGAAGGCAGTCTAGATTTAGAAGGTGGAATGAAGAGGAAACAAGTGATTTGCTCCTGGCAGATGTGGATTCTAAGCTTCTATCCCTGAAATGTATTTCTTTAACTATGAAATTAGCTAGGCTTGACAATCAGAATATGAGAGGCATTCTGAATTATCAAATTATGTTTAATGTCTTCTATCTTGGTCTTAGTCCCTGATATCACAAGACAAGACAAATTGCAATCCAGTGATCTGATAAATGAATGTATCAAAGTGGTTATTAAGATATTGCAAACGAAATAGGATCTCAATATTGTGAGATATTGATTGAGCCAGAGACACATATACATAGACAACGGCACAAATCTGTCTGCATCCATGACTCAGAGTTTGAAAGTTCACATTAACAAATGTCAAATACAAGAAATTGGCTATTCTTAGTCACTTTATATTTGATTCTTCCATCACAAGAGCTTCCCTCCTGGCTTCTAAAGCTCAGATTGGAAAATGACTGTCTGCAGTCATCATCTGTGAAAAATAGTCCACATTTTGATGGATCCTTATTACTTATTAAATGTTTAATAGGCTGCAAGACTCACTCTAAGCTCTGTTTCATTTCCCTTGGTGAATATAGTATTACTTGTTAAAGGAAGAATACTTGCAGTTCTTGCAGAGTTTTATAACTAGTAGTAGGAAAAACTCTAAGATACTTATTATTTTCTCCTACTTAGCTTACACTGAATTGAATTTACAAGCATAATAACCTCACTGGAGAAAGTTACTAAAGTTAAATAGAGAAAAGAGGAAAGAAACATCCTTATCTTTATACAGAAAACTAAAGAATTAAAGAATTTTTTTCTTTTTTTTTTTTTTTTTTTCCTGTGATCTACACAAGCTTCTATGTATTAAGAATAGAAAAAGGTCACTGGGCTCAACCAACAACCTCCTGCTGTTTTCCTCATCGCTGGTTTCCTGTTCACTCTCTATACACTCGTTTCTTCTCTTTGTCTAATACATATTGACTTTCTTATTTCACAGACTCTGTGATATTTTGCAGCAAGGGTGGTAACCCAGAAGATTTTTCTTTCACTGCAAAACAAAGGGTCATACCTCCGAAGATGTTTCATATATCCTGGTTTTGAATGTTGTTTAGAAGAGGAAGAAATTCTGAAGCTTAAGGTAATATATTTTTACATGAAGTTTTCTTTCTTAAAAAAACCCTAACATAAGGTATATACAGTTTGTATATATACTGTGTATATATACATAAACAGTGTCTAGTTCCATATAGAACTAATGTTTACCCCACATTAAACATGCGTGTGCTTGTATACAAGTTCATGTACACATTCACACACACACACACACACTCTCTCTCTCACACACACTCATACACACATACACACATACAAAAAACCATAAACCTGGTTGGAGTAGAAGACTAGTTTAACAGGGTTCAATTTTTTTTCTGGGACTGGATCTCACAAATTCAGTAAAAATGAATTGGCTACTTATGAACCAGAAAAAAAACGTTACCTCAGCCCTTTCCCCATGCCCAAGAAATGTCTTGGATGTTAATGTTCTTGTTCTTACTTTTCTGGGAGACAAACGTTTTCCTATTTATTGTGTCTAACATCACTGATACCTATCATTCCCCATTTTCCTTATCTTGTCAAATATATATTGAAACCACATTAGTATCTCTCCCTTTTTACTGATGAACCTGAAAAAAATGTGTAGGACACAGGGAATATTTTATTTCAGATATATTTCTAATCCAGGAAACTCCTACTTGGGGAGAGCTTTCCATTTTCTCCTGAACCTTCAAGTACCAGTGCTGAACTAAAATTCTGAGCATCAGTGGATTCTTTGATTACCTCTACTTCTCTTCACCCAAACCCCTTTCTCCTTCAGCTTCTCCAAAAGCTCAAGACTTTAGAAGTTTCTTGGGCTGACCTACCATGGAAATGGACATTCTCAGCTTCTTAGTCTGCTCCATCCAATTTTATACTACTTTAAATGTGTTGATTGTTGATGCCAATACCTTGGAAACACTGTGGTGTTCACTTTCTCTCTAGGTCTCCATTCTGAGTGTGTGTGTGTTTGTGTGTGTGTGTTTAACATTAGAGTTGATAGATTTAGTAATAAACAGATAAACAATAGATAATTGTTTGGATTGTTGCCACCCTTCTTGACTAGTCTTCCCATTTATGTGCAAGAGAGTAAGGATAGAGGAAAGGACAGCAGTACCACAACAACTGAGTCATTTTATTTGTATTTTTTCAGGGAACAAAAGTTTTTCTAGATATGTCTCTCTGCTAGCAGGATTTCACTTAGGTTTCCAGATTCAACTGTGTTTTTTGGTTATCAAAGCTGTCAAGAAGCTGAAAACTGAGTACTGAGTTTCATTCTTTTAGGCCTTAAATTAGAAGACTGTAAGGGAACATGGATCTAGGAAATGGTATTAAGTAAGCCAATTCTACACTGTAACACCCACCAGATTATGTTTAAGAACAAAAATATAGATATTTTTAGGCAAAATACCCCACAAAACCCTCATAAAATCCACCTTTCACTGACTCTTCTCGTAGAAAACAAAACAAAAACAAAACAAAACAAAACAAAAACTTGAAGATGTACACACATGCCATTTAAAAAAATAGTTAAAGAAAATAGGTGAAGCAGCAATCATAGAATTAAACAGTGAACTAAACCCAGGACTAGAATTTTTTAAACTGCTGAATGTTAAAGTGATAGCAGGTAATAAAGGAATCTATAAAAAATATCTCCAGGGCTTCCCTGGTGGTGCAGTGGTTGAGAGTCTGCCTGCCGATGCAAGGGACATGGGTTCGTACCCCAGTCTGGGAAGATGCCACATGCCACGGAGTGGCTAGGCCCGTGAGCCATGGCTGCTGAGCCTGTGCGTCCGGAGCCTGTGCTCTGCAGCGGGAGAGGCTGCAACAGTGAAAGGCCCGCGTACCGCAAAAAAAAAAAAAAAAAAAAAAAAATCTCCAAAAAGCGTTTCACTGCAATTCAAGGAAAGTTACAATTTTATGATGAGGACATTTTTTTTCCTATAAAGAGGATGAAAAAGTAATCTAAAACTGTAACAAAAATAAAAAGCTATTCAACAAAGTCTTAATCCATCTATGCTGGAAAAAATGTATGATTTCTAAGCAATCAAGAGACACAAATGTTCTGATATAGTTTTATGTTTTTTCCTTATGGATTCAGTCATAGCATTTGATCCTGAAGAAGTAGTTATTAAGCATAATATTATGATTTTTCATACTACTTTTTAGTCTTTTCCATCAACATATAGAAAAAGGCAATAAATTGAATTGTAGTTTAAGAATGTAAATATAATAAACATGAAAATTGTCAAAGAATAGCGCAATAAACAGAAATCAAGAGGAGACAATAGGGGGCTTCCCTAGTGGTGCAGTGGTTGAGAGTCCGCCTGCCAATGCAGGGGACACAGGTTCGTGCCGTGGTCCGGGAAGATCCCACATGCCGTGGAGTGGCTGGGTCCATGAGCCATGGTCGCTGAGCCTGTGCGTCCGGAGCCTGTGCTCCACAATGGGAGAGGCCACAACAGTGAGAGGCCTGCGTACAGCTAAAAAAAAAAAAAAAAAAAAAAAAAGGAGGCAATAGGATAGATGAGTCATTTATAGAGTTTCAATAAATATTGTCTATAATTAATAGATCAAGAATTAGTGTGACACATATGTACTCAGGTAAAGGATCAAAACTAAGAAACAAACAAAAATTGGGAAGCTAATAGGAAAGAAATCATAAAAAGTAGAACAAATTCTCTAATATTTCCTTATGTTGGGAAATCAATAAATACTGTCTAAATACATTCAAATAAGAAGATGAAGTATAAGCATTATATTTTGATATATTCTTGAGAACTACAGAATGATCTGAAAGCATAAATAAAGTTGGTGAACTCAAAGATACCCCAGGACTTCCCTGGTGGCGCAGTGGTTGAGAGTCCGCCTGCCGATGCAGGGGACACGGGTTTGTGCCCCGGTCTTGGAAGATCCCACGTGCCGCGGAGCAGCTGAGCCCATGAGCCATGGCCACTGAGCCTGTGCGTCTGGAGCCTGTGCTCCGCAATGGGAGAGGCCACAACAGTGAGAGGCCTGCGTACCGCCAAAAAAAAAAAAAAAAAAAATACCCTAGACATTTTGTCACTGAGGATGGGCTCCTCTTCAAGCTTACAGTTTAGGCATCCCATTTCATTAAGTTATTATGGTACCAATCAAAAGTATCATCACTTTTTAAAACCTTAAAGAAAAATATCTGGAAATTACACTATAATTTGATTCATAACTATAAATTAGAATTGTATTTTTATACATTTCAGAAAAGGTTTTTCAGACTTATATATAGATTTTTACCACATATCACCTTTGTGAATAAGTGAATGGGAAGTAAAAGTGAAATAAGTTGGCTAGGTACTTTTAAAGTTCTTCATATGAAGAGTCTGAATCTCTGTTCATCTCAGTTTTATTAATGTCCGTCTTTTTTTTTTTCCCAAAATATATTGTGCCTTGGACCATCAAGATAGTTTATGATAGATAATTTTCTCAGACTGCTCTGCATTGTCTCCATAATTTCCTTCTATGGACGTCAGTTCTACAAGACCTGTATTTATTTACCTTACTAGGATATGTCTGTGGAAGGTTTCAAAATATAAACAGAACTGTTATTCCTTACTCAGATGGATCTTAAATAGTTTGAGATGAAATGTCGACATCTCAGTGGTATTATCCTGCCACAAGTAACAATGATGCTCACACATGCACGGACAGTGATGAGTTTGTTGTGAGTGCCCTCTGTCTGGCAGAAATTATAGGAAGCAATCAATCATAAGATGCATCTTGATTTCAAAGCTGTTAAAATATGAAAAAATCTAACTTGTAATGGATGAAATGTAATACTTTACCTACTGTAGGATTTTCCTGTTGCTGACTGACATGATCATCGAGCACTAACTTCTCAGATACTTAATGTTGAATAGGACACTTTAGTTTCTATGCCTCATTTCAATACATTCACCTACCTGAATTTTTCCATGAATATTTAAAAAATATCTTTATTCTGACTCTCAGAGTGTATACAGTGTAAAGTATAATTTCCCCTTTGTCTATTATGTTATCATGGTAAGGAAGAATATATAAAATGTGACTAGAGGAGTGTAAGAAGTAGCAATTGGTTTAATTGGCTTAAAAAAAATTGGACTGCACATATTCAACGTCCTTAGATAGAGACCAGGCACAGGTGTTGTGGTCCAGGATAACCATGTGCCATTGCCCTTTGGGCCATGCACCAGATGATGCACTTACAAAGCTTTCAAGGCTCTGCTCAGGAGGGAGCCCCTTTTTTTAAGTTACAGAAAGGCAAATAATTTTGCCTTTTATTGGACAAATTTCTAGACCAGTGCAGTCCGAGAGGGCAGGGGCAAGAACAGGAAACCCGTGCCCTTGCTCACTCCCTGAGTGGGGGGTAAGCTGGTTTCTTAAATGGGGTGAGGATAGGGTTGAGCAGGAGGCATAACTTAGGTGGTCTGCCCACCTCCTTGGTGGTGCTGTGTGCAAGGATCATGCCTAGTACCCTGCTTTTACTCCTGGCACCTCAGACATGGCAGTTGATCTGTGGCCTTTTTGTATCCTATTGTTCATAGTTGCCCCAACTGTGCATGCATGCAGTTATTTTTAGTCCCTTATAGTTTCTTTGTATTCTGTTGCTCAAGGAGTTGTTAGTCTAGAGGCAAGCACTGCAGTAAAGGATCCCAGGTCCCAGCCTATCTCAGTTCTACCTGCTATGGACAAACTTGTATATCTAAAATGTCATGACTTGAGGTTAACTGACTTCTCAAGCCGCAGTGGTCACCCGAGTGCTGATGTGTAGATGAAGAGTGAGGCAAGATGTCCAGGTTAAGGGATGGCATAGGCCTCAGATTATGAAAGAAAGACAAGAAGGAACCTCAAAAAGGCCTATTGACTATAGAATGGCAGTAGAGGCCCAAGCCAGGGAGGTTAGGTCATTTGTGGGTGGGATCGACCTGGCATCTTAACCTTTATTTTCAGGCCTGAATTTTGAGGGGGATTTATTTTCTATTTTTCTTTTTCTTGTTGATATCTCTCTCAATCTCTCTCTCTCTCTCTCTCACTCCTCTCTTCTATGTCTCTTTCTTTCATAATTTACCTCTGTTCCTGTTTTCCCCTTTCAGATCCAAAATTTTTACATCAACCTTGATTAATCTCTCTTATCATTTCACTCTTTCTCCTTCCCTTTCTTCTCTTTGCTCTCCCACTGTGTGTTTTTTTTTCCCTGCATCTTCTGTCTTGGGATTTAAAATCTGTTCACTATTGATCCATCATGGGCAGGAGTGTTTTTCCCTTTGGTATTAGTATATCTGCATGCTCAAGCACGAATTGCACACTCTATTACTACTGCCCAACCCTGTACTTATGCAGAACATCAGCTGCTTGCCATGGGTTTGTTGTGTTTAATGCTTGCTTATAATTTATACTCTACATAATTTCTTAAATGTCATCTGACTCTTTTTCATCAGGATGCCTTCAACATTCTGAGCTATATTTCTCAAGCTGTGTTATGCTTTGGTAAATACTCACAAATCTTTATTATTGCTGTATGCAATAAAGAGTTATTAGTTTCTGGCTGTCTAAAACAGTCTGGTTTTGTTTTGTAAACATGTACACAGGAGTTTGTAAAGTTAAGATTATTTTTTAGGCATTTAAAAATAAGAATAAGCCTATTGGTAAGCTTATTTAGCCAATTAATGAAGCCATCATTTATAGAGGTGGATATAAATTAAATAAAAACATATTTTGTTAGAAATTGTTAAGAAAAGTTCCAATTTAAGGAAAAAAACACATAAGTCTAGGGCCTTTATTTGTTTTAGACAATATGGGTTTTAAGAATATAAAAATAGAAATCTATAAACAAACATTAAAATGAAACAAATTATAAAAGACTTTTAAAAACATTCTAGAGAAAAGCAGACACATAATTCTACATGCTAAATTTATTGAGTTCTTATTATATGTCTAGTATTGTTCTAAATGCATGCATCCCCAAACATATTTAATACTTACAGTACCCTAACAAAAATTATTCCCTTTTTTCACAGATGAGGGAATTGAGGTACAGAGAAGTTATTTAGCAAGAAAGTAACAGAACCAAGGTTCAATGAAAAGACATAGGTTTTCAGAGGTGTTTTACTAAACATTTATGTCATACCACTTCTCATAAGGTATATGTCTTATTAGAATGAGGACTATGACAGGAATTTTTTGTTAGTGTAGTAGAATTGATTACTATGAATATTAGTATCCAATTTATCTATAGTCATAGAACACTCAGGTTTTAGACAGGTACAAGATTCCTAGAATAAAACTACATTTCCCGGCATCCTCGAACCCAGGTGTGACATGTAACTAATTTCTATGCAATATGATGTAACCGTAAGTAGTTTCTTCTTTTTTTTTTTTAATCTTCATGGTTGTACCCTTAAAAAGAAGTTTGATCCAATCATATGTGACCTTTCCTCTTTCTCCTTTCCCAGTGTGTAGACTGCACACATGGTGTTGAGTCATCTTAAAGTATGAAGTCAGGTCATCCACAGAGAGATGTTACATGACAAAATAGAAAGCACCTCAATCTGATAAAAATTCGTATTTCAGGCTCTCTATATTAACTTGGAACTACCTTAAAAAGAAATAAACTTCTATTTTCTTTAAACCACTCTTAACCCGGATCTTTGTTAAAACAGCCCAACCAATCTCTCAACCAACATGTGGATTGAGTTTACCTTGAAGTTCTTTGCATCAGTTATCACCAATTTCCTTCCTGCCCATCCCTCATCTTTTCTTTAAGTGTTGGCTAAGATGTCTGCTGGAGAAAAGCGAGGAAAGCAGGCAGTGTTATATTTTCACTGTGACTCTGTTCAAGAACTTTATATCCAGCACCCCTTACAAGTTTATGAAATACATTGTGCATGTCTTACATTCACACACACACACACACACATATGCACACATACACTGTTTTTACATGCACACACACACACACACATATACTGTTTTATCTCCATAAGACATTGGAGATAGGGAAACAGTTCTGCACCATAAAATATGTCTTTGATATGAGATGTGCAGATAAGAATATTTTCAGGAATATAGTAACCTAGTGTAAAATTCTTGGAAAATGTGACCTAACTTGATTTATTCCAATTGACTGAGACAGTGACTAAAGAAAGTCTTAGTTTACAGGAATCTGAATAGAATAATCTAGTAGGTTCTCTTAACATGTGAAGGATATGGGTTTTTCATGCACTAAGTAGTATTAGAAATACCAGTTAAGTTGTTCCAGCTCATAGATTTTTCTCACTAGTCCCTAAAAAATGATAGGAGTGGGAAAAGAATTTCACTCTACATTGCTTTAACTATTTTCAATTTTTACCTTAGACAAACTATGTACATAGAGTCAAACTGTATTCAGTTTGAAAAAAGTTGACACTGCATATATTAAGCTAAAAGGAAGGCTATGTGAGTACACTGAAACTGATTTAGTATGCAATATTTATCTGTGGGAGAGAGAAACAGAATTCAATGCAGACTGATTCATCCCCCATTTTCTTTTCACAGAATCCCATAGGAGGTCATCTATCGTCATTTTATACCTATTTGGTATACTTGATTTTGTCAGGCAGTAATAGAGTAAAACCACAATCATGGATGACAAGGTAACCTGCTCCTCTGCAGGTAGCTAGTATGCAGAGCTTCAGTTTTGTTTATTTCCCTCATTCACTTTGTGGGCATGAAACCACTGTAATCGTTTCTGAAAAAAAACTCTTATATTTTCACCTTATCAGTCAACGTAGGAGGTCTTCCCATGCTGTGTACTGTTTTTATCTCATGATGAATATCATTTTAAAATGTGGAGAGATGACCTTAATTTATTTATATATCTGGTTTGGTTAGTCCTCTTGTCACAACTCATTGCTAGGGCATGGCTTTCTGTAAACTCTCCTAGATTGTACTGTTTGCTCTCCAAATGAAAACACCATTGCTTTCTTGATATATTATTCCAAATGTTATTTTTTAAAACTAGATTTACTAGATACCTATATGCTAGTTGGGGTAGGGTCTGGGAAGACAAATTTGAGGATTGAATAGATTTAAATTTATTTCTTTATCTATGACTCCCTCCTCATTGAATTGTTATGAATTACTTCTAGTATTATACTGCCATTATTTTTAGTAATATCTGTTGTCATTAAAAATATAAAAATGTTTGAGTGCCCTTAATAATCTCCATTTACTTAAAATATGCAAATATATGTATGAAGACCAGCAAAAAATCAAAGAGTTTATTTTTCTAAATGTATACAGTAGAACTTCTAAGTCCAAATGATAATTCATCAAAATAGTAATTTGGAATGTTGTTACTCCAATAACATTATCAATGTTTAAAACTTCTATGGAATATTCCTCATGAATCTTCTGAACTCTTTTATACATTTTACAAAATGACCACTTTTATTACCTGACAGCCACACATTATTTTATAACCCAAAGGGTCTTTATTCCAGTTTCATTGCTTCCCATATTCTAATTCAAACTGAGGGAATCTTGACTCTTTTTAAGATATTAAATCCATACATGATAAAATTTTGCCAACAATAAAAATGTTCATGTCCAATTTCAGCTCATTATTTTTCCCTACTACTCATTTTTCTTCTTGATGTTCCAGTTTCTTTGTCCTTACTCTTTCAGGCTTGAAATGTGGATAATATCTTTACTTTTATTTTCCCCATTTTCCTTAGATCAATTTTTAAATCCTCTGATTCTGTGGGATCCAAAAACTTCCTTCATCTCTGTACTAAAACCACCACCAAATCTCTTTAGGACTTTATTACTTCTTGTTTTGTAACTGTTTTTTTTCCACAAATGCTAGCCTCAACCTCCTTCCAGTTCTTAATCCCTTCACATTGTATCTTGAAGGCTGGGACGTGTGACCCTTGCCTAGTGCACATTTACAGGCTGGCACTGACACTTCATGCCATAGCACAACTTTAAGACTTGTCTGTGGCCATAACAGGAAATAACTAATTCTTTCTAATCAGTATGACTATAATGACCACAGTTCTCTTAAACTCTTAGAGGTACAGGTGAAGGTGCAAATGAATATAGCTGGAAAATTTCCTTTGTATAGATATATTTACTCAGGAAATATTTTAGATTTTCTTTACTTTTTTTTTTTTTAATAGGTTGGAACTGTGAAACATTATCACTTTGTTCCAGGCTAAGATGTGAAACCTTATCTAGAACAAATGTCAGGAAAAATAACTGAAGCTGATTGCCTATTTTCTCTGGAGCAATTTTGTTGCACCTAGGAGATGAGATTACCTAATTGATTAACGGAGGATTAATTCCAAAACAAAGAGAATGACTATGGCCTTCTAACTCCCTTAACTGACTTTTGGAAAACATGTTCTAAATGGTACTCTAACAGGTTCTTCTGAAGTCATCATTTTAAAATTCATGATACTGATATCTTCAGTGCTAAACATTCCATTACTGCAGCTCAAGTCATCATTGAGCTAACAATAATTACACAAATTACTCATAAATGCTACTACAATTTCAGTATTTTCCAATTCTGTTTTTTTTTTTTTTTCTGGGAGTGGGGCCATTTGATACTAATGCTATATTATCAAGCACCTACACTTTCTAAAGGGAAACTCACGTCATTTCAACTTTCCCTTTCCCTCTCCAGGCACCTTATAGTTCATAAAAAAAAAAAAAAACTCTAAAGGAGACAAGTGCAAAGTCATGCCTATTCATAAAGTTTATGACCTCTGTTCTCTGCTGTCAAAGCCAGTGGCATGGAGTGTTAATAATACCTGCTGACCAGGATCCTGTATTTAGTCTCCCTCTGTTGCTGAGCATTTACCTGTCTTCATGGAATCCATATTTCCAGTCTTCTTCAGGTATCATCTTTCACTTTCCACAGCTCAATTAAATTAAACGTAGAATGTTTTGTCACAATTTCCCTAGAAATAAAACTATTTTGAGTCCAGTTAGAGAGGTCCTTAGCCGATATTGTTTCAGAAAAGTTCTCTTCAGTTACTGGAACTCTGTTCCAAGAAGGGAGCGTCAAAAACATTTGAATAGATGGGATTGAAGAATATTCTGAAATGCACTTTTATTTTTAAACTTGACCTTTGTCCATAATTATCAGCCATTGTTTTTCAATTTCTGACTTTCACTTGATGTGGAAATTCAGAAAAAGAAATTAATGCACAACATTGTTCATTGCCATTGCTATTCCTTAGCTTATTATTTCACTTACTTGGCAGATATGTGTCACTAATGTTCGCTGACATTTTTGGGGGGAGTTTACTATGTATGAGGAGCTGTCCTATGCCCTTGAGATGGAGTAACTCATTTAATCCTTAGGTCAATCCAATGAGTTAACTGTATTTTTGTCCTTACTTTAGAGATGATAAAACTGAGACATTAACAAATTGTTTTCTTCTTACTGCCCGGCACATGGTAATATTCAAAAAATATAATTTCATTGAATGAATAAATAAATGGGTAAGTGAAAACTGTTCTCTAGAGCTAACTTAGAGAACAATCTTTAAATACTGTGAGATACTGATATGAATTTCTTATACCATTTCACTAGAATTTCTAGGAAATTTTATATCAGAATTTTAGAATTTCTGAATTTTCCTTTCTTTGGCTGGGTTTAGCTTCTCTTCCTCTTGAGTCTTCCAAATACTACTGATCTCCTTTTACCTCGTGTTGTTTTGCTCAAGGTCATTCTGTATTAGAATAGTTATGCCCTTTGGTTCAAGACCAATATTTTTAGACTCTGCTTTAATCCTTATCCAAAGATTACTTTATGAGATTTTTTGTTTTTTTTTGCTGTACACAGGCCTCTCACTGTTGTGGCCTCTCCCGTTGCAGAGCGCAGGCTCAGCAGCCATGGCTCACGGGCCCAGCCGCTCCGCGGCATGTGGGATCTTCCCGGACTGGGGCACAAACCCGTGGCCCCTGCATCGGCAGGTGGACTCTCAACCACTGCGCCACCAGGGAAGCCCTAACTATGAGATTTTAATAAAGTATTTTGCTGAGTGACTTTTGTGTCCTTCACCAAGGGATTCCATTAGTTATGAAAGCAACACCTTACTTATTATTTGTGTGATTTTATGCCTTCAGCCTCTCTCTGTTTGAATGATCTGTATTCCCTGGTTGCCATCATTACTACTCTTGTCCTAGCCTTCTGAATGCTGTCCTGGTTGATATGGAAGACATCTTAAAACCAAGGGCAGTTTGGAGGAAATATACTGCAAATTTTGGGTTAACAGTGCACACGGCCACAGTCATGAGAAATACAACTAAAAAGAAGATCAGAATTGAATAGCTTGGATTCTGATATTGGATTATTGGCTGTGTTATAAAATTCATTTATTAAATCACTCATTTATTCAAGTAGCAGCCCCTGAGAACATGCTGTATGCCAAGCAAAGTCTAGTTATGGGAAATAGGAAGAGTAAAAATAAATATATCCTTTTTTTCCCGAAGAGCTCACAAAATTTATCAAGTCTTATATAACAAGCTACCTTGTACTGAAAAAGAATGACATTGTCCCCAGCCTCCTAGATAAATTTGATCAATAGTCTTTGCTCTCCTACTATGTGTGAATTAGTAGGAGATATAAAGATAAAGGAACACACGTATAACAATTGAAATTTAAACAAAAGTATTATTCTGGTTTAAATAAATGAATTAGACACTGTTTATTTATAAAGTTTGCCTACACATTTGCTAATTATTATTGCCTGTTCAATTTTTTTCACCTAATATCTAACATTTGAGACCATTTTCCTAATTCCTGAATTACAACTATAGTAATTCCTTTAGTAAAGGTATTTTGATGGTAAACTTTCATGGTTTATGGTTGACATTCGTGCTTAAGAATTTTGTTGAGTGTTCAGCTCCAGGCTGATCATTTTACTATTTTGTGCTTTGGGAATATTATTACATTATCTTTTTTGACAAATTTACTGTTACACAAATTTTCACTCTTTTACAAATTTTATATATATATTATATATTTTAAAAAATATTAATAATATATTTGACAAAATTTATTTAAGGCAGAACATTAAGTGAAAGAGCAAAATTAACCAATAAGATAAAATATTTTACAATTGCATGCACACAATAAAACAGCTTTGAAATAAGTGAAATGGAAATTGAGGAGAAATATAAGGAGAAAAAGACAAATATAAATTTATTGTTGGAAATTTTATTATACTATTCTCAGTAACACTGTCAATAATTGATAAAACATGTAAAAATACCAGAAAGAATAAAGACATTATAACATTAAAATTCACAAAAGTTGGCCTAATAGAAATCTATCATCTATGTATCTATGTATCTATCTATCTATCATGTTATTCCTGCACACAAATGTGGAATAAATATTTAAACACACTTTGAATAGTTATAAAATTTAATCACATACTTGTCCATGTAAAATGTCTCAATACTTTTTAAAGAACTAAAATTTTGGACAAAATGCAATTATGCTAGATAATTAATAGCTGGATATTAATAATATCCAAAAGAAGAAAATGTTTAAAATTAGTAAACCTGCCTCTAAAATACCTAGGAATTAAACAAAGAACTGAAAATTGAAAATAAAAAATATTTTAAACTTAATGATAATGAAAATATTATTCATAAAACTTGTAATTAGAGACCTAAGTAGTTAAACAGAGAAGAATAAAGATTAAAAATTAATCCAGTTTGGGCTTCCCTGGTGGTGCAGTGGTTGAGAGTCTTCCTGCCGATGCAGGAGACACTGGTTCATGCCCCGGTCTGATCCCACATGCCGTGGAGTGGCTGGGCCCGTGAGCCATGGCCTCTGAGCCTGCTCGTCTGGAGCCTGTGCTCTGCAACGGGAGAGGCCACAACAGTGAGAGGGCTGCATACTGCAAAAAAAAAAAAAAAAAGAAAAAATTAATCCAGTTCAAGATATTAGAAAAATACATCTGTTAAAACAAAATTTAAAGTGATAAATATAAACACAGAAATTAATCAAAAAGACAAGATTAACTAAGATGTAGTTGGTTATACACAAGTCTAATAAAAATGATAAACTTCTTTTAAAATTGATATAAAAATAAAGAGGGCACAAATATATTTAAAAAATTATAGATATTTCAAATACAAAATTACTGAATGATATAAAAAGCTTTATGCTCATAAATTTAAGGTATAAGAAGTTAATAAATTTCTAGAAAAATATAACACTAAAACTGACTAAAGGAAAAAAAATGTATAACTAACTCTATAGTCATTAAAAAAGTAAAACAGTCACATATTTCTCAAAAAAAACAAACAAACAAACAAGCAAATGAGCCTCAAGGCTTGATATATTTACTGTGAAGTTCTACTGAAATGTGAAGTGTTTTAGAATAAAGGCTTTACAATATAATTATCTCAGGAGAGAAAAGGATTTTTAAACTAAACTTACCAGAAGGTAAAGATTGATAAATTTACATAAATTCTATTTAATAATGTTTTTTCATCAAAAGATACCACAAGAAGAATGAAAAACAAATTATAACATGGGAAATAATATTTTCAACACTTGAATCCAACGGAGACTAGTTTCAAGAATGTATTTTAAAAACTCCTAAAAGTCATTAGTGGATTAAAATATCAGTAACTAATTTCTCACACTGCATGCTCATCACAGGTGGGCTTTGACCTTACTCTATCATCTTATTTAGGGACCCAGGCTCTTAGAGCAAATGTATTTGAAACTTACTGGTCTCGGGACAGAGGATAAAGAGTCATGAAAATCACAATCACACTGTTAAATGCTGGACACAGAAGTGACACAAATGGTTTTTACCCACACTGTGTTCACTCTGACATCAGTAGGGCAATGCTGTATACTCCTCTGGGAGGAGAACCACTAGTAAGTGTCCCTCAGGTATGGATGGAGGAGATTTAAATGTTCATACAATCCCTCATGGGGCATGTCACAGGCAAGAAATATGTTAAATGATGTGAAATCTCATGATCAATCATGAATATACCAACTAAAACCACAGAGAGATCGATTGATTTACCAGGTTGGAAAAGATGAAAAAAAAAAAATCTGATGGTAACAAATTTGGTGAAGATTTAGAAAAACTAATACGATACTCGAATATTGTGATGGGAGTATATATTTGTAGAACCACTTTAGAAAGGTATTTATCATTACCTAGTAAAGTTAAAGTTTTAGCATTCTCATGACCTAGTCTTCATTCTTTGCAATATACCCACCTTCACATGTACTCTAAGAGACATATACAAGAGTCACAAGAGAATTGTTTTAATACCTCTAAATTGGAAATACCTTAAACTTGCATTAATAGTAAGATAGACAAATTATTAATATATTTATCTATTTTATTTATTGTTGTCACCACTCACATAATGAAGTAATACACAGAAGTAAAAATAATAAACCACAGCACATACAAAACCACAAATGTTTTTCATGAGCATTATTTAAGGAAAAATTATTAATTCACAAAAGAATATATGGTGTGATTTTATTAATATAAAGCTCAAAACAGGCAATTATAAACTAGGACGATATATACATAGGTAATGAAATCATACACTCAGTCAAGGAAATAATTGATTTTTAAAAGTCATAATAGAAACAATCAAAAAAATATCTTGTAGGTCTTTAAAACCAAAGACCTATCTAATCCCCACCATTTTACTATTTTAACTTGAATTTAATGTCAGGAACTTATTAGAAGTAGAAATTTTCTGTGCTTAAATCTATAAAGAAGAGTAAAGATTTTCTATTAAGTTACATCTGAGTTTGGGTTAATTTTAAAGGCATAATAAATTGCCTTAAAAAGAATCATTATCAGAATACCAAAAGATACGGGGATAAAAATACACCAAATATGAAATTTCCACAGTATTGGAAAAATACATTTTTTTACTTAAGAATAAAACTGAGTCTACCCCTTAAAAAAAAATCCTCCTCACTGCAGTAATAGTATTTCCTTAAAGCATTTTCTGTAGTTTCGGCCTTTGTCAACCTAACAAGATTTCAGGCATACAAATTGCAGGCAGCTTAGTTTTTAGCCAAATCAACTTGAAAAGTTCTGCCCATAAAAATCTCTCACTTCTCTAGCTCTCAAACAGATTTAAGTGAGGAAAATCTGGTCCTTAATGTTCTCCTGGTTAGGTTGCCTAGCGACCACTCCACCCTGCAGTTCACACTGTGGGTTAGGTGTAAAGTTAACTATTGCAACACTTTCAGGAATACAACTAAACATACAAACACATGTAATAAAATAACATACCTGCAAAAATCATGTGGCAGGCTTTCAATCAGGCTAAACTCCTTTAGGATATAAACTCTATTTTCTTTCTCATAAATTTGATTTCTAATGAAGCTATGTATGCATAATTACAGAACTGATTACATGTTTACCTGTTTTTTACAAAGCTTTTTTTTTTACTGATTTGAAAGAGTTCAATTTAAGATCTATATGGTGAGTTTAAAAAAAAAAACTTAAATAAATATTTAAATTCAGAATTTATTTGAAGAGAGATGGTTTGGTAATCAATAAAGCATATATGTTTAGTTTATGTTAATATTACCAACTTACTAAGACATTTCAAAGAAAAAGAAAAATATTTATAATATCTTTATTTTGTCAGAAATATGGGTATTATTTGTATCTTACTAATAAGAGTTGTGATCACTAAAACCACAATAAAGATAATTTCTTGTCAAATATCGTACTTCAGTTCTTAACCAAATCTTTATTTGATTGGTGTTCTATTCTGGATAATTTATTCTTGTAACTTTCAACTTGGGCTTGTCACAGAAGTTTTCATCAAAGTCTTTTTCAAAAACAAATGAAGAATATTATTAGCTGTTTTCAACATGTCTGTAAAATAATGATCCAGGTATGGTGCAAAAACATCTAAGCCTGCTTTAGCAAGTTGTTAGCGTATAAATATTCTTTCTTGTGAAAGGTTCTTCTTTAGATGCTTATAAAATGTATTATTTGAAGAGACATATAATCTCTATTTTCTATTCCTAGTATATATAAACTAAATCAAATTTTGAGACCAATTATGGGTTTAAGTTATTAGTCTTACCCCCTAGTTTTCATTTGCCCTAAGTCATAAGGAGAACTTTAATTAAGTAGAAATAGTAATACAGTTAATAATTATTGAGATGCATTATTGAAACATTAATTATAGGAGTACTTACATTACTCACGCAAGTCTCTTACTTAGGTTTAATATTTTCCTGTGAATTGCAATGCATTATTTTTTTCTAAAGAAAATACTTATGTTAGAGATAAATGATTTTCAAAAATGTGGCTGCTTTGGTTTCTTATCCATTTTCTCAATAGAAAGTTACCTTTCTGCAAGAAAAGAAAATGATTTTACATCGTTTCCCAAGCTGATTATAATTGGAGTATCATCATTGAAGAATATTTAAAGCCCTAATTACTGTTGATTAGTTCTTTTGCTACTTTATAATGAAACTGAAAGTAAATATTTTCATTTTCATTTGTGAGGTGTCAAAAATTTGAGAGTAAGCAGGTAGTACCTAAATAAAGAGTGAGGCTGAATGACTTGATGGGCTGAGCTCTGTGTGGGAAACAGAAACCAAAAGTACTGATCTTGATACAAAAATAGTAATATTTTGAAAATTCATGACAGCATTTCTGGGCATGAAACCTCAGAACTTCTTGTGCATTCCTGGTGTGAGGAATACATTCTCAAAGTTGTAAATAAATAAAATATTTTTTCATGCTTACTATGTATTTCTCATAGATTGATCAGTTCAATAAAGGACACACAAAAATGGACCACAGAATTTCCTAAGTAGAAATTCAGTGCCTCACAGTTGTCATTAATTCCTCTTATTGTTGTTGACCTCATGATCCCTTGTTCTGCTGAGTGTGCCCTAGGCTGTTCTTCCTGTCAGTGCCTGAAAAGAAGCATTGATTCTCTCCTAACTATTCAGTGCAACACAGACCAACAGTTGAGGGATGTGCTAATGGCAAGATTGGGAGTACAGAACAAAATTTTCAGAGGCATGGGGAGGCATATACGATTCAGAAACATATTGCCTGAATTAAAGAACACACACATAGATATAGAGAGAAATTTAATGAAGAGTATAAAAATGGATACAAAAATCAGAGTTGGCAAAGATAAAAAGATAAAAGAAAGAAAACGAGGTATTCCTTTAATAAACAAGTAACATTTGGGTAAAGAGGGGGGAGGGGGGGACAAAAAGGGATGACAGACAGATGGAGCTGGCTTACAAAAGTGCAGGATTATACTAGGGAACTTCAATTTAACATTCAACAAAGGGTGAGAAGGTTCTTTTGCACAGACTGGAATACCTTTTCCTATAGTAGAAAATGAAATATTAAAAGGCTTTATTATTGTGCTGGAACAGATAATTAAGCAATTAAAACTATTAAAATTGGAAAGACTATCAGAATTTATAAAGCATGCCTGCCAAGTTTTAACTTTTCAAGCAAAGATTTGGCTTTTGAAATGCTATCCTTGCATTTAAAAATTGTTAGTGCTTTGTTGCTGACTAAGTCTGCTTTCCGTTACTGGGAATCAGAAATATTGAAGGTAGAAGTAGGATGTAATGTCAGAGAAAAAATAATAAATTTGTAAGGAATTCATAAATAGACATAAAGAAGCAAGGCTGGGCAATGGGAACAAAGATTGTGAATTAAAGACAATCATATTAGCTAAGAATAGTTCTTTTTGAGAGAAGGACTAACATCAGAAGCCTTTTGTAGAGAATGTATATTAAACATTCAATCATTCATGTAGCAAATTAATAGAATTGCCCTACATTTTTATGAATTCAAATGTCTGCAGCACAGTAATTAAATGGGAATTAAAGTTAAGATTTATAGCAAAATTTCTAAGAGATAAGGTTTTTTTTTGAAATCTTTAAGTAATATGTAATTCAGAATTACTGACTATTCTAATATTTCACTAAAAATAATATGGTAGTTAAAATTTGGCTTCTAACTGGGCCAAAGAGGAAAATATTATCACTGAGGGCAAATTAAGTCTCTTTTGTTATCCTACCTCAAATATATTTGGCTTCTAACTGGGCCAAAGAGGAAAATATTATCACTGAGGACAAATTAATTCTCTTTTGTTATCCTACCTCAAATATATCATTATCTGTAGTTGTCATTTGACCATTACTATAGCAACCTCAGGGTCTGGTTTGTACTATAAAAATATGCTTAAATAGTTAAGACTAGAAGAATCCTGAGAGTCTAATATATTCTCGAATGCTTTATTAAACCACTAAAAATCTCACTTAAAATATGAATGGCATCTGATTTTATATTTTGGACCTTAGATAAAAATTGGACCACATTTCAGGAGCATATTGTACTGTTTTAAAGTTTTCAGCAGTATGCTAAGATATATTTCTGAGGGAATAAATACTGTTATATGTTAAACTAATGTTTAAAATATTAGCTTAACTAATATGTTAAACTAATTTATTTTAAATTTTATTGTTTGTTTTTTCACTTTTAGGGTAACATTGGGGCTTTACTATATATGTCCAAATAAATCATGACTTTCAAGAATAAAATAAACATAATTATTTTTCTAATTAGAGCAAAATTGTTCAAAGCAGTGTATCATTATATACAAAGAGTCAGTGTTCAAGATTTCAAGTCAAGATGACTTATTAATGGCATGCTGGAATATCCTTTTTACTTCATATACTATTTATTTAACTTTTACTAGACAGCCATGTTCAAAATAAGAAAAGGGAACCCCCAAGTGACCAGAAACAAATGGGTATCCAGAAAGTGAGCAAAAGTGAAATTCACATGGCTCACAGAGGGACAAGGAGTAAATATGGATATTAGAGATCGGATTTAAAACTCACATAGACTCTTAGTTAAAAATGGTCTGAATAAAGCCAGAGGCCAGAAAGATACTTCACGGCCAATAAATAAAGATTATAACATACATCTCCGTCTGCTATCTTGGGACCTCAGATGAAGACATTTCCCTATATAGGCTGAAATATAGGAGAATCAGCCACAAAAATATTGAAAACCTAAACCTCACCTAGTGTCAGTTTCAGCAAAAAGAAAATGGGAATAAAATTTAATACTGACAATACCTGAACTCTCAATGACATTTAAGCCTCTAGTAAATGAGCAATTGTAAGCACTGTTTTGGAATTTACCAGGAACTTGTACCAGTGGAAACCCCCTACAAGGACATAATGGAAGATGATTACTGCTGAAGATGAGCTCACAAACAAAAACTAGAGAATATATGGGGAGTATTGTTACATGGAAGGCTGTCCACATACTAAAGCTAGAAAAATTCATAGCAGAGTTTAAAGAAAGTAGAGGAAGATTAGAGGCACTGTAAAAATCTGTATTAGAAATTGTGGTTTTCAGTCCTTATTAGGATCTTTGTCAGAGTGTTTGAAAACAACAGATGCCCATGCTTAGAGGTTTTGGTTAAATCTAAGCATGTAAATTGATGGTACTGGTAGTGATTTGTAATATTCAAAGAGACTTGGGATGAGATAGCTCCCATGAAACATTCATAAAACATTGTAAAATATGGAAATAAAAAATAGTTATTATTTATTTATTTATTTATTTATTTATTTATTTATTTATTTTTTGTGGTACATGGGCCTCTCACTACCATGGCCTCTCCCGTTGCGGAGCACAGGCTCCGGATGCGCAGGCTCAGCAACCATGGCTCACGGGCCCAGCTGCTCTGCGGCATGTGGGATCCTCCTGGATCAGGGCACAAACTCGTGTCCCCTGCATCAGCAGGTGGACTCCCAACCACTGTGTCACCAGGGAAGCCCAAAAACAGTTACTCAGTTACTGTTGTCCTTGAGTAAGTTATAGTTTACTGTGAGATGTCAATTATCATAACTTTTAATTTTAACATAATTTTATAACCATTGAAATGTGTACACTTGAAATTATGTTAAAATATTTTTATATCACACTTCATAAAAATCCTGAATTCATAATTCATATTTTTACCTCTGTGACTTGGTGATCTGTTCCTGCCACCAGAGGGTGTTCTTTCTATATTAGTCACACTGCATTGTCCTATCACCATCTTCCAGTTAAGTATCTCAGCTTGATGATTACTTATTGTAATTTTTACTTTCAGTGGCATTCCTTGTTTTGTGAGTATATAAATTATGTTCTTTAATTCTGCAATTTTTTTTTTTTTTTTCTTTTTCTTTTTTTTTTTTTTTGCGGTACGCGGGCCTCTCACTGTTGTGGCCTCTCCCATTGCGGAGCACAGGCTCCGGACGCGCAGGCTCAACGGCCATGGCTCACGGGCCCAGCCGCTCCGCGGCATGTGGGATCTTCCCGGACCGGAGCACGAACCCGTGTCCCCTGCATCGGCAGGCGGACTCTCAACCACTGCGCCACCAGGGAAGCCCCTAATTCTGCAATTTTTTAATCTAGAATTTTTTGTTGATTGTTCTAGAAATTATTATTTTCCACATCTGATCTTAATTCCTCCTATGCTTAATTTCATTCATTGATTTTTCTTTTTGACCTTTCTTTCCTTTACCATTATATACTAAAATCCACAATTTTATATTTGATAGAATTTCATAATAAGTTATTTTTTAGAAATGAAAAAATGTTGATACATAAAATGAGTTTCTCAAAACTGATTTCTCTAGTACTTTATTATATAAATATATTCTTGATTTTTTGTGACTTTATAGAATTATACTTACTGCGTTAAAATTACTATTTCAATATTCCTTACTTTATTAACATGCTAGATTTGTCAATACTATCATCATAATTTTGAAAAACCTTATTAAAAAAAAATGATTTCTTAAGCCTAAATGTTTCCACTTAAGTATCTTGTATTCAAGTAAGATACAAGTAAATGTAGTAACCAGAGAAAAGGACACCAAAAAATAGGAAAGAAAGAGAGAGAGAGAGAGAGAAGAGGAGGGAAGGAAAAGGAAGGAAAAGAGGGAAGAAAGAAGGAGGGGAAAGGGAAAGGAAGGATGGAAATTTTTTTTTTAATTAAGATACACGAATACATTTTAGTATGACTCAATAATGTTCTCAGTTTTCAAGCTACACAGTCTATTGGGAATTTATCAAGTAAAGTCAGGATGCCATGTATGTATAGTTATATTAGTTATACCAACAATAGTGCCAAGCTTTATATAATTATATTAGCAAATTACTATAAAATATTCATTGTTGGCAGAAAAAGATTTGAACATTTAAAATTTTTTCTGTAAGACATCACAAGAGTATTAAATTGAGCTCAATAAGCTAGTTGCAATGTCTTGCAGTTAATAGCTGAAATCACAATGGCACACACAGTTGCAGAACAATTCTCTTAACTAGACTGCATGGAAATTGTCAACATTTGGTGCCAATAAAACAAGAGAAATAGAAAGGCTTTGTTTCTGAAGAACAAGGTTAATACTCACAATGATTACATGTGTGTTGATATAGATAAATCACAAAACTGGATTTTTAAATCCAAAATATTTTTATTACAGATTGACTCACCTGAAGATATTAGTGACAGTTCTTGGTTAATAGCACTAGTTATAAATCTTGTAACATTATTGAAAGAATGTCGGTTGCTCTGCTAATTCTTTCAAATAAATTACTTGAATAAGTAGACTTGTCTTTTACTCAAGTGTGGCCTATAAATATTAATCTTTTCTGTAAATCCCATGATGAGATGAAAGCTGGGAAACTGTGAGAATAAAATCTATGTACAGATACTTAGTGAGTTGAAAAGCACAACAAGGAAATGTCCCACAATCTATTAAGGGAGGATAAAAGGATGGCAGATAGAAAACAGAAATAAGGAGACATAGAGATTATGGTGAATCTCTGTAACATACTTCTAAAAGAAGAGCAGTAAGAGGATATAAGGTGAATGTTAGGGAGAAAATATTTGAAACAATTAAACCTGAGATTATTCCAGAATGAACAAACATATGAATCATAAGATTGAGGAGCACCCAGAGTTGGAATAGATACATCACAGTGAAATCACACAACATCAGGCCAGAGAGACAATTCTAGAATCTATCAGATAGAGAAATTCAGACTATTTACAGAATAGTACCAGGACAAACAAACTTTTCTTTAGTTACAATGGCTGAGAAAATAAATGTATATGATTACTTAGAAAGTTTATTCCTAGAGGAAGTTTACAAAAGAACTATCAAAGGATGTACTTCTGTAGGTAAAAAAAACGTGAATGCAGAAGAAGGGAATAAGGCAAAACATTAATAAAAAGAATACATATTTGTAAAATAAAACAATAATTTAGCTAAGTATTAATAAAAATAAGTAAAATACAAAGAAAAAATGATAAAATTAATATAGATTTTATGGTTAATAATAAATGTGAACTAAATCTGCAGAAATGACATGAGAGTCAGGGAGAAGAATTTCATAAGAAACTGAAGTATGTTGTGTGTCTTTTTTTTCCTTCTGGATAAAAAAAAACAAGGCATTGATTAATACTAACATTTATTAGGGGAAAATGTAGATATAACTGTTAACAACTAAAAAGAAAAGTAAGAGGAAATATACACTGTGTAAATGTGAAGATGAAAATTAAGGGAGGAAAAAATTAACAAAAGTAAGAAGAGGGTAAAAACAAACAAACAAAAAAGAAAATTATGTCAAAAGAAAACGACTAAAACAGTACAAACTGTCAGTAATCACAATAAATATAAACAGACTTAACTCTGTATTAGATGATAAAAAGTCTTTCATCAGGTGAAAGCTGAAATTCAGATATATGCTCCTTTTAGAGAAATAAATCAGAGGACATACAGTAGTTGAGTGTAAAGGGATAGAAAAATAAGCACACGATAGTAAATGCTATATCATAAATCCTGGTGCAGGAAAGTTAACCACAGGTAAATGAGAATGCAAGGTAAATGCTGTTAAAAGGGGCAGAGAGTCCATTTTAAGTGTTTTGTTTTAAAGGGTTATTGGGAAAGAAAATTTTTCCTCTACCCTTATAGGCTTTTTACAGCTTGTCCATTAAAACAGACCTAAGACAGATAAACAGAAAAAAAAAATTAATTTCATACATACAGGAATCTCACATACATATGAAAGATTCAAAGACAGTCAGATAACTGGGCTTATATACCATCCTGAGCTACAGGGAAATTAGGGGTCAGGAAGAAAGTCATTCACAGGAAGATGAGAAGAGAATAGTTTGGTAAACAAATGTTTGTCATGCCATGCAGAGACAACAGGCCACAGAGAGGAATGTGGACAAACAGACCCTGCCAGCTCCCCCAGCTTACCACACCAGCCCATACTCTTTGTAGTATCTCTTGTAATAACTCTCTTCCTGGACCAGGCTCTTTGTCTAAATTCTTTTAGGCAGTTAAGGGAGAGGTAAAGTGTTTCTTGGGTCTGCTGGGTCTTGATTGCCTTCAGCTCAAAATAATCCTCATACCAAAGTGGCATATTTTGGGATTACGTATTCTGCTCTCCTGTTTTAACAATTGTCCAAACATAAAAGGCAAAAGAAAATGACAATTGAAAACAACTGTGTGGCTCTTAGGTCTGAGAAAGGAGGGAAAGGGGAAGGGCACAACCTTTAACATGCATGCATACATATGTGTATGCTAGTGTGTGTGATTTTGTGATATAATAAGAAATATATATTTTGGTTTTTGTCACAGCTCCTGTCCAGACCTCCTAAAACCCTTGTAATTTCCTAAGTGTTAAGATCTATAGGAGCATCCTTTTTTATAATATTTGTTTTTTATCCTCAGCTCCTGAAAATAACTCCAGAGTGAAAAAAGTGAAAAGTTAGTCTTTTGTCATTCATAACAAGACTCTTTTAAGCACACCTGAGTTTATGTTAATGATGTGACCTTTGGAAAGGCCCTAAGGATTGGAATGAGGGTGGGAGCTGGTTGCCAAGGGAGCTGACCTAGTAAAAAGAGCATTAAAACTTTCAGCCCTAACCCCAACCTCCAGGAAGAGGAGTTTGAGTTTGAGTTACTCATCAATGGCTAGTGATTTAATCAGCTGTGCCCTGCATAAGGAAGCATCCATAAAGCACCCTAACCTAAAAAGTTTAGAGAGCTTCTGGGTTGGTGAACACACCAACAAACTGGGAGGTAGCACACCCAGGGAGGGAATGGAAGCTCCATACCCCTTTTCCAAACCTTGCTCTATGCATTTATTCCATTTGGCTCTTTCTGGGCTACCTCCTTTGTAATAAATGGGTAACTGTAAGTAAATTGCTTTCTTGAGTCCAAAGTATGAGAAATCCAGAATTGTGGTTGGAATCTAAAGTGGAGGTAATCTTGTGAGACTTGAGTTCTTAACCTATGAGATCTAACTCCAGGTAGATAGTGTCAGAATTGAATTTATTGTATGACACACAGTTGTTGTCCAGAGAATTGGAAAACCTACACATTTGTTGTAAGAAGTTCTTGACCTAAAACCCATAGTCTTCTATGTATGTCTCCAGCAAAGATGGGTTTACCCAGCATCAGCAGAGAATTGCAGTTCAGTCTCTGCAACCATGGTGAGCCATTTGAAAGTCCCCTCACAGCAAAGGAAGGAAAACACTTTTATAGGGAGCAAAAGGAATTTGCAAAGGCTATTATAAACAAAGAGTCCATGGCTTTACATTGGTTGAATCCTTGCGAGGAAAGAAGAGTCTTTCTGCTCATTGGGCTCTGCTATTGTGACAGGGTGTGAGAGCTTCCCTTTCTAGTCTCCAGACTCTATTTAATTGAGGTTTCTGTTTATGAATTTTTTATAAAGTGTTGACAGCAGTAGAAAGGAAACAGTATTTTTCCTTTTAGTGTGTGTGCATATGTGTGAGACTTAAAAACTTATGGAAAATAAATTTGTCCTAATGAAGATAGAGTTTGTCATTAAAATCTTTCCTCAGTTAACAAAGGCTTAGTTTTTTTAATGAAAGCAGTAATTCTAAAAACAAGATGGATTTTGATATTTAGATCCCAAACTTTGATGGGAGCCCAGGGAAAGATTGGATGTGATAGTAAAGGAAAGGGATCCAGGCTATGAATAAAACAGAAAAAGCAGAAGAGCTGTTTCACAAATACTTTTTCACTTTGTCACACTTGATTGGTTTTAAATGGTGCTATTTACTTCACCAAATACCATGTAACTGGTTATTTTTGGACTTCCAACTAAAATAGTTTTTAGCAAATGGCAAACACACACTCACACACTCACATACATATTTATATACAGCACTAAATACTTCATATTGCCTGTATTTTAAACTGCTATTATAGGATTAATCACTTTACTAACATAAACAGAGAGGACTCAGTCTAAATACTATGTTGGCAAATATTTCCAGTTTGTGAACATCTTTAAGGAAAAAAATGGGACTACATACATATACAGATTCAACTGCCATAACATTCTTTCCAAAGTTAGTCGTAGAATTGCAACTTTGAAAGTTGTAGCTATAAAACACATATACAATTGAAAATTTCCCTGGAAAAAAAACTTTATATTAATTATTGAAACACATGAAATAAGGTGCTATTACTCTCTTCCATTTCTCAATAATATTTTGTGTTTTCTCCCTTAAATAATTAGTATATTAGGAAAAAGTTGCAGGAAAAAATTGCTTTGAATAGTTTTTCAGGGCACTTCCATAAATAAGTCAGCTCAGATTTTGTTTGGAGTCGACCAATCTTATAGATTATCTATCTATCATCTTCCGATGTACTATGAAACATACAAATATATTTTCTTATATGCTCATAGTATAAATATATACTATGTGTTATATTTATATCTACGTATCATTATAATAGTATGAACTATACTATCTAATAAAGTAACATATCAATGGTATAAATAGTTTAGTATAGATACTAATATATGTGTATGTTTTGGGTTAAATTGTGTCCCCCTAAAATTCATATGTTGAAATTCTAAACCCTATTACCTTAGAATGGACCTTATATGGAAACAGGGTCATTGTAGATGTAATTAGTGAAGATGAGATCATACTGAAGTAGGATGGGTTTCTAATTCAATTTGATGGTGGTGTCTATATAAAAAGGGGAAATTTGCACCCAGATACTCACTCACACAGGGAGAATGCCATGTGAAATAAAGACAGAGATTGGTGATACTTCTACAAGCCAAGTAATGCCAAAGATTTTCAGTAAATCACAAGAAGCATAGAACAGATTTTCCCCCACAGCCTTTGAAAGGAACCAATCAAGCTGACAATTTTAGCCTCCAGGGCTGTGAGACAACACATTTTTGTTGTTTAAGCCATCTAGTTTGTGGTACTTTGTTACAACAGCCTTAGAAAACTAATATAATATTTTATACTATACTACAGAATATACATATCTACATAATATGCTACTGTATCTATACTAACATATACCTACCTATCCAATATAAAATGTAGTGCCACCATTCTGAAAGTTGCAAATAGTTCTAAGATAAAATAAAAATGCAGTTAATAGGTTAAAGGAGACATAGCTTTGTTTTATTCTAATAACCTGAATGTAAAATCTTCAACTGTAATTGGGCTTGTTGATTGATGCAATGCTTATATAAACATAATGGCTTGTAGGAAAGCAATAAAGAGTTGGAAGTGACTTTTGAGGTTATTTAATCCAGCATCTGTCTCAGTACTGGAATACTCCCCATAAGATCCTTAACTGACAGCCAATTAGCCTCTTTCATGGGAACAGACAGAAGGGTGTGATGGAGTGCCTAAAGGCACCAGGGAAAAGTTGAAAAGAGGAAGTGATAATTAGACTGAGATGAAACATGGGCAAGAATGACAAATTTCCCAAAGACTAGAGTACAGTGAGTGGTAGAGGAAAGTTGGAAGTTAGTGGGAGAAGCTGGCCTAGCCAGTTTGTGAAATGTCTTACATAATAACCAAGGGAGCCTTGACTAGCCTTTTGGTGATGAAGACTTTTTAGAACGTTTATGTCTAAGAGTAATAAGATACAAAGTAAATTCTCCTATTATTAACAGGTATAAAATATCTTAGGAAGCTCACACTTGTAAAAAAAAAAATGGAGGTGCTTTGGAGAAAGATCAGAATGAAGGCAGCTGGATCAATAATGGAATGTTACTTGGTTTTCTAGTATCAAAGAATTTGCAGTTCCTTATCTGGTATTTGACTAATGGACCTTATTAATCTTGAATGCAGAATCCTATGATTTTGTGGATCAAAAACCACTCCAGATAATTTAATTTATATTCTTGTAACTATCCAGGTAATCAGAGAGCTGTGTAATTAGCTTATATTGTATTAGTTCACCATTCTTTCAATCATTCAAAAATCATTATTAAATGGCTACTCTAAGGCAGTGGTGGGTGATAGTAGTAACATAACAGCCAAGTGTTTGCTTCTTGGGCCATGATGTATTATTTTTGGAAGGGAGGGAGGTAAATAACAAATAGTTCTAAAAAATGTATACATGTTCATTTATACTCATTATACGCTCATTATCACATGTTCTCATAAGTTCTGTGAAGATGATAAAACAGGGTATTATAACAGAGAGACTGGGTTGTGGAGGGGGATCACCTTGGACAGGGTCAGTGAGGAAGTCCTCCCGGAAGAGGTAATGTTAGACAGTGGCCTGAATGAACTGAGTTAGCCATGCATGTGAAGATCTGGAGGGAAATGTTTCAAAGAAAAGAGGAAAGTGATTGCAAAAATATGAAGTTCTACTGAATTGGGTTTATTTGAACGTGGGAAACAAGGGCGGCATTTAAGAAGCTTAGGGAGAAAAGCTGAGAAAATGCTAGCTTTAAAATATCTGAGATTTAGGTAAGGACCACTTCATGTAGAACTTTGTACCAGTTAAGAGATCAGACTATGCCACATGTAATAAAATACCATCAGAGGATTTGGGGAAGGAAGGATGTGATTTACATCTTATAAAAATCTGTCTGATCTTCAGGAAGAGAGAGAATGGTCCAGGAGCAAGAGAACAAACAGATTCTTTTAAAAGTACTTTCACTGAATCTCAGTTTGACCTTTTTTGAGAATCACAAAGTCCTTTCTTAAATGTCCTCAGGAAAATAAATAAATGTACCTTGCTTACATACAAAAAAAGAATCAAACATCTCCCAAGAAAGTAGTTTGTACTTATTTGATGGATGATTATAGATCACTTTTCTGATCACTGTGTTTGCTTCCTGGACTGCAAGTAAAAATGTAAGGAATTCCATGTAGTCTATTACATGCAATAACCTAATCACTGGTAATTCTTAACTGAAGTCCATCCTTCTTTTCTGTTTTTCTTTCCTCTTTTTTTTTTTTTTTTTTTTTTGCGGTACGCGGGCCTCTCACTGTTGTGGCCTCTCCCCGTTGCGGAGCACAGGCTCCGGACGCGCAGGCTCAACGGCCATGGCTCACGGGCCCAGCCGCTCCGCGGCGTGTGGGATCTTCCCAGACCGGGGCACGAACCCGTGTCCCCTGCATCGGCAGGCGGACTCTCAACCACTGCGCCACCAGGGAAGCCCTCCTCTTTCATTTATATGCAAACTTATACTACATTGTATAGTGCATAGCTATTCAGTATACAAGGTGTGCCTTTGGAATCAGCCTTTAATCTTGTTTGATTGGTTCTTTTTCATCTGAATAAGTTTAAGTAGAGAAAGTCATGGTCTGATGATAAATAAATTAATCATTAAAAATTAGATCTCCAAATATCCTAGGCATTATATCAAAGCATGTTTTGTGTATCACTTTAATTTCAATAAACATAACAGATTTTTTGTGTTGTATAATCATATTTATTACCAAAATAAATAAATGCTATGGTTATAAAGAGAAAACAGCATTGTAATACACACTACAAAAGACTATTCACACACCAAATTTTAAGTCCTTAATATGTAGAAAGTAATTTAAAATCAGAAATTATAGTTCAGTATCTTTGTCACAATTATAGGGAATATTACATTTACTTTTATAAGTATTTTCATAGTTTACATATGCATGTGACTTATTCCAAAAATCCTTCTCATGCTGTAAGCTACAGATATTATTATTACTGATTTACGAAGCAGTCAACGTGACTTTCTTAATACGCTAAAATTTCATGACATTTGCAGATTTCATTATATATGCATGTAGATACCTAGATACACAAATGTGTTTATCATATTTAACATCATGACTGAATTTTAATATTTTTATGTTAAATGACCTTTGCAAGTATATATATATATATATATATATATATATATATATATATATATGTGTGTGTGTGTGTGTGTGTATATATAATGATTGTGATGTTTTTATTAAAGTTTTAACACTGTAACCATTCAATAGAAGACAATAGAAAATGTGCTTAACTAGAAATGCTAGATCAAGCTTTAAATGTAAGAAAATAAAGTTTTAAGAAAATCTACCATGATTGTACATAAATCAGTGTGTATTGAATTAAAAATGTGACAGTGTTCTAAGTTAGACTTCATGTAAAACCTGTACAGTCTTGAGAGCATGTCTTGACATTTCAAGTATATGCAGCAATTCATTGTATAAAAATGCCCTAGTTCCCAAGACAGCAGCTCAAATATGTTGTATACCTGGAAAACATCTGCAAAGCCACTTTCTTTCTTTCTTTTTTTTTTTTTTTGGCTGTGCCACATGGCATGTGAGATCTTAGTTCCTCAACCAGGGATCAAACCCACGCCTCCAGCATTTGAAGCACAGAGTCTTAACCACTGGACCAAAAGGGAAGTCCCAAAGCTGCTTGCTTTCTGCAAAATTCTGTGTTTGCCAATGAAACACAGATCAAACTATTCAAAACAGAATATAATCCTAAAAGGCAGAAGTAAAATCGTTCAAAGATCATGTATTATGTCAAAACCTTTAATAAAAGTTTGCTTTTGCAACTGATGTTTATTTTTTGCAAGCATGCTGATTTTACAGTGCATAAAATGGAATCTAGTGATGTATAGTTTCTATTTGTACTTAATAATATTATAAGATGGTATAACTTTTATATTTATGCAGATGCATGATGATGTCTCATATAGTATTTAATTAGTTGTTAATTAATGTTGTTAAATAATTAATGTTAATATTTTAACATTTGATTTGAATTGTCATTACTTTTAATAAAAGTATTATGAATTGGATAGCCTTATTGCTTTATTTACAAGTGAGAAATTTATGCACATAAAATTTAAGTTATATATTTGACTACTAAGTTGCAGACCTAGGACTAAAACTGACCTATCTTGGTCAGTGTTATTTGAATAAGGCATATAGTATTAAAGAAAATCCTTTGTAAGTTGAACCTTTGAGGTTATCTTTACTTTTTGTCCTTCTAATAGACATCATTCTGTTAAACAAAACTCATAAGCAAAATACCTTCCTCTAAGTACAGTCATCCTCCAGATAGCAAGTTATTTTTTCCTGACTGTTTTCTCTGAGGCTTTCCTCCACTATCATTTCTCTGGATAACAATCATGTCTAAAACTGAAGGAATCATGTGTTCTCAGAGTTGAGAACTCTAACTTTCTGCTGTCTTATCCTCTAGCCTTCAATCACTCCCAACACATTTCCTTTTTTCTGTCTCATATTGCTCCTAGATTGTGATTTTTACTTTGATACATTACATTTAGAGAAAATTTGCAGAAATACAAGAAATGCTTGTATATTCTTTACACAATTCAGAAGTTGTTTACATTTTGCTTTATTTCCTTTATTATTCTTTCTTATATACACACACATATTCTTCTGGAGCACTTAAGTTGATGCTGAGCCTTTTTCACCTAAATATTTCAATCTATATTTTCTCAGAATTAGGAAATTCTCTGATATATCTGCATTCTATTATCAAAATCTGGAAAATTGTCATTATTGCATTATACCAGTCTATGCTCAAATTTTATCAATTGTTCCAATAATGTCTTTTTATAGCTATCTTAGCCTGCTCCAAAAATGAATTCAAGATGCTGCATTCATTGTATTTAGTTGCCTTATCTCATTAGACTCCTTGAATTTGGAACATATGCTGGCTCAGTCTGTCTTTCTTGACATTGACATTCTTAATGACTACAGGCCAGTGATTTTGTAGAATGCATCTCAATTGAGGTTATCAGATATTTCCTTATGATTTGATCCAGACTATTCACAGTGTTGTATTTTATACCCATATCAAGTTACACAACAACTGCCTCACTCCAAAAAGTTCTTTCGTGCCTCTTCCCAGTGAACTATCTCTATTCCCTGTCTAGAGGGAATAATTGTTATTTTTTTTCACAGGATACATGTTCTTGAAATTTCTATAAATAATTTTCTAATAAAATGTTAAGATATTTTCCTTTTCTTCCCTGCTTCTCCCAGATTTTGGTCTATTTTCTTTAAGAGTATCCTTAATGAGCAGAAGTATTTAGTTTCAGTGAATTTTAATTGGTTTCATTTTATTCTTTTCTTATTATTTCTACATCTGATCTAAGGATACTTCACTTAAACCCGAAGTTACAAAGTTATTAAATAATTTTGTATGTGGAAAGAGACAAGAGTCTAGATTTCCTGACTCCACTCTATATTTAGTTTTTACAGCACCATTTAAAAAAAATATATATAGATAGATAGATAGATATAGATAGATAGATAGATAGATGGATAGATATAGATATATATATTTGCCCCTAGTTATTTAATTGCTTGCTTCCTATTGTAGAAAATCAGTGTATGAGTATTTTGGGTTCTATGTTCTGTCTGTACCAATTGTTATTTACTTATCCTTATTTGATTTTACTTCAGCTTTTTTAAAAATTAATTTATTTATTTTTGACTGCATTAGGTCTTCATTGTTGGGTGTTTGTTGCTGTGCATGGGTTTTCTCTAGTTGTGGTGAGCGGGGACCACTCTTCGTTGTGGTGTGCAGGCTTTTCATTGCAGTGGCTTCTCTTGTTGCAGAGCTCGGGCTCCAGGTGCATGGGCTTCAATAGCTGTGGCAAGTGGGCTCAGTAGTTGTGGCTCGTGGGCTCTAGAGAGCAGGCTCAGTAGTTGTGGCACACAGGCTTAGTTGCTCCGCTGCAGGTGGGATCCTCCCAGATCAAGGCTTGAACCCGTGTCTCCTGCATTGGCAGGCAGATTCTCAACTACTGCACCACCAGGGAAGTCCTTACTTTAACTTTACATTGAATCTTGAAATCTGGTTCTCCAAATTTGTTTTTCTTCAATATTTGTCTGTACTTACTAGGTTCTTAATATTTCCATTCAAATTTTATGGTCTTCTTGTTTCTTGCTATTAAATTAAACAAAAAGCAAAACCCCAAAGCTTATTGGTAGTAGAATTGAGACTGAGGTGAAGTTATAGATCAATTTGGAGAAAGTGACATTTTAACCATAGTGAGCCCTTTACTATCATTACTCTGAATTCTTTTTCAGATAGACTGTCTGTTTCCTCTTCATTTGTTTGGTCTGATGTGTTTTTACCCCTATTTTGCTTAACTTACTGTGTTTGGTGTCTCCTTTTCACAGGCTGCAGGTTCGTAGTTCCCGTTGTTTGTAGTGTCTTCCCCCTGTGGCTAAGGTTGGTTGAGTGAGTTGTGTAGGCTTCCTGGTAGAGGGGACTGGTGTCTGTGTTCTGGTGGATGAGGCTGGATCTTGTCTTTCTGGGGGCAGAACCACGTCTGGTGGTGTGTTTTGCAGTGTCTGTGGACTTATTATGATTTTAGGCATCTTCTCTGCTAATGGGTGAGGTTGTGTTCCTGTCTTGCTAGTTGTTTGGCATGGGGTGTCCACCACTGGAGCTTGCTGGTCGTTGAGTGGAGCTGGGTCTTAGCATAGAGATGGATATCTCTGGGAGAGCTCTTGCCAATTGATATTATGTGGGACTGAGAGGTCTCTGATGGCCCAATGTTTTGAACTTGGCTTTCCCACCTCAGAGGCTCAGGCCTGACACACGGCCAGAGCACCAAGACCTGGCCAGGCACATGTCTCCAAACTCCAGAACTCCACACTACAGAGGACCTCCTTTGGATGTGCTGCCTCTCCCCTTCTGCACAGGTCTTAAGCAGAGCCCCCACCCCATGCTTCTGAAAGAGAAATAAAGAAAACACTCCCATTTACCATTGCAACAAAATGAGTAAAATACCTAGGAATAAAGCTACCTAAGGAGTCAAAAGACCTGTATACAGATAACAATAAGACACTGATGAAAGAAACTAAAGATGATACAAACAGATGGAGAGATATACCATGTACTTGGAATGGAAGAATCAACATTGTGAAAATGACTATACTACCCAAAGCAATCTACAGATTCAATGCAATCCCTGTCAAACTACCATTGGCATTTTTCACAGAATTAGAACAAAATATTTCACAATTTGTATGGAAACACAAAAGACCTCGAATAGCCAAAGCAATCTTGAGAAAGAAAAACGGAACTGGAGGAATCAGGCTTCCTGGCTTCAAACAATACCACGAAGTTACAGTAATCAAGACAGTATGATACTGGCACAAAAAGAGAAATATAGATCAATGGAACAGGATAGAAAGCCCAGAGATAAACCCATGCACAAATGGTTACCTTATCTTTGATAAAGGAGGAAAGAATATACAATGGAGAAAAGACAGCCTCTTCAATAAGTGGTGCTGGGAAAACTGGACAGCTACATGTAAAAGAATGAAATTAGAACACTTCTTAACACCATATACAAAAGTAAACTCATAATGGATTAAAGACATCAATGTAAGGCCAGGCACTAAAAAACTCTTAAAGGAAAATATAGGCATATCATTCTATGACATAAATCACAGCAAGATCCTTTTTGACCCACCCTCTAGAGAAATGGAAATAAAAACAAAAATAAACAAATGAGACCTAATGTAATTTAAAAGCTTTTGCACAGCAAAGGAAACTATAAAAAAGACGAAAAGACAACCTTCAGACTGGGAGAAAATATTTGCAAACGAAGCAACTGACAAAGGATTTATCTCCAAAATTTACAAGCAGCTCATGCAGCTCACTATCAAAAAAACAAACAACCCAATCCAAAAACGGGCAGAAGACTTAAATAGACATTTCTCCATAGAAGATATACAGATTGCCAACAAACACATGAAAGGATGATCAACATCACTGATCATTAGAGAAATGCAAATCAAAACTACAATGAGGTATCACCTCACACCTGTCAGAATGGCCATCAGCAAAAAATCTACCAACAATAAATGCTGTAGAGGGTGTGGAGAAAAGGGAATCCTCTTGTCCTCTTGGTGGGAATGTATCCTGATACAGCCACTATGGAGGTCCCTTAAAACCTAAAACTAGAACTACCACATGACCCAGCTATCCCACTCCTGGGCATATACCCTGAGAAAACCATAATTCAAAAGAGTCATGTACCACAATGTTCACTGCAACACTGTTTGCAATAGCCAGGACATGGAACCAACCTAAATGTCCATTGACAGATGAATGGGTAAAGAAGATGTGTCACATATATAAAATGGAATATTACTCCGACCTAAAAAGAAACAAAATTGAGTTATTTGTCATGAGGTGGATGGACCTAGAGTCTGTCATACACAGTAAAGTAAGTCAGAAAGAGAAAAACAAATACTGTATGCTAATACATATATATGGAAATAAAAGAAAAAAAAAAGTTCTGAAAAACCTAGAGGCAGGACAGGAATAAAGACACAGATGTAGAGAATGGACTTAAGGACATGGGGAGGGGAAGTGTAAGCTGGAATGAAGTGCGAGAGTGGCATGGACATATATACACTACCAAACATAAAATAGATAGCTATTGGGAAGAAGCCGCATAGCACAGGGAGATCAGCTCAGTGCTTCGTGCTCGCCTAGAGGAGTGGGATAGGGAGGGTGGGAGGGAGATGTAAGAGGGAGGGGATATGGGGATATATGTATATGTATAGCTGATTCACTTTGTTATACAGCCAAAACTAACACAACATTGTAAAGCTATTATACTCCAATGAAGTTAAATAAAATGTTAAATAAATATATTTATTTGTTAAATATATTTAATGTTAAATAAAAATAAATAAATAAATAAACATAGTAGCCTTCCCATCAATGAATATGATATATCTTTCCTTTTTTTAGGTTTATAAAATTTATCTTAACAATAATTTGTAGATTTTAAAAGAGAACTTGCCCATCTACAGCCTAAATTTTAAGATATTTATGTTTTCAATACTGTAAGTTCATTTTAAGTTATATTTTCTATTTTGATCCAAATTATAGAAATTATATTGATTCTTATATATTAATTTCATATCCCACAAGCTTGCAGAAACTGCTTAAAGTTTTAGTTGCTGTTTTCTGGATTCCTTAGGATTTATATATATATTTCATATAAATAATTCTGTCTGTGAATAGGGATAGTTCTGTTTCTTTCACTTTAATCTTTACTCCCTTTATTTTTTTTGAATTTCTTTTCCTTGTCTTTTCTTTTGTCAACTCAGTCCTTAGTAAAATTTTTAATAGAAATGTTGAAAGAATATCTCCGTGTCTTTTTTACAGTATTTGAGAGGAAAGCACTAAATCCTCAGGACTAACTATGTTAGATACAGATTTTTAATGTTTTTTTTTACTTCATTTCTAATTGCTGAACTTTTTAACTATAAATGTGTGTGTAATGTTGTCATGTGATTTCTTTATATCTATTGAGATGATCCTATAATTGTTTCATTTGTTTCTGTTAATGTAATGACTGATTAATTTTCCTGAGTTAGCCATTTTTACATTCGTGGGATAAACATAATGTATTATTATATTTTATTATATTTTATTATGTATTGATGAATTTTATTTACTTATATTTTCAAAGATTTTCTCATCTATACTTATAAATATTTGTAATTTTTTGGATGATGTTTTATCATGTTTTGGTATTAAGGATATGTTGGTGTCATAAAAGGAGTTGGGACATAGTCTTACTTCCTCTATATTTAAAAGGACTTTGATAAATTTAGGTGAATTGGGTTTATTTCTTTTTGGATAGATTTCATCAGTGAAGTCTGTGTGTAGAAATTTTGTTGTGGGAAAATTTGAATCATTTGAAAATAAATGAAATAAATTCTTCTGCCATCAGATTGGTGATAGTTTTGTTTATCTGCCTATTTATTGTATTCCAAGCTTGTTATAACTTTACTAACTTTGGACGTTGTGCAGATTTGAATGTGTCTTGAACCTATAAAACATTCCTTTACTTGACTCTAACTCTTTGTTAACAACACATTAATGATATTTAGCTTTTAAGTTCTGGAACTATTCCTAATAGAGCATAACTGTGTCATGTGTAAAAGAGAAGAAGAGTCAGTGTCCTTTTACTGTTACAACTTTATTCTTTTTAAAAATAATATTCATTAAAGTTATTAAGAAAGATATTTATGTACTTCTTTTATATAATAATTTTCTTGGAAATGAGAAAATGTAAAATGTTTCTATATAAAACTGACTATAAATGAATAAGTTTTAAGAAAGCACTAAAGCTGAAGTATTCTCTCTTTTGACCTCATCTTTATAAGGCATGAATATGTACAATGATTGGTTTATTTTCAACAGTGTGGTGTTTTAAAATCTGCTATAATAATATGGTTCCTAACAAGCCAATAGAAAAATTTTGAACAAGTGTGAACACACTACTAAAGACTACAATTAACCCATTTTATAGTTTTCCACGTACAGATAGAAATGAAGCAATTTGGCTGGGAATAAGGCAAATCATTTTGTTGGTTTCTGTAATAAAACCAAAATGATGCACTTATCTCAGTTGCCAATTATTGTTAACAAATAGTCTGACAGCACTAGAAGAGTCAAAATGTATGAATGCATATGTGAAAATGTGACATACAATAGTTTACATAATATAAAGACTGAGATGTTTGATAATATGCTCTTTAAGGGTGCCAAATCAGAAACTTTACCTCTTCTCAATTTGCTATTTACTGAATCTTAGAAATCAATATAGATTAAGCTCTTTTTTTTCAAGATTGCACATTGTTTTAAAAAATGTTACATTTTCATTTCAGAAAATATCAAAATCTCTCATATTATGTTATCTCCACCCATGGATTGTTCACTATTTTAGAGATACTTTTATGCATTATTCATCTTTATACTTCTGGCTCTTTCTCGGGTAGTGCTCATTAAATATGTTATTTGGAAATATTTAAACTGAATGGATTCAAATAGTTTAGGAATATGGAAGTGATTGCTCATACATTAATGGACATAAATTTCTCAAAGGACCTTAGAAAATCTACCTTAGAAAAGTTACATTGTCCTCCAATCTGAGTAACTTCTGGTGTTCCGTCAAACCGTCTCTATTTCATGACAAATTAATAGAGGTTGTATAATCTTAACAAAGACTTTTTACTTACATGTGAGCATAGACGATCTAAATTTATCTCCGTGGTTTGTCTGATCTCTTTCTGAAGAGAGATGAGAAAAGCAGTCCATTTAAAAGTGTGTGAAACATGACATTCCAGGCCTTACAAGATTTTGTTCAACTTTAATACTGTATCGTTTTTTGCTGAGATTGGAATTATTTTCTTAATCATAAGAATGTTTTTGCTTATCAGTCTTTCACTTGAAATGATCTTGATTTTTTCAAAACAACCTGATTTCTTCTTTTCTTAGCATTACAGTGTGTTTGAACCAGATTGAATAACGTTCCCAGAAGCAAATCTATCAGATTTCATTGTCCTTTTCTTTCCAAGATACTGAGTAGAAAGGTCACTCTACTGTCTCCAATAGTGACTCTTTCATTTAGAGGTGCAGACAAAGTAAAATTTACTAGGCTTTTGGCATCTGGGTTAGTATTGCTACAATGTGTTCCAGTGTTTGGTTTCAGCTAATTTTTCCAGTAAGATGACACAAATTGAAGAGGCCAGGAAAATATTCACTTAAAAATGATACTAGATTGTCTTCAAGATGTTTGTCTACAAAATTTGTGGCCAAAACCTCTGTTTTTATATAACTTTTAGAGAGTACACTCTTACTAGATAGCCAAATATCCAGTAGGTCTGTTTTTTAACAAACAATGAAAAAAAAAAAAACCTTAGGCAGTGATATAAGTTTGGCCTAAATGATATGAGATGGGTTTTTTTTGGAAGGAATGGTAGTGTTTAGTTTTAAGGGAAATGTAGAAAAATGACAGCTCTAATTTAATTGGTCTTGATACATAATCATGTGAAGGTAACTAACATATTGAACTAGCATTTTGTCACTTCTGGTTCAGTACAACCATGCAACTCTGCCATGATAATTACTTTTAATAAATGACTGACATTATCAAAGTGTATTGAATGCACAACTTTGAGCTTGCCCCAGTTTACATACCTTTATGTAACAGATGCCATAATTTTCTCTTTTACTTTGGGATGGCTTTCTCTACAGAGGAAGTCTAAATCTTTCCCATCCCATAAATACATAAACATAAACCCATGATTTATTGCAATTTAGCTTCTGTTTCCATGGAGGAGGTTTACTGTGCTGAGAAAACTCATTAATCTCATTCACAGTTGGTAGTATAAACATAACCTTTACAATATATAACAAAACAAATTATGTGTTTGTGTGATTTACCAAATCTATTTTGGAAAAATATTTTTTTGTTGTTTTTTCTACTGTTAGTTTCAATATTCATTGATAAATTTGCACTATTAACACAAACCACATGTAAAATACATTATTTTTCACTGTGACATTTGCTTTTACATTTACTCACTATAAAAAGAAATATCAAATTGTGATTTGACTTAAAGTAAACTTCAAAGTGAAACTATCTGCTGTTGTGTTTGTGTTATAAAAGTGGCTTGCAGTATTGAATCTGTGGACACAGTTTTATAACCTACATGTTGATATCTTTTTAAACTCCATTTCATATTAACTTACTACAGAATTTCATTAAAATAAATGAATTTTAAAACAATACACCATTTTAATTTGTGCAGAATAATTTATTTTGTGCTTTAAACTGTTTTGCTATATCATTATAGATTTCTCTGAGACCAACTAAGTGAACTTTAAAGGTGTAACTGTGATGATATGAAAATCTGCTACTATTTTATGAGCTTTGCTCTAAATTGCTTTTCATTTGTTTCATTTGTTTTGCAATTTTCTGAAAATTCTGGTTTTGTATAATTTTTTCTCTGCAAACATTTGGATTAAAAAAGGTAATTCTCAACTTCCTAAACTGTACTGGACTTTCTCAATTGCAAAAGCATTCTAGCATCATTTATTGGTTTGAAAAATGATAATTTCAACAAGTAGTAGAAGGGAATACTCTTTTGGGGGTTCGATAATCTGCGGTATAAACATGTTATTTTTATGTAGTTAAGATTTTAAAGCAACAACTTGTTAACATCAATTGTTAACTCATCATCAACTAAAGAATTATTTTAACTTCTTAAAAGTATTTTAAATAAATTAATAAATTCTTAATTACAAAATTAAAGTATACAGTTTTTTTTATTTACTTGGATAGAATATTCTGAGATGTAGGCTGTTTGACCTGGGACTGAAGGAGAAATACTGCTTACAAGAACTTAGAATGGCTTTAAAATATATCTTCAGGTAATCGAGAACATGTGAAAAAGGAAATCTACTCATTATTTTTCCTTCTTCTTATTGGTCTCTCATACCTGAAAGCACATCCTTTAGCTGTCAACCAACCTGTTGTCTCCAAGCCTACTTGAAAGGCAGCAGAGGGCACTATGAGAACGTGACAGCAGAACAAAGATATTGGCTACTTCCAGCATGATGCTCTAAAACTCAGCACACAGAGAAGGGGAGCCTTTTTTCAATCCTAAATGATCCTTGATTTACTGTTCCTTGATAGTGATTTGTCACCATGCATAACAAACGAATGTTTGGTGTTCACTTGGCTCAAATCTCAGCCTCTTGACTGCTGATTGAAGCCTCCTCTCTGAACCAAACCTGGATAGTAGTAGGTCAATATGTGTCAACATATGGCTTAGGTTTTACTATCTGAGGGCTTTATCCATAGTGCTCTAATAAACTGTGATTCTTTCCATCTGTCCATTTTTCTTGCCCCCCTGATCATGATATAGATAGAGCATATGGGGAGTTATAAGAATTTACTAAGTCTTTTACTCTGGCTGCCAACAAAGAAATACTTTTTGAAAATCAAACTCTCAAAATTCAGTGCACCTCTGTCATTTACTTACCACAAAATTATCCTGCCCACTGAGACAAGGCAATGAAGTTTTGGAGTGGCACCATGGTTGGATACCCAATTTCTTAGTGGTTTTTCCCTGTGCTTGTAAACCAGTGAATAGAAGAAGGAGAGGGGCAAAGTATCCTCTAGTCAATTTACCCTTATTACATTATTTAATCCAGTTTTATAGACCTTGTACTTTGGGAAAACCTGTCCTACATTATAACAGGTTGACTGTCAGTCTTACCATTCTGCATTCAATCTCTTATTTTTGGCTTTACATGAATATTTAGTAGAAAATTGGAAAATATTGCACCAATAACTACTAGCCGGATTCTATTTTTTATCAAAGTATTTCCTTAGAGAGGTTTGTTCCCAGCCTGCTCTGTACAAGATTAATATGAACACAAACATTACAATTTATACTTTTTAAGGTCTATTATTAAAATCTTTGATACTTCTTGACTCATGGTGACTGGGAAAAAAAAAAACAAAGAATTGAGGCTACATTTATCTCTGACTATTATATAACATGCACTTAAATGCTGGTAATAGATAAAAGGATGATAAAAAGAAGCAGAGCATTGTGCACAAGTGTGCTTATATTTCTATGATACTATTGACATATTTCCCAAATTACTGCTATTTCAGGAAAGCAGGTTGAAAGGTAGCGTTTAAGAATTCCATATTGTATTATCCTTAAAGTCCTTATATTTGTTAATAAAGACTTAAAATGTAACAAGAGTGACACCATCTTACAAAATCTGCTATCAAATATTCTAAGACACATGGAGAGAGTAGATCTTCAGCTCTTGGGACAGAAGTAGTTTAGTTATTCAGAGTTAAAGATATGTGACCTAAAATCATTGAGGAGGATCACAAAAGATATTTTGATGTAACATGGTTGTTTCTTACACATTTATTTCATATAATTAACATGTAATTTCATAAATATGTGAAATTCTCGGATTCCTAAAATTAATGAATCACTGTGAAAATATCTACAGAAAGAAAAAGAAGGCAAAAGATGGTTTTGTAAGTATACTCTTTGTTCTCAGGATGAAAGATTAGCATATAATTAGATCTGAAATGAAGGGTGTGCTTTATAGTGAAGTGGGTAATATTTTGCTGTTATATTTTTATGAGTGTGTTCCCTCCTTTCCACTTCCCTATTTTAGTCCTCCATCCCTCACACCCTAGTATCTCTGCCAGGTTTTCCTTTTGTGGTAAGAGCAGCTGGTGAATATTTCTATACTGAGGGTGACTTTTTAGAAGTTGGGAGGATGATCAGTGTGTATTTACATGCTAAAGTTACTGTATAAAATACCTTCCTGGTCCCTGGTATCTTAGAGTAAAACACAGTGTCCTGTCGCTTGCCAATTTCATTAGATCAGCATCTTTACTGGTATTATTTTTGCAAGCATTAAGATTTTCAAGGCAACATTAAATTAGCTTTATTTTCTGTTTAAAACAAATAAAGAAAAATAGTCACAATGTGTTAAGCGCTTATCATGCATCAGACACTCTATTGATGGTTTGCTAGCATCATCTCTAATTCTCGCAATGGCTATGTTCAGCCACACTTATCAACATTTTGTAACCAGGTAAGTGAGGCTCAAAGCTTAAAACCTTGCTGAGTGCAGAGCCAGTTTGCAAAGCGAGGACCACTGAGAGCACAATCTTTGCTTTCTTTCACAATCCCACTGCTATTCACCACTGCAGGCTTCTTTCCCAATGACCAGGCCATCGTTGTATCTGATTAAGAGATAGGCTTGGATGCAGTTATTCTGTTAGTTATTACTAGTTACATTCTTTAGCACAATGTGCAGAAACCTGTTAGGAATAAGCATTCTGTTGATATTTTTGTCTGACCTTTCCTCAGTATCAGACCATTTGCCTGAGTTTGTAACGGTCTAAGTAAAGCTGGGACTTAAGCCTGCATGGAGATTTAGGGATCATTTTAGATAGCAGCTGGGACAAGCCCAAAATTAATTCTGGAGAAGAAATAATAAACCTAGGCATAGTACTTCAGCATCAGTACTAAGGAGTTGTGGCAGTCATTTTTTTCTAGACATAGGATTTTCATTTAAATATTTCATATGAAGATATTTCACAATGAAGAGCAGTATCAGGAATTCTTTCATTTCAACTGACACTTTTAATTTTTTTTAGAACTTTTAGGATATTTATATTTTGTGAAGAGAAATCATGTTTCCTTCCTTTTATTAGTTTCTAGAAATTTTATAAGCAAATCACGTCTCCCTTCTAGTTACTATATTAAGATATTATAGCTTACAATTTAATGAATTTTTCTCATTTTTGGTATTTACCTGTTATCTTTTTGCTCAGTGTTCATTTCATCATGATTTGGTGTGCATTTTTTAATTTATTTTTTTATTGACGTATAGTTGATTTACAATGTTGTGTTAGTTTCAGGTGTATAGCAAAGTGATTCAGTTATACATACATATATACATATATATTTCAGATTCTTTTCCTTTATAGGTTATTAAAAAATATTGAGTGTAGTTCTCTATGCTATGCAGTAGGTCCTTGTTGGTTATCTATTTTATATATAGTAGTGGAAATATGTTAATCCCAAACTCCTAACCTATCTCTTCCATCCCTTTCCCCTTTGGTTCCTATAGGTTTGTTTTCTATAACTGTGGATCTATTTCTGTTTTGGATATCAGTTCACTTGTATCATTATTTTTTTAAATTCAACATATAAGCAATATTATATTATTTTGTCTTTACTAATTTTTTTTTTTATTTTTTATTATTATTATTTTTTTTTGCGGTAGGCGGGCCTCTCACTGTCGTGGACTCTCCCCTTGCAGAGCACAGGCTCCGGACGCGCAGGCTCAGTGGCCATGGCTCACGGGCCTAGCTGTTCTGCGGCATGTGGGATCTTCCCAGACTGGGGCACGAACCCGTGTCCCCTGCATCGGCAGGCGGACTCTCAACCACTGCGCCACCAGGGAAGCCCTAAAAATTTATTTTTAATTAATAGAATCTTTAATAAAACTACACATTAGAACCTTATGCAATAAGGCGAGGCATAAAAACTCATAAATTCATAAATTAATATAATCTTGTACAGGATAATTTTTCTTGTGTCTTATAAAAGTTTAGAGACTCAATGCCTAGTTATAGTTCCCAAAGACCTGATGTCTAATGTTTAGTCTGAGCTATCATCACTCCTCTAGATTATTGTAGAAACTTCTGAATTTATCTCTGTAGTGGGACTCAAGTCTCCTGCTCACAGTATCACACCCACAGAGCATCCAAAGTGATGTTTTGAAAGATTAATTAATTTGTCATCAGCCTCCATTTACTTAAAATATTGTCATGACCTTGTAATATAGTTAAAATAAAACCCCAAATTCCTTAACCTGCCCTAAGAGATTCTTCATCAACTAACTTTTCTCCAACTTTTACCCTCGACCATTCACAATCTGCTAAATCTACATTGATCTGTATCTCAGAGATTTTAGGTGCATATTCTCAGCCTAGAGCTACTCTTCCTATTTGCTTCACCCCATACTATCCTTCCTAGCAATCTGGTCTCTGCTAAACCATCTCCTTGTGAGAAGCACTGTTCCAGATTTTCCATTCTAAACTCTATACACTGGGTTATTCTCCTACATGAACTTACTTTTATTTTAACCATAGCAGTTGTCACAATTTATCATTATATATTTGTTTATTGCATGCCTTTTTCTAGATTGTAAATCCCCCAGAGGAAGGATGACTGATATCTAGTGCCTATCAGGGCATTTATTTAGCTTATAATTAAAGCATAATTGTGGTACTTACAAATAAATACATTTTCCTAAAACATAGACTATAAATATATTTTTGTTATTTATCACTGTTCCATCATCAATTTAAAACTCAGTCATATTTACTTAAAATTAAAATTAAGCATGTGGAGGTGTTCACATCTTTTAGGGAAATCCATTTAAAATTACATGTTTCACTGTGAGGTTAAAGTCCTTCCATTATAGAAAATTTTGGGGTCAATAAGATCTGAAATATGTATATTTTGCACTTGGAGAAGAAATTTGGTTTTTGGTAGCCAATGTCTCATCAGTATTTGGTGTATAATTTCTATACTGCAGTGGTATTTGTAATAAGCTATAGATGTTATAACACAGGTAAATATGGCATAATGGAAAAATTGATATTACTTTAGTCACTAGAATGGCTATTTAGAGTTCCTGCAATCTCTAGACTTTCAAGAACAGAATTTGATGAGCTGTTTATGAATAACTTGTTTACACTTAATATAAATCTACATATTATTTTAATGGCAACAAGCTGTGCTAATCACAACAAGACACATTTTTACTACTTCTTATTTCCATGTACTTATAAAATCTCATTGTCTTCAGATTTTTATTTTGTAACCTTGCTTTCTCTTTAAAAACACCTAGATCTCCAAATCTCTTTAATTTCTACCTTTCAGTTGCACACTTGTTGCTGTGCCATCACCACTTTTTCTTCTCACTTAATTATGCTGGCTTTTTAAGCAGAACACCTACTGAGGGATTAGATACTTTTGAAAAGATCCAATTGTCTTTAGAGCAAAATGAAATATATTATTTCAATTATTATTAAGTGTTAGCATAATTGTAATTATAAGTAGAGTGTTTCATTATATTACATCTGTTGAAGTTTTAAATGAATCTCTGTAATGTGCTACATTAATAAGCAGTGAGGAACTGCTGACTTGGCACCTTTTTGGATCACATTTGTGACAACAAAAGATGTTATGAAAATGAATTCACCATAGGGGCCCTACTGCATTAGTTACCATGATTCACAAGTTTATTATAGTAATAAAGCAACATGAGACAATAATGCTAGGGACTCAGATATATAAAGGATGCTCAGTAATATTCCAAAAACATTATGAAGAAGAAGTAAGAAGTGCTGGGAATTGAATATAATGAAGTGGAACAGCTGTCGCACTGCTGAAGAAAATCAGAAGTTCTTCTTCACCTTGTCCCTTCCCTGCTTGCTTCTTTCACCTGCAGTTTTCCTGACTGAGAATATATGAATTGTTTCAGTTACACAGAAAATTATTCTCATCATGGTCTAGAGGTTATAGATTCACCATTTTTTTTAATAGGCGGACACAGTAAAATGGCACAGATCTGATCTTCAAACACAATGGGGGTTGTAATTGTTCTCTCCCCTTTGTGATCTCCACATGAAGTGGCAGGGATCAAACAAGCACATGAAACACAAGTGGTGAAGGTCAATGGATGTTGAAGGAAACAAACTTTTGAGAGCTATAAATCTGGATTATGTTTCTGGCATATACAAACGAGTCAGCATGTGCTTGGAATCACAGATAAAATCCCTGCCAAGTATACAATACTTATTTTTAAAATATTGTTTAAAAATCTTCATTTACGTTAACATTATCTTAATGACTAGAGGTAACTGAGAAGATGCTTTGTAATAAAGTAATTTCATAAACTGCTTTCTTTCATCTTTTTTGAGACTCAATTTTTAAAATGTTATTCTTTTATACTTTATTTCTTTATATAAATATAAATATTTATATACATATATTTATATTTTTAGTATTTAAAATTATATTATTAAACAGTTAAAAATTGAGTCTCAAGAAGTTATGGTCAGACAAATTTAATTCGTCTGAGGTTTGTACAACTTTTCTTTACATTTGCAAAACAAATCTACTTGTTTCTATAAAGAGGTGTTTCTGTTTTCTATTGGTGCATTACAAACTGCTATAAACTCAGTAGCTTAAAACAGTTCCCACTATTAGTTTACAAGTCTGTGGGTCTGAAGTCTGGGTACAATGCAGTTGTGTTCCCTTCTTAATATCTCAATGGGTGAAATTCAAGATGTCAGTCAAGCTGTGTTCCTGTCTTGAGGATCTGGGGAAGAATCCATTTCAAAGTTCACTCAGATTGTTGGCAAAATTCAGTTCCTTGCAGCTGAAGGACTTAAGTCCCTATTTCCTTGCTGGGAGATGAGGGTCACTCTCAGCTCCTAGAGGCTGCTGTATTTTTTTTTTCCATTTGTTTCTTACCATCTTCAAAGCTAGCAACACATAATTTCTCTTGCATGGATTTTTCTCACACATCAACTATCTTTGACACCACCACCACCACTCTGTTATCCATCTTTAACCTCTGTTTTCTGTATAGTAAAATCTGTAATCTTTGTGTAATTAAACATGTAACTTCTTGAACGAATCACGGGAATAATTCTTGTGACTACTATTATACTTTTGCCTTGAGGCATATGAGTAATATGTCTTCTTTCCAAAGTGGAATTCATTTAAAATTGTATTTAAAACATACATACACACACACACACACACACACACACACACACAGCTCGATATGTGTCTGGAACTCTTCTAAATCATTTCTGAATAATAACACTTAATCCTCATAATAACCTTATTAGGTTGCTACAATAATTACCTGAATTTTACATATGAAGCACAGAAAGATTAAAAATTTCTCTCAAGATGACAGAGTAATCACACCGTGAGAAAGACAGAATGTGAACTCAGGTTATTTGGCTCCAGGATTCGTGACACTATGCTATCCTGCACAATGCCAAGAAACTCACAACATCCAGGAGCAGTAAAATAATAAACTATGCTGTACAAGCAGCCACTATTTCCTTCTTCTTTTTTTTTTTTTAATCTTGACCCCTTTGTGTCACTGTATTCTGCCTTTTTGTATGCATGATGATTACTAATCATCTTGGAAAATAAATCTCACCTGAAAAGATTCTACTTTCTTCCTCACAGTCTTTTATCAAACTGATATATTCTCAGTTCTGAAAGTTCTCAGAAGTTGAAAGTGCACACATTCTTTTTGAACACTTGTCTATATTTGGCAAATATTTTATTTCCAGTTAGGTAAAAACACATCTCTAAAAGATGTGTAAAAATATGGGCTTCCCTGGTGGCGCAGTGGTTAAGAATCCGCCTGCCAAGGCAGGGGACACGGGTTCGAGCCCTGGCCAGGGAAGATCCCACATGCCGCGGAGCAGCTTAGCTCGCAAGCCACAACTACCGAAGCCCACGCGACTAGAGCCTTTGCTCCGCAACCTGAAAAGCCACCGCAATGAGAAGGCCACACACAGCAATGAAGAGTAGCCCCCACCCTCCGCAGCTAGAGAAAGCCCATGCACAGCAATGAAGACCCAGTGCAACCAAAAATAAATAAATAAATAAAAGGTGTGTAAAAATGTAGTCAGGTTGCTTGAAATTATTGCAGAAGTATTATATTGAATTTGCCTATTGATTTTATTTTAGGTATGAAAAAATATATGAAAAGCTCTGAATTGTTTATAGAATCAAATATGTCCATAGTTTTTCTTTAATACTATTCTCTTTCCTCTCAGTAACAATCTTGTTTTTATTTCTATAAATCACTTCCCACAACACGAAATAAAAATGATAATTTCTCCTAAGGTTTTGCTTTTCTTTCTGGATGAGGAAAGAAAAAGCAATAAAAAGTATAGAAATTGGGAATAAAGAAGGAATATGTATTCTTTCTGCAGAAAAAATATTCATGTACATAAATAATCCTAGGGTATCTCTACTAAAATGAACCCGACAAACAAGTGAATTTCAAAAAGCTGAATAATCAAATTGAAAATAACACAAATTAGTTGAATCTCTTTATACCAGCAACAAACATAAATAATTACAATAGCATCAAAGTTTACAATAACAGCAAAAACATATAATGTTTTCAGGTTAGTTTTAAATACTATGTGCAATACTTTTACAGTGAAAATTTAAAGAAACATTTCTGAAAGACATTTTAAAAGTTCTAAAAATAAAAAAGATATACGAGGATCAATTTCCTCCAGAGAAACAGAACCAATAGCATATATAAAAAAAACGAGAAGATTCATTTTAAGAGATTGGCTCACACAGTTGTAGGAGCTAAAATTTGCAGGGCAGGCCAGCATGTTGGAATTTCTAACAGGAGTTGATGTTGCAGCCTGGAGTCTGAAGGCAGTCTTGAGTCATTCCTCTCTGGGGGACCTCAGTCTTTTTTCTTGAAGCCTTCAATTGATAGGATGTGGTACACCCACATTATGGAGGATAATTTGCTCTGCTCAAGTCTACTGATTACATTAATCACATTAAAAAATACTTTCACAGCAACATCTAGATTGAAGTTTTACTAAACAACTGGGTAGCCTAGCCAGTTGATACATAAATTTAACTGTCACAGTGAGACATGTAGCATATTCACAAATTGAGAAGATCAATGTTGTAAAAATGATAATTATTCCCAAACTGATCTACAGATTTGATGCAATCCCAATAGAAATCCGGGTGGGAGTTTTGGTATAAATTTAAAAGCTGCTTCTAAAATCTATAAGCATTTGGAAATGAAATAGTACAACAAACAGAATTTCAAATGCAAAGGACCAAATTGGAGAATTTAAACATTCTGATTTTAAGACTCATCATAAAGTCAAAATAAACAAGAATTATGGTATGGGCAATAGTATAGGCATAAAGATGGAGATTAGAGAAATACACCCACACATATATGGTGAAATGATTTTCAAAAAGGCACCAAGGTAATTAAATAGGGTAGGAATAGCCATTTTAAGAAATAATTTTAAAACAATATGATATGACTTTAGAGCTACATATATACCCAATCTCTATAAACCCAGATGTCAAAGCTAAAACTGTAAAACTTCTTGAAGAAAACATAGAAGAAAATCCTTGGAACAGGCAAAAATGGCTTAAATAGTACAAGAAAACCACCAAATTTAAAAGACATAATTGTTGGTAAATTTCATCAAAATTAAAATATTTTGCTCTTCAAAACTCACCATTTCATTAACAAAATGAAAATACAAAACACAGATTGTCAGAAAATACCTGCAATTCATGTATCTTTTAAAAATGACTTGCATCCAGAATATATTTAAAAAACCTCTTACAATCCAATAAAAATTTTAAAAGATGTGCAAAGGACATTAAAGAAACATAATAAAAGAAACTCTTCAAAAACTGCTCAACACTATTAGGCATCAAGGAAATGTAAATTAATATGACCGTGAGATACTACTACACATTCACTGCAATGGGTAAAACTTGAAAAGACTGAGAATAAAAGTGCTAGTGAGGTTGTGATATAACCAGACCTCTGGTACATTGTTAATAGGGATATAACATGGTACAAACATTTTGGAAAAAATTATTAGGCAATTTCTTACAAAGTTTAACATAACCATCATATGGCCCAGCAATCCCACTCTAGGTATTTACCCAAGAAAAGTAAAACTTTTCTTCTCAAAAATTCTTGAGTGCATTACTTCAGAATAGATTTCTTCATAATAGCTTAGAACTAGAAAAATCCAAAATGTCTATCAAAAAGCAAATTCTTAAACATTATGATATGTTTATAAAAAGCAATCCTAGTTTTCAATTTTAAAAATGAACAGTTGATATTAAAGCACTGTAGATGAATACCAAAATTATAATGTTGAAAATAGGAAGCCAGACATAAAAGTGTACATTATATGTAATTCAATTTATATGAAATTCTAGGATAGGCAAAAAGTAATATAGAGTAATAGGTAAGAGGTTTGACTATGAAGGAATGAGGAAACACTTTTGATAATAATTTTAAAACTAAAATTTGGGCTTCCCTGGTGGCGCAGTGGTTGAGAGTCCGCCTGCCGATGCAGGGGACACGGGTTCGTGCCCCGGTCTGGGAAGATCCCACGTGCCGCGGAGCGGCTGGGCCCGTGAGCCATGGCCGCTGGGCCTGTGCGTCCGGAGCCTGTGCTCCGCAACGGGAGAGGCCACAACAGTGAGAGGCCCACATAACGCAAAAAAAAAAAAAAAAAAAACTAAAATTTAATTTAAAAAGTTGTTTCTTGATTGCCTTGCAGTTACATGGGTGTGTACATTTGTCCAAACTTACAAACTTGTACTTAAAATGGGTTAAATTTCTTGTATGCAAATTATATTAAAATATGATTACTTCTAAGAATAAAATGTCACAATGAAATACTTTTGGTTATGGGCATAAATTTTAAAATTAGAGTATGATATAACATCTTTTATGTTAAAATGAGAAAACATAGTTTTTATTGAAGTTAAATTGCTAACTGATTATTTCTTTGAATTGAAATTTAGATGAGGGCCCAAGGGTGCACCTCCTCAAGATGGAATTAGTGTTCTTCTAAGAAGAGACACCAGCATTCTCTCCACATGCACCCCCAGTGAGAATGTGGCCATCTGCAAACCAAGAAGAGGGTTCTTACCAGTAACTGAATCTGCTGGCAAATTGATCTTGGACTTCCCAGCTTCTAGAAATTTTGGAAATAAATATCTGTTGTTTAAGCCACCCAGTCCTAGTATTTGTTTTTATAGTAGTCCAAGCTGACTAAGACAATCAATATCTAAAGAATTGAATTGTTTCCCTCTCCCCTCAAAACTAGTTACAAGATGATTTTAGGCATTATGTAGACCTACTTTAAAAATTCATAGTTAGATATGTTTCTTTAATATGTATTAGAAAAAGTATAACTGTATATCAAAACCCTAACTTCATGTGAATTTTTGCTTCATATTAAAATAGGCAAAAAGCATTCAAGGTCTAATTTTATAATATCAGGTAAAATTAGTATTAATGAGCTAGAATACAAATTAGACAAAAATCGTGAAGATGATGCAAAATAAAATTCATAATGCTTTGCACTTCTGTTATCCAGTTTCTGAATGACTCATTTTCATTTTATTTCACTCTTTTCTTCAAAAAATGAAAATTATCTTTAATTATAGTCACTGATTCAAATGCATATAATCCTTATACTAATGTTTTAATGTTGCCTAGATAGTAAATTTTGCCTATTTTGTGCTCCTTTAAATGCCTGGAATGAATTTCCCATCAATCTTTTGGAAAAGTAAAGGCATTAAATTGTTCTAAAACTAATGCTTATTTACCTGAATTGTTATCTCTCAAGGGCACCAAATACCATTATTTAGCTTATGTTGTATAGTTCCTAAAGATGGATTCAAAATCCCTTGTTTAAAAAATAACTTTGTGTAACTACAGCTTTGTAAGAATTTATAGGGCACATTTTTCCAGGTTCTTCTGCCTGAGGAAAAGGCCCTATTTATGTTTAGTACATGAAGATTGATTTCTGATGAAATAGACTCATTTTTTTGTTCAGAAATTTCTGCTTATATTACCCAAATCCATCTCTATTCATACTATTCTAGTTCTATTTAAACCTGACACAAAATTTCAAAATCAAGCACTAAGTTGGATGATTACATATGATATTAATAATTATCAATTTCTGATAATCAATTACTGCCAGGATAATTTGAAACATTCATATTTCCAAGAAGAGTAGTTAAGCGTTTTGTTCTCTTGATGACTCACTACTGTCACACTTCCAGCTGTGTTGAGCCTCTTTCACAGGCCTCTTCACATTCATTTTAATTTGTTATTTTAATCAATAATATTGAAGTCACGAAGAGGAAAAAGAGCCAACTTAGTAATGACTGTAGACTCTTCATTGATTTGAGCTAATTATGCCAATTTAACACATACACACATAACCAGGTTAAAGGGAAACTTGACCCCTTGTCTTGTACACAATAAGTATTTAGACAGTGACGTCTCATGGTAGAAACTTCTTTTTCTAACTCTGATTTTGTGAGTGTTTATCTTTCCTCCCTACATGTCCTTTTTATCTTTTGCATGGTTCCAGTAACTTCCGGGACTAAATTTGGATGTGTTCCCAGAACACATAGATGCTTCCTTGCTTTCATGCCTTTTCTTAAGTGATTTCTGACTGCCTCAAGGAGTGGTCAAATGTTAAAAAAATAGTTATAATGAGAGGAAGAATTGAGAGAACAGGAGTTTGAGGATGAAGAGGTAATGGGAGCTTCCTTAGAAACCAAAACATTTCAAATGTTTCTTGAGAAGTTGCGAGTTGATGATTATAAATAGAGGCAGTCAATATATATCACTTGTTTAAAAAATCTGGAAGTGGAAATGAAGCAAAAAGAGAAGGAAACCAAAGGGTCATATGAAGATATTGCAAAGCTTTAGACATTGGACAGTAAAAGGTCAGAGATGAATTGAGAGGGATTGTGTTCAGGGGTAATTGAAGGAGGGGTCCCCAGAGGATGAAGAAGAAAATGGAGTTGAGGATAATTTATCTTAAAAGATAACAGTATATCAATGTATCTGAGAATATAATAAAAGAGAATATTATAAAGACAAATATTTTGGATGATAAAGATGTATATTGGGGAACTCATGTTAGTCAAACTTGATCTTTTAGTAATGTAAGAAAAAGCTGTTGGGCTTCCCTGGTGGCGCAGTGGTTGAGAGTCTGCCTGCTGATGCAGGGGACACGGGTTCGTGCCCCAGTGTGGGAAGATCCCACATGTCGCGGAGCGGCTGGAACCGTGAGCCGTGCCTGCTGAGCCTGCACGTCCGGAGCCTATGCTCCACAACAGGAGAGGCCACAACAGTGAGAGGCCCGCATACCACACACACACACAAAAAAAAGCTGTTTACATATGAGGCAGGGGTATATGGGGAAATCTCTGTAAATTTCAATTTTCCTGTAAACCTAAAAATGCTGTAAAAATAATCCATTTTAAAAAGATGACATCTCCTTATAATTAATGACACGAATTAAAGTGTTGGGTAAACAAATCCTCTGAGCATTATCATCATTAACATTGTAAGAAGTAAGTCCTGGAACTTAGTAAAATAATTTTAAAACAAGAATAAAAGCTCATTTGAAGTTAAGACAAGATTTTGCATTGGTTTTTTTTTTTTTTTTCATTTTTATGATTCCAAAACAAGACTGGAGAAGGCAGTGTGTGTTTTTGTGAACAGGGACTATACTGATTTATGAACAAAAGAATTAAGAAGCAAGAGAGACCAGAATTCGGATAATGGTGACCAATTATTGAGCACCTATATTGGACCAAGCGCTGTAATGATTGCTTCATATGTCTTATCACTAACCTTGAGAACATCTTGTAAGATAAATGTTGTTGTGGTCATAGACAGATTATAATTACTCTTATTATTGGTATTAATTATAGAATATAACACGTATCAGATGCTTACTGTGTGGCAGCACCAACCATGTGCTTCACAAGAATGATCTCATTTAATCTGTGGGACTTAAAGGGGATGCATGTGTACTGGGCTCTGTAAATTGCTTGACACTCATCTCTGTTCTCTTTACCACAACCCTATGCAGGAGCTTACTTCACTTTACAGATAAGAGAGATGAGGAACAAAGTTGTTAAGTAATTTTTGAGTTCAAATACAGATCATTTAGCTTTAGAGCTTTCATTTTTAAATACCATGTGATATTCCTTATATTCAAAGATAAATTTGACTTGCTCTAGATTTCTTGCTTCAAAAAGAAGACCAAGAATAAACTGACTGACAATACACTTCAGACTTGTAAGTGGGTCAATTATTACTGGATCAGAAATGAAATAGGAAAGTAGGAATTGTCACCTCTTCTATATTTAAAGATTAGATAAAATCACATTTGGAAGTTGTGATTTATTAAGTGTCAGATAATGAATTTATGCCTATGGAGGGTGTTGGAAGTAAAACATGACCATACACAGAGAATTGGTCTTTATCCTTCTTTTTGTGTGAATTACAAAATCCTTATAATATTCCTTAGGGAGAATTGTGAGTGATGATATATTCTTCCCTCAGTCTAATTGAAAATTACACAGTGAACTTACATCTTCCATTGTTCTTCTGACCAGGTACGTTGCTCACTGCAAGTAGGTTGTATTGACATCAAACACTGAAGGTAAGTTTCAACGGGATATTCAGGAAACTACGCACTTACTTGTATTCTTACTTGTGCTGAGTTTACACTCCCTGTTTGGCATTTGGAAGTTAAAAGTTACACACACACACACACAAAACCCATCTCAACAACATCAAAAACAAAACAAAACAAAACAGAACAAAACAAAAAAAAACAAGCAACGATAACAACAGCAGCAAAAAATCCAAATTTCAGCCAAATCTAAGTTGTCATTCTTGGGCAAGATCTCTGATGTCTGCAGGGTTCCTTTGGTACAGTTAGTGGGATTAGAAAGAATGGTCTTGTGATTTAAGTCAAGAGTCATGGGAGAAATATAAATTTGAATCATCCCTACCTGTTCGGTTCCCTGTAAAACAACTTTGAGATGCCGAGTTATTTCAGGAAGATTACTAGGATGTGTGCTTCAGAGATACAGCTGTAAGAAAGTGATGAAGACACAATTTGGTAGTGGGAAATGCTGTGGAGTTGCAAATAACAACTTAATCTATCCTGTGGGAAATGTTGGAGTTGGCATGTACTTTTGGTATTGTCCCAGGAAGAGGCATAACTGTGGTGGATCATGTAATTCCTTGAGATCAAAGGCACGTCCCAATGACGGGTACAGCTGTGAGCTGCACTGTTACTCTTCGCAAGTGGGGGATGGGTTAATTATCCATAAAGAGAGATTATTATACAGCATGATAATATCCACTATAGTGAATGCAGCTCAGACCTACATGCCTCTTATTGTAAATGTGTCCCATCTAGGAACAGATCTTCAGGAATATTTTTGGTCTTGTACCCTGGGAAATTTAGAAGTTTTAGTGAGACCATAACCCTGATGTGAATTTGATCTCAAGGACACGTGATACTCCTCATCCTTTTCCTGTATCATCAATCCATATTCCTCTCACCAATGATGAACGTATTTGCTGATTTATATGACTTGTATGGTAGGATAACCCAAATGCTCAATACTGAGATATCTGAGCCCCTGTTACCATGTCTTATTGTCAAGCTATGCCTACCAGTTTGATCTATTTACTACTGAAACTGGGCACAAGAACAATAAAAGATAGCCAGGTGGAAACCCAAGTTACAAATATATTCTTCCATGGCCACTTTGGTGTAGTGGTACCCATTACTTCTTGATGATCAGATTAAATAACTCTGCTTGTATGGAAATCCCTTTTCTTGCCTGCTGGTCTTTTGTCACAAAGACACTGAAGTGACCAGGCAGCAGCAGCTATACCTTAAAGCTCAATAGGACTTTTACTGTGTCATCTGCTGAAAGTGCTAGAGCTCTGGAATCAGAACCTCTATACCCACAGAGACTAAAGTTGGGACAGGAAGCTCAAATTCTCCAAAGTAGGTACCTGGGGTTATACTAAATGGGGTCATTTCTACTTTATTTCCCACCCATGGTTCCTAGGACTGTGAATTTTACTTAGTGGAAATACAGCACCTTCAAACACTGGATGTTTAAGGTGTGCACTGTATCCTGTGGGGAGTCCGGCTCCAGATAGAATCCTATGTGTGATCTTTCAGGCTTGACCATAGACAATTACAAGTCTTTCCCTAGCAGTTCTCATCAGGGGAAGCTACTTTCCCCATGCCAGAGTTGGTTCATAGCCAGTATATTTCAGTTTTCTGAGAGAGTTATAGTCAGTGTCATCCCTAGGCCAGCTATGCTCACAGGCATGTTTACATTCCTAGCCCAGGTCTTCCATTTGAAGTTCTTCTTATCAGGGACCTTGGCTGAGATACTTCCCAGCCACCTCTACCAAGAGGGCTTTGGCTTATCAGAGGCTTTGGATGAGTACTTTTCTCTGGACTTTTCTAATCCTCCCATCCCTCTAGCCCACGTGTATATAATGAGAGAGGAGTCTTTTGTTTGGAGCAGGGGCCCTGTCCATGCTGCATGATATGATGATTGACTTTCACCTTTCTGGAGCATTCTACCTTACATGCATTGTCACAGTAAGTGAATAAGGCCTGATTGCTACTTTCAGTTTAGTTTATTTTGCTAACTGACTCACTTGACACCTGATTGCTTGACATGGTACCCCACCTCTGCAGATAACCATTTCCAGGCTGGCATCTCAGTCACTTCTTTAACAAACCATTCTATTCTCTCTACTATGGGTGACTTGTAGGTGGTACACTCTTGACTTTATGACTACTACCACACCTCTTTGCTATAAGGTAGGTCCCTTCTTATGCAATGATGTTACATGTGGTTTCATGTCAGTGAACCAAATCTTCTATAGCACTTTTGATAGTGGTGCTGACCAAGGCCCTGGGGCAAATACATATCTAAAATACATATGTTGATTCAAGTCAAGTTTAACCATTGCCCCTTTTGGAGTCAGATAAATACTACTATTTACCAATTTCATAATCTAGAATCCACAAAAGAATGGACCAGCTGTTGTTTATCTAGCCTGACCTTCTATCTCAGCAGCAGACTCTGCATTGTATAGTTGTTGATCTAGGTAATGGTAATTAGGGATCTATTAGGAAGGGAGAACTGCAATAAAGAAATGAGAATGCTGTGAAATACCATGGGGTAATCTTATCCAGTGGCAGCTACAGAGACACAGAAGTGTCTCCCCTGAAGGAAAAAGCCTGAACTCCTGGCCACCTAACATAGTGTTACATGCTGGAATCAAGTGGTCTAACCTGTCACTAACCAAACTTTTCATCTAGAAGTTCTCATCAAAATTACTGTTAAGGAGTGCTGTTAGTACCTGTTTTCATCATGAAGATATGATTTCTATTGCTGGGCCAGGCCCTGGTAATTCAGTGAGCTTGCATTCCTAAAGGAGTTAAAGGAGTACACTGGTGTTATGAGCCACTGACTGGGTGGCTTAGAGCTACCATTCCTTACATGGGGAGAAACATGATGTGTTTCCCACCTTGGGTGGTGATGAGTAAGCTGCAGCTGGGATGACTCAGAAGGTTCTACAGTTTCCTGAGTTGCTGAAGTGTACCTATCCATGACACAGAGACCACGTGTCTTAGCTCAGGCTGCTATAACTTATTACCATAGACTGAGTGGCTTAAATAACAACCCACTCACAGTTCTAAGAGCTAGGAAGTCCACGATCTAGATGCTAGCAGATCCTGTGTCTGGTGAGGAAACACTTCCTGGTTTGCAGATGACTGTCTTCTCAATGTATCCTCACATGCCAGGCAAAAGACAGAGAGAGGGAGAGGGAGGCAGAGAGAGAGAGTTCTTATGTCTCTTCGTATATGGACACTAATTCCATTCATGTGGGTTAGCTCTCATGACCTAGCTCCCTTCCAGAGGCCAAAGATTTTTAACAACATTTAACACAAACATTCAGTCCATACACCAGGTAAACCATATGGCACATTATGATGCCCAGTTTGCTAAGCAGCTACATCCCTTCCTTCTATGGGGGGTGCTGGACAATATAAACCAAAATCATACCCAAATTGATATAACAGACCTTAGGCTTGAATGTTAAAGATGAGCAAAGGTTACAACAAGTGAGTGACTATATTACCAGTCTTGGAGCCACTTTCAGTCCTGCTTGTGATAGTAAAAACTTAAAGCACTTTATTCATCAATTTCTATTTCCTCTGTGAACTCTAGAATAGAGGATCTGAAGCTTAAGTTGTGGATCTTAAACTTGATATTGGTTAATGTCAGCAGAATACACTAGGCAGTTAAAACCTGCTGAAATGCCAGAGGCTTATCAAGCATCTTTAACTGGCAGTAGGAAGTTTTAAATAAAGTTGGTATCACCATTAAAGAGGGGATATGATAAAGTATTACTGACCAACTACCACTTCACTTTCATTCCTTGGAAGCTTCTATTGAATTTCAGGAGATAGAAATTTCTATCTTACCTGAGTTGCATTCTGGACATATTTCAAGCATCTTTCTTGATTTTAAAATCATTTACTATCTGGGATGATTTGGAGTAAGTCTTTTCATATCTCATTTTTTTTCTTGGATGGGCATGATAGCAGTGCTATTGGAAAGAGTTACTGGGATTATGATGGAATGTTATAAAAGTGAATAGAAAGAGAGACCTTAAAGATGGCAGAGGAGTAAGATGTGGAGATCACCTTCCTCCCTACAAATACATCAGATATACATCTACATGTGGAACAGCTCCTACAAAACACCTACTGAACGCTGGCAGAAAACCTCAGAATTCTCAAAAGGCAAGAGACTCCCCACGTACCTGGGTAGGGCAAAAGAAAAAAGGAAAAAAAAAAAAAAGAGACAAAATAATAGGGACAGGACCTGCACCCCTGGGAGGGAGCTGTGAAAGAGGTAAATTTTCCACACACTAGGAAGCCCCTTCACTGGAGGAGATAAGGGATGGCAGGGAGGAAGCTTTGGAGCCATGGAGGAGAGTTCAGCAATAAGGGTGTAGAGGGCAAAGCATAGAGATTCTCAGAGAGAGGAACAGTAGCGACAAGCACTCACCATTCTGAGAGGCTTTCCTGTTCACCTGCCAGGAGGGTGAGGGCTGGGAGCTGAGGTTCGGGCGTCAGAGGTAAGATCCCAGGGAGAGGACTGGGGTTGGCTACATGAGCACAGCCTGAAGGGGGCTAATGCACCACAGCTAGCTGGGAGGGAGTCTGGGAAAAAGTCTGGACCTGGCTAAGAGTCAAGAGACCATTGTTTCAGGAGGCACGAGGAGAGGGGATTCAGAGCACAGCCTAAGTTAGCTCCAGAGATGCAAGCCGTGGTTATCAACGTGGACACCAGAAAAGGGTATGAAACGCTAAGGCTGCTGCTGCAGCCACCAAGAAGCCTGTGTGAAAGCAAAGGTCACTATCTACAGTTCCCCCTCCAAGAGCCTGTGCAACCCGCCACTGCCAGGGTCCAGTGGTCCAGGGACAACTTGCCCGGGAGCACACATGGTGCACCTCAGGCTGTTGCAACATCACGCCAGCCTCTGCCACTGCAGACTTGCCCTGCATTCTGTATCCCTCTTTCCCCCCGGTCTAAGTGAGCTATAGCACCCAAATCAGCTGCTACTTTAACCCTGTCCTGTCTGAGCAAAGAACAGTCTCTCTCAAGTGACCTACAGGCAGAGGCAGGGCCAAATCCAAAGCTGAACCCCAGGAACTGTGCAAAAAAAGAAGAGAAAGGGAAATTTCTCCCAGCAGCCTCAGGAGCAGTGGATTATCTCCACAATCTCCTTGATGTACCCTGCCTCTGTGGAATACATGAATAGACAATGAATCATCCCATTATTGAGGCAGTAGACTTTGGAAGCAAATGTAGACTTGGGGTTTGCTTTCTGCATCTAATTCCTTTCTGGTTTTATGTTTATCTTAGTTTAGTATTTGGAGCTTAATATCACTGGTAGATTTGTTTATTGATTTGGTTGCTCTTTGCCTTTATATATATATATATATATATATATATATATATATATATATAATTTTCCTTTTTCTCTTTTTGTGAGTGTGTATGTGTATGCTTTGTGTAATTTTATCTGTACAGCTTTGCTTTTACCATTTCTCCTGGGTCCTGCCTGTTCTTTTTTTTGGGGGGGGGGGTATAGATTTTAGTGCTTGTTATCATTGGTGGATTTGTTTTTTGGTTTGGTGGCTCTCTTTTTTCTTTCTTTTTCCTTTTTTCTTTTTTATTACATTTTAATTTTTTATTTTAATAACTGTATTTTATAACTATATTTTCTTTCTTTCCTTCTTCTGTTTTTTTTTCCACCTTTTCTTCTGAGCTGTGTGACTTGGTGCTCTGGCCGGGTGTCAGGTGGGAGAGTCGAGTTCAGGACATTGTTCCACCAGAGACCTCTCAGCTCCATGTAATATAAAATGGTGAGAGCTTTCCCAGAGATCTCCATCTCAACACTAAAACCCAGCTCCACTCAATGACCAGCAAGCTACTGTGCTGGTCACCCTATGCCAAACAACTAGCAAGACAGGAACACAACCCCACCCATTAACAGAGAGGCTGCCTAACATCATAATAAGGTCACACACACCAAAACACACCATCAGACATTGTCCTGCCCACTAGAAAGACAAGATCAAGCCTCATCCACCAGAACACAGGCACCAGTCCCCTCCACCAGGAAGCCTACACAATCCAAGGGGCCAAACTTAGCCACAGGGGGCACACACCAAAAACAACAGGAACTACAAACCTTAAGCTTGTGAAAAGGAAACAGACCCCAAATACAGTAAGTTAAGCAAAATGAGAAGAAAGAGAAACATACAGCAGATGAAGGGCCAAGGTAAAAACACACCAAAACAAACAAATGAAGAGGAAATAGGAAGTCTACCTGAAAAATAATTCAGAGTAATGATAATAAAGATGATCCAAAATCTTGGAATAAAATGGAGAAAATCCCAAAATCACTTAACAAGGATCTAGAAGAACTAAAGAGCAAACAAACAATGATAAACAACACAGCGAATGAAATTAAAAATTCTCTAGAAGGAATCAATAGCAGGATACCTGAGGCAGAAGAATGGATAAGTGACCTGGAAGATAAAATAGTAGAAATAACTACCACAGAGCAGAATAAAGATACAATAATGAAAAGAACTGAATATACTCTCCAGACCTCTGGGACAACATTAAATATACCAACATTTGAACTATAAGGGTCCCAGAAGAAGAAGAGAAAAAGAAAAGGACTGAGAAAATATTGGAAGAGATTATATTTGAAAATTTCCCTAATATGGGAAAGGAAATAGTCAATCAAGTCCAGGAGGGGCAGAGAGTCTCATACAGGATAAATCCAAGGAGAAACCGGCTAAGGCACATTAATCAAACTATCAAAAATTAAATGTAAAGAAAGAGTATTAAAAGAAGCAAGGGAAAAACAACAAATAACATACAAGGTAATCCCCATAAAGTTAACAGCTGATCTTTCAGCAGAAACTCTGCAAGCCAGAAGGGAGTGGCAGGACATATTTAAAGTGATGAAGGAGAAAAACCTTCCCAACAAGGATCTCATTCAGATATGACGGAGAAATTAAAACCTTTACAGGCAAGCAAAAGCTAAGAGAATTCAGCACCATCAAAGCAGCTGTACAATAAATGTTAAAGGAACTTCTCTAGGCAGGAAACACAAGAGAAGGAAAAGACGTACAATAACAAACCCAAAATAATTAAGAAAATGGTAATAGGAATATACATATCAATATTTACCTTAAATGAAAATAGACTAAATGCTCCAACCAAAAGACACAGACTCACTGAATGGATACAAAAACAAGACCCCTATATATGCTATTGACAAGAGACACACATCAGACCTAGGGACACATACAGACTGAAAGTGAAGAAATGGAGAAAGATATTCCATGCAAATGGCAATCAGAATAAAGCTGGAGTAGCAATTTTCATATCAGACGAAATAGTCTTTAAAATAAACACTATTAAAGAGACAAAGAAGGACACTATATAATGATCAAGGGATCAATCCAAGAAGAAGATATAAAAATTGTAAATATTTATGCACCTAACATAGGTGCACGTCAGTACACAAGGCAAATGCTGCTAACAGCCATAAAATGGGAAGTCGACAGTAACACAAACATAGAAGGGGATTTTAACACCCCATTTTCACAAATAGATAGATCATCCAAACAGAATACATTTTCTTCTCAAGTGCTCATAGAAAATTCTCCAGGCTAGATCATATGTTGCATCACAAATCAAGCCTTGGTAAATTTAAGAAAATTGAAATCATATCAGGTATCTTTTCCAACCACAATGTTATGAGATCTGATATCAATTAAAGTAAAAAATCTGTAAAAAATATAAACACATTGAGGCTAAAAGATACACTAGTAAATAACCAAGAGATCACTGAAGAAATCAAAAAATATATAGAAACAAATGACAATGAAAACACAGTGACCCAAAACCTATGGGATGCAACAAAAGCAGTTCTAACAGGGAAGTTTATAGCAATGCAATCCTACCTCAAGAAATATCCCAAATAAACAATGTAAACATACACCTAAAGGAATTAGAGAAAGAAGAACAAAAACCCCCAAAGTTAGCAGAAGGAAAGAAATCATAAAGATCAGATCAGAAATAAATGAAATGTGCTGTTGGTTTCTGTCTGCTAGTACTTTGTTTAGAATTTTTGCCTCTATGTTCATCAGTGATATTGGCCTGTAGTTTTATTTTTTTGTGACATCTTTGTCTGGTTTTGGTATCAGGGTGATTGTGGCCCTGTAGAATGAGTTTGGGAGTGTTCCTCCCTCTGCTATATCTTGGAAGGGTTTGAGAAGGATAGGCATTAGCTCTTCTATAAATGTTTGATAGAATTCACCTGTGGATCTATCTGGTCCTGGGCTATTTTTTTTTTTTTTTTTGGAAAATTTTTAATCACAGTCTCAATTTCAGTGCTTGTGATTGGTCTGTTTATATTTCTTCCTGGTTCAGTCTTAGAAGGTTGTGATTTTATAAAAATTTGTCCATTTCTTCCAGGTTGTCCCTTTTAGTGGGATATCATTACTTGTTATAAACTCTCATTATCCTTTGAATTTCTGCAGTGTCAGTTATTACTTCCCCTTTTTCATTTCTAATTCTACTGATTTGAATCTTCTCCCTTTTTTTCTTGATTAGTCTGTCTAATGGTTTATCAATTTTGTTTATATTCTCAAAGAACCAGATTTTAGTTTTATTGAACTTTGCTATTTTTTCCTTCATTTTTTTCCATTTATTTCTGATCTGATATTTATGAGAATCCAACAGCACATTAAAAGCATAATACATCATGATCAAGTGGGGTTTATCTCAGGAATGCAAGGATTCTTCAATATACGCAAATCAAACAATGTGATACACTATATTAACAAACTGAAGGAGAAAAACTATATGATCATCTCAATAGAGGCAGAGAAAGCTTTTGACAAAATTCAACACCCATTTATGATAAAAACCCTCCAGGAAGTGGACATAGAGGGAACTTACTACAACATAATAAAGACCGTATTTGACAAACCCACAGCCAACATCACACTCAATAGTGAAAAACTGAAAACATTTCCACTAAGATCAGGAACAAGACAAGGTTGTCCACTCTCAACACTATTGTTCAACATAGTTCTAGAAGTTTTAGCCACGACAATCAGAGGAGAAAAAGAAATAAAAGGAATCCAAAGCGAGAAAGAAGAAGCAAAGTTGTCACTGTTTGCAGATGACATGATACTATAAATAGAGAATCCTAAAGATGTTACCAGTAAACTACTAGAACTAATCAATGAATTTTGTAAAGTAGTGGCAAACAAAATTAATGCACAGAAATCTCTTGCATTCCTATACACTAATGATGAAAATCTGAAAGTGAAATTAAGAAAACACTTCCATTGGCTAATGCAAAAAAAAGAATAAAATAACTAGGAATAAACTTACCTAAGGAGACAAAATACATGTATGCAGAAAATTATAAGACACTGATGAAATAAATTAAAGATGATAGAAATAAATGGAGAGATATACCATTTTCTTGGATTGGAAAATCAACATTGTGAAAATGACTATACTACCCAAAGCAATCTACAGATTCATTGCAATCCTTATTAAACTACCACTGGCATTTTTCACAGAACTAGAACAAGAAATTTCACAATTTGTATGGAAACACAAAAGACCCCGAAAAGCCAAAGCAATCTTGAGAAAGAAAAATGGAGCTAGAGGAATCAGGCTACCAGATTTCAGACTATACTACAAAGCAATAGTAATCAAGACATTGTGATATTGGCACAAACACAGAAATATAGATCAATGGAACAGGATAGAAAACCCAGAGATAAACCCATGCACATATGGTCACCTTATCTTTGATAAAGGAGGAAAGAATATACAATGGAGAAAAGACAGCCTCTTCAATAAGTGGTGCAGGGAAAACTGGACAGCTACATGTAAAAGAATGAAATGAGAACACTCCCTAACACCATACACAAAAATAAAATCAAAATGGATTAAAGACTTAAATGTAAGTCCAGACACTATCAAACTCTTAGAGGACAACATAGGCAGAACACTCTATGACATAAATCACAGCGAGACCCTTTTTGACCCACTTCCTAGAGAAATGGAAATAAAAACACAAGTAAACAAGTGGGACCTAATGAGACTTAAAAGCTTTCGCACAGCAAAGGAAACCATAAATAAGTCAAAAGACAACCCTCAGAATGGGAGAAAATATTTGCAAATGAAGCAACTAACAAAAGATTAATCACCAAAATTTATAAGCAACTCATGCAGCTCAATATTAGAAAAATAAACAACCCACTCCAAAAATGGTGGAAGACCTAAATAGACATTTCTCCAAAGAAGATATACATACTGCCAACAAACACATGAAAGAATTATCAACATCACTAATAATTAGAGAAAAGCAAATCAACCTCACACCAGCCAGAATGGCCATCATCAAAAAATTTGCAAACAATAAATGCTGGAGAGGGTGTGGTGTAAAGGGAACCCTCTAGCACTGTTCATGGGAATGTAGCCTGATACAGCCACTATGGAAAACTATCTATAAGTTCCTTAAAAAACTAGAACTACAACATGACCTAGCAATGCCACAACTGGGCCTATACCCTGATAAAACCATAATTCAAAGAGTCATGTACCACCATGCTCATTGCAGCTCTATTTACAATAGCCAAGACGCGGAAGCAACCTAAGTGTCCAAAAAAAGATGAATGGATAAAGAGGATGTGGCACATATATACAATGGAATATTATTCAGGCATAAAAAAAACCAAAATTGAGTTATTAGTAGTGAGGTGGGTGCAATTAGTGTCTGTCATACAGAGTGAAGTAAGTCAGAAAGAGAAAAACAAATACTATATGCTAACACATATATATGGAACCCCCCCCCCCCAAAAAAAAGCTCATGAGGAACCTAGGGGCAAGGCAGAAATAAAGATGCAGACCTACTAGAGAATGGTCTTGAGGACACGGGGAAGGGGAACTGTAAGCTGGGACAAAGTGGGAGAGTGGTAGTGTATATATGGACATATATACACTACCAAATTTAAAATAGATAGTTAGTGGGAAGCAGTCGCCTAGCACAGGAAGATAAGCTCGGAGCTTTGTGACCAGCTAGAAGAGTGGGATAGGGAGGGTGGGAATGTGGGAGACACAAGAGGGAAGAGATATGGGGACATATGTATATGTATAACTGATTCACTTTGTTATAAAGCAGAAACTAACACACCATTGTAAAGCAATTATACTCCAAAAAAAATGTTAAAAAAACAATGCAACCAAAATAAATAAATAAATAAATTTACTAAAAAATAACAATAAATGAAAAAGAAATGAAGTAAACGAAAGCAAAGATCAACAAAACTGAAAGCTGTTTCTTTGAGAAGATAAACAAAATTGATTAACCATTAGCCAGACTCATCAAGAAAAAAAGGGAGAAGATTCAAATCAGTAGAACTAGAAATGAAAAAGGAGAAGAAACAAATGACACTGCAGAAATACAAAGGATCATGATAGATTACTACAAGCAGCTATATGCCAATAAAATGGACAACCTGGAAGAAATGGACAAATTCTTCCGATACTGAACCTGGAAGAACTAGAAAATATAAACAGACCAATCACAAGCACTGAAATTGAAAGTGTGATTAAAAATCTTCCAACAAACAAAAGTCCAGGACCAGGTAGCTTCACAGGGGAATTCTATCAAACATTTAGAGAAGAGCTAACACCTATCCTTCTCAAACTCTTCCACAATATAGCAGAGGGAGGAACTCTCCCGAACTCATTCTAAGAGGCCACTGTCACCCTGATACCAAAACCAGACAAAGATGCCCCAAAGAAAGAAAACTACAGGCCAATATCACTGATGAGCATAGATGAAAATATCCTCAACAAAATACTAGCAAACAGAACCCAACAGCATATTCAAAGGTTCATACAACATGATCAAGTGTGGTTTATCCCAGGAATGCAAGGATTCTTCAATATACACAAATCAATCAATGTGATAAACCATATTAACAAATTGAAGGAGAAAAACCAAATATCATCTCAATAGATGCAGAAGAAGCTTTTGACAAAATTCAACACATATTTATGACAAAAACCCTCCAGAAAGTAGGCATAGAGGGAACTTACCTCAACATAATAAAGGCCTTATATGGCAAACCCACAGACAACATCAATCTCAATGGTGAAAAACTGAAACCTTTCCTCTAAGATCAGGAACAAGACAAGGCTGTCCACTCTCACTACAGTTATTCAACATAGTTTTGGATATTATAGCCACAGCTATCAGAAAAGGAAAAGAAATCCAAACTGGAAAAGAAGAAGTAAAATTGTCACTGTTTGCAGGTGACATGATATTATACATAGAGAATCCTAAAGATGCTACCAAAAAACAGCTAGAGCTTATCAATGAATTTGGTAAAGTAGCAGGGTACAAAATTAATGCACAGAAATTTCTTGCATTCCTATACACTAGTGATGAAAAATGTGAAAGAGAAATTAAGGAAAGGCTCCTTTTTACCATTGCAACAAAAAGAATAAAATACCTGGGAATAAGCCTACCATAGGAAACAAAATACCTGTATGCAGAAAACTATAAGACACTGAAAGAAATTAAAGTTGATCCAAACACATGGAGAGACATACCACATTCTTGGATTGGAAAAATCAACATTGTGAAAATGACTATACTACCTAAAGCAATCTACTGATTCAATGAAATCCCTATCAAATTACCAATGGCATTTTTCACAGAACTAGAACAAAAAAGTTCACAATTTGTATTGAAACACAAAAGAGCCCGAATAGCCAAAGCAATCTTGAGAAAGAAAAATGGAGCTGGAAAAATCAGGCTCACAGATTTCAGACTATACTACAAAGCTATAGTAATCAAGACATTGTGATAGTGGCACAAACACAGAAATATGGATCAATGGAACAGGACAGAAAACCCAGAGATAAACCCACGCACATATGGTCACCTTATTTTTGATAAAAGAGTCAAGAATATACAATGGAGAAATGATAGCCACTTCAATAAGTGGTGCTGGAAAAACTGGACAGCTACATGTAAAAGAATGGAATTAGAACACTCCCTAACACCATACAGAAAAATAAATTCAAAATGTGTTAAAGACCTAAATGTGAGGCCAGACATTCTAAAACTCTTAGAGGAAAACATAGGCAGAGCAGTCTATGACATAAATCATAGCAAGATCCTTTTTGACCCACCTCCTAGAGAAATGGAAATAAAAACAAAAATAAACAAATGGGACCTAATGAAAATTAAAAGCTTTTGCACAGCAAAGGAAAACATAAACAAGACAAAAAGACATCCCTCAGAATGGGAGAAAATATTTGCAAATGAAGCAACTGACAAAGGATTAATCTCCACAATTTACAAGCAGCTCTACAGCTCAATATCAAAAAAATAAACAACACACTCCAAAAATGGTGGAAGACCTAAATAGACATTTCTCCAAAGAAAGATTGTCAACAAACACATGAAAAGATGCTCAACATCACTGATCATTAAAGAAATGCAAATCAGGGTTTCCCTGGTGGCACAGTGGTTGAGAGTCTGCCTGCCCATGTAGGGGACACAGGTTCATGCCCCGGTCTGTGAAAACCCCACATGCTGGGGAGCGGCTGGGCCCGTGAGCCATGGTTGCTGAGCCTGCTCGTCCAGAGTCTATGCTCTGCAACAACTGGAGAGGCCACAATTGTAAGAGGTCTGCGTACCGCACAAAAAAAAAAAAAAAAGAAAAAAAAAGAAATGCAAATCAAAGCTACCATGAGGTATCACGTCACACTTGTCAGAGTGCCCATCATCAAAAAATCTACAAACAATTAATGGTGGAGACAGTGTGGAGAAAAGTGAACCCTCTTGCCCTGTTGGTGGGAATATAAATTGATACAGCCACTATGGAGAACAGTATGGAGGTTCCTTTAAAAACTAAAAATAGAACTATCATATGATCCAGCAATCCCAGTACGGGGTATATACCCTGAGAAAACCAGAATTCAAAAAAGAGTCATGTACCGCAATGTTCAATGCAGCTCTATTTACAATAGCCAGGACATGGAAACAATCTAAGTGTCCATCGACAGATGAATGGATAAAGGAGATGTGGCACATATATACAATGGAATATTAGTCAGCCATAAAAATAAACAAAATGAGTTATTTGTAGTGAGGTGGATGGACCTAGAGTCTTTCACACAGAATGAAGTAAGTCAGAAAGAGAAAAGCAAATACACATATATATGGACTCTAAACGAAAAAATAGTTCTGAAGAACCTAGGGGCAGGACAGGGATAAAGATGCAGATATAGAGAATGGACTTGAAGACATTGGGAGGTGGACCGTTAACCTGGGACAAAGTGAGAGAGTGCCATGGACATATATACACTACCAAATGTAAAATAGATAGCTTGTGGGAAGCAGCCTCATAGCACAGGGAGATCAACTCGGTGCTTTGTGAGCATCTAGAGGGGTGGGATAGGGTGGGTGGGAGGGAGACTCAAGAGGGAGGAGATCTGGGGATATATGTATATGTATAGCTGATTCACTTTGTTATAAAGCAGACACTAACACATAATTGTAAAGCAATTATACTCCAGTAAAGATGTTTAAAAAAAATAAGTGAATAAAATAGCTCAGGTCTTCATATCCTCTACTTCCAAGTTTAAAGAGGAAGAGTAGAGATCTTTGTTGAAATTACAGAAAGTCTGAGAAGTCATCTGGGTAAGGTAACAGGGTACCAATATACAAACTCTATTCCCATTGGTTTTATGCAATAAAATTTAATTCTTGTTCATACTTAATTTTTAAGGGTGTGGACAACCATTTATGGCAACTGAACACTATACAACAGGTTGTGATTCAGGCTGCTTAAATTTATGCAAACTTTGCCTTTCATCTCCACTTGCAGAAGAGGAAAATAAGCTAGAAGATAATGTGCCAACCTTCAATGCTTTGACCTGAAAGTGACTTAGGTCACTTCACCCCATAGTCCCTCTGCCAGAGATGTCACATGGTCCAACCAACTTCAAAGAGCCTGAAAGTTCCACTTTTCATGTGTATGGATTATGAGAAGATTCATATAGTGATGAAATATTGTTGTTTCACCTCATGACAAACTTGCTGCAAAGAAATAAAAATTCTTCAGGAACATCAACAGGTATATCCCTAGAAGACAAGCAGTTAAGAGAGAAGATTCACACTGGTCAATCTGGTGCTGAACCTGTTGCCTGAGGGTGGTGTTCTTGAATATAGACTATCATCGCCTTGATACTCACTATATCCTTTTCACTTGGGTGAAAGAATATCACCTTTCACTTGGGTGAAAGGATATCATGCCATATCTCCTCCCTCTTGTGTCTCCCTTCCACCCTCCCTATCCATATGAATCATCTTTTTTGTTGAACCTATTCAAAGAAAGTTTGACATTAAATCTGAAAGAAATGCCTGGCAGGCCCACGTCACACAGTTCTAGCCTGAAAAATAATTAATGAGCAGTTAAGCCCTCCAACTGCATCAAGAGTTGCAAAACTAAATTGGGTTTGCTGGGTTTTCCAACTGAGGTTGCCATGATAATTAATATTACCTGCTTTTATCTTGTAGTTTCTTTGGATATGCTGTTGCTATGTTAAAAAAGTGATATCTCTATGTATCAGTAAGAGTAAAAGATTGGTGAGGAATGAAACATGAATACCCATGTCCCTATCCAAAGTAATGGATTTTAGTGGGCTGTGACCCAAGACACTCTGGGCCTGAAGACAGAGAATGCAATGGAAATAGAATAATGCAACTGCAACACAGCAAGTGCTTGCCTTAGATGGTATTATGTAGACAATTAAGCACTAACATAGTCCCTTCCTTAGTTTCATGACATAAAGCAGGTGTCAGCAATCTTTTCATTTAAAGGACGAGGTAATAAATAAATTAGGCTTTGTGGACCATGGATTCACTGTCACAGCTACTGAGTTGTGCTGTTGTAAAGCGAAAGCAACCATAGACAATATGTAGATGAGTAGGCATGGAGGCATTCCAATAAAACTTTATTTACAAAAAGAGGTGGTGGGCCAGATTTGCTGACACCTAGTATAAAATGAAGAAAACCCATGGTTTCTTGGCAACTCAGACCTGTTGGTACCTCACTCTACGTGAGATATTGAAGAAGACTTCAATATCTCAGCAGGCTTCCTTCAAGAATAAGGAAGGCATAGAAGAATAATGTCCACTCTTTTTGACTGATTATTCATGAATCCTTTGCACTGCAATCTGTTTGTCATAATTATCAATCTTTAGATCCAGGTTACTTCCTTATAGTAGTGTTTAGTTAGTGTTTGGTAAATATTTGATAGATGAATAAAAAAATGAGAATGTTAGTAACTCCTATCTTTATAAATGTTCTCAAAGTTAGTAAAATGGTAATATTAGTTTTCTTCTGACACAATGCTTGAAATGTGATAATAACATATATTCCATAATTAGTGTATTTTAATTTTAGGTAAGCTAGGAGTGATTCAATGATACAAACCATTAAAATACAAATATCTGATGGTTTGGGTATCATAAAGCATTCACTAGTATGTAGTTATAACAATTTATCCATCTCAACTATAATTTGTTAATAAAACAGTTTACTTAGTAGATTATAACAGTGCAGTGAAAGAAAGATAGTAGTCTTGTTCCTAGGATTGGCACACATAAGGTACAATTTTCAGGTACAATATTATCACCATCATTTTTCATAATTTTCTGATTTTCTTCTTTGTGTAGATGTTAAAACTGAAAGGCAATGGTAACACTGCCAGAACTGATACCATAACAAGTCATCCCAATTCTCTGTACTGCCTGCAATTTATTGGGTTTTGCTGTCATATCTGACTTAGACTTCATACTATGTCAGACAAAGAATATGGTTTCAAGAGATGAAGGAAGAGAGCAACGTTCAGATACATTTTTCTCTTCTCCCCTTGCAGAGTTCTAGGCTTGCTGTTCACCAGAAGACAGTTTATATAAAGTGCTTACGTTTATAAAGTTGGAATATTTCAGTTTTCAAAGTAAATCTATTCCACAGAGGAAAATGTATAAAAAAAGAAGAAGAAAGAAAAACTTATGACTTCCTGCTAGGGGATTTGAAAGTCATGAAGATTATTATTCAGGTAAACTGTCATTTAAAATGAACAATACAATTGATTCTGCTTCCTCTTCCAAAACGCAGCGCACTTGGGAGGGAGTGCAAGGCTACGTGAGCACTTTTCTTCTTGAGTCACAAGACCAGAGACTTTGGTCCTTCTAGAGTTACTTGTGCAAGTATTACCAGAGATGTTAAGGTTTTTAAGCATTGCCACAGCTAACCACCAAAGAGACTGTCTGAGGTATTAATTGAAAACTACTTGCCAGTTTCTGTCCCCTAAATGTGACATACATACTCTGCCCCCAGTCACATCTCACATATGCATACTTTTTACATTCGAAGATGCAATAAAAGGTGACTATATTACAAAGTAATATAAAGTGTACACTTCCATATTGAAATAAATTAACTTCACAATGGAATACCATGAATTTAAAAATAATTGGATCTTGGATCATCTTATTATTTTTTTATTATTCAAGTAACACAAGTAAACTAAAAAAAATCTCAAATTTTTTGTATGGAAAAATCTGTGTTCTCTACAGAGATATGAATAATTTAGCTTTCAAATTTATGTACACTAATAAATTCTTAACAGTAAGTATTAATGTTGATTTAAACCAATCCTACAAATATAGATCATTGAGCACTAAACTCAGCTTAATGATGCAAAATAGAGATTTTATTTAGTAAAAGGTGCTAACAAATATAAAAAATATAAAAAATATAACAAAATGATAAAATAAATTTTATCATTAGGCTTAGTTGTATTTTAAAATACAACTATTACTTTGGTATCTGTATTCTTAAAAACAAAAGAGAAATGTTACAAGGAAATATTAAAGAATTTACTGAAATTTAATTTAAAAATATGCAACAATTAAATTTGTATCAGGATAAATAACAGAAAGGCATAGGGCAAGGAAATCTTGGAATTTTTTAACAACAGCAGAAACTACAAAAGCAGCAGAAAAGATACCAGAAAGAAAGATAGATATTTTGTAGAGTTGCTTAAAGTATTATTTCAATAAAAGGCTGCGTGTACAAAATTTACATTTTACACATCAGCCCCTAAATAAAACCCAAAAGCTAGATTGCCCATCACTTGCTCCAAAAATAAACAAATAATCATCCAATATCTTTTTCAGGGATGTTCTCTAAGGATAATAAAAAACTTAGGATACAGACATGTTAGCAGTATTCTTTAAAAAAAAGTCAAAAGAAATGCAACATATACACAAATGAGCTGGTTAGGAAACTCAAGGCCTATGTTGAAGAAGAGAAGAAGAAAAGTTGAGTTTTAGTGAATGATCCCACTGACAGTTATTGAAGGTGGGGTGTATTTTGGGGTGACAGTGACAAGCCTGTTAGAGAAACTCAATGAAAGTTTTGTGGGCTTAGACTGGAGTCCTAGGAAGAGAGAGGTACAATCAGAACTCAAGACACCTGTTCACACACAGTTCCAAGCAGACTTTGAAGCTCTGTTCTCTTTCTGAAATCATCAGGTACTGCATGACACAAACGTAAGTGTCTTAAAGTCTAGAATAGAATTTCTTTCTCTTTTAGTAGATCATATCCGCACATGTCTTGCTTTATTGTCTGTACATTAGAGAAAATGTATTATTCCATAAAGGCAGATAACCCTTTTAGTAAAATAATTCTTACCATAGTTTTGCATGCACAAAGCTACCTGATGTTGGTGGGTGTTTTGAGAGAATTTGAAGAAAGTGCCATAGGACTTAACTTATATGTCTATACAAAACAATTGTCCGTTTCAAACAGAGAAATTCATTGTGTGCTCTTTGGGAACTTGAACTTCATGTTTTTATTTAGTAACAAACTGAATCAGTTTTATCCTTAGACAAATGATCTCTATATTTAAAACTACAACTATAGCACTGATATGTGTATTATTAAAGACAAACTGTTTTAAACCCAAGGGAATTTTTGCTGAACATTTTTGAAGTGACAATTTTAATTAAAAAACTAGTGATTGAAACCTTACTAAGCAAAGTTTATAGGTATTAAATCAGAAGAATTTTTTCATTGTACATGCATATGTATAAATCACCCATCTTTACACACTACAGAAGTAAATACCATAACATAAAGTTTTAGTTTAATGAATACTTTTATAAGGATTTAACTACAGTACCCACTCCTACTTATGATTCTATTTGCTATTCCTCAAGTATTTTCTGTCATAAACGTAAGACTATTAGAATGTATTGCAATGTAATCTTTGAGGAATATTCAATAAGTTCTCATAGTTTGATATTTTCATTTATTTTAGTAAATGATTTTCATATTCAGATAATGGCATATTGTAAAGAAACTGTGGTATATCAACCAATATATATATACTTTCAGAAATCGTGTGGAAATAAATTTTATATGTTGTTTAGTTAAAGAGCTCTGATAGGAATTTAATGTAAGGACTGATTGGAGTTTAAGTGCTTACTATTTTTTAAAGCTGAGTTAGTATTGAATACACATATTCTAAGATTTATTCAACAGTATAATTATAACCAGACTGTCACTATTGCACTGTTCTGTAAGAGTGAACAAAAATTCAACAAGACAAGCACTCTCCAATTTATAACTACTTTACAAATGTATTTAAATGACAGGAAAAAAAATATGGCACAATCTGTCAGTTAAGTTAAACAAACAACAAGAAACCTTACAAAGTCAATTGAAAAAGTTCTGGCATTTTACATATAAAATAAGTGTTGATGACCTGAAACCTTCACCTTTTAACATAAAGTCTAGTTATTAGAGATTGTCATAGAACTACCCTTTCTTATTCTCCTCCCATCCATTTTCTAAATTATTTTTCATTGTTCAATTATTTTGTGTGATTTTTTTTTCTCTTTACCATTTAAGGATCATGGTAAATAGACACCGTCAGTTGGATAAACAGTTATTTGTTACCTCAATTGTCAATGAGTGGGAGGAAATTTTACTATGATGATGATGATGATGATGATGATGATAATGATGATTACAATGATGGTAGACAATGGTGATGGTAATACCTTTATTATTATGATTACTATTATTATTCTTCATGATTTTATAATACATATCTGGCAATCAAGAAATAACCAATGTTTCAGTCATTCCCCATGGGTCATTTTGATATATTACACATTTCTGTAGTAGTAATTTTCATGTGATTCTCTCCCACATTAACTGAATGAGGAATTTTCAACTTGAGTTGTCTGTCCTTCACATGTAACTAAGTTTAGGATCACATGTTTCCAGCAAGTAGCAGCATAGAGGGTATATACAGTCGGGTGCAAACAGGGTTTGTGTAGAGTAAAAACTTCACTTGATTGCATCACACACTGTATTTATATCAATCAATTTGTCCTTTCCCTTTCTATCCCCCATTACAAGTTAAACATTAAAAGCAAAATAAAAGATAAAATTAACTGAAATATTACAAAATGAGAAAAGGAGAGATTAACTACCGTAGGTCAGATTTCTTTCTTTTCCATATGGCATTCACTCACGTTCAAAGAGTCTGATTTCATTTTATACTCTCAATTATTCTCCTGTTACTTCCATACCAGATGGAAACCTTCATCCTCTCTAAAGAACCAGAGGTCAGAGAGTGATTCTTCATGCCAGTTAGGTTTCCCTATCATTCAAACACATTTACAACATTAATAATTAGCACTCACCTAAGAAAGAAAAACACAAAAGAGGTTTTAATTTTGTGCAGTTATTTACAGTGTATAAACTATTTTTATACTTAATAATTATTTTGTCTTTTACTTAAAGCAGCAGTAACACCTAAATTAAAACAAGCAGGCTATATATGGAGGCACTATAAACACCTTTACTGTGCTCCTCTAAGAATCACTTTAGATGGTGAAACCTAAAAACCACATATAATTTCTTACATTGCCAACTGGGAAGACTACAAGACATAATCAGAGGTTAACTGTGACTAACTCAGTATCTACTATAAAAATCAATCTTCTCATGTCAATATTTAAAAAAAAAGAAAACATCATCAAGGAATGTTTGTGTATAATTCTTACAGTTCTGCGTGTGATTAATAATTTTGACATTTAAGGTGAAAAAAGTGCAGAAAGATTCAAGCAAGTTTTCACTATTGATATTTTTTCTCCCCTTATGTAGTTCAATCTCACAACCACGGATCAAAATATCAGGATGTTTCAGCAGCAGTACCAAGACAGAAGAAAGTTTCAATTTTTAAAAAATTGTCTCCCCAAGTAAATCTGTTGAACAAATATTAGTTAGATCCCCTGTTCTGTCATTGATATTATGAGAAAAAAGAAAGCCAGTTGACATGGAACTTGATTTCTGGTCTCTTGAGGAAGAAAGGTGGGTGTTAATATTATGTTCCTACAGAGAAAAATCGAGAACTAAATAATCTGAATCTTGTATATAGACTAGTGATACTGTTGTTGACATGAAATTCATACCATTTTATTGATGTCTTGAGATACAGTTTTCTCCTTCTTGCTTTCCTCAGACTGGAAATAATGGGGAACAGTGAGGGCCCTTATGATGAGCCAAGTTCTCAAAAGGACTATTACTCATGATTTAAAGCATACTTCTTGGTCTGAGTATGCTTACACCCAAGGTAAGCATACTCAGACCAAGGAACCTTTTACCCTGAAACCTGGATTGGAGAATTGGGGAGCTGGACAATTGTGGCTATTTCTGCCTTTGTTTTAAATGTTACACTCCCAATTGAATGAGTTATGACCAATTAAAGAGGATTTTATTTAGATGAAGTATTTTGATAGCGGAAAAAAATTTTAAGTGGCTCATACTTATTAATTCAATCTTAAATTGTAATTCCATAAGAGAAAAGAAACAGAGAAGTTGTAAGTATGTTTTGTTAGACAGCACATGAAACTTGATGTGTCATGCCATTCCCCACATCATTCTACAAAGGAAAGCAGTCAATATTTTTTCATACATATTTTCATGCTATATGTTGCATGATTCCTTTACAGCTGCCTAAACAAGAATTGGGTTTCTTCCAAAGACCACAGTATATATATTGGAAATTAAGAACTGTAATTTATCTAGTAACCTGAGATAATAAATCTGCCTGACAGGGGAAATGTATATTGAATAGATTAAAATGTGATTAACTAAACCAGTTATATTCTTTTATTTTAAACTATGACAGAGAGTTAGGAAGCAATAAAAAAAAAGGGAGAAAATCAATAGAGATGAGTAGATTCATCAGTGTGGGGGACTGGAAATGTAAGCAAATATGTCTGCTTCTGCAGGTATGATAACCCGCCATAGATTCTTAAAGCTGCTGCATTTGCTAAAATATATCCCTTGATATCCATAAAGACAAACTAACAGAGAAAATGTAGAATGGTTCTCTATTCTCCTAACATTTTTGGTTAAGCTTGCAATATATATGAGACCTAGAATATGAGAGCATTTGCTAACATCCCTACCTCTTGAAAGAACATAATCAATCAGGAAATAAATGTTTCCACAAAATATAGAATACCAGTTTAGGTTTTGATCATTTCAACAGTGACAGGTTACTATTGTTGTTCTATGGTTAATTCTGAACAAGAAAGAATAAATGAGTAAGATAGGAACTATTAGAACTTTGAAGAAAATGATCATGGGAGCACAGTAGATGCTGGAATTAGTTCTTCCTACCATGGAGTAGAAAAGAAGGGGTCCTGGGCAGAAGAGTATATATTCTAACCCACTGGAATTCAAAGAATGAGTAACAGGGCTTTATCATGAAATGTAGGGGTGAGAGGGAATCCCAGAAACAGAGGAACATGTGCAGAATGGGAAAGTGTGTGAGTGAATGATATTTTCATGTAGCTAAAAGTCACTTCTAGAGATTAGGGAACCAAGGTTTGAATGTAACAAAGAAATGTTATCAGTTAAATAGGTAAAATCATTCCCAAATAATCATAAATTTTTAGAAGTAGTTCCTTACTCTTTGAGATAGTTATACCCAATTACTTGGATTTCCCATGTAGAGGGTAGAAGATTTTCTTCAAGAATATTATAATGTCATATGATATCATGTCTTGTCACATCATTCATTATAATATCTCACTTGCTTTGGAAATACTACTAGATGATCTACATGGTCTCCCCAAATCTAATATTCTATTTGAGCTGAGTAAAAAATTACATGTAGCACTTTAATATAATATGGTCTCTAGAAAAATATCAGACCAGAACCAAACAAATATCAAAAGCTATATTCAGATTATATTCTGTCATGTACTAGTACTGCAAGATGCATTATTGAATGATACGGAATTCTAACTTGAAACCATTTTATAAATTCTACATGAAACCATATTTTTCTAAGAAATTTCAGCTTTAGATATCAGGAATATCAATGTATGACTTGAAGAAACTGAGGTGGTAAATAATCTGTTCCAAGTATAGACAACACAAGGAAATATGGGAGTTCCCTGTAGGGAGATTGTATCTGTTGATAATTAGCATAGCTTAAATAGAAGAAACAGAATTTTATTTAAAAGTGATTACATGTGGGAAACTTATATTTGAAATGTATACATCTTTATGTTAAGTTTATAATAGTTGATATGGTTTTACCTCCTTTGGTAATTATTTCAGCTACAAAGCAAGCACTCTGGACTTTTTAAGTCTTATTTTATTTTATTTCATTTAAAAAATATACTGGTATTGGAAGCAGCTTTAATATATAGTGAATTTGGATCAAAGGTTTCTTGCAACAATATTGAAGCATTAAATGATAACTGTTACATTGGTAAAACAAATACCATAGGAGATGGAAAATCCCATTTCTAAAAGGAAATCCTTATTCCTTGCTTACTCTTTGGGAAAATAGATAAAAATTACAGGATAAATGTGATTGAATGTTTGTAGAAGCTATGGATTTCAGAATGTTACATGTAAAAATATATAAACACTTTTCAAGAGGACTTGAGGAAAAGGATTAAGTTAATGAAGAAAATATATGGTTAATGCCAAGACTGAATCATTTTATTTCTGAAAATGAGCAAAGGTTCAGTTGCAGTGTGACATTGGGTCCCAGGGGCTGGATTTAGGAGTGGTCTAACAAATGACATTAGAGTTTCTGCACCAGTCAAGCTGATATAAAGGAATCTGAGCTGATTACATTCAATCCAGCAACTCAACGAGTAACAAATCTAGGCATAAAATGTGACTGCATTCACTGATCAGGCAACAGGCTATTACTTTTCAGAGAAGAAGAGGAAACTAAGATACACTGAAGTTTGAAGACAGAGGACAATGACAGGAAGACCCAAGACATGCCAGATAAATATTTGATATTTAGTACTGTTCTCTAAAAAAATGCTGGAGAATTGAATTTACAAGGTCTTTTATTTTCTTTAATTTTTCCTTACTAGATACGAGTAGGTGTATCAAAGTTTTAATAAAAATCATAATCCTTAGGAAAACATTTAATATGATTACAATATGATAAACAAGTTCATATAATGAATTATAAAAAGCAATTAAAATCATAATTTGAAGAGAAAATGAGAAAAAGTAAGGCATTAGTTGATTTGCAGTTAATCTCAAAATTATTTCCTGAAAATGAAAGTATATGCAAGTTTAACCAGCATGACATATTTTGTGTATTCAGAGATCTGGGAAGGATGACTTCCCCAAGGACAATAGCTCTGTGTTAAGCCACCACTAGTAACCCCTAGGCTTCCTGTACAATTTCCTGTGACCTTTAGTTTGATCTCATCTTTGCTAGGGAACCACTTTTTAAAAAAATTTTCTCTGGGGTTGTTTCTGAATAAAGACTTTGCTGTAATTAAACAGGAGTTACAGGGGAAGAAGATTGTAAGAATGCTATGCTAATGAGCTTTTTAAAGCAATGCTTTTGGGATTTATCAATTTAGTAGTTACATTATTGATGAGAAAGATTTCACTAATCAAAAATCAGATTTAAGTGTATTTTCAAAGTTCAGTTATGTTCAGTCAATTTGCCTTTTAATTTAAAATAAACCAATGATCTAGACTTCTTTGGTCTTATATGGAAACCAATTATTAATAAAATGTAATTAACTATGACTTTCCAAAGGTAGAGATCTTCTGTACTTGTCTTTCTTTATAAAAATAAACTAATAAACATGGCACTAAAAGGGGGCATGTCATTTTCCCTCTGAAGTGATTTTCAGTAATGTATGTATACAGAAGTTATTAGTAGACATTTCAAAAAAATCTTTGAAAAATTTTTATCACTATATCAAAAAAATCAGAATAGATTATTTAACACTTTATGTATTTTATAGTTACCTTTTCATCTTATTTTATTATATCCAATCTCATTTAGTAAGCATTATATTTATTTATTTTAAAATTTATTTATTTGTATACAATTTTTAAACCTTATGCTCCATTTACAGTTATTACTAAATATTGGCTATATTCCCCATGTTCTACAATACATCCTTGTAGACTATTATATTTATTTTTATAACTTAGTACCATTCATTTAACATTTAGTGCTTGCTGGGTGATACATTTTGTGTATTTCTACTTATTTAGAGGGGTTGAAGTCTAAAATTTATGTAGTTAATTGGGTTTAAAGAAAAATGTCTACATATGGGGCATCAATTTTCCAATTATTTCCATTTTTTCCTAGTGGCTTTTTACAATTTAATATGCTCTATAAACTTCTATTTCCTTAGATGAAAAATGGAGATGATACTATTAGGCCACATGGCTATTGAGTCATTAGAATTCAATGAAACAATGCTTTAGTTAACATTATCATCCCTTTTTTTGTGAAACTTTCTTCTATTCAGGTTCTGGTTCCAACCTGTGAGTTTCATTTATTTTACTTAAATCACAGACCTCTTAGACCCTTCTACTAAAATTAGTCTTTTTCTTAACACACCATCCTACTCACTTTTTCTTTTAAAAACCCTGTCTACTAACCTCAGTATAATAAAGTTTAGTCTGCCTTTCACTGATCAGGGACTTTTTAAATAGAACATGTATCCCCAGTACATGTGTATTTATTTATTTATAAAATGAATAAGTGAATTACTTTAAATAATAAGCTTCATTATTTTAAAAAAATCTTTACTTAACACTTTGTTAAACTGAAGTGTGATTCTCATTCCTGTTTCCTTAAATACTTAATTTGAATATTTCTCAATACTGGAAAAGATAACTCAAAATATAAATATCTAAATGGAAGAATCCCATCAGCAATGGTTTATATATTATCTTCATCGCCAGTGTCAGATCATATTCACCATTTAAGATTTACTACCATTGAAATTGCACAAGAATACATTTTTAATTTTAATTTCATCAAAATTTTACATATTTCTTGCTACAAATCAGTTGTTTTTTCAAATTAATCACAATGTTTTTCATTTTTATATTTTTTACAAATGGTTTTGTAACTGACTGATAGGTTTTGGAAGATTTTTTAACCTTAGGAACTTCTGCCTCCAAGTTTTCATCTGTTTGTTTTTTAAGTGTGCAGATACAGGTTTCTTTAATGGGTGGTGCACATATGCCATTTCCAACAACTAAATAGTATAATAAAGGAAACATTTCCAAATATCTGTTTTCTAAACAGATATTACCTAGCACACATTTCTTTCCAAGAGCATTTACCTTCTGATTCTAAATGTTAAAATGTTCCATTTTTCTTAGATGTACAAATTAAATGTGTTTTTTTTTTCTGTTTTACTGTTGAAAATATGCTACCTTATTAGTGTCTATCAGATGGTAATGATAGGGCAACATATTTGGGTCTCTTTTCTTTTGTATAAAGAAAAAAGTGTAATCACCTTTAAATTCTATAACTTATTTACTCTTCCCTCTTCATAACTGCCAATGCCTATGTGGAAAAAAATGTTTCTTCGTCAGCCCTTACCTTTTAACAATTTACTGTAAGGATTTCACTGAATTTTAAAACTGCTAACTTTATACAATTAGGAACATCAATGACACATGCAAATTCTTGCAAAAACTTCTTTGAGTATTAACTGATCTATGACTAATGAAATAAATTAATTTCAAATCTAATATTCTCACTAAATATAGGAGATATAAATCCATATTTCAAATAGTGTTCTAGATAATAGTTTCCTGAAATTTTTGAGCAACTCCAGTTTATATCTGATTAAGTTGTGATTATTTTCACCTGGAAATTTAAATGACTGTCAATGCTGTCATCTTCTTGTTGTTTCCTTATCTGAATTTTAGGAAGGGAGGTAGGAAGCTTTTAAACTGTTTATCAGTTTTGTGAGGGCTAGTTTGGTTAAAGCTAAATAGAATAATTTGCAAACTGCTTAACTGGGAAAACAAAATCTACAATAAATTGTCATAAAATGAAAGTAAATGGTGAGGTTCTAGTTGCTTGTCTATTGTAAAACTAAACTTTTTCTCTGAGTACATAATCTGTCCTATAACATGTGGCCACCTGATATATAAAGCAAAAAATTTTTATTTTTTATGGACCAGTTATAGTCCATGCGCTGAATATTAACAAAAGTTTAATTTCCTTCCTTTGGCAAAAATGATTGTAAATAGCAGTTTTACTATTTTTTCTGCTTTCCACTTGATTATATACAAATATTCTCTTGTATGTTCACCCCTCTTTGGAGGCCACAAATCTAGAAGAGAGGTTTACGTGAATTTTGAGATTAAGGGTCGTTCCCTCAAAATACTATAGTCTTTGCTAGAGAATATTCATGCACCTTTTTCATTTTTTGTACAAAGTTTGAAAAGTATTATTGATTTTTTTTTTACTTGCCTATAGAAACACACACACAGAGCACTTGTCAATACAAAGAAGAGCAATGCAAGAGGTAGTGGGTGTGTATTTATGTAGCACACAGCATAATGCGGGTGCTTGATAAATGTTGGATGATGGTCACAAAAATTGTCAATTTAATTACATATTTCCTGAAATAATATCATCTTAACCCACCTTTTTTTTTTTTTTTTCCAGTACACAGGTCTCTCACTGTTGTGGCCTCTCCCATTGCGGAGCACAGGCTCCAGACGTGCAGGCTCAGCGGCCATGGCTCACGGGCCCAGCCGCTCCGCGGCATGTGGGATCCTCCCAGACCGGGGCATGAACCCGTGTCCTCTGCATCGGCAGGCGGACTCTCAACCACTGCGCCACCAGGGAAGCCCCCCCCTTCTTTTTAAATACTGTTTTCATCTTATTTGGAAAGCAAAAATAATCTGTGGATGTTTTCTTTTAAAGTCTGAAGGGAAATGCCAACCAGATGTTCAAGGTTTTGTTGATGATCTGTATTTATTATGGTTTAATAATAATTAATACTGTTTAATAACATTGAAGAAAGAGTAAAATAAAAGACTGTCTTTTATAGTGGGCATGAACTTCTAGGAATCTTTGAAGAACCGAAGATTTGTATTAGAAGAGGGAATCAAGTTTTCCAAAAGAATGCTCTAATAGAAATAATACTGAATATTTATGTTTTATGATTTTGTGTTTATGTTAAAAAAAAGTGTTGCGTTTCTCTACTATATTCAGATCTTGGGGTAGTGACAGCTTCCTGATCTCATCATTTTTTGACAAATCACTGCATTGTCCAGACCATTTTCCACCTGGGTACCTAAACACAATATGGTAGAGTTATGTTACATTCCTATAAACACACATTGCTTTAACTTGACATTGTTACCCTTTATTACATTTTGTCTGTCTCCTCATATGGAACTGATAAGAAGAGCTAACGTTTTATTATGTTCAGTATTGTATTTGATTGTGCCCTCATTGTCTTAGGTTTGCTATATTATTTTTTTTAGCTCTATACATTGTTTTCCCATAAGGAGTTATTGTTCATCTCTATACAAACAGAGCACATGCCTAATCTCTGTGGGCATAGTTCCTCTCCACAGAATGTGGAGATAATTTTTATCTACTGATGGGGCTATCTCAAATCTTGAAAATTACTTTGAGGCTCTATAGTCATATTATTGACAGTGATGAAACATAGGCATCTAGAAAAATTTTCTGGACAATGAAAATATAGTTGATATCTTTTAGCAGGAAAAAATTGATTATCACCAATTTTTAAAATAATGTAAGTTATACATTCTTTCAACCAATTTATATCTACACATGCACACATATATATTTGTTGGCCAGTCTGAATATAAATAATAATGTTAATAATAAAGTTTAGGGAACTTTATAAGACAAATAAGATAATACACATAAAGGAAAGTAGAACGGTTTCTGGGACATGATAATACACAATAAATGTTAGCTGTTATCATTTTAATGGCATGTTTGTATTCACATATTTTCTTTATCTAAACAATAACATTACATATAGCACTTTGAAAATATATCATTTTTTTAACTAATAAAATTGAATTTAGGTACTAAATTGCCTCACTTTGTTCTAAACGTCTTGCATATAAGCCCTGGACAGTGTTTTAATTTTCCAGTAAGATTCCAAAATGTAATATTATATTTCTTTTAATTTGTCTTTTGGCAAACACAATTTCATTCTAAACTTAAGCATCAGAAGGAAAAATTGTATGCCTGAAAAATTGTGGTTTAACAAAGTGTGCTATTAGATATTAATCAGTGGGCTATTAGTTTTTTTATTATTTGAACTAATTGTATCATTCCTGTGTTTCCTTCATTTAGTGCAAATTTGTATTGAACTCATATATATAAATTCCATGATTATGCTTTATGATGCTCCTTTGACTAGTTTTGGGCATAGAACTGATAGAAAAGATTTTATTTTGGCTTATACAGTGGAGTATTTTATTTTATCCTCATTTTCTTGACTCTTCTGTGGTATTTTTATGATGGGAAATATAGGCTGTGAATGAGTGAGTGTAAAAGAGAATGAATTCAATTGAACAATACTTTGAGGAATTTGGTTTGGACATTAAAGAAAAAAACAGTATCAGTTAATTCAAAAAAGGGAGGTAGCTACCTAGAAAATTTAAGGGAAGATATATCATTGTAAGAGAACTGCAAACATGATGATAGAAAGGAGAAAAATTGTCATGAGTTTTATTTGGATTCAAGCTGAGGGCTGAGGTTGGTATGATTATATACCAGGAAGTGACATCTGAGGATGGTTTAACAAGACGAGATAGAGGAAAGGTTGATTACATGAGAGATAGTGAGTTGATATCTTTTAAAATTGTATGTGTAGAAATAGTAAAATGCTACATTTGTACATTTCTTCACATTTCCACATAATTTAAAACTTGAATCTTGTATTTGGAATTAGTCAAGGAAACATTAGGGATTATTCTCCTCACTTTAAGTCTGGAAACTGTGAGGTTCATAGCGGGTGAGACTTCCAGAACCCACTGCTTGAATTGTCAGAACTGAAATTAAACCCCAAGACTTTCAGGACTAATGCAGTATTCTTTCCACCACATCCAACTGCCTCCTTGAAAAACTAAATCTCTTGTCCTTGTCTTCAAATTGGCATGTCAGTGGGAGTCTGGACCCCTAGTCATTTTATAATCTCTGGTGTGTGGAATAAGGCAAGGTCTGATATGAAGAAAATAAAGGAAACTAATGGTTAATTTTCTCAGCATGGCATACTGTAAACAAGTTCTTAAAGTAGATAAATGCACATAATTTGTACTTATACTGAAAACTTTAAGAAAGAAGAAAAATAGTAAGCTTTTATAGCCTTAGCAATTTTTATTCCTTTCTACTTCTCTGCCTCATATGTCGTCTTACCTTGGAAATCAATAAAAAGGATTCTCTTTTAAATCCATTTATGTTCAGATTTAACTCTGAATTCAACAAGTGCTTCAAAAAGACAAACTAACCTAGTTTTCTGGACCCCATGAATTTGCTCTGCTGGATATAGATGCCATTTTAGATTCGTGTATGTCCCAAAGCTTATTTCTGAACATAGTTTCTCTTTTAATACAATCTCCATCTTTCTTCTCTTATCCTTGCTGACATTTCATTTCAATCAGGGTTGAGACCTCTTCTTCAATCTTTTTGAATCAACTTTTGATGGATCTAGGAGGTTTGTTAACAGCAGCGGCCCCTATTAGGAGCAGCAGTGTCTGTCAGTCTTTGATTTTCCCCTACAGGTCATTGTTTATCTTATTCCTGTCTATTTTAGAGACTTCAGTAACTTTAAAAAATATATTTAAAAGCCAATTTACCATTTTGAAAAATGACAGTTTTCTTTTGTTGTTGTTGTTTTCATTACATTCAAGGACACAGTGTTATATTTCGATGGAAGTTTTCCTGCTTTATTATCTACTAACATCATCAGAGAAATGAAGAAGAATGTTCGCAGTGTGTAAGCTATACACTGGAACTGTGTTAACATTTTTGGAAGTTGCATTATTCTTTAAGTCCAATAATGAAATTTCTGATAAATATGTACTTATTTAATAACAATTTTTAAGAGAAGAATTATATTAAAAATGACAGGGTTCTATATATTTTATTGTCTCTGACATTGTGGAGTAGATGAATTAATAAATTGTGGCATTTTCTCAATTAAGAAATTGATTAGTTGAAGCTGTCATTCAATGACAGAAAATTTTTTGTGTGTTTTTACAAAAATAAGAAAATCATAAATCTCAAGAATTTAAGAACATGTTCCGGGGCCATTTTGCTATGGAAAATTAGTGTACAAGAATAAGATATAACCTCATAGTAAGTGTTGGACTAGTTAAACATGGAGAATAAATTCCACATTGAAAGACCACAAGAAATGAACATAGCCTGGGGCCCACAAGTCTTTGCTTGGAAATTATAATTAAAAAGAGGATAAGAATACTAAAAAGGCAAAAGCATAAAAAAGCTTTTGTTGATGGTGGTTGAGGTGTATATTTTTGTGGGTGGTAAAATGATCAGATTGACTGGATTGGAGCAGCTGGTATATCCTGAGTCATAATTTGAAAGAATACTCAGAGGTTGGTGGAATCTGATTAATGTGAAAGATGAGCGAGTATAGTTTGCTCATTAGCCAACATAGGACCTGAGTTTTTACTATTTTTAATATAATCACTGAACAGTGAAATCCAGGAAAATACTGCAGCATCCAGAATAGGAAACTGAAAAGTGTGAAATGGAAGAAAATAAATAACCAGAATTAGAGTTTTATATTTTAGAATTTTTTCCATCTACCCTTTTAATTATATAATATAATTTGCTAAGAAATGTTCACAGTTCTGAAACAACATACCAAGAGAAGTTAAAAATATTAACAATAAGCAAGAAAATAATGAAATTGCAGATAATATAATGAAAACTTTCTATCTTCACATATAAGCTTATGTCAAAGAAATTAAGAGAAGTCCACATTATTGTATATGTGATTTAAAAATGACTATTTTAGTGCTAAATTATGCTGATCCAAATACATGAAATAATAAATATGTAAGAAATAATATTTAAAGTAGCAAAGAGGAATTTGGAATGCACAAAGACATACAGATATAAACTTACTATAAAATAGTGTTATACATGTATGAAAATAGATCAATAGAATGAACGAATTGAAAACAGACCCAGAATGCATATATATATATATGCCTAATCAGTTTCACAAATATAAAAATAGAAATTATATTATAGGTTAGTGGTTAAAGATGAATTATTGAACAATAATTCTGAAAAAAAATTTTCTATAGAAATATAACTAATAACATTATTTAATAATATCAACCAAAATTAAATTTTTATGGATTAAAAAGAAACAGTGTAACATAGGAACTAATAATTAAAAAACATAGGTTAACCAGATATTTGTCTTTTTAAAATGTAACAGCAAGGGAAAAAGTACAAAAAGGAAGACATGAGGAAATTTGACTTCATAAATCATGCAATTTCATATACCAGCAAGTATATTTTTTGATGTATGAAAAATTCAGGAATACTAGTAATACATAAAACTTTTAAATATACATAGAGATACTCTTTTTTTGTACATTAGTAAGTAAACTAAATTAAACTAGTAGCAAATTACAATTTTTGTCTATCAATATAAGAGAGAATAAAATCAATCCCATCTTTTGGAGATATCAGTTCAGTGAAACTCACTCTTTCAGATTTTGTTAATGATGATATAAGTTGATCCACAATCCTTCTGGAGACAAGTTGGCAGCATGTAACAACAACTTTTCGAGTATTCATACAATATGAATAGCAATCTCATTTATAAATTTTACTTTAAGAAAATAATGTTAGGTTTATATATACTCTTTATGAACAAGATATTCACTAGAGCATTATTTATTATGAAAATAAACTTGGAAAGCACCTTTCTGTTCAATAATTGAAGACTAGTTAAATTATTATAAACACAAGTTTGAATATACTTCAGCTATGCAAAATGATGTATATGATTATTTAATTACTCAGAAAACGTTTACAGCACATTTGTCTTTTTAGGGGCTGCTATAACAAAATACCACAGATTGAGTGGTATTTTGACAAAAATTTCTTTCTCACAGTTCGGGAGGGTGTCAGAATGGTCTGGTAAAGTCCTACTCCCAGTCACAGACTCTTTTTTTTTTTTTAATATCTTTATTGAAGTATAACTGCTTTATAATGTTGTGTTAGTTTCTGTTGTACAACAAGGTGAATCATCTATATGTATACATATATCCCCATATCCCCTCCCTCTTGAGCCTCCCTCCCACCTTCCCTACCCCACACCTCTAGGTGGTAACAAAGCATCAAGCTGATTTCCCTGTGCTATGCAGCAGTTTCCCACTAGCCATCCATTTTTCATTTAGTAGTATATATATGTCAGTGCTACTGTCTCACTTCATCCCAGTTTCCCCTTCCCCCGTTGTGTCCTAGAGTCTGTTCTCTACATCGGCATCTTTATTCCTGCCCTGTCACTAGGTTCATCAGTACCGTTTTCTTTTTTTGTTGTTGTTATATTTCATATATGTGCGTTAGCATACAGTATTTGTTTTTCTCTTTCTGACTTACTCACTCTGCATGACAGACTCTAGGTTTTAGCCTCACATGGTGAAAGGAGCTAATAACTCTCTGAGATCTCTTTTATAGTACCACTAATCCCATTCATGATGGCCTCATCTCCTAATACATCACAATCCTCATTAAGCTTTGAATATATTAATTTTGGGGTCACACAAATATTCAGACCGTATAGCAACATTGTTAAGTTAAATACAGTTTACCACATATAATGCACATTAGGATATCAAAATGTATGTTTTAAGAAAAAGGAGTAGAAGAGATATCCTAAAATGTTAGCAGTTGTTCTCGAAAAATGAACAGAATACTCCAAGTGAGTACCTACTTAAGACAAGTAGCTATTGATCAACGTTTCTAAAATTTTGGTTGAATTTTTTCGCCAGATACTGCTACATATAATTTTCCTATATACTCTTTCACAAATTACAATTTTATCTTTCTAAGAATTATTCACTCTAATTAATTTAGTTATTTATTCTTTTACTCAATTTGACATATTTCACTGACCATTTCTTTTTTTTTAACACCTTTAATGGAGTATAATTGCTTTACAATTGTGTGTTAGTTTCTGCTTTATAACAAAGTGAATCAGCTATACATATACATATATCCCCATATCTCCTCCCTCTTGCATCTCCCTCGCATTCTCCCTATCCAACACCTCTAGGTGGTCACAAAGCAACAACCTGATCTCCCTGTTCTATGTGGCTGCATCCCACTAGCTATCTATTTTACATTTGGTAATGTATATAAGTCCATGCCCCTCTCTCATTTCATCCCAGCTTACACTTCCCCCTCTCTGTGTCCTCAAGTACATTCTCTATGTTTGCATCTTTGTTCCTGTCTTCCCCTAGGTTTATCAGAACCATTATTTTTTATTCCATATATATGTGATAACATACAGTATTTGTTTTTCTCTTTCTAACTTTACTCTGTTTGACAGACTTTACTCCCATCCACCTCACTACAAATAACTCAATTTCATATCTTTTTATGGCTGAGTAATATTCCATTGTATATAGGTGTCACATCTTCTTTACCCATTCATTGGTCAATAGACATTTAGGTTGGTTCCATGTCCTGGCTATTGTAAATAGTGCTGCAATGAACATTGTGGCACATGACTCTTTTTTTTTTTTTTTTTTTTCTTTATTTTATTTTATTTTTTATTTTTTTTATTTTTTTATTTTTTTATTAGTTTCTGCTTTATAACAAAGTGAATCAGTCATACATATACATCTGTTCCCACATCCCCTCCCTCATGCATCTCCCTCCCTCCCACCCTCCCCATCCCACCCCTCCAGGCGGTCACAAAGCACCGAGCTGATCTCCCTGTGCTCTGCGGCTGCTTCCCACTATCTATCTACCTTACAATGACTCTTTTTGAATGATGGTTTTCTCAGGGTATATGCTCAGTAGTGGGATGCTGAGTCATATGGTACATCTATTTGTAGTTTTTTAAGGAACCTACAGACTGTTTTCCATAATGGCTGTATCAGGTTACATTTCCACCAACAGGGCAAGAGGGTTCCCTTTTCTCCACACCTTCTCCAGCATTTATTGTTTGTAGATTTTTTGATGTTGGCCATTCTGACAGGTGTGAGGTAATACATCATTGTAGGTTTTATTTGCATTTCTCTAATGATCAGTGATGTTGAGCAACCTTTCATGTGTTTGTTGGCAATCTGTATATATTCTTTGGAGAAATGTCTATTTAAGCTTTCTAACCATTTTTGGAGTAGGATTTTTTTTTTTTTTTTGATATTGAGCTGCATGAACTGCTTGTATATTTTGGAGATTAATCCTTTGTCACTTGCTTCATTTGCAAATATTTTCTCCCATTCTCAGCATTGTCTTTTTGTCTTGTTTAGGGTTTCTTTTGCTGAGCAAAAGATTTAAGCTTCATTAGGTCCAATTTGTTAATTTTTGCTTTAATTTCCATTTCTCTAGGAGGTGGGTAAAAAAGGATCTCGCTGTGATTTATGTCATAGAGTGTTGTGCCTATGTTTTCCTCTAAGATTTTTATAGTGTCTGGTCTTCCATTTAGGTCTTTAATGCATTTTGAGTTTATTTTTTGTATGGTGTTAGGGAATGTTCTAATTTCATTCTTTTACATGTAGCTGTCCAGTTTTCCCAGAACCACTTATTGAAGAGGCTGTTTTTTCTACATCATATATTCTACTCCTCTTTATCAAAAATAAGGTGACCATATGTGCGTGGGTTTATATCTGGGCTTTCTATCCAGTTGCATTGGTCTATATTTCTGTTTTTGGGCCAGAACCATACTGTCTTGATTACTGTAGCTTTGTAGTATAGTCTGAAGTCAGGGAGTCTGATTCCTCCAGCTCCATTTTTCTTTCTCAAGATTGCTTCGGCTATTTGGGGTCTTTTGTGCTTCCATAGAAACTGTGAAATTTTTTGTTCTAGATCTGTGATAAATGCCTGTGATAGTTTGACATGGATTGCATTGAATCTGTAGATTGCTTTGGGTAGTACAGTCATTTTGACAATGTTGATTCTTCCAGTCCAAGAACATAGTATATCTGTCTGTCTGTTGGTATCATCTTTAATTTCTTCCATCAGTGTCTTATAGTTTTCTGCATACAGGTATTTTGTCTCTGAAGGTAGGTTTATTCCTAGGTATTTTATTCTTTTTGTTGCAATGGTAAATTGGAGTGTTTCCTTAATTTCTCTTTCAGATTTTTCAACATTAGTGTATAGGAATGCAAGAGATTTTTGTGCATTAATTTTGTATCCTACTGCTTTACCAAATTCATTGATTAGCTCTAGTAGTTTTTTGGTAACATCTTTGGGATTCTTTATGTATAGTATCATGTCACCTGCAAACAGTGACAGCTTTACTTCTTTTTTTCCAGTTTAGATTCTTTTATTTCTGTTTCTTCTCTGATTGCTGTGGCTAAAATTTCCAAAATTGTGTTGAATAATAGTGATGAGAGGGGACAACCTTGTCCTGTTTCTGATCTTAGAGGAAATGTTTTCAGTTTTTCACCACTGAGAATGAGGTTGGCTGTTGGTTTGTCATATATGGCCTTTATTATGTTGAGGTAAGTTCCCTCTATGCCTACTTTCTGGAGGTTTTTTATAATAAATATGTGTTGAATTTTGTCAAAAGCTTCTTCTGCATCTATTGAGATGATATTTGTTTTTTCTCCTTCAATTTGTTGATATGGTTTATCACATTGATTGATTTGTGTATATTGAAGAATCCTTGCATTCCTGGGACAACCCCAGTTGATCATGGTGTATGATCCTTTGAATATGCTGTTGGATTGTGTTTGCTAGTATTCTGTTGAGGATATTTGCATCTATGCTCATCAGTGATATTAGCCTGTAGTTTTCTTTCTTTGTGAGATCTTTGCCTGTTTTTGGTATTAGGGTGATAGTGGCCTCCTAGAATGAGTTTTGGAGTTTTCCTCCTTCTGCTATATTTTGGAAAAGTTTGAGAAGGATGGGTGTTAGCTCTTCTCTAAATGTTTGAAGCCATCTGGTCCTGGGCTTCTGTTTGTTGCAAGATTTTCAATCACAGTCTCAATTTCAGTGCTTGTGATTTGTCAGTCTCAGATGGTTGTGCTTTCCTAAGTATTTATCCATTTGTTTCAGTTGTCCATTTTATTTGCATATAGTTGCTTGTAGTAATCTCTTATGATCCTTTCTATTTCTGTGGTGTCACTTGTTACTTCTCCTTTTTCATTTCTAATTCTATTGATTTGAGTCTTCTCCCTTTTTTTCTTGATGAATCCGGCTATGGTTTATCAATTTAGTTTATCTTCTCAAAGAACAAAATTTTAGTTTTATTGATCTTTGCTATTGTTTCTTTCATTTCTTTTTCATTTATTTCTGATCTGATCTTTATCATATCTTTCCTTCTGCTAACTTTGGGGTTTTTTTTATCCTTCTTTCTCTAATTCCTTTAGGTGTAAAGTTAGATTGTTTATTTGAGATTTTTCGTGTTTCTTTAGATAAGATTGTTTTGCTCTAAACTTCCCTCGTTAGAACTGTTTTTGCTGCATCCCATAGGCTTTGTGTCATCGTGTTTTCATTGTCCTTTGTTTCTAGGTATTTCTTGATTTCTTCAGTGACCTCTTGGTTATTTAGTAGTGTATTGTTTAGCCTGCATGTGTTTGTATGTTTTACAGATTTTTTTCCTTTAATTTATATCAGGTCTCTTAGTGTTGTAGTTGGAAAAGACAATTGATATGATTTCAATTTTCTTAAATTTACCAAGGCTTGATTTGTGACCCAACATATAATCTATCTTGGAGAATGTTCCATGAGCACTTGAGAAGAAAGTGTATTCTGTTCTGTTTGGATGGAATGTACTATAATTTTCAATTAAGTCCATCTTGTTTAATGTATCATTTAAAGCTTGTGTTTCCTTATTTATTTTCAGTTTGGATTATCTGTCCATTGGTGAAAGTGGGGTGTTAAAGTCCCCTACTATGATCATGTTACAGTCTATTTCCCATTTTATGGCTGTTAGAATTTGTCTTATGTATTGAGGTGCTGCTATGTTAGGTGTATAAATATTTACAATTGTTATATCTTCTTCTTGGATTGATCCCTTGATCATTATGTAGTGTCCTTCTTTGTCTCTTGTAATAGTTTTTATTTTAAGGTCTATTTTGTCTGATATGAGAAATGCTACCCCAGCTTTCTTTTGATTGGCATTTGCATGGAATATCTGTTTCCATCCCCTCACTTTCAGTCCGTATGTGTCCCTAGGTCTGAAGTGGGTCTCTTGTTGATAGCAGATATACAGATCTTGTTTTTGTATCCATTCAGCTAGTCTATGTCCTTTGGTGAGAGCATTTAATCCATTTACATTTAAGATAGTTATCAATATCTATTTTCCCATTACCATTTTGTTAATTATTTTGGGTTGTTATTGTAGGTCTTTTTCTTCTCTTGTGTTTCCTGCCTAGAGAAGTTCCTTTAGCATTTGTTGTAAGGCTGGTTTGGTGGTTCTGAATTCTCTTAGTTTTTGCTTGTCTGTAAAGGTTTTAATTTCTCCATCAAATCTGAATGAGATCCTTGCTGGACAGAGTAATCTTGGTTGTAGGTTTTTCCCTTTCATCACTTTAAGTATATCCTGCCCCTTCTTTCTGGCTTGTAGAGTCTCTGCTGAAAGATCAGTTGTTAACCTTATAGGGATTCCCTTGTATATTATTTGCTGTTTTTCCCCTTGCTTTTAATATTTTTTTTTGTTTAATTTTTGATAGTTGGATTAATATATGTCTTGGCATGTATCTCCTTGTATTTTTCCTGTATGGCACTCTCTGCCCTTCCTTGCCTTGATTGACTATCTTCTTTCTCATATTAGGGAAATTTTCAACTCTAATCTCTTCAAATATTTTCTCAATCCCTTGTTTTTTCTCTTCTTCTTCTGGGACCCCTATAATTCGAATGTTGGTTTGTTTAATTTTGTCCCAGTGGTCTCTGAGACTGTCCTCAATTCTTTTAATGCTTTTTTCTTTATTGTGATCTGCAATAGTTATTTCCACTGTTTTATCTACTAGGTCACTTATCCGTTCTTCTGTCTCAGTTATTTTGCTATTGATTCTTTCTAGAGAATTTTTAATTTCATTTACTGTGTTGTTCATCATTTTTTGCTCTTTACTTCTTCTAGGTCCTTGTTAAACTTTCTTGTACTTTCTCTACTCTATTTCCAAGATTTTCGATCTTCTTTACTATCACTACTCTGAATTTTTTTCAAGTAGACTTCCTATTTCCTCTTTGTTTGTTTGGTCTGGTGAGTTTTTGCCTTGCTCTTTCATCTGCTGTGTGTTTCTTTGTCTTCTCATTTTGCTTAACTTACTCTGTTTGGGTTTTTTTTTTTTTTTCACAGGCAGCAGTTTTGTACTTCCCATTGTTTTTGGTGTCTGTCCCCTGTTGCTAAGGTTTATTCAGTGAGTTGTGTAGTCTTGCTAGTGGAGGAAACTGGTGCCTGTGTTCTTTCAGATGAGGCTGGATCTTGCCTTTCTGGTGGGCAGTACCACGTCTGCTGCTGTGTTTTGTGGAGTCTGTGAACTTATTATGATTTTAGGCAGCCTTTCTGCTAATGGGTTGGGTTGTGTTCCTGTCTTGCTAGTTGTTTGGCATAGGGTGTCCAGCAGTGTAGATTGTTGGTTGTTGAGTGGAGCTGAGTCTTTGTGTTGAGTTGGAGTTCTCTGGGAGAGCTTTCGCTGTTTGATATTACATTTAGCCAGGAGGTTCTGGTGGACCAATGTCCTGAACTCGGCTCTCCCACCTCAGAGACACAGGTCTGACAGCCAGCAGGGGCACCAAGACTCTGTCAGCCACATGGCTCAGAAGAAAAGGGAGCTAAAAGGAAAGAAATAAAGACAGACAGAAAGAAAGAAAGAAAGAGAGAGAGAGAGAAAGAAAGAACGAAAAGAAATGAAAAGTTACTAAAATTAAAAAAAATCTTAAAAATAAAAAAATTAAAAATAATAAAAAAGGAAGTAAGAAAGATAGTAAGAAGAGAGCAACCAAACCAAAAACAAATCCACCAATGATAACAAACAGTAAAATCTATACTAAAAAAAACACAAAAAAAACAAGAAACAAAACAAAACAAAACAAACAACAACAAAAAAAACAACAAAAAACGGACAGGTAGAACTCTAGGACAAATGGTAAAAGCAGTGGTCTACTGACAAATTCACACAAAGAAGAATACACATACACACTCACAAAAAGAGAAAAAGAAAAAATATATATATCTATATATTTTTTTTTAAAGGAAGAGAGCAACCAAATCAATGAACAAATCTACCAATGATAATAAGCTCTAAATACTAAACTGAGATAAACATACAACCAGAAACAAATTAGATGCAGAGAACAAACCCCAAATCTATTGTTGCTCCCAAAGCCCACTGCTTCAATATTGGGTTGATTTGTTGTGTATTCAGGTATACTAGAGATTCAGGGTACACCAATTTGATTGTGGAGATTTATTCTGCTGTTCCTGAGGCTGCTGGGAGAAATTTCCCTTTCTTTTCTTTTTCACTCAGGCCCTGGGGTTCAGCTTTGTATTTGGCCCTGCCTCTTCATGTAGGTTGCCTGAGGGAATCTCTTCTTTGCTCAGAGAGTGCAGAGTTAAAGGGACAGCTGATTAGGGTCCTCTGGCTCACTCAGACTGGGAGGAGGGAGGGATATGGACTGCAGAGCAAGTCTGCAGTGCCAGAGGCCAGTGTGACGTTACAACAGCCTGAGGTGCTCCGTGTGTTCTCCCTGGGAAGTTGTCCCTGGTTCACAGGACCCTGGCTTTAGTGGGCTGCACAGGCTCCCAGGAGGGGAGGTGTGGACAGTGACCTGTGCTTGCAAACAGGTTTCTTGGTAGCTGTAGCAGCAGCATTAGCATTTCATGTCCGTTTCTGGTGTCTACGCTGATAGCCATGGCTTGTGCCCTTCTCTGAAGCTCATTTAAGCAGTGCTCTGTATCTCCTCTCCTTGTGCACCCTGAAACAATGTTGTCTTGCTTCTTAGGCAGTCCCAGAATTTTTCCTGGACTCCCTCCCGCTAGCGGTGGCAAACTAGCCCCTTTCAGGCTGTGTTTACGCAGCAAACCCCAGTCCTCTCCATGGGATCTGAACTTCAAAGACTGAGCCTCAGTTCCCAGCCCCCAACCACACCAACAGGTGAGCACACAAGCCTCTCAGGCTGGTGAGTGCTGGTCGGCACCAATCCTCTGTGTGGGATTCTCTCCAATTTGCCCTCTGCACCCCTATTGCTGTACTCTCCTCTGTGGCTCTGAAGCTTACCCCCACCTCCCCATCTCTGCCAGTGAAGGGGCTTCCTAGCGTGTGGATACTTTTCCTCCTTCACAGCTCCCTCCTAGAGATGTAGGTCCAGTCCCTATTCTTTTGCCTCTTGTTTTCTTTTTTTTTTTGCCCTACTCCAGTACATGGGAAGTTTCTTTCCTTTTGGGAAGTCTGAGGTCTTCTGCTAACGTTCAGTATGTGTTCTATAGGAGTTGTTCCATATGTAGATGTATTTCTGATGTATTTGTAGCAAGGAAGGTGATCTCCAGGTCTTACTCCTCTGCCATCTTGAAGGTCTCCTCCTCACCATTTCTTAAATGTTAAGGCTTGTATTGTGTTTGGGATTAAGTGAAGAGCAAAACAGGAAATGTTCTCTGAGAAGTTGATTTTTGTGCAGTGATTTTACAAATAATGGTAATGCAATGATAATTAAGACAATGTAGCTATTCTGAAGAGATGGTAATCTAATACTTTTTTCATGTAGTTAATCAAAGAGTTAGAGAACTTTAACTTTTGCTTGAGCTTCAGAAAGTATTTCCTAAAGAACATTTATTGTGATTCTAGTTCAAAAAGATCCTAATAAGAAAGTGAAATAAAGATGAAAGAAAGAAAGGAAGGAAGGAAGAGAGAGAGAGAGAAGGAAGAAGGAAGAAAGGAAGGAAGGAGGGAGGGAGGGAGGGAGGAAGGAAGGAAGGAATAAAGAGAAAGGAGAAAAGAAAAAGAAAGAAAAGAAAAGAAGAAATATCAGTGCTTACATAAGTTTGGTAAGTAAAGAAGAGAGATTTATTTTCTTGCAGGTAAAAGCAAAGTTTAAATATGTTAATTTATGTTGCCAGTCTTAGAAGGAATGTATTTTGTAGGATTTTCCAAATCCATGACCAAGGAAGTCATTTTGACAAAACTTCCCATATCTTGTGTCATTTTAGAAAAGTGTAGGGAACTAGTTTAGGAATTGCTTGTTTGAATGGAAAGCCTGCTATTTACTATGAAAGAATTTTGTTTACTACTTTGAAATTAAGTAAATACAGAAATACCTTTCAAAAAGACATTAATGCTCAAGTCCTATACTAATATAGAAACCAGGAAAAAGAAACAATCTTTCTTTGAGGTAGAAAATGCAAACACCAAAAATATTCTCACTTACCTAACTAGAAATATACTATTATGGTGGCTTATAATTGAATTCAATTCAATTATAATTGAATTCTAAAGACAATGTAAATAAAAATTTTTATATTATTTAAACATTGAATTTGAAATATCATGTGGCTTCCTATATTTCTGCAATAAACTAGTAAAAATTAAAATTACAAAATAATTAATAACCTATTCATAATAGGGATCTATAGGAAGTACAGTGAAGGGAGAATTCACCTCCATTTCTCCTTATACACATACAAATACAGTACTTTTGAAAGTGGAAGTAGGAAATGAATTAATGGAGGAAACAGAGTTCAAATATTCCTCTATGAATTAATGGAAATCTTTATATATTAAAAGTGTGTCATTTCAAGACAGAGGGAAAAATAATTGACTATTAACTATTATACTGTTATAATTGTCTAGTTATTTAAACTTTATACTAAAAAATATAAATAATGTTCATACTATGTGAATAAACAAATTCCAGATAATTTTAAATTCTAAATTTAAAACCTGGAGCTATTAAATTACCAAGCAAAATATCAAAGAATATCTGTATGCTCTTGGGGTGAAGATGACATTCTTTACCAAATTAGATCTAGAAAGAAATATACTAATATTATTTGATTTTTTGTATGTTATATATCTATGAGTTGAAACTTTTAACATGAACAATGTTAGAAAATAACAGACATCAGTTTTGCAATAAATATATATTTTATGACATGCATAGAAATATGAATATATATATATAATAAAATACTTCTACAAACCAATATTATGATAATAGTTCTAATAATAATGATGGTGATAATGATAATAATAATAAGCAAAAGTGTGAGCAGGAAATTCACAGAGAAATAAAAATAGTCCAGAGAATTATGATACCTTAAAACAATCTATGAGAAGATTACAACACAGAAATATTAAAATATTAAAACATTTTAAATACATGAAATATGTTTGGCAAAAGACACTCTCAAAGAGTACTGGTAGTTGTATAAATTATAATTGATTTCCAAAGGGCAATTTACTAGTATCTTTTAATATTTAAATTGCCACACCAATTGATTTCCACTTTCACTTTTAATATCCTATTATACAAAATAATCAACATATGATCAAAGTTATTCACACATGTATATTATGATTGTATACATAGTTGTAAATATTATTTGTTATTGAATAGTTTGCATTACTATGGAAATAGTTAAATACATAATTAAACACAGCAGTGGTAAGTAGAATTAGATATGTATATTTATCTATTGAAAACCACAACCCAATGTTCTGTTTCATATAAAAGGAAGTCACAAAACAAATTTACATTATGAGCCCTTATTTATACATAGGTTCTTAATGATGTAGATAAAAAGTATGAGAAGTTACTTTCACTGCTGTACTGTTTGCCTCTAGTGATAAAATTGGGTATATATATATATATATATATATATATATATATATATATATGTATATATATATATATATACATACATATATATCCTTTGTATATAATATATATCCTTTCTATATAATCTTATATATATATATATATATATATATACATATATATACCCACATATATATGTGGGTGTATACATATCATTATATTATATATTGGATTAAGATTGTGCTAGAAATCCATATATAAATAGATATATATATATATGAGCTGAAGCAAGATTTCAATTACTATTCTTTACACTTTGGTATTACTTAAAGTTTACATAATGAGTTTTCATTATTTTGGTACTTTTTAATTAAAAATAAGGCTTTTTAATAATTTAAAATTAAAGAAGTATTTGTTTCATATACCTCAGATTGTTGACATTAGCATATTTTATATAACTTCAATCTTATAGGAGAATAGAGAAACGTTTTTCAATCAAACTCTCAATTTTGGCATTCTGTCATTCGTTTGCATGAATACATTTCTGTTTCACTTCCCCAGATCTCTAAATCTGATTTTTGTTGTTAATAGATGTTTCCAGAAAGAATTGTAAGATAGAATAAAATAAATTACTTAAACACTGCCAAAGAGGAACAAAGAAATAAAAGATCATTTTACTACATCACTCTGATCTATCAAGTAATTTCAGGAAGTGCGTATCAAGTGAATCAAATTGAACGCTCTTGTTCTGGTCACACTCTGTCCCAGAACATTCCTCAGATTTCCTATCGGATTGTGACAAATCAAAAATGAACATAGTGCTTCTTCAGTGAAGGACTTTATGTTCTTTCTCCTACTCTTAACACAAAATGGTGGTTTATTGAAAGGCAGGCTGGAAGGACTACTGTGAAGAGAGAGGAAAGGTAGAGAGCTTCCAGAGACAAAATCACCTGTGTCCCAATCACATTTTTTCCTAGAGAAAAATTATGTCTTTACTTGTTTTTGGCAGATAGTCAACATTATCCTATAACTTTTGTGGCTGTCAGTGCAGCAAGTGGGCACATGGATTCGATGCCAGGAATCGTTTGGTAGACAGGAGTTCAAGAACAGGCAGCTGCTCTGAGCCATACTCACACCAGGTGAGGACTTCAGGGGAGAGAACAATGACTTCATGGGGCTTCCTTTCTTGGCAAAAACTGTTATTTGGCATGGAAGGACCAATTTCAACATGCTGGTTGATGACTCTACAATGGAGACAAATACTTATTACAGAGGTGAGCTTTATCAATAGATTTCCAAAGCATTGATATAGATTTCTCAATGGACACATTTGTTTAAGAAGTTTCTCACCTCTTAGTTTTGCACTAGAAACTCTTAGTTATCTTCATTGGAATCAGTGTGACAATGTGAGGGTACAGATGAATTTTTTTTTAAATGATAACCTTTTAGTCACTTTTAATTTTCTAATTATGGTGCAGAGTTTGAACATATTAGTATGAAGGTTTTTATCATTGCTTTCCTTTGATCAATTTTTAATTGAAACTGTTCTTTACACTATTTTTATTATGCACTGTAAACAGCTTTAGGAAAAGCATGTTTTTTTAAAAAAATATATAAAATGTCCTTATTCTGTGGAACATTTTAAAATGATAGAGTTACATGAAAATATATATACTAAAAGCTTTTGTCACAGTTAAGGCTTTCTAAAGGCAGTGTCTTAGGTCACAGGCTCACAATCTCAAAAGGTCACACGACAATAAAAGTAAGGAATTGCTGAATAAGCATTATGAAAAATTTGAATTTTTAAAGAAAATGAAAATTTAACAATGCACTATATATTGAAATGATATGAGAAAAATCAAATTATCATAATTTAAAATATTATATTTTATATAAAAAATTGAACTGAACTGACAATTTTTCATCTCCACCATTCAAGTAAGATCATTCTTGTCGGGATCACTAAACCTTCAGCTTTACAATTCCACTAGTCTATTCTCTGTCTTTTTATTAACTTCTTACCCAAAGTAATTGACAGAATTCATTTCTCCTTTCTGAAAGGTTAACAAAATCAGGAAGTATGTGCAGATGGAGAGAATGTCAAAATTTGGAGAAATGATATGATGCAAGGGGACCAATATCTTTTTTTTTTTTTCTCATTTCTTTCACGGATTTGGCCTGAGCACACAGTCATGGGGCTACATGGCAGAACAATGTGGTGGACAGGTAAAATTTTAAAAGAATCTGATCTTTCTGGCCAGAGTACAAGTAAATGTAGGCCTGGTGGAACAGAGAACATGGGGAAAGTCTCCGAGAAGAGATAGGAGGAAGGAGATTTCCCGGTTTCATGTATGTTCCCAAACAAGTCTCAGACTGGCCTCTGAGCTGTGTATGTGAAGGACAGATCCAGAGACATAGAGAAAAAGCCTTTAGAACTGAACTAAGATTTAACCACTATCCATGTCTTCCATACATTTCTTTTTTGTTTTTTTAATTTGTATTGTACATTGGAGCATCGTTGATTAACAATATTGTGTTATTTTCAATTGTACGGAAAAGTGATTCAGTTATACATATATATGTACCTATTCTTTTTCAAATTCTTTTCCCATTTAAGTTATTAGAGAATATTGAGCAGCATTCCCTATGCTATACAGTAGGTCCTTGTTTGTTATCTATTTTAAATGCAGCAGTGTGTACATGTCAATGCCAAACTCCCAATCTATTCCTCCCTCCCACTCTTCTCCCCTGGTAACCATAAGTTGGTTCTCTAAGTCTGTGAGTCTGTTTCTGTTTTGTAAATAAGTTCATTTGTGTCATTATTTTTTAGATTCCACATAAAAACAGTAACATATATTTGTCTTTCTCGGTCTGACTTACTTCACTTAGTATGATAATCTCCAGGTCTATTCATGTTGCTGCAAATGACATTATTTCATTCTTTTTAATGGTGGAGTAATATTCCATTGTATATATGTACTACATCTTCTTTATCCATTCATCTGTCGATGGACATTTAGGTTGCTTCCTTGTCTTGGCTATTGTAAACAGTGTTGCAGTGAACATCTGGGTGTATGCATCCTTTCAAACCAATTTTCTCTGAAGATATGCCCAGGAGTGGGATTGCTGGATCATATGTTAGCTTTATTTTTAGTTTCTTAAGAAACCTCCGTACTGTCCTCAATAGTGGTTGCACCAATTTACATTCCCACTAAAAGTGTAGGAGGGTTCCCTTTCCTCCACACCCTCTCCAGTATTTATTGTTTGTAGATTTTTTGATGATGACCATTCTGACTGGTGTGAGGTAATATCTCATTGCAGTTTTGATTTGCATTTCTCTAATAATTAGTGATGTTGAGCATCTTGATCATCTGTATGTCTTCTTTGGAGAAATGTCTATTTAGGTCTTCTGCCCATATTTTGATTGGTTTGTGTGGGGTTTTTTTGATACTGAGCTGTATGAGCTGTTTGTATATTTTAGAGATTAATCCCTTGTCAGTTGCTTCATTTGCAAATATTTTCTCCCATTCTGAGTGTTGTCTTTTCACTTGTTTTTGGTTTCCTTTGATGTACAAAAGCTTCTATACATTTCTGAGTGGAGCATGCATTGGACAGAACCAAAGCAGCATAAGAAAGTCTTTGTGATCTGAAGGTAAATAAATTCATTGATTATTAAAACAGGTGAAGAATCAAAAATAAAGAGAAATCAACATTTTTAATAAAATTATGGCAGGCTTTAGATCCTTCACAACCTAATATTTGAAATTTAAGGGCATAATTCAAAATTTCTTGACATATATAAAAACAGGAAAACGTGACCAGTTCTGAAAGGAAAATACAATCAACAAATGGGAATCCTCAGGTGATCCCGAAGTTGGAATTATCACAAAAAGATTTAAAGCAGATATTATACCTGTGCCACATGAATTAAGGATAAATACAAATTAAGTTTATAAAAAATATATGTTCTCACTAGAGATATAGGAAGTATAAGAAAAACTGTATAAAAGTTCCTCAAGAAGCTAAAAACAGAACTATCATATGATCCAGCAGTCCCACTTCTGGGTATATATTCAAAAGAATTAAAGTCAGGATCTGAAGATATCTGTATTCCATGTGCACTGCAGCATTATTCACAATAGCTAAGATACAAAAACAACTCAAATGTCCATCAACAGATGAATGGATAAAGAAAATGTGTTATATACATACAATTGAATATTATTCAGCTTTAAAAAAGGAAAATTTGCCATATGCAACAACATGGATGAACCTGGAGGACATTATACTAAATGAAATAAGCCAGTACAGAAGGACAAATATGACATGACTTCACTTATATGAGGTCTCTAAAATACTCAAACTCATAGACACATACAGTAAAATGATAGTTGCCAGGTTCTGGGGGAAAAGAAAATCAGGAGTTTCTGTTCAGTTATACAAGATGAATAAGTTCTAGAGATCTGCTATACAACATAATGTTTTTAATAGTTAATAATACTGTATTGTGCATATATTTGTTAAGAGTTAAGTCTCATGTTAAGTGCTCTTATCATAATTTAAAAAATGACTTATTGGAAGAATTATGAAAATAAAATAACTCAAATACAAATTTCACTAGATTATGAATGGAGATCACAAAGAAAGAAACAGTGAACTTTCAGATAGATCAAAAGAAAATATCCAACTGAATAAAGAGAACAAAAAAGATTTAAAAACTGTGAATAGAGCCTTGGGTACATATGAGAAAATTTTACAATGTTGAAAGTTTGTGTCATTGGAGTTCTAGAAAGAGAGGAGCAAGAGACTGGGACAAAAAGATATATTTGTAGAAATAATGATGAAAAACTTCCCAAATGTGGTAAAATACATCAATTTAAAGATTTAAGGATTTCAATTCAAGAAGGAAACTCAAACAAGATAAATTCAAAGAAAATCATTCCTGGACACATCATAATAAAATTTCTGAAAAATAAAAATAAAGAGAAATATTTGAAAGCAGCTAGAGAGAAATAGACTACATATCAGCGACTAGGAAACAGTTGAACGAAATACTTAAACTGCTGAAAGAAAAGATGTGCCAAGCTAGAGTTCTGTACCCGTATCTATCTCTATCATCTGTATCTATATCCATATCTATTTTTATCTATCTATATAAGTATATCTATATCATCTTTATCCATATCCATATCTATTTTTATCTATATCGCTATATACATATACCTGTATCATCTATATCTGTATCACTCCTTTAAGAATTAAGGGAAATAAATTCATTATTAATAAATAAAATTAAATAATTTGTTGTTGGAGGACCTGCTCCAAAAGAATTCTAATAGCCATTTTATTGTTCTATTAGGTCAACTGTAGGATAACTGATTTATAACAACAAGAGTGAGTTTGATGGACACAAGCACATTGCCAAAATTCACTCACTTTCAGTGAATTCCCTGATCAGAGAATATGTTGCATGTGTTCTTTGATGTTAAAGATATCACAGGAAAGAAGTTCTTCAAGTTGGAGGGAAATGATAGCAGAGGGAAGCTAGGTTCTTCAGGAACAAAAGAGGAGCAACAAAAATTGTAAATAGGTGAGTTTATATAAAAGAGTAGTTTTCCTTTTATGTTCTATAAAATAAGTAAGCTATTTAAGAGGAAAATTATTATCTAATTAGAAAATCTCAAAAAATCTACCAACAATGTACTAAAATTAATGACTGAGTTTAATAAGATTGCAGAACACAAAGTCAAGTGCAGAACCTTAGGATCTGGGTCAAATTCATGATATTTTCTAGAGACATCTTTTATCTTTTTGTAAAATAGTTCCTGATACTACGGAGCCCTGGTAGAGATTTAATATTTAATCAGGAGTACTACATTACAATGCAAACTGAGTTACTCACAATGAACTTAGTGTTATGTCACCCTTTAAGCCACGGCATTGGAAGTGCAGAGTAATTATCATCAAGTGGAAGTGATATATAAGATCAGTGCTGAAAGCACATGTAAATTGTAGGAGCAAGTGACTTAGACTCCCATGACTTGTAGTTCCCCTTCATTGCCCACTCTCTCCACCCTCAGCTACAATCTCAAAGAGATCTCCCTGTAACCTGTTGATGGGGGAGTGGAGAGGAAGAAACAAAAGAAAAATGAAACCTGGATTACAAATAGTTCTTCACAATTTGCTGGCACTTTCTGAAAATGACAGTACAATATCACAGCACCTCTCAGGGGGGAACCTGAAGAACAGTGGTTAAGAACTTGAAAGAAACAAGATTTAAAATGAATGATAAGAGAATCTGATGAAAAATTAAGTAGATACACCTCTCAGAATTGTAACAGGGTGTCAAAATATTTGTTTTCACTAAGAATGCTCACCAAATGGCACCCACTATAGAGAAAGTTCTATAGAGAAAGTTCTCAATAATTTGTTGAACAAAATGACTGTTCTTTGGATGTCAGCTAGATTGTTTGCCCAGAAACACCATAGAAATGAGCTACCCAGCTTGGGGTTCACTCACTAAGGCTGAACTACAAAATTGCTGAGCGAAGGAATTATACACTCTCTTGGAGGATATGCCAGCCACAAGAGAGGATGTTTACAATGGACTGAATCTTTCATGGCAGGAGTAATGATTTCCCTTTCCTGGGAGACATTTATTTTCTCTTCACAATCTTCAGTACTTCTTCCAGTAGACCATCAGTGGGCTTATAGAGTGACATCTTTAACACCACAGAACACATGCAAAGTATTCTCTGATCAGGGAATTCACTGAAAGTAAGTGAATTTTGGCAATGTGCTTGTGTCCATCAAACTCACTCCTGTTGTTATAAATCTGTTATCCTACAGCTGACTTAATAGAACAATGAAATGGCTATTAGAAATGCAATTATAGTGCTGGCTTTGTGACAACATCTGTTAAGTTGAGTGTTCAAGCTGCAATATGTTCTGAATTAACGATTAGTATATGGTATTATTTCTCCTGTAGCCAGAATACATAAGTCTAGGAGCCAAGGTGTGGAAATGAGAGTGACTTTGGTCACTATTACTAAAATAATTCGGTGCAAATGCTTGCCTCCCATCCCTGCAAATATATGCCTTTCTGATTCCCAGAGGAGGAATGCTCCAACCAGAGAACCCAACAAAAGTTCCATTGAATTGAAAGGAGGTTGCCCATTGGCTATTTTAGAACCAATAGACAGATAAAGGATTTATGTACTGGTTGATATGATAGGTCCTGATGATCCAGGAGATAGGCCTGCCAATATAAAATGAGGTCAAAGATGAATATGTCTGGAGCCAATGGTGTTTCCTAGTACTCCCAAATCCACTGGTAAATGTAAATATGAAACTGCAGCAACAATCACATAAAAGCAAGATTGTTAATGGCACAGACTCTTCAGAAATAATAATTTGGGCGACCTCCCCTCTCCCTTCAGATAAATAACCATGGCCAGTTGAAGTTCTGGCTGAGAACAAAGAGTATATAGAAAGACAGGGAGAAAGGAAGTTATAAATAACAACTCTGGTCACATAATAATTAAAGAAATGAAGACTGTAGAAATAATACACTTTTTCTTCCTTGCTTTGATATGTATATATTTGTATATATATTTTGATATGTATATCTATATTATATATATATATATAGACAGATAGATAGATAGATAGATATGGAGACACAAAATCCCTTAAGCCATGTGTCTCTCCCCTTTAAATTTTCAAATCTGTCATAGCTCAGTCACAACATCCTTTTGATATCTTCTAATTTAAATATTGAAATATAGAGTTACCCATTATTAGCATACATTATGCTAGGTTATTGGGGACTGGAAGAAAATAAAAATATTATATATATATATATATATATATATATATATATATATGTTATGTTTTAAACAGTTATACAATTATACCTTATTCTAATAAAATAATTGTTTAAAACTTAACATATATGTGTGTATATATATATATATATATATATATATATATATATAATATTTTTATTTTCTTCCAGTCCCCAATAACCTAGCATAAGGTATGCTAATAATGGGTAACTCTATATTTCAATATTTAAATTAGAAGATATCAAAAGGATGTTGTGACTGAGCTATGACAGATTTGAAAAATTAAAGGGGAGAGACACATGGCTTAAGGGATTTTGTGTCTCCTCATTTGGATTACCTGTTGGCAACGTGCCATCACCACTGCCTCCTTCTAAGCCTGACTTTGCACATTGCTGAGGAGAAGTGGGAGACTACATTTCCCAGAATGCATTTTTCTGTATAGTTCCAGAATAGACTTTGAGATACTTGTTTAAAATAGTGAAGGTTGAAGGGGAGAAATCATTTTCTTCTAAAGTCATTTGCAGAAAGATTCCTGGGGAGATGTCAGATTCATTATGGCTTCCCAGTAAGCACCTGAGAACCATCTACCTCATGACTTTTGGAACAAAACAAATGATGAGAATGAAATGATGAAATTCTGAGATTTCACCTCTTTCCTGCATGTCTGTGAGGAGAATCCACCTGAAAGCTGTGCAGGCTGAGTTCTGCTATGTACACTTCCTTGACCTTCTGTGGCAGCTTTTCTGACTCTTGGCAATGACTTAATGGTGTCCTTGACTTTTGCAATTCCAACTCTTCCTGTTAGCCTTTAATTTCTATACTAAACAATTCATTCCCATACTACATAAGGTAGTTTATACGTTTGTTGTTCATGGGTTTTTGTTGTTGTTGTTTTTGTTTCTTCTGTTATTTCACCCACCAAAATCCGATTCAAACTTCTGTGGCCAAGGATGCCAGAGCACTTCAGTTAACACCAAGTCAATTGATACTAAGGTGAAATGCACATGCAGATCCCTACCAGCTCAGTCAATGAATTTTAATGTATGCAAGGTGATGGTTGAAAGCAATAAAATAAAAGAAAAGATCGTTCTGATTCTGATAGTTACAATATCTTATAAATCTCTGGAAATTCTGCTTTCCAAAACGCTGTGTGGAAATATATAAGTGTTTGTGGTTGGGTCAAAGCAACTTATCTGTTTAGATAAGGTGGAATGAGATATTTGCTTATGTAAGTATCTTGTTTGAATGGACAACTCATGATTGACTGTGATAAATCATAGGGCCTACCAGCTAAGAACCTTTCCTCATACTTTGTTAAGAAGCAATTTTGGAGGTAAAAAGAAAAATAAATGGGTGACCAAGGCAAACATAAAACTCTTTTCCTCTCACTTTATGTGTTTGTAAACACATAAAGGGTATAAATAGCACCTGATGCTGTGAGAATTGAATGAAAAAATAGTTAAATTTAAGATTACACAATGCTTACTGTAAATATGTAATACATTTTAGCTTACTAGGAGCAGCAGGATTACAGGGATTTAGTTTATGCTTCCTAGTGTTTTGTGGGAAATATAATATTTACATGCTTTAATGATGTTGTTAAGCTATCTAGAAAGAAAATAACATGCCTTGTGTTTGTATTGAATTCACTTATTTCAGAGAGTTAAGAATGTCTCCAAATTCAGATAATCATTGAATTATTGAAATAAAGACTCCTCATGGGCCTTCTAATGCTATTCTTTACCTCATACTCCTCCCTGCCAGGGCCAAAATTCCTGGAATGCTACAATTGTTGATGATCCTCTCCTAATATAATTGGTTTCTATCTCAATTTGAATTAAGCATTTGTGTTAGCTGGCATAAATTCAAAGGACCAAATGATTTCTTTTCTGAGAAAGAGCAGAAGATGTGAAATAATCCTCAAAATAAACAAAATGATACATTCTTGGTAATGTACAGCTACTTGCCTTGTAGAATAGCAATAATTAAGAAAAATATTTTCAAAGATCCACTTACTTCTTAGAATCTTATAAGATCAAATGAGATCTACTTTATTCAGAAATAAAAATTCACACTAAATTAACTAAAATTACATGTCAGCATATGCTAATACCAACACTAACACAATACAAGTATGGGGAACTCAAAAATACATTTGGATAACTATAGTGTAGACTACATTAGGAATGCATTGACTGCTGACCTCTATCTTATGTATGTTTGCTCATATCAAAAGCTCACCCAGCCTTGTCCAGTTTTAAAAACGCATGGCATATATTTTTTCCACTAACTTTTCAAGACTACAATAAGGTCTAATAAGGCTATACATGTAAAAATAATGAAATATGTTGACCTTAGACAATATTGGTATTAAAACAGGTCAAGAAATATATCTGACTTTGAAAATATATATCATATGCCAAAATAGTACTTTTCATATATCAATCATCATTAACTTTCTCTTATCTTTTGTTCCTCACATCCAATCAGTTATCTATTCTGTTAATTATTGTTACAAAGTTGTCCCTTTTTTGCCATTGCCAGATTAATTCAGATTTTCATTATGTCACACTTGAAATACTGTAGTTATTTTATAGTTGCTCTTCTTCCCTCTAATCTGTCGCTCCATTTTAATCTGTTTGACTGGCTCTTATCAGATTAATTTTCCTAAAGTAATAATTTTATTATCATAATTCTCTGACAAAGATCTTTAAGTAGTTTCATTGTTTTGGCTCCACTCAAACTTCACCTGTGTCCTAATTTCTTTTGTGGATCAAGCAGACATGCCTGTGGTGGATTTTGGAGCCAGACAGGCCTGAATTGACAGCTTGGTTTTGACTCTGTGAGATGTGGTTGAGTTCTTCAGGGTATCTAAACATTACCTGCCTGTCTGTTAATTAACATGGAGAGAAAAATGTGTGGCTGTGTCAAAGTATAACTATGAGAATTAAAATGAAATAATGTGAGTTTTCAGAGCTCTTTGTGTTTGTGTCTTTCCCTGGGTAGATTCTTGTTTTTTTCCCACAGCATGGCTCCCAAACACCAGTCTTCACTTCCACTTCAAGCGAAGAAACCAAATAAAGTGAGACTGAGTCCCGCCTCCAGGGCAGAGGAAACATCTGCTTCTCCAAACTTGCCGAAGGAAGAAAAAGAACAGCAAGAAGAAATTGAACATATTGATGAAGTACAAAATGAAATAGAGAGATGTAATGAACAAGGCAGCAAGAAGATTTTGAAAGTAGAACAGAAAAATAACAAACTCCGCCAACCATTTTTTCAGAAGAGGTCAGAATTGACTGCCAAAATCCAAAATTTTGGTGTAACAACATTTGTCAACCATCCACAATTGTCTGTACTGTTTGTGCAGGAGGGTGAAGAGACACTGCATTATTTGATAAGAGTTGAAGTAACAGAATTTGAAAATATTAAATCAGGTTATAGAATAGATTTTTGTTTTAATGAAAACCCTTACTTTGAAAATAAAGTTCTCTCCAAAGAATTTCATCTGAATGAGAGTGGTGATTCATCTTCAAAGTGCACTGAAATCAAATTGAAATCCAGAAAGGATCTGATGAAAAGTTCAAGCCAAACGCAGAATAAAGCCAGCAGGAAGACACAGCATGAGGAACCAGAGAGCTTCTTCACCTGTTTTCCTGATCATTCTGATGCAGCTGCAGATGAGTTAGGAGAGGTCATCAAAGATGATATTTGGCCAAATCCATTACAGTACTACTTGGTTCCTGACGTGGATGATGAGGAAGGGGAAGAAGAAGATGATGATGATGTTAAAGAAGAAGAAGGATTGGAAGATATTGGTGAAGAAAGGCATGAGGATAAAGGTGAAGAAGATGAAGATTATGAGGAGGAGGAGAAATGAGAGGAAGATGAAGGAGAAGATGACTAATAGAACACTGATGGATTCCAACCTTCCTTTTTAAATTTTCTCCAGTCCCTGAGAGCAAGTTGCAATCCTTTTTTTTTTTTTTTTTTTTTTTTTGTCCTCTTGTTTTTAGTCATCCTGTTTTGAGGTCTATTTTTTCCTTTATACCATGGTTCTCAACTTATTTTGGGGGGAATACCTTGAGCAGAACTCAGTAGGAAAAGAATCTCTATGCTTTTTCTATTCCAAATTCATTTTTCTCCCTTCCTGTCTCAGCAAAGCTTTATGGAATCAACACCACCATGCTCCGTGGGAAAAAAAAACCTCCTACTCCCTTAGCTCTGCTGGAAGCTGGAGGGTGCTAGGCCCCTGTGAAGTAGTGCATAGAAGTCTAGCTTTTTTCCTCCATTCTCTGTATAATGGGCTCAGAGATTACACTGTGTCTCTATGTGAATATGGACAGTTAGCATTTACCCACATGTATCTGTTTACTTTCTCTTGTTTAAAAAATGGAAATAAAAAACTTTAAAAAATGGGGTTATAGAAGGTCAGCAAAGGGTTGGTTTGAGATACTTGGGCGGGTTAAGTGGGCATTTTGACAATATGGCTTCTCCTTTGGCATGTCTTAATTGTGATGTTTAACAGACATCCTTGCAGTTTAAGATGACACATTTAAAATGAAATTATCTCCTAATGATGACTTGAGCCCTGCCACTCGTTGAGAGAATCAGTAGAACCCATAGGATCTCAGTTGCAATTGACATTCTTTATTGTAAATTTGTTCCTGTTTATTTTTAAATTTTTCTTTTCATTTCACTGGAAAGAAAGATGATGCTCAGTTTTAAACGGTAAAATTGTACACGTTGCTTTGTTACAGTCAAACTAAACGTGTACACAAAGGATTTGATGTTTTTCTCTCACAATGGATATTCTTAATATGACTTTCCAAATTTGACTTGTATAAAATTATTGTCAAACTTTGTCACCCTAACTTCGTATTTTTTGATACACAATTGCAGGATGACCCCAGGGCTATATTGATTGAGTAAAGGAATTTGAATCAATGTATTAATGTTTCCATAGCTGGAAACCCATCATGGGTACAATTTGCCATCAGTTTCTGAAATTTTTCACAACATTCAGGATTCCAGATTGCTGAAGACTCCGTTCTGAATATGTTGTACTCTTGATTTATATCTCAAATTGGCATTTCAAAATATGGGCTTTTATTTACCTGGATATAATAATAGTGCCTGCCACCACCATCAGACAGACCTGGTGTTCCACGGTCGAGTCAACACACAACAGGACAATTGTTAGATGTTTTCGAGGTGGCCAAGTAGACAGGCTTTCAGAGTAAGAAGTCCGTATTGGCGGTTAAGAAACTCAGGTTAGGAGTACTTTTGTCTCAACATACCAGCTCTTTAGCATATAGCTCTCAAATGAGACCTGTCTGTGTGGATCTGGATGAGATGATGGACTCTGCTCTATTTGCTAAATGCAATTGGGCATAAGTAACATTTTAAGAAGCTACCTAATATGTACAATTTTTAATGTTTTAAAAATATAGTAGCTAAAGTTAAATGCCACTTAAATTTTTCAGAGATTAATTAATGGACAGTCTGGTTAAATTCAAAGATATTTGATGTATAAAAACTTTCTAAATGAAACTATTCCATCAATAGGCAAAGTGTAATGAAAACCTGTCAAGATGGATAGTATGTAATTTCTGCACAGGTCTCTGTAGTAAATACACCACTGTATAGCAGTCAGGATTCTTGCTCCAATAAAAGAACATAAAGATTTAAAAAATTACAAAGTAAAAAAAAAATTAATAATGCATCTGCTGGGTTCAGTGCCTGGTGAATAAATACATATTAACTATTTGAAGTATAATTTGTCCTAAAATAGAAAAGATTTATGTAACTCAATAATGTTTAAGAGGGTGGCCCATTTTGGCAACTGATCAAATATACCTGACTGGGGCTTTTGCCACAGTTTTTGCCCCTAGATTTTCTAGTCAAATCACTTGCCTCTATCCCTTCCCTCTCAGGGACCATCACTGATCCCACTAGAAAAGTCTAAAGCTTATGGATACTCTCCCATGTAAGAGGTAGCCCACTCAGACCTTGAGAACCACATGGGAACTCTTCACTCTTTGGTTTCATAGCCCCTCCATAATCTGGCCTGACCTGACTGTATCTTGTTTTCATTTCTTCCCAATGTCCAGAGCTCCACTAAATAGATCTTGTCATTCTAACAACTTTGACCACTTTCCCATCTGTTGTGGACTGAATGTTTGTGTCCTACCAAAATTCAGAATTCATATATTGAAACCCTAATACCAGTTTTTCATTTTATAACACATACGTAATGAAGTACATTTCTGTGAAGAAAACCTGCTCAATTATTCTTTTCCTTGTTTTTTATATTAAATAAAGAATTACAAGACTGTTGTGTGTGAAGTGTGTTATGTATTACTAAATTTCTATTTAGAAAAATTTCTGCAATTTGTACTTGTCAAACTTTAACATTTTAAAAATCATTGGTAATGTGGTATTTGATACAATGTTTTCACTACTTTTTTATTTTAATTTTCTGTAATTACAAATAATAAAATCTAATAAACATTTTTGGCATATTTTCTATACAGACTTTAGACTGGTCTTTCCAGATCTTCTCACACAAAACTTTTATTAAAATTTTAATTACAATTACATTGAACTTAAAAATAAGTTTAGAAATAAGAGATATATTTATTATGATACCCACTTATTCAAGTTCTCATTCATCAAAGATTATATCTGCATGCCTAGAAGTGTCTACATATTTGTGACTGTTTGCTCCTAGTGTGTATATTGCATAATTTATCCATGCATGACATACCATTACAGTTCTTGAAAATTTCTGAAATATTTTACATAAATACTTTCAACAAGGATGAAATAAAATACATTAAAAGTAGGAATTATAAAAATTATGTTTCAGTCTAAAAAACCAAATGTACAATACTTCACGTGTCTTTATGAACGTTTTTTAACAAAGCCGTATAGTAGGGTCATTAAAGAATCAGGCCCTAGGTTATTCAGGTGAATTTAAACCCACCTCTACTACTCACTGTTCATAATTTTTAGCAAAATATTTAAATTCCATCAGGCTTTTTCTAATTTGTTACATGGGAAAAATAAAGGTCATTAGCCTGTTATTAATGCATCTTAAGTCTTATAATTAAGACTAAATGAAATAAATAATGTAAAATGATAGAGAAGGAACAATCCATAGAGTTTAGCTATTAATATTATTATTGGTTTATTTCTCTCTTTCCCTTTATCTCTGCATTTTCTACAGGAATATGAGCCCCTGTCTCTTCGTTCCTTAATACCATTTGATAATTATAAAGCTCTTTACCCCCTGGAGTGAAGTGAAACTAACTTCAGAATAGGTTTTTATGTCCTGATTCAGTCAAGGTACTATCCTTTGGATAAAACAATTACAGTAAAGTCTCGTACATTTGCTGGAGAGGGATTATAATTTACACTTTTTACTTGAAAACGCATAGAGAAAACTATAAGGAACCTGATTTAAAATGTTCAGAAGATTGAAATATATTTGTTTTCAGAGAAAACCTAAGTATTGCTATGGCTGAGGCCAGAGTATTTTTTATTTCCAAAGCACAACAACAGGTTTCTTAAAACTGCTTCCTAGATAGGATGACAATGAAGAAATCAATAAAAGTAATTCTAAAAGAACCACACAACATGTGGTTCAAGTACTGAGTTCCTGGCTGATATAACTTAATTCAGAGTAGTTTTGTCCTCTTTTCTACACTGTTTCCAACATTTTTTGGTTGAAGTTACTTCTAGATATTTTATGTGTATTTTTTAAGTGCCAGTGAAACTAGAATGCATAAAGGGATGTTCTTACCCTTGAGAAACTCACAATCTAGTAGAGAAGTCAGATCAGTGAAGAGGTCATCCCAACACAATGCCTTAAAAGCTGTCAGAGTTAGTAACACTGTATGTGGCTCACAAAGTAAGGAGCAGCTTCTCTCCTGTGGTGCAAATGATAAGATTTCACAGAGGAGGTGACAACTGAGCTAGGTCTTCAAAGATGAGTAAGAGCTTTTTAGGCAGAGGAAAAGGTAGTCCTCTTGGCATATAGTGGCATTTTACTTAATCTTCTTGAAAAAAATACACATATGGCTTTCTTGGAACCTATAAGAATTACATGAAATCAGTGATATGACACAGATAATAGTTATAAAATTTGGCATGAGTTGAAAACAGAGAAACAAGCTTAAGATGTTGTATAGTTTAATTACATGTAATCAAAACAAGCCCACATGAAGATTTCATTTGCATATAATCTTTAGATACTCAATATTAGCTAATATTTAAAAACTTTTTATTGAAATAAAATATCTATATAGAAATATGCATATGTCATCATTCTACAACTTGATAAATTTTCACTACCTGAGTACACTGTGTAACAAGCAAATGTGCTTGCTACAGATCAAGAAACAGAAAATCATCAGCGTTTCTGAAACACATCAAAAGCCCTTCCCATTATACCTTCAAGTCATCATGCAGTTCCCTAAGGGTATTGTTATCCAGGATTCTAGCATAGGTTGTTTTCATATTTATTTTTTCACTTGATATAAAGGAAATCAGACAAGATATATATATTCTTGTGTGTGGCTTCTTTCATTCAGCACTTGATTTGAAATTGATACATATTATTAAGTATAGAAAGTGATTGGTTTATTATCATTGTTGTATAATATTTCACTCTATAATTTATACATCATTTTTACTTTCAATTGATATTTATGTAGCTTTAAGGTTGGGGCTACTCTGAATAGTGTTCCTATGAACATTTAGTACTTTTTTTTAGTTGCCATATGAATGTGTTTCTGTTGAAAATATACTTAGGTATGAATTGCCACATCATGAAGTGTGCATATGGTCACATTAATTTGACCTTTTGCTTCGGGTTTAAGATTAATTTGTGGAAATGGATATAGTTAGAGCTTGGACAGAAAATGGCCAGGAGATCAATACTGACAGACACTTAACTCTCCACCTCTCTTTTCCTTGTTAAATGAAGTAACAATTTCTGTATATTGAATTATCTCCCAAGGGACTACTTAGCCTACACAAAACTAGTCTTCTGACTGGTCCATTTTATAAAATGCAGTTTACAATGTTAAATGGACCTCAAATGGGATAAATTAAATCTCTCCCTGCCCAATCTGCCACTACACCAAAAACATGTTATTTATACAGATATAACAAATATGAAACCAGATGTTTAATTATATTCCAATGTGTATTAGGAAATAAACTGTGCAGAGAAGCAAACATGAAATGTTGTTGAACTTAAAATGACTGAGAAAATGGAGACCATATTGCTTTCTTGTAAATTATAATGAAGTGTTCTTTTAAAAATGAGATTATTTACTTGTACCCAGGACATATTTCTGTAAATGAGCCCCAGAAGAGATTCAGCTTGTGCTTGTTTTTCTAAAAAGAGAAATATAAGTTACTATAGAGTAACTTCTAGAGTCATATAATGTTTTATATAGCTATATTGGTAAGTAGATAGCAAGGTGATGTAAAAGCAGATGAGAGGGAGGGGAAGGAAAAGGCCAGATAAAATGAAAGGTGGGAAGATGGAGTAAACTGGAAAAGTGGCAGAGCCTTAGGAAAGAAAAAAAATGTACTGTTAGAATAATTATTACTCACCTACTGCTTTAAAGATTGTGTAATGGTAGACTTTATTAACAAATAAAAGCAACATCTGCTGGCCAAAATTGCACAATCATTTGGGGAAAAAGACATTACAGTAAATGGCTTGGACACAAAACAGCAAGGGATGTACTTTAAAAAAGAAGGATAATGTGCAACGGGTGCAGAAGGATAGGAGGTAACAAGTAACACCCAGAGGTGGAAGACGCCACTCAACAATTTTTTTTTTTCTTTGCGGTATGCGGGCCTCTCACTGTTGTGGCCTCTCCCATTGCGGAGCACAGGATCCAGACGCACAGCCTCAGCGGCCATGGCTCACGGGCCCACCTGCTCTGTGGCATGTGGGATCTTCCCGGACCGGTGCACGAACCCGTGTCCCCTGCATCAGCAGGCAGACTCTCAACCACTGCGCCACCAGGGAAGCCCACTCAACAGTTTTTAAATTTGCAGGAAAGTGTGTGAAATGCTGATAGGAACCATGTCATGGCCAGCGGAAAGTGACAATCTAAGGGAGAGAATTTCATCAATAGTCTACAGGGGAAGAAATCTTGGGTTTAGAGTAAGAAGAATGTTGTGAGCTATAAAAATATTTCTAAGAGTAAATTTGGAAATCTGTTTCAAAATGTAACCCTCCTTCTTGGTGGGTAGGCTACATCTAAAACATGAAGCTAGAGGAGGAAACACTGAGGTGTCATGTTGACCATAACACAATCATCTAAAATGGAACAAATTGATAACTTACCTGTGGCTTTTTTAAAGTATATGAAGTCAGTATTTCTAGGCCACCTATTTTCAAGGTAAATTGATTAGAGGTTGAGCAGGAAGATGATAATGATATGGAAGCAGCAGGAATTACATGTCACAGTAACGAGGGAAGAAAATGAATTTTTATAATCACCAATTATTACATTAATGAGGAAATTAATCAAATATGGGAAACATAATTGGAAAACTAATGAGTGAGTATGATTGACTATATTACATGGGGAATAATTTAAGGCACAGAATAGGAGGTTTTAATATGTTTAATATTAGAATCTTATCCTGAATGGCAGCCTTCAAGAAGGTAAGACAGAAAAATAACAATTGCCAAGAACTAAATGTTGATATTTTTGGATAATTTCAGGGTTTATTACTGGTGGCCTAACATATACTCATACATTCCACAACTGCATCAGAGCATAAGTTCTCTAAAGAAAGGGATGGTGAACCATTATGTCTAGGGTCTGTCACAATATTTGATACAAACTTGATCATCTTGCAAGAAATAATTCCACTGAGGCTAACTTAAGTAAAAATTTGTCATAAGGTCATGAGGGCATCTCAAAGAACCTAAGGGGAAGGACAACTATATAGTATTACTTTGCATTTAATAATATACTAGAACCAGGGCCTGACAAAATTTCAATGTTCTCTCTGTATCTGTCAACACTGCTTATCTACATTTATAACTAATTATTTTCTCTTTGCAGAACAGCTTTGTTTATCTCTCTAGTTTTTGTGATGAAACATACTGTTGCTGAGTGCTCCTGATTATCCATGTAACAGGAGCATTCAGCCCAGGAGAGATGAAGTACATCTTTTGCAATGCCAACTTGAATTCTCAGGAAGGGGAATGAATAAATGTGATACAGCTGCCCAGTTCTGGACCAACCAACAAACTGCAGCCAGGGGTGCAACATCAGATGGGTGCAGCATGGTGCCTGTCCAAAGGGCAGGGAAGGGACGGCTGTTCTGAAATACCTACAGTGACCTACATTTCTCAGTGTGGATATGTTGAATGTATAAAAAGAAGGTCATATTTGGTTCTCCTTTAGTGACTCATGTATTTCTCCTGGCGGGACATTTTTAGTATTTGAGATATTTTAAGAAAAAAATAATAATATAAGGGCCAAATTTATTTGGGATTAGAGGAGACCACTATTAATTTTCTTTTATTCTCAAACTATACTATTTGACAGAGAAGAATTCGATGATTATGTGTTCAAACCCTACCTCTTCCACTTACTAGTTTTGCTGGCTTTAGATATGCCTTTTCCCTCATAAGACACATTTCCTCATCTGTAAAATGGAAATAATAATTAGTAAGAATAAGTATCTCATAACATTGTTGTGTAGATGAATTAAGATATTTCCTGGAAATCTCCTAATATAGTTCTACCATATGGCAAGCATGCAGCTTGTACTGTTATTACTTTTATTCTATTAGACAATTTTATTAGTTTTCTATTGGTGCTGTAGCAAATTACCACAAACTTAGTGGCTTAAAAACAAGAGGTTAGAAGTCTGAAATAGATTTCACCGAGTTCAAATCAAACTGTCAGCAGGGCTGCATTCTTTCTGAGGGCATTGGGAAGAATCTTGTTTCCTTGAATTTTCCAGCTTCTAGAGGTCAACCACCTGTATTCCTTGACTCATGACCCCTTCCTCCACCATCAAAACCAGCAGTGTAATCCCTTCACATTTCTTTCTCAGACTCTGACACTCCTGCCCTCCTATGACAAGGACTCTTGGGATTTAAGCGGGCCCAACTGGATAACCCAGAATTCTCTCCCCACCTAAGATTCTTAATCACTTTTACTGAGTAACTCAGCATATTCACAAGTTTTAAGATGAGGACATCTTTGGGGAGCCATTATTCTGTCTGCTACAACAATAATGTCCTTCTTGACAGTAAGTCCCTTTCTACAAAACTTACTCTATGAAGGTGTCATTTAGTACTAAATCAGCTTTTGGTCTACAAGTTTATTTCCTAATTGAAGAGAATAACTGAAGAAAAAATACTAATAGAGTCAGTTTTATGAAGAAAAAAGTAATAGAATTATAGATGCTGGCATTTGACTATTATAAAAATATTTCTCATACATATATTCATGAGTATCTTTTGATATTATATTAATATATACAAAGCAAGTTGTAGGGTGGTATACCATATTGCAGAAAATATTGTTTTACCAAACAAAGTACTTCTCAACTACAATATGTTCTTTATAATATATTGTGGTGTGGAATTAAATTACCAATGCCCTATATTGCTTAAAGCAGATCAAAGTATTTGACCAGATATGAACAATAAAAACTATTCTAGGCATGTTGCCAACACACATTTTTTTTAATTTCACTTAATTCTGTTAAAATACATTTAGTTTGAAAAAGAGAGAAAGGGTATTTAGAAACTCCAGCTTATTACTTCCAGAATTGTCTAGACCATATGAACAAGTCCGCAATCTCCAGTAATGTTTTTCCTTTCTGTCCTTTTACATGCCATGTAAAACCATTCAGCTCTTGAGTGAAGAAAACAGAGACTCTCTGGCTGGCCCTTTACAATTAAGGCGATTGCTGTTAGATGCAAAGCAAAATTTAAAAGCAAAGTTTTTATTTAAATTGATTAGTAAAAATGCATAGTTCTAAGATGAATTGTTAGTTTGGTATGACTTTTTTTCATTGTTTATGTTTTATGAGCTGATTCTAAATTTTCATTCAGATTCTGGATAAATCAATTATTACCCAAAGGACGGCTCCTACTGCAACACAAGTGTCTAGAATGTAATGTTTACTGGCCCTCTCAGGTGAGCCAAATTTTGACTGGCTTTAAAGTTTAAGCTTAAAGCTAGTTTGATTTGATTTAATCTTAGATTATTTGAAAGATCATTGATTTTTCTGACTGTGACTTTTGTTTCCAATTTTGACAGTGTTTTGTGATGGCTTTTCCACAAATGGCACTCCACGAAATAAAGTTGTGGTAAAAAAGCCTTGCTTGAAGGTTACCTGGCAATATCCACAGATGACATTTACTTTAAAAGAATTCTGTGAGAAATAAACAGCCTTGCCAAAAGGAAAATAGCCCTTGAAAATGGAAAAAAAATGATATTGAAGATAAGCAAAAAGTATAATGAATGTTACAATGTCTGAAAATTACTGCTCCATTTATCAAAGTTTATATGGCAGATGAAGAGATAGTAGATTAAAATAACCTACTTGTTTATATGCACAAAGATGCCAAATTTATTCCCCATTTTCTTGTGCTAAAACTTGATTAAGCTGTTCTAGATATACTCCTTTCTGAAGGTTAGAAAGGCAAATAAATAGTGGGCTAAAGGGCTATGTTTGATGATCTGAACAGTTACAATGTATGAGTATACAATAACATATCATTTACTAAATTAACTCATAAAACACAGGAGACCATTTTGATTAAGAAGTCAAAGAATAATATTTAACTAAGAATTTAATTTCTGAGTAGACAATTTAATCAACTAGCTGACAAATGATTCTAAATTATGCTTTGTTAATAATTCAATTCCATTAGCAATTTTTTGGCAGACATGGTGTTAGGTCCTGGGAATAAATTTGGAAAGGAGATTGAGCTTGTCCCCTTCTACACAAACTAAAGTCCACTGAAGAAAATGAACAACAAACAATTAATTTCAAATATAATGATTGTTAATGAAAGCAATAAAAAAGGGGTGCTATGGGACCATATGGCAAAACAATCTAACTTTTTATTTTTATCCCCACTTAAATTCTTCAGCATGATCTCCCACCATTCCTGAAAGCAGTAAGATGGTAAATGCTTCCTTTTATTATTCATTCCTTTCTTCCTCCTCTCCTTTTTTCTCCATCTTTTTTTTTAATGTATCCTCCTCCCCTTACATAAATATCTAAGTAAGTGCTCACCTTTCTCTGCTAGAAATGGGCACATAGCAGTGAACACAGAGACACAACTCTGCCCTCATAAGGTTTAAAATAAACCAGGTTATACAAATATTGAATTAAAAAACTGAACAACTAATTAGTTAATTGCTACTAATAACTTATTTGAATGAGAAGTCCAAATTGTTTTAAGAGAAGAACCTAATTAGTCTGCGGGTGGTATGTGAGAGATTGTTTTGAGATGACACTTAAATTGAGATTTTTAAAGAATAGAGGGCTTCCCTGGTAAGGCAGTGGTTGAGAGTCCACCTGCCGATGCAGGGGACACGGGTTCGTGCCCCGGTCCAGGAAGATCCCACATGCCGCAGAGTGGCTGGGCCCGTGAACCATGGCCGCTGAGCCTGCGCGTCTGGAGCCTGTGCTCCGCAATGGGAGAGGCCACAACAGTGAGAGGCCCGTGTACCACAAAAAAAAAAAAAAAAAAGAATAGAAAAATATGTTCTCCAGACAGATGGAATGACAGCATATGTGAAGTCCTGCACACGTAAAGGTCGGAAGAACTGACAAAGCCTATTGCATATGGAGCTAAGAATCATTTGGATCAAGAAGAGTGAAGAGAGAGGATTCAGAGATACACAACCTTTTTAGGGATAAGAACACTAAGCATTAAAGAACCAATTTAATAGAGTATTTTATCATGTGGTAATAAATGATATGGTTGGAAATGGAGCCATGAGTTTGATCACAGAGAATGTGGTGGATGGGATATTAACATTACACCTCTCTCGCATGCTGAAGCAACCAGGCATTTGGGATCATGGCTCTTCTCCAGACAGAAATCTTTTTAAATAAATATTTCATCATCCTTGCCAGTGAATGAATCAGTATCGCTGACCAAAGCCAATCACTGAATAGCTTCTTCCTGATAATAAAGAATGCACATAGGACCCATAGACATGGAGGGGAGGTTTCAAGGCTTTCTCTTCCTCTGGACTTTTCGTGTGCAGCGATGGAGCCTAGAACTGATGAAGTCATCACACAGAGAACGCCAAACCAAGAAAACTGCAATGAAATGGAACTGGAGAAATATAATTATATCAGTTTGCCTACAATACCTTTGGACTTCCAGGTATGTGGTCCAATACTTTCTTTTCCCCATTCGTAGTAAAGAAACTGGAGCTAGCATGAATAAAATGATGCTTTAGGAGGCTGATTTGGTGATAGTAAGCAATACCTTTGGACTTCCAGGTATGTGGTCCAATACTTTCTTTTCCCCATTCGTAGTAAAGAAACTGGAGCTAGCATGAATAAAATGATGCTTTAGGTGGCTGATTTGGTGATAGTAAGCAAGAAAATGCTGGGATTTTTTGCCTGTGGATATAGTTTTGGTAGGCGTTTTATATCTGTAAAACAATATGAAAATGTTATTTAATCACTTTAAATATATTTTAGTAGTGTTTAGTTTATTTAGGCAATTTCTCATAAGGGAGTATAGTTTTGGTGGAAATATCAAAGATTAATATCTGTTAATCCTTGATTGAAAGACACAATAATTCAATTGTGCTAGTTTATCATAGGCTGATAGTTAAACAGAATGTAATCTTGTGTAACTAAATCACATGAAATTGTGTATGTGTGTGTGTGTGTGTGTTTCATACCCACTAGGGCACCTCAAGGTAAGAACTTCTGCTCATTTATTTTTGTGACTTCTTAAAAATAACAGACATAGAAATCAATGGAATAGAAAAGAGAGCCCAGAAATAAATGCACACAATATACAGTCAATCTTTGACAAGGACACCAAGAATACAGTGAGGAAAGAATAGCCTCTTCAAAAAATAGTATTGGAAAAATTAGATATTCACATGCAAAATAATGAAATTGGACGTTTATCTCACACCATACTCAAAAATCAAATTAAAATGGATTAAAGACCTAAATGTAAGACTTAAAACTACAAAACTCCTAGGAGAAATATAGGGAAAAAAACCCTTCACATTGGTTTTGGCAATAATTTATTGGATATGATAAAAAAGTACAAGCAACAAAGGCAAAAATAGGAAGTGGCATTATATCAAACTAAAAACTTCTACACAGCAAAGGAGACAATCAACAAAATGAAAAGATAAGCTATGGAATGAAATGACATATTTGCAATCTCATATATAATAATGGATTAATATACAAAATATTTAAGGAACTTCTACAACTTAGTAACAAAAAATATTAATAACCAAATAAAAAACAGACAAAGGAACTGAATAGACATTTCTCCAAACAAGACATACAAATGGACAATAGGTACATATGAAGTTGCTCATCACCACTAATCATTAAAGAAATACAAATCAAAACCACAATGAGACATCACCTCAAAGCTGTTAGGATGGGTATTACAAAAAAAAAAAAAATAGATAACAAGTGTTGGCAAGGATATGGAGAAAAGGGAATCCTAGTACACAGATGGTGGGAATGTAAATTGATGCAGCCCCTATGGAAAACAGTATGAAGCTTTCTCAAGAAACTAAAAAGAGAACTACCATATGATTCAGCAATCTTACTTCTAGGTATATATTCAAAGGAATTGAAATTAGGTTTTCTAAGAGATATCTGACCTCCTATGTTCATTGCAGGATTATTCACAATAACCAAAATATGGAAGCAAACTAAATGTCCATCAATGAATGAGTGGGTGAGGAAAATATGGTATACACATACAATGGAATATTATTCAGCCTTTAAAATGAGGGAAGTCTTGTCATTTGTGATATGGATGAACCTGGAAATCATTGTGATAAGTGAAATAAGCCAGATGCAGGAGACAAATACTACATGATACCAATTATATGATGAATCTAAAATAGTAAAACTCATAGAAGCAGAGAGTGGAATGTCAGGTGCCAGGGACTGAGGAGAGAGGGAAATAAAGAGGTATTAGTCAAAGGGAATAAAGTTTCCATTATATGAGACAAATAAGTCCTAGAGATTTATGGTATAACATTTGCCTATAGTTAACAATACTGTATTGTTTACTTAAAAACATGCTAATAGGGTAGATATTATACTAAGGGTACTTGTCATAATCATCATCATCCTCATCATATAAGAGGACGAGAAGAAACATTTTTAGGTGGTGGGTAGATTTATGGCATAGATTGTGGGGCTTATTTCATGGGTGTATACTTATCTTCAAACACATCAAGTTGTATACAGTAAATATATACAGCATTTTGTGTGTCAAAAATTATTTTTCTCTTATTTATTCTTCAGCTTCCCTAACTAATGCCTCACAACTTCGTTGCTAATCCGTGCTCCTTGAATCAAACTAATATTTTTAGTTCCTTTTACTCATTTCTGGGAATATTTTCTATTTCCACTCTCTTCCTAGGATACTTGATTTAAATTGTAATCAGCATTAAATTTATTCATTAAAATTCAACATCTTCCCAGACATTATGAATCTATTATGATCACTAACTATCTAATTTCATAGGTATCTCAGTTTTCACAAACCCAAAACAATTTTTGATATTTGAACCTAAACATCATCCAGGCTTCTCTATTTCAGTTATACTGCTGGCTTTAATGACAACAACTAAAGACACATGCACACACTTGCATTGATTCTTACTGCATGGTTCTGAAAAGTATGAATTTCAGTTACCATGATATACTAACTCTGAGTAATTTTGTAAAGTACAAATTGTGCTTCTAGTTTAGTCCACAAATTGTTATAATAGTATTTTTTTAATTTTTATTTTTTAATTTATTTATTTTTGGCTGCATTGGGTCTTTGTTGATGTGTGTGGGCTTTCTCTAGTTCTGGCGAGTGGGGGCTACTCTTCTTTGTGGTGCACAGTCTTCTCATTGCAGTGGCTTCTCTTGTTGTGGAGCACGGGCTCTAGGTGCACGGGCTTCAGTAGTTGTGGCTCACGGGCTCTAGATTGCAGGCTCAGTAGTTGTGGTGCACGAGCTTAGTTGCTCCGTGGCATGTGGGATCTTCCCAGACCAGGCATTGAACCTGTGTCCCCTGCATTGCCAGGCAGATTCTTATACACTGTGCCAGCAGGGGAACCCAACACAATTTATTATATAAATAACAGAAGGGCATCATGACCAGTGACAAATCATGTAACCCTTGTCAAAGTCTGACAGCGGTTGGTCACTTCACATTTGTTATTCAGTTCACACACAGGCAGCCAAGCAGGAAATTGTGTACCCTCCTTGTCTCCTACTGATAAACCCATTTGTTATTATTTTAAAAATCAGATGATGGAAAGAGGATATTGCTAAACGAAAAATGAAAACACTAAAAGTGATACTTGAATATAATGTAATTGAAATTACAGAAGAGTTAGCTGACTGTAGAGATGTTGGCATTACCACTGTTTGAGAGACTCCAGATGTGCAGCCAGAGGAAGTTAGTGAAGGTGAGATTACTGACAGAAATGAGGAAAGAAATTATGATGAAATGGATGAAAATGTCCCAGAAGAACTTAGGTGCCATCAAACAGACTTCACATTAGAGACATTCTTGGAGATAATTCATGACAATGTAAGTGAAAAGGATAAAATGGTAGCTGTCCATCCAAATGTTGAAAGGAGTATGATAATTTAACAGTACATTAAAAAGTTCCTTATTAAGTGTCATAAGTTATACAATGAGAAGAAAGCAAGCACTAATCAAACTATTATTCAGTTTCCTTTAACAAATTTTTTAGATCAAATAATATTTGAGATTCCATAGGATTGTTTCATTTCTCTTTGCTGTTTTATTTTTTATACAATTTTAAAACTTTCCATTTACAGTTATTGCAAAATATTGGCTGTATTTTCTGTGTTGTCCAATATATCCTTGAGCCTATCTTACACTCAGTAGTTTGTGTCTTCCACTCCTCCACCCCTATATTGTCCCTCACCCCCTCTCCCCACTGCTAATCACTAGTTTGTTGTCTATATCTGTGAGTCTGCTTCTTATTCTTATATTCACTAGTTTGTTGTATTTTTTAGATACCACATGCAAGTGATATCATACATTACTTTTCATTCTCTGTCTTATTTCACTTAGCATAATACCCTCTAAGCCCATACATGTTGCTGCAAATGGCAAAATTTCATTCTTTTTTATGGCTGAATAGTATTCCATTGTGTGTGTGTGTGTGTATATATCACATCTTCTTTATCCATTCATCTGTTGATGGACACTTAGGTTGCTTCCATATCATGGCAATTAAAAATAATGTTGCTATGAACAGTGGGGTGCATGTATCCTTTCAAATTAGTGCTTTTGGTTTTTTCAGATATATACCCAGGAGTGGAATTGCTGGGTCATATGGTAGTTTTATTTTCAGTTTTTTGAGAAACCTCTATACTGTTTTCCACAGTGGCTGCACCATTTTACATTCCCAACAAGAGTGTATAAGTGTCCCCTTTTCTCCACATCTTCGCCAACATTTATTATTTGCTTTCTTTTTGATGATAGTCATTCTGGCAGGTGTGAGGTGATATCTCATGGTGAGTTTGGTCTGCATTTTCCTGGCAATTAGCAATATTGAGCATCTTTTCATGTGCCTATTGGCCATCTACATTTCCTCTTTGGAAAAATCTCTATTCAATTCTTCTACCCATTTTTTAATTGGGATGTTTGATTTTTTGATGTTGAGTTGTATGACATTAATTTTCAATGTTTCTCAGGCTCTTTCCCTCTCTCTTCTCCTACTGGGACCCCTATAATGTGAAAGTTGGTGTGTTTAATGTTGTCCCAGAGGTCTAATGTTTTAAACTGCTAAACATACATTAATTTTGCTATTTTTAAATTTCCGAATACATTTGTAACTCACAGCATGAGAGTTTTTTTGTGACGTTTTTAAATGTCATGGGAGAATAATAATTTTTCCCATTGATTTTTTTTTTTTTTTGTGGTATGTGGGCCTCTCATTGTTGTGGCCTCTCCTGTTGTGGAGCACAGGCTCTGGATGAGCAGGCTCAGTGGCCAGGGCTCACAGGCCCAGCCGCTCCACGGCATGTGGGATCTTCCCTGACCGGGGCACGAACCTGTGTACCCTGCATCGGCAGGTGGACTCTCAAACACTGCGCCACCAGGGAAGCCCTCCTATTGATTATTAAGATTACTTAGTACAGTTTCAACTTGCATGACCACTTTTGGGGCCCTGCACTGCTATGCAAAGCAAGGAATGAAACATATATTATCAATCCATTATTTTCCATTTTTGTTTTAGCTCCCTAATCTAAGCCATCATCAACTCTCAATTTGATATATCTAAAGATCTCCACACACTCCTTCTTCCTTTCTCAGTTCCAACCCCTCCTCCACAGGGTATCCAGATTGAGCTTTGACCAAAGTAAATCTGTTGATACCACATTTATAACACTGAAACTAAAACCATGCCCCTCTTCATAATTCCCTTCACTTACAATGTCAATAGGATGCCCCCCAAAATTGGCATAGCACAAAACTTCTTCCCACTTTCCTCATTTCCACCAACAGGGGTCAAAAGTTCATACACATTAGGGTAAGACCACCCCTCCTTCCATGAGTGTCCAAAGAAAACCCCAAGCCCTGAGACTAAAACCATGCATCTTCAGGATTCTCACCTCCACTGATGTAAATCAGGAGAGAACCTCAGACTTTTCATATTTTCTGAAACTCAGTCTTGCCACCTTTATCTGTCCTGAGTTCACTAGGACTTATTTTTTAATTTGTCCACAAATGAAACTGCTGGCTTGGGAGTCATCCTACATCTCCTAGAATCTCATCCCTTCTCTACTTCATATTGCCCCCCTTCTATCACTCTTGAGACCCTTCCCCTATGCTCTCTGGAGAGAAGTCTCCTAGATCCTGAGTCTTTTCCCTAAAGCCTTCTTCTTGCTCTTACAGAAGACACTACTTTACCTGCAACTTTCTCAATTGATGTTTTTTTTTTTTTCATTTGTTTGTTTTTTTCTGTTCCCCACAGACTTAATCCACTAGGTTGGTGTCCTCCTTATTCCTTGGTTCCATTTCCAGACAGCTCTCTCTCCTTTCTCCCTACAAATTAGCTTTAAATCCATCTCATCTGAGTCTCTCCATGACTACTCTCATTCTACTGTACTACCAATCCTTCAATAGACTCTCCCATCTTTTAAACTTTTGACTCATGGGCTCTTCAACCTACTCTGGTGATTTTCTCAACGATTTAACTGTAGTTTCTCTTTCTGACACCTGGACATTCAGTTTCTTGAATTCTTCTCCTCTATTCAACTCATCATTCTCTTTACCTCACTCACTCCCAGAAGTAGATTGTAGAATTTGTCATTATCTATAATATCAGACCCTTCATAATCTTAATTTGATTTGTCCTGTTCTCTGATCACTACATTCTATCTTTCTAGCTCATTGTACCAAATATTTCAATAATTTCAATCTTGTTGAAACTTTTTTATTTTCCATCATTCCCTCCAGATTCTTTCTTTCCTGCTTACCAACATCATGTTCCACAATCAATCATTAGAATCACTACCTTTTATATACACTCTACTTTTTTACTCCTCCCTTGCTTTTTTTTGTACTCTTTTGGCACAGTAACTAACCAATTAAATCCATCTTTCCACTTATTCTATGTTTGTCCCAAGGAAACTGAATATGTATGGAGAAAAACGCACAAAAATTCTGACTGGTCTTATTTCGTAGTCATGATTATAGATATCAAGCTGAGTCTGAAGACTGCTGTTCAGAGTCATACCTTAATTTCTATGCCCTTCACTCTCCTAATGTCCTAAGTGTTAATTTCACATCTTCTTATTTCCCCGTAAGCCTCAAGTAACTTTTCCATAAACTCGTTATTAATGAACTTTCTTCGCTGTGAAAACTGCAGGTAGCTGGAAGAATTTCCCCAACTCTCACTATCAGATCTACCCAACTACCAGGACGTGTACCCATATCATCTGTCCCAAATCGAGTCAGGCTCACAACATTGTCACTGAATCCCTCCTCTTCCCCCTACTCTAAAACTTTGTTCCAAAAATGTGTCTCTCTTTCCTAATATCAATTTTTTCTGTTAGAGCTTTTAATTATTATCATACAAATGTGTTATTAGTCTCCCCGTCTTTACAAAAGAAAGCAAAACAAACATTTTTATTGATTCATCTTTTCCCATCTGCTACCTTCCCATTTATTTTCTGTATCTCTTTGAAGGAAACTCTTTGAAAATACAATACTTATTCACAGTGCTATTTTAAAATTTTCTCCTTCCATTATTTAAAAAACATTCCAATCAAACTTTCACTCCAATTACTTCATCAGGCTGGCTCTTGCTGTAACCACCAAGATACTCCATGCTACTAAATCTGATGGTCTGTTCCCAATCTTCAATTTGTTTGATGCTTTGATCTGCTTTCTACATCATAGGAGATACATTTTCTTCACATTTCTTTTTTTACATTTTCTTCACATTTCTTTCTTTCTTTTTTTTTTTTTTTTTTAACTTGGCCATGCTGCAGGGCTTGTGAGATCTTTATTCCCTGACCAGGGATCAAACCCAGGCCCCAGCAGTGAAAGTGCCAGGTCCTAACCACTGGACTGCCAGGGAATTCCCCATGTTTCTTCTATAATTCTACTTACGTTTGGTTTTCTTCTCAAGTCATTGGTCACTCCTTTCAATTTCCTTTGCTGCTCTATTCTCCTTCATTCTGGAGGGCCCAGGATCTTCTTTTATTTTATATCTAAAATCACTCTGTTAGAGATGTATCTCATTTGTTGTATAGCTTTCAATACCATCAATTCAGATTTTCATAACTATCACAAGCAAAGACTTGAATTTATATATCCACCTGCTGGAGATATTAGTAGATAACTCATAATTAACATTTCCTGGGATATCTCAAAATTAACATGCTCAGACCTGAATTCCTGATCTCACACATACTGCCAAACCTTCTTCACACAGTCTAATGCACATACATTAATGGAAACACTGTTCTTTCCATTTTCAGCTTAAAAACCTAGACTTCTATCTTTCATACTCTACACCTAATTTATACAAAATACTGTTGAGTCAATTTTCAAGTCCCATTAAAAATTGGACAGCTCCTAACCTCTTACATTGAAATCAAATTCTCAAGTGGTTTGCTACAATAGTTTCCTAACTGGTCTGCCTGCTCTACCTTCTCCCTTTCCCAGCAATCAATGTAACCTTTAAAAAATGTAAATCAGGGCTTCCCTGGTGGCGCAGTGGTTGAGAGTCCGCCTGCTGATGCAGGGGATACGGGTTCGTGCCCCGGTCTGGGAAGATCCCGCATGCCGCGGAGCGGCTGGGCCCGTGAGCCATGGCCGCTGAGCCTGCGCGTCTGGAGCCTGTGCTCTGCAACGGGAGTGGCCACAACAGTGAGAGGCCCGCGTACCGCAAAAAAAAAAAAAAAAAAAAAAAAAAAAAAAAAAAAAAATGTAAATCAAATGATTTTACTTCTCTCTTTTAACCTTGCTAATAGATCTCCATGTCAGTCAAAGTAAAAACCTAAGCCTTTCTAATTCCTTTCAAATACATGATCTGCTCTTCCTCTTTCTTCCTTCTCTCATTAACTTCTGAGCTCATATTATGTTACTACCCCAGCCTATTCTGCTCGAGAATTACAGGCTCCTTTGCTTGTTCCAGGGCACAACACATATCCCCCATCTGATAGCTTTTACACTGGCGTTTCCTACTGTCTGGAATGCTCTCTCCATGCCAACTCAATATTCTTTTGACTTTCTCCCAACCCAGTTTCAAGTCTTTATTCAAATCTCATCATCCCAATGAGGGCTATCCTGACCACTATTTAAAATTGTTACTCTCTCCCCTTACCAGCGTTTTTAACCCTTCACATAATTTAAGCACAGTACCTGAGCCATAGCAAATGGTCAACAAATATTTCTAATGAAAGGATTAAAGCCATTAAAAATTTTTCCAAAATTCAAACTGTTAAATCAGTTCATTTGTCATGTTCTTAAAGTAGTTGCCTTGGTTCCCAAACTCAACTCACACTCTATCTTCCTAACTTACTTGGTTTCAGTCACTCTATCTTTCAGGTTCTTGAACACACCAAATTCTTTTTCATCTCAGGATCTTTGCATCTGCTATTCCTTTGCCCAGATCATTATTTTCTTGATATATTTCATTGTGTAATCCCCATCTTTCTACCCTCAGCTTTAATGTCACATTTTGAGTTATTTTCCCTGGCTCTCCTATCTTAAAATTAAACATCTATGTTATTCTACATCATAATATCATATTCTCTGTTTCTTTGGGGCTCATTTTTGAAAATTATTCATTGTATTTCCTCTCTAAAACAATACAAATTCAATTATTTGAAGACATAGTTTGCTTGTTCAAAGATGCAGACCCTGCATTGAACACAGTTTCTGGCAAATCATAAACCCTCAATAAATGCTAGTCTTTAGGTTAAAAAAGAAACACAAACAAAACAGAACATTTGGGGAGATCAACTATGGTGTGACCTGTTGCTCTTCCTCAGTCTTGTCCAATCAGAGCTTTGGGCCTGGAACACTTCTTTATTTAGAGATAAAAAGCCCTCACCACCTGAGAAGTGCATATGTCCATGTGTGGGAAAATCCTTCCCTGTTTCAGGCTGAATGCATACTCTTTTGTTCTACCTATGTGTAGTCATCATATGGCCCCTGGTCAACTCCACTACTGTATCTGGACCCTATGCGGTTACCTGAGGGGATGGGAGTCCTTCTACTATAGCACAAGATGCATGTGTGCCAGTTGCCTTGCATCAGCTGTTGGGAGGGACCCACTGACCATGGGGGACTGTTGCCCACTATTGAAGCTGGCCTTACTCTGTCTTTTATCTATGGGTGTAAAGCATAGTTTCATCCAGGGCTTAACTTTATTTCATTTATTTTATTGTAGATAGAGTCTTACCTTGGCATTGATAAACATTACAGGTTGTATCCACTGGACAGAACAGACCACAATGTGTGACTCATGAGTTAATGACATCAGTTTGAAGGCAGTGTAGAATAGAGTATGAGTGTAGCTATGCTGTCAGAATGCTTGGGTTTCAGTTCCAGTTCATGTGATTACTGTAAAGTGACCATGCATTTGGGTTTTTAGGACAGTCTCTGATTATGCTTGCCTAACTCATTTTTCTATTATGAATCCACTTACACTCTCAAAAGTGTTCCAAGTTGGAAGGAAACTTATATGCCCTCCATCCCAAAGTAAGAATCTTTTCCTTGGGTCAAACCTTTCTTTTCCCAGTTTCTTTACTTGGAAAGTAAAGATAAAAAGGATACCTAACTCCCATAGATTTTGAGAGGATTAAGTAACCATACATAGCATATATGGAGAGTATATAATTTGTGTGTGTATTTACTGTACACACACACACACACTATATGAAGGTCAAAGAACTTAGACCAATAGTTGCCATATATTGTTGACAAATTATACTTTTTTAAAAATTATCTTCATGAGTCCATTTAATACAAAGTTTGTAGAAATACATAAATATACATGTTAAAAAACAAAACTTCATCTAACAAGACAGATGGATTAGTTGCTAATCATTTCCTTTACAAAAGGATGAAGCACATTGTTCATTTACACTGGTGTTTCAGTAATATACGTCTTAATGATTACCTACTTGTTTAGGGGTAGAAACACCAGGAGATAAACTACTAAAGTATTCCCAATAATATTGTCAATCAGAATAGGCAAAGGTTTTTCTCTGGGTATATAATATATATCAATAGAAAAAAATTTGTTCAGATGTACAAAAACTCATTTAAATGTCCATTATATGTTTGTTGTATAACCCTAGTTTATTTTACTGTCTTTTTGTTACTCAAAAACGTGTTCCTTATAAGAACTTGTTTTGCAAATTTTTCTATTCTTATTATTTAATTTTTAATTTTTATTTTCTACTAAGAATTACAAGATCTGTTTACTTAGTATATTTATTTAAATCACATAACTGGAATTATCATTATACTACAACACAAGAAAAAAAATACTGTTCATTTGACAAAAAAGGTTAGAAACTAAAAATTCTTAACATCCAAAAGAGAACACAATTAATTTTAATAAGCTAAAGTGCAACAGTAAGGCGAAAAGACAAGATATGTGATAAGCAGCTGTGGGACCTAAAGGTCATCACTAAACATGATTCTCATTTACCCTTTTACTTTTAGTGTCAGGATCTTGTTCTGGTAACATAAGCCCTTGAGATTTCTCAAGTCATCCTTCTGTATTGAGCTACCTTGCTAATTTAAAAGCCTTAGTGATTATGTTCTGTTATGATATTAATGGAAAGGTCAATGAATTCATGAAAATACTTTTTCTTTTTGGTTTTATGACACTTGGAAACTTTTCTCCTTCTACAATTTTCAACAAGAAACTGATCATATGGGTCATTTTGCATAATAAATGAACATAAGCAGTCACCATTTGTGATAATGTCACTTTCTCTGTCACATACTGAATGGGCAGAATGGGGATATCTGGATTGTTTGATACATATTCTTATTTTTAATATAAACAAAAATTTTAATGGAGGTAGAAGAAAGTATTTTTAATAACACAAGTTACAACTTAAAAGATGAAAAGGTTGAAAATTACCTTCAAAATCTTGTATTAAGTGCTGACATAGTGACTGCTAATATCTTTCGGGAATTCTTTTAAAGAGTGTTTTACATTGAAATTGTCTCTATGTATGGTGCCTGAAGAAAAATAGCAGAAACAAGAACTAGAGAAGCTTGAGGTAATATAGTAAAGGAATGTCAATAATGCAGAATATAAAACAGAAAAAAATAATATCATGCAATGCCATTTCTGGCATAGATCCAATTCTGTAAGCCATAATAATGTTTTTTATATTTTCTCATCTACCACACTAAGATATTAAAAGACAGATTTCAGTATTTTTCTCATTATGTGACAAGAGAAATGTCATTCACATGGAGCCAGAGCAAACTTTCTTAAGGTTTGATCACATAAAGCAGTGGAACCCCTCCCCATATTCATGCCTATATAATAATAAAAGGTCATTTGTAGAAGCTATCAGTGTAGATATTTTGTGATTTTTGTGTGCATATTAATTATTACTTAAAACAGAGTTTGTGCACCAAAGCAATTTTGAGAACTTAGTCTGCACTTTGATAATAGGTTCTTCATTTCACTTTGTGTAGATCCAAAATCAAATTAAATTTTATTCAAACAAGTGTCAGTATATCTAAGGATAAGTTTTGGCTAAACACCTTTATGGCCAATATTTATAAAGTCCAAGACTCTTGAGATACATTTTATCATTTAATCAGCAAATGATTACATGGTATAGTTTACCACTTTTCCTAATATGTTAACTTCATAGCTAATCAAATCAGTGTTTCTAGCCTGAATTCACACTATTTGAGTGCCTGAAATCACTCAAGTAGGCTGGTGGTTCCCAAAAGAGAAAAATCTAAATAAACTGAAAATCAACCCTGGAACCCAGCTGCACCCAGCAGTGAGCTGGAACCAGCCCTGGGAACCCCTGGGCCACAGCCCTGCCTACCAACAGGCCAGTAAGAGATATGGGACACCATGCAGCCCTCAGCTAGCCACCCTGGGATCCAGGCCCACCCATCAGCATGATAACAACAGCTTCAGGACACTCTGAACTCTGCAGCTACCCATGTTAGGAATTGGCTTCACCCAGCAGTGGCCAGTGGCCTCCACACAAGACAGGGCTTGACAACCAGGGGCTAGCCATATGGACACTAATGGACACCAGCTCTGGTACCCTAGCCCTACCCACCAGCTGGCCAATACCAGCTACAGGACCCCAGGCTCTATGACCAGAGATTCTAGGACCTGGTTTCACACACCAGTGGGCCAGTACTATCCGCTGGGCCTAGCCTCATGCACCAGTGGATAGACACCAGCACCTGCTCACATTGGGCCATAGTCCTGCCCAAAAGTAAACCAAAACCATCCATAGGACGCCTGTGACCCCTCAGACAGGAATCTGGGATTCAGCACCACCAACTAGCAAGTCATTACCAACTCTGAGACATCCTGAACATCATGGCCATCTGAGTCAGGAACAAATCACACCCATCAGTAAGTTGATACTAACTCCAGGGTCCCAGCCCACCAGCCAGCCACTCCAAGACCAAATCTCACCTACCAGTGGGCCAGTACTAGCCCCAAGACCTCCCAGGTCTCATGACCCAGCTTCAGCAGCCAGTTGGCTAGCATCAGAACAGGTACTCCTCCGATCATGAAGTAAGCCATGCTAGGATCCAACCCCATCCACCAGGGTCTGGCAGCCTCCATATAAGGCAGGGCATAGCAATCAACCAGACCACGGATAGACACTCCTACCTGCACATCCACAGTAGTCAGTCCACCATGACAGAAGGATCCATGCAGCCCATACAGAAGGCATTCTTAGAGCATCACCACTCTGGTGATCAGAGGAAAGTGTGTTGCTTGTTCCCATAAGATGTTTCCTACATAAGGCCACTTCTCCAAATGTGTACTAACATTTGCATTATAGTGGTTCCAGAAGGAGAAGAGAGAGAGAACATTTTTGAAGACACAATAGCTGAAAAGTTCCCTAACACCTAAGTCCAGGAAGCACAGAGAGCCCCAAACAGGATCAATCCAAAGAGGACCTACCAAAACACACTGTAATTAGAATTGCAAAAAATTTGATAAAGAGAGAATGTTAAAAGCAGCCAGGGAAAAGCAATAGTTATTTACAAGGAAGCTCCCATAATGTTATCAGCTGACTTTTTAGAAGAAATTCTGCAGGTCAGAAGGGAGTTGAACAATATATTTAAAGTGATGGAAATAAAAAACCTACAGCAAAGCTTTCATTCAGATTGGAAAGAGATATCAAAAGTTTTGCAGACAGGCAAAAGCTAAAAGAGCTCAACACCATCAAACCAGCTTGGTAAGACATGTTAAAGGGACTTCTCTCAGTGAAAGAAAAACGGCCACAACTAGAAATATGAAAATTACAAAAGGAGAAATCTCATTGGTAAAGGTAATTATGTAGTAAAAACAGTAAATCAACGAGGTACAAAGCTAGTAGGAATGTTAAAAGACAAAGTAGTAAAATTGTCTGTATCCACAATAAGTAGTTAAGGGATACACAAAACAAAAAGTTGTCAATATGATGTCAAAACAGTAAATATTTGTAGGGAAATTAAAAAGACAGGGTTGTTAAAATGCTTTTGACCTTAAAAGATCAGCAACTTAAAATAATCAAGTATATATTGAGATTGCCATACATAATCCTCATGATAGCCACAAATCAAAAATTTGCAATGGATACACACACACAAAGACAAATAATCCAAGCATAACACTAAAGAGAGTCAGCAAATCACAGGGAATAAATTAGATGAAGGAAAGAGGAACAAAATGGTAAGTAGTACATAAATATCAATAATTACTTTAAATGTAAATCTACTAAATTCTCCAAATAAAAGGCATAGAGTGACTGAATAGATACAAAAACAAGACCCATATATATGCTGCCTACAGGAGAGTCAATTCAGCTCTAAAGATACAGACTGAAAGTGAGGGGATGAAAAATATTTATTTCATGTAACTGGAAATGAAAAAAAAAAAAACAGGATAGCAATACTATCAGTAAAGCTGAAGGAGACAAAATTAATAGGCAGAAATCTGTTGTGTTTCTATAAATTACAATGAACAAAGAGAAATTAAGGAAACAATCCTATTTACGATTGCATCAAAAAGAATAAAAAACTAGGGCTTCCATGGCGGTGCAGTGGTTGAGAGTCTCCCTGCTGATGCAGGGGACATGGGTTCGTGCCCCAGTCCAGGAAGAATCCCACATACTGTGGAGCAGCTGGGCCTGTGAGCCATGGCTGCTGAGCCTGCGCGTCCAGAGCCTGTGCTCTGCAACGTGAGAGGCCACAGCAGTGAGAGGCACACGTACCGCAAAAAAAAAAAAAAAGAAAAAAAAAAAAGAATCAAAAACTAAATAACTCCAACTAAGGAAATAAAAGACCTGTACTCAGAAAACTATAAGACACTGATGAAAGAAATTGAAGATGACACACAGATGAAAAGTTATACTAAATTCACAGAATGGAAGAATAGATATTGTTAAAATGACCATTGTATCCACAGATTCAGTGCAATCCTTATCAAAATACTAATGGAATTTTTCACAGCACTAGAACAAATAATTCTAAAATTTCTATGGAAACACAAAAGACCCCAAATAGCCAAGACAATCTTGAGAAAGAAGAACAAAGCTGGAGGCATCACACTCCCTAATTTCAAACTGTACTACAAAGCTACAGTAATCAAAAGAATATGGTACTTGCACAAAAACAAACACATAGATTAATGGAATAGGATAGAGAGCCCAGAAATGAACACATACACATGTGGGCAATTAATCTATGACAAAGAAGGCAAGTAAACACAACAGGGAGAAGACAACCTCTCCAGTAAATAGTGCTGGGAAAACTGGACAACTACATGCAAAATAATCAAACTCTACTACTTTCTCATACCATATACAAAAATAAACTCAAAATGGATTAAAGACTTAAATGTAAGACCTAAAACCATAAAACTTCTAGAAGAAAACATAGGCAGTAAGCTCTTTGATATCAGTCTTAGTAATTTTGGGGGGGAAATGTCATATCAGGCAAAGAAAACTAGAGAAAAAATAAACAAATGGGACGGCATAAAACTAAAATGATTTTGCAGTTAGAAGGAAACTATGTAGAAAAGAAAAATGCTGCCTATTGAAATGGAGAAGATTTTTGCAAGGGATATATCTGATAAGGGGTTAATATCCAAATATAGAAAGAACTCATACAACTCAACATCAAAAACCAAACAAACAACCCAATTAAAAATGGATAGAGGATCTGAATAGACATTTTCCGAAGAAGCTATATAAATGGCCAACAGGGACATGAAATGATGTTCAACATCATAAATTGTCAGGGAAATACAAAGTCAAAGCTATCACCACACACCTATCAGAATAGCTTTTATCAAAATGATTGCAAGTGTTGGTGAGAGTATGGAGAAAAGGGAACCATCTGCACTGTTGGTGGGAATGTAAATTGGTTCAGCCACTATTGAAAACAATATGGAGATTTCTTAAAAAATTAAGAATACAACTACCATATGATCCAGCAATTCCACTTCTGAGTATTTATAAAACAAAAAACAGTGATTAGAAAACGTAGGAGCCCCTATGTTCATTGCAACATCATTTACAATAGCCAAGATACAGAAATAATGTAAGTGTCCATGTAAAGATGAATGGATAAAGAAGATGTGAGATACACACACACACACACACACACACACACAATATTACTCAGACATAAAAAAAGAATGAAATTCTATCATTTGCCAAGTGGAATAAGTCAGACAGAGAAAGACAAATACTGTATGATTTCACTTGTATGTAGAATAAAAAAAACAAAAACAAATGAAAAAACATAACAAAACAGAAACAGAGTTATAGATATAGAGAACAAACAGATCATTGCCACAGTGGAAGGGGGTAGGGGTAAAAAAGAAATAGGTGAAGGAGATTAAGAGTACAAACTTCCAGCTGAGGAATAAGTGTGTTATGAGTATGAAATGTATGGTGTGAATTATATAGTCAATAACTATACAATATCTTTATATGGTGATGTACTTTATCTAGACTTATCATGGTGATTATGTTGAAATGTATAAAAATCACTATGTTGTGTAACAGAAACTAACGTAGTGTTGCAGGTCAATTATACTTCAAAAAACACAAACTCATAAGAAAAGAGATCAGATCTGTGGTTACCAGAGGTTGGTGGTGGGGCAAGGGAGAATTGAATGAAGGCAATAAAAAGGTACAAGCTTCCAGTTATATGATAAATACGTACTAGGGATGCAATGCACATGATAAACATAATTAACACTGCTGCATGTTACATGTGAAAGTTGTTAAAAGAGTAAATCCCAACAACTCTCATTACAAGGAGAAGTTATTTTTTCTATTTCTTTACTTTTGTATCTACAGAGATATGGATGTGCACTAAACTTGTGATAATCATTTTATGATGTTTGTAAGTCAAATTATTATGCTGTACAACTTAAACTTATACAATGCTGTGTGTCATTTATATCTCAATAAAACTGGAAGAATAAAGTCACATTAAAAAAAAGAAAGAAAAAAGCAAGAGGATGCTATATGAAATGTTAGAAAAGAAGGTTTCCTGTGAGAAGGAACAGAATAGGATGAACTAAAGGTAATTTCAAGATAATAGGATTTGTGGGGTTTTTTTTGTTTTTTTAATAAGGTCAATGCATTTTTACTGTCTTTCAATTATGCAACTAAAATATTTTTGAAATGCTTTCTATCTACTAAAAACAGTGAAATATTATTTCTTTTTAGTTCAGAATTAAAAATTTGTTCTAAAGCACATGATCTTCTAGTGCAAGTCCACAGGTCTACTAATATTGTTAGACACACATAAGCATGTATCTAAATCGATGTTACTTCATAGAATGTAAACTTGAAAAGTAATATTTTCTAGATTTGATTCAATTATGATGACATGTAAATCCCTTTCATACCAGTATGCACTTTCATAATTAATTAATTAATTTTTAAATAACCATCAGTACAATCATTTTGAAGAACACTGAATGCTTTCTTCAATTTACATAGACTTTTGAATTACATTTTTGATACAAAAAATTACAATCTTTAATAATAAGTTGAATATTATCTCTTTCCTTTGTGGATACTAAAATAAAGACATTTAAAATTTCATCAGGACTAGACTCATATATTCATTAAAAATATGTAAAAGAACTCAGGAAATTCTTCCCATTACCTACATTTTCAATTATTTCATTTCTAAGAAATGACAAGATTTGAACTACCTATGACCACTATAACACAAAAAATGATTTTGCAAAAGACCTGATTATCAACTTTTTTTTTTAATTAGATGGATTTTCTACAAAGCTTCTAACTAAAAAGATACAGAAATGGTGCAAATGTAATGGGATGTAGGAGTACAGAGAAAATGTTTGATTTCTTCCAGGTCAACTTAAATTTCAAAGAAAGATTATTTTTAACCTCCAATTACATCACAGTTGTACCGTGAAAGAAAGAAAATGAAGTGCAATATCATAATTGTGTTACAAGCTAATAAAACACTAAAGTCACAAACATGGTATTCAAGATCTTCCTGAATTTAGGATAAATACTAAATTTTATATCTGATACGTTCCCTATTCATTTTGTTTCATCAGCCAAATCTTTAAACACAAAAATCAACATAAGTTACAATCTACTACTTTTGCAAAAATTTGTAACAAATAAACAGAATATTAGTACTGGCAGTTTACCTAATGAGATGCTGCTTCAAATGTGCAAGCTCGGCAAATGACTTGTAAAATGTCACTGGAAGTTAAAAGTAACAACATTTCATGAAAAGTTGCAGTAACCAGAGACTGAAAATGTCTTTACTCAATTCAAATTCCTAAACCTTTGCCTATTTGATAAGATGGTATAAGTACAGTCAAAAATAGGCACAGGGCCTCCCTGGTGGCGCAGTGGTTGAGAGTCCGCCTGCCGATGCAGGGGATACGGGTTCGTGCCCCGGTCTGGGAGGATCCCATATGCCGCAGAGCAGCTGGGCCCGTGAGCCATGGCCGCTGAGCCTGCGCATCCGGAGCCTGTGCTCCGCAACGGGAGAGGCCACAACAGTGAGAGGCCCGCGTACCGCAAAAAAAAAAAAAAAAAAAAAAATAGGCACAAGTTATGCTATAACATCTGATATTTTTCAAGAGAAAATTTGGGAGACCGATAAAGTGGAATACTGTTAATGATGTGATTCTGAGGCTGCTGTGGAAACTGCTTGATGTATTTTTACAAAACCTCCAATTCATTATTTATTTTATACCTTTCTAAGTCCGATTGGGTAGTGAAACAAAAGTGATGGCCTTAGTTTTATTCCACAGCAGAAGTATATGACTATTATAAAAAGAACAGAGTAGATTAGCCTGTGTTACTCCCTTCAGTTTGAGCTGCAAATCATTATAATTATTTCACTTACATCAACCAATTTATTCTTCTGCAACTAAAAGAGAGAATTTTTGCTTAATCTCATCTTGACAATTACATTTTGAAATGATTTAGGGACTCTCAGTGATGAAAAATTATACATTGATAATTATGAAGAAAGTATGACTGAAAATAATATTTTAAAAGGCTGAGAGTAACTCCTTTGGGTAGTTAAATCAATACCTGTACTATTTAATATATTAATGTAAATTGTTTAATATAAATTGTAACACTCCCATCCTCACCTCCATTTTGATAAGTATATTTGCTTGGTTTTTAGACCAAAGAAGACTTTGTAATAGTTATTACAAAAGATGGCAACTTACTAGATTATCTTATGACCAGAGGTCCTGTGGATATTCTACAGACTACAATAATGGAAATAATTTCTATTCACTTAATGCATTAGCTAAATTATAAGAGGTGCCTTAAAATGAATAGTAGGGGATATGTGAGAACATATATCTGAGTTTAGAATGCAGACACCAATAAAAGAAAAGCTTAATTAAATATATATATGTAAATAGTAAATTTTAGAAATCATAAGCCACATGACATTTAACCAATTATATAAATAAGGTAGTGGTTCAAACTTTGAAGGGTAGGACAAGAGTTTATTTACATTACATTTTTATACAACACTGTTTTCACCTATCTCAGCTCCTATTTCATTAGGTACAAAGAAAAAAAGTGGCTTTATTTTTAACAAGTCATAACTATGGGGGCTTTTTTTGAAGTACAGTTAATTTACAATGTTGTGTTAGTTTCAAGTGTACAGCAAAGTGATTCAGTTATACATATATATAGAATATATATATATATATATATATTCTGTTTTACATTCTCTTCCATTATAGGTTATTACATGTTATTGACTATAGTTTCCTGTGCTATACAGTAGGTCCTTGTTATTTATCTATTTTATATATAGTAGTGTGTATATTTTAATCCCAGACTTCTAATTTATCCCCTGCCCTTTGGTAAACGTAAATTTGTTTTCTATGTTTGTGATATCCTATTTCTGTTGTGTAAATAAGTTCATCTGTATCATTTTTTTAGATTCCACATATGAAGTTTAGTCCACATTTTGAGGCACTAAATCATACAACCAAATTACAATCAAGGCATCATAGCCAAATTTAAGTGATTAAAATCAGAAAAGGAATGTTTTATCTTTTCTTTCCAGGTGCCCATGATTAAATTGCCTAGATATTTGTAGTTGTCAAAAATTTAGCTAAAAACTGAATAATCTCTTATTTCTCAGAGGTAAGAAAAATCAAATAGTTCTACATTATTAGGCATTATTAGGCCCCAATAACTTTTGCAAGACTCATTCCTAATGTCCTTTCATTTTTATAAATAATGTCAATATTTGATAGTTTCATTAATCAGAGACAAAATCTTGACCACACATTTTAGAAGTGTCATGCTGCAAGTGGCATGTAGTTTTGGTGATGAATAGAATAATTTCCTCATGAGTACAAATTGAAATGAAAGCTGATAGAATATTAAAGCATTCGACTTTAAGTATATTTGGGAGATTAGTTTAGAGTTAATAAATTTGAAATTTAAATAATTTAAACCACATATATTCAATCATATAGACTGTGATTGTCAGGGTAAGGACTATAACACCAGTCTCTATATCAGGTATTAAGGCATCTTTCTAATATTGATGAAGCACAGATTAAGTGTTAGAGTTTGTACCCGAAACTGGGAGTATGAAATGATGAGAAAAACTATCTCCCTTTGCGCTACACAATGTTTTTGAAATATTCAGATGATTGACTGGAGAAATAATTATCAGTTGATTGTCTGTTAATCCTATAAAGAAAAAGTAACAAAATGACCAATTAAAAAAAATCAGAGAGTACGACAATCTACAGACCCAGATTCTATCTTTTTTTTTTTTTTTTTTTTTTTTTTTTTTGTAAAAGAGTTGATCCTCTACTGATTTTTGTTGACGATCCTCTGGTATCACTTGAAAGATTATAACTAGGGATAAGCTAAGTAAGCACAGTTAAAGAAGACTAAATAAGTGAGTTTGCATTCAACATTATCATTTCAAATTCTGTGCATTTTATTTTTTCCTCAACCATTGCCCAAATAGTTTGGACAGTCTTAGTAGGTCAGATTGTTTAAGCTATTTTAAGGGTAATAAGCAACAAACTCTTATTTTTCTTACCTTAAAATTTTTGATATTTCAGTCAACCACTTGTCACTGTGCACAACTGTGCATATGTAATTTTTATTGTAACTACTCATTCGTTAGAAAAATGCTTAATATCAAAGGAAACATCAAAAGGTGTTAATAATCTTTTATTATTTGTAGAAGAGAAATGAAAAATAATTACCTCCAGAATAATTCTCTAGATTTGCATTTGTAAACACTTAATATAAATTTTAAACAGTTGACAATTTTTAATTTATTCTGATTTCAAGGTAGATTTGACTTAAAATGTAGCTTAATATGAGGAGATGATGAGATATAGTGGGAAAAATACATAAGGATTCAGGACACCTTGGTATCAGACTCTGCTTATATCTAATTGAATGAATCTGGGACAGTCATTATTAATCTCTATTGCTCTGTTCTCTCTTCTGTAACAATGAGGCATTTGGACACATAATATTTCAAGCCCTTTCTTTCAGTATTTTGTCAGAAAATAGTACGTCTTCTTTTTCCAGAACATTCATTTATTGTTTGCATTTAAGTTCTAAATTATGCAACTGCAAATTTTTCAATATTAAAATGCAAATTAATTTTTCATGGCTTCCAATGAAAAAAGCAGGAGTTCTACCCTTCTTATTAGTTGCAGCAGTGCAAGCAGGTAAAACTATAAATAAACAGCCATTTGGTGCTTAACTGCAAGTTGGATTTAACTTTCTTGACATGATTGTGTTGCCAATAACCTAGCACTAGGGTGACTTACTGGGTTCCAGAGCTCAAAATGTTTCCATAGGCTGCCCATCTGTTGCTTAATTTTAATGATGCCTATGTACTTAAATAGATAATACTCTTCTACTGAAAGTGAAAGCAGGTCTTGTGCTTTTGATTTTACCAAAGTAAGTTTAAAGTTAGTAGAATATGGGCTGTTTAAGGAACTGCATTGATGCCTACTTGTGCTCAGTCATTTGTTGTCATATAGTGGCTTTTATGAAAGTAGATCAATACATTAAAAATAGCAATATAAATTTATTTTAGAATCTGAAATTCAAATAGAAATTTGAGGGCAATTAATTTTTTAGTTATTTTGAAATTGGGGGTAGAAAATTAATGCTCCCTCCATACAACTGAGAGGCCACACATTTTAAAACCAGTGTATATCATCAGTGAAACACAGCAACTGCATACATCTGAAACACTGAAATAGTATAAAAGAAAATGTAAATTTTCCTCAATGTTTAAAAGAAAGAAATAATTGTGCTCTAATTTTTCTCATGAAGAGCTTTAATTCTGATGAGCTCATTAATTTGCATTCCTGATAGATTTGTTGAACTTCGACTGATAGCAAGGCGAGTCAGTTGGGCAGCTGCTTGAGATGTCCAAACTAAGAAGAAATTAGAATAAATATGTCAGTGAAGTCAGCTCTCTACACAGGGTGCTTTACATAAACTGTGAAATTGAAATTGTGACTTACTCCCACATAGTATACAACCATATTTAGTGAGAGGAGGGGTAGGAAGCATCTCTCACTGGCACAGAAGTCACCATCATTAAAGATATGTAGGAAGTTATCTGAAGAATGCAGAATACAAAGATGCAGCAAATTATTAGCCATTGTGCTTATGTCTGTTCATGGATTAAGGTCAGCAAAATTCATCCTAAATGATCTTATATAAAAATTAAGTAGGTAACAAACAATGCCTTTTAGATACTATAAGACTACAAGATATTTCTTAAATTATAAGTAGGGAATTGACTCATATAGTCATATTAATCTTCAAGACATTGAAAGAGACCATATTTCCCCTTCTCTTTTAGCTAATGTATGCAAATTCATAATAAATTTCTGTTTATATTTTCTAGAGTATAGAGACTAGAATTTGTGTAACCAAAAATAAAATTTGAATACTTATATTCACTATATTTCTTGAAAGTCATAACTATGTGTACATATGTAAACAAATGCATGTGTATTTATGATTGTCAACTTATTGAACCAATTGAGTTTAGCTTTAATAAATGAGAACTTGAAAAAAGAGGTATTTACTTAAGTTGGTAAGATTACATTTCTACGCAGTGAGATATGAAGTAGAAAAAAATAAGAAATTTCAACAGAAGTAGGAATTTGGGAATAAGGTCAGACTTCTCAGCATATCTTGGTTAGAATAAAAGGAAATTGGATACTAAGCTCTGGAGAGTGCATGTTTTGGAAATAGATATGGAATTTTGAGAGAAATATTATAGAGTAAGTAAAAGCACTGAACAGAAAATGTATATGAAAATATGAAGTCTACAGCTGGACGCAACTCTAAATGACAATGTTAAGGGGAGTAACCTCAGGAAACTGCTGAATTAAACTGAGGGCAAGTAAAAACTGAACAAACTGGATTACTAGTTTCAGCTCCAACATGTCAAGAGCCTGGAATGTGTTACTCCTGTAATTACAACAAGAAAACTCTGGACAAACTGAGAAAAACAATGATTTATTTTAGACCCATCAGAGAACTGAGGTCGTAGGACAAATGTCTACTCTGAAACCTGGGGAGATGCAGCCAAGATCTGTTTACCTGGAGAGAAGCCACTGGGGACATCAACTGGTAGAAACACATAAAAGGTAATTTTTATGAGGCTAGAGGCTAAGTTTAGACAGCATAAGGCTTAGAAATCCATTGGGGATGCAATCTTAGTAGGGACCCCAAACTTTCATGAATTTCTCCTGGAATCCCATCAGGTTTTAGTAGAGAAAAATTGATACAAATTTCCCCTCATTGCTCTGGTAGGAGAAGGGGAAGAGTAATCATGGTTAGATCCTTCTCTATAAAGAGCTGTACTCTTCAGTAGAAAATATTTTGTGACACCCTTACCCTAACTGGGGGTATGTAAGTGCATTTCCTCTCCCATCCAGCCCCCTCTATCCTAGCTGTCCCATATAAGAGCAAAAAAAAACAAAAAACAAAAACAAAAACTCAGCTGAGGACTGGCTTTAAGGAAATAGATTGGGAAGGCCACAGACAAGGAAAGAAGTGGGAGTTCAGGGCAGGGTGTGGGAGATATATCACTGGAGAAACAGTTGTAATGAATACAGCCAAGAAAAATTCAGTGAGCTGAAAAATAGACCAGGAGAAACTTCATAACCTGAAACACAAAGAGAAAAATTATTTAAAACTGAAAAAAAAATAGAACATACAAGAACTATAGGATAAATTCAAAAAGGGTAACATGAATAATTGGAATGCCAGAAGTAGAAGAAATAGAAAAAAAAGCAGAAGAAATTATTTAAGTAACAATATCAGAGAATGTTCCAAAATTAATAACAGACAAAGACCCACAGATACTGGAAACTCAGGAAACATAAAGCAGAGTAAATATCTATACAAAATACCCCAGAAAAAAACAGCAATAAGAAAAAAGTTAGATATATTATATTAAAACTGCAGAAAAGCAAACATACACAAAGAAATCTTGAAAAAGCCAGAAGTGAAAATACCTATAAAGAAAAAAGGTTAAGAATTACAGTGAACATTTAATAGAAACCATGCATGCAAGAAGAGTAAAGTAGAACAACTGGACATCTATATGCAAAAAAATGAATCTGGACACAAACTTTATACCCTTCATAAAAACTAACTGAAAATGGATCTCGACCTAAATGTGAAGTACAAAATTTTAAAAGTTGTAGAAGATAACACAGGGAAATACCCAGCTGACCTTGTGTATTGCAATCATTTTTTAGATAAACACCAAGGACACAGTCTATGAAAGAAATGATGGATAAGCTGGACTTTGTTAAAATTAAAAACTTCTGCTCTGTAAAAGACAATATGAAGAGAAAGAGAACACAGAGCACAGTCTGGGAGAGCATATTTGCAGAAGATATATTTGATAAAGGACTGTTATCCAAAATATGCCAAGAACACTTACAATTCAACAAAAAGTAAACAAAATCTTGGATTAAAAAATGGGCCAGAGATATTAACAGAAACTTCACCAAGGAAGATATATAGATGACTAATAAACATATGGAAAGATGCTTTACATCATATGTCAACAGGGAAATGCAAATTAAGACAACAGTAAGATACCACTACACATCTGTTAGAATGGTCAAAATAATTTTGGAAGTTGATAAACTTGTGTCCTGTGGGCATATAGGTTAACAGTTCTGAAACTACTATACAAGTACAGTTGACTCCTGAACAAATTGGGATTGAACTGCACAAATGCACTTATATGTAGATTTTTAAAATAAATATATACTACAGTACTATGCAATCTATGGATGAAGAATCATGGATAAGGAGGGCCGACTATATAATTATACCCAAATTTTCAACTACAGGGAGGGAGTGCCCCCACTGCCCATGTTGTTCAAGGGTCGATGGTGCACTGGAGTTGAAAAAATAAGTAAATGAATGGCAGATGGTGGTAGTGGGTTTATCACTGTAAGCATGGGAGATAAGTAAAGAGAGCAGGCCAGAATGATCCATGAGTTGGAATAGAGTTGGACGCATGAGTATGAACTCATGTTTATCTTAACATGCCTACAAATTTTTATTCCATGTAGAAATATTTATAAATATGTGTATATACACTGGTCAGTACACACACATATATTCTCTTGCTCTGTCAGCTTAGAGGGCCTAGTGGTAGTAACAAGCACACCTAGAATTTAGATGTGTATTTTTAAACAGCATTCTCCAATGACAGGGGCCAGAGCTCCTCAGAAAAATGGGTGATTCTAGGTGTGGGGCAAGAAATATACAAGAAGAACTTGGAGTGACTTATTGCACCAGTAAGTAAGGAAGTCCTAAACACACACACACACACACACAAACACACTATAATGTGAGTCTGTCAAAGGAACACTGGAATCAACTAAAAGAGCTCCCAGTGACCAAAACTGGAAGAATTTGAGCAAAAAACTAAAGTAGTAATGGATTATAAGCCAAACTATGAAATAAACATCCATGAGACTATACTCATGATAATTAAATGATTGAGTAGATAAAGGGAATAGAGAAATCTCCCATGCAGAAGAAGGTCACATAATTTGTGGAGTTACTCCACCTTAAGGAGGTAGAGTTCCAACTACTGAATTGTGGCCTGTGCATAGTGACTTCCTTTCAAAGATTACAATATGGAAAGGAAAAGAAAAGCAACTTTACAGTGGAGAAACCTCACCAACTTTACCTAAGCCAAGTGATTACGGTCGACATTGATAGTAATGTCATGTTGATAGTGTGCACACTTGATATGTTATGATGAAAATGACATTTTACAAAAACACATAACCCTGGTCTAATCATGAGGAACACATCAGAGAAACCTAAATTTAGGGATATTTTATAAAGAGCCTGATTAGTATTCCTCAAAACTGTCAAGGTCATCAAAAACTAGGAAAGCCTGAGAAACTGTCTTAGCCAAGAGCAGGCTAAGGAAACATGATAATAAGACACTCTCCTTGATCTAACTCTAGTCAGACTTCTCCAAGCCCTGTATGCCTCAACCTTGGTGTCCATCCTTGTTGGGCCTCCATCTCTCAGTTATAAAAATAATCTTGAATCAGCTAGAAGGAATCTCCCAATAGCTGATCAAATTCCTCATCTTCTACCAACTGCCAAGGTGATATCTGATCACCATGGCCTTCCCTTAGCAAAAATTTTGTAAGGTCTGTTTAACCATAATCCCTCTTCTCCTTGATGTTTCCTCTTAGGAATCTTCCATCCACTAACTCCCACCTAGCTCCTTGGCTATAAATGACCACTTGACATGCTGCATTTATAACTGAATCTAATTCTATACTGAGGTCTCTTTTCTCCTATGGCAATTGTTCCTGAATAAAACCTGTTTTTGCCATTTAACTACTGCCCAGCTCTAGTTTTTCTTTAACAATGATTAAATGTAATATGATAAACTGGATGGAATCCTGGAACAGATAATGGACATTAGGTAAAAACTAAGGAAATCTTAATAAACTATGGACTTTAGTTAATAATAATGTATCATTGTTGGTTCATTAATTGTGACAAATATACTGTACTAGTATAAAATAGTATGTATAGTAATGTGTATGGAAATGTGTTATCTTTGAAAATTTTCTTCAAATCTAAAAGTATTCTAAAATAACAAGCTTATTGGGAAAACCCAACCAGCCAAACAACAAGCAAAATCAAACAAACAAACAAAAAAAAACCCTAAATGAAATTTGAGGTCATGTAGACCTGGGTTCTATCTCTTAAGTTAAGCCTCACTTTCTTCAGATGGAAATGGGAGTCATAATATATACATTTTTTGCAAGGATTTATTATTATAACCTTTTTAAGTGTCTGCATATACAATGATCAGTGAACGTTAATTACCTTTGTTTTTTTTATTTTCTTGTTTAAAAGTGATTGCAACTAATGAAATATAAAGCCCTCATAAAAGTTGATTCATGAACTTCTTAAGATACTTTTATCTTCCTACAAATTAAGATGACTGATTTGGTAGTATGTTTATTTTGTTAAGTCTACTTTAAAAGTAGGTGGATTCCCATAAATTATTCATGAAAGATACAACATATCTATAACAGCATTGCTATGCTTTAATCTTCTAAATTCCCTTGAGTATTTAGAATCACAAACTATGATTCTAATGAAATAAAACTCTATGGAAAAAAACTGAAAGAAAATATTCTAGAATGAGGAGTAGAAAGAATGATTAGGCAGTTGGGAAGCCAACAAAAGGAAAAATCACCAATTTCACATTTTTAAATATAGTACTGCATGGAAGCTGTTAGTCTTAGAATGGAGCAATGTAGTGGCAACTATATTATTTTATTTGTTAAACAACATTTTATTGATTCCAAATTTTCAGACATGTGCTAGAAAATTTAGGTGCACTCTACTTTTAATTTGAGATGAAATTAAAATGTTTACTATGATAACCTATATGAGAAAAGAATCTGAAAAAGAATGAATATATATATATGTATAACTGAATCACTTTGCTGTACACCTGAAACAAACACAAAATTGTAAATCAACTATACTGATAAAATTGTTTTTAAAAAACTTACATACTGGAAAACCTGGTTCACAATTGATGTTCAGCATTTGATTTATTAGAACTCTGTTCTCACTTGACCTCACCCAAATGCTCCTCCTGCTGCATTCCCCACTTTACTGAAAGATTCTACCATCCTAAAGTGCCCTATCTAGAACACACTTCCCCACTCTATTTGCCTTTCTATGAAATACAATTCTACACCAAGTGTTCCCAGTTTTTCTTTTTATATATCTTCTAAATCTTCAATATGCTATATGAGAGCCAATAGTTGCTTGTGTCTATTGGCACCTGAAATGAGGCCAAATCAACTAAAGAACTGAATTTTAAATTTTATATAATTTTTCTTCTTTTAAATTTAAATGTTTAAATGGATGCTTAAAAGTTCTGGTCATTCAATTTCAACGTGTCAGGGGGTGTTTCCCCATACCACTAGCAATTTTCCCTACTGCAGTTAGGTGTTGTTAAAAATAAGACAAAGACCCAAAATGGAGTTGCTTATGCTAAGCCCCACATCACCAAACCAAAACAACGTAGTTTCAGCTCTCCCAGTAGTAGAATCATAAACCAGTCAATCAGGAATTTCCTGATCAGCACTAGTTCAGTAACCTGACTGATAGATCCCTCCTATGCCCTAAAGCAAAGAACCTTGCAATGACAAACCTGCTTTCTTGTTTTTCATATACTCCATTTTTCCCACTCCCTTCTGCTTATAAAAGTCTTTCACTTTGTACAGCTCCTCAGAGTACCTTTGTATCTGCTACATTTGATGTTTCTTGATTCATGAATCATTGAATAAAACCAATAAGATCTTTAAATTTTACTCAGTTAAATATTGTTTTTTTTTTACCTCTGTCCAACAATTCAACTCAATTCTGACACTATCTGGAGACTACATCAGATCCCACAGGTTAAGGGCTCATTCATACAAGACTTACCTTCACCCCCCCCAACTTCCCCTACCCCAATTCAGATGCCAGTAAGAAGTCCAGATTGTCACTTCTGCTTCTGACCTATGAGCTATAGAATGAAGGTTCCCCAGACCTCCTCCTGGGATTTGAGTAATTTGCTAGAATAGCTCACAGAGATCAGAAAAAAAAAAGAAAATTTACTTACTAGATTACCAGTTTTTTATAAAAAGGCTATAACTCATTTATAGCCAGATGAAAAGAGCACAGTATGAACAGAGCACAGTGTGGGGAAGGGGTGTGGAGCATCCATACTCTCTGAGACTGTTATTCTCCTGACTCTCCATGTGTTAACCAACACTGAAGCTCTCAGAACCCCATTATTTTGGGGTTTTGTGGAGGCTTCATTACATAAGCCTGATTCATTAAACCATTGGCCATTGGCTTTCAATTCAACCTACAGCCCCTCTCCTCTCCATGGAGGTCAGGGAGGTGGAACTGAAAGTTCCAAGCATCTAATCACATGGTTGGTTCTCCAGGATACCAGCCACCTACGTTAGCTGTGATCCAAAATTTACCTTATTAACATATCAAGAGACACCTTTATCATGCTCTAATTTTCAGTTAGGAAATGTCAAGCATTATTGAATCTCTATGCTACAAACAGGGACAAATACTGAATATATATTTCTTAATATAAATCACAATACTCATTTCATTTATTAGAAAATATTAAGTATGTTTTGAAGAGCTAGGATATATGAATATATTTTTTAACTATAAGTTTTATAAAATCTATGTATTGATGTGGTATTTCTGATAAATATTTAGTGTCTGAATTGAGATGTGTTTTGAATACTTAGTAACAAAAATATATGTAAAATATTCTTGAGAATTGTTTTGTATTGATAACCTGTGAAAATATTATATTTTAGATTAAATATAATATTATTATTAAAATTAATTTTACTTGTTTCTTTTTCCTTTTCCAATGTAGCCACAAGAAAATGTGAAATTACATAAACATTGCAACATATTTCTATTGAAATGTGCTGTTCTAAATTATTTGCTTATCTCCACTACCTCTCTCAATTCCCTGACCCAGGATGCATCACCTCTACTCTGGTATTTTCACTCTAGCCTCTTAAACTTTCTCTGCTTTCAGTGTTGAACACCACCTCCCATCAATGTATTTTTCCCTCACCTCACTTTACTTTCTCCTTCATAGAGTTGAGATAATCAAACTCTTTATTTCATAGCAATACAAGTTTCCAATTTTGATTTATTTTAAACAGTGATCTTCCTAACATGAAAATCATATTACATTGCTGATTAAAACTCTTTTATATCTAAGCCTATAACCTGCTATATTTCTCATAATCTTACCCTGTTTATCCCACCAGTCTCATTTCCAACACCTACTTCCAAACCATATTTCATGTCCCAATCAAACTGGTTTTATATAAGTTCTATGCTTTCGTTTGCATTTGGATCTTTTCATGCTCTATTATTCCAACTATATTTTTCATAATTTTACCCCCAATGCCAAAGCAATTACAAGGATAAAGCAGCAGACACTACAAAGTAGTTGAGTAAATAACAAATGACTACTATACTAGAAATAAACAATTCTAGGAACTTAGTTACTACATAAATATATTTCCTGTAGTAGAGGATAGGTAATTTTGAAATCATTATTTTTTGCAGAGATTACAAATTATATTAAACACCTTTAAAACAGCCGATTGTGATACTAAGCAGTTTCACTGAAGTCAAACTGCTGATCTTTTCCTTCCTAAAATGTTTTAATTTTGAACTTTCAATTGTTACTTTGTAAAATATTCAAAGCATAACCTGGAAAATCTTCAAAATATCTTAGCAGTTTGCTTTAGAACCTAGGGGTAAAATAAAAATTAACTTCAAAGCAAATTAGCAGTTTTTCTCATCTATTCTCATCAAAGAAAGTGTGGGAGGATTTTAGCCCCTCTGAGAGCATATATTATAGTTCATTATGCAAAAAAAAAAAAGGTAAAAAAAATGAACCAGGAACAATTAATATGTGAAGTTAGTACTCTGCAAAACAGTATTAACACTGCAATATGTTGTTGTTTTTTTTTTTTGTGGTACGTCGGCCTCTCACTGCTGTGGCCTCTCCTGTTGCGGAGCACAGGCTCCAGGCACGCAGGCTCAGCGGCCATGGCTCACAGGCCCAGCTGCTCCATGGCATGTGGGATCTTCCTGGACCAGGGCACGGGCCCATGTTCCCTGCATCAGCAGGCGGACTCTCAACCACTGCGTCACCAAGGAAGCCCTGCAATATGTTTTTTATATGTATTTTCTAGTGAAGGCATTTCAAAATTTAAAATGTGCTACACATATATTATTACTAAATTTTTTCTTATTATGTCACTGACATGATTCAAACTTCTATAATCTTTTCCCAAGAACATGAGCAAAGATATCCCTTCCCATTTTTCTAGGTTCCTCAGTGCTGTAAAGGAAATAAAAGGTAAGTGGTAGAATTAGAATAGCAGAGTTAATTATGTTAGAGGTGAAAATACCAAGATTAAAAATGATACACTGTAGAAGTTGTTAAGACCAAAACAACTTCAAGAGTCTCTCTCCTCAGTGTCTTAGTACTCCCATTTCTTAACAATTTAGAATAATATAATTATAAGATAATAGAACTAAAATTAATTTTGCATGTTACCTAGCACAGTCTCCAACCTAATAAAATAGCCTCTTCACAATGACAGAAAACAATTGTGTCTACTTTTGAATTGTGTCTACTTTTAAAGAGCAGACAATCTGTTTAGGATCACTCTAATGGTCAGAAATTAGACATGGCCCTAATTTTGCCATTTGAAAGTAAACAGAATAAATCTGATCTCCCGTATGACAAGCTATTTTTTTTTTAATGTTTATACCACTCCTTCCACAAAATATATTTCTAGTCTAAGGTTTCCTACTTCCTTCTATGATTTTTCAAAATACATAGTTTTCACAAGTTCCACAATGTTCAGTCATTTTCTGCATACACTTTAATATCATCATTATTAAATTTAGCATTCTAGTGCTTACCTATCTTGGATATTAGCTGACACTTATGTTTTTTTTAACTGGGTGATATAAATATGTTATAAATCTTTTAATGTAATATTTGTCTTAAATTAAGTAACACTAATATTATGGAATACCTGTTCTGTATAAAATATTATGCTATATGTCAAAGGAGATAGGAAAGAGTCAGAAAGAAAATGAAGATACCTTGAAGCTTTAGCTCCTATTCATCTAGTAGTGTCTTAAAACATGCTGGACTTTTGCATCAGAACTGTAGAAAATAAATAGTTCTAAACCATAATTTATATTATGTATAAAAAGTGATATCACATACCCCACTTACATCACTGAACAGATCACCAAGACAAAAAATCCATAAGGAAACACAGGCTTTAAACAACATTTTAGATAAGATGTACTTAATAGACACATACAGAACATTTTGACCAAAAGCAGCAGAATACACATTCCTTTTCAAGTGCACATGGAACATTCTCCAGGATAGATCACATGCTAGGCCACAAAACAAGTCTTGGTAAATTTAATAATACTGAAAACATATCAAGCATCATTCTGAACCACAATAGTATGACACTAGAAATCAAATACAAGAAGATAATTGCAAAAAATACAAACACATGGAGGCTAAACAACATGCTACTAAAAAAAAAAACAAATGGGACACTGTAAAATCAAATACACAGTAACCCAAAAATCTATGGAAGGGAGGCAAAGCAGTTCTAAGAGGGAAGTTTATAGCAATACAAGTCTACCTGAGGAAATAAGAAAAATCTCAAATAAACAACCAACCTTACACCTAAAGGATCTAAAAAGAAGAGCAAACAAAACCCAATGTTAGTAGAAGAAAATAAATAATGAACATCACAACAGAAATAAATTAAAGAGAGACCAAAAAAATAATTTAAAAAGTCAATGAAACAAAGAGTTTTGGCTTTTCTTTTTTGTGGTACGTGGGTCTCTCACTGTTGTGGCCTCTCCCATTGCGGAGCACAGGTTTCAGATGCGCAGGCTCAGTGGCCATGGCTCACGGGCCCAGCCACTCTGTAGCATGTGTGATCTCCCCAGACCGGAGCACGAACCCACATCCCCTGCATCAGCAGGCAGACTCTCAACCTCTGCACCACCAGGGAAGACCTCTGATTATTCTTTTTATTCTCAATTCCAGTAAACTTTTATTTCTCTGAAGGAAAAACTGGCATATACTAGGTGTACATATGTTCCATTATTTTTTTAAATTATGCTTTATTATTTGACCTACATGCTATTTATGATTGAAAGTTAGAATAGAAATAAAAGTATAATTTAGCTTTAATTTAAACCTTTATTGTTAGCTTTCCATACTCTGTGATTATTGATTTATATACAGCAAACAAGAAAAGAGAAAATAGCTGAAGAGAATTAATGAGAAGAGGACAAAAAAATACACACAGACACACATGAAGAAGGTAAATATATTTCAGTGTCAATAGCATATCTTATAATATGTTACAATATATACTATATATTTTATTTTATATAATGTATATTATAAAATAAATTATATAATATATATTATATTATAATTATAATATATAAAGAATATATAGAATATGTTCTATATATTATATATTTATATATTATATTATATAAATTACTGTTAAATACCTTGATATGTTTTATATTATGTCTTTATATATTATATAAATATTAAATATTATAATATATAATAACATATTATTTCATATTTTATATAATATATACACTATAGTGTTAATATAAGAATATTAACATATTATATAATATAATATTATTTATTATATTATTACATTATTATTAATATAAATAATATTAATTATTAATATAAATACAATAATATAATATTATATAATATTTATTATATCAATACCTATGCTAGAGTCATAACCTGATAGATAGATTCTCATGGATTTGAAAATGTTGACTTTTATCTGTGACTTGAGCTCCTAAAAAGTAGCAGTTAAGAAGTCCTGTTTGTGTTTTATATATTCATATATATTTATTTATCATTATATATAATATATATAATATACTAAGATAGAATATATATAAATTATTTACATAATATTAAATAAATATATATAGTTTATCTTAATGTATATAATGTATATTATATGTAAGGAGGGAAGCTCCTTTATTTTCATTTTAGAGCTTCCCAACTAAAAAATGCACCATTCTATAAATTCTACAAGCCTAGAAAACACGGGAGTCACCAAGAGGTTATGGTGATGGCCAGGAGATTAACATTATCATCAATTTTTTTTTTTTTTTATCTTTTGAAGTTTACAAGACTCATTACAACAGGCCAAACAACCATGCTTCCTTTTACCTGTGCACCTCAAGGTTAAAGATCAAGCCAGCATATGTTCCAAAGTGCTCATTGTGTACTCAGTACTATGCCTACAGCTTATTGGGGATATGAGACTCTGCCACCAAAGTTCAAAGAAAACAAAGTATAATTCAATCCTTAGGAGAATGCCAAGTAAGAAGCCAGGGTAAGGGTAACCCACCACAGCACCTGAAGCTCTTTCTCACTTACCTGCCTCTTTCCCACATGAGGCTGTGTGAATCACCAGCAGGTGGGGACCATGTCCCATTTTAGCTTTCTTGGTACCTTACACATAGTCAGGCACATCGAGGTGCTTAAGAAATGCCAAGTGGCTAAGGATGGCAGTAACCAAGATAGTCTGAAGAGGCTGGGACTGGCGCTGATACTTAAGGATGGGCAAGGTTTGCACAGGAGGAAGTAAGTGAGAATGGAGTGTTGGAAGTCACAGTAAGACCATTATACTTTCTGACATGGAAAGAACATTCTGGGGAGTGGTGGAAAATAAAGTCATATAGAAAAGCGAGGGCCAGATTTGAGCTGCTTTTTATTTTTTTTTAAATTTATTTTTATTTTATTTTTTTTGCAGTATGTGGGCCTCTCACTGTTGTGGCCTCTCCCGTTGCGGAGCACAGGCTCCGGACGCGCAGGCTCAACGGCCATGGCTCACGGGCCCAGCTGCTCCGTGGCATGTGGGATCTTCCCAGACCGGGGCACAAACCCGTGTCCCCTGCATCGGCAGGCGGACTCTCAACCACTGTGCCACCAGGGAAGCCCTTGAGTTGCTTTTTAAAAGCTGCTCAGAAAAGTTGTGATGGAAGAGAGAGGAAATGGGGAAATTTTGAGTTTTTACCCATTAGAGCCAAAGTTCCACCAGAGGAAATTGAGTCTGGTGGGGATGATGCAGGGTGAAGAGAAGGGAAGAAAAGTACAGTAGCTACACAGCCTGAAGCTCCAGGGAATCAGCGTAAACACAGTAAACAACAAAACCGCCTTGTACTGAGGGCTCACATGTCAAATGCAAAGCTACACATGTTATAAACACTCTGAGGAATAGATACCTTCCTCTTATCTGACACATTAGCAAACAAGCTGAAAGGGTTAAATGGCTTCCTTAAAGCCACAGCTAGCAAGTGGCTGGGTGGGGCTTTGTCCCAAACCAGGCTGACTCCAAGGCCACACCTTTAGCCCGGAACCTTACTTTTCTCCCCGGTGAAGATGAATGATGTGCATGCCATTCATTTGGTTGTTTGTTTTTTCAACATTGAGTTGTATGCGTTGTTTATACATTTTGGATATTAACCCCTTGTCAGTTGCATTTTTTCCAAATATTTTCTCCTATTTTGTAAGTTTTCTTGATAATTCTTTTGTTGTGCAAAAGCTTTTAAGTTTGATTAGATCACATTTGTTTACTTTTGCTTTTCTTTTTCCTTGGGAGACTTACCTAAGGAAATATTGCTATGATTTGTCAAAGAATCTTTTGTCTATGTTCTCTTCTAGGGGTTTTATGGTGTCAGGTCTTACATTTAGGCCTTGAAACCATTTTGCATTTCTTTTTGTACATGGTGTGAGGAGATATTCTAATTTCATTGATTTATATATAGCTGTCTAGCTTTCCCAACACCACTTATTGAGGAGACTTTCTTTTCTCCATTGTCTATTCTTTCCTCTTTGGTATAGATTAATGAACCATAGGTGCATGGGTTTATTTCTGGGATCTCCATCCCCTTCCATTGATCTATATGTCTGTATTTGTGCTAATACCATGCATGCTGTTTTGTTTACAGAAACTTTGGCTTGTATGCATTTTTACATTGGTCTTAGCAATATATATATATATATTTGGATATGTCTCCTCAGGCAAGGGAAACAAAGCAAAAATAAACAAATGGAACTACATCAAACTAAAAATCTTTTACACAGCAAGAGAAACTATCAACCAAAAGGAAAAGCAGCCTACTGAATAGAAGAAAATATGTGAAAACAGTATATCCAATAAGGGGTTAATATCTAAAATATACGAAGGACTCATACAACTCAACATCAAAAAGATCAAACAACTCAATTAAAAAATGGGCAAATGACCAGAATAGACATTTCTCCAATGAAGACATACAAATAATCAACAGACACATGTAGAAACGCTCAGCATCACTAATCATCAGGGAAATGCAAATCAAAATGAAATACTATCACCTCACATTTGTCAGAATGCTTATCATTGAAAAGATAAGCAATAACAAGTGTTGACTGGAATGTGAAGAAAAGGAAACCATCATGCACTGTTTGTGGGACTGTCAAGTGGTGCAGCCACTATGAAAACCATTATGCAGTTTCCTAAAAGAATTAAAAATTGAACTGCCATATGATCCAGCAGTTTCACTTCTGGGTGTTTACGTCAAGAAAACCAAAAACACCCATTTGAAAATGGTCAATAATATTTTAACATCTTTGTATATGGACAGATGGATTCTAGACTTATTGTGATGATCATTTCATAATGTATGCAAATGTGAAATCATTATGTAAAACATCTAAAATTAACATAATATTGTATATCAACTGCTTTCCAACAATTGTTTTTATTTAAAAAAAAACATGAGTCAGGAAAATAGAGATTTTAGGAAATAGAGCACTTCTGCTTTTACATTGTGTTATCATGATCATGTGAAAGGTACTTTTACATACCTTAAAACAATTGATAATGTGTTTTTATTTGTAAAGGAAAGTTAAAAAACTGAGAGACCCTTCTTCAAAATATTCATGATGTAGGTTCTATGATTAATCTCATACAGAGACTACTCTGTTAATTTTTAAAGCTAAAATGTGTGAAATTGAAATTAATATGTTAATATGTTCAAAACTATTTTAGATAATTAGGACAAAGCTTTTATGTTATTATGTTGACCACTGAAACTTTATATTAAAAAAAACACATTCAAACTTGATCTAAATAAAATAAAATCAAATTTAACTTTTTACATGAGAGAAATAATACTTAGAACATTTAAATATAAACCTGATATTTTATACAGTGATTCATTTAATGTTGTTAAATAGAAACAGAGTTTTGTTCTTTTGTGAATGAAATGACTAATTCATTAATTTTTTTGATGTATAGTCCTCACAATGATATATTGTCCTAGACACATAGGTTAAATTATACATAAATTTTTAAAATTTTGCAAAATATCTCCTCTGATAATATGACTGAATCCAAGTGGAGTTTTTGCCCATGTATAGTTAGGCTGTGGACTTGTCACTAACATTCATTGTTAAATTAAACAAAAAAATTAAAACAAAAGAAAGAACAACTGATGATTTTATTTTCCTCAAAAGAGACAATATCAAAATATGATTTGTTTTATTCCTGAAAAATAAAAATTTAAGAATCTTAACTTTACAATTTAGATTATGAAATATTTTCTAGAAATAGCTTAAACTGGAGAGATCTACCTTTTTGTAACATGTGCCTACTTTTGTCTGAGACGAATAAATGGCAACATAGATGTTCTTGTAGTATTGCATATCTTTTAAAATTCAAGCATTTCTCATTGTCTGGTAAGCAATTTATCATAATAATCATGATTATAATTGCAATGATCTTGCTTCCAACTCAAACTGTTGTTTTATAATTTGGTAGTGAATTCATCTCTTAAGCTGAGTAAAGTAGTAAAGATGCTGTGAATGTAGAATTCCTTCTCCTATATTTTTTTGCCTTTTTCTTTGACCCTTCTTCCCACAATAATTCTCTCCTTTGCTTTCTCACTGCCCATTTTTAAATGGGATAATATCAATAAGCTCCTTTGAGTCTTCCTGCAACTAAAGTATCCTCTGCAAAGGATATCTCAAGCATCCCTGTTCCTTTTGTGTATCACATTTATGTGGATCCCTAGAGTCTCGGTTAAAGCTTATTCTTATTGGAGCACAGTAGGAATATTATCTTAAAGTAAAAGTGTATCAACTTCAACTGATTATAAAGTAAAAGATTTCAACTTTCCTTACTTGCACGACAACTTAGTAACCTAACGTCAATGATTATATGTCTAAATAACATTCACATGTAGCAAGCTACTTGTCAGCAGAAAGAAACAACACATAAATATTTCAGCACCTTGGAATAAGTCCAACTTATTAAGTTGTGCCTGTTTAAAATATTTCCCAAAATGTATCATTTCCAATTCTTCACCCAAGCCTGGTTGTGTCTACAATAGTTTAATGAAATGAAGAGCTACACACTGAATTTCATTTATGTCAAGGGAATCTAAGCATTTCAATTATCATAAGATGTTTCTCTCCATAATTATTAAATTTTATTCCTTGAAACAAAACATTTGCCACTACCTCTGTTTCTGTTTGCAAAGAAACACAGTATGAGCATACAGGACACACAATTATTTTTTAAGAAAATCAGGAAAGGGCTATATGTTCTTGATAACTAGGTTTATATTGCAGGAACAAAAATTTTTAAACCTTCAAAAATAAGTTATGAAAACATGAAATAAATAGAGAATAAGTTGCCATATTAAGATATTGACATTTAAAGAAGGAAATATTTGTTGTATATATATATATATATATATATATATATATATATATGTATATATATACACACACATATACATATATAAAGTACTTAGTATAGGCTTAGTATAGGGCCAGTTCCATGGTACATGCTCAATAATTTGTAGCATTCTCCAAACTGATGATCCATGGTTAATACTGATTTAAAACCATACAAATTGGTTCCACACTTTTTTTTGGTATGCGGGCCTCTCACTGTTGTGACCTCTCCCATTGCAGAGCACAGGCTCCGGACGTGCAGGCTCAGTGGCTATGGCTCACGGGCCTAGCCCCTCTGCGGCATGTGGGATCTTCCTGGACCGGGGCACGAACCCGTGTCCCCTGCATCGGCAGGCGGACTCTCAACCACTGAGCCACCAGGGAAGCCTGGTTCCAAACTTTAAAAATGTATTTATAAAGAGAAATTTGTGTCTACTATGTAATATGCATAATTAGAAAATAATTTGCTGTAATGGGTGCTAATTAATATAACAGTACATATACAAAGATAAAATTTTTTAAAAATTCAAAAGAAAATTTAAGCATGACATTACTTTCTTTTTCCTGTATTAATACTTTCTGATTTATTTATTTATTTATTTATTTATTTATTTATTTATTTATTTTTTGCAGTACGCGGGCCTCTCACTGTTGTGGCCTCTCCCGTTGCGGAGCACAGGCTCAGGATGCACAGGCTCAGCGGCCATGGCTCACGGGCCCAGCCGCTCCGTGGCATATGGGATCCTCCCGGACCGGGGCACGAACCCGTATCCCCTGCATCGGCAGGCGGACTCTCAACCACTGCGCCAACAGGGAGACCCTGATTTATTTTTATTGAAATAAAAAAACAATTAATTATTTCTTATGAAAATAAGGTAAACAAGTAAATATTTTTAAAATACATAGTCAATCTAAGTTCACAAATATCTGTTTCATAATAGACACATGCTCTTACTTTATATTACCTTTTTACATTTATTAGAAACAGTTTTGGCCCAGAAAGGGTTGTAAAATAAATATTCAAATGGTGGGAGCAATTCGGTTCATAGCAGTGCTGTTCAAATAGTTTTTCTTTAATTCAAATTAATTATTAGATCATCAATGTTTTTTTGAGTATTATACACTCAAAATGTTTAGCTTAATACTTCTTCATATTAAATGAAGAAAAATATTATTTTTGCATTTCCTGCATATTGCTTGTAAAGCCATCTTTTTCAAAATGTAACTACTATTTAGGAATAGAGGAAGTTTTAATGTGGTTGCTTCATATTTTAATAAATGAATAGGAACTCAGATGTTTGGTTTACTCTGATGCAAAAGCCACAATATGGGTAACTCAGGGCACCCAGAGCTAGTTAGGTGGCCACAACAGTAAGTCATTTTACCTGTGACGCATTTGTGAGTTTGTTAAAATAAAGTTGGTAGAATGAGTTAATAAATATCAAACATGAGACACTGTGCTGGATACACAGAACACATTTTCTTTAAAATTTTTTAAAATATGGGACTCCTGCTAAGGAGGAGTCCGAAGTGTGTTAGATGCTGACCACTGAGAGGAAAAACACGAAAGCTGTACACTGTATTAATAAGGGACATCTTGAAACACATTTGTTAACCTTTGTGTAATGCTCATGGCTACCATCTTCCAGGCTGATGCATTTCCTGCACAAGAGACCTTGGCTTGGTGAGTAGAAAATAGGGCAAACAACAGGTTCCACATGCCCTTCAGCTGTGGACACCGTGCATAATGGTAGTGTTTAATTCATACATTCCAGGGCTAGAATGCTAACAGTCACATACTGACTCTACCTTTTATTGGCTATTTAGTTCTGGACAACTTAGCTAACCTCTCTAAACATCATTTTCCTTGTATATAAATAAAGATAATGAGAATAACTTCCAAATAGGGTTGTTGGCAACAACAACAAAAAAGATAATAAAGATAAATATCTAACACATAAAGAGTGCTAGATTAATGTTATTATTTTATTCTGTATAATAATGATAAAATCTATGATGATGTTTTCAGGGGTTTATGAAATAAGACAGTTATAATAATATGCAGTGTATTCTATAGTGATAAGTAAAATTTATGTGAATCTTTTTCATTAATTGTGAGATGTGAAATGACATAGAATAAAAGTTCTGTGGTTTAAAGTTCAAAAAAAAAGTGTTTGAGTCCCCTTTAAGTCTCACTTCTACAGCGAGGGTTGGAGGACTTAATCTACTTTTCTGATAGGGAGTCAATAATCTTTCTGGATCTTATGTCTAGCATCTAAGCAATAAAACTTCACTTACATGCTTTGTATTACAAAGCTTGGGGACATATAACTCCACAAGCTAAATTAACATGTACTGGGTGAAAATCATAAAGAAGGAAGATTATAATATCTCAGGTACTTAAACTCAGTAACACTGGAGGTTGCCCAATGGCATCAGGGTCAGAACCGCAGACTTCCTCTCAGTGGTCAAAGAAAGATAAAGGACTGAAAATATAACATTTTAATATATTATTTTTAAATTATTTTGAACTAAGAAAATAAGCTGCTACTAAATATATCTGGATTTGGTGGTGAGCTTGAGAAAACAATCAAGAAGTTAAAGCGTTGCAATGTTCAAGAGTTTTGCTTAATGAATTTTACAATGTGTGGGTGGAAAATAGGTTATACTCCAGATGGAACAAAGTTTCTAAGATGTGTTACAATCATGTTGACATTACTGACAAGAGAATGTTACAATGATCTGTAAGGTAAATGTGAAATTATCAGGATTTTTGTGACTTCAAAAAGATAAATAATGGAAAATTCTATTTTTTAATAGTAAGCATGGAGCTTGATTACTGAGTTCTAATACAATTTAAGGATGATATTTGCTTGCATGCTAATAGTTATTCAAGTATTGATATAAGATAATTATTCTAAGATTAAGAAAAAGGCATATGAGTCAATTATGACTTCTTCCCCAGAGAACCAATTTACATGGGTAAAGCAAAGTAATAAAACAGGAAAAAATTGTACATTACATATTTTCTGGAATTCAGAGAATCAAAAACCCATTGAAAACTCATATTTTCCTCTAAAGAAATATTGGCTTCTTAATTATTATTTCTACTATGAGCTCTAAATTAATTTTTTCTACAGGTATAACAAAATCAATAGAAAAAAGTATTAATTCTTCAAATATTTATTCACACACATTTTAGCAATAGTTCTAAGGCTTAGTTATAATTTTCCCATTGGTCCGAAGAAAAATTAATTGAATAAAGGCATTATTTTCTTTTTTTTGTAACTCGTTATGGTCCATATTGACCATAGCCATATGGTCTATGACTATAATTATTTCAATATTCACTTACAAAATTTTTTTAAATAAAATGGGTAAGAACATAACAGTTAGCATTAAGTAAATTCATTTATTATTTCTATCTTTTGCTCCCTATGCTTTACCATTTGAGAGTACACCTCAAATTTCTCTCCACCTGACCCCTTCCATTCATTTATCACACAATCACACGTTTAACAATATTTACTGATCATCAAGTAGATGTCCATCACTGCTTCAGAATGAATATAAAGCATCCCATCCTTCAGCTTGGCATCATAAACATGCAAAATGAAAGTTGTTAACCTTAATATGTTAAACATATAAATAAAAGTTACTAATGTGAATGCTCTAGTAAAAAGACATGAGAATATGATATAAAACTTAAACTAAAGTAAATAAAGAATTGCTATAGATTATACATTATTTATTTAGTCATATTTGAAAATGGTATAGCCATATTTTCCATTATTAGAGGAAAAATATTTGAATAAGTCCTAGGGCTCTTTAAAAAAGGCAATTTTGTATGGCTTGTGGAATAAGCAAGCATTTTAGCAAAATAAACTTTTATTGCCATAAACACAGCTATGGGCTAATTCTATACTAAATCATGGCAACATACAATTACAAGGATTTTCAAGGATTAAAAACCACATTACTACTGAATAGAACAATACCTGGTATACATAGCAGATTGGTTTCAAAGCGTTTAAAGTTGCATTTTGCTTCATTATTTAATCTTCTGCTGTGTTGGTTGGCTTTGATAAAGTGAAAAATGGTCCTTCTGACAGCTAGACTGTCAGGGGGAATTGAGACATGTAACGGAAACCACAACTTTTCAAAATGGATTGCATTATAATTTATAAAACAGATGAACTGTTTCATACCAAACCATGATGTTCATCACAGACTAAACTTAAATTCTTTCCGGTTCCTTAGATACATATATCCCAAGAAAACGTTACAGTGACTTCTCGTGGACACATGTACTCTAAAGACTAGATCACTGACTGTTCTCAAAACTCTCTAGTTTATACATTCTTACAATCTCTGATAAGAGCATTTCATAACCAAGTCCTATCCTTCACATTTTATTAATACTCCTTCCCTAAATATATATATCTTATTTAATGACAAATGTTTTGGTTATTAGACTACATGTGATAATAATGAAATTTGATATCATAGAAATATACAACAGGACATACTGTAGACCCAACCTCATGTAATCTAAAAATAAAGGTTTAATTTGGATTAAAGGTAGGTGTAGACCCCAACAGCAAAATTTTATAGATCATTTCTAGTGTTGAACATTAATATGTTTCACCATTGATATGTTTTTTTGGGTGTCTGGGAACTTTTCTTTTCCTTTCAAACTGTATTCCTTATCTTTTGTATCTTTCATATTAAAGATCTATGCTGGCAGCATAAAGTCTTTGGAAGACTTTCTCTATATTTTAAAATAAATCATTTGTTTTGACAGTCTTTTAGTTTTACAGAAAAGTTGAACGATGTAGAGATTTCCTGCAACCAGATTCCCCTAATGTTGCATATTATATAATCAAAACCATCTTCCAAAACTAAGACATTATCATTAGCACATTACTGCCATCTAAGCTATATATTTTACCACGATTTCACCAGATCTCTACTTATCTTTTTACTGCTCCATAATCCAATCCAGGATACCATCTTGCACTTAACAATTTTTCAGTCTTTACTTGTTTCTTATGACCTTGATAGTTTTTAAGAATACTGGTCAGGTATTTTGTAAAATTTTTCTGAATTGGGTTTATCTGATGCTTTTCTCATGAAACCTCAAGATGTCAATATGGCTCATTACTTGTGATGCTAACCTCGATCACTTGATTAAGGTAGTGTTTGCCAGCTTTCTTCACTTTACTATTTTTCTTTTTCTGTACCCTATCATTTGGAAGTAAGTCATTAAATTCAACCTATACCCAAGAGGAGGAGAATTAAGTTCCACTCCTTGAAAGAACAAAGTAATTGTTTATAATATTTGTAATTTTTCTCTAAGAAAGATTTTCCCTTTTATCCATTTATTTATTCAATCAGTATCATGCTGGATTCATGTATATTTATTACATCTTTTGAGTTATAATTCAATACTACATTATTTAAATTGTTGTTCAAATATTTCCAGCCCTCGGTATTAAGAGTTCTTTCAGGTAATCTCTGTGTGCCCAGTTTCTTCCCCTTCCTCCCTTTGGCTCTGTACTTCCTTAAGTTTTGCACTGCAAGATGTTCCAGACTCTCTTGTATTTTCCTTACTCTGGTCCTAGAATCAGCTATTTCTTCAAGAAACCCTGGATCCTTTTATTGGAGAATGATATTTAGGAAACTAACTCTGAACACCAGGTTTCATATTTTGATAGCTCACCACCGTGTAAATTCTGCTCTTCAAACATATAATAACATTACATTTCAAAGCCTATCTCACCTCTAGAATACCATCACATGGAAGTTAATTACATGAAGAACATTCAGGAGACATAAAATCAATTTTGTTGCTGAGGGTGATAGCAGGGCTATGTGGGTCTAGTGGTAACAATGGTAGTTGACTATGCATTGTTTCTGGGAGTTGTTCCTGGAAGGTTATGGCTTCTACAGCTCTTAACTGACTTTGTAAACTGCCTGTTAGTTAACCTGTGTTAAAATTAAATACAAAATGGAGACTGGACTGGAGAATGTATTGAACAGACAAAACCATGTAAGTCATGTAAGCAGAACTAAGTCTGACCTAATTCATGAACATAACCAAACCCTAACAGGTAATTTCTTGTAAATGCCTCTGAAAATCATAAAGAAAACTTTAAGTCATCTTTCTAAAAATTGAACTCACTGCAGAATTCTTAAAAAATCACCAATTCAATTGCCGTTGTAATAATTGCTCATTGTAAAAGTTAATAATTTCCTCATTTTCACTTTATAAGTTATTTTAAGTTCATGCCCCTAAGCTTCATATCAGGCTTTGAATTAGAAGCTCCCAGTTCTCGAACTATTTTTATACGCAAATAATAATTATTGACTTGGTAGTTTTAATTTTACTATTTCTACACATTGAAACCTGCAATAATCTTTTCATCCTTAACATAGCTGCAGTGTTCTATTGTCTGACACTAAGGGTGCAAATTGTTAACCCATGCATTCACCATGGGAGAGGAAGTACCAAATACAGGACAGATACCACATCCTAGAGTGACATCCAATCAATCTGTGAGATCATGCCTGTGAAGGCCATCAAATCAAATCTTGAATAAGTATTCAGTGTGCTCACACAGCATAATAAAAAAGACCTATCAATTTTATCCTTCATTGTGGATTTAAGCCATCAATGTAACTTTATCATGAAACAACAATTTTGTGGGAGTATACATATCAGATAGTATATTTGTATGTATGAAACTTATTACTATCTTCAAGCCTTGTAAAAGACTTATCCTTTTAATAACTTTTGATCCAGTGTTATAGGACTTACCTGACATTATGACAATGCTGATTAGATTAATTAGCATTACTTTGTGATGGGACCCATAAGTAATATGGTCACATGATTCCCAAATGATTATTTAATGTCTAAATAAAATTTAAATTATTTATTATTAATGTAATTATTATTAATTCAGATTATTATCTAAGTCTAATTTTTTTAGATATTTAGTGTCTACTAAAATCCGAAAGCAATTCCAGAGATATTTTCAATAGTAGAAGATATTCTTGATGAATTATACATGATCTTGGTAAAAAGTCATTGGTTTCTCTTTTATAATTCTCCTATTTGATACTTTCTAACTCTATAATATGCCACTGTTTTCACTTTGTAGGATCTACCAGATCATAAGGGCACAATTTCATATACTTTCGCTCAGAAATATGGAGTAGTACAAATCTTTCTCTTATTTTGGACTGTGTTTAAAAGCTGGATATTTGAATTATTAAGAAAATGGTTTCCATAAGGAAATATTTATAGCCTGCTTCCAAAGTCCTCAACATTGACCCTCTTCCTTAGAATTAGGGAGGATTAATAAGCAGCAATGTGTATAACATATATACCGTATGTCATGTTGTCACTGTTCCACCAATAACTTTACTGAAATAACAGAACTTTTTAAATAAGATGTCTTTCTTATCTTCTAACACACAGGTAGTGAAAAAATTATCAGTTGCTTGCTCCTTATTGCTCTCTCGGTCCTATGAGCATGATAGCATCAGAGTGGTGGACCAGGATGATGTTCCTTGAGATGGTGAGGAGTTTTGTTCTCTGAACAACATTGTGGCATAAAGTATAAGAATTGATGTATTATTGAGGCAATAGAGTAAAATCTGCTTTTCCTTTTCTGCAAGAAAAGTAAATGGGTTCTAATAGCTTTGTGGGTTTTTTTTCCCCATATGTAATGTGTTATCCTCATCAATAATAACACACCAAATATCAGATGTTATATTAATTTAGGCAAATATAATTTTCTACTTTTTGCTGTAACAAATTACTATATATATATATATATATATATATATATATATATATATATATATGACTTAAAACAACATAAATTTATAATACTCCAGTTCCACTGGTCAACCTACAAAATGAGTCTCATGGGCAAAAATCAATGTGTCAACATGGTTATGTTTCTTTCTAAAGGTCTGAGAGGAGAATCCACTTTCTGGCCTTTTTCACCTTCTAGAGACCACTTACATTCTTCAGCTCAGGGTTTTCTTCCATGCTTACAAATCCAGCAGCATAGTGTCTCTCTGACCTTGCTTCCATTTTTTCAGCTCTTTTCTTACCAAAGTTGTGAAAATTCTCCACTTTTAAGGACTCAGGTGGTCAGATTGGGTTGATCTGGATAATCCAGGAAACCTCCATAATGTTATAGGGAAAATACAAACCAGGTTGTTAAACTTAATTATATCTGCATAATTCTGCCAGACTTGTAATATAATATATTCATAGATTCTGGAAATTCACAGGGAATATCATAAAGGAGCATTGTTTTGTCTACCACACCAGATAATTAGTTATATTTGTAACAAAAGTCATATTTTAGTCACCATCTTATATTATTGTCTAGGAATATGCAAATTTGTTACTACCCAATCTGGAGAACTGGATAGGAATAATGAAGATTGTTTTTGCACCTGTCACTTTCAAACTTTCGATGATTAAAATAATCTTTAGTATTTCCTCAAGAATGATTATGACAATGATGACAATAATGATAATGATGACTTGGCTGGGTATCCATTGACTTCCAGTTGTTTCTTCACATTATAATATCACTTATGGGCTAAGGAGCCAATGTTGGAATATCTATTTGTGTGATATTTTCAGGAACTGGAAAAGTGATCAAAGATTAGTGTCAAAGGATCAAAGGGTCCTCCTCCAACAAATTCGAACTCTAATTGGCACCTCACAATAATATTTCAGGCTCCTAGTAATTACAGTTTCCTTGGAATTAAGCTAATTCTCTCAAAATATTTATATATTTTTAGCATACTGTGGGAAATGTGAGAAATAATAATAGGCACATGTCATTTCATAGTTATGGCTTCCCTGAAAAGGATCCTGTGTCCCTTATAATCAAAGTAGACAGTAGGTGGACTATAGGACTGATAAATGAAGTCAATTATGTGACTTTAAAGAGGTTTTGACTTTTTTTGACTGTGGATTAAATGAAAAAACAGACTTTGCCAATTCTGAATTGTTTTGGTTTTACAAATCAATTAGTTTAGTTGTTTCCATTTTAATTCCTAGGAATCTGTTGACTATCAGAGAATTCTAAATGCCATACCATTCCTTGACCCCTGATTACTGTGCTGAGGACTAACACAGTGACTGCACACACTTCACTTCTGAAGTAACTGAACTCATGTAGTTAAGGGTTCCTCCAATTACAATTGAGATCAGAAACCACCTCCATTGTATTATATGTTTTTTCATCATCATTTCTAGTATAGAGAAAAGACTGACTTAAAATGCTGACCTAAAACAAATAGACTGCCAGATATTTCTCTGGTAAACATGGAGGTTTATTTGGAATGAGCAGGGAATTGAAATTCGGGGTCTGCAACCATAACAAGCTATATGCAAGTCTCTGCACAGCAAGGAAAGGAGAACACTTCAATAGAAGGAAGAGGAAGTTGAGGGGCTGGGCTACAGTAAACAAAAAGTCCATGGTTTTCACTGTCTGCCAGGAAAGTATAGGAGTCTTTTTTGTTTTTATTGAGCTCTGCTGTCATTACAGGGCGTGAGAGCTCCCTGTTCTGGTCTCCCAACTCTTTAATTGAGGTTTCTGTTTATTAGTTTTTTTTTTTATATTTTACCTTTTTGATCAAGAGCTTTCTCTGAACGCATTGTTGAGCAAGACAGGTTTTCTAGTTTCAGTGACTGTTTGTCCCTTAATATCAGGAAAAAACCTTCCCTGCATGTGGTGTCTCACATCTGAAGGAAAGTGCAAAAATTAGAAACCTATTGAGGTCATATTTGAGTAACAAGGAGGGATAGAAAGGAGAACTCTCAGACATTTTTTATCTGACATCTGTATGTTACCAAGATCATAGACATTGGAGATTATCTGAAGTGTTATGTAATCATCAAAGGTTTCGTGACAAACTTCTAACACACCTAGTCCAGATATCTTAGGAAAGCTGTCTTAACAGATATTGTCTGATTCAATTACAGGAAATCTTTACTTTCAGGTCACCAAATGATGCACATGTCTAGTCAGAGTTTGGTACTTCCTTTAGATGTGTCACATGAATCCAAGAGTCTGTTCCTTGGAGTCTGGCAGTATAATGGTTGGTTAGCTTTACCTGATTAATAGGGGCCTCTTCAGTGAAGGTGAAGAGTTCTTCTGGAGGTGTCTATTCCAATAGATGAAATCTTCATGTTGTCAGGGGTGACGCTTAAGTTTTTCATTTCCTGAGAGCACACTGTTAAAATATTGCTCTGCCAAAACATGGTTATTTTAATAGAAGCCATTAGGTCTTTGCAATAATGGAATAACTTTCCTTTTATTAGGTGTGGGTCAAAAGCAGCAGGAGCCAAGTACATTGATTATCCTGTGACTGTCTCAAAGGGTGAGAATATATGAGTTCCAACAGGGGTACATCTGAGATTTAGAAGGACCGAAAGCAATGTTTTTGGCCAAGGTATTTGGAAGGCACCTACAAATCTCGCCAGTTGAATGTTCATAATACCATTAGTGTGTTCAACTAAACCAGAAGAATGAGGGTGGTAAAAACAGTGAAATTAAAATTGGCCAAACAGCACAGACTTGTTGAAGCATTTGGTCAGTAGAATGGGTTTCTTTATCACTATGAAGTTTGAGAGAATTTCCCCAGGTATGGATAATCTTTGCCAAAAAGTCTTTATCCACAGAAGAGGCCGTAGACAGTCTCCAAGGGAAGGCTTCAGTCCAGTGTGAAAACACACCCCATGTCTAAAACATATTTACATCCATTAGAGGGAGGAAGTTGTATGAAATATATTTGCCAGACCTTGAATTGTTCATTAAACAGTTTAATATGTCAGGGAGCTGTACAAACTGGCTTCTGTGGGTTACACTTCAGACAAATGGAACAAGTGAGGTAGGCACTTTCTGTGGCTTGGTTAATGTATCTCCACAAATATTGATTCATGAATGCTACCTTTTTGTCAGTAAACCAATGGTCAGTATCATTCTGTCAGAAGACATGTACAGTGATGGGGAGTGAGAATTTTAGAGTCTCTGGTAGAATTGAGTTGTTATTTTATCCAAACCAGAGCTTTCTCTTTTTATTGAAACAATAATTGTTGAATTTCCAATCTTCTTTTTCCTTTTCCGAGGCCAATTGTTGGGCTTCTCTAGCCAGTGATTCTAAATTATCATTTGGGGAAATATCCCCTTGGACCATGACAAATTTGGCTGCTATTGGTCCCTTTAAGGGCAGCATTTATTGAGGAAATGTCAACAAGGTGATTTCCCTGAGATTCCAGAGAGTCGACTTTGAAATACCCCAGCATCTTAACAATAGTTAAAGCAACAAGTAAAAGTATTGCAGCAAATGACTCCTGACTATAGAGGCCATTTTTAATTTTATTTACACTGGAAGTAAGGAATACACTTTGTTACCACAACATTTCAAAATTATGAGCTGCTCCAAATGTATATTTACTATCAGTATAAATATTGATGCTTTTGTCCTTGGCTAAAGTGCAAGCCCTTGTAAAATCATATATTTCATCCTGTTGGGCTGAAATAGCCATAGTTAAAGAGGCTGCCTCAACAACATCAAAAGGAGTTGTAATAGCATACCAAGCACAATATTTGCCATTGTCACCTTTTAAATAACTATCAGTGAACAATGAGATGTCTACAATTACATAGAAGTGTCCTTTGCAAATCATCACGAGGAGTAGTCTGTCAGCATTAAGCAATCTTGAGGAACTTCATTGGTAATGGCAGGGAAAATAGATGAGTTAAGTTTATTACAGTATAAAAGAATTATGGGAGGAGCCATTAACTAAAAGACTTTATAGGAGGTGATGTTGATGATAAAAATGTTGAATGTGTTGAGAAGTTAAGAGGACTTCTACAAAAATGGTTAAAAGTGATCCCATAATAATTTTATGAGTAGTCTTAACCAAAAGAGCAGTGGCTGTAATGGCTTTAAAGCAGGGGGTGTTTCCCCATGCCACCGGGTCCAGTTGCTGGCTATAATACCCTTTTGGTCAATTGAGGTCCCCATGTTTTTGAGTAGGAACCCAGAGGGCTTCCCTTCTTTTTCATATACAAAAAGAGAAAAAGGGAATTTGAAAACTGGGATATCCAAGAGCAAGTAGGTTCATCAAGTTCTCTTCTAAGTCCTTAAAAACCATGTCATATGGTTCTTCCTATAAAATTGCATGGAGGTTGTTGTTTAGTAAAACATACAGAGATTTAGGCATAAGAGAGAAAGTTGGAATTCAATTTTGACAATAACCAACTAGCCTGAGAAAAACCTTCAATTGGCACTTAGTTTTGGTTCTGGGAAACTTAGGACACTGTGAAGTTTATCTAATTTAGTTGTAGACTTTTTCTGTTATTGGATGCCTTAAATATTGAACTTGGGTTTGGGCAAACTGTAATTTTCCTTTGGTGACCTCATGTCCCTTTAAAGCTACAAGTGTTAGCAAGTTGATGCTGTCTTCTTGTGTGGAGGCTTGAGAAGGAGAGCAAAGAAGTAAACCATCCACATATTACAACAAAGTAGAACCTCTAGCAAACTTTATATCATGCAGATCAGCCTTCAGGATTTGCATGGAGGAAGGAGTCTTAGTAAAATTCTGAGACATTACTCTCCAGGTGAAATGTTTTTCTTTCCAAGTGAAAGCAAAAGAGTATTGGCTAACTTTATCTATGGGAAATCTACATAATACACTGCATAAATCAATTACAGTAAATAATTTACTTCTGGTGGGGGTTGATGTTAGTAGCATGTGAGGGTTAGGAACAACAAGATGTCAAGGGATAGCAACAATGCTTATTGCTCAGATGTGCTGGACAAACTTCTACCCTCTACATTTAGATTTCCTCACCAGTAAAATAAAAGTGTTAACAGAGACTAGCGCAAGGGATAATGAGACCTTGAGCCTTTATAATCTTTTTTATGGGCTTTATGCCTTGAAGGGCTTCTTTACCTATAGGATATTGATTAATTATGGGAAGAAGTTCTGAGGGATCTATCTGAATGTTGATGGGAGATGTGCTGTGAATTTTGCCAATGTCAGTTGGAGATTTTCCCATAAGAAAGGTGATAGCTGATTCACTAGGGACAAATTATCAGTGTTTCCAGAATCGACTCTTAGTACCCTCAGAGATAAAACAAGTAAAATATATCAAAGGGTCATTTAATATATCTTGTTGGTTACTTTGATGACTACTGTCAAATTCTAGAGTTATTTACCCCTTTTGGAAAAAGCAATTCCAGCATGACACTTCTCTAAGAAGTCTCACGCTAATAAATGGATAGGGGTGGAGGAACTAAGGATAATTGGGTTTGTATCTCTTAAAGGACCTAAGTAAAAGGGAGCAGGTACAGAGACAGAAGTTTTTTGAGATTCATTAGAGATCCCCACTATTTGAATTCTTTTAGTACTCCGAGGGAGAGGTTGCTTTATAGTAGTGGGGCTGTGCATTTGGACTAGCTGATATAAGTCAGAGACACCAGGCTGATATATTTTGATGACTATATTAAATTCCTTAGCAAATATGTGAGGATCTTTGGTTAGTTTGTGAAAATCTTTGACTATGACTTGCAGTTCAGCATTAGTCCAGGGAGTATAATAAATTATCACTTTAGCGTCTGGATCCTCAGAAGGCTTAATTTTAAAGGGACAAGTTGTGAAAAATTTAGAGGAAAAGGAAGTGGGAAGTCCCTTGAGAGAATTAGTATGGAGGAATTGAGGGTATTGAAGAGGTGTAGATAGTAAAGAAGGGGAGGAGGAAGGTGGTCCTGGAGGCAGAGTCTGACCACAAGGAGCCAAAGGAGAGACACAAGATGATGTTGGAGGCACATCCTGAGACAAAGAAGCCAAGGAAGAATAGCTGAGGCTTTAGGAGCCAGTTTATCTTTCCTTAATAGTTTGTTTTCCTCAGGTAATCTTAAAATCTTATTTTGCAGAGAGGCAAATATAGACTCCTGATAACTTGGAGAAGCCTCAAAATAACAATTGAAATAGGCATCTCATTCAGTTCTGGGAATATTTGAGTTACTGTAATCCAATTCAATTTTTTAAAAAATTAAGTTTAGGGATTTCAAAAGTTTTTCTTAATGGCCACTGATATTCTAAATTGCCTTTGGTCAGTTCTGTCCTCTTAATTAGAAATGCTCACAAGGAAGGATCCTGGTTTTTAAATATAAAATTGACTGGAGTTCTTTGAGGGGGATACCCTCCAAATCTTTGGATAACTTTTATCTCATTTCTGAGATTTTTCTCTAGTGTAAAGGAATAATTTTCAAACAGCTTAAACAGCTCAATTCAAAAAACTTGCAACTCAAGAACAGACAGTTTTAAGGAAACAGCTTGGTCCTAGAGAAGCAAGGCCAAAGGCTTTTCAGCCAGTTTCTGTAGAACAGCCCCTGTTCCAAAAAAAAAAAAAAAAAAAAAAATGGCTTGAAGCCTGAAAAACTGTCACAGGTTCAGAGAAACTTAAGTTTCTCAAAAGAATGGGCTGAAACCTTCTCAGTCAGCTTCAGTTGAAACAGTCTGATCTCAAAATCAGACCAAAGTGCCAAATGAATACTCAAATAAAAATGAGATTTTAACCAGAAAGATCAAAACCTTAAAATAGTTCCCAAATAAAGTCTGGAGAGCTTGAAATGCAAGGAGTGAATGAGCTCAGATCCAGGAGAAAGATGTACCTACCAACTCCAGGGTTTGCAAGAAAAAGAGTCAGCATAATGGGCTCAATTGTGGGTACTGTACCTGTTTACTCACCAGTCCAGAACCTTTGAGAGTCTTTCCTGGTTCACATATGGGCCACCAAAATGTTACCATAAAACAAATAGACTGCCAGAGATATTTGTTTGGAAAATATAGGTTTATTTGGGATAAGCAAAACTTTGCAGTTTGAAGTCTGCAACCATGGCGAGCCACATGCAAATCCCTCACACAGCAAAAGAAGGAGAACACATTTATAGAGGGCAAAAAGAAGTTGGGAGGGCTATCATAAACAATGTGTCTATGGTTTTTTGTTGGCTGAATCCTTGCCAGGAAAGAAGATAAATCTTTTCTGTTCCTGTTGGGCTCTGCGATCTTCGATGGGTGTGAGAAACCCTCCCCACCCACAGGTCTCCTAAATCTATTTAATTGAGGTTTCTGTTAATTAATTTTTCACACAAAGCAAGTTTCAAAGTTATTATGCTCCCCTCATCAAATATATATATATCAATTTATATAAATATATATATGTATATATTTCTGTATATAGAAAGAGAGCCTGGACAGAACACAGATTGGGCTGTGTGGAAAGACCACGCATGACAAAATAAACCAAATATCCTTATCTCTGCAGACTCTCTAGCTATTCCTGTATATTCTATTAAGATATTTACAACCTTCAAATGCTACATGGCATGGGTTGACTTTTGTTAAGGTTTACATTACCTAACCCAGCCTACTGAAAAAAACCTATAGCTGGCTTTCTAAGCTATCATATTAAATGCAGCCTACTTGTGTGTGAGTGTGTGTGTGTGTGTGTGTGTATGTGCAGGAAAATACACACATGTGCAAGCCTGCATACCTATAGCAATGAAATAAGCCCCAAAATGCATCTTCTTTGACTAGGACATTCAAACTGCATTTGTAAAATTTCCCATTTAAAAAAATCATGTAAATTAGGAAAATCATTTCTGAATGTGACCTTTTTTCTTCCTTCTGGAGGTTTCACTTCATTCTGATTACCATATTGAACTATACTTCTGGTTAAAGTTCAAAGGAAAAAGAATTGAAGAATGAATCAAATTATTTAGTTTTTTCAGTATAGAGAAACTGCAGTAGTAATTTCAGAATAGTTTAGAATAGAAAAGCAATAGGGTGGAGAAAGTTTCTATACATCCTCCGAAATTAAATTTTCCATCCTGTCCATGATAGTGTAACATTCAATGGAGAAGTAAAATATTTGTGAATTTAGTGGGGTGATTTTAGTTGAAGTTTTATTTTATGAAATGACTTCTCTGAAAAGTCATGTGTTAATAATTCCTTCAGAAGAAGCACATGAAAGCCTTACAGTTTAATCTTTACTTGAGGTAAATTTTGAAAGATGAAATAGTTATTCTATTACTTGGAATTGTTTAGACATCTCAGAAGCAACTGTCCGACACTGAAATCTGATATGTCTCATCTCTCACAGGTCTCTGGCAATAGTTTTTTTGGTTTTTTGTTTGTTTGCTAGCAAAACAGCTTACCTTGGCTCACTTGAGTGAAAAAGGAAAAGAAAAAAGATTTTATTGGAAGGTTATTGGAGTAACTAAAAACTTAAAAGAAGTGAACAAACATACTTTTAGATAGAGCCCTGAGACCTTAGCTGCAGAACCTCCTGGAGATTTTCTATAAGGTCTCTGAAAGAAACTCAGTGCTTCTTTGTATCTATCAGCTTAAGAATCAATTTCCTAGAAAAATAAATATGATTGCTTGGTATTGGAATTTTGCCCTAGTGTCCATCATCCTGAACTGGAAGAAAAAGTGAGGTGCCTGCAGTTAAACACTGAGAGTGCGATGAGCACAACAACACTTTCAGTTTGAGGGTTTCAAAGTACAGACAAAAAGCATGCATTAATTATCGAACTCAAGCAGTTTCTTTCTTGCCCTCTCTCTATATTGATGTGTAATGTTATAAAAAACACTTTTTTTTTTTCTTTTTGCGGTATGCGGGCCTCTCACTGTTGTGGCCTCTCCCGTTGATCCGGACGCACAGGCTCAGTGGCCATGGCTCACGGGCACAGCTGCTCCGCAGCATGTGAGATCCTCCCAGACTGGGGCACGAACCCGTGTCCCCTGCATCGGCAGGCAGACTCTCAACCACTGGGCCACTAGGGAAGCCCCCCAAAAACACTTTTTTATATCCAAAATTTTTCAACCTTTCAATTCCTGCAGCAACTTACTTGATCCTTTCTAAATTTTTTCTTGAATGGATTGACAATATGGTCTAACCTGATCTTTTACAGGAACCAATTATTATTTAATAATAATAATTTAAAAGTTACACCTAAATTTCTTTGTTTTATTAATTCCTTATTTTATAATTATGATATCCTTTGTTTCACTTCCTTTAGGCTTATTTTCTTATTTTGTTCAATTATTTCATACATCAAATTATTTCTTCTTTTTAATGAACTCATTGATTCCAGCTGGAAATTTTTCTGGTCTGTTTATGGTGTTTCCTTGAAGATTTGTAGTACTCAGTTTTTTACTGATAGCTTGCAATTTCAACTCTGAAACTTTTTTTTCCCATGGGTTTTGGCATATTTTCAAGTTAGATTGAGTTAGCGGAAGGGTTAAAAGACTATCTTTTTATAATTATTCTTAGTTATAATGATTAGTTGTGAGAAAAAGAGTCTAATGTAATTTTTTTTTGCATGGGGAATTTGTTGAGATTTTCTTTTTGGCCTAATAAATACAAAAACAATTTATATATTCTTTGGGGGCTTTTAAGAATTTGATTTTAAATTATTGAAATATGATTATTTCTTAATGTACTTCTGGATATACATTTTATTTTATTTTATTATTTTAACATCTTTATTGGAGTATAATTGCTTGACAATGGTGTGTTACTTTCTGCTATATAACAAAGTGAATCAGCTATACATATACATATATCACCATATCTCCTCCCTCTTGCTTCTCCCTCTCACCTTCCCTATCCCACCATCCAGGTGATCACAAAGCACCTACCTGATCGCCCTGTGCTGTGCAGCAGCTTCCCACTAGCTATTTTACATTTGGTAATGCATATAAGTCAATGCTACACTTCACTACATCCAAGTTCACCCTTCCACCCACCTGTCCTCAAGTCCCTCTCTATATCTGTGTCTTTATTCCTGTCCTAGCCCTAGGTTCATTAAAACCATTTTTTTTTTTTTAGATTCCATATATATGTGTTAGAATATGCCATTTGTTTTTCTCTTTCTGACTTACTTCACTCTGTATGACAGACTCTAGGTCTATCCACCTCACTACAAATAACTCAATTTTGTTTCTTTTTATGGCAAGTAATATTCCACTGTATATATGTGCCACATCTTCTTTATCCATTCATCTATTGATGGACACTTAGGTTGATTCCATGTCCTGGCTATTGTAAATAGTGCTGCAATGAACATTGTGGTACATGACTCTTTTTGAATTATGGTTTTCTCAGGGTATATGCCCAGTAGTGTGACTGCTGGATTATATGGTAGTTCTATTTTTACATTTTGAAGGAATATCCATACTGTTCTCCACAGTGGCAGTATCAATTCTCACCAACAGTGCAAGAGGGTTCCCTTTTCTCCACACCCTCTCCAGCATTTATTGTTTGTAGATATTTTGATGATAGCCATTCTGACCAGTGTGTGGTGATACCTCATTGCAGTTTTCATTTGCATTTCTCTAATAATTAGTGATGTTGAGCATCCTTTCATGTGTTTGTTGGAAATCTTTGTATCTTCTTTGTAGAAATGTCTATTTAGGTTTTCTGACCATTTTTGGATTGTGTTGTTTATTTTCTTGATATTGAGCTGCATGAGCCACTTGTATATTTTGGAGATTAATCCTTTGTCAGGTGCTTCATTTGCAAATGTTTTCTCCCATTCTGAGGGTTGTCTTTTGGTCTTGATTATTGTTTCCTTTGTTGTTCAAAAGCATTTAGTTTTCATTAGGTCCCATTTGTTTATTTTTGTTTTTATTTCCATTTCTCTAGGAGGTGGGTCAAAAAGGATCTTGTTGTGATTTATGCCATATAGAGTGTTCTGCTTATGTTTTCCTCTATGAGTCTTATAGTGTCTGGCCTTACATTTAGGCCTTTAATCCATTTTGTGTTTATTTTTATGTATGCTATTAGGAAGTGTTCTAATTTCATTTTTTAACATATCATTCTTTAACATGTAGCTGTCCAGTTTTCCCAACACCACTTATTTAAGAGGCTGTCTTTTCTCCATTATATATTCTTGCCTCATGACCCAAAACCTATGCGATGCAGCAGAAGTGTTTCTAAGAGGGAAGTTTATAGTAATGCAATCCTACTTTAAGAAGCAAGAAACATCTCATGTAAACAACCTAACCTTACACGTAAAGCAATTAGAGAAAGAAGAAGAACAACAACAAAAAGAAAACCCCATAGTCAGCAAAAAACAAGAAATCATAAAGATCAGAGCAGAAATAAATGAGAAAAAAATGAAGAAAATGATAGCAAAGATCAATAAAACTAAATGCTGGTTCTTTGAGAACATAAACAAAATTGATAAATCATTAGCAAGACTCATCAAGAAAAAAAGGGAGAAGACTCAAATCAATAGAATTAGAAATGAAAAAGGAGAAGTAACAACTGACACTGCAGAAATACAAAGGATCATGAGAGATTACTACAAGCAACTATATGCCAAAAAGATAGACAACCTGGAAGAAATGAACACATTCTTGGAAAGGCACAACCTTCCGAAACTGAACCAGAAAGAACTAGAAAATATAAACAGACCAATCACAAGCACAAAAATTGAAACTGTGATTAAAAATCTTCCAACAAACAAAAGCCCAGGAACAGATGGCTTTACAGGCAAATTCTATCAATCATTTAAAAAAGAGCTAACACTTATCCTTCTCAAACTCTTCCAAAATATAGCAGAGGGAGGAACATTCCCAAACTCATTCTACAAGGCCACCATCACCCTGATAACAAAACCAGACAAAGATGTCACACAAAAAATAAATCTATAGGCTAATATCCCTGATGAACACAGTTGCAAAAATCCTCAAGAACATACTAGGAAACAGAATCCAACAGCACATTAAAAGGACCATACACCGTGATCAAGTGGGGTTTATCTCAGGAATGCAGGGATTCTTCAGTATATGAAAATCAATCAATGTGATAAACTGTATTAACAAACTGAAGGACAAAAACCATTTGATTATCTCAATAGATGCAGATAAAGGTTTTGACAAAATCTAACACCAATTTATGATAAAATCCAACCAGAAAGTAGACATAGAGTGAACTTAACTCAACATAATAAAGGCCATATAAGACAAAGAGAAAGGCAACATTGTTTTCAATGGTGAAAAACTGAAACCATTTCCTCTAAGGTCAGGAACAAGATAAGTTTGCCCATTCTCACCACTATTATTCAACATAGTTTTGGAATTTTTAGCCACAGCAATTAGAGAAGAAAATGAAATAAAAGGAATCCAAATTGCAAAAGAAGAATTAAAACCATCACTGTTTGCAGATGAAATGATACTATATGTATAGAATCCTGCAAATGCTACCAGAAAACTACTAGAGCTAATCAATGAATTTGCTAAAGTAGCAGGATACAAAATTAATGCATAGAAATCTCTGGCATTATATAATAATGATGAAAAATCTGAAAGAGAAATAAAGGAAATATCCCCATTTACTATTGCAACAAAAAGAATAAAATACCTAGGAATAAACCTACCTATGGAGACAAAAGACCTGTATGCAGAAAATTATAACACACTAATGAAAGAAATTAAAGATGATACAAATAGATGGAGAGATATACCATGTTCTTGGATTGGAAGAATCAACCTTGTGAAAATAACAATACTACCCAAAACAATCTACAGATTCAATGCAATCCATATCAAACTACCAATGGCATTTTTCACAGAACCAAAACAAAAAATTGCACAATTTGTATGGAAGCACAAAAGACCCCGAATAGCCAAAGAAATCTTGAGAAAGAAAAACGGAGCTGGAGGAATCAGGCTCCCTGTTTTCATACTATACTACAAAGCTATATTAACCAAGACAGTATGGTACTGGCCCAAAAACAGAAATATAGATCAATGGAAGAGGATTGAAAGCCCAGATATAAACCCATTCACATATCTCATCTTACCTTTGGATGTACATTTTAATGGTTGTGAAGTCCAGAGAGTTTTCCTTATTTTTCATAAAATATTTAATGAACAAAAATTATATAATCTTTCTGTTGGTATTGGATTTTACCAAACTAGTACAGATTATAATATAGTGCTATTTCTTTTATATAATGATGGAGTCATAAAATCCATGGTATATCTTCTGTAAAGTAACTAATAAGTTATAAATATTTGTTGAGTCAATACTTTTACTTATATTATGAAGTCTTCCACATCTGCCAATATTTAGTCTCATAGTTATTTAGTGATACATAGTGTGTTCAAAGGGATCTGTTAAATCTTTAATAAAAAACATACATTCATTCATTTTTTTTCTTGTATTTATAACATTTTGCTATCTGTATTTTGAAATTATACTGTCATACACTTAATTAGTAATATATATTTAGGGTGAATTTTACCTATAACAATATAAAATTTCACAATATAAAATGTAACTTTTTTGCATTATTATTTAACACTTTCATTTTTAAGTTTTCAATCTACTATATATCAAGGATAAGTACAGTGAGTGATTCGGGATAGAAAAATTTGTCCTATCCAGTTTAATATTGATTTAATCTCACCATTTAAACAGTGTCTTTAGGATACTTCTTTTTATTTGTATAAAAACTATTTCATCTTTTAGGTCAGACCTTGACAAAGTATGGCCCATGGCATGTACCCTTTTTTGGTAAATAGATTTTTATTAGAACAAAACCACATCCATTAATTTATACATGAAGGGGATTTTTGGATTTTTTGTTTTTGTTTGCTTTAAAAGTACTCCAGTTAGAGTTATTATAAAATATTGACTGTATTCCCTGTGCTTTAGCTTATTTATTTTACATATAGTAGTTTGTACCTCTTAATACCCTACCCCTGTATTTCCCATCCCCTTCCCCTCTACCCACTGGTATATACTAGTTTGTTCTCTATATCTTTGAGTCTGTTTCTGTTTTATTGTATTCATTTGTTTCTTTTATATTTTAGGTTCCCCATACAAGAGATAACATACAGTACTTGTCTTTCTCTTACTTATTTTACTAAGCATAATACCCTCTATGTTCAACCATGTTTCTGCAAATGGCAAAATTTCATTCTGTTTATGGTAATATTCCATTTTATAGATAGATAGATAGATAATTTGCCACATCTTCTTTATCCATTCATCTGTTTATGGAGACTTAGGTTGCTTTCATATTTTGGTTTTGGAAAAAGGTCTCCTATGAGCATTTTGGTGCATGTATCTTCTCAAATTAGTCTTTTTGTTTTCTTCTGATAATACCAGGAGTGGAATTGCTGGTCATTCTTTTTTAGATTTTGGAAGAACCTCCATACTGTTTTCCACAATGGCTGCACCAAATATTCTCACCAACCATGCACTAAAGTTCCCTTTTCTCCACATCCTCACCAACATTTGTTATTTGTAGACATTTTTTTTTAAATTTATTTGTTTATTTTAGTTTTGGCTGTGTTGGGTCTTTGCTGCGCACCGGCTTTCTTTAATTGCGGCGAGCAGGGGTTACTCTTTGTAGCAGTGTGTGGGCTTCTCATTGCAGTGGCTTCTATTGTTGCAGAGCACTGGCTGTAGGCTCAAGGGCTTCAGTAGTTGTGGCACGTGGGCTCAGTAGCTGTGGCTCATTGGCTCTAGAGAGCAGGTTCAGTAGCTGTGGCGCACAGTCTTAGTTGCTCCAGAGGATGTGGGATCTTCCCGGACCAGGGATCCAACCCATGTCCCCTGCCTTGGCAGGCGGATTCTTAACCACTACACCACCAAGGAAGCCCTAGACTTTTTGATGATAGCCATTTCTGTAGGTATGAAGTGATATCTCATTGTGGGTTTGATTTATATTTCTCTGATGATTAGCAATGCTGAGCATCTTTTCATGTGCCTGTTGACTATATGTATGTCTTCTTTGAAGAAATGTCTATTCAGGTCCTGTGCCTAGTTTTTAATAGGGTAGTTACTTTTTTAGATATTGAGTGTAGGAGCTGTTTATATACTTTGGGTATTAACCCCTTATAGATCATATCATTTGCAAACAGTTTCTCCCATTCATTAGTTTACCTTTTATTTTGTTGATGGTTTCCTCTGCTAAACAAAATCATTTAGTTTAATTAGTTAATTGCTTTTGTTTCCTTTGCCTAAAGACACACATCCAAGAAAATATTGTTAGAAGTTTTGTCAGAATGTTCTTCCTATATTTTTTCTAGGAATATTATGTTTTCCTTTCCTATATTTAGTCTTTAATTCATTTTGAGTTTATTTTTGTATATGGTGTGAAATAATGCTCTAATTTAATTCGTTTTCATGTAGCTGTCCAGTTTTCCCATCACCACTTACTGAGAGACTATCATTTCTCCATTATACATCCTTACCTTCTTTGTCATAGATAAATTGATCATAAGAGTATGGGTTTATTTCTGGGCTCTAATTCTGTTCCATTGACCTATGTGTCTGTTTTTGTGCCAATACATGGTGTTTTTATTACTGTAGTGTTGTAATATAGCCTTAAGTCAGAGAGTGTGATACCTCCAGCTTTGTTCTTTCTTTTCATGATTGTTTTGATAATCTGTGGTTCGATATATATTTTAGGATTATTTATTCTAGTTCTGTGGAAAATGTCATGGGTATTTTGATAGGGATTGCATTAAAATTGTAGTTTGATTTGGGTCATATAGATATTTAACAATATTAATTCTTACAATCCATGAACATGTGATATCTTTTCATTTCTTTGTAGCACCTTCAATTTCCTTCATAAAATTTTTATGGTTTTTAGACTATGTTTTTTTTTTACCTCCTTGGTTAAATTTATTTCTAGATATTCTATTCTTTTTGATGTGATTTTAAACAGGATTGTTTTCTTGCTTTCTTTTTCTGATAACTCATTTTTAGTGTATAGAAAAGCATCAGACTATGAGATTTTAATCTTGTATCCTGCAACTATACTGAATTAATTGATCATTTCTAATAGCTCTTTGGTGGAGATTTTAGCATTTTCTGTATAAAATATCATGTCATCTGGAAATAAGACAGTTTCTTCTCTTCCAATCTGGATGACTTTTATTTCTTTTTCTTTTCTAATTGCTATAGTTAGGACTGCCAATACAATGTTAAATAGTGGTGAGAGTGGGCATGCTTGTCTTGTTCCTGAATTTAGAGGAAAATATTCTAGCTTTTCATCATGGTGTATGATATTGGCTGTTAGTTTGTTATAAACGACCTTTATCATATTGAGATGTACTCTCTATATCAACTTCAAAGAGAGTTTTTTACCAAGCATGGATGTTGAACTTTGTCAGATGTTTTCTTTTTTGACTCTTTTGAGATGATCATGTGATTTTTATCCTTGCTTTTGTTAATGTAGTGTATCACATGAATTGATTTATGAAAATTGAACAATCCCTGCATCTCCAGATAAATCCCACTTGATCATGTATTATGATCCTTTTTATGTATTGTTGGATTTGGTTTGATTGTATTCTGTTAAGTATTTTTGGAACTATATTTATCAAAGGTATTGGTCTGTAATTTTCTTCCTCTATAATATCTTTGTCAGTTTTTTTACCTCAGGGTAATAATGACCTTATAGAATGAATTTGGGAGTGTTCACTCTTCTTCAATTTTTCTGAATAGATTGAGGAGGACAGTATTCCTCATTGTATGTTTGGTAGAATTAACCCATGAAGAAGCCGTCTGGTCTAAGATTTCGTTTGCTGAAAGGTTGTTTTTTTATATGTTTGTTTTTGTTTTTTTATATTACAATTCAGTTTTACTGCTAGTGATTGGTCTGTTCAAATTGCCTGTTTCTTCTTTTTCTCTTTTAACACATTTATTAGAGTATAATTGCTTTACAATGTTCTGTTAGTTTCACAAAGTAAATCAGCTATATGTATACATGTCTCCTTATATCCCCTCCCCCTTGCACCTCTCTCCCACCTTCCTTATCCCACCCCTCTAGGTGGTCACAAAACCCTGACCTGATCTCCCTGTGCTATGCAGCTGCTTCCCACTAGCTATCTATTTTACATTTGGTAGTGTGTATATATCAATGGTACTCTCTCATGTCATCCCAGCTTATCCTTTCCCCTCCCTGTGGCTTCAAGCCCATTCTCTTCATCTGCATCTTTATTACTGTCCTGCCCCTAGGTTCATCAGAACCATTTCATTTTTAAGTTCCATATATATGTGTTAGAATATGGTATTTGTTTTTCTCTTTCTGACTTACTTCACTCTGTATGACAGAATCTAGGTCCAACCACCTCACTACAAATAACACAATTTTGTTTCTTCTTATGGCTGAGTAATATTCCATTGTATATATTTGCCACATCTTCTTTATCTGTTCATCTGTCAGTGGGAACTTAGGTTGTTTCCATGTCCTGGCTATTGTAAATACTACTTCAATGAACATTGTGGTACGTGTCTCTTTTTGAATTATGGTTTTCTCAGGGTATTCACCCAGTAGGGGATTGCTGTGCCATATGGTAGTTCTATTTTTAAAATTTTAAGAAACCTCCATACTGTTCTCCATATTGACTGTATCAACTTACATTTCCACCAACAGTGCAAGAGGGTTCCTTTTTCTCTACACCCACTCCAGCATTTATTGTTTGTATACTTTTTGATGATGGCCATTCTGACCAGTGTGAGGTGATGCCTCATTTTGGTTTTCATTTGCATTTCTTTAATGATTAGTGATGTTGAGCATCCTTTCATGTGTTTGTTGGCAATCAGTGTATCTTCTTTGCAGAAATGTCTATTTAGGGCTTCTGACCATTTTTGGATTGGGTTGTTTGTTTTTTTTGCTATTGAGCTACAAGTATGGCTTGTATATTTTGGAGATTAATCCTTTGTCAATTGCTACATTGGCAAATATTTTCTTCCATTTTGAGGGCTGTCTTAACACCTTGTTTATAGTTTCCTTAGCTGTCCAGAAACTTTTATTTCATTAGGTCCCGTTGGTTTGTTTTTGTTTTTATTTCCATTTCTCTAGGAGATGAGTCAAAAAGGATCTTGCTGTGATTTATGTCATAGAGTGTTCTATGTTTTCCTCTAAGAGTTTGAGAGTGTCTGGCCCTACATTTAGCTCTTTAATCCATTTTGAGTTTATTTTTGCCTATGGTGTTAGGGAGTGTTCTAATTTTATTATTTTACATGTAGCTGTCCAGTTTTCCCAACACCACTTATTGAAGAGGATGTCTTTTCTCCATTGTATATTCTTACCTCCTTTATGAAAAATAAGGTTAGCATATGTGGGTGGACTTTCTATCCTGTTCCATTGGTTTATCTTTCTGTTTTTGTGCCAGTACCATACTGTCTTGATTACTGTAGCTTTGTAGTATAATCTGAAGTCCAGGAACCTGATTCCTCCAGCTCGATTTTTTCCCTCAAGACTACTTTGGCTATTTGGGGTCTTTTGTGTCTCCATGCAAATTTTAAGAATTTTTTTTCTAGTACTGTGAAAAATGCCATTGGTAGTTTGAAAGGGATTGCACTGAATCTGTAGATCGCTTTGGGTAGTATAGCCATTTTCACAATGTTGATTGTTCCAATCCAAGAACATGACATATCTCTCCATCTCTTTGTGTCATCTTTAATTTATTTCAACAGTGTCTTATAGTTTTCTGCATAGAGGTCTTTTGTCTCCTTAGGTAGGTTTATTCCAAGGTATTTTATTCATTTTTTGCAATGGTAAATGGGGAGGTTTCCTTATTTTCTATTTCAGATTTTTCATCATTATTTTATAGGAATGTAAGAGATTTTCTGGCAGCATCTTTATGATTCTCTATGTATAGTATCATATTATCTGCAAACAGTGACAGTTTTAATTCTTCTTTTCCAATTTGGATTACTTTTAATTTGTTATCTTCTCTGATTCTTGTGATAAAACCTGCAATACTATGTTGAATAATAGTGGTGTGGATGGGCAACCTTGTCTTGTTACTGATCTTAGAGGAAATGGTTTCAGTTTTTCACCATTAAGTACAATATTGTTTGTGGGTTTGTCATATAGGGCCTTTATTATTTTGAGATATGTTCCCTCTATGCCTACCTTCTGGAGAGTTTTTGTCATACATGGGTGTTGAATATTGTCGAAAGTTTTTCTGAATCTATTGAGATGATCATATTTTTTTTAATCCATCAATTTGTTTATATGGTGTGTCACATTGATTGATTTGCATATATTGAAGATACTTTGCATTCCTAGGATAAACCCCGGTTGATCATTGTGTGTGATCGTTTTAATGTGCTTTTGGATTCTGTTTCCTAGTATTCTATCAAGGATTTTTGCATCTATATTCATCAGTGATATTGACCTGTAGTTTTCTTTTATGTGACATCTTTGTCTGGTTTTGGTATGAGGGTGATGGTGGCCTCATAGAATGAGTGTGGGAGTGTTCCTCCTTCTGCTATATTTTGGAAGAGTTTCAGAAGGATAGGTGTTTGCTCTTCTCTAAATGTTTGTTAGAATTCACCTATGACGCCATCTGGCCCTGCACTTTTGTTTTTTGGAGGATTTTAAATCACAGTTTCAATTTCAGTGCTTGTGATTGGTCTGTTCATATTTTCTATTTCTTCCTGGTTTACTCTTGGAAGGTGGTGCTTTTCTAACAAATTAGTCCATTTCTTCCAGGCTGTCCATTTTATTGGTATAGAGTTGCTTGTAGTAGTCTCTTACATTGCATTATATCTGTGATGTCAGTTGTAACTTTTCATTTTTCATTTCTTAGCTTATTGATTTGAGTCCTCTCTCTTTTTTTTCTTGATGAGTCTGGCTAAAGGTTATTATTTTTTTTATTTTTTTTTATTTATTTTAATTATTTATTTTTAATTAGTTTCTGCCTTATAACAAAGTGAATCAGTCACACATATACATCTGTTCCCACATCCCTTCCCTCATGCATCTCCCTCCCTCCAACCCTCCTCATCATACCCATCCAGGCGGTCACAAAGCACCGAGCTGATCTCCCTGTGCTCTGCGGCTGCTTCCCACTATCTATCTACCTTACGTTTGGAAGTGTATATATGTCCATGCCTCTCTTTCGCTTTGTCACAGCTTACCCTTCCCCCTCCCCATATCCTCAAGTCCATTCTCAAGTAGGTCTGTGTCTTTATTCCCGTTTTACCCCTAGGTTCTTCATGACATTTTTTTTTTAAATTCCATATATATGTGTTAGCATACGGCATTTGTCTTTCTCTTTCTGGCTTACTTCACTCTGTATGACAGACTCTAGGTCTATCCACCTCATTACAAATAGCTCAGTTGCATTTCTTTTTATGGCTGAGTAATTTTCCATTGTATATATGTGCCACATCTTCTTTATCCATTCATCCGATGATGGACACTTAGGTTGTTTCCAGCTCCGGGCTATTGTGAATAGAGCTGCAATGAACATTTTGGTACATGTCTCTTTTTGAATTATGGTTTTCTCAGGGTATATGCATAGTAGAGGGATTGCTGGGTTATATGGTAGTTCTATTTTTAGTTTTTTATGGAACCTCCATACTGTTCTCCATAGTGGCTGTACCAATTCACATTCCCACCAGCAGTGCAAGAGGGTTCCCTTTTCTCCACACCCTCTCCAGCATTTAGTGTTTCTAGATTTCTTGATGATGGCCATTCTGACTGGTGTGAGATGATATCTCATTGTAGTTTTGATTTGCATTTCTCTAATGATTAATGATGTTGAGCATTCTTTCATGTATTTGTTGACAGTCTGTATATCTTCTTTGGAGAAATGCCTATTTAAGTCTTCTGCCCATTTTTGGATTGGGTTGTTTGCTTTTTTTGCTATTGAGCTGCATGAGCTGTTTATAAATTTTGGAGATTAATCCTTTGTCAGTTGCTTCATTTGCAAATATTTTCTCCCATTCTGAGGGTTGTCTTTTGGTCTCCTTTATGGTTTCCTTTCTTGTGCAAAAGCTTTGAAGTTTCATTAGGTCTCATTTGTTTATCTTTGTTTTTATTTCCATTTCTCTAGGAGGTGGGTCCAAAAGGATCTTGCTGTGATTTATGTCATAGAGTGTTCTGCCTATGTTTTCCTCTAAGAGTTTGATAGTTTCTGGCCTTACATTTAGGTCTTTAATCCATTTTGAGCTTATTTTTGTGTATGGTGTTAGGGAATGATCTAATCTCATACTTTTACATGTCCCTGTCCAGTTTTCCCAGCACCACGTATTGAAGAGGCTGTCCTTTCTGCACTGAACATTCCTGCCTCCTTTATCAAAGATAAGTTGACCATATGTGCGTGGGTTTATCTCTGGGCTTTCTATCCTGTTCCATTGATCTATCTTTCTGTTTTTGTGCCAGTACCACACTGTCTTGATTACTGTAGCTTTGTAGTATAGTCTGAAGTCAGGGAGCCTGATTCCTCCAGCTCCGTGTTTCGTTCTCACGATTGCTTTGGCTATTCGGGGTCTTTTGTTTCTCCAAACAAATTTTGAAATTTTTTTGTTCTAGTTCTGTGAAAAATGCCAGTGGTAGTTTGACAGGGATTGCATTGAATCTGTAGATTGCTTTGGGTAGTAGAGTCATTTTCACAATATTGATTCTTCCAATCCAGGAGCATGGTATATCTCTCCATCTATTTGTATCATCTTTAATTTCTTTCATCCGTGTCTTATAATTTTCTGCATACAGGTCTTTTGTCTCCTTAGGTAGGTTTATTCCTAGATATTTTATTCTTTTTGTTGAAATGGTAAATGGGAGTGTTTTCTTGATTTCACTATCAGATTTTTCATTATTAGTATATAGGAATTCCAGAGATTTCTGTGCATTAATTTTGTATCCTGCTACTTTACCAAATTCATTGATTAGCTCTAGTAGTTTTCTGGTAGCATCTTTAGGATTCTCTATGTATAGTATCATGTCATCTGCAAACAGTGACAGCTTTACTTCTTCTTGTCCAATTTGGATTCCTTTTATTTCTTTTTCTTCTCTGACTGCTGTGGCTAAAACTTTCAAAACTAGGTTGAATAAGAGTGGTAAGAGTGGGCAGCCTTGTCTTGTTCCTGATCTTAGTGGAAATGGTTTCAGTTTTTCACCATTGAGGACAATGTTGGCTGTGGGTTTGTCATATATGGCCTTTATTATGTTGAGGAAAGTTCCCTATATGCCTGCTTTCTTCAGGGTTTTTATCATAAATGGGTGTTGAATTTTGTCGAAAGCTTTCTCTGCATCTATTGAGATGATCATATGGTTCTTCTCCTTCAACTTGTTAATATGGTGTATCACATTGATTGATTTGCATATATTGAAGAACCCTTGCATTCCTGGAATAAACCCCACTTGATCATGGTGTATGATCCTTTTAATGTGCTGTTGGATTCTCTTTGCTAGTATTTTGTTGAGGATTTTTGCATCTATGTTCATCAGTGATATTGGCCTGTAGTTTTCTTTCTTTGTGACATCCTTGCCTGCTTTTGGTATCAAGGTGATGGTGGCTTCGTAGAATGAGTTTGGGAGTGTTCCTTCCTCTGAAATGGTTTGGAAGAGTTTGAGAAGGATGGGTGTTAGCTCTTCTCTAAATGTTTGATAGAATTCCCCTGTGAAGCCATCTGGTCCTGGGCTTTTGTTTGTTGGAAGATTTTTAATCACAGTGTCAATTTCAGTGCTTGTGATTGGTCTATTCATATTTTCTATTTCTTCCTGATTCAGTCTTGGCAGGTTGTGCATTTCTAAGCATTTGTCCATTTCTTCCAGAATGTCCATTTTATGGGCATAGAGTTGCTTGTAGTAATCTCTCATGATCTTTTGTATTTCTGCAGTGTCAGTTGTTACTTCTCCTTTTTCATTTCTAATTCTATTGATTTGAGTCTTCTCCCTTTTCTTCTTGATGAGTCTGGCTAATGGTTTGTCAATTTTGTTTATCTTCTCAAAGAACCAACTTTTAGTTTGGTTGATCTTTGCTATTGTTTCCTTCATTTCTTTTTCATTTATTTCTGATCTGATCTTTATGATTTCTTTCCTTCTGCTAACTTTGGGGGTTTTTTGTTCTTCTTTCTCTAATTGCTTTAGGTGCAGGGTCAGGTTGTTTACTCGATATGTTTCCTGTTTCTTAAGGTGGTATTGTATTGCTATAAACTTCCTCCTTAGAACTGCTTTTGCTGCGTCCCATAGGTTTTGGGTCGTCGTGTTTCCATTGTCATTTGTTTCTAGGTATTTTTAAATTTCCTCTTTGATTTCTTCAGTGATCACTTCGTTATTGAGTAGTGTATTTTTTAGCCTCCATGTGTTTGTATTTTTTACATATCTTTTCCTGTAATTGATGTCTTGTCTTATAGCATTGTGGTCGGAAAAGATACTTGATAAAATTTCAATTTTCTTAAATTTACCAAGGCTTGATTTGTGACCCAAGATATGATCTATCCTGGAGAATATTCCATGAGCACTTGAGATAAATGTGTATTCTGTTGTTTTTGGATGGAATGTCCTATAAATATCAATTAAGTCCATCTTGTTTAATGTATCATTTAAAGCTTGTGTTTCATTTATTTTCATTTTGGATGATCTGTCCATTGGTGAAAGTGGGGTGTTAAAGTCCCCTACTATGAGTGTGTTACTGTCGATTTCCCCTTTTATGGTTGTTAGTGTTTGCCTTATGTATTGAGGTGCTCCTATGTTGGGTGCATAAATATTTACAATTGTTATATCTTCTTCTTGGATCGATCCCTTGATCATTATGTGGTGTCCTTCTTTGTCTCTTCTAATAGTCTTTATTTTAAAGTCTATTTTGTCTGATATAAGAATTGCTACTCCAGCTTTCTTTTGATTTCCATTTGCATGGAATATCTTTTTCCATCCCCTTACTTTCAGTCTGTATGTATCTCTAGGTCTGAAGTGGGTCTCTTGTAGACAGCATATATATGGGTCTTGTTTTTGTATCCATTCAGCCACTCTGTGTCTTTCGGTGGGAGCATTTAGTCCATTTACATTTAAGGTAATTATTGATATGTATGTTCCTATTCCCATTTCCTTAATTGCTTTGGGTTCGTTATTGTAGGTATATTCCTTCTGTTGTGTTTCTTGCCTAGAGAAGTTCCTTTAGTATTTGTTGCAAAGCTGGTTTGGTGGTGCTGAACTCTCTCAGCTTTTGCTTGTCTGTAAAGGTTTTAATTTCTCCATCATACCTGAATGAGATCCTGGCTGGGTAGAGTAATCTTGGTTGCAGGTTTCTCTCCTTCATCACTTTAATTATGTCCTGCCACTCCCTTCTGGCTTGTAGAGTTTCTGCTGAGAGATCAGCTGTTAACCTGATGGGGATTCCCTTGTGTGTTATTTGTTGTTTTTCCCTTGCTGCTTTTAATATGATTTCTTTGTGTTTAATTTTTGACAGTTTGATTAATATGTGTCTTGGCGTATTTCTCCTTGGATTTATTCTGTATGGGACTCTCTGTGCCTCCTGGACTTGATTAACTATTTCCTTTCCCATATTAGGGAAGTTTTCAACTATAATCTCTTCAAATATTTTCTCAGTCCCTTTCTTTTTCTCTTCTTCTTCTGGAACCCCTATAATTTGAATGTTGGTGCATTTAATGTTGTCCCAGAGGTCTCTGAGACTGTCCTCTGTTCTTTTCATTCTTTTTTCTTTATTTTGCTCTGCATCAGTTATTTCCACTATTTTATCTTCCACCTCACTTATCCGTTCTTCTGCCTCAGTTATTCTGCTATTGATCCCATCTAGAGTATTTTTCATTTCATTTATTGTGTTTTTAATCGATGCTTGATTCATCTTTAATTCTTCTAGGTCCTTGTTAACTGTTTCTTTCATTTTGTCTATTCTATTTCCAAGATTTTGGATCTTGGAAATAGAATCTTGGATCATCTTTACTATCATTATTCTGAATTCTTTTTCAGGTAGACTGCCTATTACCTCTTCATTTGTTAGGTCTGGTAGGTTTTTATCTTGCTCCTTCACCTACTGTGTGTTTTTCTGTCTTCTCATTTTGCTTATGTTACTGTGTTTGGGGTCTCCTTTTTGCAGGCTGCAGATTCGTAGTTCCCATTGTTTTTGGTGTCTGTCCCCAGTGGCCAAGGTTGTTTCAGTAGGTTGTGTAGGCTTCCTGGTGGGGGGGACTAATGCCTGTGTTCTGGTGGTTGAGGCTCGATCTTGTCTTTCTGGTGGACAGGTCCACGTCTGGTGGTGTGTTTTGGGGTGCCTGTGGCCTTATTATGTTTTTAGGCAGCCTCTCTGCTAATGGGTGGGGTTGTGTTCCTGCCTTGCTAGTTGCTTGGCATAGGGTGACCAGCACTGTAGCTTGCTGGTCGTTGACTGAAGCTGGGTGCTGGTGTTGAGATTGAGATCTCTGGGAGATTTTCACTGCTTGATATTATGTGGAGCCGGGAGGTCTCTTGTGGACCCGTGTCCTGAAGTTGGCTCTCCCACTTCAGAGGCACAGCACTGACTCCTGGCTGCAGCATCAAGAGCCTTTCATCCACCCGGCTCAGAATAACAGGGAGAAAAAGTAGAAAGAAAGAATTAGTACAAGAAAGAAAGAGAGAGGGAAAGAAAGGAAGAAGGGAAGAAAGGAAGGAAGGAAGGAAGAAAGAAAGAAAGGAAGGAGGGAGGGAGGAAGGATGGAAAGAAAGAAAGAAAGGAGGGAGGGAGGGAGGAATGAAAGCAAAGGGAAGAGTGAATGGAAGAAGGTAGGGGGGGAGGGAGGAAGGAAAGAAAGAAAGAAAGACAGGAGGGAGGGAGGGAGGAAGGAAAGAAAAATAAAGTGAAAGGAAGAGGGGTGGGAGGGAGGGAGGAAGGAAAGAAAGACAGGAGGGGGGGAGGAAGGAAAGAAAAAGAAAGAGTGAAAGTAAGAAGGGACAGAGGGAGGAAGGAAAGAAAGAGAGAAAGAAGGAAAGGAGGGGTGGAGGGAGGGAGGGAAGAAGGGAAGTTTGGAAAAAAATAAAGAGCAGGTAAAGTAAAATAGAATAAATATGAAATATAGTAGCATTATTAAAATTTTAAAGTAATTATTGAAAAAAAAAAGAACAGACCGATAGAACCCTGCGACATATGGTGGAAGCAAAGCTATACAGAGAGTATTTTACACAGAATACACATACGCATTCAGAAAAAGAGAGCAGGGGGAAAAATAAAAAATCTTGCTCTCCAATCCACCTCCTCAATATGGGTTACTTCATTGTAAAAAGAGGAAAAGGGTGAGAAGTCTGAAATCTTGCTCTCTAAGTCCACCTCTTTAATTTGGGATAATTCGTTGTAAAAAGAGGAAAAAGGGGGGAAAGTCTTAAATCTTGTTCTCAAAGTCCACTTCCTCAATTTGGGATGATTGGCTGTCTATTCATGCACTCCACAGACGCAGGGCACATCAAGTGGACCGTGGAGCTTTAATCCGCTGCCTCCGAGGCTGCACAGAGAGATTTCCCTGTCTCTTCTCTGCTCTCACAGCTCCCGGGTCTCAGCCTTGGACCGGCCCCGCCTCTGCGCGTAGGTCGCCGGAGGGCGTCCGTTCTTCGCTCAGACAGGACGGGTTTAAAGGAGCCGCTGATGCGGGGGCTCTGGCTTACTCAGGCAGAGGGGAGGGAGGGGCGCGCAGAGTGGGGCGGGCCTGCGGCGGCAGAGGCCAGCGTGATGCTGCACCAGACCGTGGCGCTCCGTGTGCTTTCCCGGGAAAGCCATCCCCGGGTTCCGGGACCCTGGCAGTGGCGGGGTGCACAGGCCCCCAGGAAGGCGGGGCGGACAGTGACCCGCGCTCGCACACAGGCCCCGCGGCGGCGGCAGCAGCAGCAGCCCCAGCTTCCCACGCCCGTCTCCAGGGTCCGCGCCTTTAGCTGCGGCTCGCGCCCGTCTCCGGCGCTTCCCAAAGCAGCCCTCTTAACGCCCTCTCCTCGCGCACCAGGAAACAAAAGGGAAGAAAAAGCCTCTTGCCTCTTAGGCAGCTCCAGACCCTTTCCCCAGACTCCCTCCGGGCTAGCCGTGGTGCACTAACCCCCTCAGGCTCTCTTTCTGCCTCCAGTCCCAGTCCTCTCCCTGCACTCTGACTGAAAGCCGATACCCGAGCCTCAGTTCCCAGACCCGCCCGCCCCGGCGGCCGAGCAGACAAGCCTCTCGGGCTGGTGTGTGCCTGAGGGCACCGATCCTCTCTGCCGCAATCTCTCCGCTTTGCCCTCCACACCCCTGTTGCTGTGCTCTCCTCCGCTACTCCGAAGCTTTCCCCCTCCGCCACCTGCAGTCTCCGCCTGCGAAGGGGCTTGTAGTGTGTGGAAACCTTTCCTCCTTCACGGCTCCCTCCCACTGGTGCATGTCCCGTCCCTATCCTTTTGTCTCTGTTTATTCTTTTTTCTTTTGCCCTATCCAGGTATGTGGGGAGTTTCTTGCCTTTTGGGGGGTCTGAGGTCTTCTGCCAGCTTTCAGTAGGTGTTCTGTAGGAGTTGTTCTACGTGTAGATGAATTTCTGATGTATCTGTGGGGAGGAAGATGATCTCTGCGTCTTACTCTTCCGCCATCTTCCCAGATTCTGTTGTATTTTTTAGATTCCATATATAAGTAATATCAAACAGTATTTGTCTTTGTCTGTTTCACTTAATTCACTTTGCATAATGTCCTCCAAGACCATCCACGTTGCTGCAAATGGCAAACTTTCATTCTTTTCTATGGCTCAGCCTTCCTGGGAGAACATCCACGTCCCCTGCTGGAAGCTCTCCAAAGCCCTTGAGTTTGGGTTTTCATGGAAGCTTCATTACAAAGGCTGACGGTTTACATCGCTGGCCTCTGGAGACTGTCTGGCTAAAGGTTTATCAATTTTGTTTATCGTCTCAAAGAACCAACTTTGAGTGTTATTTATGTTGCTATTTTTTTTTCATTTGTATTTCATTTATTTCTGCTCTGGTCTTTATGATTTCTTTCCTTCTATTAACTTTGGGTTTTCTTTGTTCTTCTTTTTCTAGTTGCTTTAAGTGTAAGTTTAGATAGTTTATTTCAGATTTTTCTTATTTTTTTAGGTGATATTGAATTGCTATAAACTTATGTCTTTGAATTGTTTTTGCTGTGTCCCATAGGTTTTGGGTCATTTTTTGGTAGTCATTTGTTTCTAGGTATTTTTTCATTTTCCTCTTTGATTTCATCACAAGCTCTTGGTTATTTAGCAGTGCACTGTTTAGCCTCCACATATTTGTCATTTTTACAGATATTTTTTCCTATAATTGATTTCTAATCTCATAGAATTTTGGTTGGAAAAGATTCTTGATACAAATTCAGTTTCCTTAAATTTTCTTAGGTTTGATTTCTGACCCAAGATGTGATCTACCCTAAATAATGTTCTTTGTCCACTTGAGAAGAAAGTGTATTCTTCTGCTTTTAGGTGGAATGTCTTTTAAATATCAATTAAATTTATCTTGTCTATTGTGTCATATATAGCTTGTGTTTCCTTACTTATTTTCTGTCTGGATGATCTGTCAGTTGGGGTAAGTGGGGTGTTAAAGTCCCCAATTATTATTGTGTTACTGTCAATTTCCCCTTTTATGTCTGTTAGCATTTGCCTTATGTATTGAGGTGCTCCTATATTTGGTGCATAAATATTTATAAATGTTATGTTTCTTCTTGTATTAATCCCTTGATCATTATGTGGTGTCCTTCCTTATCTCTTGTAACAGTTTTTATTTTAAAGCTTATTTTATCTGATATGAGTATTGCTACTCCAGCTTTCTTTTGATTACCATTTGCATGGAATATCTTTTTCCATCCCCTCACTTTCAGTCTGTATGTGTCCCTAGGTCTGAGATGGGTCTCTTGTAGATATATATGGGTCTTGATTTTGTATCCATTCAGCCAGTATATGTCTTTTCTTTGGAGCATTTAATCTGTTTACATTTAATGTAATTATCAATATGTATGTTCTTACTGACATTTTCTTAATTGTTTTGAGTTTGTTTTTTAGGTATTTTCCTTCTCTTGTGTTCCCTGCCTAGAGAAGTTCGTTTTGCATTTGTTGTAAAGCTGGTTTGTTGGTGATGAATTCTCTTAGTTTTTGCTTGTCTGTTAAGTTTTAATTTCTCTGTCAAATCTGAATGAGATCCTTGTTGGGTAGAGTAATCTTGGTTGTAGGTTTTTCCCTTTCATCACTTTAAATATGTCTTGCCACTCCCTCTGGCTTGCAGAATTTCTGCTGAAAGATCAGCTACTAACCTTATGGGGATTCCCTTATATGTTATTTTTTGCTTTTCCTTTGCTGCTTTTAATAATTTTTCTTTGTATTTAATTTTTGATAGTTTGATTAATATGTGTTTTGGCATGTTTCTCCTTGGATTTATCCTGTGTGGCACTCTCTTCACTTCCTGGCCTTGATTATTTGTTTCCCCATATTAGGGAAGTTTTTAAGTATAATCTCTTCAAATATTTTCTCAGTGCCTTGTTTTTTCTCTTCTTCTTCTTGGATCCCTATAATTCAAATGTTGGTGCGTTTAATGTTGTCCCAGAGGTCTCTGAGACTGTCCTCAGTTCTTTTCATTCTTTTTTCTTTATTCTACTCTGCAGTAGTTATTTCCACTCTTTTATCTTCCAGGTCACTTATCTGTTCTTCTGCCTCAGTTATTCTGCTATTGATCCCTTCTAGAGAAGTTTTAATTTCATTTATTGTGTTGTTCATGATGGTTTGTTTGTTCTGTATTTCTTCTAGGTCCTTGTTAAACATTTCTTGTATTTTCTCCATTTTATTTCCAAGATTTTCGATCATCTTTGCTATCATTTTTCTGAATTCTTTTGCAGGTAGACAGCCTATTTCCTCTTCAGTTTTTTTAGGTCTGTTGGGTTTTTACCTTCTTCCTTCATCTGCTGTGTGTTTCTTTGTCTTCTCATTTTGCTTAACTTACTGTGTTTGGGTCTCCTTTTCACAGACTGCTGGTTCGTATTTCCCGTTGTTTTTGGTGTCTGCCCCCAGCGGGTGTGGTTGGTTCAGTGGCTGGTGTAGGCTTCCTTCTGGAAGGGACTGGTGTCTGTGTTCTGGTGCATCTGGCTGGATCTTGTCTTTCTGGTGGGCAGGGCTGCATCTGGTGGTATGTTTTGGGGTGTCTGTGAATTTCTTATTACTTTAGGCAGCCACTCTGCTAATGGGCATGATTGTGTTCCTATCTTTCTAGTTGTTTGTCATGGGGCATCCAGTACTGGAGATTGTTAGTTCTTGGGTGATCCTGGATCTTAGTGTTGAGACTGAAATCTCTAGGAGAGCTCTCACTGATTAATATTATGTGGGGCCAGGATGTCTCTGGTAGTCTAGTTTCCTGGAATCAGATCTCCCACCTCAGAGACTCAGGTCTGACCCCTAGCCACAGTACCAAGACCCTGCCAGCTGTACACATTGAAGAAAAAAAGAAAGAAGCAAAAGAAAACAGATGGAACCCCAAAACAAATGGTAAATGCAAAACCAAACAGACAAAAATCACACAGAGAAACATACCTACACACACTCATAAAAATAAAAAAAGAAAGAAAGAAAAAACGGACAGAACTCGAGAGAAATGGTAAAAGCAAAACTAAACAGACAAAATCACATACACAAAATAAACACACACACTCACAAAAACAAAAAAAAAGGAAGAGAGCAACCAAACCAATAAACAATCCCACCACTGAAAACAAGTACTAAAAAAAATAAACTAAGATAAACATGAAACCAAAAACAAAGCAAACGTAGAAAGCAAACCCCAAGTCAACAGTTCCTCTGAAATTCCACCACCTCAAGTTTTGGAGCATTCGTTGTCTATTCAGGTATTCCATGGATGCAGGGTTTATTAATTTGATTGTCTGGATTTAATCCACCTCTCCTGAGGCTGCATGGAGAAGTTTCCCTTTCTCTTCTTTGTTCACCCAGCTCCTGGGGTTCAGGTTCAGTTTTGGACCTGCCTCTGCATGTAGGTTGCCCTCAGGCATCTTTTCCCCTCCCAGATAGGAGGGTGTTAAAGCAGCAGTTTTAGGTCTCTCTTGCTCACTCAGGCCAAAGAGAGAGAGGGGTACAGTAGTCATAATGGAAAGTGGGGCAAGCCTGCAGTGGCAGAGGCTGGTGTGACATTGCAACAGCCTGAGGTGCACCTTGTGTTCTCCTGGGGAAGTTGTCCCTGGATCTCAGGGCCCTGGCAGTGGCAGCCTGCACAGCCTTCCGGGGGGGGTGGGGGGGTGGGTAGTGAGCTGTGTTTTTACACAGACTTTTCTGACAGTGACAGTAGCGTTAGTGTTAGACATGCCTGTTTTTGGGATCTGGGCTGATAGCCACAGCTCACCCCTGTCTCTAGAACTCAATTAGGTGGTGCTCTGCCTTCTGTGGGCACAGGGGAAGGAATCACCTCTCCTTGAACACCCTAAAACAATGATCTCTTGTCTCTTAGCAGGTCCAGACTTTTTCCCTGACTCCCTCCTGGTTAGTTGTAGCACACTAGCCCCCTTCAGCCTGTCTTCATGCAGCCAACCACAGTCTTCTCCCTGAGTTCTGAACTCCAAAGTCTGAGCCTCAGCTCCCAGGCCCCACCCACCCCAGTGGGTGAGCAGACAAGTGTCTCAGGTTAGTGAGTGCTGGTCAGCACCGGTCCTCTGTGTGGGAATCTCTCTGCTTTGCCTTCAGCAACCTTGTTGCTGTGCTCTCCTCCATGGCTCCAAGGTTTCCCCCCTGCCTACTCCCCATCCCCACCAGTGAAAAGTTTCCCTAGTGTTTGGAAACTTTTCCTCCTTCAGAGCTCCCTCTCAGAAGTGCAAGATCCATCTTTATTATTTTGTCTCTGTTTTTTCTTTGCCCTACACATGTACGTTAGGATTTTCTTGCCTTTTGGGATATTTGAGGTCTCCTGCCAGAGTTCATTAGGTGTTCTGTAGGAGTTGTTCCACATGTAGGTGTATTTTTGATGTATTTGTTGGGGGAAAGTTATCTCAATGTCTTACTCCTCTGCCATCTTTAACATCTCCATCTGTTTCTTCTTGTTCAGCCTTTGCATGTTGTTCTAGAAATTTTTCCATTTCTTCTAGGTTGTCCAATTTGTTGGCATATCAGAGTTTGTAGAAGTCTCTTATGATTTTTTTCTTTGTATTTCTGTGGTATCAATTGTTATATCTCCTTTTATTTCTTATTTTGTTTATTGGGGTCTTCTCTCTTTTCTTCTTTGTGATTCTGGCTAAAGTTGTATCAGTTTTTTTATCTATTCAAATAACCAGCTCTTGGTTTCATCTTTTCTTTTTTTTTCTTTTTTTTTTTTCTTTTTGGTCTCTATTTTATTTATTTCCTCTGTGATCTTTATTATTTCCTTACTTCTGCTGACTTTGGTCTCTGTTTGTACTTCTTGTCTTAATTCCTTTCAGTAGTAGGTTAGGTTGTTTATTTGAGATTTTAATAATTTCTTGAGGAAAGTCAGTATCACTGTAAAATTTCCTCAGAACTGCTTTTGATACATTCCATAGATTTTGGAGAGTTGTGTCTCAATTTTCATTTTTCTCAAGGTATTTTCTGATTTCCTACTTGATTTCTTCACTTACCCATTGTCCTTTAGTAACATGTGGCTTAGTTTCCACTTATTTTTTCTTTTCTTTTCTTTGTGTAATTGATTTTTAGTTTCATACCACTGTCGTCAGAAAAAAAATGCTTGATATAATTTGTATCCTTTTAAATTTGTTGAGACATGTTTTGTGCCCTAGCATGCGATTTATCCTGGTTAACATTCCATGTGTACATGTAAATAATATGTATTCTGCTGCTTTTGGGTGGAATGTCCTGTATATATCTATTAAGTTCAACTGGTCTAATGTGTCATTTATGACCACTGATTTCTTATTAATTTTCTGTCTGGATAATCTAACATTTGATGTCAGTGTGGTGTCAAAGTCCCCTATTATTATTCCATTATTGCCAATTTTTCCTTTTATGTCTGTTAAGATTTACTTTATATATTTTGGTGCTTCAGTATTAGGTGAATACATGTCAAGGAGTGTAATACCATCTTTTTGTTTTGATTGCTTTATCATTATATGATGCCTTTTTTTGTCTTTTGTTATGAAATTTCTACTTTGCCTGATATAAATAGTGTTACCCCAGCTCTCTTGTCATTTCTGTTTACATTAAATATTTTTATCCAGCACTCGTTTTCTGTTTTTTTAGCCCTGAAGTGAGTCTCTTGTAAGCAGCAAATAGATGGTTCTTGTTTCTTATCCAATCTACCACTCTGTGTTTTGTTTGGAACATGTAGTCCATTGACATTTAAAGTAATTATTGTTAAGTATGTACCTTTTGCCATGTTGTTACTTATTTTCTGTTTGTTTTTGTAGTTTTTCTCTGTTATTTTCTTCTTTTTTTTCTTCCTTTGTGATTTGATGATTTTCTTTAGTGGTATGCTTCTGATTCTTTCTCTCTAGTTTTTGTGTATCTATTGTAGGGTTTGTATTTGTCATTACTGTGTGGTTTATATATGCTGATCTATAACTACATCTACTTGTTTTAAACTGGCAGTCATTTAAATTCAAACACATTGTAAATTATCTACATTTTACTCCCCTCTCTTCTTACATTTTGTGTTTTTTTATGTTATATTTTACATCTTAAAATTTACCCTTTAGCTATTTATTGTAGTTGCAGTGTATTTTACAATTTTTGTATTTTAATCTTTGTACTAGCTTATTTAAGTAGTTGGTTTAGTATTGATGAACTCTTCTAGGTTTTGTTTTTCTGAGAAGTTCTTTATCTCTCCTTTAATTCTCAGTGATAAGCTTGCTGTGTAGAGTATTCTAGGTTGTAGGGTTTTTTTTGTTTGTTTTTTGTTTTGTTTTGTTTTGTTTCCCTTTCAGCACTGTAAATGTATCCTGCCACTCCCTTCTGACCTGAAAAGTTTCTGCCGAAAAAGAACCTGATAGCTTTATGGTGATTCCCTTCCCTTGTATGTGACTCTTTTTTGTTCTCTTTCTGCCTTTAAAATTCTCTTTTTAGCTTTAACCTTTTCCATTTTAATTATGATATGTCTTGGTGTGGGTCTCTTTGGGTTCATCCTCTTTGGTAACTTCTGGTTTCCTGTACCTGGATGTTTCTTTTATTCAGCTTTGGGAAGTTTTCAGCTGTAATTTCATCAAATACCTTCAACCATTTTCTCTCTCACTTCTCCTTCTGGGAACATTATAATGTGAATATTAGTAGGTTGAATTTGTCTTAGATGTCCTGTAATTTCCTCATATTTTAAAATTTGGTTTTCTTTTTGCTGTTCCGATTGGGAGCTTTCCATTATTCTATCCTCCAGATCATTAATGCATTCTTCTCTATCACCTGGTGTATTGCTATTTCCTTCAAGTGTATTTTTCATTTCAGTTATTGTATCCTTCAGCTATGACTGGTTCTTTTTTCTATTCTCTAGTTCCTTGTTAAAATTCTCACTGTGTTCATCTATTTTTTTCTCAGGCTAACTTTCAGTTAACATTCTTATTAGTAATCTTTTGAACTCTTTATCTGATAAATGAAGAGTTCCTTCGTTGTTTTTTCAGGGGTTTTCCTTTGTTTTTTCATTTAAAACAAATTTCTCCATCTTCTCACCTCTTTAACTTTCTCTGCCTTTATGAAATTTGGTGAAACAGTTACATATTCTAGTCTTGAAGAGGCATCCTTGCATGGAAACATCTTGATTCAATCTATGTGTGCCCAGTGTCTTTGGTGGGAGAGCTGGATCTGAAGCCAGCAAGGATCATGCCTTCCCCCAGGATGTGCTGGCATCTATCACTTTTATGGAATGTCAGGCTGGTGATTGAGGGGCTAGAGCCAAAGCCATCTGTGAGCTGAAAATTATCTTATGCTCTGTGGCCATCACTGCCCTGTCAGCTTTGTGGTTAGGTCTCAAGGAGCTGGAGCAGAAACCCTGGGGATTGAATATGAGTTTGTTCTATTCTCTCTAAGTGTGCAGTCTCCCCAAGTCAGAAATGACACGTTTCCCCAAAGGAGAGCAGCACAGAAGAAAGAGTGGCCAGAGTGGGTGCCATGTGCAGCATGCATTTGCTTTTTGGATGTAATGGTAGAGTTGAGTGAGAGGCCTGAGTATTTGTAATAGAAATGGTGTGGACCATATGTCTGAAATATTTACTATCTGGGCCTTAAAGAAAAAAAAAATTGAGAACTCCTGCTTTAGGTGGTCTCTTATTCCTTATACTCTTTCCTAAGTGATATCATGCTCTCATAGTAATGGGAAAATGTCTGGATCCTTCATAAAATATTGCATTTTCCTCCTCACATTTCTGGGATAATTTCTTCCCTCCAGCTAGATGCTGTTTGTTTTACTGCAACTCACAACTAAATCTCACTCCTTTTATGCTTGTTTTTCATTGCTTTTAGTTTGATCAGTAGATTCAACATAAAAGTGAAATCATGCAGGATTTTTCTTTCTATGCCTGGCTTACTTCGCTAAGCACAGTGTCCTCTAGGTTCATCTAGGTTGCTGAAAATGACAGGATTTCCTTCCTTTTAAGGCTGAATAATATTCCGTATATATTATGCCTTGTATATATATCCATTAATCTCTCTAAGAACACTTTGTTTCTCCATCTTGGTTACTGTGAATAATGCAATAAAAATGTCAGTGTAGAGATCTCTTTGAGATGATTTTCTTTCCTTTGTATGTATACTTAGAAATGGGATTGCTGGATCACATGGATGTTCTAGTTTTAATTATTTTTAATTTTATATTTTGGCTATGTTGAGTCTTCATTGCTGCACATGAGCTTTCTCTAGTTGCAGGCAGCAGGAGTTGCTCTTTGTTGTAGTGCACAGACTTCTCATTGTGGTGGCTTCTCTTGTTTCAGAGCATGGGCTCCAGGCACATGGACTTCAGTAGTTGTGGCTCGTGGGCTCTAGAGCACAGGCTCAGTAGTTGTGGTGCATGGGCTTAGTTGCTCCACAGCATGTTGGATCTTCCCAAACCAGGGATTGAACCCGTGTCTCCTGTGTTGTTGGGTGGATTCTTAATCATTGTGCCACCAGGGAAGTTCCCTAGTTTTAATTTTTTGAGGAGACTCCACACTGTTCCCTAATGACTGCACCATTTACATTCCCAATGACATTGTATAAAGGTTACCTTTTTTCCACATCCTTGCCAACACATATACTATATTTTGACTTTTTGATAATAAGCATCCTAAGAGGTATGAGGTGATATCTCATTGAAGTTTTGATTTGCATTTCTCTAATGATCAGTGATGTTAAGCATCTTTAGATACACCAGTTGGTCATTTGTATTTCTTCTTTAAAAAAAATGTCTATTTAGGTCATTTACCCATTTTTTATTCAGGTTATTTGTTTTCTTTTTATTGAGTTGTATGAGTCCCTTATATATTTTAGGTGTTAGCTCCTTATTGGCTGTATAGTTTGCAAATATTTTCTCCTGTTCCATGGATTTCCTTTTCAATTGATTGACTGTTTCCTTTGCTGTGCAAAAATATTTTAGTTTGATGTAGTCCCACTTGTTTATTTTTCCTTTTGTTGCTTGTGCTTTAAGTGTCATATCCAAAAATTCTTGTCAAGTCAATGTCAAAAAGCTTATGACCTATGTTTTCTTCTGGAAGTTTTATGTTTTCAGGTCTTATGTTTAAGTCTTTAATCCATTTTGAGTTCATTTTGCTGAGTAGTGTAATATAAGGGTTTAATTTTGTTTTTTGCATGTAGATGTCCAGTTTTTCAATGCCATTAATGATGACACTATCATTTTCCCATTTCGTATTCTCAGTGCATTTGTCAAAATTAATTGACTGTATATATGTGGGTTTACTTCTGGGCTCTCTATTCTATTCCATTGGTCTGTATGTTAGTTTTTATGCTAGTATTTTACTATTTTGATTACTATAGTTTAGTAAAATAGTCTGAAATCAGGAAACTGATTTTCGCAACTTTGTTCTTGCTCAAGATTGTTTAGCTCTTTAGGGCCTTTCAAGTTTCCATATGAATTTTTTTTTTTCTATTTCTGTGGAAAATGCCACTAGAATTTTGGTAGGTATTGCATTGAACTTGTAGGTTGCTTTGAGTAATGGGGACTTTTTAACAATATTAATTCTTCCAGTCTATGAACACAGGATAGTTTCCCATGTACTGTACTTTCTTTAATTTCTTTCATCAGAGTTTTATAGTTCTCAGTGTACAGATATTTCACCTCCTTGCTTAAATTTGTTGTTAAATATTTTATTGTTTTTGATGTTATTGTAAATGAGATTTTCTTAGCTTCTTTTTTAGATAGTTCATTGTTAGTGTGTGGAAATGCAACTAATACTTATTAAAATATTTAATTTATATGCTCTCTTCTGTTTATTGTATTCTTACAGTAGCTACTTCTTTTATTTTTCCATTTGTATTTCTATCTTTTCCTCAAATATTTTGTGATTCCTTGTTATCTAGCCATATTTATAGATGAGTTTCTATATCCATATCACTATTTATATTAGGTATTAAGTGTCTGCTGTCAGAGTACTTTCTCACCTAAAATAAGACTATTTATAACCAGGGTGGTAAGTTCAGATGGAATTTTTACCTCTAGATGATACTTATAGCTCTATGAAGAAAAGAATCAGTATGGCAGGCCTGAAGTACTATCCTTGGTTAGCATCTGGGAGCTTAGATTTCAGGAGGATTTCCACCATTAACTGCTAAAAGTGCTTCACTGTGCCTACACTGTTTGAATGAACAATGTTTATGCTGAAAACCTTCATTATTTTTTGCAAATATGGAATATTGTTTTGTGTCAATCAAGTCGTGATCACGATCAGCCTCTAACAAAAAATCCTGAGCATTTAGTCTCAGATGAGCTTCCCTGGTTGACAACATTTTACAAATGTTGTCAGAACTCACTGCCAAGGGATTTAAGTGCATCCTGTTGTGATTCTACCAATAAAGGACTCTTGGAAGATTATACCTGATCTTCTCTGGAACATACATCATATTCTTTTTTCCTTTGATGTTCATGCATTATATCCATTTGCTATAATATGCATAGCCATGATACAACTATATTATGAATCCTATGAGTCTTCCCAGTGAATCATAGAAACTTGGGGTCATTTTGCATATCCCTGACAAAGAGCCCTAATTCATCCTTTTCTCATTCATTTAGCCAATTAATAGAAGATTGAGCATATGTATGAATAACAACACTGCATTAATATTACTTTTAAAAATATTTATGTCTAATGGGAGGTTCATATATATAAGTATAATGCTTACTGTCCAAAGTGGTGTGTATTATAATAAGCTCAGGGGAAATGAGAGTGCATGGGTTGGGAAACTCAAAATATACCAATGTATCTGGGAATATTTCTGAGAAAATAATTCTTGAAACAGGTTTTTAAATTCTAGGTGAAGGCAAATAGAAAGGAAGTGTCATTCTAGATACAAGCAAAGGGACAGATTCCTGAAACAGCATAATTTGTTTGGATGGGTAAAATAATCCCATGGGGAAAGAGGTCCTGTGTCGTGAAAGTCTTGGTAGCTAAGTAACTAGTCTTCATACTGAAAATTTTAGAGAGTCATTGTATTAGTTTCATATGGAAACTATAAAAAAAATCATAAACTGTGGCTTAAAACAACACAAATGTATTGCCTACAGTTCTGGAGGTTAGAAGTTCAAGAGGGGTCTCACCTGGCTACAATCAAGGTATTAACAGGGCTGTGTTCCATTCTGGGTACTTTAGTAAAGAATATGTTTATCAGCCTTTCCCAAATTCAAAAGGTGACTCATATTTCTTCGTTTATAGCTTCCATCACCTGTCTTCAAAATCAGCAATGCCACATCTCTCTGACCTTTCTTCCAGAGTCACCTTTCCATCTCACTATAACCATAAAATTTTCTACATGTTTAGGGACCCATGTGATTAGACTGGGAGCACTGGAATAATGTAGAATAACTCCTCATCTCTACTTCCATAATGTAATCACATCTACAAAGTTATTTTTGCTATGTAAAGTAATATATTAAAATATCCCACGGATTAGAATATGGACAATCTTGGAGAACCATTATTCTGCCTACTACAGCCATTAAGGAATTTTGGCCAGGAGAATAAAATGTGTAATTCTTGCACTTATACAGTATTTTACTATTCTCATACTTACCTTTCTATGACATAAAGTAATAACTCAAAGCATATTTATATTTGCAATCTTTTTATTTAGTTCACCTTCCCAATTTTTGAAGAGCTATGTTAAATGCCCCAAATAAATCTGACCACATACTGTTGCACATAATCTGACACAAGCCATCTTAAATAAAAACGGAATTTATTGGTGCACAAAGCTATAGAAGTAGAATTGATTTCAAGTACAACTTGACCCAGAGATTAAATTCTATCAAGATATATATATATATTTAATTTAACTGTCCGGCCTCTCTTGTGCTAGCTCAATTCTCAGACAAGCCTTTCCTTGGTTGTTTCAAAAAAGATACAATTAGCTCTAATAATTATAAATTTCCAAGATCAAGTCCCATGAATAGTAAGTGTCTATTTTCACCAGACTCTCAGAAATAAAAATATTCATTTTTTCCTCATTGACTCTAATCTAATCACCTGACCATACTCTGAATCAAGTGCTGTGCTCAGGAGTATGGGGTCAAAGTCACAAACATCACTGAGATGGTAATGAAGGTCGATTTGAATTACACTAAATTTCAAGAGTTGAAAGGGTAAGAGGAGCAGTTTCCCCCCACCGCCCAGGAAAAGGAATTCAATATATCTGCATAACAAAACAATAACTGTGTGCTATTCTTTTAGGACTTTGATGCTTTTGCTCATGTTTAACATTCCAGTCTATTCTGATCCTCTTCCTCAGTTTCATTCTATACTCTAGATATACCAAACTAAATAATGTACTTCTCAAATGAACCACATTCTTTCATAGTTGCATATTTTCCTACCAATTTATTTTATCTGGAATCCTGACACATTTCTTTCTACTCTATTTGCACAACACACAGAATATGCCCTACCTCTGAAGTATATTCTTAGTCACATTCAATGCTCATACCCTTCTAAGTAATTTTTAAATTCTCTTCTTTTGTTCTTTCTGATTCTGTAGTATGTATTTTAGTATTACATGCTTCTGAGTATTTTAACTATATGTTAACTTGTTGGTCATCCCACGAGAATGTAAGCAATTTGATTAACACCAACATGTGGCACTTGATAGATTGGTGCTCTTAGAATAATAAATAGTGCCCTTCATCCATTCACAACTCTGAAAACAATAGCTGATACAGGATTTCTGCAGATAGAGATCAGTATATCACTTTTATTTCTGATAAAGTTGGTCGAGAACTTTTCTTGGAAATAAGAACCAAATAAGTTTGCAGATACTTCCCACGCCCCAAGTAAAGTTTGTGAGAGAGTGCCTCAGGAAAATGAGGGTCTGCAGAGCAGATAAACTTATCCAGAATTATGCATTCACAAGTCTAATGCTTAGAATAATTTTAAAACCTTTTAAAGAAAAGAGAAATACTGAAGTCCTATGATTTATAGCCTCTTAGTGGATTAGCTCCATCCAAGGCAGCGACATAAGCCAATGAATATCATCTACCAGCCAGATAAGTTATTCTTTCACCATGGGGAAAATAAGTAATGTGTGGGTCAAGAGGTCTTTTAAAGGTCACTGCATAACAAAATGCGAATTGGGGAGAAGTTTTCTCTCCAACATTATGCAGTCCTTAAACATTGATATAGTCTGTTGAATGCAGGGGTCAGAAAAACTTTTTGTAAGGTACCACGTAATAAAAAGTCCACATGGTCTCTGCTGTAACTACCCAGCTTTCTCTGGGTAGCATGAAAACATTCACAAACAATACGTGAAGAATGAATGTGATTGTGTTCCAATAAAACTTTATATACAAAAACAGGCAGTAGACCTGTTTATCCACTGGTCTTAGTTCACCAACACATGTGCTTGAGCATTATTGACAGTTTACAAAAGTCCTCTATATATCTACACAATCTTATATTTTCCCTTTATATGTGGCTTTAGTGCATAATTTTGAAAGCTTCCCAAGGAAGTGAAAACATAACATCAATTTATAGACGTATTCAATCAAGAGACCCCTCCCACTCTTTTGGCCTTTCCATGTCACTAGACTCCTGGATATGGAGGGACTTTATTATCTGGGGGTGGCTAGTTGTATCAGAGCCATTAGTTATCAGTCCTCAGTATCTCTAGATTCTGGGAGTGGCCTGGGAACATTATAAATCAACTCAGATATCAGATAAGATTTTTGTTTCCTAATTCTTTCCATCTACTTCACCCCTGGTGAAACGGACATGGATTAATACTTTGGCAGATTATCTTAAAATGTCTTGCTCATTGGAAGAATTCTTCCCAGGGCTTTCTTTCCATGTCGTGTCTGAGCCATGCTGCTACTTCTTTAGCAGCATGCCTGTTAATTCTGCTTTTGTTTTGATTGGCTTACGAATATGAAGTGATCAATATGCTATAGGACTGATTTGTCCAAGACAATTAACATTACTTATCACAATGAACTCTAAAGTGGACTGATTTTGCTTTCACAAAAACTCAGTGTCATGTGATAACTCAATAGTAAAGTGTTACCCATTATTATATAATTAATGAAAATATGAGCAAATATAAGACCCAAAGTAATTGAGTCTATCAGATCAATGTAGAACTCATCATAAACTTTCAAGTTAATTTCTCTGAAATACAATTTAAGTGCATGATCCTATAACTCTGATGTCTATATAAGTCACATGTGGTGTTTTCAAAACAAATGGACCTATATTTTCACCTGAGAAGCATTAATCACATGAAAATTTGAAGTAATTTGTCTAAGGTAATGGTTCACAAACTTAGAAATCAGGGTATTTCAGAATCACCTGAAGATTTCACATTATTTTTGCCTTTTTGAGAAAAGTGATAATAAAATGTCTAGTTATCATGCAGTTTTGAAGACTAACTGAGGTAATGTATGTAAACCGTTCCATAATGACTGGCAAATAATGATAGTTTAAAAATGTTAACTTTATTATGACGATAGACCCTCGTGTTGCAACTTACCTTTTTTAAAGTGAGATAATCAAAAAAAAAAATAATGTTTGTTTTCAATATAATGATTTGTCATGGAAGCACTGGGTAAAATTGTAAGTGCATTTATGACATAATTAATAAAGTAATGACTAAATATTTTGAACTGTAACTTGATTTTATACCTTAGAAGGAATTTTGTTTAACTGTTAGCTACATCTGGCACATTATAAAATAGTAAAAATGCCAGGTATTTTATATGCTCATTAGTAAGTGAAAAATGACAATAAGTGGTTGGAGCAGTTAAGGAGAAAGAGAAATTTCTTGTTAGTTGTGACCTCTGCTCCAATAGTGTAGAGAAATGTTAGCAGCTGGCATAATGAAAGACTTCAGTGTAAACAACTGTCTTGTCATTTTGTGATTAGTCTCTGTAGTCAATGCCTAAGAATAATTGAAATCCTCTTTCTGCCCTTCTGGGCCAACTGGCAAAATAGGTAGAAGTAATCTCCTAAGATTACAGTGGTTTCTAAACCTAGGTATTAATTGGAAACACCTAGGAAAAAATTAACTAAATTATTTTGTTTTAGAATACTCAACTGATACAGATAACTGATTTTCCCCCTAATGCTGCATTTTTGTTTTGTTTTTGTATGCTAAATGAAATCCTAGATCAATTATATCCTCTTAAAAACATTCCATGGTCAAGAACTCTTCTCCAAGCAAATAACATAAGTGTGACTGCCAGTAGGTTTGTCATTAGTATCCTTATAAGGAGATGAGACCAGGTCTTCTGCTATTCCCCTGCTCCCCTGTAAACAGTGATTTTGTTATTAATATTTTTAACCACATTTATCAGCAATACAAGTTAAATTTTTCTTATTCAATATCTTCTCCTTGTTTTAATTTCTAGGTTATGCTGGCTTCATAAAGAAATTAACATTTTTAATTTATTCTTTATTTTGAAAAGAATTTGTGTAAGGTTGGCTTTATTTTTTATTTTTATTTTTTCTAACATCTAATAGAATTACCAGTAAAACTATCAGGGTCCAGACATTTCTTCATAGGGAGATTATATCTTGGACATTATAGACAATCCAGATACAGATCTGGATTCTGTTGTCTTACTCTGAAGAATGTCATGTGGATAAATTGGCTGAACTCAATCTCTATCTGGCCCTACCTGTGATAGTCAGCAGCTAAATTCTGCACTTTGCTGTTTTAGTCTTCCAGCCATTGCTTTCTTCTGAGCATACTGGAGCCTCCTAAGAGCATATGGAAAGCTCAGACAAGAATGCAGGTAGAGTTTATATGCACATTTTGTACTTCTCCTCAGTAACTCTTTCTTTCTGGAATTTTCTAACTCACTTTCCAGCTATTTCTGGAACCCACAAAAGTCCACACTCTGACTTCCTCAAGCCAATAAGATTATTGTTATTGTTATTCTGATTGTTTTTCAACACTCGTGGGAAGGCCCACTAAAGAGTGCCCCCACCCAGGCAAAAAGTTACATAATTGCAAATTGCATCCAATTTGTTAACCTGTTCCAAGTTTAGACTTATGCATTCAAAAAGTTATGTTATTAAAAATATTTTGTGTAGACTTTTTATTTTTTATCTGCAGGAGGGTGAGTCTGTTACATGCTATTCTGCCATTACCATAAATGGAATTACTTTCTCTGAAACATTTTGAAAAGCTTACTCTTTTGGACTTTACTTCTGAGCTACTATGGCTTAGGACTCTGTATTGCTTAAAATTTCTACAGTAAATTATAGCCATCAGTCAAGATTGGAAACTTTTCTCTATGAGCCTAGATAAACTTAGATTATTGTAAATAAATCCCTGAGGTGTTAAGACAAACTTAACAGATATAAAATTTTCTATCCATTTGTGTTTAGAATTTTAATAAGTAATGTTTTTCTATGAATTTTAAGAGCTATAATTTGAGGTAGAAAAATATCAAAGACTCTTCAAACATATGCAGGTGTAACTTGAGGCAGTAATTGTCACTACTTTAATATGTTCTATCTGTCTCCAGGACTTCTGACTAGAAGCAATATTCACTGGGTCATGTTGTCATTATGTTGAAATATAGTGTTAGGGATGATATTTTCCCAACCTATTGAAATTCAACTGCATATATGCCTCAGATATTGACTCAAACAAAACATTTAGGAGATAGGAAAGGAAAATTTCCAAAACAAAATGAAAAATTATCAAGAGGCAATACTGATAGACCCAGAGGAAGATGGTGGAAGAGTAAGACGTGGAGATCATCTTCCTCCCCATCAGAAATTCATCTACACGTGGAACAACTCCTACAGAACACCTACTGAACGCTGAAAGAAGACCTCAGACACCCCAAGAGGCAAGAAACTCCCCACATATCTGGGTAGGGCAAAAGAAAAAAAGAATAAACAGAGACAATAGGATAGGGACGGGACCTGCACCAGTGGGAGGGAGCCGTGAAGGAGGAAAGGTTTCCACAGACTACAAGCCCCTTCGCGGGCGGAGACTGCAGGTGGCGGAGGGGGAAAGCTTCGGAGTAGCGGAGGAGAGCACAGCAACAGGGGTGTGGAGGGCAAAGCGGAGAGATTGCGGCACAGAGGATCGGTGCCCTCAGGCACACACCAGCCCGAGGGGCTTGTCTGCTCGGCCGCCGGGGCAGGCGGGGCTGGGAGCTGAGGCTCGGGTATCGGCTTTCAGTCGGAGCGCAGGGAGAGGACTGGGGCTGGTGGCAGGAAGAGAGCCTGAAGGGGTTAGGGCACCACGGCTAGCCCGGAGGGAGTCCAGGGAAAGGGTCTGGAGCTGCTGAAGAGGCAAGAGACTTTTTTCCCTTTTGTTTCCTGGTGCGCGAGGAGAGGGCATTAAGAGGGCTGCTTGGGGAAGCTCCGGAGACAGGAGCGAGCCGCGGCTAAAGACGCGGACCACGGAGACAGGCGTGGGACGCTGGGGCTGCTGCTGCTGCCGCCGCCGCAGGGCCTGTGTGCGAGCGCGGGTCACTGTCCGCCCTGCCTTCCGGGGGGCCTGTGCACCCCGCCACTGCCGGGGTCCCAGAACCCGGGGACGGCTTTCCCGGGAAAGCGCACGGAGCGCCTCGGGCTGCTGCAGCGTCACGACGGCCTCTGCCGCCGCAGACCCGCCCCACACTGCGCACCCCTCCCTCCCCTCTGCCTGAGTGAGCCAGAGCCCCCAAATCAGTGGCTCCTTTAAACCCGTCCTGTCTGAGCGAAGAACGGACGCCCTCCGGCGACCTACGCGCAGAGGCGGGGCCAGGTCCAAGGCTGAGACCCGGGAGCTGTGAGAGCAGAGAAGAGACAGGGAAATCTCTCTGTGCAGCCTCGGAGGCAGCGGATTAAAGATCCACGGCCCACCTGATGTGCCCTGCGTCTGTGGAGTGCATGAATGGACAGTGAATCATCCCAAATTGAGGAAGTGGACTTTGAGGTCGAGATTTAAGACTTTCCCCCCTTTTCCACTTTTTACAACAAATTATCCCAAATTAAGGAGGTGGACTTAGAGAGCAAGATTTCAGACTTCTCACCCTTTTCCTCTTTTTACAACGAATTATCCGAAATTGAGGAGGTGGACTTGGAGAGCAAGATTTTTGATTTTTCCCCCTGCTCTCTTTTTGTGAATGTGTATGTGTAATCTTCTGTGTAAGATTCTCTCTGTATAGCTTTGCTTCCACCATATGTCCCAGGGTACTATCTGTCCGTTTTTTTTCAATAATTACTTTTTAATTTTAATAACGCTACTATATTTCATACTTTATTCTATTTTACTTTACCTGCTCTTTCTTTTTTCCTACCTTCCCTTCCTCCCTCCCTCCCTCCGCTCCTCCTTTCCTTCTTTCTTTTTCTTTCCTCCCTCCCTCCCTCCCACCCTTCTTCTTTCCACTTTCTTTTTCTTTCCTTCCTCCCTCCCTCCCTCCTGTCTTTCTTTCTTTCTTTCCTTCCTCCCTCCCCCCCCTACCTTCTTCCATTCACTCTTCCCTTTGCTTTCATTCCTCCCTCCCTCCCTCCTTTCTTTCTTTCTTTCCATCCTTCCTCCCTCCCTCCTTCCTTTCTTTCTTTCTTCCTTCCTTCCTTCCTTTCTTCCCTTCCTCCTTTCTTTCCCTCTCTCTTTCTTTCTTGTACTAATTCTTTCTTTCTACTTTTTCTCCCTCTTATTCTGAGCCGGGTGGATGAAAGGCTCTTGATGCTGCAGCCAGGAGTCAGTGCTGTGCCTCTGAAGTGGGAGAGCCAACTTCAGGACACGGGTCCACAAGAGACCTCCCGGCTCCACATAATATCAAGCAGTGAAAATCTCCCAGAGATCTCAATCTCAACACCAGCACCCAGCTTCAGTCAACGACCAGCAAGCTACAGTGCTGGTCACCCTATGCCAAGCAACTAGCAAGGCAGGAACACAACCCCACCCATTAGCAGAGAGGCTGCCTAAAAACATAATAAGGCCACAGGCACCCCAAAACACACCACCAGACGTGGACCTGTCCACCAGAAAGACAAGATCGAGCCTCAACCACCAGAACACAGGCATTAGTCCCCCCCACCAGGAAGCCTACACAACCTACTGAAACAACCTTGGCCACTGGAGACAGACACCAAAAACAATGGGAACTACGAATCTGCAGCCTGCAAAAAGGAGACCCCAAACACAGTAACATAAGCAAAATGAGAAGACAGAAAAACACACAGTAGGTGATGGAGCAAGATAAAAACCTACCAGACCTAACAAATGAAGAGGTAATAGGCAGTCTACCTGAAAAAGAATTCAGAATAATGATAGTAAAGATGATCCAAGATTCTATTTCCAAGATCCAAAATCTTGGAAATAGAATAGACAAAATGAAAGAAACAGTTAACAAGGACCTAGAAGAACTAAAGATGAATCAAGCATCGATTAAAAACACAATAAATGAAATGAAAAATACTCTAGATGGGATCAATAGCAGAATAACTGAGGCAGAAGAACGGATAAGTGAGGTGGAAGATAAAATAGTGGAAATAACTGATGCAGAGCAAAATAAAGAAAAAAGAATGAAAAGAACAGAGGACAGTCTCAGAGACCTCTGTGACAACATTAAATGCACCAACATTCAAATTATAGGGGTTCCAGAAGAAGAAGAGAAAAAGAAAGGGACTGAGAAAATATTTGAAGAGATTATAGTTGAAAACTTCCCTAATATGGGAAAGGAAATAGTTAATCAAGTCCAGGAGGCACAGAGAGTCCCATACAGAATAAATCCAAGGAGAAATACGCCAAGACACATATTAATCAAACTGTCAAAAATTAAACACAAAGAAATCATATTAAAAGCAGCAAGGGAAAAACAACAAATAACACACAAGGGAATCCCCATCAGGTTAACAGCTGATCTCTCAGCAGAAACTCTACAAGCCAGAAGGGAGTGGCAGGACATAATTAAAGTGATGAAGGAGAGAAACCTGCAACCAAGATTACTCTACCCAGCCAGGATCTCATTCAGGTATGATGGAGAAATTAAAACCTTTACAGACAAGCAAAAGCTGAGAGAGTTCAGCACCACCAAACCAGCTTTGCAACAAATACTAAAGGAACTTCTCTAGGCAAGAAACACAACAGAAGGAATATACCTACAATAACGAACCCAAAGCAATTAAGGAAATGGGAATAGGAACATACATATCAATAATTACCTTAAATGTAAATGGACTAAATGCTCCCACCGAAAGACACAGAGTGGCTGAATGGATACAAAAACAAGACCCATATATATGCTGTCTACAAGAGACCCACTTCAGACCTAGAGATACATACAGACTGAAAGTAAGGGGATGGAAAAAGATATTCCATGCAAATGGAAATCAAAAGAAAGCTGGAGTAGCAATTCTTATATCAGACAAAATAGACTTTAAAATAAAGACTATTAGAAGAGACAAAGAAGGACACCACATAATGATCAAGGGATCGATCCAAGAAGAAGATATAACAATTGTAAATATTTATGCACCCAACATAGGAGCACCTCAATACATAAGGCAAATACTAACAGCCATAAAAGGGGAAATCGACAGAAACACACTCATACTAGGGGACTTTAACACCCCACTTTCACCAATGGACAGATCATCCAAAATGAAAATAAATAAGGAAACACAAGCTTTAAATGATACATTAAACAAGATGGACTTAATTGATATTTATAGGACATTCCATCCAAAAACAACAGAATACACATTTATCTCAAGTGCTCATGGAATATTCTCCAGGATAGATCATATCTTGGGTCACAAATCAAGCCTTGGTAAATTTAAGAAAATTGAAATTTTATCAAGTATCTTTTCCGACCACAATGCTATAAGACAAGACATCAATTACAGGAAAAGATATGTAAAAAATACAAACACATGGAGGCTAAAAAATACACTACTCAATAACGAAGTGATCACTGAAGAAATCAAAGAGGAAATTTAAAAATACCTAGAAACAAATGACAATGGAAACACGACGACCCAAAACCTATGGGACGCAGCAAAAGCAGTTCTAAGGGGGAAGTTTATAGCAATACAATACCACCTTAAGAAACAGGAAACATATCGAGTAAACAACCTGACCCTGCACCTAAAGCAATTAGAGAAAGAAGAACAAAAAACCCCCAAAGTTAGCAGAAGGAAAGAAATCATAAAGATCAGATCAGAAATAAATGAAAAAGAAATGAAGGAAACGATAGCAAAGATCAACCAAACTAAAAGTTGGTTCTTTGAGAAGATAAACAAAATTGACAAACCATTAGCCAGACTCATCAAGAAGAAAAGGGAGAAGACTCAAATCAATAGAATTAGAAATGAAAAAGGAGAAGTAACAACTGACACTGCAGAAATACAAAAGATCATGAGAGATTACTACAAGCAACTCTATGCCCATAAAATGGACATTCTGGAAGAAATGGACAAATGCTTAGAAATGCACAACCTGCCAAGACTGAATCAGGAAGAAATAGAAAATATGAATAGACCAATCACAAGCACTGAAATTGAAACTGTGATTAAAAATCTTCCAACAAACAAAAGGCCAGGACCAGATGGCTTCACAGAGGAATTCTATCAAACATTTAGAGAAGAGCTAACACCCATCCTTCTCAAACTCTTCCAAACCATTTCAGAGGAAGGAACACTCCCAAACTCATTCTACGAGGCCACCATCACCTTGATACCAATACCAGGCAAGGATGTCACAAAGAAAGAAAACTACAGGCCAATATCACTGATGAACATAGATGCAAAAATCCTCAACAAAATACTAGCAAAGAGAATCCAACAGCACATTAAAAGGATCATACACCATGATCAAGTGGGGTTTATTCCAGGAATGCAAGGGTTCTTCAATATATGCAAGTCAATAAATGTGATACACCATATTAACAAGTTGAAGGAGAAAAACCATATGATCATCTCAATAGATGCAGAGAAAGCTTTCGACAAAATTCAACACCCATTTATGATAAAAACCCTGAAGAAAGCAGGCATAGATGGAACTTTCCTCAACATAATAAAGGCCATATATGACAAACCCACAGCCAACATTGTCCTCAATGGTGAAAAACTGAAACCATTTCCACTAAGATCAGGAACAAGACAAGGCTGCCCACTCTTACCACTCTTATTCAACCTAGTTTTGAAAGTTTTAGCCACAGCAATCAGAGAAGAAAAAGAAATAAAAGGAATCCAAATTGGAAAAGAAGAAGTAAAGCTGTCACTGTTTGCAGATGACATGATACTATACATAGAGAATCCTAAAGATGCTACCAGAAAACTCCTAGAGCTAATCAACGAATTGTGTAAAGTAGCAAGATACAAAATTAATGCACAGAAATCTCTGGGAATCCTGTACCCTAATGATGAAAAATCTGAAAATGAAATCAAGAAAACACTCCCATTTACCATTGCAACAAAAAGAATTAAATATGTAGGAATAAACCTACCTAAGGAGACAAAAGACCTGTATGCAGAAAATTATAAGACACGGATGAAAGAAATTAAAGATGATACAAATAGATGGAGAGATATACCATGCTCCTGGATTGGAAGAATCAATATTGTGAAAATGACTCTACTACCCAAAGCAATCTACAGATTCAATGCAATCCCTGTCAATCTACCACTGGCATTTTTCACAGAACTAGGACAAAAAATTTCAAAATTTGTTTGGAAAAACAAAAGACCCCGTATAGCCAAAGCAATCTTGAGAACGAAAAATGGAGCTGGAGGAATCAGGCTCCCTGACTTCAGACTATACTACAAAGCTACAGTAATCAAGTCAGTGTGGTACTGGCACAAAAACAGAAAGATAGATCAATGGAACAGGATAGAAAGCCCAGAGATAAACCCACGCACATATGGTCAACTTATCTTTGATAAAGGAGGCAGGAATGTACAGTGGAGAAAGGACAGCCTCTTCAATAAGTGGTGCTGGGAAAACTGGACAGGGACATGTAAAAGTATGAGATTAGATCATTCCCTAACACCATACACAAAAATAAGCTCAAAATGGATTAAAGACCTAAATGTAAGGCCAGAAACTATCAAACTCTTAGAGGAAAACATAGGCAGAACACTCTATGACATAAATCACAGCAAGATCCTTTTGGACCCACCTCCTAGAGAAATGGAAATAAAAACAAAGATAAACAAATGAGACCTAATGAAACTTCAAAGCTTTTGCGCAAGAAAGGAAACCATAAAGAAGACCAAAAGACAACGCTCAGAATGCGAGAAAATATTTGCAAAGAAGCAACTGACAAAGGATTAATCTCCAAAATTTATAAACAGCTCATGCAGCTCAATAGCAAAAAAAACAAACAACCCAATCCAAAAATGGGCAGAAGACTTAAATAGGCATTTCTCCAAAGAAGATATACAGACTGCCAACAAACACATGAAAGAATGCTCAACATCATTAATCATTAGAGAAATGCAAATCAAAACTACAATGAGATATCATCTCACACCAGTCAGAATGGCCATCATCAAGAAATCTAGAAACACTAAATGCTGGAGAGGGTGTGGAGAAAAGGGAACACTCTTGCACTGCTGGTTGGAATGTGAATTGGTACAGCCACTGGAGAACAGTATGGAGGTTCCTTAAAAAACTAAAAATAGAGCCACCATATGACCCAGCAATCCCACTACTAGGTATATACCCTGAGAAAACCATAATTCAAAAAGAGACATGTACCAAAATGTTCATTGCCGCTCTATTCACAATAGCCCAGAGCTGGAAACAACCTAAGTGTCCATCATCGGATGAATGGATAAAGAAGATGTGGCACATATATACAATGGAATATTACTCAGCCATAAAAAGAAAGGAAACTGAGTTATTTGTAATGAGGTGGATAGACCTAGAGTCTGTCATACAGAGTGAAGTAAGTCAGAAAGAGAAAGACAAATACCGTAGGCTAACACATATATATGGAATTTAAAAAAAAAAATGTCATGAAGAACCTAGGGGTAAAACGGGAATAAAGACACAGACCTACTTGAGAATGGACTTGAGGATATGGGGGCAGGAAGGGTAAGCTGTGACAAAGCGAAAGAGAGGCATGGACATATATACACTACCAAACGTAAGGTAGATAGATAGTGGGAAGCAGCCGCAGAACACAGGGAGATCAGCTCAGTGCTTTGTGACCGCCTGGAGGGGTGGGATGGGGAGGGTGGGAGGGAGGGAGATGCATGAGGGAAGGGATGTGGGAACAGATATATATGTATGACTGATTCACTTTGTTATAAAGCAGAAACTAATAAAAAAAAAGATATATATATATATATGTATATATAAAAATATATACTTAATGATATATTCCTTGTAGGGTTGTGTGAGGCTAGTATATTTTATATATATATATACTTTACATATAGAGAGCATACATTTGTATATCATATATTTAATATAAAATGGTATATGACAGGTAAATATAGTATTATATATATTTATATATATACAGATATATATATATGATATACTATCCTCACACAACCCTACAGGGGACATATTATTAAATTTATACATATAATCCATTTTAAAGAAAATACCAAAATAGTTAGGAGTTTTGAAGTTCGCTTGTGAATGCATGTTGATATTTAAACTCATGATTACATAAAGATTATTATTCTACAATGTCTTTCTAGAAGATTAAAAAAATCTAGACATTTTTATTTTGGTTTAATAGCTTGTGAAATTTAGTTTATTTGCCTCAGTCCCTCAGAGTCTCATAATCTCCACGTGTTCAAATAATTGTACATTTCTGGACCTGCAAAGTTGAGTCTAGATTCTAGAAGCATGGTGACTCCTCCTAGGACCTGGCCTCCTGAGAGGCCTGATCTCAATGTCAGCCAGGTTCTCACAAATATCTTCACAAAATCTCATTTACTTTATCTCTGGTTCCTTTGTTATAGTCCAGAATTTATGAAAAATCGAGTCTGGACATTGCAGATCAATCTGAACACGTGAGAGATCCTGTAAACCTCCACAGAAGAAAGTTTAACTTTTTTGCAACAGAGAACAGCAATCTGTCCTATTGGTGGTCCTATAAGAAATGGTAAAGACTCAGAGATAGATGTATTTTCATGCATGAGTTTCTTTACTCTTTAGTAAGTATCTAAATCAGTTCAGAGAGGAGGGGAGATAACCAAAAAGGGCCCTACCTTGTTACAATGCCAGATTATTTGAGAGCCCTAGGTTCCAAAAAATTGCTGAGAAGAAAGAGTAATATTTACACATTGAATCCCTTGAAATCGATAATTCCTTTATTGAAAAATATCTTTTATAATATCTAATAGAGTGGCATGTTTACATGGAATGCCTAATTTGTGCATAAGAAGACAGTGAAGAAATGAGTTGGTATAATTAACATATAACCTCATATTTTACTTAAAGAACGGGGCCAGACAAAATTATTGCTAACTTGAATGAAAAGAGGGAAAGAGGAAACAGAATGGAAAGCTTCATAGCCAAAAATGTGGAATATGAGGCAAAGAGTGATGAAAGTCAGTGGTGGTTTTTAAAAGAGAATATTGTAATGACAGAAACTCAAGTGCTTTCAGAATGAATTAATAAGCTTCAATCTGAGATGCTCATAGCCAAACCACACACATACTTTATTTTAAAATTGTAAAAATGGCCCTGGTATGCAAATGAAGTTTTCGGTGTTCAGTTACAGATTTTAAAGTGCACTATAATTAAGGTAATAAAGCATATTTCTCCATAAAAAATAATAACAAAATTATGTACAGGTGTAAAAAACTTACTTTTACTTAGAATGAACTGAATTTTAGTAATAGAATAATGAATCCCAATGATAATGTTATATGCTATTACAAATTTTTAATTACATGATCTGAATTATATTATTAAAATATGTTACAAATATGTAAAATGATGAATCATAAGTGCTTTATAAATAAAACCTTAAAATGCACACAATTAAAAAAAAAAGGCAATACTTTCATGTTGAAAGAGCTATTCTGAGGCCACTTTATTCTGATTATTTGTAACACAGAGCCATTTAAGGAAAGCTTAACCTGGTTTGAGACTGCTAGAACTCACACTTAAGGAAGCAAAGAAGCAAAATATCATTTAGCATTCATAAGAATATGTGTGAAAGTGAAGTTATCAAAGACATTTATTACATGAGACTAAATTATGGCCATCTTCAATCATTATTCCTAAGTTAAATGTAATAAAATTTGAACAATTTTTGGAATAATTTGGGAACTACATAGAAAATAGCTAATTTTCATAAGATTTTTTTTAATCCCATAAATTGTCATTTGACACTAAGAGTCTCAGCAAATTGCACCTTTCTGCAACTGTGCAATACACTGCCTGTGGTACAGATATATTAAGTTTATAATAATAGGCTTGTAAAAACAGTAACTGAAGAACAAGGCAAGATTGTAATTTGACAAAAAAAGAAAACACACACACACACACACATCTTTGCTTAACTGAAAGCTTATTTTAAAGATTAAACCTTTTTTTAAAATTAAAAAAAAGACAAAACTTAACACAACAGAAAAATTTTTTGCTTCTAATCAGTAAAGAAACTCAGAAAAAAATGCCAAGAGTTATAAGTAAGTAAAACTGTAAACTTCAATATAATAAAGGTCTAATAATATGGCATTATGATGGGGGTCAATGAAATGGATAATTTATATCAGCAGTCCCCAACCTTTCTGGCACCAGGGACAGGCTTCATGGAAGACAATGTTTCCACGGATGGTGGGGTGGTGGGGGGTTGGTTCAGACAGTAGTGTGAGCAATGGGGGAACAGCAGATGGAGCTTGGAGCTTTATTCGCTTGCTGGCCACTCACCCCCTGTTGTGCAGCCTGGTTCCTAAGAGGCCAGTCATTGGGGACCCCTGATTTATATTGTCTCATTCTCAGAGAATAAAATTTTGGCTTTAAGATATATATTTTGATTATTCTTATCTCTAAACTAGATATGATAATAAATAGTACTTGTCTCCTCATTGCACTGGCATAAAATTAAATATGATAACGCATGTAAAGTATTCAACTGGGTGTCTGGCACATAGCAAGATTATTAAAAAGGTTATAACTAACTTAATTTATAACTATTTTTTATTTTATTGTTATTGCTATTTTTTCTTTATCATATTTTATTTTTATGTTATATTTTTATTATGACTAGGCTGGGAATTCTCAACCATTTTAAAAATAAACCTCAACACTCTGAAGACCAGAATAAGAAAAAATATATGACATTAAAATTAATTGTCTCTCTATACTTCAAATTATAGACAGTATGTTATTTTTATGTTTTTAATTTTTTTATTTTCTTAACTTTTATTAAAGTATAGTTGATTTGCAATGTGTTAATTTCTGCTGTACATCAAAGTGATTCAGTTATACATATATATATATTATTTTTCATATTGTTTTCCATTATGATTTGTCATAGAATATGGAATATAGTTTCCTGTGCTATACAGTAGCATCTTGTTGTTTATCCATTCTATATACAATAGCTTTGATCTATGAATTCTAAACTCCCAATCCTTCCCTCCCCCAGCCCTCCACTCCCTTGGCAACTACAAGTCTGTTCTCAATATCTGTGAGTCTGTTTCTATTTCATTGATGTGTTCATGTGTGTATTTTAGATACTACATAAAGGTGATAACATGTGGTATTTGTCTTTCATTTTCTGACTTACTTTTCTTAGTATGATAATCTCTAGGTCTACCCATATTGCTGCAAATGGTATTATTTCATTCTTTTTATGGATAACATTCTATTGTGTATATATATACACTATATATATATATATATATATATATACACACACACACACATTATATATATATATATATATATATATAAAATCTTCTTTATCCATTCATCTGTTGATGGACATTTGGACATTTAGGCTACTTACATGTCTTGGCTATTGTAAATAGTGTTGCTATGAACATAGGGATGCATGTATTGTTTGAATTATAGTTTTGTCTGGATACCTTCCCTGGAGTGAGGTTGTTGGATCATATGGCAACTCTATTTTTAGTTTTAGGTTTTGTTTTTGTTTTATATAGCAGTTTTACCTCCCTGTAATTTTTTTTATTGGAATATAGTTGATTTACAAAGTTATCTTAGTTTCAGGTGAACAGCAAAGTGAATCAGTGGATACATATACATACATCCACTCTTTTCTTAGGTTCTTTTCCCATATAGGCCATTACAGAATATTGAGTAGAGTTCCCTGTGCTATACAGTAGGTCCTTGTTGTTTATCTATTTTATATATAGCAGTATGTATATTTTAATCCCAAACTCCTAATTTATCCTTCCACACCTTTCCCCTTTGGTAACCATAAATTTGCCTGCAATGGTGGCACCCAGGAATCCAACACCCCGGGCATGGTGGAGGTGCCTAGGCCTCCAGCTCCCCATGACTTTCCACATACCCCATGGTAGTGGTGCCTGTGACCCAGGCAAACCTAACTGTGGCAGAGGCACTTGCCATCCTGGTGTTGCTGTCAGCAATGCAAGCAGTAACACTGGCACCAGCAACCCTGGAATCACAAATAGGGACAAAGATGGCACTGGATGATACCACCAGCAGAGTCCTTGGGGGATTGAAAGTGCCAATCCTCAAATATAGCCAAGACACAGCTCAAGAAAGAGAAGCCAAAAACTTGTACTGTACCACCACCTACTGAAAAACAAAATAAAGACCTCTAATTACCATTCTCTTGAATTGTTAGAATCAAGGAAAAACGCTTTACCTAAAGAAGAAAGGTGTTCACTACTTCAAATGTGCCACCAGAGGAACAACTCATCAAGCATGTACCATGAAAAACTGCAGTAACATGGCATCACAAAAATAAAATGACTGTTTTCCAGAAACCAAACTTAAAGTCATGGAACATTGCAAAAAAACTGACACAACATTCAACTATCTGTCATGAGGAAAATCAGTGAGCTAAAAGAAAATTTAGGAATGCAGTTCAGTGATCTCAGGAATAAAATTAATGAGAAGAAGGAATACTTTACCAAAGAGGTTATAACTCTAGAAAAGAACCAAGTAAAAATTCTGGAGCTTCAGAACTCAATAATTGAGGTATTAGAAAGCATTGGAAATAGAGAAGACCATATGGAAGAAAGAATTAGTGAACTCAAAGACAGAAATCTGGAAAGGATACAAGTAGAAAATGAGAGAGAGAATCTTAAAAAAACAAATAAATTCTGTGAGAACTATTCAACCCCATTAGAATGGACAACATAAAGTAAAGGAGAAGAGAAGGAGAAGGGAGCAGAATATTTAATGAAATAATATCTCAGAACTTCCCAAACCTGGGAAAGGAACTGGATATCCAAGAATATCTAAGAGATATCTAAGAAGGATATCTAAGAGAATACCTAATTATCAAAATGCAAAAAGACCTTCTTCAAGAACATGACATTACAACTGTCAAAATTCAATTACAAATACAGAATTTTAAAGGCAACCAGGATAAAAAGGACAGTAACCTGCAAAGGAGTCCCCATTAGGCTATCAGTAAATTTCTCAGTAGAAGCTCCTCAGGCTAGGAGAGTAGACTAACATACTCAAAATATTGAAAATTAAAAACAGTCATCCAAGAATACTCTATCCAGCAAAATTATCCTTCAGATATGAAGGGAAAATATGGACTTTCCAAGACACACAATGGCTGAGGCATTTCAGCAGAACGTGATATACCTTATAAGAAATGTAGAAAGAAGTTCTTCCACCTAAAATGAAAAGGCAATAATACACAGAACTTTGATTATGGTGATAAATAGAAAGAGTGAGAAATTTGTAACTCTATATCAGAATAGATTGTTAAATAACTATAGCATGAAGGTTAAAGGGGAAAGAAAAAGAACAAACAAATATAGCTACTTCAATTTGGTAAACAAACAAACAAACAAACAAAACCCACCTCACAACATACAAAGAGATCATTTGAGAAAACAAAATATAAAAGAGAAAGAGATAAAGGAAGGACAGAACTCATATAGGCAAATAAAGATAAGATGTTATCAGCAGAGAAAAGGACTATTTTTCTATGAGACATTTTACACAAGCCTCATGGTAATTACAAAACATAAATCTAGAGCAGAGACATGAAACATTAAAAAAGAGGAAACCGAGAAAATCATAGAAAACCACCAAACTAAATGGCAGACAGAAACACAGGAATAAAGAAACAATGTAGATGTAGAGCCACTAGAAATCAAAGACAAAATGGCAGTACTAAGTCCTCACTTATTAATAATTACCCTATATGGAAATGAATTGAATTTACCAGCAAGATACACAGAGTTGCCATAAAAAGCAAGATGCAGGTCGTGAAGACACTGTCTTCAGGAGACTAATCTCAGCTCTAAAGAAAAACATGGGCTCAATGTAAAGGGAAGGAAGATAATGATACTCCAAGCAAATGGCAGCCAAAAGAAAGAAGGTGTAGCCATACTCATGTGAGAGAAAATATGTAATAAGAGAAGAAGAGGGACATTATGTAACGATAAAAGGGACAATTCATCACGAAAACATAACAGTTACAATATACATCAAAATATATAAAGCAATTAGTAAAAATATTTAAAACTATTAAAAAAGGAAGAAATTGACAGCAACACAATAGAAATAGGGGACTTTAACACCCCACTTGCATCATGGGTAGATCATACAGACAGAAAGTCAACAAGGAGACAGCAACCTTAAATGAAACATTTAGACCAGATGGATTTAATAGAATGTACTGAATATTCCATCAATATGCAGCAGAATACACATTCCTCTCAAGTACACATGGAACTTTCTCAAGTGTAGACCATATGTTGGGACACAAAACAAGTCTCAATAAATTTAAGAAGATTGAAATCATAAACATCTTTTGCAGTTACAGTGGTCTGAAACTAGAAATAAACTACAAGTAGAAAGATGGAAAAATCACAAATACATGGAGACTGAACAATATGCTACTGAACAACTATTGAGTCAATAAAGAAATCAGAGGAGAAATCAAAAATACCCGAAGGGGGCTTCCCTGGTGGTGCAGTGGTTGAGAGTCCGCCTGCCATTGCAGGGGACACGGGTTCATGCCCCAGTCCAGGAAGATCCCACATGCTGTGGAACAGCTGGGCCCATGAGCCATGGCCGCTGAGCCTGCGCGTCCAGAGCCTGTGCTCCGCAACAGGAGAGGCCACAACAGCGAAAAAAACAAAACCTGAAAACAAATGAAAATAAAGGTAAAACATACCAAAATTTATGGGATACAACAAAAGTGGTATTAAGAGGGAAGATTATAGCAGTACAGGCCTACCTCAAGAAACAAAAAAAATCTCAAATAAACAATATAACCTTACAACTAAAGGAACTAGAAAAGGAAGAACAAATGAAGCCCAACATTAGTAAAAGAAAATAAATAATAAAGATCAGAGCAGTAACAAATGAAATAGAGACTAAAAAGACAATAGAAAAGATCAATGAAACTAAGAGCTGATTCTTTGAAAAGATAAAATGAACAAACCTTTAGCTTGACTCGCTAAGGAAAAAGAGGGAAGGGTCAAATACAATCATAAACAAAAGAGGAGAAATAACAATGTATACCAAAGAAATACAAAGGATTATAAGAGAATATTATGAACTTACATATGCCAACAAATTGGACAACCTAGAAGAAATCGATCAATTCTTAGAATTGTACAACCTTCCAAGACTGAATCATGAACAAATGGAAAATCTGAATTGAGCAATCACTAGTACAGATATTGAAACAGTAACCAAAAACTCCCCAAAAGCAAAGGTTCAGGACGAGATAGCTTCATAGGTCAATTCTACCAAACATACAATAATTTTAATGCCTATCTTTCTCAAAATGTTACAAAAATTGAAGAGAGGGAAAGTGTCCTAATTAATTTTAAGAGGCCAACATCACCCTGATACCAAAACCAGATAAAGGCAACACACACACACACACAAATTACAGGCCAATACTACTGATGAACAAAGATGCAAAAATCCTCAACAAAATATTAGCAAACTGAGTACAACAATACATTAAAAGGATCATACACCATGATCAAGTGGGATTTATTCCAGGGATTCAAGGATGGTTCAACATCCACGAATCAATCAACATGATACACTACATTAACAAAATGAAGGGTATGAATCATATTTTCATTTCAGTAGATGCAGAAAAAAGTATTTGTTAAGATTCAACACCTATTTATATAAAACCTCTCAATAAAGTGAGTATAGAAGAGATGTACCTCAACATAATAAAGGTTATATATGACAAACCTACAGCCACATCATACTTAATGGTGAAAAAATGAAAGCTATTCCTCTAAGATCAATAATAAGACAAGAATGCCCACTCTTGTCAATCTTATTCAACATAGTATTGGAAGTCCTAGCCAGAACAATTAGGCAAGAAAAATGCATCCAAAATGGGAAGGAAGAAGTAAATCTGTCACTATTTGCAGATAATATGATTTTAGATAAAGAAAACCCAAAGGACTCCTTGAGAAAAAAGCCTATTAGAAATAAAACATGAATATAGTAAATTTGCACAGTATTGCAATTTCCTCAATAAATTAAGAATAGAACTACCATATTACCCAAATATTCCTCTTATGGGAATTTGTGTGAAAAATACAAAAACATTTGAAAAAATATATATTTACCCCAAAGTTCATCATAGCATTATTTACAATATCCAGAATATGGAAACAACCTACTGATGGATGAATGGGTAAAGAAGATGTGGTATATACAAACAATGAAGTACTACTCACCCATAAAAAAGAAGAAACCCTGCCATTTGCAACAACATAGATGGAACTTGAGGGTATTAAACTAAGCTAAATAAATCAGACAGAAAATACAAATACTGTATTATTCACTCATATGTGGAATATTAAAAAAAAATGAACAAAACAAACATAGATGCAGAGATCATATTATTGGTTACCAGAGGGAAGAGGGGAAGAGAAAATGGGTAAAGAGGGCCAATTGTATGGTGACAGATGGAAGACTAAACTTTTGGTGATGGAGCACACTTTAGTGTATACAGAAGTCAAAATATAAAGTTGTACACACGAAACATATGTTATAAACCAATGTTATGCCAATAGTTTAGAAAGACAATATTTATTTCTAGACAGTCTTCTTAACAATCAGAGGAAGAAAGAGTTCTGCAGTTAAAATATTAGCTATTGCTTGGGAAACTATAAAAACTGATAAAGTAGGAAAATATTTTATAAAGTTTGTCTAAATTCTTCATTTGTCTCTTCAAATGACTACATCTGTTGCTAAAGGTCACTTATTTCATGAAGCCAATACTAATTTCTCTTTTTGGAATCTCCAATGATGATTACTTTTGCAACTAACTATCTGAGATGCTCTGGTTTTCACTTATATATCCACACCTACACCTATAATATCTATATCCACGTTTGTGTTCCAGATCTTTACCTATCTCTATCCCTATCTTGAAAATAGTGTCAGTATATCACCCTTACAGATTATAAACTCTTTGAGAATAGAAGCTTGTTTTTATAAAATCACATTTCCTAGCAAAAAGGTCTTGTGGACAGCAATTAATCAGTGTTTTCTGAAGTGATTGTAATAAAGAAACTGTTTCCTTAGTTGTACAGAATTAACAAAGAATTAAAGGAAATGTGAAAAACACTTCATAACAGATTTTCAAAGAAAGCCAAAGTTTATAGGTTGACATTAAAAAGCAGAGATTAAAGGTCAAATAACACATTTGTATTTTGGCAAAATAAACTTTTGATTATCTATCTTTTTTAGTAATATCTTATAAAATATTCTCATAAGATGTTGGCAAAATATTTCAAATTTGCTAAACTTAAGATATATAATATGTGATATAATTTTTATATATGTATACATATATATGTCAGTCATGCTGTGGGTGAAGGCAAATTGGTAACAAAGCAAGCTTGTAATAACTTAATGACAGTATAAAGATCATGGGACAATACAATACTGATACTGAGCGGTACCATAAAAAAGCTTCAAATATTCATTAGCGTTATTTTCATTGTCAGACTGCCATTCCCATCACCCCCATGTTATTAGAAGTTCCTCAGGCTAATCACACAGAGAAATGTATAGAAATCTCTTACAGGACAATTTCCTTTTGTGGAAAAAAGGGAAAACTCCAAAAATATTTAGATTTTATTTTTTTTATTTTGATTTCTAGCTTAGTTTTGTACAAAGAGGGCAAAAGATGCAATAGATAAACATTGGAAGTTTTAGCTTTCCTTTGAACTCAAATCTTTTTATTTCAAAATTTATTTATTTTTGGCTGTGTTAGGTTTTCGTTGCTGTGAGTGAGCTTTCTCTACTTGCAGTGAGCAGGGGTTACTTTTCATTGAGGTGTGCAGGCTTTTCATTGTTGTGGCTTCTCTTGCTGCAGAGCACGGGCTCTAGGTGTGCAGGCTTCAGTAGTTGTGGCACGTGGGCTCAGTAGCTGTGGCTTGCGGGCTCTAGAGCTCAGGCTTAGTAGTTGTGGCACATGGGCTTAGTTGTTCCATGGCATGTGGGATCTTCCTGGGCCAGGGCTCCAACCCGTGTCCCTTGTATTGGTAGTTAGATTCTTAACCACTGCACCACCAGGGAAGCCCTGAACTCAAATCTTAATTATGGGTATGTACATGTTTAAGATGTAGCATATCTTTTTTAAAGATAGAAATTCTTGTATAAGGTTTTATTTTTTTTTTTACTTTATCTGATAAAAACAGTATAAAATTATAAAAGAACTCTTTTGGGGGGTTGGGTAATTATTTAAATCTCCTCTTTCTTTTTAAATTTTGAAATTTGGCATCAGTGTACAAGAGAACTACAACTAAATTCTCATTTTAAAGAGCTATTCTTTACACTTCATTATAAATTGTTATTTGTAGAGTGCACTTTTTAACGTTTCATTATTCAAATTCCTTATTTTACATTCATTTAATTAATTTCAATATGACTGAATGTAACACAGGGCTAATCATGTGTAAACATCAGAATGCTTAGAATCTTGTGTTTGAATGTTGGATCAAAATCTCAGGCAGCTCATTTATAGTGCCATCTATAATCAGTCATAAAATCACATTTTAAAAACACATTTCAAATAATTCCTATGAAGTTATTATGTTTTTATTAATAAAATTTGACTTTATTATAAAAAGAATTTAACTCTAGAAAAAGAATCTCGACATGTTGAGCACATTATTATAAAACCTTAAGGAACCAACTTCAAAGTCTTCCCTTCCCAAGTTGGATAAAACTCTGTGTTTTAATATATTGAAGAAGAACTTCCACAGAGAGGAACTTCAGAGATATCCCTTTCCACCCAAGCACTCAACATGCAACTTTATGTGGAACAGGCTGCACCCTACTTCTGCCTCTCCATCACCATGTTTATTGTTGACTGAAGGGAGAACAGCAAGCCATAGGATTACAGATTAAATTCTAGGTTCTATGATTCAAATTGGGAAGTGAAATTTCAAGTGTCATAAATGTAAATAATTCTGTAAAATTTCATAAATATACAGTTGAAGACAACATTATTTACTATATAAAAGCATGGGGAAATGATAAGCTGTGAATGGGAAGAAATAATCTTCCCTAGATATGGATTATGTGCCAAATACTAAGCACTATACACAAAAGCTAAAGAAGAGATGTTTAAGGGATCTTCTCTATAAATACACCTGATTAAGAGATGTTAATTTGTCCGATAAGGGAAAAAACATAGTACTAGATAATGAAAATAAGAAATTACTGAATAGAGAATAAAATAATATGTAAGTAACCTAAGTCAAAGAATGAAACCCTGATAGGCAGACTATTTAAAAGAGAGCATAGCATGAAAAGTCTGGAGCTTACACTGATTCTTTTTTTTTTTAAAGTCAAAATCCAGTTGCTACATGAATAGATTTTTGAAAAACAATGTAGATTTTGGTGATGATATATATTTTAATTGAGTTTATTTTTTCCAAATATAATTGTAGTAAAATTGATTTAATAACTGAACAGAGTAATAATTCTTTATCACAGCAATGTTTGTTGACTCAAATCAGAGAAAAATACATTAAGTATTTCTTTAATTATTATGACTTTAATCATTAAAGATGGGTGATTCTTTTTTTTTTTTTTTTTCTGGTACGCGGGCCTCTCACTGTTGTGGCCTCTCCCGCTGTGGAGCACAGGCTCCGGACGCACAGGCTCAGTGGCCATGGCTCACGGGCCCAGCCACTCTGCGGCATGTGGTATCCTCCCAGACCGGGGCACGGACCCACGTCCCCTGCATCGGCAGGCGGACTCTCAACCACTGCACCACCAGGGAAGCCCAAAAATGGGTGATTCTTAAGTAGACTTTAAATAAAATCTGAAATATGCTTAAATATTGTATTTCTATACAAAAAGGTTCACATATAATTTTATGCATAGTTCTCTATCAATAGCTTGCTAATAACTTTATATATCTTAACATCTATATTTGTCAACGTAGGATAGACTATTATTAAGTTACAAATAAACCTCAAGCTCTCAGTGGCTTAATACAACAAGATTTATACTATAATTATGAAATGCCCAATACCACTCTCCAGGGCAACTTTCTTTCATTCAGTGACTCAAAAAACTGGGCTGAGACATTTGCAGAACTGGTGAATATTTAGTAAGCCTAAATATTTCTGCCATACAATCAGGTTTTGAAAGCCCAGATTTTAAAAATAATTTTTTTGACATAAACTAATTTATTTATCCAGTCAGTGAGGTTTCTGGAGTGTTTACTGTGTGTTAGACACTAGCTAGGCTAAGTTTATAACTATAGACTCTAAATGCTAAGCAAAACAGATTTTTCATTTGTTCTAATGAAGCTGACAGTATGAGGTATATTTGTGGGGGAGAGGATGAACAAAAACTAATAAAAACATCACACAAAAATATAATTGCAAGCTATGATAACTGTTGTTTAATAACAATAGGTATTTATGTAAACATACAGTAGGGTTTCTATTCTAACTATTCAAAAGAATTAAGAAAATACAGATTTATCTAAAATCTGAAGAGTAAGTGGGAGGTGTTTGTTACCCTGAAGGAACAGAACTTACAAATGTCCTGAGGAAAGTGTGAAAAAGTCCCTGTTAAGTAGATGAAGAACAAATCAGCTCATGAAGTGCCTGGTAGTCCTTGTTAAAGGTGGTATGTATTAAAAAGTAGTGGACAGTATTTTAATTGTGTGCACATGTGTGCATGACTTAAGATTGCCCTGTCTCTAATACAGGGAATTGTACTCACATTTAGGTGGCAAGTCCAGGCAAGAGATGATGGTAGATTGGAAAAATGTGGTGACAATAGGAAATGGAACTTTGGTTTCAACTGAGAAGAGAAAGAAAACAGAAAGTCCACATCTAATTGCAAATCCTATATTTGTCATAAAATACTTAATAAGACACCTGATAATTAATTAATGTATGCAGATACTAAGAAACATGGAACTGTGTACATGTGCATGGGGGGGAGGAGGGAGAAAATATATAATCATTCATTCCTGATAATAGGACAGTTAAAATAGTAAATAGTTCTCTTGACTTAGTTTATTTTCATATATGTGACCCACTAACTTGGGCACCTTTGTAGATTCGTTTGTTAATTTCTCTGATAATCTATGAAATTAAGTGATTAACAATTTGTTTATATTTTCCCCAATTTTTATGTGTGGTAATGTGCTAGATTGATTGCAAAAATGGCCCCAATTCTTCACCCGCTCGTCAGTCAACCCCAGCATCTACACTCTTTACAATACGATTTTTTAGTTCTTCACATCAAATGATACATTTATTTTTCTTTCTCCTGGGATTTGGACTGGTCTAGTAACTTGTCTTACATAATAGATTATAATGAAATGATGCTGTGCCAGTTCTGAGACTCATCGTTAATAGGCCTCACATAATTCCATTCTCTCTTCCTCTTCTGCTTTCATCCTAAGGTCTAGCTTGGCTATCTTGCCCAAGAAGATTCATCAAGTAGAACCAAATCAGACCAATTTTTTCTAGCTGAAGGCCCAGACCTGTGAGAGAACTCACCCAAGGTCAGTAGAGCAGAACAACTGATGGACAGCTGATCACAGATGCATGAATGGCCTCCTCTGAGCCCAACTCAGTCAGCAGAACTGCCCAGCTAACATACAGTCTCATAAGTGAAAATAATTGTTCTATTGCTATATGTCATGGAAATGTCATGATTAATTATTGCACAGCATTGTTGTAGCCATAGATAACTGCAATAGTTAGTAATGATTGCTGATAACTCCCAATGATTCCCAGTTAAAAGATTTATGAGCATATTATGCTTTTAACATAAAAATCTATATTATATGTTGCCATTTTCATTCCCCCACACACATCCTAGAATGTTTAGTATAGAGCAGGTGATCAAAATTATTAGTAACTGATCAACTGATATAGAAATCAGTTGACATCAGTTGTCTATCAATAGACAATAGAAACATATCAAAATTCCCCCAAATTTGAGGCACTAAAGTTATTCACTCAATATTTGGGCTTTATGTTTCATATGCCTAGACTAGGCTTCTAAAACTGTTTGCTGAAAGAATAAATTGATGAATGCATATATAGACATATATAGTGCCTATATTATAGTTAATTGTGTACAACACTGTAACCTACACTTTCCCTGCATTTAGTAGACATTCATAAATTACTCTTAAATAAATACCTGAAATGATAAACATTTGTATATCTGAATTGTGACTCCCCACTTCAAATCCATATGTTAAATCTCTAATTCCTAATATGACTGTATTTGGAGATCAGGCTTTTAGGAGGTAAATAAGACTGAAGGAGGTCATAAGGGTGGGGTACTAATCTCATAGGATTGGTGGCTTATAAGAAGAAGAAGAGAGAGATGTCTCTCTCTCCCTGCACACAGAATGAGGAAAAGCCATGTGATGAAACAGCAAGAAGGTGGACATCTACAAGCTAGGAAGAGAGGTCTCACCAGAAACCAAACCTGCTGCAACCTTGATCTTGGACTTCCCAGCTTCCAGACTGTGAGAAAGTTCTGTTGTTTATGTCACCCAGTGTATGGTGTTATGTTATGGCAGCCTGCGCAGACTAAGACAATATGAAAAGAACAAAAGAATAATATTATCTACCTCTGTCAAATTTACACAGATGGTAGTATAGTGTTGAAAGCTGAGGAACACAATATAAGAACTTTTTGAAAGGGAGTAAAATGTGTCTAGGAAAAATCAACTAGATATTTTTTAGCTGATTGTGAGAAAAGAAGACTGAAAATATAGAATTTTATTTATTTGTTTCTCTAAGTGACTATCCTGTACCCTGCCTTCAAAATTATAATGGCATCGAGACTAGATCTTATTTCAGGCCTACTTAAGAAAGCAGAATAGACGCAAACTGCTGGAGGGAAAATGAACTGGTTAATATGGAAGAATAGATACAGTTTTGGTTCCTTTACGTTGCTTCTGGGTATCTCCCTCAAATCTATTTTGAGTCAAATTTGTTCACTCTGCTTTTTTTGTCACCATATAGCATTTTTCTCATGTGTGTATGGCTACTAATCAGGATTCTACTCCTTGTTCTACAAATAAGTGTTTATGTGAATAAGTTTCAAATTTATGGACACTGAAAGCAACTAGCAAGTTGTGTGGCACAAAACACTTATTCAACATACAGTGGTCTCATCTGTTTTCTCTAGTATATTTGCTATAGTTTCAAAAAATTAATATCCTTTGAAACAGTCAATACTTAGTAGAGATCAATAAACAAATAAAGTAATATATAGAGTTTGAAATGCAGAAATAGTCTTAAATATTGACTTAGAGACAATAGCATTGTGGTCCAACAGCTGTTTTGTGTAGAAGAAGGCAAAATCAAAACACTATGGGAGTTAGAGCCACGAGATCAAACATATCTAAGACATATAGTGCAAACTATTCCTAGGTTAAGTTCATCTCGACCCACTGTAACATGATATTTAGATGGTAGTAATATATTCCTGCAAAAAGTTAAAAGCACTTATATTGATTGAATACAGAAAAATAGAACTATAGTTTATTAAAATCTGGGCATACACTGTATCTTTCCAAAATAGTACCTTTTTCAAATATACACATATTAAAATTATTGTTTTATTTTATTTAATTTTCAAAAATGTAAGATAATATTTAAAACATTTAACTTAATTGTTTCCACTTAAAAATATGCCATGGACATCCTTCCAAATTGATATGTATTTAATATACATTTAACTTGTCATCTTTCAATAGTTTATAGATTTTTATTAAATGAATTCAATGCATATTCAACCATTTTTCTTACTTGAGTATCAACATTGTTACTGGAATTTTAAAATTAATTACATTCATGACTATATCTCTCAATTATTGATATTTTCATATCTGTAGAGAAAGCTCACAGAAGGAAAATGCTGCTTCCAAAAGTACATATATTTTAAATTTTAATAAATACCACTAGATTACTTCCTAAAATTTCTATAATTTACAGTACCACCAACAATGTGTAAGAATATTTATTCCTTAATATCTTTTAGTGCAATGTAAAAAATATTTCATTACTGACTTAATTTGCAGTTTCCTGACTTCTAGTAATGCTAGACATCTTACAGTATGTTTATTGTCCTTTTGCATTTTCTATTCTGTGAATTATTTGTTCAAGACTTTTATTATTTTTCAATTGAATTATTTTATTTATAAATTTATAGGAGCTCTTTGCATTAATTTAAAATTGCTTATTATATGTATTCCTCTGTCATATACATTAATGACATTTTTTCTATTGGTCTATCATTTGTATTTCAATACTGTTTATTATGTTTTTTACCAAATAAACACTTTCATTTTAATTTAGTTTGTTCTTTGATCTTTTTATTTATATATTTTTCTTATATGTCTTACTTACCTGGAAAGATAATCTAGGCTTTATTAATTAATGATTGTTTATATTTTTAGCAAAAATTAGAGATAATAAGACACATTATCCCTTTTCTGTTTCACGATGGCAGCTAAACCTTTACATTTTCATATGTTGTAAATGAGTTTTGAGTTATAGAATAAAGAGATGAAATTGCCAAGTGCACAGAAATCACCTCATTCAGATTTTTTTGTGGACCAACATGGAGGAAGATGTTATGTGATAACATTATGTTAAATGAGACACTGTCTTATTGGACTGTGAGAGATTCTCATGTTGGCATTGTAAAAGTAAGGTCAATGTTGATGTTATCTGAGGGCCAAATGGCTAGGACCTGAGGACAGCCTCAAAGAGCTGAAGATAACCCCAGCTTACTGCACTAAAATAGGGACCTCGGTCATAAGGAACTGAATTCTTCCAACTACCTGGATGAGCTTGGAAGAGCACTTCAAGCTCTAGATGAGAACACAGCCCAGTCCATACCATGATTCCAGCTTGGTGAGACCCTGAACAAAGGACTTGGTGTAGCTGTGCCAGGACATTTGGCCCAGGGAAAATGAGATGAGAAATCTGTGTTGTTTTAAATTGCTAAATTTGTGGTAATTTGTTACACGGTATTAGACGCTAATACAAAGACTCTGAATTTTAAGATGCTAGAAAACCAGAGGTCCATTCCCTCCAATCATTGACGCTGACTTTCCTACAACTCTGAGTATAGTCTCCAAGTAGATTAAATTTGATTTATAGAAATAAAGAAATCTAGTATTCCTTGACCACTGGCCCATTTAACTTACTTGTATAATCAAGCCCTTCCTTTACCTAAATGTCACATTGCCTCCCACATTTATATCTTAATTGGATCTGTCTTTAGACTCTGTTCCAAATATCTATTTGGCTACCTCTCCAAAGACACTAAATTATTTTTTATTTTGGTGATTTATAATAACTTTTATTGTCGAGTATAGGAAATCTTCACTCACTGTTCCACTTTTCAAGATTTTCTCATCTACATTTATTCTCCACATGAACTTTGGAAACACTAAATCAAGTTAAAAATGTGATTCTAATTAAAATATCATTAATTCTTTGTATCTCTATTTGGCATTTTAAATGATATTAAGTTTTTACCTCCTGGAGGATGGTTTATCTACAATTTGTTAAGACTTTTTCCTCTTATGATTTAAATTGAAGGGTGTCCCTATGGAAATCGACATCTTCCTACATTCTCAGTGTCTGTGGTTCTGATATATTTGATTTCACCTCAGGGTACAGGAATGGAGCACATAAAGTAAACCTTACCTTGGTCACATTGACAGGTGGGTGTTGGGCATGTCACCCAAAGCAGGCCAGCATGTTTCCACTGAACTTCAAAATTGAGAATGTGTAGTGCTGGACCTAAGGTTACTCATTGTTATTACATGGAATCTGATTTTATAGCCAAGTTTAGAAAACCTGATGAACTCAACTAGATGATGCTTATGACTGACAATAGAGTAAGATGACTGGATGGTCTCTAATTGTTGTTTTTAAGTGTTAATATAACGGGATATCCCATAACCTGTTCTGTTCATCTTACCTTCAAAATATATATCACTAAGTACATTTGTTTCATTCTCCTCCTAGAAGCTTTTGGTTGTTCTGGGGATTCAAAGGATAGAATCCACACTGGCCTACACAAAAAAGACCAGGCAGAATCTTAGTATGGCATAGATGAGCTTCATTTTGGATGGACAGGAAACAAGAGAGTTAATGGATGAAGTTGGTGAGGAGACTTCTTTAGAAATTGATGGGGATTAACCTGGCAAAGGTTCTGAGAGTAAGTAGTGATAAATTCTCAATCAAATGAGAATTGGTACGTTAGTGAATGATGTCTTAGCTCCCAGGTTAATAGTCATATGAACCATTTCCCTGAAAGAGTCCTTTTGTATTTACTCAACAGGCATCTGACCCCCTCCTTTGTTGGGCTAGTTCTGTATCAATAGCCAAGCCTCTCAGTTGGGAAATCCTGTTATTAATGTAGTTCATGTCTTTTCTTCTCCCCAGTACTCAGATGTCATCTTTCATATTTATTTCACCTTCTCACTCACTAAATATCTGTCTTCTATTTTTTATCTTCTGTTAAAAAATATTATCATTTTGTTTTGTTTTACATAGACCTTGATGGCTTCTTAAAACAGTGGTCTTAATTATTAATGAGTAAAAAGGTATAGTTTCCCTTTTCTTAAAGACAGAAAAACAATGTTTGCAGTCTGTTAAGAGGTGAGAAGAAAATTCCATTTTTTAGTGTAAAATAAACAAGAATAAAAATAAAGGGGGTTTACTATTCATTAAAAAAAATGAAAACAAAAAAGCCCATGTAGTATAACCAGCGACACTAGCAATGCCCAACTAAAAACAGAAATGACAAAAGAAACTTGTTGTGATAAAATTTATATAATTCTTAAGAATATATTTAGCAAGAAAGGTGCAAGCTCTATATAAAGAAAAGTATATACATTTTTAATACATTTCTAAAGGCAGAATCTCATATTCCAGAAACATAACAAAAGGTGTTACTCTTATGGTTATAAGCTTGGTAAATAAGGAAAAAAAAAGATAGGGAATGTAAACAGGTGTTTGTGGATTGTACAAAGCTAATCAGAATTAAGGATATATTGCTGCTATTTTAAAATCCCCTATTACCTGTAGCTTCAGACCTACCTTGCTACCATGTTGGTTTTTCTCTGCTTGATGTTTTCCATCCCATTGTTCTCCCTATGTTCTGGAAATTCTTTGGACAACTTCTCCTGCTGAACATTTCCACTAGGCATGAATGTCCTTGCTGTTCAATCTATTACCTTGGTCTTATTTCACTTCTGTGAATTTCACTTCTCTAGGTGAAGGAGGTCTTTTACTTCCACTGTCTGCATGGGGTCTGGCTGCAACATATATTTCTTAACTTGAATCTTAGTCACATACATAAAAATCTCTCAGTTATTTTCAAAAGCTACCCATCTCTACCAAAAACAAATAAGAAGAATGTTAGTTTCATACTTTTTCTTTCTTTATTCTTCAGATATCAAATGTGTGTATGTGTTTTGAGGAAAAGAAAGTCAGCTGTTCATAAAATTACCTGAGACCTATCTTGATTATTTGTGTGAAGAGTGGAATGACATATTTTGTGTATTTATATTCTATTTATATTTATGACATCTAACAATTAAATCTGTTACTCTCATCTGAGTTCCACTAAGGATGGTTTTTTTTTAATGTTTATTTCCCTAATGTACCTCACATGCCTAGGACAGTGCTGTTGCCTAGTATTTAATATAAGAAAATATGAGAACTTATGCTGAATGAACAAATGATACTCGACTCTACAAGCAGATTTCCAAATCTGAACACTTCCCTTGAAAATAATTGTTAATATTTAATGAGTATATGTCAAGTTCCAGCTTCAATGATTTACATATATTGTCTCTGTGTTTTTTTAATACTTCTCCTCAAAAACTCTGAAGATTATTTCTCAGTTTTATAAATGAAAAAAAATCCTTTAACTTGCTCATTGTAAATAGACTATTTAGCTAAAAAGTTAGGTAAAGAGAATACATAGCTAGTAAATAGAAGATCCAGACTTGAGAATCTACTTCTGTCCAAAGATAATTGCCATTTCCTAGGTAACATTTTACATGTTAATTGCATGATACAAAGTAGATTATTTGATTCCCACAATCACACACTTAAAATATTCAGTCTTCAAGTAGAAGAGAAAGTGCTTCTCCCTTTTGCAGCCCCATGGAAGCTCAAGCAATTTGCTTTGAGTCTCTTTAGTTATGACCACTTGGAAAGAACTGTGAGTTCCCACTTGCCATGTTTCTTTAGAAGGTAGGAAACTACTACTCCTCTGTAGAAAGAGTATTACAAGACCCTTCAACTATATTCCTCTATACACCCTTTCATACATGCTCCCTGGAGGAGCAACTTTGCTAACTGATGAGCTGGGAAGAAGGGAGTCCTTAGACTTCTGTCTTTGCCCATTTGGACTTCTATAACCAAATACCACAGATTAGGTGATTATAAACAACAGAAGTGTATTTCTCACAGTTCATTCATGAGGTTGAGACATCCAAGATCAAGGTGCTGGCAGGTTCAGTGTCTGGGGAAGGCCACTTCCTAGTTCATAAACAGTTCCCATTTCACTGTAACCATACATGGAGGAGGATACAGATGAGCTCTCTGGGATTCTTTTATAAGGGCACTAATATCCTGTATGAAGGCTCTGCTCTCATGACCTAATCATCTCCCAAAGACCCCACTTCTAAAACCATCACATTGAGAATTTGGTTTCAATATATGAATTTGTGGGGCAGGGGGACACAAATATTCAATCTATAGTATACAGGATTTAAGGCTTTCTGGGTCCTCACTCTTTGGAGCAGCCTCTTTTCTGGATGGTTGTTCTCTCTTTTCCATGATGGGCTCCTGGCCTGTACTGATGGTGAAGTCTGCAATTCAGGCTATGCCAGTGACTTGGGGAGCAATCTGAACACTGATCAGTAGTGAAATGTTAAATCCCTCTTTGTGTCTAGATATCTAATACAAAATTTCCATTTTGGATTTTATCAAAAATAGTTTAACTGTTTTATTATTTGATCTCCATCTATGTGACACTTCTTTCTACCAGTTCAGAAATTGGAAGAGGAACAGTGGACTGTTCATTGGACTAGCAGTGGACTAATCCTCCTTACCACCTCATTTTTTTTTTTAACCAGTTGATTCTAAACTCAGAAACTTCCTCAATTCCTTGAATATTGTAGATCTCTGTTACATAAATATGGATCAATTTAACATTTGTGAAAGCATTCTATAAACAGTAATGACTGTAAAAATTTTCGCTATTTTACATTGAATTTGAGTGAAAACAAGTACTTCGAAATAATGACATGTAGTCTACATTTTTTCAACCCCCCAAAAGAGAATTAGATTTTAAATGAAATATAAGAAAAATAAATGTTGTACTATGTTAAAACCTGCTGAAGAAAGGACATGTGAGCAAGCACTGTGATAGACCATAATACTCATAGAAATAGCATTTTGTCAATAAAGTTATAGTATTAAATAAGGTTCTATTACTCTTAAATAGTAATATAAATTTAAATCTGGATATGATAGTATAAGTGATCTAGTTATATAATTTTAAAAGTCATAGCTTTGAGTTAGAACAATTAACTGGAATCCAAGGTTGTATAGCTGCTTTCCCCAGAAGCAAGAATAAAACCCTAGCCTTCTTAAGTGAGAATATGTCTATATCACACCTATTGTGTGGTCTAGCACAGTGCCTAGTACTCAGTAAAAGTCACAGTGTGTTCTAGTGCTAGTATTCTCTTCCCCTCTTCAATTCAAAGAGTCTAATCCCTGTATTCTGTTTGCTTCTTCTTCTCTTAAGAGGAGTTAGAGATCTAGATGGACCTAGAGATGATCATACTAAGTGAAGTAAGACAGAGAAAGACAAACATCATATGATATCACTTATATTTCAAATCTAAAAAAAATGATACAAATGAACTTATTTACAAAACAGAAACATACTCATAGACATAGAAAACAAACTTAAGGTTACCAAAGGAGAAAGGGGGGAAGGATAAATTAAGAGCTTGTGATTAATAGATATAAATAGATATAAATAGATATAATAGATATATTATGTATTAAATAAATAAACAACAAGGACCTATTGTATGGCATAGGGAACTAGATTCAATAATTTGTAATAACCTAAATGCAATATAATCTGAAATAATAATCTTAAAAAGAACATATATACATATATATCTGAATCAATTTGCTGTACAACAGAAAGTAACACAACATTGTAAATAAAGTATACTTCAATAAAAAATGATTTTTTTAATTTTAAGAAAAGAAGTCAGAGACATAACAGTATTCGTATGGTCAATGAGAGTGTATCAGGTGCCTAATTTTCAGAGAGAGAAAATTTTTTTCGGTCAAAATTGATAATGTCTCAGAGAGGAAAATAAATGTGCAAACATTGCACTTTGCCCAGTTGTAAATCTATCTCCTTTTGATGGATATTTGTGTTTCTAAAATAAGTTTAGTTTAGCCAAATTTGGAAAATTGAATTGCGTTCCAAATACAAGTGAATGGCTCCATATAGAGTGAAAAATGCTGGTAGATTTTATTGTAATTGGAAACCTATCAAAATGTAAATATGAAGTCCATAATCCATCTGCTGGCAATTAAAGATTTTTTTAAAGGGGAATTTTGAACAACTATTTTTAATTCCTACAGGATTTAGATCTCTCTGCTGGCATAGGAGGGGAAGTGTAAGTGAACGGAGGCGTGAGTGTGAAGGACAGTGCGAATGAGTAAATGTGAGCGGGAGTGCTCATGTGTGAGAGTGTAAGAGCACATGTAGATGCACTGAGCCTGTGTGTGTGTTTGTGATCAGGCTGCATGGGACTGACTTGAAAGTTCAGATACACACGTAGGGATGATGTTCAACACAGCAATGCTAAACAGAATCTCTGAGCTTCCTTTACCTCTGCCAGCAAGGACTCTGCAGATGCTTCTTGGTTGAAGATCACACCTCTGATATTACAGTCTGAGAAAACCCACGATGTGTTTCTCATACTCTTTCCCTCTCCTCTGGAGAAGGCCTCCTGTTGAGTATCATTTCGATGAGATCACACCACTGGTTTGGTTTATTTATTCCTCTTCCTTTCTTTCTTACTGGCAGATACTACTGTTGATAATATCTTCTCAGTTGCCTAAAAGACAAATTTGACTCACGGTTAGGTGACATTATACATATGCAAAAGAGGTTTTAGGTTTTTAATCTGTAGCACTTAATTTTGCTCAAAAATGATACCCTATCTTTGATTGTAACTGCTGGGTTAGTCAGGGTTCTGTCCTTTTTTCATAGCCCTTTGCTATAGTTCAGAATCAGTAATATTCTTCCATAGATACGAAGCTAGTATTCAGTCATTTTGTGAAAATTTACTTTATTTCACTTACAATTATTTTTTTGTTACTGAATCTATTCCAATATATAATTTTTTGGCAGTTCTTTCTACGATCAATCCAGAGTCTATAACTTAGTATTCAAATATTTTTTGAAACCTGAACTATGTGTATCATATGGGACAATTTATTTTAATTTTAATATTGATCCAAAGGTCCTTACCATGACATGTAAAGATAATTTTCAGTGGGAGTTTAGTTATTTGAGGTAAGCAATTTTTGTTTGTCTACTTCTAATTGTATATTATTCTATTTGTTCTGCTACAAATTACTTTATAACTGGTAGCAGTATCTTTTACTTAATTTGACTAGTATATTTCCCAGGAATTTAAATTTGAATAATTTTAGGAAAAGCATCAAGTTCTAATTCTCCAGATTTCTCACACTCTGTAGATGTGCACGACTTTACCACTTCGTTTCTCAAAATACTTAATATTGAGACTCCCAATTAAAGAGATGTTAATGCCCTGTAAAGACAAATGGAAAGAAATATAAAGAATATAAAACAAGCTGAGCACAATCTACAACTTGAAAAGCTGAAATATACTAATAATAAAAAAATGGCTATAACACTTGATTAGCTTATAGATTGTACCACCATTAGGTTATTAAAAACAGGGATAGAAACAAGGGCCAAATTCCTTCTAATCTAGGAAGACTCTTGGAAGAACTAGGATTTTAAAACCTATGCTTACAGGACAGGATATTAAAAAGAAAAGATGGACTACTCCCAAAAGACAAGACAAAAATAAGATGTTGAGATGAAAATATGGGGAGGAGACACAGTGTGAAAAATAATGATATCAAGAGACCCTGAATCAACTTATTGAAGAAAATGAAGCGACTCTGCTTTATATGTATTTTTACTTCATATTTAGTCTATCCATTTCTATAATTCTTATATATTCTTGTAACATTTTTTTCCCCCTGATGACTCTAATTTCACTTTCACTGAAATGGAAATCAACTCTTATTTTGCCACTGAGTGACTGTTATATGTCAAGGCAGACCCATCCTACTGGTTTCCTATATTTTACTTGGTAAAATGTGAGGGTATGGCATTTTTAAAGGTTTGCATATCTTGATACTAGAAAATGCCAAGTAAAGTCCACAAGGCATGTATACTTTGGTACAGGGCACAGGAATATATATCTATGACCTCCTTCAACATAAAATAGACCAATAAATATACAATCTCAGGGTAAGGATACTCATTGATATTTTTTTTTCTTTTGGGTCAAATTATGTGTTCTGAATTCCCAGAGGTATAAAGTATCACTTTCTCTGATGATGTGGAGGACCTATACTTACTATTTTGTCTCTCAAAATGGTGGTTAGAGAGAAGATTATAATGAGATTAGTTATATATTATTTGGCCTTAGAATAGTACATACAGTTGTTGCAATTAGAAAATTATCTGAGGTAATTTACATCTAATTCTGATATACTTTAAGTGAGTTAACAGACACAAATAAAATAAGATCTAGTTAACAGAGCAGCTGGTGAAAGGACATGAGCTATTAAAGTATTTCCTTAAACTGCACTATTTTCCCTTTTATTCTGAGTTATGATATATACAACACAGAGGTTTTATATTTTATTAAGCCCTTTTGGGTAGTGATCTAACCTTTAATAACTTAACCTTCTGAGTTCAAATTCAGTTCATAAAATGGCATTTTCCAAAGAGCGGTAAGAGTCATATTTAGAAAATATAAGTACATCAGCCCAAAGTCAATTTGTGCATTTGATATTCACTTGCCTCAGTGTTTTCAAATCAACCAAAAATATCTTCCTAGGTGCTAAAGCCAAACTTTTTTTTCTTCATGTATTAACAACTTATCCCTGTTGGATAAGAATATTCAGTGTTTCTTTCTTCAAAACACCTTAAAATTCAGCTGGCATTTCATACATTTTTTACATGCTTGTAAAAAATATCTAGGGAAAAGTATATGCTGTGGATGAAATCTGATTATTAATCTTTTGAAACAACTACAGCAGAAAACAAAGCCAAAAAATAGAGGACGGTGGAAATATTTTGAAAGGGATGCATAAAACTATTCATATTCTAAATTAACTTAACTTTCTAGTGAAAACTTAAAGAGATCTAATAATGCTCAATACTTCTGTGTACTCAAAGAGCTAGACCAGCTTCTGCTAATTCACCAAAAACACATAATTTGCAGGTTTTTCACCTCTAAGAGGTAGTGTTCCTGAGTAGATAGGCTTTGGGCAAAGGAACCCAACAGAAGTCTTAGCAAATTCATCTTAATTCAACCAGAATCAACTTTGTATCAACAATTTACCTAACCCAATCCCAGGTACCTGTGGGTTGAAGTTGAGAGAAAGACCAAAACATAAATATACAAACAAAAAACTGACCAAAAACAATTTTGGAGAGCCACAAAGCAATAAACTGGCAGATCATAAGAGCTGTTGGTGGTCTGCACTTGGTTAGTGGCAATCAGAGATGGGATTGGGCTTCAGAAAATCAGGAAAACAGCCAATGGCACAGACATTTATTTCATTATTGTTTGGGAGGAACATACATTCTCCAAAGCAAACATAATTATGACAGCCTGCTTATATATGAAATGTATCTCTCCTTTTTCATATCTTTAGCATATTATGTAAATCCCTTTTATTTTAAGCTTCAGTAATAAATTATTTTAGTACTGTTTTTGAACAAAATTTAAAGAAGACTGCTTTCCAACCAAAGTGTCCAACCACAGATGAATGGATAAAGAAGATGTGGCACATATATACAATGGAATATCACTCAGCCATAAAAAGAAATGAAATTGAGTTATTATTGAGCCATAAAAAGAAACAAAATTGAGTGAGGTAGATTAGATGGACCTAGAGTCTGTCATACAGAGTAAAGTAGGTCAGAAAGAGAAAAATACTATATGTTAACACATATATATGGAATAAAAAAAAATGGTTCTGATAAACCTAGGGGCAGGACGAGAATAAAGACACAGACGTAGAGAATGGACTTGAGGACACAGGGAGGGGGAAGGGTAAGCTGGGACAAAGTGAAAGAGTAGCATTGACATATACACACTACCAAACGTAAAATAGATAGCAAGTGAGAAGCAGCTACATAGCACAAGGAGATCAGCTCAGTGCTTTGTGACCACCTAGAGGGGTGGGATAGGGAAGGTGGGAGGGAGAGCAAGACGGAGGGGATATGGGTATATATGTATGCATATAACTGATTCACTTTGTTATACAGCAGAAACTAACACAACAATGTAAAGCAATTATACTCCAATAAAGATGTTAAAAAAAGTAAATAAAGACTGCTTTCTATGCAAACTGACAAAGTTTATTTGAGGAGCATTTCCCCCATTCTTGATTTTTATATTTTTTAACCGTGATTTGTAATGTTTTCTCTCCTCCTGTACTCGTTTCTTGCACATACATTTGAAAAAAGACTCGAGTAATGTACTATGTACATGGGCACGAATGACGGACCTTTCAGGCAACCAGCCTGTCAAGGCAAGGGACAGTCAGGCCATGCCAACTACAAGTGACTGCTTGTTTGGTAGGTCTTACCTTGTACTGAGATATGTGCTAAATACTGGGAAAAATGAATAATATAAAATGGTCCTCTGTTTTGCAAAAGATTCATTTTCATATATACACATATATAATACATACATATTTGTATATGCATATATATTTTTAATGTCTTGAACACTCTGTGTGTATATATATATACGCATTTGGGTAGAAATGGGGACCTGCTAATTAGAAGGTTATCTGTTTACCTTGCTGTGCTCTGTAGTAGGTTTGGGGGCACACATTTTGAAGCGGGGGTGGAGACAGCTGAAAACCTCTGCCTGCATGACTAAGGAATGAATAATATAGGGATCGTGAAGAAGGTAACTGGGAGCAGGGAAGCTGTGTTAGCAGGAAGAGGAAAAAAGAGAATAAAGGGAACCCTAATTAGGACTATCGACAGACCAGATTTTGGGAAATAATATTTACTGAGGATAGAAGTTGTTAATTATGGGTATTTCATTTAAAACCTTCCATTCTACACTCTACGTTTCTCATTATTGTGTTTACACATGAAATATTTCAGGCATACAAAATTTATAGCAAATGATATAATAAACACAAATGAAACCACCACCCAGCTTAGGAAAATTCATCTGTAGAGTTAAAATTGAAGCATGTTTTATATCCTTCCCTCCACAGAAGTAGCTACAGTCCCAATTATTATTTATCATATATCTGCATGTTTATACTTATGTAACAGGTTATTTGAATGAATATAACAGATGTTTTAGAGTACTTATTCTTTTTTTTGTATTTTTAAGTAGACTATCTTTTAGAACAATTTTATGTTCACAGCGAAATTGAGTAGAAGGTACAGAGATTTCTGATAACCCCCCTGCCACCCTCACACATGCATAGCTTTCCCAATTATCAACATCCCCACCAGAGTGGCACTTCTGTTACAACTAAGGACCCTGCACTGACACACCATAATCACCCAAAGTCCATGGTTTACATTAGAGTTCACTTTTGGTTGTTTACCTTCTATGGGTTTGGACACACTTATAATGACATGTATTCACCATTGACAGTATTGTACAGAGTAGTTTCACTGTCCTAAAAATACTCTATTCACCCCAATTTATCCCCCCTTCTCCCCTAACTCCTGGCAACCACTGATCTTTTTACTGTCTCCATAGTTTTGCCTTTTCCAGAGTGTCATTGTTGAAATCAGAAAGCATAGAGCTTTTTCTGATTTAAGGACTCTGTGTGTCTTTTTAGGCTTGATAGCTCATTTCATTGTAGCACTAAATAATATTCCATTGTCTGAATATACTACAGTTTATTTATCTATTCACCTACTGAAGGGCATCTTAGTTGCTTCCAAGTTATGCAATTATGAATAAAGCTGCTGTAAATATCCAGGTGCAGCTTTTCGTATGGACATAAGTTTTCAACTCCTTTGTTCAATAGCATTGAACAAAACTGACAAAATTCTTTTTGCTTCATTCAGAATGTTAGGTATGTCATCCATCATTTATGGGTATGTTATAACAAAACTGTCATCGTTTTAGGGATAGTTGTTCCATTGTGTTCTGGAAATTACTCCCTTGACTCTCTCCCTAAACCAAATACAGACACACAACTGTGGAAAAATAAATTAGTATGGTCAGTAAACACACATTCCTAATAGGGTCACAGGCTCAGAATTCCCAAGCTTCCACTTGCTTTTTTCTTTTTGCTTTAAAATACTACTAATAACTTTAGGCCTCTTTTGGATTATTACCTACAGTAATGACCTACATTAACTTTTAAGATTATACTGCCTCTTTGAAATGTAAAATATTTAGCATATTGCTTAGCATGTTAGAGGTGCTCTATAAATAATAATTACATATTTCTTTCTCCTCTGCCATGAAATAGAGCAGAGTATTTCTCTATCTTATTCTGCCATAAAATAATAAATCTTAACTATACAAGAGGTAAATGTATCATAAAATATTGCACAATAAATTGTGCTGCCCTATGGATATTGCTGTTGCTCTTAAGTTTCATTTCTTTATTTGAAGGGGAATGCCTGATCTACTAATTGCCATGAACTGATCACCTGCCTCTCACTGTCCTGCTGTGTACTTTGCAGCCATATGTTCCTCCCTTGTTGAATAGCATGGCCACTGTTACATTTTAGTAGCAACTTACAAAGAAACTCAAAGAATCATCCAGGAATTAACAAAGAGACTGATATCAATGCCTTTGGATTAATTAATTAATTAATGTTGAAATAATCAGTTTTGGTAGTCGATTGTGAACACGAGGGGTCTTGAGGAATCTGTCATATGCTAGGATTGTCAGTTTATATATGGCATGTCTCTTTGAGCTTGCTTTTTTTCCTGTCAACTATTGCAGGAATGGGTAACTACCTCTGGCTCTACTACGTTCAATTAAGATGACATATTTTACTCGTGTCTGGTTTCTTCCTGTCTCCTTTGAACACAAGGACAGGAGAAGTAGCTTTAAGATATTGTATTTGCCTATTTGGGCTCCCATAATAGAAAACCACAGACCTAGTGGTTTAAACAACAGACATTTACTTTCTCACAGTTCTGGAGACTGTAAGTCCAATATCAAAATGCCAGCAGGGTTGGTTTCTGGTGAGAACTTTCTTCCTGGTTTGCAAGGTGGCTACTTTTTTACTGTGTCCTCACATGACCTTTTCTCTGTGCTTGCAGGCAGAGAGAAAGATCGCTGGTGTCTCTTCCTCTTCTTATAAGGACATCAATCCTACCAGATTAGGGTCTCACCCTTATGATTTCACTTAAGTATGTCCTTGAAGTCTTTACCCCCAAATATATTCCCCCTGGCGTTAAGGCTTCAACATATATATTTTGGGAGGGTGGGGGACACAATTCATTCTATAACAGATATCTTTTTAAAAATACACTTAAATACGTTCTCTTTCCTGAAGGATTGTAGCATAGGGTGCTAATTCAACATGTGGTATCATTGATTACATGATTACAAAATAATTTATATAATTTAATGTTAGTGTTTGTTCACTTGATCATGTTTTATTTCTATTTGTTTGCTGCCTCATTATAATGAAAATACAAATTCTATAATATCTTAGAGCAGTGGTTCTCAACTGGCATTATTAAAGTCACCTAGATTTGTTATTCACAGCATACATGCCAACACCCACCACCAGAGAGTCTAATTCAGTCGGTCTGAAGTGAGACTTGAATAGTTTAGTGTTTAAAAGCCTCACAGATGGTTCTAAATCATCTGGAGATTTAGAGCAACTATTTAGATAGTTTGCATGTTCCACTCTATTGGGGTCCAATACTTATACTACAGGTGATACCTTTTTACAGGCAGACTAGGTGGATGCTCCTTTTTCAGAAGATGTTACTCATGTGACATTTTTGTTCCTGGCACAGAACATGGCATATAGCAGGTTATCAAAATTTATTTGTGGGTTGAATTAGTAGATGAATTAATAAACAAATGACAGAGAACAGTGTAGAAAATCTGGGAGGGACAGAGGTGTACTTCTGAAACGTGGCATGATAAAATAAGTTCTATTATTCAGCAATTTTGATAGAAATTTTGAGATAGGAAAATAACATAAAAGGGCATATGTGACTTGAAGTGGGAAAAATCAAATTTAAGAGCTTCAGAAAACCTGAATCTAAAATTGGAATGATAACTTAATAGAACAAGAAGGTGACTCTCTGTCTGGTGCAGATGCTTTATTGTCCTTCAGCGTGAGTCACAGGCTGTTCGTTTATTTATAACTCTGCTGCCGTGTCCTGCAGTAATGTAAATCCTGATGATAAAGTAGAGCGGGGGTACACCCAGCAGGGTTAGCTCTCTCTTTCTTTCTACACATTTTCATTAGTAAGACCTGGGAACCTGCAGAGGCTGACTGCTCATAGAGCTGACTGTTGACAAGGAACAGCACAGCATTATTCTTTACCTTTCAAATGATGCCATTACTGACATCAGTAACATTCATTTTTATTACAGAAAAGAAAGGAAGTAATAATTGTGATGAGCATCTTAACTCTGCAATGAAAAAAGAAAAAGAATTCAACAATTTTTGACTCCTGTACAGACTAAGAAATAAAAGGAAGGAAACCTCAGCATCTCTATGATACCAAGAGAAATTTAACTGCTTTGGAAATGGAAGTACTTTCTCAAAAAGGCCAACATGTTGAGATTCATACTTTTAGAGCAGAATTGGTTCTGTAAAGAGGTTTTCTGCTCTACTAAATTATACTTTCACACTTAAAAGTCACAGTAGGAAAACCAAGTACCAGGCATTAGAAAACTTTTTTTTTTTTAATTTAAGGATCAATGTTTGCCTTTAATCAAGAACAAATGACCCCTTTGAATCTAAAATGGGGAAATAAATAAGTCTGTCTTTCTCAGGAGATTAGCAATAGGATACAGAGATGTTAACTTCTAGCTCACAGATGTATTAAATTCAAACCAAACCACTGGTGACTAAACATTAAAATATCCAATAGCTTTTTCAATGGCCTAAGTGAAATTACTTGATAGTCCCAGTTCAATTTCCAAACATAGATGACACATAAATACAAAACATGGCTCAATTAGTGATCCTGTCCTTAGCTTCAGCCACACATTAAAGGAACATTTTTTGAATCTGAAATGCAATTGGGGAACATTTCTTTGTGATTCAAACAGCAATTTTAGGGCCAGGACTTTTAGATCAGAAAATAAAAGTCTTTAATCGTTAAGAATTTGAAGATTTTTTTCTAAATCTGTATTTGTAACATTCAGTTTTGAAACCTTCAGATCCCCTTTTTGAGGTTCCTTTTCATAAGACTGTGTATAAAATCTCTCTGAGTAAATTGTTCCTTTTGGGGGAAAATTAATAATAAATTTAGAGCAGAAGCATATCGTTATAAAACAACTTTCATCAAGCATAAAACAGGATGCTACACAGGAAAAGGCAATTCCTTCATCCTGGGTGGTGGCCCATTTATTTCAAAATATTTTAAACATACCTAGTAGATATCAAGTAATTTTCAGTATCTACTTATTTACTTTTTTAACTTATTTATTCTACTATTTGTTTACTGGAGGTGACAATTCAAGTTCCCTCTATATGAAAAAAGAGATGAAAAAGTATTGCATATTAAATGATCCTGAAAATCTGTAATCTTAAAAAATAGGACATTTATATTAGAATCTATGGCATACATTTATTTTCTAAGTGCTTTTTCTTAACATTTTCAGGTTGTCAACTCAAATGCTCTTTAGCACATTCATTCAACTGTACAGAATAATTATTTAAAATGTTATTATTAAAAGCAATATTTCTCTTGATGTTTATAATGTATTTGCTCCAAATCTATTTCTTCTCTATCTGCAGAAGTTCAACACAGGAGGCATTAGCCACACGTTGCTATAAAATTAAAAGTTCAGTTCCATAGTCTTACTCTCCGCATTTCAAGTAGTCAAAGCCACACATGGCTAGTGGCTACCACAATAGGACTGAGAAGAAAGAGATAATCTCCAACATTGCAGTAAATTCTACTGGACAGCACATTGATTCAGGTGACATATATACCATATGTAATATATATGATTACATTTGTTCATGCGTTTTACCTTCCTATTACTCATGCAGAATTTGTATTTGCTTCAATACATTAAAAATGCTTTCAGGGCTTCCCTGGTGGCGCAGTGGTTGAGAGTCCACCTGCCGATTCAGGGGACACGGGTTCATGCCCTGGTCCGGGAAGATCCCACATGCCGCGGAGCAGCTGGGCCATGAGCCATGGCCGCTGAGCCTGCGCATCCGGAGCCTGTGCTCCACAACGGGAGAGGCCATAGCAGTGAGAGGCCCGCGTACCACAAAGAAAAAAAAAAGTTTCACTTTAGTATGCTTGTTTAATGTAAATCCTTTTCTCTTTCTCTTTGGCTGAAACTATAAAATGTAAACCAGGAAGTTATTGATGTATATATTTTGCATGTATTATATTATATAACAATGGAGAAAGTGAGACTAAATAGAGGGAGGGAGAGATAGATGGAAAGAAATACAGATCGGCAGAGTGAGAAAAGAGAGTGAGAAAAATGATAGCAAGAAGTTCTATTATTATTCCATTCATCTGTTTAAGATTTCCTATCACTGTGACAACTGTACATTGATATAATAAATTATTCATTTTACAGCTAAATATATATATATATATATGTATATATATATCACTTTCCATGTATATATATATATATATATATATATATATATATATAAAATTGCTTACCTTATGATCTTTTATTTCTAGTTTGATATAATGGCCAATAGGAAAACCTGTACAAGAGTATAAGCATGCTGTTTAAATAATAAGAGCAAAAAAATACACTCTGGGATCTTCATCATATTTATATTTAGCAATATATGGTAGATATTAATGCAAGAAATTATTGCATCCATTTTTTTCAGGGGGGTTCACTGGCTAACATCAATAGCCATATGTCAGCTGCCATAGTTTTTAATTCATCTTGTTAAAGATATTTAGAAAGCTGATGCACTTGTTCTTTGAAGGCTTTCTTTCTCTTAAAAGAGCACCCAGTGAATGATGAATTACTATAGTGTAGTGGTTAAGTACATGGCTCTGGTGCAATACAGTCATAGATTGAATTTGCACAATTCCCTTAGTTTCTCTGAGCTAAGAATGAGAATTTTTAATTTGAGTTACTGTATTTTTGAAAACTAATTGTTTTTTAGTGGGCTTCCCCCCACCTAAAAGTGCTTATATATATGTTTATAATCTCCTTTCCTCAGGATTGTGTTCAATTTATATTCTAATAATTTAAACGTTTTAAGTATTCTTATTTCATATTTATGGTGTATTATTTTCTTATTGCTCTTGTAAAAAATTATCACAATAATTTGTTTTAATTTTTACAATAGTTATCATAGTGGATTGAAACAACAAAAGTATATTCGCTTATAGCTGTGGAGGCCGGAAGTCTTAAATGTGCCGTAAGGGGCTAAAATCAAGATGTTGGCAGGTCTGGCTCCTTCTTGTGGTTCCAGAGGAAAATATGTTCCTTGACTCTTCTAGCTTGTAAAGGCTAATGGCACTCCATGATTTTTCTGGTTTATAGCTGCACCACTTCAGTCTCTCCTTCTATTATCACATCACGTTCTCCCTGACTGTAACTCTACTCTTTCTTATAAGGACACTTGTGATTACAGGATAATTCAGTATAGTGTCTCCTTATAAAATCTTTAACTTAATCACATCTGTTAAGCCTCTTCTACCATGTAAGGTCACATATTCACAGGTTCCAAGGATTCAGATGTCAATATTTTGGGAGGCCATTCATTATTCAGTTTACTACAATATTCAACAATTCTAATATATAATCTTTATGTACCTGGTATTATTAATTTTTTTTCTCTGATGAATACCATTCACATAGTCTTATTTCCTATAATATTTTATGATTTTTAATTGGGGCTCATAAGTTTTTGTAACTCTATGGCATTTCTATGAGGCCTGGTTTTATAGGGTCAATTCCCCTGGAAGTTAAGCTTTCTGATGTTGTTGTTCTTTTTCTTTATTTTTTTTTTCTCCCTGAGACCTGGAGGAAATACAAATCCACACCACTTCAAATTAATTATTCTTTTGTATTTTTTGGAACCAGACAAATAGCACAAATTCAATTCCTATACCTAGCCCATTGCCATAAATACTCATGGAGCAAGTTCTATTTTACTTCTAACAAGAGCCTGAAATATGAGAAAGAAATTTTCCTTACTTTCTGACTGTCTTCAAATTCATTTTTTAGTTAACTATATTTTCTAATAGTATAGGTCTTTCTCTACTCCTAACTTTATGTGTGGTGAATTCCCATATAGTTCCCCACACTGCACAGGTGAAGGCTCACAGATTCCTAGCATATTCCCGCAAAGGTACACATATTCAGTATATACAGCAACTTCAGCAATTCCTCATATTCTTGGCTTTGTCTTCCCAATTTATTCTGCCCTCAAAGAAATTCCATTTCTCTATGACATATACAACCACTCTTTTAAAAACTATAATTTTTACTTTATGTAGCAATTTTAGATATTTTGTAGCCATTGGTTTGTATTGAAGTAAACATAAGGATGTCTCAGTTTTTGTAAACATTGATTTATTTATTTCATTAAAAAGTGAATTACATTTTGAAAATGATAATTTAGTCCTACTTCCGAGCTATTTCAAGTAAATAGAGTTTACAAAATAGGTTGTAGAAACTTATTTCCATTTCCCAAGTTTATGGAAGTAATTATTGCTTACTGAGAGTTGGCCAATAATTATCTGATAATTACTGATAATTATCCTTTTTGAAATAGTATATCACAAGTTTTCAGAATAGAGTTTTTTCTTTGGAATTTTGAGGTTAAAGAGAGTTCATAGCAACTTCTTTTACACATTTAAGACAACAATACTCTGTCATGAAATGGTGTTGATACAGAAAATAAGTTATATATTCCTTTCTCAAACCTAAATGCTAATCTCTATCAGAGATTTTATAAAGCAGAATACTCCACATAAGCCAATATTTACCCACATGGTTTGATCAGACCTCACTGAAACCAAACTGTGCAAAGCTAAAAAAAAAAAAATTACTCATTTCATCTTTAAGTGAACTATAAAAGAATTATATTTTAAAAATATGAACAAATTCCCATAGTAATTGGCAAAAATGTAACTTTAAATTTACGTGTAGTAATAATTACAAAAGGTCTATTTCCTGTGTATATGGAAACACATATTCTGAGAAATTTAGATAAAAATTTATTTAATATATTTTCATTCATGTCCACTATGGCCAGTATTTATTTAATAGCGTTTTCAACATGGAGTCTCTACTGTAATCCATGGGTCTTTTTCTATTCTTGTCACTGACATTGAAGCTAATGGAATTTTGGTCCTTTATACATCCATAATCTAAGGAAGAACCAATATTAATTATATCTGTGACAAAAGGACAAGGTGCTTATTGAATATCAAATGAACTCTGTATTGTGAATTCCTTTATAAAAATCTCAGTAATCACATTTTAAATAAAAGCCAGAGAGACTATTTTTGATTATGTATCAGGAAAATGTATTTTTCTGTGTTACTCGTTTTAGTAAAAGAATATTCACTATTTTGTTTTTACAAGGAACTCTTTACTTGTCCAAAAACAATTTGACTGTAAATTTAAGCAAAGATTTTTTCAGGATTCATAATCTATGACATCTATAAAGATTTGGGGTGAAGAGAATGACAGCACATGTCTGGTAGATCTTAAACTGTAATTTCAAGGATATAACTTAAAGTAAGATTAAAAAACAAGATAACCCTATGAAAAATTCTGCTAATGTAGCATTTATTTGTTTTTCTCTATTTGGTTTTCTACATATAATAACCAAGATATCTTTTTTAAAATCAATTTTTTCTAAGAATTATGTTATTTTTGTAACATTTAGTATAACCTAGTTGATCTAGTCTTAACAAATGTATTAAACAGTTTATATATTTCCATATATATTATTGTTAACATATTACTTTCACATAACATATCACTTACACACCATACTATTCTGAGGCTATGTGTATGTGTGTATATGCAAATCTGTGTTTATATGTGTTCATAATAGAGTTCTTCTATCACTGAATTTTCTAAAACTTCTTGTTCAAAAGCTAAACAAAATAAGCATGTCTTACATATTATTGATCAGAATAAAATATGCTACAGTGAAGTCCTGTGTGTATGTGTGTGTATACACATATATGTATGTGTGTTTGCATGTGTGTGTGTGTGGTTTTGTGCACACATATAGGTACACACATAGGTGCATCAGGTATATGATTGTGCCAATCAGGATCACATAAGGAAGTTTTAATTTACAACACTAAAAAATCAAAATAAAAAATAAAATCTTACTCTTTAACATTTTCACATTTTCAATACTCAATATATTTTGTCCAGTTGATTAGAGGAACTCAAATTTCTATGTTATTTGCCCTAATAGCCACAAGTTTACAATATAAATGAAGTCAACTGGTAAAGAAAGTTTTCTATGGATGATCCAGCTCTAGAAATACCTTAAAAACTTACACCAAACTTATTTTCGTGTGTGTTTCCCAGATTCTGCTTCATTGCTCTTTTGTAAAAGCAAACATTTGCCATGAAGACATAACTGCCAATTTAGCCTAAATAAGACAAATGAGATAATAAGACCAGTGGCAGATTCGAGTTGACAAATCCTGCAGAATGTCCAGCTCCAAGTAAAAAGCTTTTCTTTCCTGCCAAAAGGTCTATATGCTAATACTAATTAATTTGCCAACCTTGGCCTTACATTGTTTGACAATATCTGAGCATCCCAATTTGTTACACTTGTGACATTAATTTGGACGTAAAATGTAGCTTGATCTAGTAATCTATGCAACCTCTTAACCCAACAAGCAACCATACAGAGGCATACTTTGCACTGAAAAGGCTTAGAAAGTAGAGAGAATTTTTTTAAAGTTCAGGACATATTAATATGGAAAGGATAATGTTATGGACATGGTAAATGTGACTTTCACCTGCTCATATCCTGGTAACAGCAGTAGAAGCAAAATAATGTATCTTATTTACTTTAACATTGTAGGATCATTCAGAATATTTGCTCTGACCCAGTTATACAAATATCTGTAACTTAGACATCGATTCTGATGGATTTTGAAAAGTCAATTAAGAGTATTAAAAATTATGAAAAAAAATTATGTATCCTTTGAATCTTTCCTGAGAGTTCCAAAATATCACAGGTATTGTAGCCTCATATATATTTCAATCAGGTTTCCTTATTATTTAATAGAAAAAACTAAGGTACTCGATAAAAGTTAATTTTGTATATTATAGTAGAAATAAGTTAAAATTTCAGTTTAGAGAAATCTAGAATTTAAAAATAACAAGCTAGGCACTTAGAGTTAAGAAATGCTTGCTTCATTCCTTTAAAAAGTACCCTAGGTTAAGCAGTACTACAACTGTATAGAGGAAGGGCAGGTATAATAAAAAAAAAATATTTATTTTGAACAAGTATGAATTGGTGTGACTCATTCATTTAAGAAGTATGTTGGACTCTCAGGATTTTAATTCAAACTTTGTAAATGTCAGGAAGACATTTAGTTCCTGAGAGATAGACAAAGGTGAATGTGAAACATTTTGTAATTAAAAAAATATATTAATCTTGCCATTATGAAATTAATTAAGGAAAAATATTTGCATTGCTTGAGAAAACCACATTTAAAAAATAAACCCACCAAACAGATAGATTTGGGAAAATTTTTGACAATTCATGATAATATTAACAATTTATTTAAATAGAAAGTATTTTAAATTTCACTTAAAATAAATTTATAGAAGTTTTAAGAGTTTAAAATACTTTAAATTATAAAAATATAATTTTGAATAAATATTTTGAATTCTTATCTTCAGAATGAATCATTATCAAGTATTTTTAATTCTTTTTGTATTGAGCCAAAGAGTAAATAAAATATAAAAACCATTCCATTTTTAAAATGTATTCAAAAGTGTTTCTACAATCTAACTCCACTATTGACATACAATTATAGAAATATAGAATTGAAAAGAATTTAGAAGGTATATGAACTCACTTCCAGACAAATGTAAATTCAGTGCTTAAATATTTTCTTCACAAGTGTGGTAGGCTGCCTCTAAGATGGCTCCCAGTGATTACTTCTCCTAGTATTTATGCCTTATCTTATACAATCCATTTTCCTTGATTGTGAGCTGGATCTAATGTCTCACATCTAACAAGCAGAATTTGGCAAAAGTTATGGGATGTCACATCTAAATTAGATTGCAAATAGACTATGACTTCTGTCTGGCTTATCCTTCCTCACTTTCTCATTCACTTGGAAGCAAGGAATATATCACACAACAAAATAGAAGTTGCATCCAGGGGTTTCATATTAGTCAAGGCTCTCCAGAGTCTCCACTGCATGGGGCATGTTTGAAGGCAAAAGAGGCTGAAGAGTGCCCAGACACAGCCCACTCAGAGAAGCACCCCTTCCCATCTCTCACCTAACTTTTATTTTTCCCATGGAGTCCTTCTAGTAGTATGTGCAAGATGCATCATTCTCAAGGCAACCACAACTCAACAAAGAGTTTAACAATAAACAATTCTGATAACCAAGTATAATATGCTTGATATAACATTGTTCAGATTGTCAACACATTTCAGGGGGCAGGTAAATCCAGGTTCATATTCTTAGTTGTTCCTGGATATGGAGTGTGAATTTAGACCAACTGTTAACCCTTTAACAATAGTCTACCCCTGAACTCTGGATACGGTCATGTCAAATAATTTTAACACCTTTTAATATCTCTTTTGAAAGATACACACACACACACACACACACACACACACACACATATATATATTTTTAATTGGGGTATAGTTGATTTACAATGTGTTAGTTTCAGGTGTACAACAAAGTGAATATGTTATACATATACATATGTCTAATCTTTTTAAAACTTTTTTCTACCTAGGCCATTACAGAGTACTGAGTAGAGTTCCCTGTTGAAAGATATATTTTTGACATTTCAAACAGAAAGATAGATTTTTCTTGTCTGTAGCCAACAGGATAGGCAAAATTTTGTGAATGATAGTATGATTGACTAGATATGTTAATCTTGATCACATCTTTTCAGTTTTTGAATATTTTATAATCAATTTGACTTTACTTTTTAACTCTTCATTTACTACTATTTGTACTTCTAAAAAAATAAATGTGAAAGATGAATTTAAATGTATATCTAATTATTCTGAAAATAAATGTATTTCTTCTTCAGTCCAGTTAGTTTCCATGGAAGCTACATCAGTTAAGACTTGAAAATCAGTTTTTCCAAATAATGTTCCATTTTGTGATTTTTTTTATTGGGATATACTTTTTTACTCAGTTACTTTCAAACAATAAATCTTTTACTATAACAAATGCCATTAGATGTGTTATTAAAGTTTTCCACACCAAATATATATTCACAATATACCAGTGGTGTTTCACTTATATTGTATATTCCCAATAAGACAAGCAGTTATTAAAAGTCACTGTTTATTAAATTTAGGGCCTATCAAAGCTGAGCTCCCAGTCATAACCTAGTTACCTATAATCGGCTTTGACAAATACTGTATTTTAAATATCATTGTGTACTATGATTTGTCTACTTCCCACTAAGATGATATATTGCAGATTACATTTTTCCCTGTTTCCACCAATTGTGTTATCAGGAAACTTTTCCTACTCAATGCTTCTCTGTGACACTCTTCACACCTTGGGCCGTTGAGACTCTTTCCATGAGTGAGCTCCTCTCGCCTGTACTTCCATGATACTCAGTTATACTCTTCACAACCTATTTGATTTTATGGTCATAAACATATAAGAGAGCTTATCCTATGCAAGGGGTTATACCTTCTCCCAAAGGGTCACTCAGGAAAATTGCCTCATCATTTCATGAATATATGTGCTCTACACACCTGTTGCTCATCATTTTTCTGAGTCTTGCCAAATTTGGCTAGTTTCCTGCCAAAGAAATCCCATTAAAATTTCTATATGGAACACAATGTACATTTTAACACTGTGGCATGCTTCCAAAAGTGCTATTTCTGCTTGGCTCAAAACACTTTGCTAAAAATCAATGGTTCCTGAATCCCTTCAAGACCACTAGGACCAGTGTTGACTTTGCTCTACACTTGCTCTTGTTATTGTTGAGCATGACTGTAGTATAGAAAAAATATATTTACACACACATATTGTGGTTATTGGGAAATCATTAATTGTTCATTTTCTACTTCTAAAATCTATTCATTCTACATGTACCATAAGAACTTCCCAGAGAGGGTTTCTTTGGAGATTTAGAAGAGAAAAACAATTAGTGTGGACCCTGCATCATACCTATATTACCTTCCTTATTATCATCAACCTCTTTTCAATTCCCATTCTTGAGTTTATCACATTTCCAATTAACATATTCAGAACAGCAGAGCAGGCGTGAGCACACTAAGCAAACTACAGAAATACAACATCCTTCATATCCTGGCAACTACTTCAATAGTGCATCAGCCTGGTTCACAAGTATCTAATGCACAAGTGATCAACCATTGTACAATCTCAGATCTGTGCAATTCAAAGGTAGTATTTCCTTTAGATTCTAGCATAAGAGCTCAATTAGTGAACAGAGTTTATAAACCTTTAACCAAAAGAAGTTTCCAAAAGGGCCAAGATTCAGTAGTCATTAAAGAGTCCTGAATCACATTTTTCCCCCCCTCTGGATTACACAGAAAACTTTTTTGGCAAAGTTCCTACCTCACCTTCAGTGCAATGGACATTTCTCAGAAGGAAGCAGTGCTGGCGGTCTTCCAGAGGGAACAAAAACTAATGTTGGTCATTCTCTTGCCTTGGGACACTGTTGATGGAAAAAAAAAATGTTTTCCTGGTGTTATCACTCACTTCCAAGTTCCTTACTTTACTACCTACCACTTCTCCTGCTTTTAGTTATCCCTAGATTTACCTGGATTCTTCCTACCTGAATTGGGTTGAGGAATTCAGGCACAATCCTCTACCATAACATTGGCAAAGGGTGTAACTGCACCAATGTCTTCTCTTTCATCCATTCATGTCACTGGATTTGAAAGGAATAGAGATATCTATCACACAAAACACAGTCAAAGCTGCAAACATAAGGCCCATCCAACCAGGAATTCTTTTGGAATTAATGCTGCGAGGTTGGAAGTCTTAGCAATAAAGTTATGTGTCAAAATGTCTCTCTCAATTGGAGCCAACAAACTGAATCAAGGTCTTAGTATCATGTGATATTACATTAAAACAAAAATAATTTGTCAAGTGGAAAAGAAAAAGTTGTATTATGGTATCATCTCCTACACATGCATTCTCACTTCTGTACCCCAAATAACCCTATTTTATATCCTCCCTATTAAAATGTTAAATCCAGTCATCTGAACATGCAGACAAGCTCTTTGTTCCTTTTTCCACTTTTTATCAAATGCTTTAAGTGCCCCTTTCAATTTCTTATCAAAATGTTACTCTGGGGCTTCCCTGTTGGTGCAGTGGTTGAGAGTCCGCCTGCCCATGCAGGGGACACGGGTTCGTGCCCCGGTCCGGGAAGATCCCACATGCTGTGGAGCGGTTAGACCTGTGAGCCATGGCCGCTGATCCTGCGCGTCCGGAGCCTGTGCTCCGCAGCGAGGGAGGCCACGGCAGTGAGAGGCCCATGTATAGCAAAAAAAAAAAAAAAAAAAAAAAAAAAAAAGTTACTCTGAAGGTGAGAAGGTATGGAATATGTCTAAATAATATGGTGCTTTTAGCTGAACTGTACATCATAGTTATTGTGAAATAGGTCCTTTAAGTAGAGAAAATAGATTTGGATGCTCCAAATTGAAATAAATCACATTGTTTCTATCTTTTTATAACATTTTGGATCATTGCTTCAGTAATGACATTCACAATAAAACAAAACAAACAACAAAAACAGAGAATGTACAAACGCTTAGAAATTCTTTGGAAGCTATAAGTGATGGCCTAGTATGATCTAACTTACAATTATCAGCTGGATTTTGTCTCTGTGGAATTCATTCCACAGCAAGTAAAAAAAAAAAGAAAAAAAGACCTTTTCCTGTCATTCTGAAGAGTCATAGGAAACTATTAGTACTTCAATGGAGAAGAAAGAAATTTACCTTCATTCAGTCCAACTGGTAGTATCCATGGAGACTCATCTCTTATATTCAGCCTGCTACTTCACATATTGTTTTAAACATCCTATTCCAGCCTCTTCAGAACTTTCTGCTAGGTTTTTTAGAGACCATCCAACACATACTACCTTTTCTTCATTCTCTGGTGTTCCTGAAGTCCTTCAAGATTAAGGATTTCCACATGTGTGTATTTTTAATTTTCCAATTGTCTGTGGCCCATTAACCAAACACATAAGTAGGTTATCTCCACTGCCCAATAATTTGTAAAAAATCCACAGATGTCCCTTGAGAATAGGCTTCTAGCGTTTGTACAAAAGCTAAATGTACTACTGCAAGTAATTTAGCCTACTGTACGGTTTTCCTTTTCCTACTCTTACAAGAACTTTTTCTCCATCAGCTGAATTGCTGAAATTTCCATTCTTCTTAGAGTTATCATAGGTACACCATGATACTTGCATTGTTTTATTAAGAAGAGAGTCATATGGTCAGGTAACCCATCAATGAGTTCTGGGAGAAAGAAGGTCCTAGGTTTCATCGATTGTCATGCAAATGGTAGCCATATTATGTGACAATCCTCCTGAGGCAACACCTACAGAATTCAGTATTCAGCACACACACAATTGTCACTTGATAAATAAACTCTCTTGGGAAACATTCTCATAAAAGTCTCAATTGTCTCAGTCATAGGCTCAGAGTTTCCTTTTTGTCTTCTGATACACTTTCTCTGGATTATTCTAGTCTTTTTCCCATCCACAACTCCCATGCAGGATAGTTAAGAAACTAAATCCATTATTGTGTCCATATGTCTTTAGCATTGGGTGCTGTCTCTACTAGAGCCTAATACCAAGGGAACAGTTTCTATTGAAAAGAACAATATATAATAGCAGCATGTGGTAGCTTTTAGGTCTGTGACTCTAGGAGCCTGTAATAAGGGGCTGGAGAAGCATGATCTGACTTCTGTTACTAAGTCCAATGAGCATGATTGTGAGTTGGTAAAATCTAATATCATATATTCACTTGGACCTTATGGTCCCAGTGGATTAGACAAGTCCTGTTCTATAATACTTTTTATATCCCACCATATGAAATTCTATTTAGATGTCCATTTGAATAGTCTTCTTCTAGTCACTTAGCTCTTTCACTTTGCCTCTTTTAAAGAGGTAATTAAATTCCCCAAATTAGGAAGGTGTATAATTTGGAATGAGATATATCCACTAAATATGGACTGTCTTCTTAGTAGTTAAATTCTTCAGATACAGTAATTATCTCTATTTTTGGGGAAACCTCTTGAGGCACCAGGCAACTAATTTCCCAAATTTCAGAGTCTTAGCCAATTTCTAAATTTTTGAAATTCATCAACCTTTCTCTACAAGATTTATGTGTAACTTTTGTTGTCAAGCTTTTTTTTTTTTTACTTCCTTTTCCCATTCTGCTACAAGTATAATGCCAACAACACAGTGATTCAGCCTACTCTTCACCAATATCATGACCAAATTTCTCCTTACAAAAAGTATGATAGTACAAGGTAGAATTTTAATACCTTTGACAATGTGGTAACATTGTATTGTGTTTCCACTCATATAAAGGCAATTGTAAGTTTTTTTTTGTGTGTGTGGTATGCATGTCTCTCACTCTTGTGGCTTCTCCCGTTATGGGGCACAGGCTCCGGACGTGCAGTCTCAGTGGTCATGGCCCACGGGCCCAGCCACTCCACGGCATGTGGGATCTTCCCAGACTGGGGCACGAACCCATGTCCCCTGCATCGGCAGGCAGACTCTCAACCACTGAGCCACCAGGGAAGCCCAATTGTAAGGTTTTTAAAATTTTCCACTCTAAGTATGAAAACAAAGTGTTAACACAATGTCACATTATACCAATCTCTGTTAGTCTGTTGCATATTTTAGATAGTTCCTATCAGATACTGCTATTAACTGTACTATATTACTCATTCCTTGTTAGTATAGCATCAGTCTCCATGACCCTCTTACCTTTCTCATTAATCTAACTCAAATTGTTGTAGGGTGCATTGATATTATTAACCCCACTTCAAACATTTTTAAAACAGAGTTGAAAATTTCTACAGCAGGTTATTAGTTATCCATATTATACATATTAGTATATATGTGTCAATCCCAATCTCCCAATTCATCACTGCTGTATAAAATAATAAATTAAGTAAAATTCAAAAAAAAACCTAAAAATAGTGTTACCATATGATCCAGCAATCCCACTCCTCTGCATATATCCAGAAAAGACAAAAACTCTAATTCAAAAAGATACATGCATCCAATGTTCATTGCAGCACTGTTTACAATAGCCAAGACATGGAAGCAACCTAAATGTCCATTGACAGATGAATGGATAAAGAAGATGTGGTACATATATGCAATGTAATATTACTTAACCATAAAAAAGAATGAAATAATGCCATTTTCAGCAATATGGATGGACCTAGAGATTATCATACTAAATGAAGTAAGTCGGACAAAGACAAACATCATATGATATCAATTACATGAGGAATCTAAAAAAATGATACAAATGAACTTATTTAGAAAACATTTCTAAATGTTTTCACAGACATAGAAAAGCAAACTTATGGTTATCAAAAGGGAAATGGGGGAGGGATAAATTGGGAATATGGGATTAACATATACACACTACTATATATAAAATAGATAAACAAGGACCTACTGTATAGCACAGGGAACTAAATTCAATATCTTATAATAACTTATAAAGGAAAAGAATCTGAAAAAGAATATACATATGTATACATATATAGGTGTGTGTATATATATATACATATATAATATATACACATACATATGTACATATATAAAACTGAATAACTTTGTTGTACACCTGAAACATTGTGAATCAACTATACTTCAATTAAAAAAATATAATCACAAAAAAGGTTTATGAAACACCATTGTAATAGTCATTGTGATGTTAAAATTTAGATAAATTCTTTTATAAAAAAAGAAAGTTGAAAATTTCGGTTGCCCTTTGTGAATTCTATATTACCTAGTACTCATTACCAAACTTCATGTCCAATTTATTCTGAATGAAATTTGACTTAACGGACATAACAGCAATGTTTGCCACTTATGTCATATTCATTGCAATTATGTATTTAGGGGTATTTTACTTCCAGTACTTAGATCTGCAATTTTTTTTTTATTCATGAATAATTTCATTCATTGAATGCCTTACAAGAAAGTATCTCCATAACCACCCAATTCCACTGAAGTCCTTGCAGTGCCTCTTCACTGTCATAGGCAGGAATGCTGTTGTATTTGGGACCTGTATCCAACAAGCCAAAGAAAAATTGCTTCACACACCCTGATATTTAACTTAAATATTTCACACAGCCATAGAGATCATGCTGGGAGATGCAGTTGCAAGTTCCAGGACTAAATAGATGAGACGAATTGTTCACCACGTTTCAGCCTTTCTATTTAGTTATCCTTTCATTTTACCTATTTTAAACTCACCCAGTAGAGGATAGATTGAATGTGACAAGATCATTTAAGAGGTGTTTAAAGGATGTAAAGTAGATGTTTTGTTGGTACTTATTTTTTTCTATTTTACTTCCCTCTTCTTTTTTTAAATAAATAGCAGAACAACTCTGCCTGGCTTAATCTTTTACTTCTTTTAAACCATTACCCTTAGGCTCATTTTTCTTTTTCTTTGGCCTTTTTGAATTGCTCTAACTTTTTACACACTCTCAAACTCCATGGAAGATAATTCAGGAAGTTACTCTACTACTATATTTTAATGCCTTTTTGCTCCCTAAACAGGAAGATTGGAATTTCACTGAATTTTATTGATCCCAATATTGTTTGGGGGAGCAGCATGCCATTAGGGGCAACTCTATTTTATTTTATTTTTTTTTGGTACACGGGCTTCTCACTGTTGTGGCCTCTCCTGTTGCGGAGCACAGGCTCCGGACGCGCAGGCTCAGTGGCCATGGCTCACGGGGCCCAACCGCTCCGCGGCATGTGGGATCCTCCCGGACCGAGGCACGAACCCGTGTCCCCTGCATCGGCAGGCGGATTCTCAACCACTGCGCCACCAGGGAAGCCCGGGGCAACTCTATTTTGATTACCATATAACAAATGAAATAGCATTGCCCCTCTTAGCATTTTCATTGTTCAATACGTATGTTCCATTTTAACATGGAAGAGGAAATAGGACAATTCTCAGTTTTTTTGAACACTCACCTGACTCTGGCTTTTACCACCTTGAAGAGGAGAGATCTGCTTCCTTTTTGTCACTAACGAATTGAATGCCAAATCCACAACTAATTTTAGGCAGCTACTTATTCCAAATAGATCCCTTTATTCTGTAATACCTAACTATCAAACTGTTAGATTAACCTTAATTTTCTTCTGATCTTCAAAAGAGTACTGGAACATCACTATGAACCATTTCTTTTTGTCATATACTGACCTCAAATTATTTACTTGTTTATTCTCTAGCTGACAGTTTCACTTTTGCCAACACAGTCAATAGTAGTCACTGTACATTTTATTTTCTAGCCATTTTCACGGGTTCTTTTTTTCTATTCAACTCTAGTCAAATTTACATCATATAAATTCCACTAAAAGGAGAAATTCCTAGTCACTTGTGGCAAGATTTTCACTATTTCAGACTATGGATGGATTGGCCACCATCCAGAGATCAAAGTCTTATCAGTTCCTTTCTTCCATATTGTCTTTCACCTTATAAATCTTTTGCTATATGTGTTGAATAGGTGTGTTTGTATCAGTTCTACTTCTGCCCCTAATCTGCCAGCTATACAACCATTGATTCAATGTCACATGATACTAAGTTTAGAATCCGTAAAAAGATTCACAAGAAATAAGTCCCCAACTCATTTTGCTTCCACTAAATGACACATATTAAGCACACTGGTGAGCAATTCTTTGTGCAATTGTGGATGATTTTTCTTTGGCTTGTTGGATACAGGTCCCTAACATACCAGCATCCCTGCCTATGATAGGTACACTAACTTGCAGTTGTTTGGGGAGGTGAGGTTCCACCTCAAGCACAGCTTGCAGGTCTCTGCACTGTACAGGTGCACTTTGCTATAAAAACAAAAACAAAAAACTGAAGTTGAAGTCAATTCTGTCCACTTTAGTTCGTTAAACATATCCCTGTCATTTCTTTCCTATCATTTATACTCTGCATGTCATATAACCCATTAAGGAATATATGTCAAGGCACATACCTCCCATTACAGCTGCAATCCACTGGTCAATGTACCACAATAAAAAATTATGAGTGAGATGCAATTGCTGAGCTTGGTAGAACATAGATAAGGTATCATTTCACATTTATTTCTGGAGGCAGTAGTCCTGGACCACACTTCCAGGAATTTCTGAATCTAGGATAGTAGTTTTGAGCAGCTGCTATCTCTTTATCTAATATGGTATTTGAATATGTCACCACTGTGGTTATCAGCCTTTAGACATATTTTTTCAAATATATTTTGCAATTGTGGAGTGGAGAAAGACTCAATATTCAATATGTGTCTGACTGGCAAAAATCACAGAAGGCTTATTAACCCCTGTTTTGGGAATTTTTTTTCTGTATAACAAGCTTAGTAGCTCTAAACAATCATCATCTATTTATTCACATTTCTTTCTGTTGACAGCTTGGTAAGCCAGGCTCAGCTGGGCAGTTCTTTTGCTGCTCTTGCCTGTTGTGACTCATGCAACTTTTGTTATCTGGGACCAGATGGTCCTAAATGAACTCATTACGTGTCTGGGGCTTTTGCTGCTTGGCTGGACATTCTTTGTCCATGTGATGTCTCTCTTCACATGATTTCTCATCTTCAAGGCAGCTAAACTCTGCTTACACATAAAATGAGGGTCTCAGGATTCTAAGATGGCACCTTGTATTGGTGGAAGCAAGCCATAGGGCCATACAAGATTCAAAAGGAGAGGGAATAGATTTCACCTTTTGTGAGAGGAAAATTTTAAAAAAAAGTGATATTTTAATCATTACAAGCCTCTCAACCAGCTCACTGTATTTGTAGTTAAGAATGACATTACATTACAATGAAGGATAGTATTGTGGTTAAGGATAGAATTTTATTGTAACATCTTCTGTAAAAACCCAAAGAAAATTTTTGGGCAACCCAATTGTTACCAGAGACTGGCAACTAATGAGAGGTAACAATATATAAGGCAGTAGATCATTGTGGTTAAAATCTCAGATTTTGGAAGCAATTTGTTTAGGTTTGATTCTTGGCTTCTTCATCTAATATCTGTGTACCTTAGTCAGGCTATTTAAGCTATCTGTGACTTTCTTTTTCCTTTGCACAATAAGAATAATAATTATAATAACATAAGTGTCATAAGGTTGCTGTGAGGATTAAATGAGCTAATGGTCTAGCAACTGAGTATTTTAAGAACTGAATAAATGTTATAAATCATTTTCGTACATTACTTACATTATACATTGCTCATCACATAATTATTTCTTTAATTATTTTTATAAATGATTACTGAGAATTCACAAAATTTTTCCACGTTACAGTTAACTCCAGATAGACTGTTTTTCAAATGTTATTTAAATTTTAAAGTAAGGACACTATTTTGCTCTGATAAATTATTGGTTTTAACACATCCATTTTAGCTTATAAATATGTCTTTGATTTCTAATTGTTATGTATTAGAAATTTCTCCAATAATTTTCCCATAATTGACATGGTGATATCCTCAAGTACTTGATAAAATTGTTATGCAATTTTTGTCCTGTTACCAAGACAGCAAAACACTATTAAGGACCTCTTATTATTCTTTTGTTCTGCCTCCTGGGGATTGAAAATTAATCTTTTTTTCTTCTTTCATTTTTACTATGCTGGAAAGCTATATATTATATCTTATTATAGTAATTTTCCTTAAAGTTTTAGCATGCTTAATTTTTTTTTTAATATTTCTCTAACCCATCCGTGTTAAACAGGTTAGCTTGTTATAAAATTTCTCTAAATACTACTTACCCATCTGATAAGTTTTTGTCTCATAAAATTGTATTTGTATCTTTTTTTAAAGCAAACAAAATTGGTGTATTTATTTCATAAGCTTTCAATACTTAGTCTAATTTATTGACAAGCTTTATTTATATGTTTGCTCACTTATTTTTTGCTCCTCACTTTTTAATGGATTCACAATTTTTCTTGCCCAAGTACTTCATTCAGTAAATTTTTGGCAAACATCTGGAGCAATAAACTCTATTGGTGAAAATGGTTTGATTTCTTTTTAACTTGGTAATATATGTTTAGCTAGATATAGAGACAAATATTGGGATTTATTTTCTTTCACTGTAGTGACTTTTCTACTATACCTGATAGAATGTCTTACATCAGATTACAGATTTTTAATTCTGGTAGTTTTTAATATTTTCCCATTTTCCTTGAAATTTTATTTTATAATTTATTTTTGCTAGGTATTATTTGCCCTTATGTTTGTTTCTATGTTTATCTTACTCAGCAGTGGAATGTATTTTCATTCTAAAGTATGTTTTTTGTCAATTACAGAAAAGTTTGAATCTTGTCAATTTAAATTTGAATGCTCTCTCAATTATTCCATTTTCTTCTACTGGAATTTCCATTAAATTTCATTTAGAACCACTCAATCTATCTTTTATATTTTTATCTCATAATGTCTTAGATTCCTATCTCAATTCTAATTATTGACTCATTAATTCTCTCTTTCCCTGTTCGCAGACTATTTATTATCATTTTTATTTTCATCTTAATAACGTTTTTATATTTCTACAATTCAATTGTTTTCTCTTTCTCTCTTCTAATCTTGTTTTATGGATGATATTTTCTTCATAGTCACTTTGAGCATTGACAATACACTTATTTTAATATCTTCAGAGCACCCTGCTGTTTTCAGTTCAACATTGTGAATTCAACTGTTTGTTGTGGATTTACTAGCTTTTCTCTATGGCTTTGGGTTTCTCTGTACACCATAATTTTGTTCTGAGGGTCCACATTTCATATGAGGTTTTCTTTCTCTACATCCATTCTTTTTTTCCAGCATTTTGACAGTTGTCTTACACCTCAGCTACTTCCTAGGGACCACAGCCCAGAGGGAATATTGTTTGTGGATACCTTCAAAAGGATGGAATAATATTCTTCAACAGTGCTGACAGGTATGAGGCTTCTGCACATGAAATTAGTTCTGATTTTTTTTTTCTCTTTTCTAAAGGCAAATAGTGAATTATGGGCCCCAAACTAAGAGGATGGTTGGATCTTCTTCTGCTTCCTTCTCTTTCACACAAACACATTACCAGTGCCAGGCTTCACCCAGAATCTGTTTACCTCCAGCCCTCACTATTTGTGGGGTCTGTTTCATCCTGTGTCCTTGCCAGGATTGAGGTTCTGGGCCCCATTATCTTCTCATGGTATCCAGGTTTCTGTCTTAAGCTCCCACTCACTAATGTGAGTTTCCCCTCTGACCAATACAATCAGTTCTGTGGGATAGAGAAGACTATGGAAGCCTTGAATGTCACATGTTGAAGATGACAGAGGAACCATTGGCTAGGGTCTCTGAATAACTGGAGAAGACCTATCTCATTGGCCTGTTCATCTGCTCACTATTGACATGAGCAAGAGGCAGACTGCTCTTGTGTTGAGCCATTATATATCTGAGATGTTGTTACCAGAAGCTAGGCACCCTGACTAATGAACTGTCTGACTTAGTGTTTTATGTCTTCTCATGACTGTATCATTTTATTAAGTGCTGGATTTTCTGTTGCACTATAGTGATAAAAAGAAGACTGCAATTTTTATTTATTTATTTATTTTTGTCTGAAGAGTCATTTCTCTGTTGGAGTCTACCCCGAAACAAATTCATCAGTGTATGAAAATGTAAAAATCATTATATTTCTGTATAATATTTAAACAAGCCCTCAAATTAATTCAAAATTAGATCAGTGCCATTTTCATTAATAGTAATTAACTTTATTCTCTAAATGGTATAGTTTGGCTTTGCACACATAACAATCCAAACATCTTTTTCCAGCATAAAGATTATGGAAGACTTTTTACTATCCTTATCATCCCCCCAGAGGTCACAAATTCTTATCATTCCTCTCTAAAACCATGCATTCCTAAAGTAGATAATATTTCCTTTATGTATCATGTAATTAAAGCCTCAGTAGATCTTTCTTCTGTTTTATTTTAGGTGAATTTATGTGTTTGCTTTGTTTTTGTTTTATTGTTGATCATATGACCTACATATCATCTTTGGCCTTAAAAAATAGTGTCTCTATAGTAACATGGATGCATTACTTGAAGGATGACATCCACGCTATATTTTATATCTATTTGTAGACATTTGTAATTTTTTATCAGATATTAGTGTTTTAACACACATTATTCCTTTTGACACTTAAAAATAAAACTCTTTGGGTTGAAACCAGACTTATTTCACCTTTAGAATAAACCTTTAGAAAGCTCTTTTGCTCAATTACAAGGACTATTTTGTCTGTTGAACATTGTTCTTTAGAAAAAAGTAAAAGAAATTTACTATTATAATCTCTGTGATGATATGACTATTGTTGCATTTACTTCACTTTTTTATCATTAGTCTGTTCCATATTTTTGGTCGGAATTAAGTCCAATGTATGACTGTCCACTCTTCTAATTTTTGAGTTACAGGTTACTATGTATTCAGTTTAACAATGTTGCAAATTTTGTTTTTAGCTTGTTGCAACTACTACAGAGCATGTAGAGTTTTGAAATTTTATTTTTACAAAAAGCACATTTTACCTATCTACTTGTAGCTGTCATGGAAAAGCATATATTCTGCCTAGTCAAGCAGGCAGTATGTGGTCACACGATGATGTTCCCCAGATCCTAGACTTCTCCTTTTGTCCTTCTAAATAATTTTTAGTTTGCTTTATGTCTATGGGTTTCCCTATCAATACATTTATATATTTTGCTTTTACAACTTTAACCCATATGATGGATGAATTATTTGATGGGGAAAATTCATATTTCTATTATCATATTTCTGGTATGAGTTCCAGACAGTAGAATCATGCACAAGACTGCCTGGTGGATGGACCTGCAAGTTTTGGCAGCTGTTCAAACCTTTGACTAGGTCTGAACTTTAAAGAAGTTCCTGAACCTCTCTAAGCCACCGAATGTGTGTATATGTTTATTATTCAGATAATTATAAATGGATATGTGATGTGTATAATATGCCAGATAATTGAAATAAATGTTAATGGTTTCTTATTTTCTATGAATGAGAAAGCATTCATTGAAGTCAAAGCAACAGCATTTTTGATTGTTTTCTTGGTAAAATACAATGTCAAGTTTTAAACTTGCTGAAAGTGCTAATATACTTGAATCATGTATATAAAATAACAGTTTAAACTTGTACAATAAAATAGTTTATGAGGTACTTTCAAATATACTATTATGCTTAAAAGATCCTTTTAAGATAGGTATTAAAAATCTTATATTACAAATAAGAAAATTGAGGCAAAGAGAATAATTGATATTTTTTCAATGAAGCATAGCTAATAAAAGACAGATATCCAGAAAATCGATAAATTATGAACTTAGGTAATTTACCAATTACCTCTTGCCTCTCACATTTTTTGTTTCCCTACTCATCAGAGGTACTGTTTACTAAAACATTGTTAAAATTCTGAAGTTTCTGATAAATATCACTATCACCACATTTCTTTGTCCCTATGCCACTATTACTTGCACTATTTAAACTGACTTTTTTACTGTTATCAAAGAATCCTTATGCTTTTCAGCCTTTTGTGGTTTAGTATTGTTGCTTCCTCTTTAAAGACCTTTGCCCACAATATATATTCATCATGTGATAAAACAGGGAGGTAGATTCCAGCTTCATATAGTGGGGGATTTTTAATGAATACAATCAATAAGCTTGGAATGTTCCATGCAAAATTGAGATAGACTAAATATCTATTAAGGACATTTTACTAGGAGTTCCCCTGTTGGTTAGGAAAGGCTAGGCCAAAACATCTTGAAATATCTTTCCCCTTTAGCTTTAAGGCAATCAAGTTATTCTAGTACATTTTGTAATCATCTCATTTTCTTTCTAGGTTGCATGTCTTTATGGAAGGATGAGGAGGGAATCCACATATCTTTGCATCACTCATGGAGTTTAAAATACCTTACTGATATTGATCATTCAACAAATATTTGTTAAATGCTTTATGTATATAAAAATAACATGAATTAAAAGCACTATAAAGAGAATTTAAAAAATCTAATGGGAGTACAAAACAGAAGATAAGAGTAAGGTAAAATTGAGTAGAGAATAATAAGGATGAACATAAACACACATATATAATAAAAAAAAACAAAATAAGGCAAGCATCTAATAAACAGTTGAGAGATCATTATTGTACAGATATTACTCCCCAAAGCATAGTGGCTACATTTACTGGAACATGTCAGCATTATATTGGATAATAGTGCATTGAAAATTACTGAGAAATCTACATTTATCTATTTGTAGTGCTTCCTGACAAACATTTCATAGATGTCTGGGTACTGATATACCAATACTCCACTTAATTTTGCAAGGAAATCTGAGGTTTCATTTTTACGAAATTTACACATGTTTTTGTGAAAGCAGAGCTGTCTGCTGACCTTAAATGTTTTGACCCCTAAATACTGTCAATGATGACATTTAGAGACTAAATTGTCTTGCATGACAGGAAAATATGATATTTTATTAGTTTCTTCTACTATTTGATTTAAAAACAATTACTTTGTTTAGTGATTTTATGTAATCTTCCCTTTTTAATGCAATGTCAGTGTATACACTTTTTCAAAAGTTTTCTCCAGGTGCAATGTCTCTCGTTTCCACCAAAAAAAAAAAAAAAAAAATGCAAAAGCCCCAATGATTCTATCCACATTATGTTTAAAAACAGGAATTAATTGTATTTTTCAAAGAATTTCAGATATTTCTAATACTATGCTATAAATAATCATGCAACATAGCATTTCTGTTCTAATTTACAGTTTGCAAAACATCTTAAAATATATATGTATGTATATGGCTATATGTATATAATTTATAGAAAGTAAATCATTTTCAATAGAGAGAAAATTTTCAGACTTCATCATCTTAGGTGATGATATAGGGGTGAGTATTCTGATGTCCTTTAGAGAAGTAGTAATCTGGAGAAAAGGAAGTAATTGGTGATACCAGGTCAAAATAAACTGCTGTTCATCTGTATGAAAATATTACTCCCCCAACCAATTTAAGATAAAGTTTATGACAATTATTTTCCCCTTCCTTATAAGCTCTCAGTTTGATCTTTGTAAGTTCTTTTTGTTTAATTAAATTTACTTTGAGCTTTACTTATTTGAAAAGTTGATATATTTAAACCATCCTGTTAATTCAAAAGGCTGAAATAAATTGTATACAAAATATGCTCAAGAAATATGCTACAATTAGGAGGCACAAGTGACAGATTGAAAGGTGGAGGAATAGAAACATCACATTTCTCTGCCTTCTTTGACAATAGTAGCAGCCACGTGGGGTAAGTGATGGTGATTGCAGATAGTTGCAGACAACAGCTGTATTAACATAGTTGCAAGCACATCAGCAGAAGGTCAGATCCTGGAATCCTGCTCATTAGCCATGAGAAAACTTGTGGCAGTGTCAACCTCAGAATCTCCAGTAACTCAGCACGTGTGTGGGCTCATGAGTTTAGGGTAGGCAGCAGCTTTCCGAGCTTGGTGTAACTGCCCCTTTTCCCTTTTGCTCCTCTGGGCCATGCCTGCAGATAACACCATCTTAATCAACTTCCTTTCTACTTGAAATATCAAGAGTGGTGTCTCTTATAATGACAGAATATCAACTAGTAGATGTGCTAAGGAGTGTCCCCAAGAAATAAGCCACTAAACCTGTAAATCTGAGATTATTTATCTGACCTGATTGTAAATATTGACTCATCACCTTTAGAATATGAGCCACAGGTAATCATGGCATGCACAGGCAAATGGTCATTTCTACACCTGTTTCCTGGGATGAAGTGATTAGTGAAGGCAAGGCTGCACTTGACAGAGTGGATGATGCTTACAAGAATTATGGGCTGTTGACTGCTTATGACTGTCCTGGAGACTTTACTGGAAAAAATAACACCAGAGGTCAGGCTGTTAAACCTTGAGATCAAGGTTCGATAAGAGAAAAATTCCTGTAATGACACTAAAATAAGATCAAAATATAATCATGCACCAGAAGTAGAATTCAGAGCTTAACCTGTGATATATTATTTGATAAGAATTGGGAACAGGAGGGTAGCAATTGAGGACATTTAGATAGATTCCAAGGAATATAAGAACCTTTTAAAACCTTCAAGTCTCTTTTACTAACAGAACGGCCCCTCCTACCTTGCCAACATACTAGCTATCCTTTGCTTCAAATTTCTGTGATAATCTTACCCTAGGCAGTTGCTTTATAAGATTTATTTATTCTCCGGTCTCCACACCCTACTCCCTTTCCCCTTCATATCTATTACTAGAGCAGATCTACTAGTGCTTCTAGGGAACAAATAGAAAGGATGACTTGGAAGAATATAGCTTATATCCTAAAAGATTTACCAATTTTTTCTAACTTATATGAGCAAAAACCCAGACATTGTTCATGGGGATGTATCCTAAGGGTTTGAGATCAAGAAGGACAGAACATAACATTAGATCATGTAACAGAGATTCTGATTCAACTGTTAACTCAAGCAGCTTAGAGTGCCTTTAACACTTTTCATGGTTCGTTGGTTGAAACCTGGTATCAACAGTGGCCTACATTGTGAAATTGATTGCCAGAATTTCCTTGGTACACCGGGATGAAGGAATCCAAGTATGTAGGGAGATAGTCATCTTGGTGTGGGTTTCTCATGAATGATATGTCCCATGAGAGGATTTAAAGGATACCAACTTGAAAATATTTGAAATGTCTTGAAAATGTGTTGGCAAAAAGAGCTCAGCATCCTTATAAGCTCTATGGAGTTTAACCTTTGCAGGCCTGTGATGATAATGGCCAATGTTTCCATTGACATGGACTCTCTCATTTCAGTGGGTTTGATTTGAATCCTAGAGTGACAGATACAGTGACCATGATGAGCATAAGTCCAGAGTGACAATTGCAATGTTTTGACCTGCAGAGATTAATATTAGTTAACCACACTATCCTGGATAGGGAGCTTATTATTGTATTACTTGCATATGTAGTCAGAAAAAACTGTATGTCTGGTGAACACAGATGGCTGTCGAGTTACCATAAAGAAACATGAGCCAGAACTGAGTCAAATCACAGCCTTTTTATGATGATGATATAATGGGAAGGTCTTGTAATGATGTTAAAATATAATATTTGATCTTTATGTAATAATGAAGAAACTTTGCAATTAATCTAGAAAAGGAATTAACTTCATTCAGAAAAGAATATAATAACTGATAGGATCCGATGTACCTTATTTGGAGAAGATGAGCACTTCTTTCCTTGCATATGGATAGTTGCAACCTCTGGGGTATAATCATGAAGTGGTTGATATTGTTGTTGTATGGAAGTTTAAACATGGATAGATGGATTTACATGGGTATTAAGTAGCCATAAGAGAGGATATTTAACAGACAGTCCCTATAGTCTCTCACTTACACATACATCCATCTATATTTTTTTCTGTATTGTTAATTGACACAACATTGAGGGTGTGGGTGTATGTGTGCATGTTTGTGCCAAACTTTGGAGAATTCAAAATTGAAAATAAATCATCATAGCTTTAATACGATAATATTCAAAACATCATCTTTCACTTCTTGGGGGCATCTGGAAATGTTTTAATAATGGATAAATACTTAACTTGAATCTTAAAGAATTATAAGAGGTTTACCAGTAGACAAGAGGAAGGGGGATAGAGAAAGGTTCACTACAGAATAAAGGAAGAGCAAGATAGAGACAATCTGAATTATCAGGCATAAGTCTGTATTCATGTACTCAGGCTTTGCACTACTGCATGACCAGTGTACCTTTGTGTCAGTAAGCACTCATGCCAAAGAATGGAGTCTAAAATGTTTTCCTGCCTCTCTGTTCATTTATTGATGAACATATAGTTCATAAATTTTACTTTTAAAGTATCGACATACACTGGATACTCCTGAAATCATCTATTGGTGAAACAGAAACTAAGAAGACTACTATGAAATACCATCATTTTCTAATAGTCTTTGTCTCCTTTCTGATTTCAGCGTTTAGAGTCCATCACTTATATGCATCAGAAAATCAAAACAGTTTTTTGTTCCGCTTTAACCTGACATTCAGGAACAACTCCCTGCTCTTACAGGGCAGGCACTCAATAGCACCATTAAGGTCTGAGGAGCCTTCAATATTGTCAGGCAATTAAGCATTCAGGAGACCCTTGCTATATGACAGGTTGAGAAATATTCAATTTTTTTAAGTTATCTAAAGATGTAGAGACCTCTCTGACTTTGTAATTGCATGGTCATGCATTCTGATTTTCTCCACAGATTGGAATACACCCTGCAGTGCTTGTTTTATACTCTCCCTAAATAGTTATCAAGGATACAGAGAATTACTTTTACTTACAATTATAGTCCCCATGAAAGGAGAGAGCTTCATACAGATTACTTAGAAATGATTTAATGAAAGACTTCTCAATTGATTTAATGAAAGACTTCTCAATCAAATAACTAAAGTTTTCCCATTCTCTCTGTCAGGCTTAAAAACCTACAAGCAAAATGCTGCATTTGGTTCACTAGTAAAAAAAATGGTGATGATCTTGGTGGGGGGCAATCCGAAGCAGCCTGCCTTGTCTTTTATATTTCTTTAAAAACAGGAGAATTAAGTAAATTTTAAAAAGAGATTTGAAATTTAGCAAGTGATATTTTTTTACTTCTGCTGTGCATTCATAATCTTTTGCAAACTGGTGAATAAAAAGACCTATGTAAAATGCAAAAGGATCTTCATTTAAATTGTCAAATGCTTGTCAAATACAAAGGATCAGAGGAACTTCTCCTAAGGTCTGGCCAAGGGTGTCCGAAGGCAATTCCAAAAAGACTACTCAGTCATCATTTTCTCAAGCCAGGTTCAAAAGGACAAAGTCAGTTTTTTAAACAAATTTTAATTATTGCATATATATTTTTGAGTCAGTGAAAAACAATCAGCTTTCCACTCATTGAGTAATTGTGCTCAATGTCTACAAAGGACACTAAGCTCCAATAGTTCTGGTTAATACGTAGACAAGTTGTGCTGCTGTTAAATAATGCTCTTATTTTGAAAGTGTCAAGGCCAAAATAACATGCTTAATTTAAACATATAGCAAAGTATCAGTTTGTTTTCATATTAAAGTGGAGTTACGAAATTGAAGACCTTCTCTATAATAAAACTGTTAAAACAAATTGACAGTCAACATTCTTAAACCTTAAATCGATTAATCCTACTCTTAGCACTTTCACTATTGCATTGTATATGATCATTGGTTATCTAAAGAAGAAATTAGTAGAGTGTTTCTTTAAGTGAATTCCAGATTCATACTGAACTTTGCAGCATAGGGGTGCTATTTGGAAATTATATGTTCAATATGGTTTATATTATTGAACTATGTCATTACTAAAAATAGGATTTTATGAACATTTTCAGGTTTATATGACTGGTTTTTAACAGGTATAAATAAAACCGAATTGTATCATGGATAACCAGAAAGCCTTTAATTTTAAAAATGATTAATGAACCCAATCATACTGTACATTGGTAAGTAATTTTAACTAACAATAACAAGAAAAATAATCTTAAAAAATAAATAAGTAAACAATTTATCTGCAAACAATATATCTGATAAGTGGTTAATATCCAAAATATATTGAGTTGGCCAAAAGGTTCATTCAGGTTTTTCTGTTAAGATGTTATAGAAAAACCCAAATGATCTTTTTGGCTAACTCAACACAAAGAACTCATACAACTCAACATCAAAAAACAAAACAAAACAAAACACACAACAACCTGATTGAAAAACCAACAGAGGACCTGAATAGACATTTTTTTTTCCAAAAAAGTAAAAACATACAGATGGGCCAACAGATACGTGAAAAGATGCTCAATATCACTAATCATCAGGCATATGCACATCAAATCCACAAGAAGATATCACCTTACACCTGTCAGAATGAGATTATCAAAAAGACTATATAAAACAAGTATTGGAAAGCAGGTGGAGAAAGGGAACCCTGTGCACTGTTGGTGGGAATATAAATTGATACAGTCACTATCCAAAACAGTATGGAGGTTCCTCAAAAAACCAAAAATAAAACTATCATATGATTTACCAATTCCTCTTCTGGGTATTTTTCCAAAGAATACAAAAACACTAATTTGAAAAGTTACATGCACCTCTATGTTCATTGCAGCATTATTCACAACAGCCAAGATATGGCAGCAACCTAAGTTCCCATCGATGATGAAATGATACAGAACATGTGGTATATATATACACCATACAATGGAATATTATCCAGCCATAAAAAAGAATGAAATCTTGCCATTTGCAACAAAATGGATGGGCCTAGAGGGTATCATGCTAAGTGAAATAAGTCAGACAGAGAAAGACAAATACCATATGATTTCACTTGTATGTGGAATATAAAACAAACAAACATAAAATAGAAACAGAGTCATAGATATAGATGACAAACAGGTGGTTGCCAGTGGAGAGGGGGGTGGTGGCATGACTGAAATAAGTAAGAGAATCTAAGAGGTACAAACTTCCAGTTACAAAATAAATGAATCACAGGGATGAAATGTACTCCATGGGAAATGCAGTCAATAATATTGTGTATTTTTGTATGGTGACAGATAGTAACTAGACTTATTGTGGTGATTATTTTGTCATGTATATAAGTATTGAATCACTACGCTGTATACCAGGAACTAATTTAGTGTTGCAGGTCAATTTTACCTCAAAAAGCAAACTAACTGACTCATAGAAAAATAGATCATATTTGTGGTTACCAAAAGTGGGGTGTAGGGGGGGATTGGATGAAGGTGGTCAGAAGGTACAAACTTCTAATTATAAGATAAATAAGTACAAAGAGTGTAATACACATGATTAACACTGCTCTATGCTATATAAGAAAGTTAAGAGAGTAAATTCTAAGAGTTCTCATCTCAAGGAAAAGATATTTTTTCTTTCATTTTTTATCTGTATAAGATGGTGGGTGTTTACTAAATTTATTTTGGTAGTAATTTCATGATGTAAGTCAAAATCATTATGTTGTACACCTTAAACTTAAACAGTGCTGTATGTCAGTTATAGCTCAATAAAACTGAAAGAAAAAGAATGGCATAAAATTAAATAAGGAATCTAATTGTTTCTTAATCAGAATAAATTTAATTCTTAAAAATAACCAGCTCATAAACTTAGTCATACTATAGTTTGCTAATTAATGTAATATTGATTTATAATAATAGCAAGGAAATAAAAATGGAAGTAATATCAAGATGTTATTGTGAAATATTTATCATAACTATATTCATGAAAATCAATAGTAATAATATATTATATTTGTGAACTAACTAGGTACCCTTTTGGAATATTATATTATTAAAAATGTATGCCTTTTCTAGTTTGATAAATGTAATATTTATCCAACTTAATAAATTACCAACTATTTAGAAAAAAATACGTGTTGTTGCACAAAGGCCTAAGGTGATTGTATCAGTATTAATATTTTCAACTTCAGAGAATGATTTTGACAGATTAGAGGAGTCAATTAATAAACTAGAGTGTCACCATCCAAACAAAACCCAATCACACAACATAAAATTATACCCTGCCCATGAAAGGAAGAGGAGAAACTTAAAGCAGTATTCTTATGAAAGTTAAATTGCTTTCAGGGTAATTTTTGTATTTATATTTTTCAATGTTTTATTGAAATAGTGGAAAACAAAACTTGTTTTCAATAACAGGGCCAGATGTGTGGGATGATTCATTACATTTATACTACGTTTGCCTTCAAATTATTGATCTTTGAAAAACTAGAGTTGTGTGCAATAAATTGATCTTCTTGGCATCCTTTTTTTAATGGTTTATTTTTCCATTGATATATGATTTTATTACTTAAATTTCTAGTTTTAAACTAATAGGCCTTTAAGAAAAAGGAGAAGTGGACATCAGCATTGTCTGTTTCTATTATCTTTCCTTTTTTTATGTCATCTAGTCTCCTCCTAGTTCAGCAAGATAATACAATGATATGTTGTAGACTTGTTAAAATAGTAATATAAGTAAAGTAGCTTAGTTTAGAGATGTTTCCTTATTGGCTACTAGGATATTCAAGGGAAACAAAGTCATCTCACCATAGACATAGATAGATAGATAGATAGATAGATAGATAGATAGATAGATTGATAGATAGGGTTAGAGGTATTCTAAACTGACAATTCACAGTAGCTCAAGTTATTTTTAACATATTTTGTTGCATACATATTTATATTTAATAAAGGAAGAATTTTAGGTTGAGAGGAGAGATGAGACCAAATCAAATAAGAGCAAAGATTTAAAAGTGCTAAGCCACTGGTAGTCTCTTGAAATGTAAACAAGTCAAACGTGGAGGGCAGGTTATGCTTTCTGCCTAATTTTATCATGGGTAGAATTAAGCTGTGTAACACTGTGTATGGGAAATGGAGATGAAGAATTGACTTTGTGTACACAGAGTATTTTTCCCATTAGTCAAGCTAAATAATAAAGGCTAGGAAAGATTAAGGAATTTTTAAAATATGTATTCTTTGCTTCTCTGTCTTTGGATGGTCAGTCATAGTAGGTAAGAGTTAACATGCATGCCTAACCCAGACTTTGTCTGATTATTAGATGATTGCACAGTTGACTACATCATCCCCACATTCTTGCCCTTTGCTTTCAAGTCTATAAGTATGACCCACTCTGCTTATATACAGCCAAATATCAGTTGCATAGTGATGAGGAAGCACAGAAAAATCTCAAACATTGCATTTTCTGTGTCAGGTGACAGCAGTTCCAAATAACCACCTTTTAGTACCTTCATTCCACTTCATGCTGTGTGTTCAATCCATAAATACTGGGCCTTGTATGATTTCTATCTTGTCAGCCTTCTCTTCATTTTGGGAGACAAATTGATATCTTGCTTAGAAATGACCAAATTAGGTGCCATCTGTTACAATGAAGGGCTACTTCAAGGACAACTTTTACTGAGTGTGAGGTGCAATTGTAATAGCAAAATTGAGAAGCATTTCTAGTAGGCCCAAGGGATAGTGTTTTTCTCTACAAAATTATTGTTCTCAATTTTATAGGCTCTGACCTCAAAAATTGTTGTAAATGACATGTAGCAGAATTTGTTTTTTTTAATAAATTAAACTGGCAGACAATGATTGTAAATCAAAGTAGAAGAAAGGCTATCTACATTCCTAGAAATCAAAGAACTGATATTTTAACTATTAAACAATGACACGAAGTACATCTAGAATGGAGCTCTGCAGAAAATATTAAAAGCACTTGATCAGTTTCTAAAAAAATTTCCTTGGTTACCTCATTGACATTCATGCTTACATTTGGTACTCTGTGTGGGACTGACTCTGTAATGGCTAATCATTTAACAAAATGCAAGTAATTTTTTTAACTAAGCAAATAATGTAGTAAGATGCTCAGTAACAATTCTAGTCTAATCAACACTATCTTAGAGTCAAACTTTATTCAAACAGTAAATCATTTTAATTAAACCTGCCATAACACCTTTTTCTGCTATATATGAGAATTCCATATGAAAATTTACTTGTTTAAGAAAATATATATGTGAAGGAGAAAACATATTACCCCTAATCACTTTTTTCTAGAAGTATATATAAACTACTTTCAAATATATAAACAAGAACAGAGATCTTCAAGTTATATCCTAAATTCTGCTCTTCAAGACTTATTCTGTTGGAGCTTGGATTAGTTGTTTTGGACTATGTGTAATGTGTGAGGTTACTGTCATGATATTGTGCTGAGCCTAATTCCAGGAACCATCCTCTATAAACAACACAAAAAATAAATTAACAAAATTTAAAATAAAGAAAAACATGATACCACTTTGTCATACAGCAGAAACTAATGCAACACTGTAAAGCAATTATACTCCAATAAAGATGTTAAAAAAAAAAAAGAAAAACACGTTAAATGAGATTATTGGGCATCTTTCATAATTCAACCCTGTTTAATTTGATTCAAAGCAATATGCTTTAATCAACTATACTTATAGATTATCCAATTGTGAGACTTAACATATTCTTGTTTGTAAGGCCTTTATTCTTTTTTTTTCTGGTAACAATTACTTTTTTATTGATGCATTCTTTGTATTTACAATGTGTCAAGGATTTTTTTTTTTTTTTTACAATGAATATGTGAAAAATAAGATAATTTTTTTAAAAGACAGGATAAATAATGTGATTGATGTTAAGGAGGTAGGAGAAAAAATGAGCAAGAATTTGTTTTGCTTGTTTTCTGTTTGTATGTAAATTTATTCTGTTATTTATTTTTCATGGGAGAAATCAGAACAAGCATAGGGTAAAAAATGCAAATGATTTAAACAAAGAAGATTTGAGAACTTTCAGGAGGTAAGTTAAGAATTATGTTCTAAATATGGTGGAGATTTTTTATTTCCAGAATAACATTGGCTTTCCAAGAGAAATAAGGAACAGATATTAGAGGAGGTCCAAGAAAACTAAAGGGACTTGAAGGAAGTAATATGACAACTGCTTAAGACTTGAGGTGTTCCCGATGGGGCACTAAGATGCCCAAAGACAAAACATATCAAAGAGAAACATTCCTGTTAGCTTATTTCTGTAAATCCCAGAAGGTCCACTAATGTGGGAGAAGGCAGGCCCTATGTTATTAATAAGCTTAAAAACAGATTTAAACTCATCTCCTTTAGGTTATCCAACTTCTTTTATATTCTGTTCTCTCCCTTGTGTTTAGTTTAACCAGGTTTTAATCATATTACTTTAAGATGTTATGAAGCCAGGTTAGAATTTTGCATGAAAATAGCAGAAGAAGGGAACAGTAGAGTTTTCTGGATAGGGTATTTCAAGTATCTCGCCACAGTTAAGGTGATGAGGACTCCTGAAGGGCAGACGTGGGGGAAACTCATGAACTTGACATCAGGAAAGCTGAGTAGCCAGAAGAGTTAGTCAGAAGGAAGGTACTGGGGATAAAAGGTTGCCAACAACTCCCTTAGGAATTGCACTCTGAAAATTCAAGGTTTAATACAAGCTTCTTTAATTAGTGTAAGTGTTTCTGCACAAATAACTTGTCCTTACAATTCAGTTTAATCTTTGAAATTGGAGGGTCAAAGATCTGTTAGATCATAGTGCTGGTCACTCCAGTGCAAAATAGAAACAATGGCTCTCACATGTAGATTTTATAAATTAACATCGAAATGGAAAATGTGGAACTATAAGAAGATTTAGGGAGTGTGATGTTTCCTTTGGATTTTTTAAAATTGAGATTTAGGGGCATAGAGTTCTTCCATAAAAGCTTGTGGGCTTTAAGACGATACAGGAGGAATGGTAAGTGGCATCATGGTGTAAGGACTCATGGAGAAGAGACTGACTTATTTACTCTGTAACTTTGATAATAATGCTTAATCCATCTCTGCTAATGTTGCAATTATGAATAGCAGTAAGATGCTATCTTAGATCATTGCTACGGAGAGTGTTAAGCTATAAACTGCATTTTAAACTACTCTTTAAGTTTATTCTGTTCAGATAAATCCAGATAGTGTAATTTATTTTCTTTCATATACAGTGAAAAACAATTGTGTAACTGTTAAAAAAATTATGGATTGATAGACATATTTAGATAAGCTGATCCAAAATGTTCTGATATTATGGTGGCTTTTGTTTGTTGTTTTACAGTCAGAGAGAAAAAAAAAAAAAGAAAGAGTGTTAAATCACTAACAACAATCCACTCAGCTCACGAACTGCATAAACATTACAGAAGAGTGAGGATATGAATTATCTGAAAATGTTTCTATGCTTTGGACTGTAAAACAATGTGGCATTCATAAATAATGTGTTGTTTTGTCTTTGAAAATTTAAGTTGTAGGTATCTTTTCATTTCTAATTTCAAATCACATTTATTTCACTTACTTATTCATTTAGCTGACAGTGATAATATGCCTGTAAAATATCATTTTTTGATCATGTATATTAGACAGACAGGTTTTTGTTTCTTTTCCTTATTTCTGTAGGCTAGTGCTCTGTCTAGTGACGTACCTCTGCTGGTGATGGCAGTCAGTAGGCACTCTAGCAAATGATGGGCAGTGAAAGGAAAGCAGGAGATGGTTTAAGTGATCAATCTAATATGTAGGTCTTGAGACATGGAAACAATCCAACCAACTGTAGCATTCCTGGCCAGATTTGGGGTATACGTATTGCATGTGTATATGTTTAACTGGGAAATATAATTTGATGATTTACATACTATTTTTTATTTTCATGGCTGATTAACTCAGCTACCATCCTACTGAGTTTTCTGAAGATTTTCCCTCAGGAGATGTAGTGTTGGCCCCATAATCTACTCTTTATATGATCTAGTGAAGAGAATAAGAAAGCCCAAAATTTTTATGTGTTAATCCAGAAAATGTTGTAAAATGACAATAGTTGTTGTTTAAATAAAAATGTATGCAAATCTCTAAAGTGTCACCATTCAGTTTTCTCAGTGACTGCATAACATGAACTTAAGAAGCAAGATTACAGAGAAGACCATACAACACAACTATCCACAAGCTTTCCTCCTCCCGAAGAGGAGTGAAAGCAACAGGGAATTTTAACTTTAGAGAAATAGCAATTGCTAAAGTCAGTTAGGCAAAGCATTATAATTACAAATGGAATAAGTGTTTTTGAGCAAAGTCTGGAGACTAATTGTGAGTATAAGTGATTAGGGTCTGCAAACAGCAGCTCTAGTTGCATACCAAAGAAGAAGCTTAAGCTGTGTTCAGCCTGAAAGGGGCTGTTAGTAATTCATTAGTCTTTCGTACTCATGCAGATAATGATCCACACTTTAGGTATTCTAGTTCGATTCGAAAAGCTGCAATGTACAAAATAGGTATGCACATTTAAAATTATTTTGTAATGATTGCTTAATTTAACTGTTCTTTTTTAAAAGTTGGGTTCAAGTCCCTCTCTTAACCTACTAAGATCTCTGTCTAAAAAGATTTTTACATTTATTTACTATTTGTATAAAGTTCTTTGGGTGAAGTGTCTTGCAGTCTCACCCAGGACCTAGCTGCTTTTACTTGCCTTCTCCTCTTAAGAATTATTATCACTCAGATGATGCTTGAGTGGGAAAGCAGAGCCTCAGTGCTTTCTGTTTGAAACACTGAGATTTTCTGGAAGGGATCTTCCACCTGATATAGTTGAGTGAGCTTGGAGTACTGCATTGGTAAGAATTTTCTCCTCTATACCATGTCAACAACTAACCTGGAATGAAAATGGGCAGATTTACCAAGTTTGTTTCACTCATATTTGGGGATATATATATATATATATAATATATATATATTATATATATATATTATATATATGCTATATATAAATAGATATAGATAAATATGTTATATATAAATATATATAAATATACATATACATATGTATATTTATGTAAAACCTATTTATCTAAAATTCAAACCTATCTGGGCCTCTTGTATTTTATCTGACAACTATAATGAAAAATACAAATTAAAAATAAGAGGCTTAGAGCTCCTTGTTGAAAATAAGGAAGAGACTTCCCTTCCTTCCTTTCTCTTTCAGCATTTTCCTTAGAAAACTTGTAATTATAAGCACTTTCTCATCTCTTTAAAATGTATGTAATTTCTTTTCGAAACTAGAAAGATCTTTCTAGCTGACCTTTCATCACTTTGGTGACCCAGGAAAATCTTTCTTAAGAACCTGGGAGCCATCCCTTTGAAATGTAAACATCAAGGGAGATCCTGTCCCTTATCTCCCAGTTTCTGTGGGAGGGTAGGAGCCTAACTTCAGTGAATATCTTACTCCAAGTCTCAAAACTGCCTCCTGTCATAAAAATGGGAAAATCGTTTGCTTGTTTTTGTCTCTGTTTTTTTTTTTTTTTTCCTTCTGTATAAAGCCGACAAGTTAACACAGATTGTCACCTCAATTGCCAGGCGGGTCTAGGATGAACTATATATTGCCAAGTTCTGTAACCTGAGGACCAGTTAAGGGAGATACCAACAACTGGAACCAGGATGGCTAGGCTTACGAAATTTGTCACAAATATGGTATGGGACATATTCATACTCAAATTATATAAAACTGTTTTAGAAAAAAATTATTTTCTCAGAAATTTGTTTTTCCTGTTTAGTATTATTTGTTCAGATAAATCTATGTTCAAGAAGGTAATTGCAGTTTATCCTTTTTCACTGTAATATAGGTTCTATTGAAAAAATAAACCTCAACTTTTTTATATGCTGTATTCATGATAGTTGAGATGTTATTTTAAACAACCATTTTTTATATTTTGAATATTTTAATATTAAATAAAACATATAAAACATGTGATGCTTATAAATAAGGTTATTAAACATTATTAGACATTAGTTCTCCCAATATTGATTCATAGATTCAATTCAATTTCAGTAAAATTCTGAAAACATTTATCCATGGTACTCAATCAACTAATTCTAAACTTCTCAAAAATAATCAGGAAAATCCTAAAAAAACAATAAAGCAGGGTAACGTTCCCCATTAAGTAACAAGATTTGTCATAAGAATTGACATGAATAATGTGAAATAACAGTATTAATGTGAAAATAGAAATAAGGCAGTTAAGCAGAATAGGGAGCCCAAAATGGGTTCAGGCTTGTATGAAACATACTGTACAACCAATTTGCTTTGCAGATCCTTGGAGACAAGATAACTACTCACTAAACGATATTAAGGAAAATTATTTTTGGGAAACAATTTTCCATGAGTGTTTTCACATTTCAGCTCAATTTAGGGTTTATTATTGTATGACAAGCATGTCCTGGAAGTTAGAGGTAGTGAATTGCTCAGGAGAGAGTTAAAGACTCCTCTCCCTTGGATCCATTGGCACAAATTCCAAAGGTAATACATGTAGAAATCTTTCTTTCTCTCCAAGGATAATTTCTTTATATTCCAGAGAAAAGTTCTCTGTTTTTCTCTCCAGAGATTCAAAGGGAGAGGTCTGACAGCTGCTCTACATAAGATCTGACCCTCCTAATTTTAGGGTCCCTCACCTGTGGTGTAAACTTCACTGCACATGTAAGTACTTTGGAACCTCAACACATCACCTTGTGGGGGAATTCGTGTGGGGAACAAGTGCTTCTAAGATGATCTGTGACTAAATTGTGTGATTTGTGTGTGTGTGCATATGTGTCTGTGTGTGTGTGTAACTGTAGCAGGCTAACTTGTAAGTAGGGTATTATCTCAGACCCTTCACAGTTTTGAACGTAGCAGTTATTATTTGATTGAAAAAATTATGAGAGCTCTAGCTCATTTTGTATACAAAATCATTTCAAGGTGGATTATGACTTATATGTAAAACAAATCTCAAATACACTAGAATATATGTATTTTATAGTAACATATCATGAAGGAATTTCCTAAAGCTTGGTTGTCATGGGAGTCTAACAAAATACCTGAATTTAATACTATCATTAAGCTTGGTGTATGGTGGTAATTTAGGAATTTCATCTGCAATTTTTTTAAACTAAAACTCCTACGTTTACTTTTAGATAACCAAATGGAATTATAAAATATGCAGTTGACTATACCACTGCATAACTCATTGGTCATATAAAAATAATGATATAAATTCAGAAGCCATTAAAATGAAGAATATGAATGGCCTTGTTTAAGAAGCATCATCTATGAGTAGAGAAGACGTAAGTGGGAAAAAATTGGGGACCTTCATCCTGAGAAGGTCAAGAGTTTCTAGTTCAAGAAGTAAGGCATTTAGTTTAGGAAGGTAATTGAAATTGAAAATTTAAATAAAGGAAGAAAAAGAATTAGGTTACCAAAAACTGGAGGGTAAAATGTCTGGGGATTGATGTGTGAGCAGTTTTGATCTATTTATTTATTACTTATTTATTCAACCAGTACTAAATGTCAGACACTGTTCTATCACTGAGATTAGAGCAGTGAACCAAGTGGATGTACGTTTCTGCTTTTTCAGGACTTTAGTGTGTGGAGACAGATGATAAAATATTTAAAAAAGGGAATTATAGCAAGATAAAAATAGACCTAAAGTTTCTAAAATGGACAAATCAAGTTATACCATATAAACCTGTTAATCTTGTGGGTGAAACTGGCAAATGATTTTTTAAAAAACAAATTATTTAAAATAGTTTACAAGGAATGGGAGAGAGAGTGTGGAGAATTGGAGCAGGATATTATTATTTTTTTAGTTTTAGATACATCTGTAGTATTAGATTATTTTTACTATGCACAAATATTTTAAGTTTTTAAGGAAAATAGAAAAGTGAATTATTCAGCAAAAGATGGCAAAAGGAACATTGAGAAAGATACTGAGAACTCACATGAGCATATTATCATGGAAACAAACGTAGAGGAATTTTTTCTAGAGTAGAAAGTGATTTTCTGTCTAATTCTTCAAGATTAATAGCTTTCTTAGGAAAACTGTTCTGTGTTTATAGCTCTATGATGCTCTTGTGATAATAACACCAAAATGTTGTCAGATTGTTCCAAAGCTTTCTCCACCTGAGAGTGACTCTTTTCTAAACTTATTTATTTCCTAGGCTGCAATTAAAGTTTCCCTTGGACTAAGTTCATTTGAGCCTGAATTCCTCTTCTTTCATAGATCAAACAATTAAGAATCTCTTTAATTCCTTTATTTCAGGATTCTGAGTGATGTGGCAAGGTGTGTGTATACTTATTAATTCAAACAGATCTAATATTACAGCAATTGAAAATCACATAAAACCATGTTTTAAAATGAAAATAAATATGATTTATCTGACCATAAACATAATCTTGAAATCCTTAAATGTTGCAATACGAGGCAATATTCAAATTTTACTTTCCCACGGTGCTTATGACATCCTTTATTAAATTCATATAGAAAAGCATGCAGTATTAATGTAAAACAATACAGTATTGATGTAAAATATTCAGTTCACAAATGGTGGGAATTAAAATATATCCAATTGCTGTATCTGGGTAAAAACATAAAAAGTGTCTCCAAGACATGAATATAAATAACAATAGTCCTCATTTATTAAGAGCTTATGATGTGTCAGGTGCTGATGTACAGCATTTACATATGTAGAATTCTATTCTACAACACTATGAATTAGACAGTATCCTTATACCCAATTTATAGATAAAGAAACTAAAGTATTTAGTTAAGGGTTATTTATATTGCAGAACTTACAATACTCTTAAATGGTGGAACCAAATTTTATACCAGGTAATCAGACTTCAGAGGCCACATAAGTAACTACTACATAAACTGCCTCTCAGATGAAGGTTTACCCTCTGGAGCAGTCTAGTCAACTGCTTGATTTGCAATGGTTTAACTTATAATTTTCAACTTTACGGTGGTGTGAAAGCAGTACACATTCCATAGAAACTGTACTTTTTTTAATTAACAAATTTAATCAGTTATACATATACATATGTTCCCATATCCCTTACCTTTTGTGTCTCCCTCCCACACTCCCTATCCCATTCCTCCAGGCGGTCACAAAGCACCGAGCTGATCTCCCTGTGCTATGCGGCTGCTTCCCACTAGCTATCTACCTTACGTTTGGTAGTGTATATATGTCCATGCCGCTCTTTCACTTTGTCACAGCTTACCCATCCCCCTCCCCATATCCTCAAGTCCATTCTCTAGTAGGACTGTGTCTTTATTCCTGTCTTACCCCTATGTTCTTCATGACATTTTTTTTTCTTAAATTCCATATATATGTGTCAGCATACAGTATTTGTCTTTCTCTTTCTGACTTACTTCACTCTGTATGACAGACTCTAGGTCCATCCACCTCATTACAAATAGCTCAACTTCATCTCTTTTTATGGCTGAGTAATATTCCATTGTATATATGTGCCACATCTTCTTTATCCATTCATCTGATGATGGACACTTAGGTTGTTTCCAGCTCCGGGCTATTGTAAATAGGGCTGCTATGAACATTTTGGTACATGACTATTTTTGAATTATGGTTTTTTCAGGGTATATGCCCAGTAGTGGGATTGCTGGGTCATATGGTAGTTCTATTTGTAGTTTTTTAAGGAACCTCCATACCGTTCTCCATAGTGGCGGTACCAATTCACATTCCCACCAGCAGTGCAAGAGTGTTCCCTTTTTTCCACACCCTCTCCAGCATTTATTGTTTCTAGATTTTTTGATGATAGCCATTCTAACTGGTGTGAGATGATATCTCATTGTAGTTTTGATTTGCATTTCTCTAATGAGTAAAGATGTTGAGCATCCTTTCATGTGTTTGTTGGCAGTCTGTATATCTTCTGTGGAGAAATGTCTATTTAGGTCTTCTGCCCATTTTTTGGATTGGGTTGTTTGTTTTTTTGTAATTGAGCTGCATGAGCTGCTTATAAATTTTGGAGATTAATCCTTTGTCAGTTGCTTCATTTGCAAATATTTTCTCCTATTCTGAGTGTTGTCTTTTGGTCTTGTTTATGGTTTTCTTTGCTGTGCAAAAGCTTTGAAGTTTCATTAGGTCCCATGTGTTTATTTTTGTCTTTATTTCCATTTCTCTAGGAGGTGGGTCAAAAAGGATCTTGCTGTGATTTATGTCATAGAGTGTTCTGCCTATGTTTTCCTCAAAGAGTTTGATAGTTTCTGGCCTTATATTTAGGTCTTTAACTCATTTTGAGCTTATTTTTGTGTATGGTGTTAGGGAGTGATCTAATCTCATACTTTTACATGTCCCTGTCCAGTTTTCCCAGCACCATTTATTGAAGAGACTGTCCTTTCTCCACTGTATATTCCTGCCTCCTTTGTCAAAGATAAGGTGACCATATGTGCGTGGGTTTATCTCTGGGCTTTCTATCCTGTTCCATTGATCTATCTTTCTGTTTTTGTGCCAGTACCACACCGTCTTGATTACTGTAGCTTTGTAGTATAGTCTGAAGTCAGGGAGCCTGATTCCTCCAGCTCCATTTTTTGTTCCAAGATTGCTTTGGCTATTCGGGGTCTTTTGTGTTTCCATACAAATCGTGAAATTTTTTTGTTCTAGTTCTGTGAAAAATGCCAGTGGTAGTTTGATAGGGATTGCATTGAATCTGTAGATTGCTTTGGGTAGTAGAGTCATTTTCACAACGTTGATTCTTCCAATCCAAGAACATGGTATATCTCTCCCTCTATTTGTATTATCTTTAATTTTTTTCATCAGTGTCTTATAATTTTCTGCATACAGGTCTTTTGTCTCCTTAGGTAGGTTTATTCCTAGATATTTTACTCGTTTTGTTGCAATGGTAAATGGGAGTGTTTCCTTGATTTCACTTTCAGAATTTTCATCATTAGTATGTAGGAATGCCAGAGATTTCTGTGCATTAATTTTGTATCCTGCTACTTTACAAAATTCATTGATTAGCTCTAGTAATTTTCTGGTAGCATCTTTAGGATTCTCTATTTATCGTATCATGTCATCTGCAAACAGTGACAGCTTTACTTCTTCTTTTCCAATTTGGATTCCTTTTATTTCCTTTTCTTCTCTGATTGCTGTGGCTAACACCTCCAAAAATATGTTGAATAAGAGTGGTGAGGGTGGGCAACCTTGTCTTGTTCCTGATCTTAGTGGAAATGGTTTCAGTTTTTCACCATTGAGGATGATGCTGGCTGTGGGTTTGTCATATATGGCCTTTATTATGTTGAGGAAAGTTCCCTCTTTGCCTACTTTCTGCAGGGTTTTTATCATAAATGGGTGTTGAATTTTGTCAAAAGCTTTCTCTGCATCTATTGAGATTATCATATGGCTTTTCTCCTTCAATTAGTTAATATGGTGTATCACGTTGATTGATTTGCATATATTGAAGAATCCTTGCATTCCTGGAAAAAAGCCCACTTGATCATGGTGTATGATCTTTTTAATGTGCTGTTGGATTCTGTTTGCTAGTATTTTGTTGAGGATTTTTGCATCTGTGTTCATCAGTGATATTGGCCTGTAGTTTTCTTTCTTTGTGACATCCTTGTCTGGTGGTGGCCTCGTAGAATGAGTTTGAGAGTGTTCCTCCCTCTGGTATATTTTGGAAGAGTTTGAGAAGGATAGGTGTTAGCTCTTCTCTAAAGGCTTGATAGGATTCACCTGTGAAGCCATCTGGTCCTGGCCTTTTGTTTGTTGGAATATTTTTTATCACAGGGAAACTGTACTTTGAATTTTGAATTTTAACCTGTTCCTGGGCTAGCTCTATGCAATACTCTCTCATGAAATTGTACAGGACAGCTGCCTCCAATCAGTCACTTGATCATGAGAGGAACAACCAGTATACTAACAACCATTCTGCTTTTCATTTTCAGTGCAGTATTCAGTGAATTACATGAGACATTTAACACTTTATTAGAAAATAAGTTTTGTATTAGGTGATTTTGCTAAACCGTAGGCTAATGTAAGTATTCTGAGCACATTTAAGGTAAGCTAGGCTAAACTCTGATGTTCAGTAGGATTGGTGTATTAAATGCATTTTTGACTTGCAATATTTACAAGTTACAGTGGATTTTTCAGGATGGAACCCCATCATAACCTGAGGAAGTTCTGCACAGATGGATACTCTAAAGTAGTGCCTCATAACAACTTAATAACCATAGGAATTACTCTTGAATCTTCCTAAAATTCTCATTCTGAATTTTAGTAGGTGAGGTTGATACTGAGATTTCAAGTTTCTAACAATCCTCCAAGTGTTACTGATGTTGCTTTTCCAGTTCCAGCTTTTCTCAATCAAGGTTCCTTAAGAGAATGAAGAATTACAGGTCTTCCCTGGTGGTCCAGTGGTTGAGAGTCCGCCTGCCAATGCAGGGGACATGGGTTCGTGCCCCGGTCTGGGAAGATCCCACATGCCACAGAGTGGCTGTGCCCATGAGCCATGGCCGCTGAGCCTGCGTTTCTGGAGCCAGTGCTCTGGGAGAGGCCACAACAGTGAGAGGCCTGCGTATCATAAAAAAAAAAAAAAAAAAAAAAAAGAGAATGAAGAACTATAAAGAAGAATTTTATCGGCTGTTTTTTAATTTTCCCAAGGAGGATATATAGCTAGTATCTTCTAGGTGCATAGAAGATAAGTTAATTCATTATAAACAATGGAAACTTCAGGGAACCATGATTGACAGAGAATTCATAACTAATTCTCCTGTAACAGAAATCTGACAGTGCTCCTAACACATGGAGTTAGAATGGTAAAATGAAAAGGGAAAACAGATTAAGATAGGTGGCCTAAGATTTTGATACCACTGTGTTATGGCAGTTTCGGTGTAGGGGAAATATCACCATTAATTATCTATGAAAAGGACTGACTTGTGATTGGTTCAAGATGGCGCAGTAGAAGGATGTGCACTCACTACCTCTTGTGAGAGCACTGGAATAACAATTAACTGCTGGAACTCATCAACAGGAAGACACTGGAACTCACCAAAAAAGATACCCTACTTCCAAAGACAAAGGAGAAGCCGGAATGAGATGGTAATTGGGGTGCAGTCACAGTAAAATGAAATCTCATAACAGCTGGGTGGGTGACTCACAAACTGGAGACAATTATACCACAGAAGTCCACCCACTGGATTGAAGGTTCTGAGTCCCGTATCAGAACCTGGCAGTCCAGCAAGGGGAGGAGAAATTCCTAGAGAATCAGACTTTGAGGGTTACTGGGATTTGATTTCAAGACTTTGACAAGACTCGGGGAAACAGAGAATCCACAATTGGAGGGCACACACAAAGTAGTGTGTGCACCAGGACCTAGGGGGAAGGAGCAGTGACCCCATAAGAAACTGAACCAGACCTTTCTGCTAGTGTTGAAGAGTCTTCTGCAGTGTGGGGGACAGCTGTGGCTCACTGCAGGGAAAAGGACACTGGCAGCAAAAGTTCTGAGAAGTACTCCTTGGTGTGAGACCTCCTGGAGTCCACCATTAGCCCCACCAAAGAGCGTGTAATCTCCACTGCTGGTCGCCTCAATCCAAACAACTAAAATGGAGAGAACTCAGACCCAACCATCAGCAGACAAGTGGGTTGAAGTTTTACTGAGCTCTGCTCACCAGAGCCACAACCAGCTCTACCCACCTCTGGTCCCTCCCATCAGGAAGCTTGCACAAGCCTCTTAGATAACCTCATCCTCCAGAAGACATATAGCAGAAGTAAAAAGAATTACAATCCTGCAACCTATGGAATGAAAACCACATTCAGAGAGAGACAGACAAAATGAAAAGGCAGAGAACTATGTACCAGATGAAGGAACAAGATAAAACCCCAGAAAAACAACTCAATGAAGTGGAGATAGGCATCCTTCCAGAAAAGGAATTCAGAATAATGATACTGAAGATGATCCAAGACCATGGAAAATGAATGGATACAAAGATCAAGAAGATGCAAGAAATGATTAACAAAGACCTAGAAGAATTAAAGAGCAAACAAACAGAGATGAACAAAAAAATAACTGAAATGAAAAATACACTAGAAGGAATCTATAGCAGAATAACTGAGGTGGAAGAACAGATAAGTGACCAGGAAGACACAATGGTGAATTCACTGCTGTGAAACAAAATAAAGATAAAAGAATGAAAGAAATGAAGACAGCCTTTGAGACCTCTGGGACAACATTATATGAACCAACATTCACATTTAGGGGTCCCAGAAGGAAAAAAGAGAGAGAAAGGACCCAAGAAAAATTTTGAAGTGATTATAGTTGAAAACCTCCCTAATATGGGAAAGGAAATAGCCACACAAGTCCAGAAGTTCAGAGAGTCCCAGGCAGGATAAACCCAAGGAGAAACATACCAGGACACACTGTAATCAAATTGACAAAAATTAAAGACAAAGAAAAGCCATTAAAAGCAACAAGGGAAAAATGACAAATAAAATACAAGGGAACTCCCATAAGGTTAACAGCTGATTTCTCAGTAGAAACTCTACAAGCTAGAAGGGAGTGGTATGATATATTTAAAGTGATTAAAGGGAAGATCCTGCAACCAAGATTACTCTACCGGCAAGGATCTCATTCAGATTCATCAGAGAAATCAAAAGCTTTAAGACAAGCAAAAGCTAAGAGAATTCAGCACCACCAAACTAGCTCTACAACAAAAGTTGAAGGAACTTCTCAAAGTGGGAAACACGAGGGAAGAAAAGGACTTACAAAAGCTAATCCAAAGCAATTAATAAAATGGTAATGGGAACATACATATTGATAATTACCTTAAAGGTGAATGAATTAAATGCTCCAACTAAAGGATACAGGTTTGCTGAATGGATACAAAAACAAGACCCATATATATGCTGTCTACAAGAGACCCACATCAGACATAAGGACACATACAGACTGAAAGTGAGGGGATAGAAAAAGATATTCCAAGTAAATGGAAATCAAAAGAAAGCTGGAACAGCAATACTTATATCAGATACACTAGATTTTAAAATAAAGAATGTTACAAGAGACAAAGCAGGACATTACATAATGATCAAGGGATTGATCCAAGAAGAAGATATAACAATTATAAATATACCTGCACCCAACATAGGAGCACCACTATACATAAAGCAAATGCTAACATCCATAAAAGGGGAAATTAACAGTAACACAAGAGTAGTAGAGGATGTTAACACCTCACTTACACCAACGGACTGATCATCCAGACAGAAAGTTAATAAGGAAACACAAGCTTTAAATGACACAATAGAGAAGGTAGACTTAATTGATATTTATAGGCCATTCTATCTGAAAACAGCAGATTAAATTTTCTTCTACAGTACACATGGAACATTCTCTAGGATAAATCACATCTTGGACCACAATTCAAGCCCTGATAAATTTAAGAAAATTGAAATCATATCAAGCATCTTTTTCAACCACAGCACTATGAGATTAGAAATAAATTACAAGGGAAAAAACATAAAAACACAAACACATGGAGGTTAATCAATACATTACAAAATAACCAAGAGATCACAAAGGAATCAAAGAAGAAATCAAAAAATACCTAGAGACAAGTGACAATGAAAACATGATGGTCCAAAACCTATGGGATGAAGCAAAAGCAGTTCTAAAGGGAAGTTTATAGCAATACAATCCTACCTCAAGAAACAAAAAAAAAATCTCAAATAAACAATCTAAATTTACACCAAAATGATCTAGAGAAAGAAGAACGAGCAAAACCCAAAGTTAGTAGAAAGAAAGTAATCATAAAGATCTCACCAGAAATAAATGAAATAGAAACAAAAAAAACAATACCAAAGATCAATAAAACTGAAAGCTGGTTCTTTGAGAAGATAAACAAGATTGATAAAACTTTAGCCAGACTCATCAAGAAAAAGAGGCAGATGACTCAAATCAATAAAATTAGTAAGAAAAAGGAGAAATTACAACAGACACTGCAGAAATACAAAGCATCCTAAGAGACTACCATGAGCAATTCTATGCCAATAAAATGGACAACCTGGAAGAAATGGACAAATTCTTAGAAAGGTATAACCTAACAAGACTTAACCAGGAATAAATACAAAATATCAACAGACAATAATAAGTAATGATATTGATACTGTGATTAAAAATCTTCCAATAAACCAAAGTCCAGGACCGGATGGCTTCACAGGTGAATTCTATCAAACATTTAGAGAAAAGCTAACACACATCCTTCTTAAACTCTTCCAAAAAATTGCAGAGGAAAGAACACTCCCAAACTCACCCTACGAGGCCACCATCACCCTGATTCCAAAACCTGGCAAATATACTACAAGAAAAAGAAAACTACAGACCAATATCACTGATGAATATAGATGTAAAAATCCTCAACAAAATAGTAGCAAACATAATCCAAAAACATATTAAAAGGATCATACACCATGATCAAGTGGGATTTATCCCAGAGATGCAAGGATTCTTCAATATACACAAATCAATCAATGTGATACAGCATATTAACAAACTGAGGAATAAAAACCATATGATCTTTTTGAATTATGGCTTTCTCAGGGTATATGCCCAGTAGTGGGATTGCTGGGTCATATGGTAGTTCTATTTTTAATTTTTTAAGGAATATCCATACTGTTCTCCATAGTGGCTGTATCAATTTACATTCCCACCAGCAGTGCAAGAGTGTTCCCTTTTCTCCACACTCTCTCCATCATTTATTGTTAGTAGATTTTTTGATGATGGCCATTCTGACCAGTGTGAGGTGACACCTCATTGTAGCTTTGATTTGCATTTTTCTAATGATTAGTGATGTTGAGCACTCTTTCATGTGTTTGTTGGAAATCTGTATATCTTCTTTGGAGAAATGTCTATGTAGGTCTTCTGCCCATTTTGGATAGGGTTGTTTGCTTTTTTGATTTTGGGATGCATGAGCTGCCTGTATATTTTGGAGATTAACTCTTTGTCAGTTGCTTCACTTGCAAATATTTTCTCCCATTCTGAGGATTGTCTTTTCATCTTGTTTATGCTTTCCTTTACTGTGCAAAAGATTTAAGTCTTATTCGGTCCCTTTTGTTTATTTTTGTTTTTATTTCCATTTCTCTAGGAGGAAGGTCAAAAAGGATCTTTCTGTGATGTATGCCATAGAGTGTTCAGCCTGTGTTTTCCTCTAAGAGTTTTTTTATTGTCTGGCCTTCCACAATGTTCATTGCAGCTCCATTTACAATAGCCAGGACATGAAAACAACCTAAGTGTCCATTGACAGATGAATGGATAAAGATGATGTGGCACATGTATAAAATGGAATATTATTCAGCCTTAAAAAGAAATGAAATTGAGTTATTTGTAGTGAGGTGGATGAACCTAGAGACTGTCATACAGAGTAAAGTAAGTCAGAAGAAGAAAAACATACTGTAAGCTAAGACATATATATGGAATCTAAAAAATAGAAAAAAATGGTTCTGAAGAACATTGGGACAGGACAAGAATAAGACACAGATGTAGAGAATGGACTTGAGGACATGGGGAAGGGGAACAGTAAGCTGGGACAAAGTGAGAGAGTGGCATGACATATATACACTACCAAATGTAAAATGGATAGCCAGTGGGAAGCACCCACATAGCACAGGGTGATCAGCTCGGTGTTTTGTGTCTACCTAGAGGAGTGGGATATTGAGGGTGGGAGGGAGACACAAAAGAGAGGAGATATGGGGATACATGTTTATGTATAGTGATTCACTTTGCTATATAGCAGAAACTAACACACCACTGTAAAGCAATTATACTCCAATAAAGATGTTTAAAATATATATGATCATCTCAATAGATGCAGAAAAAGCTTTTAACAAAATTCAACACCCATTTTTGATATAAGCTCTCCAGAAAGTGGGTATAGAGGGAAACTACCTGAAAATAATAAAGGTCATATACAACAAACCCACAGCAAACAAACATCATTTTCAATGGTGAAAAACTGAAAGCATTTCCGTTGAGATCAAGAATAAGACAAGGATGTCCACTCTTGCTACTCTTATTCAACATAGTTTTGGAAGTCCTAGCTGTCGCAATAAGAGAAGAAAAAGAAATAAAAGGAATCCAAATTGGAAAAGAAGGAGCAAAACTGTCACTGTTTGCAGATGCCATGATACTATACATAGAAAATCCTAAAGATGCCACCAGAAAACTACTAAAGCTAATCAATGAATTTGGTAAAATTGCAGGATACAAAATTAATGCACAGAAATATTTTGCATTCCTATACACTAACAATGAAAGATCAGAAAGAGAAATTAAGGAAACAATCTCATTCACCACTGAAACAAAAATAATAACAAAAAAACCTAGTAATAAACCTACCTAAGGAAGTAAAAGACCTGTACTCAGAAAACTATAAGACACTGATGAAAGAAATCAAAGAGAACACAAACAGATGGAAGATTTACCATGTTCTTGGATTGGAAGAATCAATATTGTGAAAATGACTCGACTACCCAAAGCAATCTACAGATTCAATGCAATCCCTATCAAATTACTGATGGTATGTTTTAAAGAACTATAGCAAAAAATCTTAAAATTTGTATGGAAACACAAAAGATCCCAAATAGCCAAAGCAATCTTGAGAGAAAAAAACAGATCTGGAGGAATCAGGCTCCCTGACTTCAGACTATACGACAAAGTTACAGTAATGAAGACAATATGCTCCTGGCACAAAAACAGAAATATAGATCAATGGAACAGGATTGAAAGGCCAGAGAAAAACCCACCCACCTATGGTCAACTAATCTATGACAAAGGAAGCAAGGGTTTACAATGGAGAAAAGATAGTCCCTTCAATAGTGCTGCTGGGATAACTGGACAGCTACATGTAAAAAAATGAAATTAGAACACTCCCTAACACCATACACAAAAATAAACTCAAATTAACTAAAGACCTAAATGTAAGACCTGACACTATAAAACTCTTAGAGGAAAGCATAGGAAGAACACTGTTTGACATAAATCACAGCAAGATCATTTTTACCCACCTCCTAGAGTAATGGAAATAAAAACAAAAATAAACAAATCGGACCTAATGAAACTTAAAATCTTTTGTGCAGCAAAGGAAACTATAAATAAGAGAAAAAGACAACCCTCAGAATGGGAGAAAATATTTGCAAATGAATCAGTGGACAAAGGATTAATCTCCAAAATATATAAACATCTCATGCAGCTCAATATTTAAAAAAAAAATCCAAAAATAGACAGAAGACCTAAATAGACATTATCCAAAGAAGATATACAGGTAGCCATGAGGTACATGAAAAGTTGCTTAACATCACTAATTATTAGAGAAATGCAAATCAAATCTACAATGAGGTATAACCTTACAGTGCTTAGAAATGGCATCATCAGAAAATCTACAAACAACAAATGCTGGAGAGGATGTGGAGAAAAGGGAACTCTCTTGCCCTGTTGGTGGGAATGTAAATTGATACAGCCACTATGGAGAACAGTATAGATGTTCCTTAAAAAACTAAAAATAGAGTTACTATATTACCCAGCAATCCCAGTACTGGGCATATACCCAGAGAAAACCATGATTCAAAAAGACACTGCAATGTTCACTGCAGCAGTATTTACAATAGCCAGGTCATGGAAGCAACCTAAATGTCCATCAACAGAGGAATGGATAAAGAAGATGTACATATATACAACGGAATATTACTCAGCCATAAAAAGGAATGAAACTGGGTCATTTGTAGAGACATGGATGGACCTAGAGACTGTCATACAGAGTGAAGTAAGTCAGAAAGAGAAAAACAAATATCATACATTAACGCATATATGTGAAATCTCAAAAAAAGTTACAGACGAATTGGTTTGCAAGGCAGAAATGGAGACATAAATGTAGAGGACAAACGTATGGACACAAAATGGGGAAAGTTGGGGGCGTGGTGGTGGGATAAATTGAGAGTTTGTGACTGACATATATACACTAATATGTATGAAATAGATAACTAATAAAAAATTATCTAGGAATAGGTCATTGATAAGCTAAGATTCAGCTCTTTTTCCAGTCTAGAAAAACAGAAAACTAATTCATACTTGGTTTTGCAAATCATATAAAGAAAGAAAGAGAAAGAAAGAATGAAAGAAAGAAAGAAAGAAAGAAAGAAAGAAAGAAAGAAAGAAAGAAAGAAAGAAAGAAAGAAAGGAAGGAAGAAAGAAAGGCTAACATGTATATATGACATTTAATTATGTTCTAAGAGATTTAAATATATTAACCTATATAATCCTTCCAACCATAAGTTGGAAACATCATCTGAGACCTGGAAATAAGTAAATTATTACTGGGTGATCTTTCGATATAACACTGAAACCGAACAATTTACAAATTTTCATTGGACTATTTTACAACTTTTTCGTGGCCAGGTTTGTCTTGACTATTTTGTTCTGGTAGAGAGCCAAAAGTTAGAGTTTCTATTCCAATTGAACATTAACAACTTTTGTATCCAACCCAGCACTCTTATATTTCTATAAGTAATCTAGCTTCTCAAATGCTCTTTAAAGGTATCAAAATAATTTACCTGTTACCTTACTATAGTAGTTAATGATTTAAAGAAAATCTTTGACACATGTTCATTTTATATTGGTAGGAGAGTCATACTTTTGAAACTTATGCTTTAAGAGTTTTGGAAATCGTCTGGGAGGATGCCCAAGTAGTCTTCTCTAAAAGATTCAAAGAAACTGCATGGTTAAAGAAATGTCCTTGTCAAGAACTGCTTAGGGAATAAGCTTTTCACCTACAAGTTAACAATTTAGCCAGCCAGAGTTTCATTGATGCTAGCAGAAGATACGAGGCTCCTGGGACAGAGCAAATGACTTTATTACAGCACAGCAGGCAACACAACTTCCTGTTCTCATAGGCTCCCTTTGCACCTCCATGTCGGTAAGATGGTGCAGAGATGGTCCCAGGTGAATTCTGCACACACTGTACATTTGAAACACGGCTGAGGAACCACAGTTTTGGATAACTCTAATCTTTTATAGTGGCTTCTAGCAAACCTGTCCAAACTTTGACCTGGAGGGAGGTATTATCTTCCTTATCCTCTACTGTAAACATATCTGTTCCTGGACCTGGATTGAGGAACACACTGTAACTTGCAATGTCACTGGCTCTATAAACATCCTGAAGTATTAGTCTAGACAAGAATATGTTGCCTTTGGAGAACTTTGAGACAGACGTGGAGAATTGTTTCCTAACAGGTGCTTCATGGGCTGTTTAGCCCATTTTGGTTTTATTTTCTACCTTCCTTTCTTTCTTCCTTCCTTCCTTCCTTCATTCATTCCCTCCTTCCTTCCTTCCTTCCCTCTCTCCCTTCCTTTCTTTCTTTCTTGGCTCACAGAGAGCTAGAGAGAATGTTAAGAAGTAACAGAACTTGAGTTATGCCCCTCCCCCTCCCCTGCTTTTGGATTTCTTACTTGTTTTTTTCTTTTCTATTTTGGTTTATTATAGGATATTTACTTATTTGGTTTCTTGATTCACATGGTTAATAATTTATTTCTCATCGATGGCAGAAATTTAGTTTAGCAGGGTTTAGTTTAATGATATGAACATTGGTGATCTCTGTAAATAAATGATTGAGAACAATTCTCTGTTGAGTGAGAGATGATAGAGAATCAAGTTTGTTAGTCTTTTTTTGTTTGTCTGTTTATTTATGAGCTCAAATCAATTAATAGTTTCCTGTACGTCAGGAAAGAAAGCAGCCATTGAGATCTGGAATAGACAGTAATTGTGTTTCTATGTTTGCTTTTAAACTGTGGATGATATTGTAGAACCAAAAATATAAACTCTCTGTGTCTGTGAGTCTGTGTGTTTGTCCTTGAGAAAAGATTTTCCTTTTTATGTAAGCATGAGATTATTTCCTACTCTAACATCTCTTACATAAAAGATACTTTATTGATGTATAGGTATTAATAGATGCTTAAGTAAATAGAATATTCCCAGATTCTCTCAGAATAAAAAAATACTAAATCTTAATACTTTTAATGTACAAAATTTTAAGAAAAAAACAATCCTTAGAGAAACTGCTAGCTTAGAAACATTTTCAGAGTCTAAATTCATAGTTAAGTCTTGAGACTGTTGTAATAATTTTCTGTGTTTTTAAAAATATTAAACAGCTATATATCATTTTCTTGAGTATAATGCACACATACATTTTATTTATTTGCTTGTTTATCTTTAATAAATTTGTGTTGTGTTTGTTTTAAATGAAGAGGCTAGTTTAATCTGAACTTCTTACTCCTTATACTGGTTATATGATCAAGTAAACTAACATAAATTATAACAGCATAATAATGACAGTAAAAGTTTTTACATCACTATTTTTTTTTCCTTTTTCAACTTAAACTATTTCCAAGATATTTCGGTAACTTAAAGGCTTGGATTATTAAATTGAGCTAATTCATGATATAATAATAATTCGTTATTAAGTTGAGTTAATTACCACTTAAAAAGGTATAAAAGAGATGTGTGTTGGCTATAGAAATTTGTGTGATGTGCATTTTAAAGTTTAGCTAACCTGCTATAATGTTGGATTGTGGCACAGTTTGGAGCTTTTTACTTCCCTTTTTTATCTGTCAATTAGGAGTGAGTTTTTTTGGATTAAAAGTTATTCACATGGGTAATTTAGAGTATACTCAGCAATAGTTACAAAGAAAAAGAACCAGTCATGCAAGATAATAGGAAGAATTTTAATTTTTTCAAGGGTAAAGTAAATAGTTTTGTTCTAAATTGTAGATATAGTTGTCTCAGAATATATGAGAGTATATAATGAAAGACAAAACTTGAGGAAGTATACCAAGTTATAAAAGATATGAGAGGCGAGGGAATATTATTTGCCTTGATCTATAAGTCTTATATTAGTTTTTTATTACTACTGTAACAAATTACCACAAACTTAGTGGCTTAAAATCACCCCAAATGTATTGCCTTATGATATTGGAAGTCAGAAGTCTAAATTGGGTCTCACTTGGCTAAAGTAAAGATGTCAGCAGGGCAGCTTGCCTATCAAGGGCTCTAGGGAAAATGCTGTTAACTTGCATTTCTCAGCTTCTAAACGTTACACCCATTCCTTGGCTCAGGAGCTCCTCGCAGGCAGCAATCACATCACTCTGGTCTCTGCTTTTGTAGACACATCTCTGCACATCCTGGAAACTCACTTGTGCCAGGAATAAGCTAGAACATTCACAGAGCTCATCATTTTTGTCGTTCCTTGCTCAGGGATCAATGTCCTGAGCTGCCAATCATTCAAATTCTAAAATCTATTTTTGGAAAAATGTTGTCTGAACCCTTAATTGTTTCACGTGGGAGTCCTGGAATACTTTTAGCATTATTTTTGATGTTCTATTTTATATGGGTATATGAAGAAGCTTTTTCTCTTTCTTTTTAAACTGTCTCTAATCCACTATTTAGTAGGTTATGCTTTTTTGGGCTGAAATGAACAATTCTAAGGTAATATCTGATTCTCACTGCCCCTTCAAAAATCAAAACCAAATATTTTTGCTGAGTCTTCTTATAAAAATAAACGCAATACAGATCTGTCCTCTTTCTTACCAGGATATAATTGGACAAATCAATAGTGCAACCAAGGCTATACTTGGAGTGTTACATTTGAGAGAAATCTCATATAATCAGATATGACAAGCACATATTAAGAAATAGGGATTGACAATATTTGGAGCCAAATTCTGTAATATTCTTCCAAGAAATCTGACCTGTTACCTGGATTATCAAGTAAGTACCACACTTTAAAATTCACAGGTGAATTTTCTCAGTAAGGAATTCACTACATAGTAATCTAAGGACATTAACGAATCTCAGAGAATTTCAACTCAAAACAAATCTACCCAAATATATAAATATAACAGTTGAAATCCGATGGAGATTGTGTCTTGGGCTTGGTACCTCAGCCTAACCAATAAAGAAAACATCATATAATTTGAGGAGTCAGTCTAGGATTTCTTTTGAAACTTTATACAAAGAGGTTAATTAGTTGACATTATTAGTTGCCAAAACTATTCAAGTCTGATTTTCAGAACTGAAGAGGCCTTATTGAATTAAGTAACACTCTTGCTTTATCTATGCAAATAATCAGTCTAAATCTAATAAGAACAGCTTTTTTTGTGATCAAGAATAATCTTTGGAGATTCTGATCACAAGAGAAAACTGTCAGATCAAAAATATCCACAACTTGGATATAAGTAAAGAGATTACCATGTATTCTTCTAGTGCAGTTCTGGGTTCATTTACTGGTGATTACCAACCCTCTAGGGGCAGTGGTAAACTTATAGAATTTTGCCTGGTAGAGAAGTAAATAATTTCTATCCAGTAGAAGAGATAATCCCAAATATTATGGTTTGTGGATTTGTTGGATATTGGCCGTTTTGTATTTTACTCAGCAATCTATCAAATTTCATATCTATCTTTATTTCTATTTCTATGTATATAGTTAAATGCTCTCTGAACTGTTTGTAACATGTTACTGCTTCATTTATTAAATAGTAAGTTAAATATCAACTCTGACAGATGTTCATTTTATATTTGTATGAGAGGAATGCTTTACAAAGCTTTTGAAAATTATACATTGATGAACTCTATTAAAAAAGTTTTTATTATTACCCTGGATTTAAAGATGAATATACTGATGTATTGTTAGGCTTTGTAACTATGTCAAGGTCACTTATACAGGATTAGATGAAGTATGATTTAAATACAGGCATCTAGTGATATAGGATATAATCTTATTCAGCACTCTATATGAATAAAGTCACCTTAGAACAAGAGATCCTATTTCATGATACCACCCTAATGAAAAAATTTGGATCAAAAACAACATGTTTGCAAAATTTCTCCCATCCAAATGATTAGAATATTCCAGAGTCAAAACTGAGTTTGAGCCTAGCTTCTAATGCAATTCTGAAAGCTATTTGGAAAAGGAATTATAAAAGCATAAACCTCATTTGATGACTGAGTCTTGTACTTGACTTTACTCAATACTTTTTATATATTTTTGACATAAAGTTCTCTTCAAATAAAACATATTGTTTGTATTAAGCAATTTAATAAAAATTGTCAATTGGTCTTTCTGTTACAACCAAAAAGATTTGCACATTTTTATTACCTTAGATTAGCATGCATCTTAGACAATCAATATCATTTATACCAAACATAAAATTTCCTATTTGATATTACTTTGAATGAGGAATGATGTTAATTATCAAATAAATAAAATATTCACCTACTTAAATTATGTCACCAAATCATCATGGTGGCCCCATAAAAATATAATCACAATATATTTAAAATCAGACATTATAAATTTCTTCAAAGGAAAACTTCATTAATTAATAACACATTCTGTTTAACAAAGTTAATAATTATTAGCTATTTCTATGTTGTACTGTCCATTAAACATAGCACATAACACTGAAATTTAAAATTAAGTTCAATAACAAAGCTGTATAAAATTCAAAGGAATGTACCTATGCATGCTCCTCTGTTTACTCTACTATGTGTGAGACTATAATTATGAGTCCTCAGTTTTACATTTATTTTTTTAATCAAATTGCCTTCTCTTCTAGATGAATTGGTAGAGTTTTAGAACTCTGACAGCACCCATACAGCCCACATTGCCAAAATAGTGAACACATATTATATTGATTTGCTGAATGTACTCTGAAGTAACAGTAATTTCTGAATGGTCTCTGCAGTATATTTTCTTATTTGAAGTGAATGAGATGTAGACTGTTCTTGTACTACATCACAAGAATTAGTTTCTTAGGATTAGCATAATGCAATTCTCTGAATCCTCCTTTCCATTTTACTTTTTCTCTGTGCCTGTTTGTTTATAAGAATGAACTATCATTCACTCTGATTCATTAAAAAAATGCCTAAACAGCATAGTTCTGTATAATTTTGAACATCATTTTAAAAACTATGCATGAGAAAACTAGATCTGTGCAATTTTTTATTCAGCTTTAACACTTTCTGTTGAGACATATACTAGATTTATTTCAGTGTTGATTATACCAAAATATGATCAAACTGTTATAAAAGTTTAGAAACTAGCTACTCTTTTTATTAAATAGGTTCATTTTGATATGAATATTGTTTGTTATGTGCTAACATGGAAGATCTTTTGTTCTTTTCATTATGGAAAAATTATATCCAACTGTTATCTAGCATTTCATTGCAAAATGTAGCTCAAAATGGAAATACATGGTGTCCACTGGAGTGCACACCAAGCCTTACCTGAATATTTTGATCATTTTTAGACAATGAGGAGCCAAAGTGCAATGCATTATTCTGAATAGTCAGAACATCACTCTGTATTGATCAATTATCTGGAGCACTTTTGAATATTTACTGTTTTGTAAAGAATTATCTCTGATCATGTATCTGAAATTTAATTAGATTTATTTTCTGTCAGGATTTCTACACCTAATCTAATCTTACATAAAACTATCTAAATCTGATCTTAAAACAGTCCAAACATATATACATTCAGTGTCTGAAGCTCCACACGTTTTCAGATAAAAGGCCCTTTAAAAAAGGTTGGTAGATTGTCAGTGGACTGATGCTAGCTAATTCAAAATGTAGTGGAGAACTTGAAAAAAAATCTTTGAATAAGGTACAAATTAGAATAATGTTACCATGTTACTTGCTAGACTTTTGTTCTAATTTTTCTGTTGATTGCTGAGAGACAACTACAAATCCAGCTTTAAACCAATCAAGAACGACTTTATTTTTGTCCCTCCTTACCTCTGGTTTCAAATATTCTGGCTGGATTTGTCCATCCTCTGATGATCTTGAGTAACTAATTCCCACATTAGCTCACCTGTGTCACAGGTTTATCACGTTTGTCTTTGTATTTACTAGATCTTTTTCTCCAGAAACATTTAACACATGCATTATATGAAGAGAACAAAACAAAACCAAACAAAAGCTGGTCGTTATGTTTAATAAACTCACAATCTAGAACAAAAAAGGTTCATGTATATGTTATGTGCTATGAATACATACAATTACAAAGAACACAACTACAAAAGAAGGTAATAACATGTTTTATATAAATCATTCCATTCAAAAAATCATTAACATCTATTCTCTGATAGTCACTGTTCTAAGCAATAGAAACAATTATGAAAACACAGAAGAGGTATTTACTCTGGATTGAAGAAATTTATAGAGACGTCGTATGGTAAATTGCATTTTAATTAATGTTGAAAGATAAAGTCGAATTTTTCCAGAAGACAAAATGGTAATGGCAAGTTTGTTCCAGGTAGATGGTAAGATATAAGCAAAGACAAAAAGATAGAAATGGAATAGTAACCTTGATATTCATGGACTACAGGAATGATAAGTAAGAGTTGTCCGCACTGTCATCACTGCAAGGACAATGCTTTAAAAGGAGCACTAGGAAGCCCGGGTATTTTGAACCCTTCTTTCTGACCTTTTAATACATGAATTACAAAATGGAGGTTGGGGGACTAGAGAAAGTCAAATCTACCTAGAGAGAGGAAAGACTGGGCTTATTTTAAAACTATAAATGAGTTCATGAAGGACTAAATATTATTGACTAAGGAGGAGACAAAAATTGTGGAAAGCTCATGTATGTTTGAAAGAAATATAATAAGATTTCCTATAGAAAAGGAACCTCACCAATTCAAAATTAAAGAGAAAAAAAGATGTTTAACATTATTAGTAAATGCAAATTAAATAAGGTGATAGTACTCTGTTCAACATTATCAGTAAATGTACATTAAATAATGAAATATTATTTAACCATTATTTTTTTAAAATTTGTGAAAATTTGAATATATACATCTATTACAAAATGTGGTGAAATAGTATACTTCAATGATTCTTTTTGGAAAACAGCACAGAAATAAATATTTTAACATGTTCATATTCTTTATGCCAGTAATTATAGTAACATGAATATAACTTTAAGAGGTAATCAGATTCAGCCAAATATTTATGCATTATTATTTTTATTAAGCCTTATTTACCTTACTAGGAAATTAGGAAATAAAGAATCAAATATCCTAAACACATGATAATATTTCATTAAATATGGTATAACAATATATGGGATTATTACATAGAATATTATACAAAAGTTAAAATTATTTTTATAATAATTTTATCATATATATGATAAAATGTGAAATATAAAAAAGTAGAATACAAACTTTCTAATGGCATTATCTCAAGTATATAAATATGTATGTGATACACACACGTTAACAGTATTTATTTGTTGATAATATGATTATGAGCAATTTTCAATTCTTTTATTTTTATGTACTTCCCTGATTTCCTACATGGGATAGATATATGCAATTTCTAAAGAAACAATTATTTTTAAGATAAACATAGAAAAGAATATCTGAGAGCACTGTGGCCATTGAGTTTTTTGCTTTTTGCAATAAGTAAGGCAGGATATTGAAAAGCAGACAGGGAATAGCCTTAGGTTTATTGATGAATTTTCATCATGAAAAGTTATTTCATACTACCTCTCTGAAGTCTTCTTCCCAGGTGACTGATAGCATCCAGCTTGGGCTACGGGTGTGTGGGAGAGCTGGGTTTGTATCAGACTCTGGTCTCTTCAAAGCATTTTCCACAGTCAGGGCAGTTTGGGATAAATAGATGATATAGCATAAATTGTGATATAAGAGAATCCTGGCTGTGTTGAATTTTACATGAGCCCTGTGATTCTAAAAAAGAGAGAAGGTTAAGAACATTCTACCTATGTCAATACTTAGTCTCCCCCATTACAATTGTCTCTTTCCCACTCTTCTGATAACCCTTTCAAAGAAATCGCTTCTGATAAGGCCAGGTTTGTTTTTTGCTTGACAACATATTAGCAAAGGAATTGTGACTCAAGAAGATAACTACAAAATCTTATATTTCTTCTTTTAAGCTATATAATTTCAACATCTATTTGTCCCCAAATATTTTTTCCCTTAGCTCTGCCCGATCTAAACCTTTTTGAAGATGGTTAAAACAATAACTGACAAATAATTATTGTGTTATGTCTCTCTAATGTGTAACCAATGCATAACCAATAAGAGATTATGCATCTGGTATGTATGTAAATAGTAAGCATTAAACAATGTATATGTAAATATTATATAAGTGGTATGGTATGTAAATAGCATGTAGTTCTGATACATCTACAATATTTTTAACTAGAGGAAAAAAGTGAAGAAATTAATTCAACAAATAGATTAACTACTTAATTTTTACCAAAAATTAAAGTTCAGTTTAATATTTTATGAAATTTACTTTTTCAATCATGGCTATATATGATGATAAGAAAACTTTAACCTACAAGGGGAAATATTTGAGATAAATTTTTAATTTCTAAAGGTATTTCTGAAATGCCATTAGAAATTTAGAAGTTTTGTCACACTCATTCAATTTTTGCCCTGTGTTATGTATAGGAGAGATGATGCATTACACAGGGAATTTTAAAATGAATTATACCTGACTCTTGCCTTGGAGGAGCTGATACAATGGTGAAAAAGAGAAACATGCTTACACTTCTAATTATGATGCAGAAGGAACAAGGTGGATCACTAGTAAATATAATATGCTTTGAAGGCAGTAAAGTAAGCAAGTTTATATATGGAAAACTAAATATTCAAGATGGCACACAAGTTCTTAACTCATTGTTTCTTCATCTGTATAATGGGGATGATAAGATGATGAAGGGGCACCTAGTACAGTATGACCCCAGATTATAGCAATGTGATTGGAATGCTATGGTGATTCTAAGACAGAGGGCTATAGGGACACAAAGGAAGAAGCAGTTAAGTTTGTCTGAGAAGGCTGGTGAAATAATGTTAGTCTGGACCTACCTTGAAGGTTTAGATAAAAATGAAATCACAAGTAAGACAAAGGAGGAAAAGCAATAAGTGAACAATGTTGTAAAAGCATTTGTCAAACTAAGGAAATATTCGGGTCCTTAGGGATATAGATATGACAGGTAAAGGTAAAGGCTGTGGAAAGTAAGCTGAACCAGGATATGAAGCCTATTATGTTTGGGATTTATTGTGTACTAAATACAGAATTAACTTTATATTTTAAAGCAAATTCTATGCTTTAGAAATAAAACTTTAGTAGCTTGGGGTAGATAGATTGGACATAGGAAATATTGGAATTAGATACACCAGTTAGGGGTATATTATAATTGTCCATTCAAGAGATAGCTAAAACCTAGACTATGTCAGTACAAACAAAAATCAGGAAACAAAGGGAACAGTCACTTGGTAATTAAATATAAGTAAAAATATTTTATAGGTAGAGGTGGACAGCTTAGCCACTTGTTTTGAGATGCTTTTGAAATATCTGGGTGAATATATCTTATCTGTAGTTTTTGATAAGTGAAAACCTGACCTGCTGGCTGCTAAACTGTTATGGAAGAACTGAGAATTGAAAAATAAAACAGCTTGTCCAATACACCATGACTCTCAAAACAGGAAACCAAATCAAACCAAAGCCATGATGTTCTTTACAAAATATCTAAATCAATTTTTTTCTAAACAGCAGCTCATCCAGAGCCATATGGTCCAAGATGATTATAGAGAAATTGACCTAAAGCTTGCTCAGCACAAATTAATGGGTTCTGAGAGACTGAATATAAACATGGACACTGGTCAGCCATAAATGACAACAGAGCTCTACCCCACAACATCCACAGAAGCCTGATCAGGAAGCCAAGACACAACCTCTGCAGCAATCAGTCCAAAGCAGTCAATAACTGTCAACTTCACCAATTTTTATCCCTACTTCTGAGGCCCAACCAGATAAAACCAAAAATGGTCCCCAAACCAATCACATAAATGTCCCACTTCTAGTCACCCTGCCTCCAGCTTCCCCATGCAAACAGCTTCTGATTAGAGAATACTTGAAGACTTCCCTTTTTTTTTTTTGCACTATATAAAAAAAAAAAGAATGCTTTCCCATTTCTGTGCCTACCCATGAGCCTCTAAAACTCAAGTGATTGTGGCCAACTCCTTTGTTATAACCACCTTTGAATAAATAGCTTCTGTTTGTTCTCATTTAGGTTTCCTTTGTTTAGAACTATAACTTTAAAGGTAAGTTCACTGACTTTGCCATTTGCAAAATCTGAAACATCCCTTTCAAGACTCTACTATACCTAACTCTAGCACAAAACTGAAGTACTCTTTCTACCTTACCTGCTATTAAAGGCAGCCCACATTTATGTTAACTAATCTCCCTTGCTACAGGAAGTAGATAATCTAACTTTGCTGAAAACAACTATGCTCCTGATGGTCTCTGGCTGATGTTTATCTATATTTGAATTACACATAAGAAATAAAATACAAATATTGGGTGAAAAGAAAAATAAAGCAAAAGGAGTCAAATATAGACAACACTTTAGAAAAGAAGGATAGTTAACTTTTCTTGAGTGTTTGATGTGTATCGGATACTATAAAGTATTCTTTCTATATATTATCTAATTTAATTACTCAAACCAACCACTGAGTAGGTTTCACTACCCCCATATTAGGACAATGAGAATCCAAAAAAATTAAAAGACAAAAAAGTATACACAAGTAATAATGCAAGTGGTTTTTGCACAGAGACTCTCTGACTCCAAAGAATTTAGTCAAAAGACTAAATGCAGGCTTCCCTGGTGGTGCAGTGGTTAAGAATCTGTCTGCCAATGCAGGGGACATGGGTTCGATCCCTAGTCGGGGAAGATCCCACATGCCACGGAGCAACTGGGCCCCTGTTCCACAACTACTGAGTCTGCGTTCTAGAGCCTGTGCTGCACAATAAGAGAAGCCACCACAACTAGAGAAAGCCCATGCACAACAACGAAGACCCAACACAGCCAAAATAAATAAAGTAAATAAATAATTTCTAAAAATAAAAAAAACCCGTAAAGGATAATGATTAGAAAGAGAGAAATAAAAAAAATTTAAAAAAAGACAATGCATCAGAAAGTAAGCATAGAATGAAATATGAGAAGATCACCTTCAATTCAGCTCTAGATAACTGGTAATTTTGGTGAGAGCAATTTCACAAGTGTAATGGTGACCAAGGTCAGACTGCTGTGAAGGACCTAAGGCAAAAATAAAGTGGAGGCAGTGGATACTAATTTCTCAAGAAATCTGGTTAGCAAGGGGAAAAAATGGTATCTTGAGGAGAGGCATGAATATGGTTAGTCATTTGTGGGTGAGAGATGATTGAAGATGATTATAAATAGAAAAAAAAATGGAACCAGTCAAGATGGACTAATTGAAGGTACTATTTAATAAAAATGAGGGTGTTGTTTAGAGTTACATTTGGGAAAGCTAAGGAAGTAGGGAGAAGTCAGTGATTAATAACAGAGCTTTAATATTTACTCTTGTTAAATAAGGGCAAAACTTAGTCCCTTGAGAATGAATTTGACTTTTGGAAATGGCCAAATTACCAGCAGTCAAATTTGATAGATATATTTGAATATCATGATTAATGATGTTATAATTTGAAGTTCAAATTAAAATGTGTTGATAATATTGTGATGTGTGTTACCTTAAGTGATTTTTGACCTTCAGAAGTCAAAAATAATTTTAGTAATTTTAACATTATAGGAGCCATATATATTGCTTCCCAACAAACCAACAATTCATGGTAATATATGAATTCTAATATATTCCCACACATATAGTTTATACTATGAATTTAAGGAAACACTTTTGTGTGTGTTTCAATAATGTTGACCCTTCAGAAATGTTCATACCACAAGAGGATAAGTAATAAAATAGCATATACATGTATATATGTACATATACATATGTATTTGTCTTGAATATGTATATATATATGTGTATAGCCAAGACATATATATATATATATATACATATATATATATATAATATATACAAGTTAGAAAGGCAAAAAATTCTGCATTTTATTCATCTTTGTGAGAAGTTGTAACATTGCAAAACCATATCTCAAACCTTGAAATCTTGAAATTTAATTTATTTTTATGAAAGAACATGAGCAAGTATAAATTCTAACATGATCAATGTCATTATTACAGTTTATAAACCTATAGTGATAGGATATGGCAATCTGAGACCCAAACATTTCTCTAAGATCTAGGGGATCATTTTCTTTTTGAGATAGACATATCAGCATAAAGATTTCTGCTTCAAGTGTTCTTGGTTATAAGGGAGTTTGAGTTTTAATCTTTTTGACATTCTTTACAGTAACCCTGTCTTCATCAAAAAGAAACATTTATTGAATGTCTAGGATGTGTAAAATTTTAGTAATGATAATAAGAATTTTAAAAGGACAGTCACCTTTAAAAAAAACAACAAAAACAACTAGGAAATATTTCTTTTTTGACTCCCAAACCTGATTCTGTTTATACATTCATTGTGAGTATTTACTATGGTAGAACTGAAAAAGCTTACTGGTGATTCAGAGTTTCTCCTTTCATCTTATTGATTGTAAAGAAAACTTAAAATGACTACTACCCTGTCAAAAAATCTTTGTTGTTAATGATAATTTGTTAGCATAATAAACTTTGAATATTGCAAGCTCCAATTTCTAGAATAAGCATAAAAATGATTGAATACAAAAAGGCAACTAAATAGAAAGATATATTGCACTGATAATTGGACAAAACATTGTGCTTGAAATGTATTCACCTTAGAATGAGAATAAAATCTTACAGAGTTACACTGTTTAAGTTTCAAAAGGGCTGATTTTATTGAAACATTGTGTACCATAAAAAAATCTTGGGTTGTACTCCTTATACCACTCTGAAGTGCCTGATGCGTGCTGTAGTCAAAATAACAACTATATACAGATATTGTCATAGGCCATTTACCCTGTTAAAGGATTTGATCTCCTTCAAGAGTTTCAAATATCACTCTTACTAACAATTTTTTTCTATTAATCTCTTTGTGCCTAGCTATTAGTCAGAGGTGTGATGTGGGAAAAAAAAGGCAATCATGAGCAACAACAATAAAACTTGGTTTTTGGTGAGTTAACCAATTTGAAGCAACAAGTAAAATTAATCTACTGCCTAATGTGTTTTTAGCCAAAATAAGCAAGCATCACACTTCTTATGAGACATTTTTTTAATGAAATATATTTTCCTTTATGTTGATTCTCTTTTTCAAATGCTACCCTATGACTCTCAAATTTCAGCTTTGTAGATTATTATTATTATTATTATTATTATTGAGTTTAGTATCATAGTTGGAGGGGGAATAAAAATACCAGCATTAGTGATAGATCTCCTTTATAAACTCTAACGATGCTTGGACAACTAACAAATTGTATTTGAATTTTTAAATTTGAAGTCCATTCTCTGTCACTATCTTCCCCACCTCTAACCTTTTGGTAGTGACAAGTTATGTCAGTAGTAAATAGTAAATCCACGGATGGTTATACTGAAATACAAACTTGTATGAAGACAAATGGTATTTTTTCTTTCCTTTTTGATACATACCTTATCTCTAGAAAATAATGCATCATGCTTCCTGGTAAAAAAATGTACTAAAAATACTGAATCCACAAAGTCAGAAACTTTCTTATATTTCTATTGATGCATAGTTGGTTTAATTAAAATTTTCATTTATGAAAAGGAGATTTATAGCAAAAATTATAAAAATTTAGGGAAGTACATCAAGATGAATTATGTATTAATTATCCTAGAAATAATCAAGGTAGTATTATATGTCTGTTTTAAAACTAAGAACAGAAAATTTAAGTAATTTTCCTAAACTCAAGCAGCCTAATATGTGAAAGAGACAGAATTTAAGACCAGGACAAATATTAGAAAATTGTTTATTTCTGTTTGTCCATTTTCTTTTTCTTAACTTCTTACCTCCTATATCAAATGTTTCTGGTCTCAGGAATAAAAATTTGAGTTAATACAACTGCATTATTTTTAGCCACTTTATAGGATTTTGTGTGCCCAATATCCTGAGACTAAACTACTGCTTCATGAGAAAATGTGTTTTGAATTCTGAACAATCAATATACAAACACTGATTTCCTACAATTCATAGATATGATATGGTATACCCTCTGATTAAAAGATGGATCTAATATAAAATATTCAATATGGGAAATCAAATAACCCTGAAAATTACATCATTTGAGAGTGAGTCATCAGCAGGTATGCTTCACAGGGAATGGATTTTAAGCCTTTGAGCTATAATTTGTTTTATGGCAAGATGTTAATACTGTAAGCACATCAGAGACAATATGATGTTATTACAAATAAAATCTTGGCAGAGCCTCAGCATTTAAATTTCCTGTTCTGAAGTCAGTAAGGATGAAATTTCTCTTTAAAGTGTATTAAAGAAAAAGAAGACATTATAACCATTTATATAGAAAGTAAAAGAATGTTGAAATGGAGGAATAAGGATAATGCTTGCTGAGATAAAGCATGTCTAATCCAGGTCTATTTACAAACAATATTTTTTTACTACAGTTTGCAATTTCACCTAAGATAAATTAAATTTGTCCTTACAAATATTTAGTTTCACTAGAGCATTATATATCAAATCCCACAAAAATGTAGCACAAATGTTTAATGAAGATATATAATTTTTAATATATGTTTGTGGTCTGCTTAACTTTTTGAGACTAAAACATATAAAAGATAAATTCTTTCACATTAAACTGTTTCATATTTAATTTGGATAAGTTCCCTAAATGTTTCTGGGTATATGTCTGATAATTTCTAGAAACAAAATTTAAAAGAAAAAAAAACAGGACATTATCTGTTGATAAATTATGAATTACAGTCTACATTGTATAAAGCTATTGATCATCACAATAATAATCAAAATTAGAAAATATTTAGTATGCTTTCTATCCCTCTTTCACACACATATGTACACAGTGCACATTCATATGTCCACACCCCCAAATCTGAATATATTTATTTTGTCATTTTAACCTATAGAATTAGGAACCCTCATAACAAATTTAATTGATATCAAAACAATGTAGTAATCATATGTGTATTTGTCATTAATTAAAATATTAACATACTTACATTAACATCAATAATCACTGAATTTTGGGTTAACTTTAGAATTACATATTAGACAATAAGTGGGTTTTAATAACAGGAGTAGTCAAGAGTCTAATTAACAGACCTGTTGAATTAGCAAGTGCAATCTCACCTAAGCTAAATTAAACGCATAGTAAATAAAGAAGGAATTATTTTTGAGCTGCCATAAAGGAAATTCCCTTATTTTCATCAAAACTTAAATGAATGTATTATCATTACAGATATCTTCACCTGTGGTGCAAATATATAGGTTTTAGTGAGAAATATGGAGTTTAATGGTCACAAAGAAAATCTGAAAAAATGTATTAATAAAATGAAAATATAGTATTTTTTCCAGATTTATTGAGATATAATTGATGTATAACATTGTGAAAATTTAAGGTATACAATGTGATGATTTGAAATATGTACATATTGTGAAATAATTACCACAATATTGTTAGTTAACACATCCGTCATCTCACATAGTGTATTTTAATTTCATTTTTCAAAGTATACATTTATTATTATAATTATAATATATTAATTCCTAATAAATGTTAAAATTATCAATGCAGACATAGGAAAGAAAAACTTAAGTAACTTTATTTTCTCAATGTCAAACCTCTCCTCTCCCCTTAAACAAGGATTTCAGTAATTTGATATATATTCTTCTGCACATTTTTCTACATGTTTAGGTTTTTGTCTGTGTCTTTGTGTTCACAAATTTAAAAAACATAACTGGAATTATACATGCAGTTAGGTAACTGGTCTTTTTTTAAACAAAATTTCTTATGATTGTGTTTCATGTCAGTATATAGGTACACACCTCATTCACTGCAACCCTGGTATAACATTCTATACCATAATTTTGATATATTTTCTTCCATTTTTTGTATTACAGACAATGCTGCAACTAGCACCCTTAAATAAATATGCACCTTGTCTACAGGATAGATCCCTAGAAGGATAATTTCAGAATCACAAGGCACATGCACTTAAATTTTGATAAATACATCCAATATGGCTATATATCTTTGGCTGTACTGTTTATCATGTCCATCAGTGACATTGATAGAGCCAGTTCCCACATCTAAAACAAATTCAGGTAAAATCAACTAATCAACTTTTAATTTTTGCCAATAGGATGGGAGCAAAATCATTGTTTCAACAACAATAATTATTGTTTTAAATTGTCTCTGCTATTAATGAGGCTATTTTCAATGCATTTTAAGGTTTATATGTGATGCATTTTTGTTGTTCATGGACTGCATTTTTATCTGACCTGCTCATGTTTCCATTAAATTGTTTTACTTATTTTATTTTAGAATCTTTCAAATACTTTATGTTACAAAACTTATCTAAATAGAGTTCTTATTCATGAATGTAGGCTTTGTTTTTGTGGCCTTTATTTTATTCTCTTTCTCTCTTCTTATTTCTCAGCCAATCTGATTTTACCTTCCTCCAAATTTTAAAATAATTCACTAAAATTTCTGGAAAATTGATGGTACAATTACCATGATATTTTATGCCAATTATGTATTCATCCTTAAATACATACACACGCATATATTTGTTATCTCACTAGGACTCGATGAGGGGCAAGAGTTACATGCATTACCCAAATACATTTTTAGACCAAATCTGACATTAATGGTATATTTAGAATGATATATTTTTCTGTTGAATAGAAGGACATTTGCATGGGCTGTTGAATGAGTCATATCTTGCCTAGAATATCGACCCCTTCATTTAACAGCATGTATCTAAGTTAACCTATCTAGGACTTTTTTATATACATAAAGAATATAATAATTCTAATAATTCTACTTCATAACGTTGTAAGGATTAAGAACTAGTAAATAAAGTTACTCATGTAGTTCTAGGAATAAAGTTACTCATGGAGTTCTAGGAATAAACTTAAATAAAGTTACTTATGAAGTTCTAGGACTAGGCAAATTCTTTACTATTTAGCATCTTTCTTGTATGTGTTTGGTGATGTACACGTAAAGGGATGTCTGTGTGCATGTTTCTTGTCTTATTAAGCACCAGATGCAAACATTATATATGATTTCAACCCAAGGTGTGAAGACATTTAAATCATAGGCAATTGTATGATTATATAAACTTTAATTAATGAAATAGTAATCTTTCAAGAACAACGCATCTATCATGTCACTTGCAGTTACACCATGTCTTCCCTTCTTACCTAAGTTTTACATCTTGAACCACTGTGAGACAAGAAGGAAATACACTATAAAGGGACATGTGGAGGGCTCGACATGAGAGAAATCCCATGTGAATATCATTGGTTTTCGGAATTTAAAAATCTGAGGTTTTGATTGCAAGAAGTTGATGGCAGAGGAGAGCAGAAAGACACTGACATCTCTAAGTACAGCTGTGTGTGTGTGTGTGTGTGTGTTTAAGTATTAATTATGTGTTACTCTTCATCTTAGGTTTTTTTTTGTGTAGTTTGTATTTTCTCTATTAATACATAAATACATGTAAAATAATATTAACGGTCACAGAAATTATGAATTTATACACAATTTTCTTTAACTTATCTTTCAAATGCAGAAATAAGGACATGTTTACATATAGAAAATAAGCTCAGGAGAAAATAATTCCATTAGTTGTGCACGTTTTCTCTTGAATTGATGGTAAAACAGTAATTTTTTTCTGTTTTCTACATGAAAACTTGACTTTGATATGTACACATTTCTATGAATTCTTATGTTTCTAGAGTAACAGTGATACATTTCAGTAAAGAACAGTAGTATTTATGATGGAATACATATATCTCATGTTTTAGAATTGGGAAAAATTACAATTGTATATTAAAAATATGACATGATGACTCTTCAGACTGTGCTGAATTGACTACCAAGTGTTTGACAAGAGCTAGCCAGGCATTTATGAATTTCAAAAGAGTGGTGATGCATTTATATAATCAACCAGATTAATCTTTTAGAATTTCTGTTCTTTTAAAACTGATTATGGTATCACATACATAATCAATCTGGAAAGTATTACACCAATGGAAAGAAAATTGTTTTTTTTTTGTTTGTTTGTTTTTTGAGGGTTCTTGGCTTTTTTGGGATTTACGGTCTTCCTAAAGGCCACAGTACATAAACAGATATACAGTCTCTCTGTGATATTAAAATTTCATTAGAGGGAACAGTTAGGAAAAAATATATTAAAAGTTATTTTAGGTGAGAAATAATTTAGAAAAAACGTCTGGGAAATTTTGCAGTAGCACATGCCAGGCAAGAATTTTGCAAAAATATTATGCTTTGTTACACATAGTGAAATCTATTTCTTTTATGACTTAACTTGAAATCCATTCAATAACTTGTGTTCAATGTAGTGTTTGTAGGTCTGTGCATAAGTCTTTGGTTTAAAGTTTTGAGCTACTAAATATTGTTTCAAAAAAGTGTTCTGATGCTTGAAAATATATGAATAATAAGAATAATTCTATCTAATGATCTTTAATGACTGTAAAAAATCTTTCTCATTTTTAGAGCAATTCATATGAAATAGAAATTACATAATGCATTTTTCTTTCATCATACATTTTAAATCAAAGGTCTTTATTTGTTTTTTTGGGGTATGTTTTTGGGTTTTTTTTTTTTTGGTTTGTTCATTTTATTCTAAATAATTTAATATTATATAAGACAGTTTTTTTCCATTCTTCCTTAAACATTTCTACCTTACAATAAATAGGACTATTTTGTCACTTCAAGATTCCATTATGTTATCCTAGGATACACCTGACTCAAGGGAATTGCTGGTACACAGTTCATTCTCTGCATGTGCTTAATCACTACTAGAATGTGTTGGGCTTGAGCTATTGAAAAATTTTTTTTCATTTTCTCAAATATAAATTGTATTATACTACTGACTATGCCTTTTTATCCAAATGATCCAGATCCCCATGAAGGTTTCAATTCTCTCTCCTTGACTTCTTTGTTATAGAATCATTATGAAAAAAGAACGGGGATATTTGTCAGGACTCTGTCACTAACTCTGACTTGTAATAAGCCATTTAATCTTCATGAGACTCAATCTTCTAAAAAATGAAATAAAAATGTGACATTGCTCTGTTTTGTATCTTGTAGGATGATTTTCAGAAATAACTAAATAAATGAAATAATTTTAATTCTAAAACTATAATTTCCCCAGTTTTACTAGCACTTTTTCTTTCTACTGTATAGAAAACCATGATTCGTAGTGGCAATTTACACTTTGTTCCTAATCCATAGGATCAGAATTTCACCATCAAGCTGTCTAAAACCAATGGTTAAATTTTTTCATTATATTTTTAATATAAATAGTACTATTTTAATTTTACCTCCTCAAGGTTGAGTAAATTTCATGTTTGTTCTTTAGACCCTTCATATTAGAAAGTATTTAGTAAATGATTGCTGAATCTAAAAAAATGACTCCACCTCACTTTTATAAAATTTTGGATCATCTTGTATATGTGGCATACCATATAAGCCACTGAAAATTTATTTAAAGTTTAAGGATATGGAAATTCAACATCAATGTAATTTTTTTTTTTTTTTTTGGTACGCAGGCTTCTCACTGTTGTGGCCTCTCCCAATGTAGAGCACAGGTTCCGGACATGCAGGCTTAGGGGCCATGGCTCACAGGCCCAGCCACTCTGCAGCATGTGGGATCCTCCCAGACTGGGGCATGAACCCATGTGCCCTGCATTGGCAGGTGGACTCTCAACCACTGTGCCACCAGGGAAGCCCTCAATGTAATTTTTAAATGATTATCACGATAGTTGGAATTTTGATGAGAAAATTTGAACAATTATTTAACACTTTCCACAATTTATCTTCTACATAAATCCAATCTAATAAATCATGCTATACCATGTGTTCTTTTAATATGGATCATCAGATTGCAGTGCAAGATTAGGCAAGTTAACAATCAAGTATGATTTATAGGTAACATTGATAAAGTACTCAAGAAATCATTGTGCTTATGACACCTTGCAGGTGCATTAGAAACCCAAGTCTTGACCCATCTTGGATCCTATCTCATCTTCATCTAAGGATCATTGGTTAGCCATTGGTCTATCAAATGTTAATCAAGATATTTTAGAAAAAAGTAGAGAAAATATTAAAATGACTTTATTCAGAGATATTTTTAAAACTTGCAACTAAAGGTAATGTATGGCTCCCAGAGACCTTAATATGATCTTAGTAACTGATGCATTCTTAAAGGTTGTGCATGAGATAAAAAGACTCTGTGGGTTACTAGTAACAAGAAGTGTTTCATTTCAGCTAAAGCATTTTTATGTCATTTCACATTATTGAATATATTTGATAAGTTTCTTTTGGGTGGTTTTCTATAATGCTGCTTTACAGTCTCAATGATCAATTGCTTAAAATTGGCTCACAAAAGCCAGAAAATATCGGGCTTCCCTGGTGGCGCAGTGGTTGAGAGTCCGCCTGCCGATGCAGGGGACATGGGTTCGGGCCCCGGTCCGGGAAGATCCCACATGCCACGGAGCGGCTGGGCCCGTGAGCCATGGCTGCTGAGCCTGTGCGTCCGGAGCTTGTGCTCCACAACGGGAGAGGCCACAACAGTGAGAGGCCCGCATACCGAAAAAAAAAAAAAAGCCAGAATATATGTATGCAAATATCAAAATAAATAGTACAATTTTTAAATGCAAATTATGAACAAGATCCTTCTTTGAATTTCTACTTGCTGAGACAAGCAAATCTATAAGTATGATTATTTCACACAAGCATTTTTACTCACCCTGACAAAATGAAGACAAGTAAAGTAGCAAGAATGGAAGAACATATTCTATATAAATGGAAACCAAAAGAGAGCTGGGTAGCAATACTTATTTTAGACAAAATAAACTTTAAAATAAAGAATGTTACAAGAGACAAGGAAGGACACTACATAATAATCAAGGGATCAATCCAAGAAGAAGATATAACAATTGTAAATATATATGCACCCAACATAGGAGCATGTCAATATATAAGGCAAATACTAACAGCCATAAAGGGAGAAATTGACAGTAACAAAATAATAGTAGGGGACTTTAACAACACACTTTCACCAGTGGACAGATCATCCTGACAGAAAATCAATAAGAAGACACAGGCCTTAAATGACACATTAGACCAGATGCCCTTAATTGATATATATAGAGCATTCCATCCAAAAGCAGTCTTCTCACATGCACAAGAAACATTATCCAGGATTGAACACATGCTGGACCACAAAGTGAGGCTCAGTAAATTTAAGAATACTGAAATCATATCAAGTATCTTTTCTGAATGTAACACTATGAGGTGAGAAATAAACTACAAGAAAAAAACTGTAAAAGACATGAACAAGTGGAAGCCAATTAATATGTTACTAAACAACCAGTGGATCACTGAAGAAATCAAAGAGGAAATCAAAAAATACCTAGAGACAAATGAAAATGAAAGCACACCAATCCAAAACCCATGGGATGTAGTAAAAGCATTTCTGAGAGGGAAATATATAACAATACAATCTTACCTCAAGAAACAAGAAAAATCTCAAATAAACAATGTAACCTTACACCTAAAGCAACTAGAGAAAGAAGAAGAAGAACAAAAACAACAACAAAAACAAAAAACCCAAAATGAGTAGAAGGAAAGAAATCATAAAGATCAGAGCAGAAATAAATGAAATAGAGTTGAAGAGGACAATAGCAAAGATCAATGAAACTAAAAGTTCGTTCTTTGAAAAGATAAACAAAATTGATAAATCTTTAGCCAGACTCATCAGGAAAAAAAAGGGAGAGGACTGAAATCAATAAAAATAGAAATGAAAAAGGAGAAGTTACAACTGAAGCCACAGAAATACAAAGGATCATAAAAGAGTACTACAAACAACTGTATGACAATAAAGTGGACCACCTGGAAGAAATGGACCAGTTCTTAGAAAGGTACAGTTTCCCAATACTGAACCAGGAAGAAATAGAAAATATGAACAGACCAATTATAAACACTGAAATTGAAAGAGTGATTTTAAAACTTCCAATAAACAAAAGTCCAGGACCTGATGGCTTCACAAATGAATTCCATCAAACATTTAGAGAAGAGCTAACATATATCCTTCTCAAAATCTTCCAAAAAACTGGAGAGGAAGGAATACTCCCAAACTCATTCCATAAAATCAGCATCACCCTGATACCAAAGCAGGCAAAGAGGGGTGGGATAAGGAGGGTGGGAGGGAGGGAAGAGATATAGGAATATATGTGTATATATAACTGATTCACTTTGTTGTAAAGTGGAAAAGAACACACCATTGTAAAGCAATTATACTCCAATAAAGATGTAAAAAAAAAAAAGAAAAAGAAAACAACAGGCCAATATCACTGATGAACACAGACACAAAAAATCTCAAAAAACACTAGTAATCCGAATGCAACAATATACTGAAAGGATCATACACCATGATCAAGTGAGATTTATCCCAGGGATGCAAGGATTTTTCAATATCTGCAAATCAATCAGTTTGACATACTACATCACCAAATTAAACTGCCAGTTTACAGATGGTACTATACATAGAAAATCCAAAAATACTACCAGAAAACTACTAGAGCTCATCAATGAATTTGGTAAAGTTACAGGTTACACAATTAATACACAGGAATCTGTTGCAGTTCTATACACTAGCAATGAAAGTTCAGAAAAAGAATTCAAGAAACCACCCCATTTACCATTTCATCAAAAAGAACAAGATACCTAGGAATAAACCTACCTGAGGAGAAAAAAGACCTGTACTCTGAGAACTATAAGAAGCCAATGAAAGAAATCAAGGACAAGCCAAAGAGATGGAAAGATATACCATGTTCTTGGATTGGAAGAAAAAATATTGTCAAAATGACTCTACTACCCAAGGCAATATGTAGATTCAGTGCAATCTCTATCAAATTACCAGTGGCATTTTTCACAGAACTAGAGTAAAAAAATCTTAAAATTTATACAGAGACACAAAAGACCCTGAATAGCCAAAGCAATCTTGAGAAAGAAAAATGGAGCTGGAGGAATCAAGTTCCCTGACTTCAGACTATACTACAAAGCTATAGTCATCAAAACAGTATAGTACTGGCACAGAAATAAAACTATAGTTCAATGGAACAGGATAGAAAGCACAGAAATAAACCCACACACCTATGGCCAATTAATCTATGACAAAGGAGGCAAGAACATACAATGGTGGAAAGACAGTCTCTTCAATAAATGGTGCTGGGAAAACTGGACAGCTGCATGTAAAAAAATGAAATTAGAACATTCTTTAACTCCATACACAAAAATAAGCACATAATGGATTAGAGACCTAAATGTAAGGCCAGACAACATAAAACTCTTAGAGGAAATCATTGGCAGAACTCTCTCTGACATAAATTGTAGCAATACCTTTTTCTGCCTCCCAGAGTAATGGAAATAAAAGCAAAAATGAACAAATGGGACCTAATTAAACTCAAAAGCCTTTGCACAGCCAAGGAAACCATAAACAAAATGAAAATTCAACACACAGAATGGGAGACAATATTTGCAAATGATGTGACCAACAGGGGATTAGTCTCCAAAATTTACAAACAGCTCATGTGGCTTAATATCATCAAAACAAACAACCCAATCAAAAAATGGATGAAGACCTAAATAGACATTTATCCAAAGAAGACATCCAGATAGGCAAGAGGCACATGAAAAGATGTTCAACATCACTAATTATTATAGAAATGCAAATTAAAACTACATTGAGATATCACCTCATATCAGTCAGAATGGCTATCATCAAAAGATCCACAAACAACTAATGCTGGAGATGGTGTGAAGAAAAGGTAAGCTTCCTATACGGTCAGTGGGAATGTAAATTGACATTGGGGATCTTTATGGAGTTTCCTTAAAAAACTAAAAATAGAGCTACCATATGGTCCAGGAATCCCACTCCTGGGCATATACCTGGAGAAAAACGTGGTCCAAAAGGATATATGGACTCCAATGTTCACTGAAACACTGCTTACCATAGCCAAGGCATGGAAGAAAACTAAAGTTACATCAACAGAGGAATGGATAAAGATGTGTTACATATATACAGTGGAATATTAGCCATTAAAAGGAGTGAAATAATGCTATATGCAGCAACTTGGATGGACCTAGAGATTGTCATACTGAGTGAAGTCAGTCAGACAGAGAAAGTGAAATATCATATGATAGATTTTATATGCAGAATCTAAAAAAAAAAATAAAACTGACACAAGTGAACCTATTTATACAACGCAAACAGACTCACAGACTTAGAGAACGAACTTATGGTTACTGGGGGGAAGGGTGGGTGTAAGGGATAGTTAGGGAGTTTGGGACTGACATGTACAAACCGCTATATTTTAAATGGATAACCAACAAGGACCTACTGTATAGCACAGGGAGCTCTGCTCAATATTATGTAACAACCTGAACATGAAACGATTTTGAAAAAGAATACACACATGTATATGTGTAACTGAATCACTTTGCTGTACACCTGAAACTAACACAACATTGTTAATCAACTATACTCCAATATAAAATAAAAAGTTACAATAACAACAACAACAAAAAAACTAAAGTAGCAATTAGAAAATATGATTAAAATTCTATGTATGCATATCCTGCTCCTTGATAGATTATCTGTTAAGAAGCTGTGCCACATCAAAGATTTCACATCACTTTCAAACAAAACAGATTGGATTCACTGGTAAAAAAACATCCTATATTTTTTTCTGGAATAATTTTACAATAGTGTTTTCTAATGTAAGACTAATTAATTTGATCTTTTACACGGAGACAAGGTTAAAGCTACTGTAGCATCTCTCACATTACAACAATTCCCACAGTTACTGAAATTTCCCAGCCATAATGCTGGTGACACATACATGGAGGATAGTGGAACATCATTATATTATGTTGTGTAATAAACAAGTGCATATCATATGGCATAAAATTACTCTTATGCATACTTGCTAGCGTATATTTTGCTTTATAGTTTATAAGAACACATATGGATATACTACAGATATGTCATGGTACATGCACAAATCAACTCTTATAAATTGTTTCCAATTCTGAGAAAATAATAACTACTTATTGCAACATTATCTATTTTGAGCACACTGTTGATTTGCTGACTAAATTTTGCACATTTCCAGTAACTGGTTAAAAGTGTCATACATAGATAATCAAAATGTGTTAGTACATATAACATTGTTGAATGACCTATTCTTTTCAAAAAAACACTTCTTTTCTTCTCACCACAGGAAATGAAGGAGTAGATGTCCCTGAGTAGTGGGGGTTCCAGCTAATATACTCCAGAAATAAGAGAGCATGTTCTAGCTAGATGAAAAGTGTTAGTTGGTTGAAAGGTCTACTTAATTTTGGAGCTGGCCATGTAACACTCCTGGGCAAAAGATGGTTACCTAGTGTGTTAGAAAATATCTACTGGTCAGGCTTTTACTTATTTCAGAGACAATGTCTTCCAATATTAGACATTTCTAATTTTTATAAGCCTTATCTTGTTTTGAATGAATTCACCTACCTGCAAAAAATTACCATCTTACCATCTATAACTTTCACTTATGTTTCTTGACTATATACATGACATTTGTATTTTTCAGCTTATATATTTGAAAGTAGCAACTGGAATCCTTCTAAAATGTCTGTTATCCAGAGAATAGGAAATCCACACTTTATATGATTTGTAATATGCGTGAGTTTCAATTACCAAGGTTTAGCTAAATAACATCAGTCTCCCAACACCAAGGTTCAAATTTCAGTTACAATAGTGGATAAACTGTGACCAATTACATAAATTACCAACATTGCTGTTAGCTCTTTAGTCCCCAAATCATTATGTAAAAAATAGATGATTATTAACACCCTGATTTGTCATCAGTCACATTACTTCTTTCAGCCTTTTGGTGAATCTGTTATTTGGTACAAGCAGAGACAGCAAAGCATGCACTTGTGTTACCTCCTAATATCCTGGTGATAAACCAAGGTGGCATTTTACAAAAACGAATGATCAATGGAGGGAATTGACCTTGTGATGAAAAGAATGAAGAAACAGTGGAGGCACTGACACTGGCAAAAACTTCACATTGAAGAGACTCCTGGAGATATTTCACAACATTGAAAGTGCAAAGGATAAAATGTTGGAAGCTCAGCTGAACATATTTAATGAGAAGAAGGCAAACGCTGTTCAAACTACATAAACTACTCTTTATCTTTTTTACAAGGAAATGACACTTTAATTCTGTATGTTTCCAATATTTTATATGATAGTGTATTAAATAAACATTGGATTCTATACATGATTTTTAAATTCTATTTACATTTAAAACATAGTATCAGAGTTTTAAATGATTTGACAAAAATTCTTAAAAGTCATGCAACAATCAAATTTTCCCATTGATTACAAAGATTACTTTGTGTAGTTTCAGCTTGCAGGGTAATTTCACCATCCCACGCTACAGTGCAAATTAGGGACTTGCCATAAATATCCACAATGAATATTGTTCTTGAGGACCACATACAGTGAGTGCATCAGCACACCTTGTTAACCAATCTTTAAAACAAATCCAGAATCTCACCACTTCTGACTGCTTTCCCTCTTATCAACAGTGGTGTTACTTTACCATTATGTCTTGATTATTCAATACAAAAACTTTCTAACTAATTTCTCTGTTTTCATCCTTGGAGACTATTTATATTAGAACAGCCAGAGTGGGTTTGTTAAAATTGAATCCTTACTGTCATTCTTCTGCCCATAACTCTTCTATGGCTCCCATCTCATTCAGAATAATAGTCCAAGTCTTGGAAATGGACTACAAGACTCTATAAGACCTGTCTTCCTGGGCCCTTATCTCACTGGCCTCATCTCTACTGTATGCATTAATCACTTTTGCCACATGGTCCACTTTCTGTTTCCTCAACCTCAGCAGATAAGTTATAGCCTTACGGAATTTTCACTTAGTGATGCTCCTCCTTGCCTGAAAAGTAGTTCAACTACCCACTCACAAGTTCCTCTTTTCCTCTCATTGCTATCAGTCTTCTACTTAAATGCCCCTGTCTTTGTAAGACATTCTCTGACCATCTTTTAAATTATCAAACTTTCCTCCCAACATGAGGTATTCCCTTCATTGCTTTTTTTTTCCAAAGGCCTTATCATCTTTAAAATGTACAGATATTTTGCATTTTACATCCCAAAATATACAGCATATTTTTGTTATGTTACATTGCATTTTGTTACATTACATTATTTTCTTTTTCTTCTCCCATGAGAATGAAAGAGTCATAGCACATAACTCTCACTCAACCTATATTGAATATATGAATAAAGTAATGAAAAAAATGGTTCCTTGTGGGTGATTTCTCACATGATATTGTTTAAGGGCTCTGATCATTCTGATTGTCTATTCTGAAGGTGCTCTAAGATGTGTCTTGTAAAATATGACAATCCACGTGGGATTCTCCAGCTGTGATCAGAGATATCTGCAAGGTAAGTTCTCAATATCAACTTCATAACTCTTGTTATTATTCCCTCATGTAGCCAAAGACTGTATCTCTTTTATTTAAATACTATGTCACATTTTTGGCTCACAGTAAGCTTGCTGTTGACTCACTCCCAAGTTTATTTGTGCATATAGTATTCTGTTATTGTCATTAAGTATTTATTGGGGGGAAGTGAAATCAAAGGCTGAGATAATTCATCCCATAGAGGAAAGCTCAATTAACTAGGAATGGTTCAGCCATATTTAAGTGACTCTTTGAATCAAGTCCTTCCAGATGTACTGGAAAATTTGCTAGGATTTTAATAGTAGTTCTCAATATAGTCTCTAAAAACCAAAATACTCACTTCAGATCTCTTTTTATTCATAAAAACATACATGTGAGTATGTGCTTGCAAATATTTGTAAAACAAGTAAAATAAGCTATAAAAACTTTTGGATTAATCAGATGAAACTTCACTCAGTTTCTGAAGAAACTTCTGCTGACACTAATTGAACAAATACATGGCAATTGTTAGTATTTCACTATGTTAGCAGAAACCAGTATGAAGGGAGGAGTAATAGCTTTATTAGAAGTAATATGGAAAAAGAAGCCCAAGATAACACAGGCCAGGAAAAGTGGAGAGTGTCCAGGGGAAGTCATGATAGACACTAGTTTACCTTGATACCTAAGATGTATAGGTATAAAGGGAACTCTTCCATGATCATAAATGTATGTATAAGATTATCCTCCTGCTGAGGGACTCACCAATTTGATGTGCTTTAGAGATGAGTTGGTCCTAGATTTAAAAAAGAGTGACAAGATTTAGAACTGTTATCTTATTTATAAAAGATGAAGATATCCTCAATAAAATGGAATAATTAAAAAATATTTTGCAAATGCAATCATGAATTCAAGACACTTTTGGCAAATCAATAAACTGAAACAGAGAGAAAAAAGCAGAAGAAACATATACTACTGAGACTAAATAACACATTTAGAAATATAAATTCAGATGTTTTGAGGAGATAATAATTCAAGTCAAAAGAACAACACAGAACAGTCATAGAATATAAATGGTGGAAAATGATACTAATTTGGCCAGGTACACAGGGCTTCCTTATTGTCTGTGCTACAAACAAGATAATGTCATCTGTGGGAAGGCAGGGATAACTGCTAGGCATGTTGTCTTCCTGGGTGATGTACCAAGTGCAAGTCATGATTAAGAGTCTGAAGATATATACATCCCAATTGCTACCATTTATTTCTGGTCCATGATGGAATGAAGGATTCTACCTCATTAAATCTGTAATAAAATTTCCTTCTTTTAAATTTCTTGTTGACATAACAGGACAGTTGAAGTCATACACAACAAAATATACATTTTTTTCTCTTCTTAATTGAATGGTTTTTTTTTTTTGTTTAAAAGGCAAGTTTACACTGAGAAAAGCAAAAGGTAACTGGATGGGGATTTTTCAAAAAGTGGTTTGATTTTCTAGGCCTAGATTAAAAAAGCAGAACAGAGACTGGAAGATAGGGGTCTCTGTTCTTTCTTGATAATTACACTGTAAAGAGATGGTCCCTAGGTCCTTGCGAAAGACATTCCTGAGTTGTAAAACCTAACAAGATGCTGGGATAAAATTTACATCTCAAAGGGGAAGAAAAATAATTTATAATTGCAAGTTTATAAAGCAAATGCTCTAAGAAAAGGGTGACCCGAGACTTACAGTCAGGAAGAAACCTGTCTAAAGTTTAGTCATGCTGAGGGAAACATTAAGGTGGTCTCAGTCACAGGCCATAGCAGCCTAAGGAGAAGGTCTAAAGAAATACCAACAACAACAAAAAAATAACGATGATGATGATGATGATGACAGAAAAGCTGCTTTATTGATTTACTTTTATGTATCAAGCACTATGTTAAGCTCTTTTATATGGATACTTTAATTACTTCTTTAAAATAAACCACTTGAGGTAGTGATTATATTGTTTGTACTGCAAATCTTCCTAAATTTACAATGAGGTTATGTTTTGACAAACCCACCCTAAGTTGAAAATATCATTAAGTCAAAAATGCGTTTAATGCACTTAACTTGCGAAACATAGCTTAGCCTGGCATAAATTAAACATGCTCAGAACAATTACATTAGTCTACAGTTGGGTAAATCTTCTAACACAAAGCCTATTTTATAATAAAGTGTTGAATATCTCATATAACTTATTGAATGCTAATAGTGAAAGTAAAAGACTGGATCCAGAATGGTTGTAAGTGTTTTGGTTGTTTACCCATGTGATCCTGTGACTGACTGGGAGCTGCAGCTCGCTGCTATTGCCCAACATCACAAGAAAGTGTCGACCATATATAGGTAGCCTGGGGAGATCAAAATTCAAAGTACAGTTTATACTATTCTGTAGCCTATTTGAAAGTGTATAACTTTCCCGCCATTGTCAAAAAAAATTAAGTCGAACCATTTTACTAATATTATTTGCACACAAATAAGCCTATGATAAATATATACTGAATGGAAAAATGAATCAGTGAATGACCCACCAGTGGGAAGTACACAATACTTGGACAAACAGTGGTCTAGGATATGTCTGTAGAAATAAAATTGGATCTATCAACCCCTTTTTCCAAGTTTTCCAAACTCACAACTTAATCTTAAATCTCTAGATCTCAATAATACTACACTGAGAAAATCTGAAAATACACAAAAACACAGGAATGAAAAAAAAGTACAGTGTAGGAAATAACAGTAAGAATTTTATTAGACTATAAGCAAAATATAAGTGTGATTGCATATCAAAAATCTTTCTGCAATCTTAGGTTGTGCAATCAAACAGTAGTGTTTAGAATAAATCAAAATAAATGCATATTTGGGAGATGGGAGTGGGAAGCAGTGAATAACTTGCTCTCTTTATTTTTTAATTTTTTTAAATCTATCTATCATGTATCTATCATCTATCTATTTATTTATGGCTTCATTGGGTTTTCGCTGCTGCGCACGGGCTTTCTCTAGTTGTGGCGAGCGGGGGCTACTCTTCATTGTGGTGCACAGGATTCTCATTGTGGTGGCTTCTCTTGTTGCAGAGCATGGGGTCTAGGTGCACGGGCTTCAGTATTTGTGGCATGTAGGCTCAGTAGTTGTGGCTCACGGGCTTAGTTGCTCCGCGACATGTGGGATCTTCCTGGACCAGGGCTCGAACTCATGTTCCTTGCATTGGCAGGTGGATTCTTAACCACTGTGCTACCATGGAAGTCCCTAACTAGCTCTCTTTAAATGTTTGAACAATTTGTCTTGTGAAAGCAGTGACGTTTATGTTATAGGTCTAAAATATTGGAAGCAATGTTAAATATGTAAACTGAAGAACTTCTGATTTCTATTAAATATATGATTTCTACTAGACTTGAAATTGCTATATTGGCTAAAATAGAAATAATTGTCTTTGAAGTCAGAAACTTCTCCATTATTAGAACTATTCTCTGCCTGCTGATGCAGGGGACACGGGTTCATGCCCCGGTCCGGGAAGATCCCACATGCTGCGGAGCAGCTGGGCCCGTGAGCCATGGCCGCTGAGCCTGCGCGTCCGGAGCCTGTGCTCCGCAACGGGAGAGGCCACAACAGTGAGAGGCCCGCGTACCACAAAAAAAAAAAAAAAAAAAAAAAAAGAACTATTCATGGGAGATTTTGACTGCAGGATTATAGGATAGAATAGAGAATATAATGGAGAGTGATATACATATGCACTTTTAGATTTATGTTTGTTGATTCTGTGAATCTATAATGTGTTACTTTGTTATCCAAGATACTTTAATTGTATTTTATTCTCTCCAGGAACATATCAACCAAATCAACTTTGAACAATTCTATAGTGTTGCAATCAGAATAACACTGGGCCTAGGATTGTGAGGTGGGTATCATATCAATTATCAAAGCAAAAAGGGACTGCTTTTGGATAGGGAATAGACTTAATACATCACTAGAGAGAGAAGAACTAAAGGGGATTTTAACATTCAGCTTTAAAAAAAGAAGTTTTATAATTAGAAGTTTTGTTTTGTTTTAAAAATGAAATTACATGTGAAATATCAAGTTACTCATCCTTGGAAGATTTTAAAGAAATGATGAGCAAGAACTTTTTAGAATTTTGTGATAGAATTCTGTAATTTGGTAAAATAATTGATCTGGATGACATCTAAGTTTAGATGTCATCCTAACATTAGGATTCATATTTTATACTCTTTTACATTATACAAATAGATATGTTCTAAACATTCTTTCTACCAGATAAGAGACTTCCCATGTGTAATGATTTTTCAAAACACCATCTGCCTTAAGATTCTATTACTGTGTAGCCAATGATATACTGACATGGAAATTAGTATGCCACCTGGCTTATGTAGTTTTTGAATGAACCCTCCAGTTCTTTGTTATGAGGCAAACACAACGGTCCAGTTATGCTAGACAGCCACAGTCCATTATATTAGTAACTATGATATATATGGCTCTTACACTTCCTGCTTTCATTTAACAGAAGTAAACAAAACAAATATGACTCTTGTTCATGCACTGGATCAATAAAGTAGAAAGACCCACTTGTACATCAAGTACTATTACCATATTATTTGTTTTCCCCTTTAAATGTTTTAAATCATGCAAGGTATTATGTGAAATGGACTTAATGCTCTTTTGAGTTTATACAGTTTGAGATACTAATAATTATAATTTAATGCCCTGCTAGTAAGTTTAATAATTACAGTTTATTAAAAAAAAATTGTTCATGATATCAGACCAGATGTTTAAAATTGTTTTAAATAGTTTTAATATTTTTTGCAATATAAGTAGAATGGTCGTGATGAACTATATAATACATTTTAAGAATAATGCATATTGCAATAGGTGAAGAAAACAAAGCAGGTAATAGGACAGAGAGTGACAAATGGTGATGACACTAGGGGACCTAATTTGGATATTGTAGTCAAGAAAACATCCTTTATGGAGGTGACATTTGAGCTGAGACCTTACTAATGAGAGACATTTAAGATAAGACCTGAATGTTGAGAATGAATAAGTCATCTGAAAATCTTGTTGAATAACATTCTAAGTAGAGGTCAAGGGGAAATCAAATATCCTGATATTGAGAATAGTTTGGTGTACTTTTTTTAAGGATGAACAGATGCCCAGTGTACATGAAATATAGTAAAAGAAGGAAACGTAATAGGAGATAGTGTCTAAGATGAAAGGCCAGGTCATGTATATGGCCTTGTGACACCACAGTAAGTAGTTTGAATTTATCCTAATAGCAATGAGTGTGGAAAACCATTGGGATAATGGTTTCCCAATGGCTCCCCTAACCTGAGCCCTTGGGTACATGACTGACCCATCAATCAGAAAAAGTAACACAGGAAGAATAACAGGTATGAACATGAGCAGAAAATGAGTTGAACTTTGAATATATTGAGTTTGAAGTGCCGTTGAGGAATTAACTGGCGATCTCCTTAAAAAATCACATACTCTGTGGAAAGACTGTGAAGAGTCAGCAAGAGGGTGGTCACCTGCAAGCCAAGGAGAGAGGATCTCAGAGGGAATTAACCTTGCTGGCACCTTGATCTTGGATTTCCAACCTCCAACCTGTGAGAAAATAAATTGTAGCTGTTTACGCCCAACCCCTTTCCCCCCACCCCCAATCTGTGGTTCTCATTATGGGAGGGCTAGCAAATAATACAGTACCTTCCTTACTTGTATGATTCTTTAGACTATCATCTTTGGTCTCAGCCTATATTTTTCCCCACATATCTCCATCTTTTGGATTTTCTATTCTGCATGGTCTCAATTCTGATGTCCTAAATAGTGCACAGATGTCTGAACAATGTAAATTTCAAGTTTCCGATGTCATCCTGTAGTAATCATCCATAAATAGTTTAGACATTGACTTAGATGAAAGTAATAATACTGTCATGATAAAATCTGCCAACTGATATCATTAGATGCCACGATATAATGCATACAATGCATGACTGAAGGGGCATCGAAGAAAAGATCTGGCATCAAGCCAAATTTAATGAAGCAAGGTTAAATAACCATGGATATAAAACCTTGAATTTAAGTCTAAAAGCTAAATTTATAAAGTAGAGATGACATAGCTAAACACACCACATGAAATGCCAAAATCAAAGTCTCAACTATTTTAATTGACTGTTACTGAAATATGTATCAGTGCTGTTAAGTTTGCAATTAATGCTGATGTGAAGTTAAATGCAAGGGAAACAATTGTCCAATTTTTTCTAGGCCACTCATGCTGTATTTATATAATTCTAGCTGCCAGAACTTAAGGGAGATACTAACCAACCTGATTAGGTCCAGAAGACAGGAGCATGGATATTGAATAGACTCAGTATCATTGTCTACAAGGAGAGACTGGGGTCAGTGTGGGGGATTTTATACTGACGATGAAAAAAAAAAAAACTGGAGAGTTCTCATAATAGAGATCTTAAAATATTTATGAGGTTGTTATTGAGACTTTTTTTTTTTTCAGAATGGTCACAAAGCAAACACTTAGACCAAAGGAAAGAAGTTACAGTCATGGAATAAAATGGTGTATTTAAGAGTTTATTAAAAAAAATAAATTTGCTTAAATAATAATATGGTCTAATAAGTTAAGAAGTTCTGCCATTGACAGGGCTCAGATTTTGGCTGAGTAAACACTGTTGCTAACATCTTAAAGAATAGTAAAGCATCTACTGGGGATTTTAAAATTAGGCTCCATGATCCTTGGGTGTTTTTCTGGAGTTGTTTAATGAACCACACACCATAGCAGAGGCAAGATGAAAGGGGCTAAGTAGCTGGAGGCCTGCAATTTTGTCTTATTGCAAACATAAAAGGCTTGCTTTTATATGTATCACGTGCCAGCCTTCTGACTATGACTCTTTCCTATCTTCTCTTCCTCAGAATTCACTCACTGATATCAGGATCCAGGCAATAAAACAGAAGCTACCACTCTAGATACTAGAAGCAGAAAAGAATGGGACTTAAGTTGCAAAATTGTTGGAAGGACTGAAATACGTGAGGAGCGAAGGTAGTGTTATCTGGAAGTCAGTAACTTTAGGAAACTGCCACTGCCCTGAAGAAGCAGGCACTTCCCTGATACAGTTGCCACAGGAACCCAAGTTTATGTTCTATCCTTTCAAAAGCTCCACTGCTTCCTGTTTTTCTTGACAGCACTTGGGGCTTCATACTGGCAATACGTCCCCAAACTTCAATGGCAAGGAAGCCTGGGAAATGCAATTTCTGGGGTTACGGCACGAGCATTACAGAGGGCAGGAATATGCTAAAGTGCCAGAAAATCTCAACTGATGACATAATCTCATCTACTATGGAGAAAATAGAAGTAATCAGGCAGGAACCACTTCATGTGCCTACCAAAAATGCATCAACCTCTGCACATCCTTATTCATATCTATACTTCCCTTCCTTTTACAATGCATAGTCATAACTATACATTTTAGGTTAACCCTTCCTCTGCTTCTTTAGAGATCAGCCTTGTCCCCCTTCTTTTCCAGAATGTTCCTCCCTTAATTATCCCCAGTATCAATATTTCAAGACCTCTCTACTGGATTATTCACATAGGAGTACAACATACCTTAGAATATCCTATATTAACAATACTCCTTGGCACTGTATCCTCTCTCTGCCTACAACAATACCCCTTTGTACCTATGTATTTTTAAAAAGTTCTTGAAAAGTTTGATTCTAGAAACTATATCCATGTCCTCATTTCACAACCTCTCCTCAATCTCATCAGTCTTCCATTCCTTCAACTCCATCAAAATCAAAGAACTCTGTATTTCCAGATTTGAAATTAAATGGTTTTTATTATTTATCTACTATATATACACATTAGAAACAGTGACCCTTTTATATTTAAGTCTTTACACTCCTGGTTTCCTTCACACCATATTCACCGTTTTGTCTGCCATCTCCCTTGTACTCCTACCTCATATTTTGTGTTATATCTCTTTCTTGACTCTTGTTTGTTTGTTTGCTTTGCTTTGTTTATTTATTTACTTATTTATTGCTTTTATAATCATAAAATCAAACTCTATATGACTTCTAGTTTGACTTATTTCACTTAACATTATACTCTCTTATAATCTTGCCATGTAGTTGTAAATGGCAAAATTTCATCTTTTATGGCTGAGGGGAATTTCTTTATATCTATGTACCATATCTTCTTTTTTAAATAAATTTATCTATTTTATATTTATTTATTTTTGGCTGTGTTGGGTCTTCGTTGCTGCACACAGGCTTTCTCTAGTTGCAGCGAGCGGGGTCTACTCTACGTTGCGGTATGCAGGTTTCTCACTGCAGTGGCTTCTCTTGTTGCAGAGCACAGGCTCTAGGAGCGTGGGATTTAGTAACTGTGGCATGTGGGCTCAGTAGTTGTGCCTCATGGTCTCTAGAGCACAGGCTCAGTAGTTGTGGTACATGGTCTAAGTTGCTCCACGGCATGTGGGATCTTCCCGAGCCAGGGATCGAACCCGTGTCCCCTGCATTGGCAGGTGGATTCTTCCCTGAGCCACCAGGGAAGTCCCTCTTTCTTGACTCTTAAATGTTGTAACTTCCATTCTGCTCCCTTGTATTTTCTATCTTAGTATAATATTGAGATTTGTCCATCTAGTCCCCCATAACCCAATATAACTATCACAAAATATATCTAATGCTGATGTTTTTAGATCTACAGATAAATAACGAATTAATTATGGAACTTTTCCACTAGGACATAAAGTTGCCTCCCTTGACATTGTTAAAAGAGAAAACTTGGTTTCTCCCACATTTTTACCTTCTTCGTACTAAATGTACTAAATATACTAAAAGGGGTTCTATTCCTATATCCACTAAATTGCTCATGTCAAAACCAGAGAAGTTATCTTTTGTTCACTTATACTTCTCATCCCTATTTTGTTCCATCAACAAAATCTATTGCATCTATTTCTTTAAAAAAAAAATCCTAGAATCAGTTCAGTTTTGTCCATCTCCACTACCATCCATATAAATCCACACCACCTTCAACACTGGCTTTGAAAATTACAGTAGCTTTCTAACTTGTCTCCCAGCTTCTACTCTTTGTACCTACAATCTTTTCTCCACCTAACCCCTCACAACTCTGCACAGCAGCCAGAGTAATTTACTTCAAACAAATCATACTATTTCACTTACTTATTTTAAATAATTCAGGGGTCTTCCATTTTAATTGAAATAAAACTCAGTCTACTATCCAATTTACAAAGTGTTAACATGAACTGACTTTCATCTATCTGACTAACATGTTCTAAAGCTACTCTCCCACCTGCCTGATAATTCCAGGGAACAGACCTGCTTCCTGTTTCTTGAATATGTCAAACTAATTTTTAGCTCCAGAGCCTTTTCTTTAGCTAGTCCCTCTACCTGAAACGTGTTCTAACATATTGAGATCTCCTTTTTTTGTGTGCTGGGGAAGCATCTCTGAAACCCAACCTAAAGTAACTTGTTTTCCTACAAATTTCTGACTTTCTGTTTAGTATTTAATGCTGACTAATTATGTATTGTGCTTGTTCAATTTTCCTTTGTACTGAAATTTATACTTGTTAAGGGCAAACACATCACTCATCTTGGTGACTGTTGGATAGTCAGTGTTTCAAAAAGAGCCCAGTACTTTCAATGGGCTCAAAAATATCTGTTAACTGAATGAGTTTTAAGAGATTGAAGAATTAATTGTGCATTTAAAATTATTATTCAGAATATAAAATTTAAATGTAGCATTCTCATTGCTTTTATTTAGATATTGGTAAGCTTTTTGTGTCTATTTCCAGCTAGTGAATATTTTAGGCATTGAGGACCATATGATTTTTGTTGCAACTTTTTAATTTCAGCTTGACAGCACAAAAGTAGCCCTAGACAATATGCAAATGGCTGGACATAGATGGGTTCCAATAAGACTTTATTTCTGAATACAGTCCACAGGCTAGATTTTGCCCATGAGCTGTAGTTTGCCAATCTCTGATTAAGACTTAAGATTTGCAACTAAATTTTATGCAAAATTACATAAGATTTACTAATTTGGGGGGAAAGGATACAAAATTCTGTCTTTTTATCTTGTGTTTTTCAGAAAAAATTTTTTCATTCTTCTTATTTTATCTATCCTGTACAGCTACTCCTCCAGTTTTTTACCTCATCTTGTCTTCTATTTTTGTGTGTATTTTCACTTTTGTCCATCCTGATATTTTTATTTATATTCTCACCCTCTCAAGGTACATACTACCTGCTTTTCTGAAAGGAGATTTCTTACTTTTGTTGGATACTTACATTCTTATGTGAAAAGGAAATGTTTAGTTTCTTGCCAAAGTTCTAACTATGGATGAATTCAGCCATCTCATTTTTCAATAGCTGAACCAAGCAGCTAAATAAAGTTGGGAAGAATAATACTATTTCCTGAACATTTGAGTTCATAATAGTGAATGGTGATTAATTATTGGAGTATCATTATTTCTAATCAGTTTTACTATTTCTTTTGCCAGCTTTTCTTTCCATTCTCCTGAATAACAATATCAATTTTTTCAGCTTTCTTGCATATCTCATCTTCCCTTATTCCCACTCTTGTCAGAGGACTTTTGTTTTCATCATAGACAAAATAGAAGTCACAAGTGGGGATTTTCTAGACTTTTCAGCATCAAATTTAAAGTCACTTTCAATTTGTGATCTTCCACTATCCTGATGCAATTAGACAAAAAAAGTTCCCTCAAAGTCTAGATGCTTTACCTGTTGTTCTGATTTTATTCCTTAATCTCCCAAACCTTGTACTGTTGATTATTTTCTATATTTTATCATCAACATTTTCCTTTCCAATGGATCTTTTCACTTCATTTCCTATGTTCTAGTTTATCACGTCAATAAATAAATAATAAAAGTGGTAAATAATATATTAACAATATCTTGATAATAAATAAAAATTCTAATAATTGATACATAAATAATCACTCAATTCTGCACATTCTTCCATCCACTGCACACAGCTCTATTCCTTTCTCTCATCTTTAATTTAGAGTTGACTTTCTCGAAAGGGTTTTCCAAACTCCTAATAAAACTTTCTCTTCTTTAATTAACTTCTCAACATATTCCAATTTGGCTTTGTTAACAATGGCATCCATGTTGATGTATTCAAATAATAGATTTCAGTTGAAAGACTGTATTTTCCTGAAATCACTTGGATCTTTCTATTCTTATAAGCTTTTCCCAAGCCCCATTTACCCCAGGTGAAAAAAAACTACTCTAGCCCAAGTTAAAGCAAGGTTACTAGAAATAAAAACCTGTACCTTTCTCAAGAAACCTGTAGGGGTCATTTTGTTTTTACTCACACCAACAGGTGTTTTATTTTGCTGAAAGCTTGCATGTCAGAATGTTTAAAGCTTTGCAGTTTATTTTCCCAGAATCACTCCTACTTGTCTTTAACATGGCTCCATCTGCAAATGCCCTACAAATCACCTTCCCCGTTTAATCTCTTTGAAGTAGTTTCTTCGTAGGCTGTCATCCCTGCTGTGCATCAGTTTATAAAGAGAAAACTCTATTCTTTCAGATCTCCTTGTTTATTTCAACACAGGCTCAATTATTTATTTATTTTATTTGTTTGGTTTCTTCACATCATTGGACACAACTAGATACACTTCTCTTGAAGCATTTCCTTATGGAAGAACAAAATATCACACTTTTCTATTTTCCTTACCTCTCTGGCTACATTTTTCATCTCTACTTCTAGTTTTATCACTTTTACCTAATCCTTATATTTTAAGTTCCTCTGGGTTTGGCTTTAAAATTGCTATATTGTAGTTTTAGTCATTCTTCTTAAAATACCCTCATCCATTTTCATAACTTCAAGTACAAAAATACATCTCAATGAATCAAAAAAAAAGTATATTCTGAACACAGTCATTGACATTGAGCATCAGAATCATATAGCTATTTTTTTCACTGATCCTTTCTATTTGCCAAACATATCACAGAAATTCCAAAATTGACCTCATAATGAACTCATATTCCCCTGCAACTAGTTTCCCCTCCAATTAACCTATCTTAATAAATAAACTGGCTCCCACAGATTTTGTTAGCAACAAGTATGACCTCTGCCTCTCTCTCTGTCCAATCTGTGAGCTTCATTTCTGTCCTTTCACTATTCTTTACCTCAACTGCAACTACTCTGGACCTATCTACCATCACATCTATCCAAGTGTAAAACAAGATGTTTTTCGCTGGTCTCCTTGTAGTCTCTCTGATTCCTCTCACACCAATCTTCATAAATCTCCCTCTCTTAAAATCCCCACAGTGCTTCCTTGTCTGCCTTATTTATGCTGAATTTCCCACACTAAACACAGGTCTTGGTACATAGAAGGCACTCAATGAATTATTAAAATCATTCTTAAACTCAATGAATAAAGACTGAATGGATTTATGAGTTCTTGACAGTGTAGAGAAATTTTTGATATCTGGATGCTGATGAGGGAGATGCAATCAATGAACCAGTGGGTAAAGTTCTCAGTGATCAGAATCTGTACTCTTTACAAGAAACACTTTTGCATTCATTAAAAAAAAAAATCTTTGAGAGTAGAAAACTATATATATGACAGAAAGAACTTTTGTTATAGATGTCATCCATTACCTGCATGAATAGAGTATTAAAAAAAAAAAACACTGAGAATCATGATAAGACTTGTTAAAGACTTTAGATTCCATCCAAAAAGAAAATCTTCTTAAGTAGAAAAAAACACAAAAGACAATGTATTCTCGTTGCTCAGATCTAATATCAATTATTTATATGGGAAAGAATTCTAACAGTTGTATTATGTTGACCCCATCCAGTTTCAATATTTATGTGTAGTATGATAGTGCTATATATGCTCATGCCATTAGATTCATATTTTAAATTTTTGCAAACCCTTAAGTAAAAACAAAGGAAGAGTCAGCATATAAAGCTGACTTAAGTGCTTTGTGGTTACACACTCAAGCCATCTGGTTCCCATTGAATTAAACCCACTTTTCTTTGGCCAAGTGAGGTATTGCCAGACACATGATAAGTGAGTAGCAGAAGATTAGTGTCCTGAATTTAATGCTGATCAAAATATACTTGCTATTTTCAAAACTCTACATTTCTTCAGCAGCTCCTGTTGAAAAGCCAAAATCTCTAAGCAGAGAAGGGGCTCACAAATCTTTCAATTCATATCAGACAGAATGAAACCTTGTCCTGCCACAAGGGAGCACTTTGCTTGTTCTGTGAATGACATTGTAACACTTATTCTCTGCATTAACCATTAATGAATTCCCTGTACTATAAGTGAGATTATGCATTAGTTGAATACCAAGTTGTTCTCATGCATAAAACTAGGATATGGTGAGTAGGAAAAGTAGTTTTTACTGTGAATGCACTGAGCCACTTAACTGGCTGTCAAGTGTTGAGGACACCTGACAGCCAGTTCAACAAAATCATTTCCCAGCTTCCCCTGGGAAGTTCAGAACATTCCTTTGGAAATGAAAATGTTTTTCTTCCCACTCCTACTGCCTTTCTTTGAAGCCCACATACAAGCCATTATTCAAAGGATGAATAATCCTGAAATTTCTCCTGGGAGTATCATCCTGATGCATACTGAATATAATGCAAGACAGAAGACAGAATGAGATAGCTTTTTGTAAATAGCTGTAGTTTAAAAAAAAGAAAAGTTAAAATTAAAAAAACAGTTTTTCCTCAAATTATGTGTCTGTGTTTACTTCACCATTAGACTGCCAATTTTTAAAAGACATTTGTGTCTGCTAGATTAATCTTTAACTATATTTTATAAACATAATAGCCTGTAACACACTTCATCCTTACATTTTCACCATTCCATACAATTAAGCTATTTCATGAGGCTTCATAGAGTATATAGAAAATACTTGAAATTTACTGAACAGGGAGGGACAGGGACTGTGTTCAGAAGAAGGAAAAGGATGTTGTCAAACCAAATCTAAAATAAGTTAAATAAAAAAAATGATTTTTAGCAATTCAAACCTCATGTGAATTAGAAGAAAACAGGGGAAATCTACCAATACTCAATCATTAACTTGACTAATAGATTTTTCTGAATTTGTGTACTTTCTACAGTAAAATATGAGAAAAGGAAAAGTTCTCTAATATATTTAGAAATAAGTAAAGATTGCACTCTGTAGAAGCAATAACAGCTAATATTAAATTTCTTTCTTTATTAAAAATATTGAAAATATCAAAAAGTTTTTTCACAAATAACTCTTTCAGGTTTTTGCTTATCTCATTTAAAATTGGCCCTACACCTCATTCCCAATCTCTTTCCTTCTCTCCTGTTTCATTTTTTTATCACAATTATGCTAATGTGTCATACCATATTTTACTTAATTTTTGTTGCTTATTGGCTGTACCTTCAGGCACTCAAAAAATATACAGGTTCTGAATTCAGAGAAAGATGACAGTGAAATTTGGAATAGTAAGGAGGAGGATATAGATAAATTGGGATGTAAATTGTGCTTCCAAGGCAGGTTAGGTTTCAAAAACACAATGAATTGATTTATAGTAAGTTTTTTATTTCTCTTTTTATGGCAAATGTATGATTTACTTGGTAGACTTTTACAGTTCCCTCACAACATTTATGGCTTTGGAAGGCAGTATGGCTAATGGAAATGGTGATAACCTGAGTATCAATGGTTCAGGATTTTATACACACAGAGAATAGTAATTATTTTTGTTATTTTGGGCAAGTTATTTTATTGCCCCATCTCTAGAATAAGTGATTTAGACCTGCTGATCTTTACTATATCCTTAGATTTCTTTGATTATTTATTACTTCATTTCATTTTTTCATCCATTTTCTCCTTCAACAAATATTTAGTAAATGTATGCTGTCTGTCAAGGACATAGGAGTAGAGTAGTGAATAACACAGACAAAATTCTGATCTATATTCAAGGGGAAGAATAATTTATATTATAAATAAATACATGAGAAAATAAAGCAGAACAAGAGATAGGGTGTGTGGAGATTACTTTAGCGTGGATCATATCAGAAAACTAATCTAAGGAGGTAACCTTTGATCTGAAACCAGAATAATGAGGTAGCCATTCACATGAAGATTTCAGAAAAGAACATTTCTGGTTGAAACACAACAAATTCTAAATCCCTGGGACAGGAATAAGCTTAAGGTTATTCAAAGAACACAAAGAAAATCTACATGGCTGATGCAGAGTGTAAAAAAACAAAAAACCCCACAAACAAACAAACAAACAAACAAAAAAAACAGAAACCTCAATTAAATAGGGTCAGTAGACCAGAAGAGGGAGCTCTCATGCTCTGCAAAGATAGCAGAGCCCAACAGAGAGAAAGACTCCTCTTCTTTTGGCAACAACTCAGCCAACCACCGCCCCCCCCAACTTCCTTTTCTCCTCTATAAAAGAGTTCTCCTTCCCTCGCTGTGTGGGGACTTGAACATGGCTCATCATGGTTGCAGATACTGAATTGCAATTCTCTGCTGATCTTAAATAAATTCATTTTTGCTAGAGAAATAACTGACAGTCTATTTGTTTTAGGTCAACAGAGTATGTTGGTGGTAGTAGGAAACGTAGACAGGGCTAGATTATGTGGGGCTTTGTACCCTAGAATAAGAGTTTGAGATTTATTTTAAATGTGAAGGGAAACCATTGGACATGCTTTAATGGATGGAGGATCACTTTTGATATCCAAGGAGTGAGGTGAGACTAGAAGTAGAGAGGTGAGTTATGAGGCTGTTGAAGTAGAATTTGGACTAGGGAGGTAACAGTGAAGAGAGGGGAGTGATCCAATTTATAATATATTCTACACATAGAGTCCATGGAATTACCTATTTGATTACATGTGAAGTGTAATGGAAAGAGAGGATTTAAGAACAACTATGAGTGTGACTTTCTGGATAGTGATTTTAGTTATGAGATTAGGAAAGAAGCGGTTGTGAGGGCATTTGAAAGTCACTGACATTGTTTCATACTGACATTGTTTAATTGCTAACTAGCAAAGGGAAGATACTAGAATAAGTTGGAATGACCATTACATTTTCATCATTATTGGACAGTTAAATATGACATTTCTTGCCATAGTCATTTTAATTATTTTTTTTTTTCATTTTCTTTTATTTCTTTTTCTTCCCTTTCTTTGTTTTGTTTTGTTTTGTGGTACGTATTACAAAAAAAAAAAAAAAAGATATTTGTGATTTTAAAAATCTGGAATATTGGCCCTGCCCTGAGAGGTTTTTTTTTTTTTTTTTTTTTTTTTTTTTGATACACACCTCTCATCTTGTGGACTGGCTAGCAGGTCCAAAAAACAGAGGCTTCCCTGGGAAACTAATTTTGTCTGATGTTGTAAGAGAAAATAAACCCAATCTGGAGGTAAATGCCTCTGTCTGGGGGGTACTATGTTAAGGATATGAATTCCAGACCAAAGTCCTCTTTTTGACCCAAAGCAACAGCCAAAAGTAACAAGATATATCCTAGTGCTGATGAGCACACATTCTTAAGGTTACTTTGATATGTGTACTTGCCAAGAATCCCAGTTGACACATTCTTGAGATCAAGCCTAATTTTTCTTTGTTTCAAATAAGTAATGTCTCATTTTTTTATAGGAAACAAGGAAACCCAGTGACTTGGCAAAGAGATGCTTTGCATAAGATTCAGATTTTACACATTATTCAGAATTTACAAGATTAGTTTAATTCTTATGCATGTAAGAATTGTTGCTTGCTGTTATTTTGTGGGAAGATGGGAGGCCAGAAGGAGAAACACCTGCTTTAAACGATGGAGGTGCTAATGTTCTATTCATACACTCTATGGAGAAAAACAATCTTAGCAATTATGAGATGTAATTATAACTTGATAACATCATTTGAAGTAGGATCCACAGGCAGGCCCATCTCTATTACTAATTAATAATAATTCATACTTATATAACATTTAATATTTTTTCAAGGAATTTGACATGAGTTCTACATATACTAACTCATTTAATCCTCACAATAACCATATGAGTTAGGCTTTATGATTACTCTCATTTTAGAGAAGAAACTGAGACACAGAGAGGTTAAATAACCTGTGTACATTTGGTTATAAGGTTATTAAGTGTTAAAATTGTGATTAAAATCCAGCCTATCTGACTCTTCACCATTAGGAAATTTAGAAACATTAAACCACAAGTTGGCACAAGTTTGGAGACAATTTCTTCCAGAAACCATATATGCATGTTATATTCCACTTGTAGAAAGAACAGAAATAACTTTCTAAGATATGTGCACAGAGTCATTAGCATGACTGTTTTTAACAATTGATTATTTTCATTTTATTTATTCAGTTAATGAATTTCTATTGAAAATCTTTGTTGTAGGCTTTTGGGATTCATTAGTGAACAGGAAGATTCTCACCCTCATTGAGTTTACTTCTTCAGAGAAGGAATTGTTGAGGGGCAAGATTTGCTTATTTCCATCTTTCACTGAAGAGATAGGGAATAAATATCATTGACCGTACACTGGGTGCCAGATGGATCCAGACCTGTAAAGAGAGATTTAGCTAAATATGTCTCGGGACACTAAGGCATAGTCCATTTCATAGGCTCTGGCATACCACCCCCTTACAAGCCAGCAATGACTGTTCCTTAGTGTCTGCAGGGGTGAATTAAAGTTTCAACACACTGCAAGTAGGAGGCCATTCCCTAATTAAATATTGATACTGTTTTTTGGGAAAGGATTTTTGTTATTGTTTTACTTCCACTAACGTTTTGCGGTGTCTATAGGACATTAAATGAGCTAAGAATTTCTGCAATTTTTGGTTGGTTGTGCTTCAGAGGGAAAAATAATTCATGACATTCTGAGACTTATTAGGAATAATGAAAGCTACATTTTGGCACCTCTCTGAACTCCTACCATTTTGGGTAAGCAGTACAAATAGTATGCTGAACGGTGTTATTTCATCTTCAGCCACTGAGAAAATGGTATTCTGTGTTGCTCACTTAGAGAGGATACTGGGATATCAAATAATCAGACAACCTTTGTTTCTGGAATATCTTCCTTCAGGTTTTACACAAGGAGAGATTTATTGTGCAGATTGGATAGTGGGTTCACATAATGTTTTGCTGTTGTTTTGAAGTGATAACTTTTTAATGTGCTGGTTATTTGTCTTGTTTGGATGAGGGTGCTTATTTATGAATGCTTACCAAAGACTAGATAGAGAAGGATTTATGTTTGAGACAAATCAATAAAAATACACATGCATAAATAAGTGAGGCACACCTGTAAAACACTTTTGCTATAACCTAGTTAAGATGTTTGTTTCATTGCTTTAAAAATATTTTCAAACCATTTATGATCATTAGAATTTTACATCTGAGTCTGCAGGTTTCTATACTGCAGCCTGGTTGAGAAGGATGGTGTGAGTTCTTAGCAGCACAAACTCGGGCATCTCAAAGAGCCATTTTTAGACCTCTTCTCATCTCTATTTTTATTAGTAACCTTGCAGCTCAGTTTGAGATCTCCTCTGTGTAAATTGACAGTGTGCCAATGCTGTGGTGTGAAATTGCAGTATGCAACTTTGCCCCAAGGAATTTAGCAGCCTGGAGTTGAACTTTGATAAAAATGAATGGATTATTTCTCCCCATCAAGAAAATCTGAATGGCCTGGTGTGCAAGACATTAGATGGTGAGTCAGAAGTCATAGCCTCATCACTTACTTGCTGTGTGACCTTGGGCAAATCAATTAACCTCTCTGAGCCTCAGGTTCTCCATCTTTATAATGATACCATTATATCTACCTTAAAACAAATGTGGAAGGATTAATGAGGAAATGTCCACAAAATACATTAAGCTCCACAGAAGAGAGGTGCTCCATAATTACAAACCATTTTTACTGCTGAATTTAAAAGAGTAAAATGGAACCATTATTTTGTCTTCAACTGTAGGAGTTATTTCAACTGAAACAGTGTTAGAGAGAAACTTAAAGCTGAATGGCTTATTTAAAATGCTTGAATTTTTGAAAGATTTCTCTTAATTATGCAAAATATCAAATTTTCAATATAATAAGATCTAAGGATTAAGACAATTTTGTACATTGGCAGAATACAAATCACTAAATCTTGAGCTCCAGATGGCTTCATATTTATTCCACTGCATAGATAGTACTGAGCCTAATTCGTCTCAAAGAGATCATTATCCAGTTGATTTTTATAGCCTTAAGAGAGAGTGTTTCTCAGACCTCCCCTACTAACATGCTCTAATTTTCAGTAAAACAGCATTTCACATTTATCTAGAGTTCTTGCTCAATTTAACTGTATTTTTTTTTTCATTCTCAGTGGAAAAGAGAATGGTCAACTTTTATATGCCAAAGGAGAATTATTAAGTGATATTTTTGTCTCAATGCTTAATATATATAATTTTCCATAATTCTTCAGAGGTTCATCTCTTACAATATTGTTATCTCTTTCAACTCTTAACCTCATTCAGTTTTTCACAGTACTTTACTACTGCAAGGTCCAAGCTATGATGAAATATAACTTCTACAAGTTTTGCCATCAACTGGTTGTTTGAGATCTTTGTAACTCACTGAATCTTCCAGTTGGCTAGTTTATTTTTTGGCAGTCTGGAAAAGTAAGTCTAAATCACAAGACTTGATTCCAGCACTCACATTATATATTGCTATATATTCTTGGTTATTTTACCACTAGTTTATTGAACATCAGTCAGCTATGCCAGACCTTTTATATGATTTGACATACTTTACTCATTTCAACAACCCTGTTAAATATAATTACTTTTTAAAAATTAATTATTTTATTTTATTTATTTATTTTTGGCTGCCTTGGGTCTTTGTTGTTGCGTGTGTGCTTTCTCTAGTTGTGGCGAACAGGGGTTACTCTGCCTTGCAGTGCACAGGCTTCTCATTGTGGTAGTTTCTCTTGCTGTGGAACACAGGCTCTAAGCGTGAGGGTTTCAGTAGTTGTGGCTTGCAGGCTCAGTAGTTGTGGTGCATGGGCTTAGTTGCTCTGCAGCATCTGGGATCTTCCCAGACCAGGGCTCAAACCTGTGTCCCCTGTATTGGCAGGCAGATCCTTAACCACTGAACCACCAGGGAAGTCCCATAATATTTTATTTTTTTATTAATAAGGAAACTGAATGCAAACAGGAAGTGCCATGTTGCTTATAGTTAAGTTCCTGATCATTAAAGTAAGAAAGATGTGGTACTGAATCCAATTAACTTGGTTCCCGAGGTTTTCTTTTGTCTATATAGCCTTATAATACTTAGTTCAAAGTTTTAATGAAGACTAAGTGAAATAACATGTAGTAATGATGCCAAAAACTTGACCTTTGTGCACCAGTGCCTAATCAAACCTCAGAGACAGAGTTTTGGGTGAAGAAGAAAATAATAGATTTATTGCTTTGCCAGGCAAAGGGGGACGCAGTAGGCTTGTGACTTCTTGAGGTTATCAAGCTGTGACCTTCTCTCTGGAACATCTTCCTTTTGGTGAGGTTGTAGTTCTGCAGAGAGCTTAAAGATATTGTTATGTGTATCCCTTGAGGCAGAACCAGAACCCTGCCCCAAGGTTGCACTATTGTTTCTTGACTGTTCCTCCCTTGTATCTGCATCCCCTCCCTTCCCTGATTAGCAACTGTTCAAATCTGTCCTTTGGAACTCAGGAAATGTCATGGACACTGGGGTCTATTCCTTCCCAATAAGAAAGAGGGGACACAGAAAGGCTTCCATGCCCAGGAGCCCCACAGTGTCCTGTTTGGTTTCAGTAATGCTTAACATAATGCCTGGTATGTTAGACACCTGGTAATTGGTAGCTTACTGGTTTTGATTGTGATTCGACTTGTGGTTAATGTTACTGATTTATTATCCCAGGGAACATATATAGAAGGTAGGGCCATAATTTTGATGCAAATTTGTCCAAAGCCCAAATCCAGTCACTATTCAAAGGGTCTATAGCTAGGTTTTAAGGTGTCAACAATGAAAATCTTGTTAGAAATAACAGGTAATTTTTCAGTTTCTTCTTGCTTCCCTTCAAAGTAGCTGAAACTACATAGACCAGTTATTGGATGAAGTTCCTGTAGAAATTTGTGTTATTTATTATACATAAATATGCATATGTACATATATATGTATATATATTACTCAAAAGAAATTTACATATATATATATATATATATATATATATATATATATATATATATACACTTCAAAAGTTTTGTATGATTACTCAACAGCTGGTTGATAAAATATCTAAAGCTCATGACAATAAATAAGTTAAATAATGAATTAATTCATTTCTTTCTTCATCTGCATAGTAGTAAATCAATGGTTTGTTCCCACTAATGCTGTGAGAAGTTTTGTGGCAGGAATTCTTTTTACTTTGAATCTCCAATGACTTATATGAATTCTGACCCTTAAGAGGTATTCCATGAATTTTGAACAAAACTGAATTTTCTTGAGGAGCATATAGCCAAGTAGGAGAGTAAGGTATGCACCAATATGACTCTGATAAAATATAAAACTGTTATGGTTGCCATAAAGAGATGGAGGAAATTACTTCAAGAATTCAGCAGTGGGGCCTCCCTGGTGGCGCAGTGGTTGAGAGTCCGCCTGCCGATGCAGGGGATACGGGTTCGTGCCCCGGTCTGGGAGGATCCCATATGCCGCGGAGCGGCTGGGCCCGTGAGCCATGGCTGCTGAGCCTGCGCGTCCGGAGCCTGTGCTCCGCAACGGGAGAGGCCACAACAGTGAGAGGCCCGCATACCACAAAAAAAAAAAAAAAAAAAAAAAAAAAAAAAAAGAATTCAGCAGTGGAGGAGATATCTTCCAGAATATAGAAATAACATTTTCTGCAGGAAAAAAATTAAGCAGGGCATTGAAGGAAAAGCAGGACTCAGAAATGGAGACAGGAAGAAATGCTTGTGCAGGCAAAGAGAATGTGCAGTAAGAAAATAATTTTATTAGTTTTTTCCTCTGTGCCAGGCACTATGCTTTTTTCCACATTTCTACATTCTTCCACTTCTATGAAGTCAGTATCATTTTACAAAGGAGGAAAATGGGATTCAGAATGTTTAGGACACTTGACTAGTAATAATAAAACTGCATTTGTCAGGGGTCTGTTTGACCATCCAAACCTGTCTCTTAGATTCAGAGAGACTGGGGATTGGGTGGTAAGGCACTGAGAATCAAAGAACAGTTCAATTTAACATGAGAAAGTTGTTCTGGGTCTCTTTACTCTTATCTCCATTCATAAAGGGCCAGAGTAGGAGTGACTCAACCTCCAGATAACATAAAGTCAGATTACCTTGGTTTGCATCCTATGAATCATAGTGTGATCATGGGTTTCTTGCTACCTCTCCTTGCCTTATATTTTCTCTGCAAAAAAATTGATAATTGTATTTAAAGTCGGAGAGATCCTGGCTTAATTCCTGATAACAATTAGAGGTGAGTGGCTCTGGACAATTTTTAAAACTTTCTAAACTTCAGTTTCTATATTTGTGTAGTTAAGATAGTTCTATCTGTCTTTTATTATTTTCTGAAGGTTAGAAATATTAGTATATTGTAAAACTTAATGAACTTTCTGTCAAGCAGGGACAATATTTATTTTTAGAAATATTTTCAGGATTAAAATAGATAAGGTAAATGATGAGAGTATTTTGTAACATAAGCATTTGGATGCTGAGAAAAAAGTATCACTACTACAAAAAAAGCATACATAATATATATGCAGAATACTTATATGTCAAAAGCCTTCACACACTGCCTGGTGCATAGTAACTACTTGATAAATATTAACTTACAGGCCATGCAGCTCTATATTAATGCTAGAAATAAGAGGATATTTTATGTTTGGATAATCAATTTTAAATATAATATGTATATAAAATAAATTCATGGTTTCTCATGGAGTATACAGAAAAAAAGAAACCACATAAATCTACCACACAGACATGTTGTAGTATAGCTGACACACATGTATACACATATGTGCAGAAACACACATATACAACTTTTTTCATATTTTTGTCTACTGATTTTATTGAATTTTATACCTAACATTTGATAATACTTATTTCTCTTGACAATAAATTTTTATACATATTACCATAATTTAATTAAGTGATCATCTATTCTTGAGCATTTGAATTATTTTTAATTTTTTCTATTACATATAATGAGTTCATATATAAACCTTTGATTTTTTCCCCAATTGTTTGCTTTTTAGGAAAAAGTTTCCATTTCCAAAAGTGAAACTGCTAGACTAGTAGATATGTATGTTTTTCAAGACTTTTCATACATCTTTTTAACTGTTTTTCAGGAATACTGTCCTGTCTCATTAGTTTGCATTATTCCTCTTTTCTGTGCTATTTGGAATAGCCCTTCTGTTTTCTTCCTTTTGTTCTTTTCCTTACTGGCAACTACTCTGGAATCTAATATAAAATTTTTCTACTGAATGTCAAAGCTCTGAAGATCATTCAAACAATTTTCTGTATATTATAAGAGCCTTGTCATTTATTAGAGCAGGAAAAATGGTTTTATTTTTATTTACTTATATCTTATTCTTTATTTTCATGATATCATACATTTCAAGGTATGAGGAAAGTTTCTCTGAAGTTGAGAGATTTAAATCCAACTTTCTATATCCAAAGGTGATTTAATATGCCAAATTTAGCAAAGTACACCCATTGATTTATATCCACTTTTATTGAGCTTAGGCTGAAAATATTTCTTCACTAACATGCTTATCAATATTAGTGTCAAAAACCTAAAGTTACTATAGAAAGAGTGTTTTGGAAGCTGGAACTACTGAAACCTTTAAATCTCTTGAAGCAATAACTTAAATTTAGTCTTTTGGGATACAATTATTTTGTGTGCTGTGTCACTTTTCTAAAACCAGCTACTTTTATCTATAGCTCTCCAAAATTAACTTTGCATTAGGAGCTAAGAAAAAATAATAAGAATAACACATCTATCAGTTTATTGAAAATAAAATTATAGGAAGTGACATCATTAATATGTATTCATCTTTTCCAAAAGAATGGATTTGTATTTATCATTTTAGTAACTAGTTGCTTATGACCTCTATGTGCTAAAATAATCAAGGGTAACATGAAGGTATGTAATGATGCTGTAGACTGAAGATTTATGTACCCCATAATTTCATTAGATGAAACCTCATCCCCAATGTGATGGTATTAGAGGCAAGGTTCTTGGGAGGTGATTAGGTCATGAGTCCTCATGAATGGTATTAGTATCCTTATGTAACAGACCCCAGAGTGCTCCCTCGATCCTTCTGTCATGTGAGGATGCAGTGAGAACATGGCCATTTATGAACCAGGAAGCAGGCTTTCACCAGACCTCAAATCTACTGGTGTCTTGACCTTGAAATTCACAGCCTCCTGAATTGTGAGAAATAAATTTATTTTGTTTATAAGGCACCCAGTCTATGATATTTTATTATAGCAGACTGAATGGAATAAGTCAAATGATAATTTTACATGTTGGGGGCAAGATTAACCTTTATATAATTTAGCATGTTTAGGAAATTAGAATTGGATACTAATTCTAATTAGAATTGGATACTAAGATGAGCTCCTAGAATATACTGGGGCATTTCTAGTTTGTAGTAATGATTTTGAGTTAACATTTCTGTTTTAGTCATAAGCACTCAGTGTTAAATAATTTGGGGGCTTCTTTCATTTTGTTTTCAATGAAATTCTGTCATGTCAGAAACCTTTCTGTCATGTCAGAAACCTTTCTTATAAGATTTTGACTTCATTATTAACTTACCTTTTGAGAGATAAAGTATTGCCTAAGAAAACCCATCATTCCTAAAGTAAGATACATAATTATTCTGCAGAAGATAACTGTCTCCTAAAAATAGAATAACTTGATGGTATATGTGGGTATGAAAATTTAGGACAATGGGCAGGTTCATGGAGGAGAGGGTTTATCAAATACAACCCAAATCAAACTACTTGAGAATGCTGTGAAATTGTGCAGAGCTTTATTTTCCCCCTCAATATGAGAACTTAAGTAATTTGGAAGAATTAGTTATATAGAACCCAACAAGGGACAGAAGGTTGGAGCAAAATGAGAAACACAAAATTCAGATATTTTCAATGCAAAGTTAATAAGTGGGCAGTGCTCAATATAAAGGTACCTCTAATACTCCCCTCTCTTCCCTATTTAAATAAAAGTCAACTAAAAACACTTACTGTAGATTTTCTGATGATGGCATTCTGATTGGTGTGAAGTGATACCTCATTGTAGTTCTGATTTGCATTTCTCTAATGATTAGTGATGTTGAGCATCCTTTCGTGTGTTTGTTGGCAATCTGTGTATCTTCTTTAGAGAACTATCTATTTAGGTCTTCAGTCCATTTTTGGATTAGGTTGTTTTGTTTGTTTGTTTGTTTGTTTGTTTGTTTTTGATATTGAGCTGCATGAGCTGCTTATAAATTTTGGAGATTAATCCTTTGTCAGTTGCTTCATTAGCAAATATTTTCTCCCATTCTGAGGGCTGTCTTTTCATCTTGTTTATGTTTTCCTTTGCTATGCAAAAGCTTTTACGTTTCATTAGGTCCCATTTGTTTATTTTTGTTTTTATTTCCATTTCTCTAGGAGGTGGGTCAAGAAGAATTTTTCTGTGATTTATGTCATAGAGTGTCACTGTTGGTGGGAATGTAAACTGATACAGCCACTATGGAGAACAGTATGGAGGTTCCTTAAAAAACTACAAATAGAACTACCATATTACCTAGCAATCCTACTACTGAGTATATACCCTGAAAAAAGCATAATTCAAAAAGTGTCATGTACCACAATGTTCATTGCAGATCTATTTACAATAGCCCGGACATGGAAGCAACCTAAGTGTCCATAGAAAGATGAATGGATAGAGAAGACGTGGCACATATATACAATGGAATATTACTCAGCCATATAAAGAAATGAAATTGAGTTATTTGTAGTGAGATGGATGGACCTAGAGACTGTTATACAGAGTGAAGTAAGTCAGAAAGAGGAAGAACACATACCATATTCTAACATATATATATGGAATCTAAAAAAAAAAAAAAAAAAAAGAACCTAAGGGCAGGACAGGAATAAATATGCAGAAGTAGAGAATGTACTTGAGGACACAGGGAGGGGGAAGGGTAAAATGGGACTAAGTGAGAGAGTGGCATGAACATATATACTCTACCAAATATAAAATAGATAGCAAGTGGGAAGCAGCCACATAGTGCAGGGAGATCAGCTTGGTGCTTTGTGACCATCTAGAGGGGTGGAATAGGGAGGGTGGTAGGGAGACACAAGAGGGAGGAGATACGTATATGTATAGCTCATTCATTTTATTATAAAGCAGAAACTAACACACCATTATAAAGCAATTATACTCCAATAAAGATGTTTTAAAAAAATGTAAATTGGATATTTGATGGGGTGGGCAAAAAAATGGGGATAGTTAATAATGGCATCATGTTTCTTCCATACATTACTCAGTAGGTGATAGAGTCATTCAGTAATTCAGGCATCTTTGAATAAGGGCATATATGGGAAGGTCATTCATTTTGTTACAACAGATTCACCAACTTGTGGTTTCGAGCTATGTAACAGGAGATAATAATAAGGAGCTGGACATACAGTCTGAAATAGAAGAAAAAGTCTAGTCTAGCTACAATGACTTCTGATACCAAGTACCCAGATTTAGGCCAAACCTTATAGGTTAAGTGCACATTCCTCCACAAAACTACTCTGAGTAAATAATTTACTAAATAATAAATAATTCAATAATTCACTAAAACATCTCACATAACTTAGGAAAATGCTATGCTTATGCCTACAGTTTTATTATCACAAACAGTTTCAAATCAGAACCAGCCAAAGGGAGAGATGCATATGTAAGATACGGAAAAGTTTCAAATGTTCAGCTTCTATTTGTCCTCTTCTCATGAAGTCAGGACACATTAACCTCCCAGCACACTGATGTGTGACAGTACACAGAGTACTGCCAACCAGGGAAGTTTACCTAAGCTTTAGTACCTGGAGTTTTGTTGACATTTCATTATCTAGGCATGATTGATTGAATCATTGGCCACATGATTCAAACTCAAAATTCACCGTCCTCAAAGGTCAAACTGACATCACTTGCCTAAGAATCCCAACCATCTAATCACATGATTTGTCTTTCTGGCATGGGTAGCTCCAATCTTAAGCTATCTCATTAGCACAAACTATCGAAAGGCCCACCCTGAGACAACTTGTTAGCACATGCCATCGCTTGTGGTACGAGGGACCCACTATGAATAACAAAGGCACCTCTATCACTCAAGAAATTTCAAGGATTTACAGGTTATCACCAAGGAACTTGGGATAAAGATCAGTCATTTAATTACACGCTAGTACCATAACTTTGTGAGGAATCTACATCTAGGTGGTTATTGCAGTTGTGGGTATGGATAAGTTTATCTATGTGTTTGTATGTTGAATTTGGGTATGGTTTTAAAATTTCACTGGAGTTTAGAATCTCCAACATTTGATGCTTACTTTGAGGAAGGTGAGACAATAAGGAATGGAAAAAGGTGTGAATAAAGAGGTAAGAGGGATCTAAGGTGGGTCTCTGAAAGTTGGAAGAGATCAGACATACAACTGTTCCTGAGATGTGTTACAAGAGGAGACCAAATAATTTTTCTTTTTATTTACTGACTTGGACGCAATGTTGACCCTTTTTTCTCCCATTTATATATATTTTTTAATTTAAAAAAATTAATTTTATATTGGAGTATAGTTAGGTCACAATGTTGTGTTAGTTTCATGTGTACAGCAAAGTGATTTAGTTATACATATGCACACTACAATATGTAAAATAGATCAACAAAGACCTACTGTCTAGCATAGGGAACTTTACTCAATACTCTATAATAAGCTATATGGGAAAAACATCTGAAAAAGAGTAGATATATGAATATGTATTGTTAACCTTTTGCAGTGTGTTTTTTTGTAGCTGAATGGGGGCTGGAAACTAGATGAGAGGATGGCTGACTAAGAGATTTTGTAAACATGCTCGATTATTCGAAGATATTTGGCTGTGAAGGTAAAGGATAAAGTTACTCACACAGCTAAAGGAATCTGAAGAGTCTGGAGTTCAGATTTTGTTGAGTTGGTTTGTTTTTACTGAAGAAGAACTAAAGTGATTAAAAAGCTAATAAGAAAGAGCCAGTAGAGACACAGACATTGATTGTTAAAAGAACAGCTTTTTCCACAGGATTAGGAGGACAAGGAAGTGAAGCAGAGATGGAGGAAGGAATTTACATAAGAGGAGGAACAGGAGGAGAGGGAATTAGGATAGTTAAAGACAGAATCATTCCATGGCAAGCCTTCAAGTGGGCCTTGGGCACAGAGCAATGAACAAAGCAGAAATCACTCTGCCCTAATAGAGCTTATACTTAGGAAAATTCTAATTAGGTGACTAACATTAAAAAAGTAGCTAACCAAATGCACACATAACTACCAATGAGAACAGTGTTACTGAGGAAACAAACTGTATCTGGAAGTAGAAAACAAACATACAAACAAAACAAACAAGTGGGCTCATAAAGAGACCTACCTGAGCTGCCTTCTATTGCTAGATTGGGGCTGTGGAAATGCCTGGTCTGGAAGGCCTTCTGGTCGATGGGAGGCACTGTGTTGTTTCCCCAATCCTGGGATTCTAAATTACTTAGCTTCCTTCTTAGCAACTTTCAGAAATTTCCATACTTGCCCCGGGTGTTATTTCAAAGGTTTATAATTGTACTTAATAGAAAAGACAAAAATGAGGCTATGCCATCTTGTCTGAACTGAAAGTCCCAATGAGTTTAGTTCATAGTTCTTGCTTATACTGTGAATGATTTTAATAAAATTTTTACTCTCACTTTATGCATATTTAGACTATTGCAAATTTTTATGTGACAGAATATTTTTTTTAATTAATTAATTATTTATTTTTGGCTGCGTTAGGTTTTTGTTGCTGTGCACAGGCTTTCTCTAGATATAGCAAACGGGGGGCTATTCTTCCTTGCGGTGCACGGGATTCTCGTTGTTGTGGCTTCTCTTTTTGTGGAGCACAGGCTCTAGGCATGCGGGCTTCAGTAGTTGTGGCTTGTGGGCTGTAGAGTGCAGGCTGTAGAGGGCAGACTCAGTAGTTGTGGCGCACACATTTAGTTGCTCCGCAGCATGTCTCTAGTCTATATCTGGGGATAAAACAATGAATTAAACAGATATAACCTTTTGCCTCATTCAGCAAACATTCTTGGAAAAGAACAGTTTTTAATATCTTTTCAAAGTAATGCAATTATTAAATATCCAGTCACATTTTAGGGTTACTTTAATTGAAAAGAGCAAATTTGTCAAGTTTTTGTTAGAAAAGAATCTATTCAGATTCTGAATTTGGAAAATTTGTTACCTGTTTATCAATCATTAATTTAATATTCTGTTGCATATACAAACATATTTTTATCTTGAATAAACCTAAATTTCCTGGTTGGATTACTTTAATAAAGGTATTTCAGGACAATTTCCAATCTCAATATAAGCTGGTCAAGTGAAATATAGTTTGTGTCACACTTATGCCTAAATAAGTGCTTGAAGAAACAACCCTGGAAGATTATTATTTTATTCACAGGTATTTCAAATTCATCTTTATTTCCCTTTCAAATAAAATTTTGTTTGCATTTCTCACTGGTGATACAGCATATGTGAGTCAGCCCCATAAATGGTATAATTTATGGAGGATAGGTATGCACTTAATAGTAGATGAATAATAAGGACAAACTTAATTTTGCCCTAGGGTAGTAAACCTTATTAGCAAAGATACAAATCTGACAATTTTAAGCCAGAAAAAAAAAATAGTTCTGGGGAACTTGATTTTCTATTGGTACATCTACTTTCTGCCTTCTGGGTTATGCCAAGTTCTAGCCACTGTCTTCAACACCAAAATTTAACACTAGGAACTCACTTCTAATGACACCATCCTTTGAGCAATACACTAATAGATCATGGGCTGACGATGTTCATTAATGATGAATCACACTAATATATCATTTTCTGTGTCACACAGGTGTTTTATCAGATTAATTTCATTGGTGCAATGACTGTGATGATGATGCATTGCTTAAGGATGTTGCAATTCAGAAAGAAATGAAATTTGGAATTAAACCTGTGTTCAGCAGCTTTGAGACTCTATAAGAAAATTTTATAGAAACAAAAGATATGAATGAGATGTGCATTTAAATATTAAGTATATATCCTAGCATTAATAATGGAAAGGGAAAAGCAGTTCATATTTCGATTTACAAATTATTTTTTAAGAAACACTTTAAAATCCTAAAAACCATAGCTTCTGACTTCTTGACAGATAGCTTCTGCCTGGGTATGAAAGCATCAAACTCAAATCAAATATATATTTTTGTAAAATTAAAATGCTTTTGCTTTGCCTTTTTCTATACATAAGTAAAATTAAAGTTGGCAGTTTAATTTTTTTTTTAATTTAAACATGGCTTTACATATTAAGTAAATAAAATATTTTACATAGTGGATTTAGGTCAATTTAAAGAGATTTTTTAAAAAGTTTATTATAACATCTAGTGTAAATGAATATATTAAAATCATATTTTCTCTTGATGTATATGAGTACAATTTTAAAAACATAATTGAGAGAATTTTAATTAGACTTATTGTGATAATGAAAAAAGTGTTAACTATATTCCTATCATTTCATTTTCAGTTATAAAGTTGAATCTCAATTAGTGTCCTATTAAATTACTTTTATATGATTATTACATATATACCATTGAAGACTTTTTAAGGATATATTTAATCATGTATTTTAGAATTTTCTTTTACAAAGCAACTGTTTTACTCCTCTTCAAATCAAAACCCATTACTTCAGAGTATCATGTAAATGTACCATTCACATTACAATTTCTGGACTCAATTTTAGTCCTTCAGTATTTGCCATAATGTTCCAAACTGATCTAGATCTTTGATATACACGTTTTTTTCTGACATCAATTTATAATAAATGCTATCAGTTTGTGAGATTCAGACTTAACATAAAAAGATCCCTGCATACTGAAATCATTGAGTCAATTTATTGATTTAGGACACATTTCAAATAATTTTGAATGTTGACTGAGACATAGACATTATCATTTCCTAATGGCCACTTGATCTCACCCAGAAGGGATCTAAGTTGACACCAAATCCAGCATTTTGTAAAGAAGATGTTGTCTCTTCTATTTCTTATTTTTAGATCTTTACTATCAGACAAGTGTAAACATCTCATATTTTATACTTCTATCACATTGGTTATCTGACCTGTGGAATAAGGGTTATAACAGTAGGAAGGGGAGATGCAAGCCCTGACACTCTTCCACTCTTGGCCAAGATAATTATCTAAATAATATTGCATCTTGGAGAGATTGGAAGAAATTAGTGCCTCAATCAAAGGTTGAAAATACTCAAGGGCATTGTCTCTGTCATCTCCCCATTTAATTATTTTTTGTTTGGCTTTAGAAAAAACAATTAGATTGTGACAGATGATGATGAACTACCAAAACCTTTACCAAATGGCTGTCTCAATCACAGCCATTATGTTAGAAGTAGTATATTTACTGGAGCAGAGCAACATAGCCTCTAACACTTGTTATATAAATATTGACCTGGAAAATTCATTCTTCTCAAGCGTCAACAGTAATAAGAATCAAAAGCAATAGATGTACTGCTGCCACAATAAAATCTTACTCAAGAGTGACCCTAAATGAGAGTGCAAAAAAAAAAAAAATCCTCCCAGAGGGGATGGCTAAACCTTATTTGTTCACTTTGTTTGGAAAGAGAGGTAGAAAAGTTACCTGAAGTTCATATATACATGGACTCCTGGGTAGTAGTAATTGGCTTGGTACATTACTTAGTGACATAGAAGGAGCAAAATTAGAAAATAGAACAAGAACACTAAAGAAGAAACATGTGTATGGTATGAGAATGTGGACCAAGTTTTGTTATTTTTTTTTATCTTGTCAATGATCTCTACAAGAGGAACTCAGAAACTAAATGGCCAGGATGACTCACTCTGTAGAATTCAGACAGCCTAACTTTCAGCCACCTCAATGATGGCACAATGTGTACATAAACAAATTGACCATGGTGGCAGTGGTGATGACTATGCATGGGCTCAATGGAAGGGATTCCCTCTTATCAGAGATGTTCTAGATACTGACACTGCAGAATGTATTACAGACTACCAGCAACTGATACTGATGCCAAGTTCTTAGCATATATAAAACTATCCCTTGATGAACTAAGTCAGTCAGTTGCTGGCATGTAGATTACCTTGGAGGGATATTTTTCACCATTAAGGGAGCAGTGATTTGTCCTTAATAGAACTGATATCATCTCCATATATGTTTGTTTTTCCTGACCATTGTGTGTCTCACATCCAAATACTTAAAAATGACTGATCAATTATTTGCATGATCATTCATACAACATTGACTCAGACTAAGGAATTGATTTTACAGAAAAGAAGATGCAACTATAGGCATATGAACATGGTTTCCACTGGTCTTACAATGGATCTTGTATGTCTGAAGTAACTGGCTTACTAGAAGAGTGAAATAGCGTGTTAAAGGCTCAACTGACACCCTAGCTTGAGAACATCAATCCATGGAAATATGGTACATTGGCAATTGCTGATAAATGGTGATGTGTCCTTAACAGGTAGAAAGCAAGAAATTAGAAACTGGGATATGGAAGTCATGTTGGTTCCTTTTATAATAACTTTAAGAAATTAACTTGGAAATTTCGTGCTGTTTGCCACCACTATTTTAGGCTTGGCTAAATTAAAGATCCTTACTCCCACTGACAAAATACTTCCTCTAGGTAACACACTAAACATTCCACAGAAATTAAAATTATGACTACTACTTGGAAACTTTGGACTCCTCCTTCCAACTAACAATCAGACAAAAAAGAAAAAAAATGAATTGCTATTTTGAGGGGGATAACAGCCAGTTTCCATATGAAGCCACAAGCTACATGGTAGGGGAAGGTAAGGGTACATCTGGAAACTGGAAAACTCACTGAGATTTCTCTTGCTTCTTTCCTACCTTGTGGTAACTGCATTTGGGCAATTGCAACAATCACAGAAGGACAATGGTAAGATAAACAAGGGCTCAGAACCCTTGGGAAAGAAGATCTGGATCAATCCACCTGGTAAGCAATCTTGACCAGCCAAAATAAAGGCCAAGAGTGAGTGAAATTTAGTATGTGGTGGGGAAAAAATGATGAATGTTAATCATTACTTCGGGGATGTGTGCTGTTGCTGGAGAAGAAACTTGTTTTCTCTTTCTATTAATTGACTTGTATTATGCCATTTAAGAGATAGGGTTACTACTTTGAAGAGGCCTGTGGCTGACTGGCCATAATATAGCTAAGTGATACAAATAGGTGACGACATTAGAAATCTTTTGGCACTCTTATAAATCCTGAGGGTCTTTCTTGCTCCCAGAACTGCTAAAGCAATTATTTCTAAGTAGCCCTTTGAGAAGCTTTGCAGATAAAATGGATAGTTACAGCAAAGAAGATGCAATTATAGGCATATGAACATGGTTACCACTGGTCTTACAATGGATCTTGTATGTCTGAAGTAACTGGATAAAATAGATAAAAAAGCTGAGACTTTTCCTGCCTATTACTTGCAGCCCCAGAAACTCTCACTTCTCTAATCTATTCATGTAGGATGCCCGTGGGAATCCACTTAACATCATCACATAAGCGATCTTGAACATTAGGGGCTTAAAATGTGTAGCATTGTCATTAACCACTAGGCAAATTAAAGCAGCAGGTAACTACTTCCTCTGTGTGCCCAAGTGGGATAGTTCTAAGACGTGTTTTAAGAAATCTCAGGAAGGTTAAACCCCAGTAATCCATAGCAGTGATCAACGATAAGATATTGTTTTTAATTGGCTGTCTGTCATTTCCTCTTTCAATCCCCCAAATGCTCATTACAGATCTCTAGGATGATAAGCCAGATTAATTTCTTGTCTGGGGGACTTTTTCTGGGGTTCTCCTTTTGAGGAGACCCAGGCTGAGAACCTCATTAGCAAGATAATTCACTGTTGCTCCTTTGACAAATATTGAGTAAGGTGATATACTTAGGCCACAAGTTTTTAATTGAATGACAAAAACATAAAGCCAGGTAAAAGGAGTTTCTACATCCACCTCAAATTAGTAAACACAAACCAGGAGAAATTAACATATAACTGAACATAACAAAACCAGTTTCATACCAAGAGTGAAATTATGGTTTAATATTAGGATACCTTTTAAAATATTATTGTATCAAATCTAAGAAAAAATAAAAATCATGTGATTATCATGTTAAAAAGACATTTAGTAATACTCAATGTAATTGTTTATGAAATGTATTCCAGGTAAAAATATTAAATCAAAGACTTTTACTGAGAAAAAACATGAAAAATTAGGCATAATATGTCATTATTCTAAGCATGATCAAATTCATGATGCAAAAACAATGTAAAAGTTGATAACTTCAATTACATTTAAATATTCTATATGAAAAAGAATAACATGTACAAATGTAAAACACAAAAGACAATTGGAAAAATAACTGCAGCACAATATACATATACATATTATACATCAAAAAGACTTGAGTAAAAAATCTCTGGGAGAAATGGGCTATGGAAAAGAATAAAGTGTTTAAAGAAAAAGAAATAGGAAATAAAAATGGCTCTTCAACACACAAACACATGCTCACCCTCACTAATAATAAGGTAAATAAAAATTAAAAGAACAAAGAAATGCCATTTTAAAGTATCAGATTGACAACACTGTCAGGTTACTGTGGTATATAAAGAATATATCTATTCTTTGTTACCAATTCCCGACACAATCTGTCAAATAAACAATACATTCCCTTCAACCATGTAACTTTTGGGATGTAGACTATACTCAGGAATATACTCAAAGAAGGATAAGGACATTCATTTCAGCATTAGATTTCAGGAACAATCTAAATAATGTTCAATATGGTACAGTCAAATAAATTACAGTAGAGTCCTAAATTGAGTAGTATCAAATTGAAAAGAATGAGGCAGTTCAATCTCTAATGTATGTTAACAAATGAAAAAAAGGAAGATGCAAAATTACACATAGTATATTATAACTTATAATAAAATTAGTATGCATATTATTTGCATATAGAGAGAATATCTGTAAACATATATAATGCAAGAGCAATAGAAAATGTCTCTTTGGAGGTGATTCATTTTGTAAGGGCACAGAAGTGGGAGGAAGATTTATTTGAACTATTTATGCTTTCAGTTATATGTGCTTTTCAATTATTTTTACTTCTTTAAGTTATGAATTATGTGAAAGAGTTATTATCAAAGTAATAAGTTATTCATTAATATATTTTTAAAAATTACACATTGTACAAATAACACAATGTAATTAATATATATTTGTAAATAATTATTTATGCAGAATATATACTATTCTGTGTAACAAAAAGAATATGTTATTACAAATAAAAGAGTGGAATATGTAGGAAAAATGTTTCTAAAATTTAGTCTAGTCTGTCAACTGGTCAAAATTGTCGATCTTGAGTTATACATTACTAGAAAGAAACTGGCTTAGAAAAGTAATCAGTGATTTGAACACATTAAATGAATGTTCCCAAATTGCTGCCTGTTTCCACCATATAATTATACAGTTTTAAACATCTAAATATCTGAGCTGAAATTAACTACTCTTTAGAGCTGAAATTAACTACAGTTTTATTAGAAATGTATATATACATTTACTAGTGTCTGATTTTTGCCTACACTGAGACTGTGTACCATGGTTGGAAAAATATAACTTTTTTCCTGTTTGCTTTTATTTTCAAATTTTAATTTTTGTTAAGTCTTATACTTATTGTTCTTTAGTAGAGAAACTTAAAAGCAAAAGATAAATTTATCATTAATGAAGAAAGTCATGAACTTCAGTTAAGTATAAAAATGTATTCTTAAATATTTATAAACTTTGCTTAAGAAAATGAAAAAAACAGCACTTCAAGCTGGAGCTTAGTTTTTCATGTTTTAGTGCACTTTTCTGTAGTAAGTTTTCCATTCTGCTTATGAAATCCATCACATTTAGTTGACTAAAACACTATACTCCTATACTTCAATTTTTTTCTATCTTGCATACAAAATATATTACACATATTGCTTACTTTTTATGTTTCTGTGACTTATACTTTGAGCTACTGTACATTTTTTTTTTTTTTTTTTTTGTGGTATACGGGCCTCTCATTGTTGTGGCCTCTCCCATTGCGGAGCACAGGCTCCGGGTGCACAGCCTCAGCAGCCATGGCTCATGGGCCTAGCTGCTCCACGGCATGTGGGATCTTCCCGGATTGGGGCATGAACCCGTGTCCCCTGCATCATCAGGCAGTCTCTCAACAACTGCTCCACCAGGGAAACCCTACTGTACATCTTTTATATCATTTATATAGTTTGTAAGAATAGTATATATGGGAATAATTGTTAACTGTCAGATCACAGTGTATTTCTAATCATATTCCATCAGTAACACATGTTTTACATTGTTAAGACATCCTGTCTGAAAAACAAAACTCTGGAATGGAATTATAAAAAGCCCATTCTTTTAGATTGTTTGAATTATTCATGAATACAACACCTTGTTGGCACTTAGAGTGCAATCAAAATATAAATGATGCATGTGTATGCCGTGTCCAAATTCTACACCAGATGTCTCTAACCTATACACAAGTATTACTATTTTTTTAAATAGCAAAGTAAACTTGCAACTGTGTAAGATTGTTCTGACAGAGCTAATTAATTAAAATATTTTCAGATTTAAATTTATCTATTATAGTCTTAAATATGAGCAACTCACAATGTCTCCATTAAAACTCAAACATGTTATCTAGTATATAATGAACTACTTCACATCCTTTACAAGAAAAAAATATTTTTTGTATTTTTTGGTAGGCTCTCATAAGCCTACCAAATTTCCTGAAATTTCAGATTAATTGGCTATCCAAAAGTATATGTTATTCTATTTTAATAATCCAGAAGATTTAAACAGGGAAATTCAGTGCTTGGATTGTATAGATGAGAGCATAGTTTTACATTAATTTATTCTATAACTGCAAGTAGTGTATGTTATAAAAGTATCTTATGTAGTACAATTAGTGAGTAGGTTTTATGAATACATGAACCTAAATTTCACTACCTAAATCTGCTATTAGTTTTGGAACTACATTAGGATCTGAGATAAGAAATAGGATGTGCACTACTCCAATATATGGATATATACATATATTCATATGTATGGATGGATGATATAGATGGATAGATAGACATTGTCTCAATATTACATAGGATAAAGATAAATTATTTGACAAAGTAGCTGCCTTTAAGCAGTTCAGGGGATAGATGGGGAGAACTGACTATCATTGAGGAAAAAAACAGAAAAAAACATTAAAAAAGTGATAATTGATGCTAAAGATAACTAGAATGAGAGTTCATAATGCATTTATTTAGCTATCACTTCAATAACATTTATTAGCACTTCTTTTTTTGACATTTTCTAAATGATCAACTTTATTAAGGTGTCATTTACACACAATAAACTTCACTCATTTTAAGTATACTCTTTGATCAGTTTTGACAAATGCATAATAATACACCACCACAATCAAGACATAGAAAAGTTCAACCCACAAATTCCCTTGTGCCCTCTTGCGGTCAATCTTCTTCCCCAACCCCCAGAATTTGGCAACCATTGAACTGCTTTCTGTCTCTATAGTTTTGACTTTTCTAGGATTTTGTATAAAAGGAGTCATAAATATGCAGCCTTTTGTGTCTGGATTCTTTTACTTAGTTGACTATTGATAGTCATTCATGTTGAATGTATTTATTAGTGGTTTCTTTCATTTTATTGTTGAGTGCTCACCATTGCTTTATATAGACCCAAATTTCAACCTGGTATCCTTTTCCTTCTACCTGTAGAATTTCTTATTTAATACTTCTTGGAGTACAGGTTAGCTGATGATAAATTCTTCCAGGTTTTCTCTAAAAGTCTATTTTGCCTTCGTTTTTGAAAGGTATTTTTGTTGGATTTAGAATTCCAACTTAGTAGTTTTTTTCAGAAATTTAAAGATTTTGATTTACTGTCTTCTGCCTTGTATTGTTTCTGATGAGAAATCTGCCAAAATTCTTATTTTTTTCCTTTATATATAATATCTCTTTCTTCTAGCTACTTTTAAGATTTTCTCTCTTTTTTTTTAACATCTTTATTGGAATATAATTGCTTTACAATGGTGTGTTAGTTTCTGCTTCATTAGTGAATCAGTTATACATATACATATGTTCCCATATCTTTTCCCTCATGTGTCTCCCTCCCTCCCACACTCCCTATCCCACCCCTCTAGGTGGTCACAAATCACCCAGCTAATCTCCCTGTGCTATGCGGCTGCTTCCCACTAGCTATCTATTTTAAGTTTCGTAGTGTATATATGTCCATGCCACTCTCACATTGTCAGAGCTTACCCTTCCCACTCCCCATATCCTCAAGTTCATTCTCTAGTAGGACTGTGTCTTTACTCCCGTCACACCCCTAGGTTCTTCATGACTTTTTTTTCTTAGATTCCATTAATATGTGTTAGCAAATGGTATTTATCTTTCTCTTTCTGACTTACTTCACTCTGTATGACAGACTCTAGGTCCATCCACCTCACTACAAATAAGTCAATTTCATTTCTTTTTATGGCTGAGTAATATTCCATTGTATAAATGTGCCACATCTTCTTTATCCATTCATCTGATGATGGACATTTAGCTGGCTTCCATCTCCTGGCTATTGTAAATAGAGCTGCAATGAACATTTTGGTACATGACTCTTTTTCAATTATGGTTTTCTCACGGTATATGCCCAGGAGTGGGATTGCTGGGTCATATGATAGTTCTATTTGTACTTTTTTAAGGAACCTCCATACTGTTCTCCATAGTGGCTGTACCAATTCACATTCCCACCAGCAGTGCAAGAGTATTCCCTTTTCTCCACACCCTCTCCAGCATTTATTGTTTCTAGATTTCTTGACGAAGGCCATTCTGACTGGTGTGAGATGATATCTCATTGTAGTTTTGATTTGCATTTCTCTAATGATTAATGATATTGAGCATTCTTTCATGTGTTTGTTAGCAATCTGTATATATTCTTTGGAGAAATGTCTATTTAGGACTTCTGCCCATTTTTGGATTGGATTGTGTGTTTTTTTTTCTTATTGAGCTGCATGAGCTGCTTGTAAATTTTGGAGATTAATCTTTTGTCAGTTGCTTCATTTGCAAATATTTTCTCCCCTTCTGAGGGTTGTCTTTTGGTCTTGTTTATGGTTTCCTTTGCTGTGTAAAACCTTTGAAGATTCATTAGGTCCAATTTGTTTATTTTTGTTTTTATTTCCATTTCTTTAGGAGGTGGGTCAAAAAGGATCTTTCTGTGATTTATGTCATAGAGTGTTCTGCCTATGTTTTCCTCTAAGAGTTTGATAGTTTCTGGCCCTACATTTAGGTCTTTAATCCATATTGAGCTTATTTTTGTGTATGGTGTTAGGGAGTGTTCTAATCTCATACTTTTACATGTACCTGTCCAGTTTTCCCAGCACCACTTATTGAAGAGGCTGTCCTTTCTCTATTGTACGTTCCTTTCTCCTTTATCAAAGATAAGGTGACCATATGTGTGTGGGTTATCTTTGGGCTTTCTATCCTGTTCCATTGATCTATATTTCCGTTTTTGTGCCAGTACCTTACTGTCTTGATTACTGTAGCTTTGTAGTATAGTCTGAAGTTTGGGAACCTGATTCCTCCAGCTCCTTTTATCATTCTCAAGATTGATTTTGCTATTCAGGGTCTTTTGTGTTTCCTTAGAAATTGTGAAATTTTTTGTGAAAAATGCCAGTGGTAGTTTGATGGGGATTGCATTGAATCTGTAGATTGCTTTGGGTAGTAGAGTCATTTTCACAACGTTGATTCTTCCAATCCAAGAACATGGTATATCTCTCCATTTACTTGTATCATCTTTAATTTCTTTCATCAGTGTCTTATAAATTTCTTCATACAGGTCTTTTGTCACCCTAGGTAGGTTTATTCCTAAATATTTTATTCTTTTTGTTGCAATGGTAAATGGGAGTATTTTCTTAATTTAACTTTCAGATTTTTCTTCATTAGTGTATAGGAATGCCAGAGATTTCTGAGCATTAATTTTGTATCCTGCTATTTTAGCAAATTCATTGATTAGCTCTAGGAGTTTTCTGGTAGCATCTTTAGGATTCTCTGTGTATAGTATCATGTCATCTGCAAACAGTTACAGCTTTACTGCTTTTCTGATTTGGATTCCTATTATTTCATTTTCTTCTCTGATTGCTCTGGCTACAACTTCCAAAACTATGTTGAATAAGGGTGGTGAGGGGCTTCCCTGGTGGCGCAGTGGTTGAGAGTCTGCCTGCCAATGCAGGGAACATGTGTTCGGGCCCTGGTCTGGGAGGATCCCACATGCTGCAGAGCGGCTGGGAGAGCGAGCCAAGGCCACTGAGCCTGCGCATCCAGAGCCTGTGCTCTGCAATGAGAGAGGCCACAACAGTGAGTGGCCCACGTACTGCAAAAAAAAAGAAAAAAAGAAAAGAGTGGTGAGAGTGAGTAACCTTGTCTTTTTCCTGATCTTAGTGGAAAGGGTTTGCAGTTTTTCACCATTGAGGGTGATGCTGGCTGTGGGTTTGTCATATATGGCCTTTATTATGTTGAGGAAAGTTCCCTCTATTCCTGCTTTCTGTAGGGTTTTTATCATAAATGGGTGTTGAATTTTTGTTGAAAGCTTTCTCTGCCTCTATTGCGATGATCATATGTTTTTTCTCCTTCAATTTGTTAGTATGATGTATCACGTTGATTGATTTGTGTATATTGAAGAATCCTTGCATTCCTGGAATAAACCCCACTTGATCATTGTGTATGATCCTTTTAATGTGCTGTTGGATTCTGTTTGCTAGTATTTTGTAGAGGATTTTTGCATCTATATTCATCAGGGATATTGGCCTGTAGTTTTCTTCTTTGTGACATCTTTGTCTGGTTTTGGTATCTGGATGATGGTGACCTCGTAGAAAACTTTTGGGAGCGCTCCTCCCTCTGCTATATTTTGGAAGAGTTTGAGAAGGATAGGTGTTAGCTCTTCTCTAAATGTTTGATAGAATTCGCCTGTGAAGCCATCTGGTACTGGGCTTTTGTTTGTTGGAAGATTTTTAATCACAGTTTCAATTTCAGTTATTGTGATTGGTCTGTTCATATTTTATATTTTTTCCTGATTCAGTCTTGGTAAGTTGTGCATTTCTAAGGCTTTGTTCATTTCTTCCAGGTTGTCCATTTTATTGGCAAAGTGTTGCTTGTAGTAATCCCTCATGATGTTTAGAATTTCTGCAGTGTCATTTGTTACTTCTTTTTCATTTCTAATTCTATTGATTTGAGTCTTCTCCCTTTTTTTTTTGATGCGTCTGGTTAATGGTTTATCAATTTTGTTTATATTCTCAAAGAACCAGCTTTTAGTTTTATTGATCTTTGCTATCATTTCCTTCATTTCTTTTTCATTTATTTCTGATCTAATCTTTATGATTTATATCCTTCTGCTAACTTTGGAGTTTTTTGTTCTTCTTTCTCTAATTGTTTTAGATGCAAGGTTAAGTTGTTTATTCAAGATGTTTCCTGTTTCTTAAGGTAGGATTGTTTTCCTATAAACTTCCCTCTTAGAACTGCTTTTGTTGCATCCCATAGGTTTTGTCTCATAGGTAGTCGTGTCTCTATTGTCATTTGTTTCTAGGTATTTTTTTGATTTCCTCTTTGATTAGTTCAGTGATCACTTTGTTATTAAGTATAGTACTGTTTAGCCTCCATGTGTTTGTATTTTTTACAGATCTTTTCCTGTAGTTGATGTCTAGTCTCATAGCATTGTTGTTGGAAAAGATACTTGATACAATTCAATTTTCTTAAATTTACCAAGGATTGATTTGTGACACAAGATATGATCTATCCTGGAGAATGTTCCATGAGCACTTGAGAAAAATGTGTATTCTGTTGTTTTTGGATGGAATGTTCTATAAATATCAATTAAGTCCATCTTGTTTAATGTATCTTTTAAAGCTTGTGTTTCCTTATTTATTTTCATTTTGGATGATCTGTTCATTGGTGAAAGTGGGGTGTTAAAGTCCCCTACTATGAATGTGTTACTGTCGATTTCCCCTTTTATGGCTGTTAGTGTTTGCCTTATGTATTGAGGTGCTCCTATATTGGGTGCATAAATATTTACAATTATTATATCTTCTTCTTGGATCAATTCCTTGATCATTATGTAGTGTCCTTCTTTGTCTCTTGTAATAGTCTTTATTTTAATGTCTATTTTGTCTGACATGAGAATTGCTACTCCAGCTTTCTTTTGGTTTCCATTTGCATGGAATATCTTTTTCCATCCCCTCACTTTCAATCCTTATGTGTTCCTAGGTCTGAAGTGGGTCTCTTGTAGACAGCATATATATGGGTCTTGTTTTTGTATCCATTCAGCCAGTCTGTGTCTTTTGGTGGGAGAATTTAATCCATTTACATTTAAGGTAATTATCGATATGTATGTTTCTATTCCCATTTTCTTAATTGTTTTGGGTTTGTTATTGTAGGTCTTTTACTTCTGTTGTGTTTCTTGCCTAGAGAAGTTCCTTTAGCATTTGTTGTAAAGCTGGTTTGGTGGTGCTGAACTCTCTCAGCTTTTGCTTGTATGTAAAGGTTTTAATTTCTCCATCAAATCTGAATGAGATCCTTTCCGGTTACAGTAATTTTGATTGTTGGTTTTTCCCTTTCATCACTTTAAATATATCCTGCCACTCCCTTTTGGCTTGTAGAGTCTCTGCTGAAAGATCAACTGTTAACCTTATGGGGATTCCCTTGTGTCTTATTTGTTGTTTTTCCCTTGCTGCTTTTAATATGTTTTCTTTGTGTTTAATTTTTGATAGTTTGATTAATATATGTCTTGGCATGTTTCTCCTTGGGTTTATCTTGTATGGACTCTGTGCTTCCTCGACTTGATAAACTATTTCTTTTCCCATATTAGGGAATTTTTCAACTATAATATCTTCAAATATTTTCTCAGTCCTTTTCTTTTTCTCTTCTTCTTCTGGGACCATTATAGTTTGTATGTTGTCCCAGAGGTCTCTGAGACTGTCCTCAGTTATTTTCATTCTTTTTTTCTTTATTCTGCTTGCAGCATTTATTTCCACTATTTTATCTTCCAGGTCACTTATCCGTTCTTCTGCCTCAGTTATTCTGCTATTGATCACTTCTAGAGAATTTTTAATTTCATTTATTGTGTTTCTCATTGTTGCTTGTTTCCTCTTAGTTCTTCTAGGTCCTTGTTAAATGTTTCTTGCATTTTCTTCACTCTGTTTACAAGATTTTGGATCATCTTTACTATCATTATTCTGAATTCTTTTTCAGGTTATCTGCCTGTTTCCTCTTCATTTGTTGGGTCTGGTGGGTTTTTATCTTGTTCCTTCATCTGCTGTGTGTTTTTCTGTCTTCTCATTTTGCTTATCTTACTGTGTTTGGGGTCTCCTTTTTGCAGGCTGCAGGTTCGTAGTTCCTGTTGTTTTTGGTGTCTGTCACCAGTGGCTAAAGTTGGTTCAGTGGGTTTTGTAGGCTTCCTTGTGGAGGGGACTAATGCCTGTGTTCTGGTGGATGAGGCTTAATCTTGTCTTTCTGGTGGGCAAGTCCTCGTCTGGTGTTGTGTTTTGGGGTGTCTGTTTGCCTTATTATGATTTTAAGCAGCCTCTCTGCTAATGGGTGGTGCTGTGTTCCTCTCTTGCTAGTTGTTTGACATAGGGTGTACAACACTGTAGCTTGCTGGTCATTGAGTGAAGCTGGGTGTTGGTGTTTAGATGGATATCTCTGGGAGATTTTTGCCGTTTGATATTATGTTGAGCTGGGAGGTCTCTTGTGGACCAGTGTCCTGAAGTTGGCTCTCCCATGTCAGAGGCACAGCACTGACTCCTGGCTACAGTACCAGGAGACTTTCATCCACACGGCTCAGAAAAAAAGGGAGCAAAAGTAGAAAGAAAGAAAGGAAAAGGATAAAATAAAGTAAGATAAAATAAAATAAAGTTAGAAAAATTAAAAAAATATTAAGAAAAAATGTTTTTTAAAGTAAAAAACAAAACAAAAAACAAACAAACAAAAAAAAACGGACGGACAGAATCCTAGGATAAACGGTGAAAGCAAAGTTATACAGACAAAATCTCACACAGAAGCATACACATACACACTAACAAAAAGAGGAAAAGATGAAAAAATAATATATCTTGCTCTCAAAGTCCACCTCCACAATTTGGGATGATTTGTTGTCTATTCAGGTATTCCACCGATGCAGGGTACATCAAGTTGATTGTGAAGATTTAATCCACTGCTCCTCAGGCTGCTGGGAGAGATTTCCCCTTCTCTTGTTTGTTTGCACAGCTCCCGGGGTTTATCTTTGGATTTGGTCCCGCCTCTGCGTGTAGGTCTCCTGAGGGCGTCTGTTCTTTGCTCAGACAGGACGGGGTTAAAGGAGGCAATTATTCAGGGGCTCTGGCTCACTCAGACCATGGGGAGGGAGGGGCACAGAGCACGGGGCGAGCCTGCCACGGCCAAGGTTTGCATGATGTTGCACCAGCCTGAGGCACGCCATTTGTTCTCCCGGGGAAGTTGTCCCTGGATCCCGGGACCCTGGCAGTGGTGGGCTGCACAGGCTCCTGGGAGGGCAGTGTGTATAGTGCCTTGTGCTCACACATGGACTTCTTGGTGGTGGCAGCAGCAGCCTTAGCCTCTCATGTCAGTCTCTAGGGTCCATGCTGTTAGCCACAGCTCGCATCCTTCTTGGAGCTCCTTTAAGCAGCACTCTTAATCCACTCTCCTTGTGCACCAGGAAACAAAGACAGAAGAAATAATCTCTTTCCTCTTTGGCAGGTCCAGACTTTTTCCCAGACTCCATCCCCGCTAGCTGTGGTGCACTAACCCATTCAGGCTGTGTTCATGCAACCAGTCCTCTCCCTGAGATCTGACCGAAGCCCCAGCCTCAGCTCCCAGCCACCACCCACCCCAGTGGGTGAGCAGACAAGCCTCTCAGGCTGGTGAGTGTCAGTGGGCACCGAGCCTCTGTGTGGAACCTCTCCGCTTTTCTATTAGCACTTCTTGTATGTAAAATATGTTGCTATACCTAGATTATATCATGAAGAATACAGATAATATCTCTGATCTTATAAAGATTCAAGGCTAAGATTTTTGGACTGGATTAAATAATACTTAGGTTGCTTATAAGATATATACCCTAAATATAAGTACACAGAAATGTCAAAATTAAATAGATGGAAAAAGATATACTCTGAAAATGTGAACCAAAAGAAAACTGCAACTGTTATATTAATACTAGGAAAAGTATACTTAAAAGAAGAAGCATTACTAGAGATAAAGAGAAATGCTTTATAATGATAAAAATGTAAATCCATAGGGAAATAAAAAAAATCTAAACTTGTGTTTAACTATGTCATGCTGTCCAAATATTTTAGATAAAATGAACACTATCTGAAAGTATGAATAGACAAATTTACAATTATTATGAGATATTTTTAGTACTTCTCTGAGGAACTGATAGCCTAAGTAGATTTAAAGTATTAAGGACATAGAAGATGTGAACATATGATTAACAAACTTAACCCTAATTGACACACTTAGATTAATGCATCCAACAACTGAAGTATACTTACTATTTTTAAGTGCACATAGAACAATTACCAAAATTGACCACATACTGAGTCACAGTCTACAAATTTGTAAGGATTTAAGTTATATCCCTGATCATAGTAAAACTAAGAAACCAATTACAAAAATATCACTAGAAATATTTGAAAAATAGGCAATATACTTCTAATCTAACCATGGTTTGATGGGTAATTTTATGTGTCAACTTGTTTGGATCATGGGATGCCCAGATATTTGCCTAAACATTATTTTGGGGTATATCTCTGAGGGTGTTCCTGGATGAGATTAGCATTTGAGTTGGTAGACTGAGAAAAGCAGACTGTTCTCCTCAGTATGTGTGGGCCTCCTCTAATCCATTGAGGGCCTGATTAGAACCAAAATATGGAGAAGCGGAGTCTGTTCTCTGCCAGATTGCTTGAGCCACACATCAGTCTTCTCCTGCCCTCACAGACTGAGACACCATTGGCACTATGGTTCTCAGAACTGCATCACCAGTGTTCCTGGGTCTTCAGCTGGTGACAACAGATCATGGAACTTAGTGTCCATAATCATATGAGCCAATTCCTTATAATAAATATCTTTATATACACATATATGAATATACATTATGCTATATAGAAATATATTAAAATATGTAATATCTAAAGGTAGTATATTATGTATTATTCTAATATATATACACATATATCTCCTATTGGTTCTCTTTTTCCAGAGAAATCTAATATCATCTAATACACAAAAAAGCATATGTCAGTGGAAATCCTCTTAACCTTGGTAGTAATAATATAATTTAGTGTCACTTATGCTGGAATTAACCACTTTTATCCCTTTGTCTTTCATTCTGCAAATAATTGCCCAGTTATGTATAGTTTGCCTCCATTAAGTATCATCTGTTCTATTATTTCCAAGGCCACAATCAACGAATGTGTTTTTGTCCTAATTATGTCCAGCTTACTGAAAACTACTGAAAAGTAATTCTCATGGTGCTCATGAATGGGAATGTCAGCACCTAAACATAGCTGACAATATAATCTTCCTGAAGCAGTGTTTGCACAGGACTTCCCTATTTGCCTATACAAGTAAATTAGAAATCCTCTCCATGGATATATAACAAATGTCTGAAACTTTTATTGTGCAAGTGTTGTGTGGTATTTCCTTTATATACTTGGACTTATCCAAACCTCCAATTCCCTCTGCACCTTTCTTCCTAATATTCTCTCTGAGTTAATGTGTCCTCCTTTCTCTGTTAACATCCTTTCTATACTTCAGGTTTTATCTCACATGCTACATTCTCAAGATACTCTGACTAGTTGCCTCTAAACATCTCTGATCTTCTAATTTTTTGATCCTTGTAAAAGTATGTTCTGAATTTCTGTGATGGCCTTGGATGGTACCAAATAATTACTTGTTTATTCCTCTCATATACCCACTTCTTTACTGTCCTTTTGATTTGATTAAATTATGTCTTACTTATCTTTTTGTCATCAGTAGGATATAATGTATGAAAAAGTACATGAAAATATCTAAACACAGGCAATGTGTTGAGATTTATTTTGGTTTGAGATATTGAAAGACATTAAAAAATATATAGCAGGTAAAGGTCAATTCAAGCTGAATTTAACCCTTATGAATATATGGATAGAGAAAAATATGTTTTGCAATAAATAGTTTTGAATTATTTGGAAATACTATGAATTTACTTTCAATTTTGATTTATTATTCATAAAATAGTTTTCCTTAAACTTTTTTTATAATATCACTATAATTATTAGTACCTGACCAAAAATGTTTTGAAATTCATTTTATTAGGTTATACCTGATCAAACTAGCAAATTTCTTGCATAAAGTGTAAATTAAAGAAATTAAATCTTCCACAGGATATTTTTAGTATACTGTATTTTAGAATACTGGAGTTTTTCTTCTTCCCAGTTTCCAGTAACTTAGTGAATTTGATAAACTGCCCCATATAACACCAATAGTGTCTTGCTTTAACTTTCTGACAACTTAATATAGTGTAGGTGAAAATTAGAAATTTGAAATAGGTTAGAAATTGAACACTCTAATGATTCAAAATATATCTACATGCCTTAAATGAATTATAATTTCATTATAGAATAATAAATTTAAATACAGAACACTTCCCCAGCTTATACTTAATAGAAGTGGCTATTAATTTTAGTCTTTAATTTTAAGACTCTCCAAGTGATTTTATGTAGAATATATTTACAAAATATACTATTTCATTCTAATAAATTATTTGCATCTATTCATTATTTTCTACAAAAACACTATTAGAAATATTTTTCTATTAACTCTTGAATTATCAACCAGAAAACACTATTAAAAAATAATATGCATGGTTTTTAATGACTAAAATTATGGAATACCATGGTTATGGAACTTACTGAGATCAGTCAAAAGGATCTAAATCAATAAACTGATTTAATTCTTATTTTTAAAGAATAAAAAAAATACTATCATGCTAGAAATATTCAAAGTATATTCCTAAGTAAAATTTTAGCAATTTTAATAAAATGTTTGTTTTATTTTCTTGCTGAATAATTTCTTTTCAATTAATTATATTTATTCCCTTTGGGGGTACAGGAATCCTTCATGTAACAATTTAAATTTTATTAATAAAGCAAGACAAGCAATAGCAGGTATTTGAAATATTTAATTGTGGTGATTCATCAAAACTGTCTCCAAATATTTTTTTAAGTCGTTAGACACCTCATTTTTTAATACCACCAAGAGCTTCTTAGATTTAAACTTTCTAAGAGTTTTAGTTTTATCACAAAATATTTTGAGGGTAATCTCCCAGAAATAAATTTCAATTCCATTGAAAGTACACATTTGGCTTCAAACACTATCTATTTCTCAAAGGAATAATAAATTTTAATGGAAAGTAAGACAAAAATAAAATAATTTTAAAAAATTGAAGCATAAAACTAATGTCTTCCAATTTCCACAGATGAGAGCCATTTTCATGGAAAAAAATGGGAAATGGCAGCTATAATGTATAAACAGGTATAATGAATCTGGAGGAGAAATTATTTTTCAAAATCTATTTTGTTTTTTTCTATGAGACTGTATTATAGTTTCATAGACTCAACTGAATGATAAGGAAAAAAATGCTCCACAGTTAAAACAGAGAAGGTGTAGATTTGAATACAGATGGTAGGAAACATGAACTGTAATCTCTCAGTTGCCCTTCTCAAGTGTGGTAAAACAGTAGAAAATTAAGTTAAAGATACATGAACAAAATAGTGTGCTAACTGAGTCTGCTAGGAGTCTTCTAGGAGTAGTCAGTTAATTTATCTAAGTGACTTGCTCATCCCTAAACTATGGAGGAAGATGAAACTGGAGCTATATCCCCAAAGAGACAGCATATTTCCCATGACTGGCTCTAACTGGAAACTGTTTACTGATTCAGAAAGTACCCAGAGATGAAGCATGTTGTTCAAGCTTCCTTGTGCCCTTGCAGATTACTTAAGTCCTGAACTTAGGAAATGAAGAGAATTTGAATGTTGCCTAAATGAACAAGGAGAGATGCAATGTGCAAGTGCAACTATACTACTATTTGATCATCATCAGACTAAAGTAGGAGAAAAATTGTACATGGATCAACAATATCATAAAAAGAAGATTATAGAATAACTTCAAATTGGATAAAATTTTCTACATCAATAATCATGAAATGTTTATACAATGACTTTGTTGTAACCCAAATAAGTTTATATAAAGTATTCTGAGTTTTATTAAATAAAATGTGAAAAAATTAATTTAAAAATTAAGTTAAAATAATATAAAACTGACCTAAATTAAATGAAAATGTGGGTAAGGAAACTTTAAATCTTCAAGTGCTAATGGGAAAAAAATGAGGAATAAAGATTATAGGAAAAGTTATGTTTTGGAATATAAATTTAAAAATAATCCTAAGAAAACATAATAAATTGACAGAAAGATGAATAGAGAGAATATATATAAATATAATAATTAAATTATTTGAAAAGGAGTTAGAGCCAATGGAAGAGAAATTATATTCAAAGATGTGTTATGAATGAATACCTGAAAATGGAATAAAATAAAAACTAAAATAATAATAATATTTATAGAAGAAAAGAATGTTCCTGAACTGAAGCAAGATGTGAACAGTAAAGTGAAACAATTGATAGAATGCTGGCCAAAAATAATTGAAAGAGAAAAGACCATTGAAACATGTGAATAAAAAGATATTTCTATTTCCCATATAGAGTGGGTTAATTTGGATGCTTTTCTTCCTTCTACAAGCCTATGCAAATATTATAATATGTATTATGAGAGTGAAAGTCTAATATATAGCTGAACTTGGACAAAAGAAAGGGAAATTCACAAGTGCCATTTTTACACACAAAAATGTGAATTAGGGTTTCCCTGGTGGGGCAGTGGTTGAGAGTCCACCTGCTGATGCAGGGGACACAGGTTCTTGCCCCGGTCGGGGAAAATCCCACATGCCGCAGAGCAGCTGTGCCCGTGAGCCATGGCCGCTAGGCTTGCGTGTCCAGAGCCTGTGCTCTGCAACGGGAGAGGCCACAACAGTGAGAGGCGTGCATACCAAAAAAAAAAAAAAAAAAAAATGTGAATTAAAGGCCAAGTTATAAACTGATGAGATAATGCCACTGCAGCCTGAAGAAATGTGGTTCTAGATATAGGTTATTTAAATATACTGTGAGGCACATATTTGTAAAACTGAAGAAAATCTGACATTTTGTATAGATTTGCTCACTCAACTCTCTTTTAGATGGCTTTGTTCATGATAAAAGCTAGAATGTTTAAAGTCTACCCTTTCTATACTTCCTAACAGTTCAGGTTTTACAAGTGTTTTGGCTTTCACCAAATATTCAGATCCACATGGTATCTGAAAAGCATAAATAAGGGAAAAAATGTATTTTTTTCTGTTTCAATTGGTTTTGCTGACAAGCAGAGTATAGAAGAATTCAATTTTTCTGGAGCAGCAATGCACAGGACTCAATGGTCAGTTCCTAGCTTGACGGACAGGGCATACAGCAACTATTTAATAACATGGATTGTGTCAAAGCTATTGTAGCACTGAAATGAACAGTCATGGTGGCAACTTTCTCATCCCTAGGTCAGAGCATTATGATCTCTGAGTCAGAATAGTAGAAAATTGCATAATAGGGACCTTCCAGTTTTCTATCTTTTTAAGACTCAGTGGAATTCACACACATTCACACATATATGTGTGCATGTGAGAGAGAGAGAAAATGATAAAGCAAATGAACAAAATATAAATAATTGATGAATCTGGATATAGAACATACTGGACATTCTTGCAGGGTTCTCGTAATTGTAAGTTTAAACTATCAAAGTAAAAAGTTTCAAATAAAAAAAGGAAAACCATGCAAAAGATAAATAAGGGTAGTAAAGTTGAATTGCAATAAGCAGGTGTATTAGTTTCTATGGCGGTGTAACAAATTATCTCAAATATTGTTGCTTAATAAAACACAAACATTTATTATCTCACAGTTTTCATGGGGCAGGACTTTAAGTTCAGCTTAGCTCAGTGTCCCACAGCATTGCTATGAAGATATTGGTTGGGCTACATTTTCATTCAGAGGCTTGACTGGGGAAGGGTCTGCTTCCAAACTCATTAAAGTTGTTGACAGAGTTCATTTCTTTTTGGTGTATGACTGACAGTCTCAACATCTTATTAGCTGTCAAATGAAGATTATTATCAGATCCCAGGGGGTGTCCCCCTGCTGTGTGGTCCTCTCTGTAGGCAGTTCACAATGTAGCTGTTCACTTCTTGAAGCCTAGCAGAATAGTGTCTTACTCCAGTGTGCTTAGACAGACTCTTATGTAACATAACATAATCAAAGGAGTGACCATCCATCCCTTGTCATATTCTATTAGTTAGAAACAAGTTACTGGACACTTCCATGCTCTAGGGTATAGGGTTACACAAAGGAGAAGGCACCAGAAAGTGGGAATTGCTGGTGGCACTCTAGAGTTGGTCTACTACAGCATGAAATTACTAAGTCAAATAAATGTGATTCATCCATTTCTATACAGTTTTCTATCTTCAATTTAAACTAAATTAAGAAAGAGTAAAATGATTTTCTAAGAACTATTGATGTTATGTATTTGAGAGAAACAATTTTAGACACTGAAGAAAATGTTATCAATTTTTGGTATTCACTCAGAATCTTTAGAACATGTTTCCTTATGTTTCAGAAATACTTTACATGATCAATCCTGCCTACTAAAGGTGTTCTGTCATAAATACTGTACACCGAATATGTCTGAATTTTTTTCTAGTCAATGGTGGGATTGCATTTCCCTGTCACTTTTCTAGTTGGGTGTTATCTTGTGACTTGTAGGTATAATCAGGTGACTTGCTTTGATCAACAAAATGTAGGTGGGAGCTTTCATTGCATATATGTCCATTGGCATATTCATCTTTATCTGACTCAAAATCTTTGAAAACTTATGTCACAAAGGGGCTCTTGTCAGCCTGGATCTTTGAATGATTGCAGTGGGGAGAGTCTCCATACTGAAATGAGAAATGAATTCTTGTTGTGTTAAATGACTGCTGTTTTTAGCTTTTTCTTATTATTGCAGCCAGACCTAGTCTATCCTTACTGGTATGGATATTTGTTGTCAGAATTGGCATGCCACTATAACAAGACCCTAAGTTATGTAGTGTTGTTTGAATGGTTAGTTGATTGGCAATAAGGAAACAGAAACTAACAGCATGGTGATTCATCATATTCAGGAAGGAAATACTTGGTAAAACTCTCACCTAGGGAGCAGATCATGTCCTTAGTCATTATTATGCTAGATAGAGTAAGAGGTTAGAGAGTAGGATGTGAGCTTTGCATGTTGGTGAGGAATAACAAGAAAAAGATGATAATTTTGATGTACAGGTTCAGGGACCATGCCACCCAATATCAGCAGTGCAAACTACAGGGTTTGTATCCAGCGAAAGAGGCAGAGGGTTCTTCCCTGGAATAGTCCCACTCTGTGGTTTGGGAATTTTTTCTGGTTGCAGAGCCTTGAATCCTGACCTTCTGGTTCTCAAGTTAGTTCTGGAAGTAACCTAAAGTTATTCGATAAATTTCATTTCTACTTAAAAAAAATAAATAAAGACTCAGTGGAGGCTTACAGTGAAAGGAATTGAAGGACTGGAAACTCCTCATTATAATAAACAAGAAAGAGATGGAGATGTTGCAATCAATCATCATGGGTGACATACCATAATACTCTCACCCAGCAGGTCCTAGGTTACAGTCTCCTCATCAAAGCTCTGAAAATTGCATGTGCAAGGGGTTTGGCATCAATAGCCAACAGGGCAAATGTGGCAATGAGAGCAGATACACACAACATCATTCCAACATCAAGTAGAAGTAGTACATATTCAAAACCATGTTGAAGGCATAAGAAAGCTGTGTGAACCATTGACTTTTTTCCCCAGCATGCCTCCTCCTGATACACTATTATTCCTTCTGAAACCACCACACCTGTGAACCAACAAGAAGCTCTTGTGACAAGTTGACTTCAGGAAAACTATTGAGTATAATTTTAAAATGTCTGTACACATCCAGAAGTGTACAGATTTTACATTCACACACAGATGTGATCCTATAGGAACATGGGGAAGAAATTTCCCTACAAAGGGCAAAACTGTGAGCAATATGTCACAGTTTACTTGATAATAATGGTTATTTGAAGTCAGATATATACAGACTTTAGACAATAACATTGTCCAAAGACAGTCTATTTATATCAGGGAAGAGCAAATTTATTCCTTTAGCTCTAACCTTTGTACTCTATTGCCTCTGCTTAGTCATGCTGACTCTGCACCTTTGTAATAGAATGTTGAAATATACATAATAACCCTTTCTCAAGGCTCTGCCTCCCATGCTTGACCTTTAAAAGTATAACACTTTTCTATTCATATAGAGATAAAAAGTTGCAGAACAGAAAATAACAATTGTCTTGTTGGAGGTTTAGAGGAACATTGTGAGCAGGCTGACCTGTACAGCTGCAAGAGCAAAGGATTATTACATCCTCTCCAGGGTCTGGTCAGTACCAAGAAGTTTGCAACACTAGCCAAGCTCTCCCCACTGTTAGTATAAAAGAAGCCTGAATTCTAACGCTGGTAAGATGGTTCCTTGGGACACTAGTCCACCATCTTCTAGACCTGGTGTTTTTACCAATAAAGTCCTTATTCCTTGCCCAAAACACCTTGTCTCTCGATTTATTGGCCTGTTGTGGGGTGAACAGTTTGAGCTTGGACTTGATAATATATTTACTTTAGACAAGCAGTTATGACTCACTGGGTGGTCAGAGATTTGGGAAAAGCAAGACTGGAAGATTGTGACGTGGAGAGTTAAACAAATGTATGTGAATGGGCTTCTCAGAATAGAGTTTGGTAATACCTATCCTTGCAAATGCCACCACAGGGTACTCATTAAATAGAATGTTTTCAATAAGCAGGTGAACATTGTGACCCACACGGTTGATTACAGTCAGCTTCTTCCTCAGTCACCCTTGTGCTTACCCAATAGGCTGATGAACCCAGTGGCCATGGGGACAGGATGGCAGTTACACATGGTTGCAACAACATGTTTCTTATATCAAGGCTATGACCAAAACTGAGTACCCAACTTATTAGTAGCAATGAACTATCTTTTGTCACTGGTAGTCAACATTTTACAGGGTATAAATTTGCTCCCAGATCATAGATTGGAGGCAATGATTTTCCCTCAGGATTAGAATTACAACTTCTGGAAATGGATTTATTTTCTCGATATGTCATGCTTTCTCAGCAAAATCATGCTTGACTTACCAAATACCTCTTTCACCTTCTTGGTATTCTACACAATACTGTTTCTAATTCTGCAGCAAACAAAGGAAGGCAATATAGGCCAACACATACTGAATTTACGGATTTTATTATGTTCTAAATTCCCCAGAAACTATTGATTGTGTAACGGCTTTTTGAAGACTCAGTTAAAAGCCAGCTGGAAATACAAATCCTTAAAAGTCTGAGGTGCTTCCTTATAGGATATGGTATTATGCTTTGAACCAGCAACCCATATGTACTGTTGTTTCTTCCTATAGCTAAAATGTATCATAGAAGTAATCAAAGAAGAGATGAGAATGCATCTGTAAATGTTACATTTAACGGGTCGGCCACAAAATCTTGACTTGGTCCACTCAACCTGGAGATCTGCTTGTTTTCAGGACTTAGAAACTGAAGGAGGAATGCCTCCTCCTGGGAACCTAGTTAAAAAATAAAATTGTGTGAAAATCAAAGTTGTGACAACCACCAACCATTTGGATAGAATACCTCATGCCACCGGACAAGTAATAACTTTTTGGCTATAGTGATTGAGTCTTAATATGAAGAGAAATTATAATTTTTATTTTATAATGTGTCTGACAAGATATGGCTGAAATCTAGGGTATTTGTTAGAATCTTTTCTAGTACTACCATATTTATTTGACAGTGTTATAGGAAAATTAAAGAAATCTCACACAGGCAAGTCCACCCAGGTTTCAGATCCTTTGGAAACAGAAGAGAAAGAACTCCAGTTACTTATGTACTCCCAAGGGCAAAAGGCCCAAAATGAATAGTTGAGGAAAGAAGCTATGAATACCAGAACAACCCTGGGACCAATTAACAAAATGAAGATTGAAATAGCTTCTCATATTTTATTTGTTTATTTCCAAACTACATATGTTTGTATATGTTAATTTGTTTTTTCTTCTTCTTACATTAATATTTAAATTATTTTTGTGGTTATCACTGTAATTTAGCTCAAGCTTACAGTATATGAAGTTCAGAATGTGGTTGTATTAAAGGAGAAAAGAACACTTATAAGTGGAGAAAGTGACTGAGTTTGGTCTCCTTATTTATGGAAAGAATGAGAGATTTTCATATGTGTTAAATTGAGATACATTGTTACAAATGTGTCCCAATAAGGAAGTATGTTGTATATATCTTTGAGTTTTCAATAATAACAATTGAACACTTCCTTGCAGGAAAGGGCTTCACAAAATAGAGAGGATAGAATTGGATATGATTTTAAAATAAGAAAGGAGGGCATTATGCTCAGCTAAGTGAACAGCCTCAGCAAATTCATAAATTGACATAAAATTTGCATGAGAACAGTAGTTTGGGAAAAATAAAATCAATTTCCAAATATGCATTTCTTTTCTATTTTCCCTGGGAGACAGTATATTTTGCTTCTGTTTTTGAGGTTTGTAGCAGTAACAAGAAGCAATTTTTACATGGAAATAGGATGATAAATTCAATCTAAATATCTCTTGCAAAGAGGAAACACCTACACAAATCCTTATTAAAATTTGTACTTACCATAGAAACTACACACATATGTCAACTCAAAAATAAATCCAATTTGGATGTAGAAGGTTTCTTTCAAGTAAGATAAGAATGCAATTATATGAAAAATTTCTCCACCCTTGACCCTGTATCAAAGATCAGCCCAAATCATTTGTCAAGCATCCCAGAAGTGTAAATGAAACCAGTCTCAGTGTTACAATCAGAGCAGAGACTATCATCTATAATTAAATTATGGATTATGATAACTTTATTACTCATCAACTTGGCATTAAACAGTGTGAATCACAGCATGGGGTCTCTGTCAGCTAATGCTCCTGGGATGAGGATTCAGATGAGACCATTAGAGCTGAAAATCAAAGCCAGCTTCCAGATCTTTGGCAAGGAGATAATGTCCTTCTGCATTGTTTAAAGGAAATTAGAGGGTCCAGAATATAGGCAAGAATTTTCCCATGGGGCATATGTATTTAAAAATATTTCTCAACTTTCTTAGAAACTAAAAAAAAAAAAAAAATTTAAATGGTTTAATTGCTAAATGTCTTTTACTATATATATTTAATATAAAATGTGCCCCCAAAGAGGAGAGCACTAAATGATGAACAAAAAGAGAGCTATCCTCATGTCCCACCTCTGAGACAAGTGTAACCTAACATAAGTAGTATAAGCAAATTAAACACACCCCTGAACAAGCCAACCACTGGATTTCTGTTTTCAGTTAAACATTGCACTCTTGAGTTGCTAGTGAAACTCACTAATTCATCTAAATAAAATTAAAATATTCAATGCTAATGGTTTCTTGATAATTCTTGCCTAAGCATGGTTTTATTTTTAATGGCTTTTTAATACTTCATGAAATAATTTCTTAACGTCCAATAAGACTTTCTGAAAAATATTTGTTCTTCCTTCAACATGTTAAATGATTACATAGCTATAAGTCTTGTGATTTATTTATTGATTTCAGTTGAGGTGGGTGCTTGTCGTCATTTCGCACATAGGAAGCTGAGAAGAGGAAATTGCGACCCTAAACACACAAAAGACATAAAATAGTAGGTGTTGAAGATGGAGCCCAACACACACTCTGCACGCAGCTGTGTGTACATTATCACCTCGCTGATGCTGCACATTTGTTCCTACATCACTCCCTTTTGCTTGATTTGTAAGATTCATGGGTGAAATAGTCATGCAAGGATGACAGAAGCATAGGTTTAATTTTTATAGTTGGCACTCTTTTGATTTTGATAGAAAAATGTTTTCTGTGTATTTTAAAGATCTGAATATGTGAAGGAGGGAAATGTTTGAGAAAAGAGAAAGGGTAGTGTTGCCAGGTTCCTTCTCAGGAAAGAACAGCAGCAGTAACACAATTAGTTTATCTTTTGACATGCACGGTGCTTAAATAATAGTCACGATGTTGATATCAAGCAACACTTCAGGAAAATGCTAGTGGAAAAGGAGGGTCAGCTGCAGTCAGTGCTGACTACCTCACCTCCTAACTCACGCTTTCACTGATGTGCTTTGCCACAAAAAAGTAAAGCACTCTAATATCCAATTAACATTACAATTAATCCAAACATTTCTATATGCTGGCCTTTATTCTGTGATTGATATGTGAGCCTGCAGTTTATTAAAATGCACCACAGGCATTTAGGTAATATGACTCTGTTGCACCTTCAATTGCCTACACACTCATTTAATAAAGCCTTTTTAATGTCTCTAATACTTTAAGTAAGTTACACAAAACCCCACACCCATGCTTAAATGGTAGAGAGGCAACAACATGTGTAGAGTTGTTCCATCTTCCCTACTGCAAATGCCCAAACTATGTAACAGGAGCTCTAAAATGAGAGGTAGAAAGGTGAGCCTACCTTCACTTCTGGAGCACAAATCAGAAAGATTTAAAGACCCTTGGAATAGGATACAGGATGGAGTGGAGTGGTGCATTTGCCTTTTACTCTTAGGAACTCAAGATTTAAATTTAGTTAAAACAAAATGCTTTAGCTTACCTCAGGTTTTCACAAAATCTGATGAGACTTGCTTTATATGAGACAAAAGGAAATCCCCTCAAGGAAGGGTATGAGCCACAGGCAAAAAATTATATATATATATATATAGATAGATAGGTAGATAGATAGATATAGATAGATATATAGATATATATGTGTACATATATAGATATATATGTGTGTATGTATAAATATACACACACAAATGTAAACATCTTTATGTAAAAAGGAGCCTGATGCTTGCCATTTAAGTTAAAAATAATAAATCATTTTGTTGCTAAAGTGACTATTTATTAAAATAATTTTTATAATTTTTTTCTATTTTATTGAGGGGAAAATAATTTTATATTCAATAACATGTTAGTGTTAAGACAGTAATCTTTTTGTCTTAATTGTCAAAGTAAGTTTTGCATCATGATGGCTTATTCAGGATTAATTTGTATCATGGAGGATCTTGTAACAGCTTATATAACATTAGGTAATGTCAAAAAAAAAATCCAGGTTTGAGAGGTGCGTTTTCTGACAGGGCAATAATGTATTTAATTATTTCCTGGCATTAAACTTTCAGGTTCACTCAAACATATTTAATTTATTCACTAATTTATACAATTATTGCTATTGTTTTTGATCACGTAATGAAAAATGCAAACTACTGGTACTTGCCTTTTTAAACAAAACAATTATAAGCTGGTTAAACTGCTTATAGATGTCAAATCATACCTATTTAGAGAATTGGTTACAAAATATATTTCAATTAGTTATTTGATCCAGTCTTTCTATGCAATTTATAAGCAATATACAATTTTCCAATTGTCCTTCAGAAGTCAAGCATCTGGTTCTAGTTCATTTTGATGAAGGTGTGTTACTCTACATCATCTGGAAAGAAGCTTGTGCTATTCTTAGTTGCTATCACCAGCTGCATTACTGAAAGCAGGCTCTGTCCTTACACATTATAGATGGATAGCTTCAGATAAGAAAAAGCTATCTTGGTGAATGGTGGCCAGAATTTTGATGTTTCTGTCTAGTAGGTGATAGGGTTATCATTCACATCTGTAGGTGATTTGAGAAGATGGCTGTCTGGAGCAATAGATAAAAACTCATTGGACTGTTGCAGAGGAAAAGAAATCTAAGAGAAGCATGTGAATTCATTACAAAGAAACAAATGCCATATTTTCAGGCTAAGGGGAAAAAGAGCAATTAAAATGTATGAAAAATCTGCTGCATTTTCTTTTTGATAGGAATGTCTGTGTTATTGAATTATATGAAAGAGATTAGTAGAAGAAGGATATATTGAGCTTCTTGATTATTTTTTTTAATCAAGCAACATGATGACACATTTGGAATGAAGTTGTAAGGTAGCTCAATTCAAATGACAAGATTAACTGTAAATTATATGATGTATATACAATATGCTTTTTAATAGAACAAAGGAGGTCACAAGTGCTAGGATCAGTATCATATTCAGAGGATTATTTCTTCTTTCAATTTATTTAGTTTTATTTAGTAAAATTATTTAAAAAAAATAGTATCTAATGGCTACCGGGATGTTTAAATTACATAAAAAACAGAGATGTGTGTTATTTCTTGACTAAATATTTTCTCAAATATATACAGAGGAGTTAATTAGATGAGACTAGAAAATCTAATCTATCTTGGGAACTGTTAACAACAACAAAATTTTATGAATGTAATGGGGTAAAAATATTACAAAGTTTGTATTTGGACAGTGTGGACTTGCCTCAAGACTCTTATTAGGAGTGCACCCTAGAAAATATATTTAATAGCTCCTTGACCCAGTATACTCATCTTCAAAAGAGGATGATAATACCTACCACACAAGATTACAGAAAGGATTATGGTGAATGAAAACCACTCATACTCAATGGCTGTTGTTTTCTTTTGTCTTTCTGGAGATTTTGCAATAGTTTCTCCTCTCATGCTTGCTTACTTCAGTAGGGAGAAATTCCTAAATTTGGCTTTGGAGGAAGATTGGACTTTGACTCATTTGGTTATTATTTCAAAAATCATGGGCTTCCCTGATGGCGCAGTGGTTGAATGTCCGCCTGCCGATGCAGGGTACACGGGTTCATGCCCTGGTCCGGGAAGATCCCACATGCCGCAGAGCGGCTGGGCCCGTGAGCCATGGCCGCTGAGCCTGCACGTCTGGAGCCTGTGCTCCGCAACGGGAGAGGCCCCAACAGTGAGAGGCCCGCATACTGCAAAAAAAAAAAAAAAAAAAAAAAAAAAAAATCATGCATGTAACTGTAAACTCTTAATTATCTCGAATTATGACTTTGAAAACCCTGGTCAAGTATTTTTTATTTTTTATTGTGAATTAGCTAATGTGATCACAAATTTAATTAAGCCTTTTAAATATTAATATCTGAACCTTAGGTCTGGGAGTTATTACATAAATATTGGAACATCTTATAATGATATTGAAAAGCCCTGTCCTTTCAAATATATTTTTTAAATAATTTTATGTTTGTTCTAATGTGATTGAAATAAACAATTCTAAACCTATACAGAACTGCAGTTAAATTCATTGAAAATTAAGTAGCATATTTCCTAGAAAGTAACATTTTGAGATAATTGCTTTATTCCCTCTTTTGCCAGTAGGCTTCTTTAAGGCAGGAAATATCTTGTGTAATTGAATTAGCTGGACACTCTCTGTTCACTTATACAGACTGTGGTAAGAAAATGTAATTTTATTCCAAAATCAGTGTATCATTAATTGTATGTAATTATTAGTGAGTTAGCATTAAGAGAATGACACTAAACTGAGCAATGTATTAAAAGAATTAAACTACATTATGAAATAATCTAAAAAGTAATATACTTTCAAGGCATTGTCTAGAAACTGTTAATCTCTCAGAATAAAATTGTAATCTGTTTTACCTATTTGTAGGTCACTTGTAGAATAATTGTCAGGTTTTTTTAATGGTTCTGAAATGTGACTTAAAGTTGTTAAATATTTGGGGTAATTTTGAATTGCATAACTTGGAAAAAGACAGAATATATATATGCTTTATGCTATTTTCTCTCTCCTCTATAGCTTAACTATTAACTTTGTAAGAATTCTGAACAAGTCATACTACTTCATTACTTAGGCAATTCTTGTTTATGTTTTAAATAAAACTATGTTTAGTGTGTATTCTTTCATGAAATCAATGCATATTCAATATAAAAAACTAGTAAAATGCAGAAAATTGGAAAATAAATGTACTCATTTATATCTTTACCAAAAGACATATCTACAATATCAAAGCAGATCACCAATTTAATGTATATATTTTTGATGATTCTGAATTTACTATTCATACAGTTAATGTTATAAATGCTTCCTCAAGCCAATTATTATTTTTAACATTATTTTAAAAGTTGAATTATATTTAGAGTAACCATATGTTTTGGTGTACCTGGACCAGTCTGAGTTTATACCTGTAGCACTGGCTTTCTTCCAAATCATCCTTATTAAAAGTGTCTCCAACTGAATGAATATTTATATGGTTACTTGCATAATATGCTTTTGAGTTAATGTCTACTATATGTATTCAAATTTCTCTATTTTTATCTATTTACATTGTTTCCCAAGTTTGGTAATGTAAAAAAAAAAATACTCTAATGACTCATAAGCATAAACACTATTTTTATTAACCAAGAATTACTTTTTGATAAAATTTCCAAGGTAGAATCACTGACTGAAAATGGTATGCTGTTTTCAAACATTTGTTGCATGCTGCTGAATAGCTTTGCAATGTATTTTCTCTTTGTGGAGTTGAGATGCTTTCCAACCTGTTTTCTACTGCGTGTCCTCTATGCTATTACTGCACAATCCTGTCAGCAAATGCAAACTCAGCACAAATACTTAACTCTAGTAAAGTTTTAAGAGTATGGAAACTGCTTTCTGTATCATAGTTGACGAGAGCACTGTGGTTCTTATTTAATAATAGTTCTGCAACTTGATACTGAACAGAGATGTTCTTTTTCAAAAAAAAAAAAAAAGTGTTGACCAAATTGTATTTTAGTATTTGTGTATATAAAGTATATACACACATACATTACATAACTATATATTTGAATTTTAAGCTCTCCAAAGCAATACAAATAACTTTTTTTATTGTATTAAGAATACTAGATTTAACCTTTTAATAGTTTTTTTTTTCCTTCGGTACGCGGGCCCCTCACTGTTGTGGCCTCTCCCATTGCGGAGCACAGGCTCCGGACGCGCAGGCTCAGTGGTCATGGCTCACGGGCCCAGCCGTTCCGCGGCATGTAGGATCTTCCCAGACCAGGGCACAAACCCATGTCCCCTGCATCAGCAGGCAGACTCTCAACCACTGAGCCACCAGGGAAGCCCCTTTTAATAATTTTTTAAGTGAACAATACAGAATTCCTATCTACAGGAACAATATTAGACATGAGATCTCTAGAACTAATTCATCTTGCATAACTGACATTTTATACTCATTGATTAGCAACTCCCCATTCCCCACTCCCCAGCCCGTAGCAACTACCATTTTATTCCTTGTTTCTATGAGTTTGACTATTTAAATTACTCATATAATTGGAATCATGCAATATCTGTTATTCCGTGACTAGCTTATTTGACTTAGTATAATGTTCTTCAGGTTCAGGTTGTCACGTATTGTAGGATTTCCTTCTTTTCTGAGGTTGAATAATATTCCATTGTATGTATATACAACATTTCTTTTAACTTTTGCAAAATATCAGAGAGGAGGAAACATTTCCAAACTCATTTTACAAGGCGAGTATTGGCCTGATAACAAAACCAGAAAAAGACACCACAAGGAAAGAAAACTGCAGGCTAATAAACCTGATGACCATAAATGTAAAAATCCTCAATAAAATACTTGCAAACCAAATTCAACTACACATTAAAAAGATCATACAATATGACCAAGTGGGACTTAACCCTGTATGTAAGGATGGTTCAACATATGAAAATCAATCAATGTGATATACCACATTGACAGAATGAAGAATAAAAATCACATGATCATCTCAATAGATACAGAAAAAGCATTTGACAAAATCAATACTTTTTCATGATAAAAACTCTCAACAAATGAAGGACACTACCTCAGCATAACAAAGGCCAAAGAAGTAACTTTAGAGAAGAGGTTATATAGTATTCAGTATCAGATGACAAAAACATTAGAATTTAATTCTCCAACTTTGACACAACTCTAAGAAGATTCAGACAACAAACACGAATAGTCCAACCCTTCTAAGTAAATAATGTATACATTTGTTTCATTTTTTGATGAATAAATTGTTATAAAGCACTCAGCATGTTCTTGAAAGTTTCTTCAGTGCTGAAAAATCTTGCTTTCCTTTATTAAAACAACTATCTTATTTAGAAAAAATGCAAAAATCTTATTTGTCATGCTAAGTTCTACCAATATCTAAGGCCCAACATAAGTGGTCTCATTCTTGATTAAAAATTTAATGATAGGGCTTCCGTGGTGGTGCAGTGGTTGAGAGTCCACCTGCCGATGCAGGGGATACGGGTCCTGGTCCAGGAATATCCCACATGCCGCGGAGCGGCTGGGTCCGTGAGCCATGGCCGCTGAGCCTGTGCATCTGGAGCCAGTGCTCCACAATGGAAGAGGCCACAACAGTGAGAGGCCCGCATACCACAAAATAAATAAATAAATAAATAAATAAATAAATAAATAAAATTAATGATACTCCAGGTAGACACATTACTTTGTCCCTCTGAATTCTCTTATGCTTTGTCTTTTATTATGATCATACATATATTTTGGTATATAATTATCTTTAAAATGCTTTACTTTTTCACCAAATTACAACTCCCTCCATATTTTACTCATGGTCATTTAACTTTTATGTCATCTAGGTCAGATCTTTATATAATAGAATCAAAAGAGTGTCTTTTTGCATAAATGAATGGGACTAGTAAATAAAGTCAATATTTGCCTATGTTGCATGGTAATCCTGCATTTAGCAGATAAACATTGATTAAAAGGAGAAAAGAATGTTTACTTTTGTAAGTGATTAGACAGCACTATGTGGTGGAAAAAGCAGGTATCAGACTACCTGGGTTTTGTTTTTTATTCTGCAATAACTACATAAAATTGGATGAGTCTTGAAGATCTTTTGGTCTCAGTTTCCTCATGTTTAAATTATCGGGGGGATACAGTTATCTCTAAGGTAGCTGCATGCTAAAACATTCTGTAATTTTACATCTTTTTATTTTATTATAAATATGTTAACACATTTGTCATCTGGAGCAAAAGTACTCTGATGCTTTACTTCCAGTGCTTAAGCTTCACAGACCCTTGTCTAAATAATTTTTCAATATAATGATTGTGACATACATTCTGTCTGCTAAGTAAACAGAATTCTGTGAATTATTTATTGGAATTTATTCTCAAAGTACTTTTCTTTGTAAGTATATTCTGAAATACAACAACAATAATCTTTGTTGGCGTTATCATTAGTTAATTCACTATTTTGAGGAAGCTAGGTCAGAGTGAGTTATTTTACTTTGGAAAAACTCTGAGAGCAGAGAATATTCTGTTCTTTTACTGAATATTGGAAAAATCTGCAAAGACTGACAAATTAATCACAGATCAAAATCAGTGACGATGGCTCAAGGTTTCCCCTTTTTATAAAAATATGATTTCTATAAGGGTGACTAGAGGAGGGAAGCTTTTCAACTGTGAATTGGTTTACTAAGTATCCTTCAGTGTCAATAGTATGAAACCCATAGCAAACTCGTTCCTTTAGAGAATGTTAGCTTGTTCTGGGTTTATAGCTTTGGTCATAAAACAAACCATGATATCAAGCCAAACTTATTATATTTTTTAAAAAAAACACATAAAAATATTGTTTAAAATCTTTTATATCAAACACTTTAAATGTTTATGCCAAATGATGTTCATTATGCAAAACATCTAATTCAACACTGGGCTTATGAATCCCTCTGTTAAATCATGTGTGAAAATTAATTAGTAAGTTCTGTACCTCTTGGTGTCAAAAATGTTTACAAATATTCTTTCCATCGGTTACAAGGGTTATAGTGACCTATTTTTCAAATTTAAAATCTTAATGTATCTATATATCTATATATTTTGATACCACAATATTTTCAAACAATTTTGCCATGCTGATTCTACCTGTTCGCATTGGAAAAGTTGACTTTTATATCTTTAATAATCTAGGGAATCTACCTATATAATCTCACATCTTTATCATAGATTTTATATTAAAAAAATTCTAAAGGTTTTCATGCCATTGAAGTACATTTTATAGAAGCCTTTATTTTTATAATGGTTTTCTCTTACATAGAGTACTTTAGATATCTTGTCAGAGATTAAGTTATTATTACGTTTTGTGACTTTATAAATTATGTGAATGTATAACTCTCTATCTGTGATAAGCTAAACAGGTAAAAAATATTTGTTTGCCACAAAGCTTCATTTTATATTCTGATACAAACACATAGTTAATTAGTGCCATTTGGGGTGCTGAAAAGATGATCCCAACTTGTTACAGTATTATAATTTACTGAATAATATGATTGCCACTTTTAATGACACAATCTACAAAGGCTAATGATACAATGGATAGTATAAGAATGCCAATTAAAGGGTAATGGTCATTTCAAAGGTTAATGCTTGTAACTCTTAAGAGAGAATAAATCGATGTAACATAATCCATTTTACAGAAATACTTCCCTTCTGTGATGATGTGACCAATTATCCCATTGGCAGTTCAGTAGACATATAATCATTTCATCCGTTACCATTAAAATGTCATAATAAAAGCTTTGGAGATGTGGAAAATGTGAATCTTCATTTAATATCCTTAAAAAGGGACTTATGTTGAATATGATTATTTGAATGAGAGAAAAGGAGAGCTGTTTCAAGTTTTAGAGAGGTTAAAATGTACCCAATAAAAACACCACAGCCATATTAAGCAAATGTAATTGCTGTATGTCTCATTAACATGGATACACGTAATTATACATAAACACCAATCAGAATTTATTTTCCTTTTGAAAAGCTCAATAGTTTATAGAGTGACACCAATCAAAATTGATTGCCTCTAAATAATGGGTTAGGAGAAAGCACTATCATATCTGAGCATTATGAACCTCACCTCATTCTGAAAAGAAGCTGAGGTAAGTGAGAAATATGGTCTGTTGGCTCTTAATTCACAGAGTGACAATGACGAATGAATGGAAGTCAGCTCCAGCTGTAGCTGTATTTTAGCTCCTGGATACTCTTTGCTGCTAAAGGCACGAAAAAGCAAAATTTCCTATTAGCAACAAACAAATGCTTTCTTTAAAGTGGTATCTGAACAGTGTCCATCAGGCAGTCACTTCACTTTTCTGAGAGGGAACACTTCTTTGTTAACAGATATAAAAACATCCAAAGGCATGTAATTTTGGGGGGACCACATTAGATATCTGAGAAACATTGTAATCAGTAGTTTCAGTTTTTCCAAAGTTAAGCAAGTTGAACAACCTGTGGAAAGTTAGAAAAAAATAGTATTTAGGTTAATGGTGTTCATCTCTGCACAAGATCTTGAAAACAGAAAAAAATGCAAAACACAAAACTAAATTTAAGGAGACAAAAATAAGCTAATAATATTGCTTGTTGCCTTATTTTCCTAAGAACAATTTAGTCCCACTATTCTATAAAAATGCTTCCTTAAAAAGTCACCAAAATTTTACTGGCAAACCCAAAGTCCTTCCTTGATTGCTCTTCTCATTCATTTATTCTTGGTTGAAATTAAATCCTATATTTCCACAGCTATGAAATGAAACCAATGTTCCCACAGTGACTCCATTAGCAGCAATCATACAGGAAGATGCAGGAAATTCAGAACCAAAAATTTATTGAATTCAAATTCTATATTTATAGAATGAGAATTAAAATACTTATCATATAAGTACATTATGAATATTAAATAAAAATTTGATATATCTGAAAAACCTTAGCTGATTAATAGTTAATTTAATTGTGTCATCTTTTATCCGATTTATTGCTTTAACTTTTTCCTTTCCCTGATATTAAATAATTTTGAATTATTATACTAATTCCAATAGCTGTAAATGGAATTATGCACATATAGGTTTTTAATAACTATGCTATTTGTTTCTGTCTGTCTGTCTCTCCTTCTCTCTCGTTTATGTATATATGCCTACATATTTCAGAAAAGTACTATTTCAACTACAACAAATTATTACCTATTGAAGATGCAACATGCCTATGTACACACTAATCAGTTTAAGAAATAAAATATTTTATCAATAAAATTGAGTCTTCTATACATAACTCCTCAATTCCATTACTCTCTTTCCCACCCTCCCAAAGAGAAAACCAATCTCATTAGTTTCAAGAAGTTTACACTATTTTCCTATTTTACAATTATGACACATATTCATAATATCCATAATATTGTATTACTGGTTTTGAATCTTAGAGACTATCATGACTACAGTAGACATGCATACTACAGTGGACTTTTTCTGGGGCTTTCTTTGGTTGATTAAAATAATCAATAAACAATCTATAATAGGAATAGAAAAAAATTTCATTAGAACCAAACTGAGGACAATAGTCTAGGGGGAATAGATTCAAGAAGCACTTGAATTGTGTTCCACCAGACTACAAAATGGGGAGGGCTTATATAGGCAAAAACCTCAGGGTTTCAGTTAGTTACATGATTTGTTTATCAAGAATTATAATTGGAGCTGCAAGAAGTAAGGGTACTTGTTAAGCAAGGATTGACTTGGGTCCAAAATTGTTGTAGAGTTATAAGGGGAGAACTTGAGACCATAAGGTTGCAGCTGGCTGCTGGTAGCAGATATTGTTTTGATAACAGCTGGTAGTGTCCTTGAGTTTGATGCAGTTCAGAAAGTTCAAGTTCTCAGTAATGCAGGAATGTGTCTGAAATCACATCTACAATGACCACCCAGCTCAACTTTGAATGCCTGAATGATAGTTACTCCATTTTGATTTTTTTTTTTTTTTTTTTTTTTTTTTTTGCGGTACGCGGGTCTCTCACTGTTGTGGCCTCTCCCATTGTGGAGCACAGGCTCCGGACACACAGGCACAGTGGCCATGGCTCACGGGCCCAGACTCTCCGCTGCATGTGGGATCCTCCTGGACAGGGGCACAGACCCGCATCCCCTGCATTGGCAGTCGGACTCTCAACCACTGCACCACCAGGGAAGCCCCCATTTTGATTTTTAAATGCATTATTTCCTTTAATGGTTAAAACATTAGTACAAATGCATGTTTGACAGGCCATAAGACAGGGTGTTCTAGTTAGTGTAAAGTTCAAGCCAAATCATGTATACTATGATTTATTTATCCAAGTGTAAAGTTCAAGGCAAATTATGTATACCATGATTTATTTATCCATTCTTATTTAAGTTCTATTTTTTTAACTTAATTCCTATTATAAGTGTCTTAGTCTCTTCAAGCTGCTATAGAAAAATACCACTGATTAGGTGGCTTTATGAAAAACAGAAATTTATTTCTCACAGTTCTGGAGGGTGGGGCACCCAAGATTATGACTCCAGTAGATTCAGTGTTTGGTGAGGGTCCACTTTGTAGATGGCAACTTTTTGCTTTGTCCTCACTTTGTGGAAGAGGCTAAGGGGCTCTGTGGGATCTCTTTTATAAAAGCACTGATTCCATTTATGAGGTCTCCATCCTCATGGCCTAAAGGCCCTGAGACAGGAAAGTCAGGGCCAGGCCCAAGAACAGCCTCCTTATGCATAGGCATTAGGCAGAAGGCAAAGCCATCTTCTTGTTTTGTACTTAATAAGGCCATGATGCCTGGAGGAATGGCATCTGAAACAGAAACTTTGTAGCATCTGAGCAAGAAACTTTGGCCATGGAAACCATGGGACAAATAAAAATGCATAGGCTACTGATAATTTGATGAAAGACAAAGCAGCCCACCTCACCCTCCTCATTCTTGTGGTCTAGAGGAGTTCCCAGCCTGACACATGCACTGAGGGGATCTCAACCTTTCCTCTATTAACCTTGGCCACATCATAATAGCATTATAATATCGTCAGAATTGCAGTTGTGATTCCCCTCCCTCCCCACGGGTTTTGCCTTAGGTGCTCATGGGAGAGATTGAAAAGGTCCCTGGCAGAAGCCCAGATAAGGAATTTCAGATGACACACTTGTAATAGAGGGAAAAGGGGAGTCACCCTCATCTAAACCCTGGAAAATTAACACCTTATTAACAACCTAAGCTTCCCCTATTGCACGCCCCCACTAGCGAGGATGCCCACACTCTTCTTCTCTGAGTGTGTAACTTTCAATCTGCCCTAAATAAATGGCTGCCTTGTTTTCTTTGCACATACTGTGCTTCCAATAAACTCTGTACCTACCTTACAATCTTAGTCTCTTTGCTGAATTCTTCCCACAAAGACAGAAGTCCTCTTGCCACCAAGATAAGCCCCACCTCCCTAACATCATAACTTTGGATGTGAGAATTCTAACCTATGAAATGTGGGGTGACATAAACATTGAGACCGCAGTAATGATATACCTAGCATTTTGATTTACATATATCCTTATTATATTTGAGTTATTTTTATATTTATTTTAAAATATCAATCATGAATTCACCACTCAAAACAATAGCTAGACAATTACCAGTAATTTAGTTAAATCTATGTTTTAACTCTAGCTTTTAAATTTTTGTATTAATTATTCCACTGCTTTTGTGTGTGTATATTACCATGTATATGTATCTGCATAAACAATATGTTATTTAGACTTGTTTGGATTTTAATTTTATAGAATGAATGCCAAACTTAATTTAATCTGGGACTTTTCTTCACTCAAAGTTATACATATTATTGAGATTTGAGAGATATTTATATATTCTGGATACAATCATTTTATCAGATATTTGATTTGAAATAGTTTTTATGAGTCTGCAGCTTACCTTTTTACTTTTTAGCTATGTCTTTTTCAGTGCAAACGTTTTTAGTTTTGATCAATTCTAATTTAAGACTTTCTTTTATAAAGGTGATTCATATCTAAAATCTCATTGCCAAAATCAATACCACATGAATTTTCTCCTATGTTTTCTTCCAGAAGCCTGATAGACTAGTAGTATCCATTTAGAGTTTTTTTCTTTTCTATCTTTTCCCATAGGAGATAGAAATTGGGAAGAGGAATGGTGTCACGAGTTTGGGGGCGGGGCTTCTGCTGTGGCTGTTATTTTCTCCTGGATACAGGCAGTTTCCACAGTGATCTTCAGGCTATGTTCTTTTGCCCTTTGCTCTATAGATTAAAGTAATTTTTTGTAGGAAGAGAGGGGAGATGGGCCTGGAGAGCTTTAGAAGTGGGTGCCGTTACCCTCCTGTAGCCAGCACCTCAGAGGAAGCTTTCTCGGGACACTCCACAATGTGTCCTGTGAGCCCATGTTCCTGGGGAATAAGTCTGTGAAGTGGTGGGAACCCCCAATACCAGGGCCCACAGGGGCTGCACACTAACCAACACACAACCATTACTAATTGATAAAAATTGCTAGCCGAATCTTCCTATAGTCTTATGAATTGGCGTAATTTTCCTTTATTTTCTCTTTTTATTTTTGCTTCATATATTTTAAAGCACTTTTAATAGGTCTATACATATTGTGATTATTTTGGGTTCCTATGAAATGACCATTTTTTCACTCAGGGTGGTCAAGTCCACCTCATCTGTTATAAATATAGCTGCACCAGCTTTCATATGCTTACTGTTCTCTTGGCTAACTTTTGTCCCTCCTTATACTTTCAAACTAATCTCATCTTTATGTAAAGTGGGTACATTTCCTCCCTCTCCCCGCCTCTTTCTATCTCTCTCTTAAATTAGAAACATAACTCATTTGTTTTCATCTTAATTAATTACTAATATAATGATGAAGCCTATACAAATCCTTTTGCTGCTTGAACTGCATCTTTCAGGTTCTGATATATATTTTCTTATAATTAGTTCTTAGTGTTTACATTTCTATTCTAGTTACTCTTTGATGTATGAGTAATTAAGAAGTATTTTCCTAAACTTTAAATGACTTGGGATTTATTTATCTATTAAAAATTGATATATTGTGGTCAGAAAAATAAAATATAAATCTTTATAGCATAATAAAACCTCAGTTTTTCTTACTTATTATATATTCTTTAATATTCATTTTCTAATATTTTATGCATATCTATTTATTATATTAATCTTGTTATTTTTTCAGTCCTAGATTTAATTAAACAATAATGATGACAATAAAATATAAACTTTTAATAGATCCTTCTACTTGTCAGAAATATTAGAATAAGTTTTACACAAATTAATTAATTTTTAAAATAAGTCTATGCTATAAGCACTGTTATCATCCACACTTTATAGGAAGTAAATGAAGCATAAAATAGTAATTTGTCAAAGATACAACAGCTAGTAAGAGAGGAAAATGATATTGCAATATAGAATAATCAGAAAAATGCTTCTGAAGAGGAATGGCTTAATAGGTGCTTTTTATTTCTCATATTTCTAATTGGTGATATTTATGTTTTCAGGTTATTATTTTATATGCTAACATTCCCTTAGCTCTTTTAATATTTCTGTTTTGAATTCTTGATTTTTCAGTTCTAGTAATTCTGATTTAGACACTCTTTAGTAGTGTGTGTGTGTACATTTCTCTTAAAATAATGGTGTTAATAATATCTCATGTCACTTTAGTCCAGAGCTCATTACCCCCTGGAGATATCAGCTATTCTTTCAACCAGTATATATTTGGTGAAAGCCGGGACCCAGCACTTGGGACAGCCAATTAATTCAGTGGTAGGGAGAACACAGATCTAAGTTGAAGACCACCAGGTACCATAAAATCACATTCAATCATTTCCTCACCCCACAAAGCATTTTATCAGATCAAGGTTCCATCTTTTGCTAATGAGGAAAAAGCAACATTAGAGCTGACTGTCTTTAGATTACTTTTTACCAGGCCAGGAGGTTTGAATAAGGTGGAAAGTAACATTCAGGACCTAGTTAGTCACTATCATTTTCTCAACTTCTCAAAAGTACAGGGATTCTGCACTGATTTTGTTACTGAAGCATCATGAACAGATCTAAGACAAATTAGGCACAGGACCAGATACTGTTTCAGGGCCAGATACTGTTTCTTCCAAGTTATCGATGAGCAAAATGCAAGAGAATAACTGTTTGTTTGTTTTCACTATCTCATTCATTCATGCTTGATTGCCTCCTGCCATAGGCCAAAACCACTGTCCAAATATGCACAAGATCAAAGCAGTTTCCCTTGTCACCCTAATGACTTTCTAGAATAGAGTATCTTCCTGATTTCTTTCACATGATCTTTGGGATTTATCTTGGGGAATTAAATGAGTAGTTTGGTCCAGAATCTTGATAGGAACACATTAAATGCCATTAAATGTGTATAGATGAGAAACACAAATTGAGAAAAAGGAAAGATTATCCAAATGAAAAATAAAAACCCATGAGCTTGTAAGAAACACACTATAATGAATTAAAGGTATGAAAGTAAAAGGATGGAAAAGACACCAATGCAAAAACTAAAACAAGGTATAGTAATATTAGACAAAATCAATTTTAAGAGAGAGACATTCTATGAAAAATGAGTAATTTCATAATCATTAAGGTTTAATTCATGGGGGAGATATAAAATTAATAAATTTGTATAAATATAATAATATAACCTCAAAATATAAAGCAAAAATTGAGAGAACTTAAAAGAGAAATAGACAAACCTATAACAATGGGAAACTTTAATACATCTTTCAGTAATTGATAAAAAAATAAAAGAAAATTGTCAGCAAATAAGTAGAAGGTTTGTACAACTTGAGTTTGATATTTGGTCTAATTGACTACATAACATGGCACTTAATAATGACAAAGGATATATTATTTACAAGGACAAATCGAACAACAGCCAAAATTGAACGTATGCTAGGCCATGATACATTTCAACAAATTTAAAAGGACTCAAATCATAGAGACTATGCATTCTGGTTACCATGCAACTGAGCTAGAAACAACTTCTGTTACTAACACTACATCCATCACTACTATTACTGAAAGTACTACTGTTTATCATCAACATCATTATTATTATTATCATTATTATTATTACTAATACAATGAAAATAAATACGTCTATCCAAACTCACGCATTTGGAAATTTAGTCATATACTTCAAACTTACTCATGTGTCAAGAAATCAAAATGAAATTTAGATGATATTTTGAAGTCAATTATTATGAAAAGGGTAATGTGACTAGTATTAAAATAATGACCCCAAGTAAATTTACTTCCTCCTTTCATCATGTCTTATCTCTCTGGGAATACATCACTGCTACTCTCAGGGAGATTCTATTTCTTCCTTCCTCTTTGTTATCTGGGCTGATCTTATTTTGGTAGCTATTCTCAAAGATGACCCAAAATGCACCATATCTCCCAGTATTCAAATCTTTATGTAGGCTCTCCCACATTGAATCTAGGTTAGCTGTGTGATTTTTGTATCCAGTATAATATGGAAAAAGGTCACTTTTTAACAGTTATGGTTTTATACTTTAAGAAAGCAGAAAGCTCCCCTTTTAGTGATTTTGAGAGTTTTGAACTGTTGTGTAAGAAAACCAACTATTATACTGAAGAGATCATGTAGAAAAACTGTATTGGGTGTCCACACGGAGAAACAAGGAAGATAGGAATTCATACCTCCTAGGGCCCTGAAGCTTTCTTGCTGCCTTAGGAAGAGTGTCCAGTGTGAACGAACCATCTTGAAGCTTCTATTCTAACCAAGCCCCCAGATGAATTATATTCAACTCCTATCAATTTAAATACTTAAAAATACTTTATTCTCTAAAATTTACAAAGTGATTGTAGAATACACAGTTCACTTTGAACATAGTGAATATGAACTTTATTCTATTGCTATTCCCTGGCTCACAGTAAGTACAAAGTCAATGTTTACTGAATGAATGTAACATAGAGAATGACACAAAATATAAAAACTCAAGTTAGGAAAACTTGAATCAATTGATTTTTAAATTTCCTTTTGAATTTTATCTTTCTTTATCTCCAGGTTATATCTAAGGGTTCTCAGGGCTTGATGTTTGTGAATGGTTATTAAAAAAAAAAAAAGATACACTACACTTGTGCCATGTATATCATTGTGCTTTCAGAGATTGTGACCTACATAGCGTCATGTTATATGGATATGAGAGTATATACTAGCAAACCTGCAAATCTGAGAAAGTAGTAATCAATACAAAGTTTATATCACTAAAATGCAAATCCGGACCCTCATTCTGCTTATGACCTTGAAGAGTTCTTAAATCTCTGGGCTTGAATGTCATCAAACATAAAATGGTAATGAAGAGAGCATTTGCTTCATGGAGGTGTGGAAAAAAGTTGAACAGGTTTTTTAAAATGAATTAATGCACGGAAACTTTTTGAACTGTATGAGACTTCAATAAATATAGTTCCCATGGTGGCTGTTGCTGCTGGTCATCAGCACGCTTGGTTGTCAGAAAATGAAGAGCTGCACTGGAGAAACCAGATTGAGGGAAGACACATTACCTGAGGTGGCATTTAGAAACAATTCTAAATTTATGTATAACTCATTTCATCAAATCTTTGATTTGCTTTCCATTTCTTGTCTCTACAAGCTCATGATACTTTCATATTTTGAATACTCGTTTCTATTTTTTTGTATTTATATACATACATCTTGAATATTTTATCCCGTTTTTTATTCAGCAAATCCTACCCTCTTTTCCTCTAATTTTTTTCCTGTGTGTTTAGCGATATAAGCATTTCCCCAGCAGTTAGTTATATTTTATATCCTACAATTTTTATTTTATTTCCTCAATGATTTATTTACCTCTTTGGAAGAACCACAAAATACATGGCTCACACACATAAAAGAAAACAATAGTTACAGTGTATACCTACTATTGTGAATAACTACAGATATAAATCATCTTTCAGTGGGATTTCATATTGTCAATTTAAGTTAGAAATTGTATACACACATGTATGGTGTGTGTGTGTATTTGGAGGAGAGTAGTGGCTAAAAATATTGAAGGGCCCATGTGCAATTTCTTCCGAGAAAGAATGAGAAGCCTGTGAGGATTATTTATGTCCTCCCATCACAAAAATAGGATGCATAAGAGAGAATCCTACTTCTGTAGATCTTTGAGTATGAATAGATTTTGTATCAAAGCAGCTAACGTACAAAAAAAAAATGGAGTAAAAATTATACAATTATTTTCCCAAACAAGTACATAATGGGAAACCCTGTGGTTTTCAATACTTTGGGTTATAAATAATATGTGCTTTAAATTACTCCAGTATCACTGGAATTTCCCTTTGTCTTCCCTAACCCACTTTAAAATGCTTAAGATTATTACCAAATACTCCTTATGTAAATTATTTGTACCTTGTACATTATATATACCTAGTTATATGCACATTAATTTATCCATTTTCAGGAACATAGAAAAACTATTCTCATGTTATTAATTTTAAAAATAAATAATAATAGTAGCAACTTCCTTTTTTAGTGTGTTCTCTATTCCTTTATTTTTTGATCATGAAATAATAGTGAAAATCAAGTAATGAAATATGATAATTTTTGGTATTTTTAAATATGGGAACATATTTCTCATTGTTAACAGATAAGTTTGAGACATAAAGTCTCATTTACATATTCAGTGAGAAAACTAATACTAAGTCTCTGGTTTGTAAATGTTTTCTGTGACTTTTGTTGCTTTTTGACAGTTGTAGCAGATATTTCACTCATCATACAGTGTAACTGGCATTCTGCCACAATCACTAAACCAAGCCACAGATTGTTAACTCTGGGAACTGCCAGGATGAAGTAAAGCGTTTTCAAACTCCAAGTAATTAACAGAAATGTTTACAAGGGGAAAAAGCGGTATATCAAACTTCCCTTTTAAACATCAGTAGTTATGTTTTGAGCTTGTTCTACATTTGAATATTTCAACAGCAGCATTATGATTTTAAAAGTGCCCTCTTGCCTTATAAACCTTGCCAGCATTTATTCATTTGTAAGATCACATAAATTATTTCTATAAAGATACACAGAATGGCATTCAAGAAAATATTATATTCTGCATAAGAGTGTGAGGTGATGTGGTTAAGGATAAAAATGATTGAATTAAGTGTTATTAGGTACATATATAAACTGCTTAAAGTCATGTGTGAAAGGAATTGTTGGTGACAAGATGAACATTTAAAATTCTGGGTGTGGATAACCACCTAAGATAAAACTGGCTAAAGCTCCTCATAACTGTTCATTAGGTGGAGCTTTCAGGATTGATAGATTATACCTGATCCCCTCAACCTCATATACCGTTTCCATCTTTATCAATTCGTGAAAAAATACAAGTTATCTGACAGTTCTAATTTCTCTCTGTGGTAGGTTGACTACAATTAGACACAGAACAGGCACACTGCTCAAAGTTTTAATTGATACAACTTCCTAAGTAAAAAAAAAAAAAACACTCTATTATTTGAAAATTCTTCTATTTTGTATACATTAAAATCAATAGAAGTTTGAAAGTATTCACAGAGCTTCCAAAGTATTTGAAAGTGAATGTGAGCCTTCTAGTTTAACTGCATGTGACTTTAAGAAAATCTTTCTTATTAATTTTTTTTAATAAAAGAAAAAAACCTTAAATCTCTTTGAGTCTATATAGGCATAATATACAGGAATATTTAATACTTGTTTATTTTTTTATTAGAATGAATTTTATTTTTAATTTGTATTTTATATTGGAGTATAGTTAATTAACAATGCTGTGTTAATTTCAGGTGTACAGCAAAGTGATCCAGTTACACATTGTTAAATAAAAATATTTTATAAATGTACATGTAATCAATGAAGAAACTTTATTTTTGTTTAAATTATACACATACATTAGGCATTCTAAATTCACTATCTAGTTAAGGGTTTTCTTCTACATTGATGTGATAGACAGATAGATAGATAGATAGACAGATAGACAGATAGAAAGATAGAAGATGAATTCAAAATGTTTACATGTGGAGAAGAAACCAATTGTTACTCGTCTATTAAGAGTTCTTTCTCTAGTTAAGGTTTCTATGTATGACCTAAAGTTGATTGTCTCGTCTTAGTTACACATAATGGTTATACACTTTTTTGTATTCAGTATATTTTAATCAGGAAGTTCTTTAGTTTATATTCTTAAAGGAAATTAAATATAAAATGGCATATCTACTGAAGTACGTTATTAAAAACACTCAGTCCATTGTTTCCAATATATGAAAATATGATTATAAGGAGGAAGTAATCTCTTCATAAATTAAATTACTCAGTAAGGAGCTTCCCTGGTGTTACAGTGGTTGAGAGTCTGCCTGCCGATACAGGGGACACGGGTTCCTCTCCCAGTCCGGGAAGATCCCACATGCCACAGAGCGGCTAGGCCCATGAACCATGGCCGCTGAGCCTGTGCGTCCAGAGCCTGTGCTCAGCAATGGGAGAGGCCACAACAGTGAAAGGCCCGCGTACCGCAAAAAAAAAAAAAAAAGGGGGTAAATAAATTACTCAGGAAGACACTAACGTGAATCCCCAAAAAACTCTTTCAACAGACATTATTCACATCCTCCAGTCTTTCATCAAACTTTTATCAGTTTATCTTATTTACTTGTCTAATAATTTAAGCCAGATAATTAGAAACACTTCTTTCAACTCCTTATGGTTAAGATGCATCTCTCTTTCCTGAGAAGCTGTGAATGAATATTAGAGCCCAGTTTTCTCATATACCTATTTATTCCATTATACATTAATCATCTATAATTTGTCAGGAACTTTTCTAGACCTTCGTCCATGAACATTAGCACAGATTAATTTGTCTAAATCTATTGTAGCATTTGGCAATTTGGAAGGCACCAAAAATAGTATAAACAATAGAATACAACACAATAAAGCATGGCACAATTCAATGGAATCTTTTAAAGAAAAGCTTACATTTTAGGTGAACAAAGAACTTGGATGGGTGGGACACATCGAGTGATGTGGAGCCAGGAAGGATCAGCTTTGTTGATTGTTGACAAAGTGAGCACCCAAGAGTAAAAATTATGGTCAATTGTGGTTGTTGCTTTTTTTTTTTTTTTTTTTTCCTGTTGGTCATGCCACGTGGCTTGTGGGATTTTAGTTTCCCAGCCAGGGATCAAACACGAGTCCCCTGCAGTGGAAGCATGGTGTCCTAATTGCTGAATCACCAGGGAATTCCTGTGGTTGTTTCTTTGATTGTCTACATCTGAGTCGACTCTCCAGTATCCTTTGCCCTATTCAGAGGAAGATTATTTGCAAGGGCAAGCTCAAAAATCCTCTAGAGACTCATCCTGCATTTTGTTGGGAACCAAATAAAATTCCAAAAGGCTCCTGGAATAGAATACTAAACCATTAGGAGTGACTTGTTCAACACACAGAGCAAACTACAAAAGTATATTATCAACATAGCAAAACTCTGGTGTTGAATATAAGACTACTATGAGACTATTTAACCAAGGAAAATAAGACATGCCTTTAGATCATGTTTAATTTGTCCACATTGATCGCTTAAAGATATTCTTAATTCAATATGTTATTTCTTGCAGCAATTTGTTAGGGTGGTTAATTAAAAAGACTGGCTCCATATAAGGAACTTGTGATAGAAGAAATCTTTGGTATAATTTAAGAGGAAACATTTAAAAATCATTGGGATGCAAGAATGATATCTTGAATCAAAATATCAAAAGACATAATAATCGTGATTTAAGAGCACAGATTCTGGAGTTACAGTGCTTGAGTTGAGTTCCCTTTTGGCTCTGTCACATACAAAGTGGGTAATATACTAAGCTGTGATTTGAAATGATACTGAAAACATTTGAAGCAGTGTTTGTTAAACTTCAGTCTGATATAAAATGTCCTAAAAGAGATTGTTAAAAGTGCTGATCACTGCTTCTATCACCACATTTTAACTTGTTAGATCAAGGTAAATCTAATACAGTTGGCAACAATATCAAAATTTGAAGTGTACTTATTTGAAATACTTTTTTTTTCTTTTTAGGAAAGGAGATCAATTTTGAATTATTTAAAAGGCTTCTAAGTCCACGGCTGAAGGAATTACTCCTGGGGGCTGGGAAAAGTAGATTATTGCACACGGTTTTGAATACCTAAAGACAATATATGCATAACAAAGAATCTGTTCAACAATTTATATTGCATAAGTTCTGTATGTAAATAACTCAAAATCTACAATTTGGGAGTGTACCTTAGCAATTTGTTAGGTTGAATTATCAATCAATATTAAATAAACCTACTTTGTGAATGCATATTTAGGCATATTATTAGGCAAAATGGGAGATATAAAAATGAGGCAAACTCATTATTCTTGAGGATTTTAGAATTGTGTTATTTTTAAAAGTAGCTCAGAAATATATTCTATGTTTGCGATTTTGAAATAAAGCATTTATTCAGTAGTCTAGATTAGTATAGACTAGATTAGATGCGTGCAACTCCAGTGCAGAGCATGACACTATCTACTGTGATGTATCTTACACACACACACACACACACACGATAATTCAAGGATACTTAGTTTTACTAACATTTCAGTCATAAATTGATATGGGTGCTGTCTCATAGCCTCTCATAAGAATGTGATGAATCATTTATGGAAAGCAGAGAAGGGTAGTATTTCTCACATGTTAGGGGCATCAACAATGGCATCTTAATTTATTCATTGACTCTTAACATATTACAATTTGCATGTTTCTGCTTATAAGGATTTACATATCTAACATGTAATTAATATGCACAAAATCAGTACAAGATATAGAGAACTTTTGACAGTGAAACCAAGATTGAAGATAAGCAAAAGAAAACAAGAAAATAGCAAAGTTGAATATTTTTTTCTATGATGACTCACCAGCAAAGTTACAGTATAAAACTGATAACGATTTGTGGTATGCTACTTAATATACATGTTTTAAAATGTTTTTTCTTTTTCTTTAAAATTCACATGATGTTTCTAAATATGAATGAGGAAATAATAGCTTTGCTTTTATTTCAGTGAAAACATTTTTGAAACGAGAACTTTGAAATAGTTACTTAGAACAGTTTCTTTGCTATTTTACTTTGATATCTACAATATTGTTATCATTCATAAAAGCCCTTTCATATTCACATGCTTAAAAATTATAAGCAAAGTATTTTCTAATATATTTAAAAATCTTTCAGAGAAATATATGCTCTAAATATAAAAACAAAAAAATTACATTTTCCATTCGTTTATTTGTTTCCATTGTTATTTGATTGTAATAACAATCAAATAACATTAGAGAAAATAAAAATTTACAAGCAAAATTTTAACAAAAATATTTGCATAATGGTTAGATTGATTTGGAACCTGACCATCATAATGTAGAGAGCATAACTAATGATGTACTTCCATTTGGATCTACTTATCTGTGAAATCTGTCTTTCAGATATGGTAGCCATTATCAAAATAAACCTCTGGTGTACAAAGTTTTATGGAAAAATTATAAAAAATAATGAAGCATATTTAATCAAGCTGCCATTATTTAATAATAAAATCAATATGGATTTGGAATCTTGCATGGTCACACAAAGAATGCAATGTCACATGATAAACCAAAGATTTAAATTCAATAAGATTTTTATATAGGAAAACAGACTTCTTATATCTATATAACAGAAAATACTTTAAAGTATGTTACTTTTATCTCATTCATTTTAATTCATATTTTTGATTATCTTTTATAAGGCAAAATATTTTAGCATAGTATTCTAGTATACAATAAAATATTTTTATAATAAGCACATAAATAGACATATTTTGAGGTCATTCTTAAGAAATTTTAATTAAATTAGATTAAACATTAAAAATTTGAAGACCAGTGACCACAATCTATTGTCTTAGATTGTGACAATAATTCAGTAATCAAATACTATATGATATCACATGTAGAATCTAAAACATAAAACAAATAAATGTATATGCAAAACAGAAACAAACTCACAGATATAGAAAATAAACTTGTGGTTACCAAAGGGAAGAGGGAAGTGGGGAGACAAACTACGGGTATGGGATTAACAGATACAAATTACTATATAAAAAATAGATTAGGAACAAGGAAGTACTGAATAACACAAGGAATTATTCTCATTCCATAACCTATAATGGAATAAAATCTGCAAAAATACTGAATAACTATGCTGTACACCTGAAACAAACACAATAATAATAACTATACTTCAATTAAAAAAATGAAGTCAAAAAGTTATTTATTCTAAATTTCAAACTAACAGAAAAGGCCATGAGAAAACACAACCTTATATGTATACATTATTTTGTTTACTTTTGCAATTATAAACCCTGAAGTTACATATGGTATAAAATAAATTTTATAAATGAAAAACACATCCTTCTGAACTAAATTAGCATGTCTAGACACAAGCATTAAGAACACAATTGAGAAACTGTTTACATGCATTGGTACCTATTTTGAATATTAGTAGACAATGATTAAAAATCACTGCAACATTAAGTGTGAAATGTAGTTTTAAAATGAAGTGATTCTGGGGTTTCTCTGGTGGCGCAGTTGTTGGAAGTCCACCTGCCGATGCAGGGGACACAGGTTCGTGCCCCGGTCCGGGAAGATCCCACATGCCACGGAGCAGCTGGGCTCGTGAGCCATGGCTGCTGGGCCTTTGCTTCCAGAGCCTGTGATCTGCAACGGGAGAAGCCACAATGGTGAGAGGCCTGCATATCGCAAAAGAAAAAAAAAAAAAAAAGAAGTGATTCTGATTCTTGGTTATTTCCTCCAGGCATATTGAAGCACAAAGAGATTCTGGCTAAAATTCTTAAGTTTAATGCTATCATAAATTAATTAGCACCAATAGAATACAAATAGACACAGCTGTGTGCAGAATGTCTGTGAGTGTATAACCTGTGTTTTACATGTAAGATATTCTAATAAACATGTTGCTATGAGAAAATGAAATTTAAATTACAATCCATGTGCCTGTAAATTCTAAAAAAAATGAAGTTAAGAAACTTCCATTAGATTATCCATATATAAATAATGCATTATAAGGCAGTTTAGAGCACACAGCTCATTACTTACTTTCTAGATGCCTTACTATGAACCAATGTATAAATACCAACTCTCAATAACATTAATCTATTTGAAAATATGCAAATGTCTACATATTTAATAAATATAGTACAGTATAGGATATTATAGTATAATAGATGATACAAAGTAAATAATTAATAAGTGAGCAAAATGGGATAATGTAAAACAAGGATTACAAATTTAAATGTCTATATTTGGATGCACATTAAATATGTGGGAAATTTTTTATTTCTAGAAAAAAATATTATCTACCCAATTCTTTGTGTGACATGGAGATATGAAGACATTAAACTCTATCCCTAATGCATAAAAATACCCAAAGAAAAGATGAAAAATAACAACAGACACTGCAAAAAGCAACCTGAAGAGGCAAGGACTACAGTGGACAGCAGAACATGTGTCTAGTACTTGTGACCACTCAGGGACATAGGAAGAGTTTGACAGATTTTCTTTTCAACAGATACATAGATTTATATATGAAATCTACTGATTGCTTTTTGTCAGCTCCAATCTTTAAAATGAGAGAGATGACAAACAATACATTCTGTTGACTGCATTTAGTCTATGGACATTAATTTGTGTTTCAGATAAAGCCTCTATAAATAGTAATGATGCCATTATTTCTTTTGTGGAAAAATATTAGAAATCTTTACCATATTAGAGTAAAATATGTTCTCCAAAGTAAAGGCTAAATAGCTGTTTATAAAATATGGGTATCGTAAAAAGATAATCCTTTCTTATTGTCTGGAGTGGAACAGAGAATGAAGAAGGATCTTTACAGGAAGCCCAGACAAAACCTAGGAAAATAAACTTGCTCCAGGTGTGGTTGTAAAGCTAACACGCTTGATGGAGACACACACTAATTTTACCTGTGTGTTTAGTTACACTTCCCATCTAATTTATTTCTCCTCCACTTTAACATTCTTCAAATCCATGTGAGTGACTCATCACTAACATGAAAAGGCTGTAGGTTGAGGTGAAAAAAGCATCATCTCTGAAGATGTATATCCTTGAGTTTGAACATCATTTATTAGCTGTATGGCTTTAAACAGCTCATTAAATCTCTATAAGTTTCTATTTCATAATCATACCCATTTCATATGATTTATTGTTATGATAAATATATGAAACCTCTGCACCATGCAATGTTGATAATGGTTCTTGATGGATGTGTATCATTTCCCAATGCAGATTGTTTAGATGCCAGTAGAAGTTTAGCTTTTGAAATAATGCACATTTGCATACTACTAGGGTGTATATTCAAATGTAGATATTGGGGAGAATGATTCAAAATGTCTATATGACAGAGAATTATGAATGATTTTAAGCTAATTAAAATGGGAGAATATAAACTGATTATCTTATTCTCATTCATGACTGACAGAATGGTACAGCCACTGTGAAAGATAGTTTGACAGGTTCTCACAAAGGTAGATATAATCTTAACGTGTAGTCTGGGATTTGTGCTCTTAGATATTCACCCAACTGAATTAAAAGCTTATGTCCACACAAAAGCATGCACACAAGTGTTTATACAAGTTTCACTAATAATTACCAAATATTGGAAACAAAATGTCCTTCAATAGGTTAATGGATAAACAAACTGTGGTACATCAACACAAGAGATTTAACTATTCAGCAATAAAATGAAATGAGCTCCCAAGCTAGGAAAAAAACATGGAGGAAACTTAAATGTGTATCAGTAAATGAAAGAAGCCCATTTGGAAAGGCTACAAACTGTAAGATTCTAACAATACAACATTCTGGAAGAGGCAAAACTATAGAGACAGAAAAAAATATCAGTGATTGCCATGTGGAAGGAGATGGATGGGGGATAGTTGAATATGTGAGTTAATAAAGAGTATGACTCCATTTATTGATGTTGATACTGATAGCTTTTAGGCTTCACTCCTCCTTTTTCCCTTTCTGCCCACAGCTAGACAAGCTGATAAGAAAATTAGGGTGTTCCTTCTCTTAGCAGAGCTGAGAATTCAAACCATGAGTCTCTGCCTTTGGGAAATTCTCATTCCTGTCCTACCCCCAGTCACTGTAAAACCCCAAGCCAGTTTTCTTACTGTGCTCTCTCAAATTATTTTTGTACCTGTTTGGGATCTACTCTGTTCTCCCTACAAAGCCTCATTATGTGAGTAATTAACCTTTTCACAATCTTTTGGTGTGTGTGTGGCATCATGATTCTCATCAGAACCAAGTTGGGTGGAGGTCCATTTTGAATCTGTAGAGTGTTCACAACACCTGGTGCTGTGAGAAGGATGTCTAACAATGACCACTGCTACATACAAGGTTTTTTTCTTGTTTTTCTCCATGTTGCTAACTGGTTCTGATGCCTGCTGACAGTATATTCTTTGAGCTACTGCTTAGTGGTTACCTTGCACTTTGGGCGGTGCTGCTTTGTGCTATATTTTCTGGAGTTTTACCCAGTCTCTGTCTTAACTAACCTATGTGTTGGAAGTTTTAAGAACTGGCATTTAGAAAGAGGAGTATGAATTTAGGGTCCTCTTTAAAGTGGCTCGGGTTCATATGTTTTGCCCTAAACTATCTCTGTTTTTCAGATTGAACTGAATGTGTTGTTCCCAGAATGAACAGTGGCTGAGGTTCAGGGAAACAACTCTTCCCTGTGACTGTTAGTTTTGTATGTCAGCCAGGCATTAGATTCTGTTCTGTAGAGTGCTCCAAGGAAAGGCAGATACTTATGCAATAATGCATGTTCATTGAGTGATCACTCATGTGCAGGAAGAGAAACTACTATCTGGCATATAGAAGTCACACCCCTAAAAACAAATGGTTCACTAAGACTTCTGCATTACCTTTGCTGCTGCTTCTGCCTACTCTTCTATCACCAGAAATTATCTTGATCTTCATGGCTATCTGGAAAATCACTCATGGCACAGCTGTGGCACATCTAAAAGGTTTATTCTACTTATGCCATGAGAAAGCTCTAAACCCTGATTATACTAATTTGAGGTTCTCTAGAAGAAAAAAAAATCTTATAAGCATGGTAGAGAGGAATCTCTGAAGTCTATCTAGTAACCACCAAACCACCAAAAAATAAATGACTCCATTCAATAAACCACTGGTAAATATTTTGAGATTATAGTGTTGTCTAAAATTTTTGTACAGTGACTATTTAAACGGTTTCTTAGGTAAAGTTTTAACCATACCTCCATAGGTCACAGTAAAACTTTACCTGGCTACTCATGGGGTACTTCAACTACCTTGTTGTCATGCACTGTCTTTTTAGGCAAGGTCTTAATCTGATCCAACTTTTTACCAGAAGCACAGGTATGACATCACATTGATAACATTCTACTCAGAAGGGATGCATTTGACATTTATTCAAGACACAGAAATACTTACAAAGAATCTTCCAAAAAGGGGACTTGCCATTGATTCACACACACTGCAGGTCCATGCCATCTTGGTTAAATTCCTAAAAGCTATTTGGTACAATGAGGGTTGTTCCATTCCTGACACTAGCAAGAGACAGCTATTGACCCTTTAGCACACACAACATTAAGAACAAGCCTGGCATCTTTCAGGTCTTTTTGTGTTCTGGAAGCAGTCTATTCCTTACTTTAAAATTTTACTTAGGCCATTTATGCTATTACTTGTAAAATGACTCACCTTGAAGGGGGTATCCTATAATAAAAGGATCTAGAATCTGTCCAAATTGAAATTCAATAAGCATTACTATTAGTATCAGAGCTCAGAGATTACTTCAGTAAACTAGAGGCTTTAGTAACCTCCTCGCCTCCCAGAGTCTTTGGATAATTCATGGTCACTAGAAACTGTCCCTGGCCTTTTGATGCAAGTTACTGTCCTCATTGGCACCATGCTTTATGACCTTAGAGCAATAACTTCTAGCCACATGTCATGCTGTTCTGGAAATAGACACTGTCAAAGGCTTTGATCCCTTGAGACCTTGATCCTCCATCACCAGTTTCCCATTATACTTCGGGCAATAGAGAAAGAATCCAGCAAGCTTGACACAGATACTGAGTTCTCTTTATTCTAAAATGCAACCAAACTTTGCCCTCTGTCATATACACTCTGTTAGGGGCACGGTGGCAACCTGTCCTGTTCTTAGTTCCATGCCAGATGCCACAGTGCTGGAGGACGGCGTCCCTCTCTCAGAAGCCTTGAATACCTGTGGAACACCTTAGGACCCACTAAGTAAACAGCAGTAAGAGTACATACACTACCTGGTTGTCATCAGCACCACCTTATGTTATGGAGCTTGCTGGAGAGTACTGATTTTCATCCCTCAGCCAGGAGGAATATTACCATATTTCATTAGTCTGCCTTGGCTATTGATAATCACTTAGTCAGCCATTCATCTTTGTCACTTTATGCTTCTCTATTGACCACTTCTTGTGATTTCATCTGTTGGTGATCCCATCAAATCTCTGTTCTGCTGGGGTCAACTGTCTTAGTTGGTAACAAATGGTGAAGCCCCTACTCCAAACCATGGATTGACATTACTCTTTAAAGGGAAGGTCTCTCTAATTGTGCCACACATATAAGGTGTTTTAGAAAACAACTACTTTTCAAAGCAGATACACCCAATTCCAATGATGCTACCAAATTGCCTACCAGTGGGGGAAAATGCATGGCATTGTCATCTACTCCAGCATGAACATCAGTATAGCAGGGGGAGGAGGAACTTACCTGCTATCCACAGGAGCACTACAGCACAGCAAAGGAAAACATAAACAAAATGAAAAGACAATCTACAAAATGGGAGAAAATATTTGCCAGCAATGCGACTGACAAGGGATCAATGTCCATAATATACAAACAGCTCTTGCAACTCAATATTAAAGGGAAAAAAAAACAAATAACCCAGTCAAAAATGGGTGGAACATCTAAATAGATATTTCTCCAAAGAACACATACACATGACCGAAAGTACATGAAAAGATGCTCAACATCACTAACTATTAGAGAAATAGAAATCAAAACTACAAAGAGTTATCATGTCACGCCAGTCAGAATGGCGATCATCAAAAAGTCTACAAACAATAAATGCTGGAGAGGGTGTGGAGAAAAGAGAACCCTCCTACACTGTTGATGGGAATGTAAATTGATACAGCCACTATGGAGAGCAGTATGGAGGTTCCTTAAAAAATTGAAAATAGATAAAATAGATAGCATATGGTCTAGCAATCCCACTCCTGGGCATGTATCTGGAAAAAGCCATAATTTGAAATGATACATGCACCCCAATATTCATTGCAGCACTATTTATAATAGCCAGGACATGGAAGCAACCTAAATGTCCATCAACAGAGGAATGGATAAGGAAAATGTAGTACATATATATAATGGAATATTATTTAGCCATAAAAAGGAATGAAATATTGCCATTGCAGCAACATGGATAGAGCTAGAGATTACCAGACTAAGTGAAGTAAGTCAGACAGAGGAAGACAAATATCATATGATATCACATATGAGGTATGTAAAAAAAAATTATACAAAGGGACTTATTTACAAAACAGAAACAGACTCACAGACATAGAAAATAAACTTAAGGCTACCAAAGGGAAAAGTGGAGGGGGAGGGATAAATTAGGATTTGGGGATTATTATACACACACTATTATATATAAAATAGATAATCAACAAGTACCTACTGTGTAGCACAGGGAACTCTACTCAATATTCTATAAAAATCTACATGGGAAAAGTATCTGAAAAAGAATAGATATATGTATATGTTTAACTGAATCACTTTGTTGTACACCTGAAACTAATATAACATTGTAAATCAACTATATTCTAATATAAAATAAAAACTAAGAAAAGAAATCACCTTCTTAAAATAATAATAATAAAACTCAGATAAGAAAAAAAGAATAATATATTTGGATACACAAAAATTTTAAAAATATCTGCACCTAATTACACTGTAAACAAGGTAAGTGTTAAACTGGAAAAAATCATTGTTATGCATAAGACAATGAACTTATATACTTAGTATAATGAGCTCTAATATGTTGATAAGAAGGTGAGAAATACCCTAATAGAAAAGTATTTGAAATACTTGACTGCCCAATTCATAACAGATAAAAATCAGCATATGTACTGTCAACAATTAAAAAATACCAAACCCCTTTGAGCACTTGCTGTACACCTGAAAATATGCTCTGCAATTACTAATTCTCACTGTTTTTATTCCTTACCATCTTCTCTGTGGAGTCACACCAATTTTTCATATGAGGAAACTGAAGGAGAGGAAGGTTAAATAATTTGACAAAATTATACAACTGTTAAAGATTTTACTCTGTAACAATAAAAAAAGAAAAACCTCTTTAACATTTGCATTGGCAAATCAAATTACGTTGCTTCAGTGAGAGTGAAGGGAAGTCTGTATTTTTCAGATACTCTTACTAGAAGGGTAAATTGTAAGAGCATTCTCATGGGCAATAGAGTATCATATGTTAAGGACTTTATCAACATCTATATTTTTGATCCAATAATTCAACTTCTAAGATATCTTCTGGAAAAAAATTTAGGACAATAAAATATCTATGTATTAGAAAGAATAATATGGATTCATTATAAGATCCCAACAATAAACATCTTAATAAATGTGGTGTTGAATTAAAGGAGAGTTTCAATAATCTTTAATTATGTGGAGAAATGTTTATGATAAGGAGAATATACATATATGTCGGGGGTGTCTGGATGTGTGTGCACATGTACATGTGTGTGCTCATGTATATATTTATATGATATATGGCATTGTATATGTATGCATAATCATATAAACACATTATATGAATATAAACACAGTATAAACATGATATATATACAGTATATTATCAGTTTTGTTTTAACATGTAATCACATACATGTATAGTTAAAGCAAAATTATTAAAATATTTATAAGATTTTAACATGATTGTTGATTTATCAGAAATTCTTCAATTTTTATAATTATTTAATACTTTTATAATCAATACATACAAAATGACTCTAAGTACCATTCATCCTTTTGCATTGATTAAGGGCTTTAATAATTGAGTATGCTGGAACACAGGTATCTCTGAAAATTCATACAATTCACAGTCATCTTCAGGATTTTTTTACTGTGTGGCATTAATTGTGCCCATAAAGGTCTCCCTGTAGCCTGTATCCTAATACTGTAACTTTCAGTGACCTTCCACTCTTATTCTAGGCTCAACATGTAGCTGTTTTTGGCCAACTAGATATTAATAGCAAGCATGACACAAGCATAGGTTTTAGAAGTACGTGCTTCCCATTTCGTGACTGGGCTTGCTTCCTCTTGAATGCCTGCCTCACCCATGAGAATAAGGCTAGAATTCTGTAGGAATGTGAAGGATACATGTAAGAGAGCCCAGTGTCCCAGCCAAGACAATTCTAGCAGCCAACCATCATCCACTGCCAACCTACCTCAAAGGAATGAACAAACCCAGCTGAGCTCTACCCAGAAATGGCCCAAATCATCACAACTACTCTTCTCATCCATAGACACAAGAAAGATAATAAAGGATTTTTGTTTTAAGCCACTCTGTTGGGTTGGTTTTTATGCAGTAGTATTTTAACAATAGATAATTTGTCTTCCTCCTACAGTAAATTTATATTGGTCAATACAGTAGAGACAGTTGATGCTTTGAATTATTTTGTTTATATAAGACAGATAGAGGAAATGACTCATAACTAAGGTTAAGTTGTGACAGCAGTTGTGATTTGGGAGGTATGATTAAAAACCTGTTTGTTCCTATTTTTCCCCACCCATATCCCATATTTTTCTTTTTAGCTTAAAATTTTTTATTGCCAGAGTAAATCCAATGGGTTAAGTCAAGAATATTTTAGAGGATCTCTTCTGATTAGATATGTACAGATTATGAGAGAAGGGGTACAAATTCAGAACAAAAACAGAAAGTTCGGATCTTGGTATGTATATGAATTTAGTATATAGTGTAGTGGCTATTGAGATTAGTGGGGAAAGGAAAAATTCTGTATTAACAATAATATAACAGAGCAACAGCCAACATTTTTGGAGTCTCACTATGTCCTAGGCACTATTCACAAGGTAAACAGGATATTATATCATTATTTTGCTATCAAACTGGCAATGCTATTTTTTTTTTTTTCGGTACATGGGCCTCTCACTGTTGTGGCCTCACCTGTTGCAGAGCACAGACTCCAGATGTGCAGGCTCAGCAGCCATGGCTCATGGGCCCAGCTGCTCTGAGGTATGTGGGATCTTCCCGGACTGGGGCATGAACCCACGTCCCCTGCATCAGCAGGCGGACTCTCAAAAACAGTGCCACCAGGGAAGCCCTGGAACTGCTTTTTAAAGATTATAAAATCTGGAAGACCTTCAAGATGGTGGAGGAGTAAGATGTGGAGATCACCTTCCTCCCCACAAATACATCAGAAATACATGTACATGTGGAACAACTCCTACAGAACACCTACCGAATGCTGGCAGAAAACCTCAGACTTCCCAAAAGGCAAGAAACTCCCCCACATACCTGGGTAGGGCAAAAGAAAAAAGGAAAAACAGAGACAAAAGAATAAGGATGGGACCTGCACCTCTGGGAGGGAGCTGTGAGGGAGGAAATGTTTCCACACACTAGGAAGCCCCTTCAATGGTGGAGACAGTGGGTGGGTGGGGGGTAGCTTCAGAGTCACGGAGGAGAGCCCAGCAACAGTGGTGCAGAGGGCAAAGCAGAGAGATTCCTGCACAGAGGATCAGTGCCGACCAGCACTCACCAGCCTGAGAGGCTTCTCTGCTCACCCACCAGGCAGGTGGGGTCTGGGAGCTGAGGCTCGGGTTTCAGAGGTCAGATCCCAGGGAGAGGACTGGGCTGGCTGCATAAACGCAGCCTGAAAGGGACTAGTGTGCCACAGCTACCTGGGAGGGAGTCTGGGAAAAAGTCTGCCTAAGAGGCAAGAGACCATTTTTTCTGGGTGTGGGAGGAGAGAAGATACAGAGCACCACCTAAATGAGCTTCAGAGACAGGTACGAGCCATGGTTATCAGTGTGGACACCAGAGATGAGCATGAAACGCTAATGCTGCTGCTGCTGCAGCCACCAAGAAACCTGTGTGCAAGCACAGGTCACTATCCACACCATGCCTCCTAGGAGCCTGTGCAGCCTGCCACTACCAGGGTCCTGTGATCCAGGGACAATTTCCCCAGGAGAACACACGGCACACCCCAGGCTGTTTCAATGTCACACTGGCCTCTACCACTGCAGTCTCACCCCACATTCCGTACCCCTCCCACCCCAAGGCCTGATTGAGCCAGAGCCCCCTAATCAGCCACTCCTTTAACCCCCTTCTGTCTAGGTGAACAGACGTCAGAGGGCAACCTACATGCCAAGGCAGGGCCAAAATCAAAGCTGTACCTCAGGAGCTGTGTGAACAAAGAAGAGAAAGGGAAATATCTCTGTGCAGCCTCAGGAGCAATGGACTAAATCTCCACAATCAACTTGAAGTACCCTGCCTCTGTGGAATACCTGAATAGACAATGAAACACCTTCAAAATTGAGATGGTGGACTTTAGGAGCAACTATAGACTTGGGATGTGCTGTATGTGACTGACTAGTTTCTGATTTTTATGTTTATCTTAGTTTAGTATTTAGTGCTTGTTATCATTGGTGGATTTGTTTATTGGTTTGATTACTCTCTTCTCTTTTTGTTATTACCTTCTTTATTTTAATAATATTTTTTTAAAATTTTTATTTTAATTATTTTATTTTATTTTTTCTGTCTTTATTTTATTTCTCTGTTTTCTTCTGAGCCGTGTGAGTGAAAGGGTCTTGGTGTTCTGGCCTGGTGCCAGGCCTGAGCCTCTGAGGTGAGATAGCCAAGTTCAGGAGATTGGAACATCAGAGGCCACCCAAACCCACATAATATCAATTGTCAAAGGCTGTCCCAGAGATCTCTGACTCAATGCTAATATCCAGCCCCACTCAATGATGAGCAAACCCCTGTACTGGACTTGTCATGACAAACAACTAGCAAGACAGGAACATAAACCCACCAATCAGCAGAAAGTCTGCTTAAAATCATAATAAGTTCACAGACACCCCAAAAGCACAACACCAGACGTCGTCCTGCTCACAAGAAAGACAAGATCCAGCCTCATCCACCAGAACAGAGTCACCAGTCCCCTATACCAGGAAGCCTATACAACTCACTGAACCAACCTTACCCACTGGTGGCAGACATGAAAAACAACAGGATCTATGAACCTGCAGCCTGGGAAAAGGAAACCACAAACACAGTAAGTTAAGCAAAATGAGAAGGCAGATAAATGAACGGCAGATGAAGGAGCAAGGTAGAAACGCACCAGACTAAATAAATGAACAAGAAATAGGTAGTCTACCAGAAAAGGAATTCAGAATAATGTTAGTAAAGATGATCCAAAGTCTTGAAAATAGAATGGAGAAAATACAAGAAATGTTTAACAAGGACCTAGAAGAACTAAAGAGCAAACAAACAATGATGACCAACACAATAAATGAAATTAAATATTCTCTGGAAGGAATAAATAGCAAAATAACTGAGGCAGAAGAACGGTTAAATGACTTGTAAGATAAAATAGTGGAAACAACTACCACAGAGCATAATAAAGAAAAAAGAATGAAAATAATTGAGGACAGTCTCACACACATCTGGGACAACATTAAACACAAAAATATTTGAATTATAAGGGTCCCAGAAGAAGAGAAAAATAAAGAGTCTCAGAAAACATTTGAAGAGATAATAGTTGAAAACGACTCTAATATGGGAAAGGAAATAGTCAATCAAGTCCAGGAGGTACAGAGAGTCCCATACAGGCTAAATCCAAGGAGAACATGGCAAGGCACATATTAATCAAATAATCAAAATTTAAATACAAAAAAAAAAAGGTTAAAAGCAGGAAGGAAAAACACACAGATAACACAAGGAAATCCCCATAAGGTTAACAGCTGATCTTTCAGCAGAAACTCTGCAAGCCAGAAGGGAGTGGCAGGACATATTTAAAGTGATGAAAGGGAAAAACCTACAACCAAGATTACTCTACCCAGCAAGGATCTCATGCAGATTCAACAGAGAAATTAAAAACTTTTCAGAAAAGCAGAAGCTAAGAGAATTCAGCACCACCAAACCAGCTTTATAACAAACGCTAAAGGAACTTCTCTAGGCGGGAAACACTAAATAAGGAAAAGACCTACAATAAAAAACCAAAAACAATTAATAATATGGTAATAGAAACATACATATCGATAACTACCTTAAACGTAAATGGATTAACTGTTCCAACCAAAAGATATAGACCGGTTGAATGGATACAAAAACAAGACCTGTATATATGCTGTCTAAAACAGACCCACTTCAGAGCTGGGAAAACATACAGACTAAAAGTGAGGGGGTGGAAAAAGATACTAAATGCAAATGGTAATCTAAAGAAAGCTAGAGTAACAATTCTCGTATCAGACAAAATAGACTTTAAAATAAAAACAACTACAAGAGTCAAAGAAGGACACTACAAAATAATCAAGGGCTCAATCCAAGAAGATGATATAACAATTGTAAATATTTAGGCACCCAACATAGGAGCACTTCAATTCATGAGGCAAATGTTAACAGCCATAAAAGGGGAAATCAACAGTAACACAGTAGTAATAGGAGACTTTAACACCCCACTTTCACCAATGGACAGATCAACCAAAATGAAAATAAATAAGGAAACACAAGCTTTAAATGACACATTAAACAAGATGGACTAAATTGATATTTATAGGACATTCCATTCAAAAACAACAGAATATACTTTCCACTCAAGTGCTCATGGAACATTGCCTAGGATAGATGGTATCTTGGGTCACAGATCAAGCCTTGGTAAATTTAAGAAAATTGAAATTGTACAAGTATCTTTTCCGACAACAATGATATGAGACTAGATACTAATTACAGAAAATAAGTGTAAAAAGTACAAACACATGGAGCCTAAACAATATGCTACAAAATAACCAAGAGATCACTGAAGAAAAGAAAGAGGAAATAAAAAAATACCTAGAAACAAAAGAAAATGAAAAATGACAACCCAAAACCTATGGGATGTAGCAAAACAGTTCTAACAGGGAAGTTTATACCAATGCAATCCTACTTCAAGAAACAAGAAAAATCTCAAATAAACAACTTAACCTTACACCTAAAGCAATTAGACGAAGAAGGAAAACTACCCCAATGTTAGCACAAGGAAAGGAATCTTAAAGATCAGATCACAAATAAATGAAAAGGAAATGAAGGAAACAGTAGCAGAAATCAATAAAACTAAAATCTAGTTCTCTGAGAAGATAAACAAAAGTGATAAACAAATAGACAGACTCATGAAGAAAAAAAGGTAGAAGACCCAAATCAATAGAATTAGAAATGAAAAAGGAGAAGTAGCAACTGACACTGCAGAAATACAAAGGATCATTAGAGATTAATACAAGCAACTATATCACAATAAAATAGACAACCTGGAAGAAATGGACAAATTCTTAGAAAAACACAACCTTTTAAGACTGAACCAGGAAGAAATAGAAAATATAAACAGACCAATCACAAGCACTGAAATTGAAACAGTGATTAAAACTCTTCCAACAAACAAAAGCCCAGGAGCAGATGGCTTCACAGGCGAATTCTATCAAACATTTATTGAAGAGCTAACACCTATCCTTCTCAAACTCTTCCAAAATATAGTAGAGGAAGGAACACTCCCAAACTCATTCTTTGAGGCCACCATCACCATGATACCAACATGAGACAAAGATGTCACAAAGAAAGCAAACTACAGGACAGTATCACTGATGAACATAGTTGCAAAAATCCGCAACAAAATACAAGCAAACAGAATCCAACAGCACATTAAAAGGATCATACACCATGATCAAGTGGGGTTTATCCCAGGAATGCAAGGATTCTTCAATATACACAAATCAATCAGCATGATACACCATATTAAGAAACTGAAGGAGAAAAACCATATGATCATCTCAATAGATGCAGAGAAAGCTTTCAACAAAATTCAACACCCATTTATGATAAAAAACCCTCCAGAAAGTAGGCATAGAGGGAACTTACCTCCACATAATAAAGGTCATATATGACAAACACACAGCCAACATCGTTCTCAATGGTGAAAAATGAAATCATTTCCACTAAGATCAGGAGCAAGACAAGGTTGCCCACACTCACCACTGTTATTCAACATATTTTTGAAAGTTTTAGCCACAGCTATGAGAGAAGAAATAGAAATAAATGGAATACAACCGTAAAAGAGGAAATAAATCTGTCACTGTTTGAAGATGACATGATACTATACATAGAGAATCCTAAAGTCGCTACTAGAAAACTACTAGAGCTAATCAATGGATTTGGTAAAGTAGCAGGATACAAAATTAATGCACAGAAATCTCTTGCATTCTTATACACTAATGTTAAAAAATCTGAAAGAGAAATTAAGGAAACACTCCCATTTACCACTCCCATTCTGTAACAAAAAGAATAAAATACTTAGGTATAAACCTACCTAAATAGCCAAAAGACCTGTATACAGAAAACTATAAGATGCTGATGGAAGAAATTAAAGCAGATACAAATAGATGGAGAGATATACCATGTTTTTGGATTGGAAGAAGCAACATTGTGAAAATTACTATACTTCCCAAAGCAATCTACACATTCAATGCAATCCCTATCAAATTACCAATGGCATTTTCCACAGAATTAAGTCAAAAAATTGCACAATTTGTATGGAAACACAAAAGACCCCTAATAGCCCAAGCAATCTTGAGAAAGAAAAACGAAGCTGGAAGAATCAGGCTCCCTGACTTCAGACTGTACTACAAAGCTACAGTAATCAAGATAGTATGGTACTGCCACAAAAACAGAAATATAGATCAATGGAACAGGATAGAAATCTCAGAGATAAGCCCACACACATATGGTCACCTTATCTTTGATAAAGGAGGCAAGAATATACAATGGAGAAAAGAAAGCCTCTTCAGTAAGTGGTGCTTGGAAAACTGGACAGCTACATGTAAAAGAATGAAATTAGAACACTCAGTAATATCATATGCCAAAACAAACTCAAAAATGGATCAAAGACCTGAATGTAAGACCTGACACTATAAATCTCTTAGAGGAAAACATAGGCAGAACACTCTATGATATAAATCACAGCAAGATCCTTGTTGGCCCACCTCCTAGAGGAATGGAAATAAAAACAAAAATAAACAAAGGAGACCTAATGAAATTTAAAATTTTTGCACAGCAAAGTAAATCATAAAGACAAAAGATAACCCTCAGAATGGGAGAATATATTTGCAAATGAAGCAACTGGAAAAGGATTAATCTCCAAAATATACAAGCGGCTCTTGCAGCTCAATATCAAAACAAACAAACAAACAAACAACCCAATCCAGAAATGGGCAGAAGACTTAAATAGACATTTCTCCCAAGAAGATATACAGATTGTCAACAAACACATGAAAGGATGCTCAACATCACTAATCATTAGAGAAATGCATATTAAAACCACAGTGAGGTATCACCTCATACTGGTCAGATGGCGGTCATCAAAAAATCTGCAAACAATAAATGCTGGAGAGGGTGTGGAGAAAAGGGATCCCTCCTGCACTGTTGCTGGGAATGTAAATTGATACAGCCACTATGGAGAACAGTATGGAGGTTCCTTAAAAAACTAAAAATAGAACTACCATATTACCTAGCAATTCTACTACTGGGTATATACCCTGAGAAAACCATAATTCAAAAAGAGACATGTATCACAATGTTCACTGCAGATCTCTTTACAATAACCAAGACATGGAGGCATCCTAAGTGTCCATTGACAGATGAATGGATAAAGAATACGTGGCACACATATACAATGGAATATTACTCAGCCATATAAATAAAGGAAATTGAATTATTTGGAGTGAAGTAGATGGACATAGAGTCTGTCATATGGAGTGAAGCAGGTCAGAAATTGAAAAACAAATACTGTATGCTAACACATATATATGCAATTAAAAAAAAATTGGTTCTGAAGAACCTAGGGGCAGGACAAGAATAAAGACACAGTTTTAGAGAATACACTTAAGGACACAGGGAGGGGGAAGGGTAAGCTGGGATGAAGAGCTAGTCTGTCATTGACATATATATGCTACCAAATGTAAAATAGCTAGCTAGTGGGAAGCAGTCCCATAGCACAGGGAGACCAGCTCGGTGCTTTGTGACCACCTAGGGGTGTGGGATAAGGAAGGTGGGAGGGAGACGCAAGGAGGAGGGGATATATGTATACGTATTGCTCATTCACTTTGTTATACAGTAGAAAATAACACAACAATGTAAAGCAATTATACTCCAATAAAGATGTTAAAAAAAGACACATGCACCCAATGTTCATTGCAGCACTATTTACAATTGCCATGAATTTTTCAAATACTTTTTTATATAAACAATCCAGTTCTTACCATGTGCCAACCCCTGCTCAAGTGTTTAAAAAGTATTAATTCATTTACTCCTCATAGCAACTTTGTAAAGCAGTTATTGAATTTATCCTAATTTAACTGATGAGGAAACTGAGGCACAGAGATATTATCTAATTTGTGCAAGGTTATACAACTAAGAAATGGCAGATGCTGGAGAAACCTGTGTTGTCTCCAGTGCTAAGATCTTACCCTTACTCTCTGTGACCAGTGAAATCTTTCTCATTTACTTATCTTTTGGCATGTTTTTATTTATCTAGATTATGACTTTGCATTTTACTGGGAGGGCTTTAAAATTTCAGATTTTTTTTCAGGAGTGTTAAGCCAAGTAAATATTTTCATTTGACCCTACGTTTGCAATGATAGGGTAATGCATGCTCTTTATTTTCTGTTATTTTGTGTTTATTGCTGTATTATTAATTATCTATTTTATAATCTGTTGCAGGTGTTTTGTCTTTAGGTATCAGAATGTGGCAGCTTATTAATTGGTTCTTTTAGGACATTTGTAGAGACTCAGAGGTTAAAAAGTGTAACAGGTCTATAGGATATTCAAAACATATTGATATACCTGTGCAGGTTATTTGTTGCATTCGTTGCAATAGATCACACACACACACACACTCACACACACACACACAATTCTTTCTTGGACTTTAACCACTATAGGTAAACACTCTGAGATTGCTGTTGTCATCACCGTAGAGCAAACCCATATGAAGACAACAACAGCCTCTCATACTCATTAATGTTTCTGCACAACCAAAGGTGAATAGAAAACCTGTCGTTCTTGTAAAGATGTCTTTTTCAAATCATCTTGCATTTTTAGGAAGAGAGTGGGAGAGGAAGAGAGTGGGAGAGAAAGAGAGGGGAGAGAAAGAAATAACGTAGATATACCCTTCCATATTTATGAAACAACTATAGTAGGATGAATGTATATTGGCACGACATCTCACTTTGTTTTTATAGAGTATCTGTCAAGAAATATCACTGAGGTTATTTAGGAAAGAATCTTTCTGTTGCTTAGGTGAAATGACCTGAACTTTCATTGTGGATTCTGCTATAGGGAATTTGGTAATAAAGACTATAAATTCTGTCATAGTTTACTAGAAGTTACAACTGTATTGGAGGTAAGTTATTCCAAGAATACCATAAATTTGTTAATTAAGAACAATGCAATGTATTTTTATTTACATTTACATGGATAATCAAAAAATATATTGAAATATATTTCACTGAATTAAATGCTGGCTTGGGAAATTTTGGTAAATGTAGAAGCAGGTATATTGAACTTCAAATCAGTTTTGGAACTTTAAATGACTATAAAGTCTTACTATAGGAAGTTTGTATTCCCTTTAGGTTTAGCCAGGGATAAGTTCTATGAGTGGGAAGAGAGGAATAAAGGGAAAGATATAAGAATTAAAGAAAACAATCATGGGGACAATAGTAAAGAAAACAATTACTTCTGATGAAGTTTTTCATTATTTTTCCAATAAAGTAAACATAATATATGCCAAAATTATAACCATATATCTTGGGCACTTAAATATAATTTACTTTAGTTTCTTTTATTGTTTAAAATTAATTTGACCTATGTTTAGGTTCAAAAAGTGGATCAGTACTCTAGTACTAAATCTTGATGCTTGTTTGCTGTTTGGTGAGGGAAGGATAATTTCATATTATTGAGCTGGTAATCAGGGCTGCATTTAAAAATAGAAAAATAGCTTATCAGACTTACATTAGCATGTAATTACAATTGGCTCTGTTAAATAATTATTTACATTGTGTCCAATAAATTCTCATCAATTTCTATATTGACAACTGACATAACATGTGCAGAGCTCAAATTACTCCAAGACAATGGCAATTTATAAGTATAAATTATAACTATTACCTTTAAAAGAATAAAACTAAAAATGATTTTCTTCACAGTCATTAGGATTTTCTAGAACCAAGAAATAAAATGTTAAATATGGAAAGTGAAACTCAGCATAACATAATTAGCTATAGAATAGGATGTATTTATTCAATGTGACCCCACCTTTGACCTACCTGAGGTAGGTGTTAGTTACTAAAGTGACAAAATATTCCTTTTCATTGGGAGGATGCAGCAAAGAATAGTCTTAATTGGACCTTAGTGGACAAGATTAAAGTGACATGTATTACATTATTATAATAGACACTTTGAAATTCTATCAACTTTCATGTCAATGTAAAATTCTTCATAAACATGACAGAAATTCTTACACTATCATATTCCTTTTCCACCAAATTTAATCACAGAAATCCCAGCTGCTCCCAATGAAAGCAACCTCAGTCCCTACAAGATTAATATTTCCTCATCACACTACTTGAAATAACTTGAAAGGAAAATAAGTTTGAGAATGAAGTTAAATCAGCTGCCTTCAGACTTATTAGTTTCCTGTTGCTGTTGTGGCAATTTAACACAAATTTATTATTTTACAGTTCTAGAAGTCAGAACTCTAAAATCGGGCTTACTGCTTTAAAATCAAGGTGTAGGAAGGGTTGACTCCTTCTGAAATTTCTGAAGGGTGAACCTATTTTCTTGTCTTCTTCAGCTTCTAGAGGATTCCTGAATTACGAACTCATGCTCCTCACTTCATCCTGAGCCCTCACCAGCATAGATTTTAACATCCATATTCCTACCAACAGTTTATGATAGTGATCTCTTTTTCTCTTAGTATCTCAAAACTCTACCAACTTCTGCTCATTTTGTAATTCCAAAAACACTTCTACATTTGTAAGGTATTTTTACAGCAGTACTCCATTTCCAGGTGCCAAAATCTATATTAGTTTCTTATTGCTCCTATAATAAAAAATCACAAACAGTGGTTTGTAACAATATAAATGTATTCTCTTGCAGTTCTGGAGGTCAGAAGAGTCTGGAGGTCAAAATGTCTACAGGGCTGCATTCTTTCTAGAGGTTTCAGAGGAGAAGTCATTTCCTTGCTTTTTTCAGGTTATTTAACAAAGGCTGCATCACTTACACTAGACTTCTTGCCTTACTCCAGCTTTTTGATTCTGTCATCACCTCTTCCACTACTGACTTTTTTTTTTTTTTTTTTTTTTTTTGTCTCTCATCAGACTCTTGTGATTACATTCGGTCCACCTCGATAATCCAGGGTAATCTCCTGAGATCAAGGTCCTTAACTTAATCACATCTGTAAAGTCCCATTGACCATATAAATTATATACACATGTTTCAGGGATTAAGATGTGAGCATTTTTGGAGGACATTTGGCCTACCGCCAACCTCATGTGCTGAAGATTTTTTTTCAAATTTAGGTAAACTAAGGCAATAGAATTTGATAGAAGGCTTTTTGGAACTAATGTAATACTCTTGGTATGTAGGATTAATGAAACCTGTTAGTGCCCCAAAATGAATAGGCCGTGATATAATGTGGGAACAGAAAGTAAACAATTTAGGATTTAGAACAGATAAATTGAGAAAATACATTAGCAAGGTGAATAAGAACGGCTAGACTATTTTTATGATTGTATAAAGGGAATTGATAAGACTTTGGCCAAGAGACCAATGATGAAATAAGATGTCAACAGTGGATTGAATGTAAAATTGAGATAATAATAATACCTACACTTGTAAAATAGAAGCAAAAGATTAAGAAATAATTTATAAAATGTATCAGGTACAAAGCAGTATTTAATTAATTATAGTTGTACAATCTGTAATCATTTTACATGTTCTGTAACAACATTTTTATTGTTTTTATATCTACATAAATCTTAATTTAAAAAAATGATATCAGAACTATTACAGTTATCATATTTACATTTAATGAAATAAAAGCATGTCACTGGAATTCAGATTTATGGTTTGAAGTCAAACTATGTCTAACTTCATATTTCCATTAAAAAATGAAATACACTAATTGTAATGTTTTGAGAAAAGAATTATTACATGTGAGTTATTTAGATATCAGAAGGTGAATTATAAAAAAAATTAAAGAATTTTTTGTAGGGAAAGCATATTTCAGTCATTTTGTCTCCAGATATGTATTAAGTAGACAGCAAAAAATATGCAAGGGAAATTTTAATGTTTTCAAAATGTTGACTCTAAAATACTTTAAAATACTTAATAATAGTATAATTGATAATATTTTAATGTATTTTACATTGTTATGGTTGCTGTTGTATTGTTTCTCTAAAATGTAAATATTCATAAAAAATATTTCAAATAAATCTGCTACAAAGTGGGCTCTAAACAAAATTAACAATTCTTAGCCTCATAATTAAACTTAGTAATATTAACAGAAAGTATCTTAAATTTAACTAAGGAGTGTTTTAGATTAGAAGATCAAGTTAAAAAGGAAAAAAAAAAAGAGAAAACAAAATGTTTTGCCTTTGTATGTATTCCAATTTTTTGAGGAAAATAAAAACCAATATTTAAAAGTAGGGGGTAATTTCTACACAGTAGCTGCTATGAACCTAATTTTTTCCAATTGTTTTTTCTTTTTTTCATTCTTTTTTTTTTTCTTTGCCATGGGAGTAGCAACATTAGGATGAAAACTCTTACATGCATACATACACTGTATTTTACAGAGATACAATAAAAGTGTTTGATAGACTATCACAAAAGCCACATCTCTTTCCTTTATCTCAGTTTTGATGTTTGGTATACCTCTCAGTACTTGATGTTTGTATACATTTTTTCATGAGATTTCTGGTTTTAGTTCTAAATTTTGTTTGTTTGTTTTAGGGATGTTTTGTTGTTGTTGTTTTTGGTGGATGTGGTAGGGATCACATTACACTATAATTTTACTTAGAGTTAATATCTCACCACTTCACTCAAAGTATAGGATGCTTGTCATGATGTAACCCATTTACCTCTCATCCATGTGCTTTTATTTCCATATGCCTTCTATCTATCTACTTAATGTAATGCACAATGTAGTTTGCTTTGATTAGTTATGATTTTAAAAAAATAAAGAGGAAAATGATAGTATTTTATATTTAATCAATATTATTATTGAGTTATTATTCTTATTATTTCCAGTGCTTGGAATTTATTCCTGTATAGCTGAGATTCAATCGACTGTCAATTCCCTTCAAATTGAAGAAATTCCTTTAGCATTTCTTCTAGTGTAGGCCTGGTGCTGCTGAATTCCCTCAGACTTTATATTTTCTGAAAATATACGAATTTCAGTCTCATATTTAAAGCAAGTTTGTGGGACTTTTTTGGTTATGTAATAGGGAAGAACAAATCTAACTCCATATTGGATCTGTGTCTTTTGCTTTAACTTTTGTATTCTATGGCTTTTGCTTAGTCTTGAATGTTCAGCACACAGGCAAGTTAATCATTAAAGGAATGTTGCCTATAGCTTGAAATATACATAATAGTCCCTTTCTGGGAACCCTGCCTTCCATGCTTGAGACTTAAGCTAAAATACTTTACATAGATTTACACGAATATTGTGACAAGACCCATGACAAACTTCTGAAAGAACAAGGAATTTAACACATCCCCTCCAAGATCTGGCCAGCACCAGGAAGTCTATTACATTTTGACCTTACTTCCTCCCACCTCCCCCTCTTTGTAGCATAAAAGAAACTAGCATTCAAACCCAGACAAGATGGTTCTTTAGAACATCAGTCCACCATCTTCTCAGTTTGCTGGCTTTCTGAAGAGTTTCTGTTCCTTTCCCTAACACCTTGTTTCTCAACTTATTGGCTTGTCATGCCATGAATGGTACAAGCTTATACTCATTAACAGTTGAAAGTAGAATTTGGGATTGACATTTTTTTCAGCATTTTCAAAATGTTGATTTATTGTCATTTGACCACCATGTCCCTGAAGAAGATTCAACCATCTTTCTTATCATGGTTGCCATTTATGTAGTGCTGCATTTTTCTCTGGCTACCTTCAAGATCTTTCCTTTTTCATCTGTGGTTATCATTAGTTTGACTACTATTTTATAAATGTGTTTTTTATATTTTTCTTTGCTTTGTTTTCTTTCTTGCTCTTTTTCTTTCTTTTTTTTTAATTCTGCTGGAATTCACTGAGCTTCTTTTAACTGTAAGTTGACTTTTTTCACCAAAATGAAGAAATTTCCATCATTATTTCTTCATATATGTTTCTATACATTTTTTACTCTCCTCTCTTTCTGGGAATCTAACTAAATATAAATTAAACGTTGCAGCAATACATTTTTTTATGGTCTGTCTCCTAGAGTAATGCAAATAAAAGCAAAAATAAACAAATGGGACCTAATTAAACTTAAAAGCTTTGGCATAGCAAAGGAAACCATAAACAATAACAAAGACAACCTACCAACTGGAAGAAAATATTTGCAAATGATGCAACCTACAAGGGATTAATTTCCAAAATATATAAACAGCCCATACAGCTCAATATCAAAAAACAAACAAACAAACAAAAAAACCTAACAACCCAATAAAAAAAAGACAAATAACCCATTTTAAAAAATGGGCAGAAGAATTAAATAGACATTTTTCCAAAGAAGACATACACATAGCCAACAGGCACATGAAAAGATGCTCAGTGTCACTAATTATTAGAGAAATGCAAATCAAAATTACAGTGAAGTATAACCTCACACCAGTCAGAATGGCCAACTTCAAAAAGTCTACAAATAATAAATGCTGGAGAGGATGTGGAGAAGAGGGAACCCTCCTACACTGTTGGTGGGAATGCAAATCAGTGCTGTCACTATGGAGAACATTATGGAGGTTCTTTAAAAAACTAAAAAGAGAGTAATCATATAATCCTGCAATCCCAATCCTGGGCATATGTCCAGAGAAAATCATAATTTGAAAATATACTTGCTCCCCAATATTGATAGCAGCACTATTTACAATAGCCAAGACAAGTAAGCAACTTAAATGTCCATTGACAGTTAAATGGATAAAGAAGATGCGGTATAAATAGAAAATGGAATACTACTCAGCCATGAAAAATAATAGATATTACAATTTGCAGCAAAATAGATGGACCTAGAGTTTATCATACTATGTGAAGTAAGTCAGACAGGGAAAGACAAATATCATATGATATCACATATGTGGAATCTAAAAAAAGTGATACAAATGAACTTATTTACAAAATAGAAACAGACACACAGACTTAGACAACGTACTTATGTTTACCAATGAGGAAAGGTTGGCAGAGGGGGTAAATTAGAAGTTTGGGATTAACATATACACATTACTATATGTAAAATAAGATAACCAACAAGGACCTACTGTATAGCACACTGAACTCTATTCAATATTCTGTAACAACATATATGGGAAAAGAATAAATATATGTATATATTTATCTGAATCACTTTGCTGTACACCTGAAACTAACACAACATTGTAAATCAACTATATTTCAATAAAAAGGTATATATAAATAAAGCATGAATTACAATAAAAGAACCATATATATACACATACACTAAATGAACTGATATTGTCCCATAGAAATATAAGACTCTGGTTTTTAAAAAAGTTTTTTCTTCATTCCTCAGATCCAATTATATCTATAAGTCTTTACTCAAATTCAGTAAACATTTCTACTGTCCTCCTCAGACATTACAGTCATTTACTTATTTTAAGTTTTATTTCAGTTACTGTAATTTTTAGTTTAAAATTTCCATTTAGTTCACAAAAATCTGCAAACATTTAATAACTGCAACCAACCAAGATGTCTCGAAATAGGTAAGTGAATAAAAAAACTGTTTATGTATGTTCCATACAATAGAACACTATATAGTGATAAAAAAGTATTAGCTATCAGACCACAGAAAGAAATGGAGGACCAAAAATGCATATTGCTAAGTGAAAGAAGCCAGTTCAAAAACTAGAACAAAATGTATGATTTCATCTATATAGCATTCTAGAAAAGGACAAACTATAGAGACAGTAAAAAGATCAGTGGTTGCCAGGGGTTTGGACATAGAGGGGAGAAGGGGTGAATTGTTGTAATACAAGGAATTTTAAGACAGTTAAACTGTGAAACTACTCTTTATGAGACTGTAATGGTGGATAGATGAAATTATGGATTTGTCAAGAACCATAGAACTGTATGACACAAAGGGTGAATCCTAATGCAAACAATGGACTTTAGTAAAAATACTGTATCAATATTGGTTCAACAATTTTAAAAAATGTAGTACAATAATGCAAGACATTGAAAATAGGGGAAACTGCAAGAGAGGAGAGGGTGTATAAGGACATTTTTGCTGTACTATATGCTCAATTTTTCTGTAAAATTAAAACTGCTCTAAAAATAGTCTATTATTAATATTAAAATACTTTCATAATATCTTTTATTTAGAGTTTTCATGTGTTTATTATAAATATATTTTTCAAGTATTTCAGTATATTTATAACAGTTCAATTTCACACCAATTTCAACATACGGGTTACTATGCCATCAGTTTTTTAACTCTTTTTCTTTGACTATGGGCCCTAGATTTCACATGTCTAATATTTGATGTTATACTAGTTAGTGATAATTTGTGGAGAATCTGGATTCTGTTATTTTCCTGTTTTTTTTCTTAACTTTTTATTTTATATTGGAGTATATCCAATTAACAATGTTGTGATAGTTTCAGGTGAACAACAAAATGACTTAGCCATACATATACATGTATTCATTCACTCCTTACTCCCCTCCCATTCAGGCTGCCACATAACACTGAGCAGAGTTTACTGTGCTATACAGTAGGTCCCTGTTGGTTATCCTTTTAAAATATAGTAGTTCATATACATAACTTCTTTTATTCTTTTTTTTCAATATAACCTTTATTTATTTATTTATTTATTTATTTATTTATTAACATCTTTATTGGAGTATAATTGCTTTACATTGTTGTGTTAGTTGCCGCTGTATAACAAAGTGAATCAGGTATACGTATACATATATCCCCCTATCCCCTCCCTCTTGCCTTTCCCTCCCACATTCCCTATCCCACCCATCTAGGTGGTCACAAAGCACCGAGCTGGTCTCCCTGTGCTACACGGCTGCTCCCCACTAGCTATCTATTTTACATTTGGTGGTGTACATATGTCAATGCCACTCAATCACTTCATCCCAGCTTACCCTTTCCCCTCCCTGTGTCCTCAAGTCCATTCTTTATATCTGCACCTTGATTCCTGTCCTTTCCCTAGGTTCTTCAGAACCTTTTTTTTTGAACCATTTTTTTTACATTTAATATATATGTGTTAAGCATACGGTATTTGTTTTTCAATTTCTGACTTCATTCTTTATGACAGACTCTATGTCCATCCACCTCACTACAAATAAATCAATTTCCTATTTTATGGTGGAATAATAACCATTGTGTATATGTGCCACATCTTCTTTATCCATTCATCTGTTGATGGAGACTTAGATTGCTTCCATGTCCTGTCTATTGTAAATAGTGCTGCAATGAAGATTGTGGTACATGACGCTTTTTGAATTATGGTTTTCTCAGGGTATGTGCACAGTAGTGGGATTGCTGGGTCATATGGTAGTTCTATTTTTAGCTTTTTTAAGGAACCCCCATATTGTTCTCCATAGTGGCTGTATCAATTTACATTTCCAACAACAGTGCAAGAGGCATCTTTTTTCTCCACACCCTCTCCAGCATTTATTGTTTGTAGATTTTTTGATGATGGCCATCTGACCAGTGTGAGGTGATACCTCATTGTGGTTTTGATATGCACTTCTCTAGTGATTAGTGATGTTGAGCATCCTTTCATGTATTTGCTGGTAATCTGTGTATCTTCTTGGGAGAAATGTCTATTCAGGTCTTCTGCTCATTTCTGGATTGGGTTGCTTGTTTTATTTATTTATTTTTTTTGATATTGAGCTGCAAGAGCTGCTTGTATATTTTGTAGATTAATGCTTGTCAGTTGTTTCATTTGCAAATATTTTCTCCCATTCTGAGGGTTATCTTTTCATCCTGTTTATAGTTTCCTTTGCTGTTCAAAAGCTTTTAAATTTCATTAGGTCCCATTTGTTTATTTTTTGTTTTTATTTCCATTTGTCTAGGAGGTGGATCCAAAAAATTCTTGCCACGATTTATGTCAAAGAGTGTTCTGCCTATGTTTTCCTCTAAGGGTTTTATAGTGTCTAGACTTACATTCAGGTCTTTAATCCATTTTGAGTTTATTTTTGTATATGGTGTTACTGAACACTCTAATTTCATTCTTTACATGTAGCTGCCCCGTTTTCCAAGCACCACTTACTGAAGAGGCTGTCTTTTCTGCATTGTATATTCTTGCCTCCTTTATCAAAGAAAAGGTGACAATATGTGTGTGGGCTTATCTCTGAGATTTCTATCCTGTTCCATTGATCTATATTTCTAGATTTGTGGCAGTACCATACAGTCTTGATTACTGTAGCTTTGTACTAAAGTCTGAAGTCAGGGAGCCTGATTCCTCCAGCTCCATTCTTCTTTCTCAAGATTGCTTCGGCTATTCGGTATCTTTTGTATTTCCATACAAATTGTGATATTTTTTGTTCTAATTCTGTGAAAAATGCCATTGGTAGTTTCATAGGGATTGCATTGAATCTGTAGATTGTTTTGGGTAGTATAATCATTTTCACAATATTGATTCTTCCAGTCCAAGAACATGGTATATCTCTCCATCTGTTTGTGTCATCTTTGATTTCTTTCATCAGTGTCTTATGGTTTTCTGAGTACAGGCCTTTTACCTCCTTAGGTAGGGTTATTCCTAGGTGTTTTATTCTTTCTGTTGCAATGGTTAATTAGATTGTTTACTTAATTTCTCTTTCAGATTTTTCATCATTAGTGTATAGGAATGCAAGTGATTTCTGTGCATTAATTTTATATCTGGCTACTTTACCACATTCATTGATTAGCTTTAGTAGTTTTCTGGTAGCATCATTAGGATTCTCTAGGTATAGTATCATGTCACCTGCAAACAGTGACAGTTTTACTTCTTCTTTTCCGATTTGGATTCCTTTATTTCTTTTTCTTCTCTAATTGCTGTGGCTATGACAAAACTATGTTGAATAATAGTGGTGAGAGTGGGCAGCCTTGTCTTGTTCCTGATCTTAGTGGAAAAGGTTTCAGCTTTTCACCATTGAGAATGATGTTAGCAGTGGGTTTGTCATATATGGCCTTTATTATGTTGAGGTAAGTTTCCTCTATGCCTACATTCTGGGTTTTTTAAATCATAAATGGGTGTTGAATTTTATCAAAAGCTTTTTCTGCATCTATTGAGATTATCATATGGTTTTTATTCTTCAGTTTGTTCATATGGTGCATCACACTGATTGATTTGCATATATTGAAGAATCCTTATATTCCTGGGATAAACCTCACTTGATCATGGTGTATGATCTGTTTAATGTGCTGCTGGAATCTGTTTGCTAGTATTTTGTGGAGGAATTTTGCATCTATGTTCATCAGTAATATTGGCCTGTAGTTTTCTTTCTTTGTGGCATCTTTTTCTGGTTTTGGTATCAGGATGATGGTGGCCTCATAGAATGAGTTTGGGAGTGTCCCTCCCTCTGCTATGTTTTGGAAGAGTTTGAGAAGCATATGTGTTAGCTCTTCTCTAAATGTTTGATGGAATTCACCTGTGAGGCCATCTGCGCCTGGGCTTTTGTTCATTGGAAGATTTTTAATCACAGTCTCAATTTCAGTGCTTGTGATTGATCTGTTTATATTTTCTATTTCTTCCTGCTTCAGTCTCAGAAGGTTGTGATTTTCTAAGAATTCGTTCATTTCTTCCAGGTTGTCCAATTTATTTGCATATAGTTGCTTGTAGTAATCTCTCATGACCCTTGAGATGGAAAATATCAACATACTATTACAGCTACTAACTTCTGTTGTAAGATATTGCTTCCTATTTTCTTTATGCAAGTTTTTTTTTCATCCCTCCAACCTCACAATGAAAAGTTTGAGGAAAACAGAACTGGGTTTAATAACAATTCTTTCACTAGCTAGCCTTGTGAATTTGAAATATTGATTCCTGTGAATCTCAATTTCTTCTGACTAGGGATATTGTGAGAATAAAGTACTAGAATTTAAATAATTTCTAAAAAGCATGCAATTAATCAGTAAATTTGTTAAGTTTTTAAGTAACTGGAATAGTTTCTAACACAGAGTAGAATATATATATATATATATCTTTTTCTCTTTCTTCCTCCAAAGTAATTGGCAACTGTAAGCAATCCTACACCTTGGAGACTATGAACTGTATTTTTTTCATTAACAATAAATAGATAAAATCTTCCAATAATAGGTTTTGCTGAGTATTTGAAAGTAAATAACTAATTTCATCTTATTTGTATTACTCTCTTCTTTTTCTTTCTTCATTTTGGAGAATATAATCTCATTTTATCTTTTTCCTCCATATTTTATTTTTAATTCACTGCCCAGAAGCCATTCTGCACCTGCCTTTGGTTTAAAATTTTAGAGCACTGTCTGAGTCTCTGAAGCCAGTCTTTGAAGAGATCATTCAAGGGGCAGAGTGCAGGTGGGCTAGGTAGGTAAAGAAAACCAATAAAGATATTTGTGTTAGTTCTTATCCATTTCTAATTTATATGGTAAACTTTGACAACTAATGTAACTCTAGTTTGACATGTTCAAAACTTGTCATAAAAAAATCTGTCTCATAGGGTTTACCCTAGTAAAGAATTATAAGCAAGTAAAATTATTGGATCCCTTCTCCTGTGGATGCAAAAATCATCAAGTATATTGAGGAAATAACTACTTCATTATTATACTTCTCTAATCTTAGTCTTTTAATGAATAGTGAATAATATTGAGTTCTATATTGATAACATAAAATGTTACAATCTCAACACAATTTTCAGTTTTTAGGTTAAGTTTATTTCAATATAATGAAGATGTACTAAGAGAAAGACAATGAAGTTCACATTAAAATTTGCATCTGTTTTTGATTTAAACCTGGACATATTTTATCAGAACAATTAATTATATATTTCATCTGGCAGGCCACAAAGATTATGGAGGAAGGAAAAAATTAAAAAATAATTTTTAAATTAAGAACTCTGGTCAAGGTATTTTTTAATAATCAGCATATATGAAAATGACTTTCATGTAAGTAAAAGGTAATACTCACACATATTAAAATGATTGAATTGTATTTTAATCCACCTAATTTATTTTATTTTTACTGCAATTGTCTCAAAATATTTAAATAAATATTCATATCAAATATGGGGGTGTGAACTTGGTTAAACCCAGTAATTTCAAAAGACAAATACCATGCTTAATTGATTTTACTCTAATATACTTTGAGTTCAGTTTGATGCTATGACCTTCAACTATAGTCTTGTGGCTGTTCCCTATTATCATTTTGAGGCACTAGATTAAAACATGACCTTTAACAATTACCAAAAGAGATCATCTGTGTTTTCTCTATTCAAAGAGTTATGGGTTCTTTTAACCTTTTGAAGAGAACTTTTATTCATCCGGTGTTATTTAAAAACCCAAATGACTTTTTGAGACCCTTTTAATTCTAAAGAGGGGAGATATTTAAAGAAGGACAAGGTAAGTATTAAAATTAAACATTCAGTAATCAGTGTATAGACTCTTGCCTGTGATGTTTTCTAAAGCATGTGAACATTCAGTGTTACTGCAAACTGATGTCAACCCTTCTGAGAGAACCAAAAGCCCTGTGAATCTGTTGAGCTTCTGAATATTACTAAGGAAGCCTCTGGTGAAATGTTTGAATCACAGTCTGTCATAGAGTGTATATAAGCAAAATTCTTGAAGTTTTACATTTTACATAAATATTCAGACTTTTATTTAACATTTCCAAGAGATTAATAAACAGTGTGAGAAAAATTATGATACTGAGAACATGTATTCCATCAGAAATTAATTGGAGAAAATTGTGTAACTTTAGTAAGGAGCCAGTCTATATATTTGGGTAAATTTTATCTTGCCTGCAATTTAAAGTAGAGAAGGATTGTAGATTGACAGAAAGAAGATGAGTTTCCTAAAATAAGATGAAGTATATATAAAGTGTCTTAAAGACCTGAGAGGGAAAATTATATGGAAAATGTATCCCTTATTTTTGCCTATGTGTAACACATGAAACTGTGTTAACTGTCTTAAATAACATAGCAAAATAAGATTAAGGAATACATTAACACAAAGTGAATAAACTTTTAAGATATGTGGATGAGCAAATAAACACAATATTCTGTGCATACAAAAAGAATAACAATTTCAGACACAGGTTATTTAAGGATAAAAACACTAAATAGCAAAAAAAAAAAAAAAAAAAAAAAAAAACCAAACACATACACACTATGTTCTGATAAGAGGTGTAGATTTTTAGGAAATTATTATGTATAATAATGTATATACTAAATGGCATAGGAACTAAATATATAAAAGAAAACTTTAGAAATGCAAGAAAATTTTTGTAAGCATTTCTAAGAATTTGATAGGCCCACACATTGGGGCTTGCCCCAAGAATAAAAGCCATTAAACAACACACACATACATATGCACAAATTTATCCAATATAACTCCTTTTTTCCAAGTTTCAACTTTCTTTTTTCCCCACTTGCTTGTTATTCAGTGACTTTAGATAGTCACTGATATTTTGTCCAGAGTTTGGAGCTGTTACCAGCAAAAGGGCTAAAGTTGCCTTTCTCTGGTGAAGTTTTAATAATACTGAATGGTAATTTTTAGTAATATTAAAGATAAAAATTTTATAATTATACATGACATGCTAAATGATGTCCTAAGCATTTTATGTACATTGATTTCCATTTGACAATTTGATTTCCTTACTCCTTTGTTTTACTGTTATATTTAAAAAGATAGAATTTACAAATTTTACTTATAACTAAAAAATCAAAATAATGCTCATAAGAATGACTTATGTCATGAATATAAATATGTATTTTATAGTGAGTCTAGCTTTACTAGTGAAGCAGTTTTAAAGTATATCTATAAGATGAAAATGCCAGTTATAAAGTTAATGACTCAATATGTAGTAAACAAATGTCTTGAACTACATAGTTTCTAAAATGTTTTAATTTCAAGGAGTAATATATGTTATATATTTGACTGTATATTAGATTATTATTTAAAATTTAAATTGTTATTGCATGGGACTACAGGGGATATTATAAGAAACACTGAAAATGTTGACTACTGAAAAGACACAGTTGCTTACATTTTGGTCAAAAGTGCATAAGATCCTGAATTTGAATTTTTTTCAGTATTAGTTAGCTTCATTCAGGTGATAAAATTTATTGAATGCTGAATTAAATTCTTTAAATTTGCTTTTTACATATAACTTTATCTGTATTTTTTCCAACTACAGGATGGTTATCCTTTCTTTGATTTTAATACTATGTAGAATAAAAAATATGTAGAGATGTGCAGATGTAAGTTACAACAGTGGAGACCATGTAATTTATCATCTAAACTGGGACACTTGAGAGTGAGGGTGTTACTATCAATCATTGATCTGGGACATAGGAGAAAACTACAACTATAGGTAAAACAAAGACACTTGGACCTGCAGCCATGAAGGCTTAAATATACTGATATAAGCATTCTCTAAGTGAGGTACTATTTCTTAATATTTATTAATATTACCATTTTAAAAAATGAGTCCTTTTTGTTTTTTCCTTTTCCATTAATTCTTTGATTCCTTTTTTCCCTCAGTTCAATCAGAGATAAATCCCATAAGATTCCAAGGGTGCACTCTGCTCAAGGATTTTTTTTTTCTTGGTCTTTCACATTGTGGATATAATTCAGACTTTCTTCATTTTTCACCTACATTATGGATACATGTTCTGAACTTGTCTGCCACTCTTGACCTCTAGTGCAATCTCCACATATTTATTTTTTAAATATGTATTTTTAAATTTATTTTTATTTTTGGCAATGTCATGTCTTAGTTGTGGCATGCATGATCTTCACTGCGTGACGCAGGATATTTTCATTGTGGCACACAGGTTTCTCTCTAGTTGTGGCACATGGGTTTTCTCTTCTTTAGTTGTAGTTTGCAGGTTCCAGGGCATGTGGACTCTGGAGTTGTGGTGCATGGGCTCTGGAATTCTGTTGCGTAGGCTCAGTAGTTGTGGCACACAGGCTTACTTGCCCTGCAGCATGTGGGATCTTAGCTCCCCAACCAGTGATAGAATCTGCGTCCCTTGCATTGAAAGATGGATTCTTTACCATTGGACGACCAGGTAAGTCTCTCCACACTTTTTAAACTTAAATATCTCTCATTAAATGCACAGAAAAAAGTATCTCTAGTTACCATGAAATGCAAGTCCTTTTCTAGTTTTATTTTTGTCAGTATTTTATTCATCTCTCTCTCTGGACTCATAATGTTTTTGCACTCTCTTCTCCAGTGAAACATACTTCCCCCATTGGTTCATGTGAAATTCCTGTGTATACTTATTCTGCTAGGAAAATACTTGCTCTCCTTATTTCCTGGTAAACGTATGTTTCTATTCTAAAATGTAGTTCAAATTTTGACTGCTCTATCATGATTTTCTTGACTTCTAAATGTATGACATGTTTATTCATGGATTAATAAACACTGTGTGTTTATTAATATTTATGACACACATAAACATAGTTTTTAAACAGTATTTATATTTATGAATTAAAACCACAAAAACTTAAACTTGATGATATGAAACATATCTTCCTCATTTTATATACCTTTTGTCTCTTTCAGTACTGTTTACTATTTTAAAATTTTTTCTTCCAATTTTATTGAGATATAATTTATATACAGCACTGTATAAGTTTAAGCTGAACAACATAATGATCTGATTTACATACATCATGAAATAATTACCACAATAAGTTGAGTGAACATCAATCATCTCATATATACACAAAATTTAATGAATTGAAAACAATTTTCTTTGTGATAAGAACAGTTAGGATTTATTCTCTTAATAACTTTTGTATATAACATACAACAGTTTTAGTTATAATGTTGTACATTACATCCCTAGTACTTATTTATCTTATAACAAAGTTATACCTTTTGACCACCTTCATCAATTTCCCTTCCTCCCCGCCCCCACCTCTGGTAACCACAAATGTGATCTCTTTTTCTATGAGTGTCTTTGATTGTTTTTGAAGTATAATTGACCTGAAACATTTTGTCATTCCTGGTGCACATCATAGTAATCTATATTTCTATACATTAAAAATGATCACCAGATAAGTATAGTTTACCATCTGTCACCATATAAAGATGTTATATTATTATTGACTATATTTGTCACACTGTACATTTCACACCTGTGACTCACTTATTTTGTTTCAGGACGTTTGTACCTCTTAATTTCCTTCACCTATTTCTCTCATCTTCTTACCTGCCCTCCCCTCTGGAAACCATCTGTTTGTTCTCTGTATCTATGACTCTGTTTCTGTTTATTTATGTTTGTTCATTTGTTTTTCTTTATATATTCCACATATATATGATATCAGACAGTATTTGTCTTTCTCCTGTATAACTTATTTCACTTCACATAATTCCCTCTAGGTCCATCCATGTTGTCCCAAAAGGTGAGATTTCATTCTCTTTTATGGATAATATATCATAGCATATATTATCTTCTTTATCCATTCATCTTTCAGTTGGCACCTAGTTTGCTTCCATATCTTGGCTACTGTAAATAATACTGCAATGAACATAAGAGTGTGTATATCTATTTGAATCAGTGTTTTCATTTCCTTCAGATAAATGTCTAGGTGAAGAATGGCTGGGTTGTACAGTAGTTTTATTTTTCATTATTTGGTGAAACTGTTTTCCATAGTGGCTGTACCATTTCATATTCCCACCAACAGTGCCTTGAGGGTTTCCTTTTCTCCACATCCTTGCCAATACTTGTTATTTATTGTCTTTTGTAATAGCCATTCTGACAGGTGTTATCTGGTAGGTGTTAGGTTATATCTCATTGTGGATTTGTTTTGCATTTCCCTGATGACTAGCCATGTTGATCATCTGCATGTCTTCTCTAGAATAATGTCTGTTCAGGTTCTCTGTTCATCTTTTAATTGGGTTATTTGTTCTTTTTGATGTCAAGTTGTAGAAATCCTTTGATTATTTTGACTATTAACACCTTATCAAATATATCAGTTGCAAATGTTTTCAAATATGCAGTAAGTGGTCCTTTTGTTATAGTTTCCTTGGTTGGGAAAAAGCTTTTTAATTTCTTGTAGTCACATTTGTTTATTTTTGCTTTTATTTTCCTTCCCTGTGCACACATATCCAAAAAATATTACTAAGACTGATGACAAAGTGTATATGGCTTAAGTTTTCTTTTAAAAGCTTCATGGATTCAGGGTTTACATTTAGTTTGTTAATCCATTTTGAGTTTATGCTTGTATAAGGTGTGAGAAAGTAGTTCAGTTTGATTCTTTTGCATGTAGCTGTCCAGCTTCCTCTACATTATTTATTGAAAAAGCTGTCTTTTTCCAATTGTATATTCTTGCCACCTTTGTCATAGATTAATTGATTATATAAGCATAGATTCCTTTCTTGGCTCTCTATTGTGTTTCACTGATGTATGTGTCCATTTTTGTGTCAGTACCATACTGTTTTGAGTACTGTATCTTTATAGTATAGTCTGAAATCAGGATTGTGATACCGCTAGCTTTGTTCTTCTTTCTCAAGAATGTTTTGGTTATTCAGAGTCTTTTGAATTTCCATACAAATTTTAGAATTATTTGTTATAGTTCTGTGAAAAATACCACTGTTTTTTTGATAGGGATTTCATTAAATCTGTGGGTATTATTGCCCCGTGTACTATGATCATTTTAACAATATTAATTCTTGCAATCCATGAGAACAAGATATCTTTCCATCTGTTTGTGTCATCTTTCTTTCATCATTGTCTTATAGTTTCCCAAGTACAGATCTTGTATCTCCTTAGATTTATGCCTAGGTATTTTATTCTTTTTGACACAGTTGTAAATGGAATTGTTTTCTTAATGTCTTTTCCTGATACTTCCTTGTTAGTGCATACAAAAACAACAGATTTCTATTATATTAATTTTGTATCCTGCAACTTTACTGAATTCATTTATGAGTTGCAGTAGCTTTTTGGTGGCATCTTTAGGATTTGCCGTGTATCTTCAAATAGTGGCTGTTTTAGTTCTTCCTTTCCAACTTGGATTCCATTTGTTTCTTTTTCTTGTCTGATTGATGTGGCTAGGATTTCCACAACTTGTTAAATAAAAGTGGTGAGAGTGGGCATCCTTGTCTTATTCCTAATCTTAGAGGAAGGAAATGTTTTCAGGTTTTTAACATTGAGTATGATGTTAGCTGTGGACTTGTCATTGATGGCCTTTATTAGGTTGAGGTATGTTCCCTCTATACCCACTTTGGCTAGAGCTTTTAATGAATGGATGTTGAATGTGGTTAACAGATTTTTTATTGAGATGATTATATAATTTTTATTCTTCAGTTTGTTAATTTGGTATATCACATTGACTGATTTGCAGGTTTTGAACAATTATTGCACCCTTTGGATAAATGCCACTTGATCATGTTGTCTGATACTTTTAATGTACTGTTGACTTCTATTTGGCAATTTTTTTTTTAGAATTTTTGCACATATGTTTAGCAGTGATATTGGCCCATTATGTGCTTTTTTGTGACACCTTTGTCCAGTTTTGTTATAAGGATAATGTTGTTTTCATAAAATAAGTTCTGAAGCACTTCATCCTCTGCAGTTTTTCTGGAATCATTTGAGAAGGACAGGTGTGAGTTCTTCTTTAAATGTTTCATAGAATTCACCTGTGAAGCCATCTGATCCTGAATTTTTGTTTGCTGAGAGTTATTTTCATTTCTGATTGAATTTCATTACTGATAAATAGTCTGTTCATATATATATATATATATATATATATATATATATATATATATTGTTTTGTTTTTTTTTTTTTTTTTTTTGGTGGTACACGGGCCTCTCACTGTTGTGGCCTCTCCCATTGTGGAGCACAGGCTCCAGACGTGCAGGCTCAGTGGCCATGGCTCATGGGTTCAGCCACTCTGCAGTATGTGGGATCTTCCCGGACCAGGGCACAAACCTGTGTCCCCTGCATCGGCAGGTGGACTCTCAACCACTGTGCTACCAGGGAAGCCCTGTTCATATTTTTTATATCTTCCTGATGCAGTCTTGGAAGATTGTATACATTTCTAGGAATTTGTCTATTTTTTATAAGTTGTCCATTTTATTGGTGTATACTTGTTCACAGTAATCTCTTATGATCCTTTGTATTTCTGTGATGTCATGTGTAACTTCTTTTTTCACTTTTGAGTGTATTTATTTGGGCCCTCTCTCTTTTTTTCTTGATGAGTCTACTTAAATGTTTGTCAATTTTGTTTACATTTTCAAGTAACCAGTTTGCAGTTTCATTGACCTTTTCTATATTCTTGTGGTTGGAAAAGATGCTTGTTATAATTTCAATCTTCATAAATTTATTGAAATTTGTTTTGTAGCCTGGTGTGTTATTTATCCTGGAAAATGGTCCATGTGCACTTGAAAAAAATATGTATTCTGATCCTTTAGTTGAAAGTGTTGTTTAAACCAAATTTTTCCATATTGATTTTCTATCTGAGTGATTTGTCTATTGATGTTAGTGGAGTACTAAAGTCCCCTACTATTATTGTCAGTTTCTCCCTTTATTTCTTTTAGTATTTGCTTTATCTATTCCAGTGCTCCTATATTGGGTACACATAATTTTTATTGGTTATATCTTCTTCTTGGATTGATCCCTTTATCATTATGTAATGTCCTTCTTTGTCTCTTCTTACAGTCTTTATTTTAAAATCTAGTTTGTCTGATATAAGTATTGCTACCTGGCTTTCTTTTTGTTCCCATTAACACAGAATCTCTTTTTTCATTCCCTATTTTCAGTCTGTGAATGCTTTACGTCTGAAATGAGACTCTTTTGCACAGCATATATATGGGTCTTTTTTGTGAATCCATTCCACCACTTCATCTTTTAATTGAAACACACAGTCCATTTACATTTAAAATAATTATTGATAGGCATGTTGTTATTGTCATTTTGCTAATGTTTTGGGGTTATCTTGCAGTTCTTTTTTTTTCCCTTTTCTTCTTTTGCTTGCTTCCCTTGTGATTGATGAATACCTTTAATATTGTGTTTAGATTCTTTTCTCTTTTTTGTATATTCATTATATATTTTTTTGATTTGTGGATACCATGAGGTTTACATATATATAGGTATGTGTATATATACACACCTATACATAACAACTTAAAAATATATGTGTGTATACATAATACAATATATATATATATAATGAATATATATGTACATAATACTATATATATATAATGAATATATATGTACATACAGTTTACATATAACTGTATATATATATATATATATATATATATATATATATATATATATATATACACACACATAACAACTTAAAAAATATATATGTGTGTGGGTATATATATATATACATATATATATTAAGTTGTTGGTCTCTTAAGCTTGAATGCATTTTAACAAATATGCATTTTACTCCCCCACACACTTTAATATTTTTGACATCATATTTTTTGTTTTTGTTTTGTCTATCCCTTAACTACTTATTCAGGATATAGATTATTTTACTCCTTTTGTCTTTTAACTTTTCTACTAGCATTATAAGCAATTGATCTACTACCTTTACTGTATATTTGCCTTTCCCAATGAGATTTTTTTTTGTAATTTTCATATTTCTAGTTGTGGCCTTTTCTTTTCTGCTTATAGAAGTTCCTTTAACCTTTCTTACAAAGCTCTTATAGTGGTGCTAAATTCTTTTAACTTTTACTTGTATGTAAAATTCTTTATCTCCTCTTTCAAATCTGAATGATAGGCTTGCTGGTAGAGTATTCTTTGTTGCAGATATTTTCCTTTCATCACTTTAAATATATAGTACCACTCCCTTCTGACCTGCAGAATTTCTGCTGAAAAGTTACCTGGGAGCCTCATGGGAGTTCCTAAGTATATAACTTGCTGCTTTTCCCTTGCTGCTTTTAATATTCTCTCTTTATCTTTAATTGTTGCCATTTTATTTACAATGTATCTTGGTGTGGTCCTCTTTGGGTTGATCATACTTGGGACTCTGTGCTCCCTTGACTTGGATGTCTCTTTCCTTTCTCAGGTTAGGGAAGTTTTTGCAATTATGTCCTCAAAAATGTTCTCTGTCATTTTCACTCTCTCTTCTTCTTTTGGGACTCCTATAGTGTGAATATTAGTACAACTGATGTTTTCCAGGTGGCCTCTGAAACTGTCTTTATTTTTTAAAATTCTTCTTTCTGTTCAACTTCAGTGATTTCTATTACTTTTTCTTTCAGTTTGCTTATTTGTTTCTCTGTATCATCTAATATATTGTCAATTCCTTATACTGTACATTTTATTTCAGTTACTGTATACTTCAGCTTTATTTTATTCTTCTTTATATTTTCTAGCTTTTTGTTAGAAACTTCTAACTTCTCACTGTGTTCATCTTTTCTTCTCCCAAGTTCTTTGAGCATCTTTATGATCATTCCATTTAACTCTTTATCAAGTAGATCGATTATCTCCACCTTACTTAGTTCTTCCTCTGGGATTGTATCATGTTCTTTCTTTTGGAACAATTTCCTCTGTCTCCTCATGTTATCTAATTCTCTGTTTTTATTTCTATGTATTTGGTAGGTTAGCTACAATTCTTGATCTTGGAGAAGTGGCCTTATGAGGAAGACATTCTATGAGACCCAGCATTGCATATAGTTCTGGTCACCAAAGTTACATGATCTAGGGGTGCCCTCTGTGTGGACTGTATGGGCCCTTCTGTTGTGTTGGGCTGACGAACATGGGTGTGCTATTAGATGTGGCTAGTCCCTCGTCTGGTTGGTTGCCAGACCCTGCTTATTCCAGAAACTGCCAGCCACTGGTGGGTAGGGCTGGGTCTTTGCACAGTTAACACCATGACCCAGAGAGTCCAAGTCCTGGTGCAGACCTGCTGGTGAGCATGGCTGGGTCATGAGACAGGTAGCTTCAGAGCCCCAGAAGGTCCTGAGTTAATGCTGTATTACAGATGGGCGGAGCTGTGTCTTAGGTTGGCTGGTGGCAGGACTACAGGTCCTGGAGCTAGTGCTCACCCACTGGTTGGTTGCACTATATTCTGGGTTCTCTGGTGGTTGGGGCCAGGTTTGGGGACAGCTGAATTCAAGGGGTTCCTAGGACAGCTGGCCTAGTAGTGGGTGGAACTGTGTCCTTGCTTGGCTACTTGTTTGGTCTGTGGTGTATCAGGACTGGTTTTGTCTGGCTAGTGGGCAGGACTAGGTCCCAGTACTTATAAGCTAGTGGGAGAATTCCAAATAACACTTGCCAACACCAGTGTCCTCGTGATAGACTAAACTTTCCAACGTGGCTGTTGCTAGCATGTATGTACTCAAGGTGAGTCCCAATGTCCTCCCACATCTCTGGGAAGTTCTCCAAGATCAGTAGGTGTGTCCTATCTAGACTTCTTTCAAATTTTTGACTCTTTCCCAGTTTTCAAACATGTGAGATTTGTGTACATAAGATTAGAGTCTCTATTTCCTATAGCTCTTTGGCTCTGCTAAAGTGAGCGCTGCTGGCCTTCAAAGACAAGTGTTCTGGAGGCTCATTTTCCAGATGCAGGACCTGCAGGCTGGAGAACCTAATGTGGGGCTTAGAACCCTCACTTCTTTGGGAGAATCTCTACAATGGTAATTATCCTCCTATTTGTGGATCACCTGCCCAGAGGTATGAATCTTGACTATACTGGGTCTCCACACCACTTACCTGTCTCATTGTGGTTCCTTCTTTATATCGTTAGTTGTAGAAGATCTTTTCTGTTAGTCTTCAGGTTGTTCTCATCTATAGCTTCTCTATAAATAGTTGTAATGTGTGCCTGTGGGAGGAGTCAGCTCAGGGTCTTCCTACTCTGTCATCTGGGCCACTCCTTTATTTTGTACCTTTTAGTAACTGATAGTTAACATTTAATGAAATAAGCAACACTGCTATAAAACTTTATTTCTTCAGTTGTTTACAGCTAAATTACCAGTGGCTTCACTTCTTGTCTGTTATAAAATTTCCATTTTCAAAGATTTATTTTGTTATTGAATTTGGAAATTTTACCTGACACTCCTTAAAATTGTAAAGCTAATACATTGGATTTTTCAAATTACATATTTTTGATCTTACATGAGCTTTAAAAATTCATTTAAAAAATCATACTTTATTTAAGTGTCTGAACTAGTTCTAGGAACTGTGTGAACTAGCTACATTATTATTATTTTTTTATCAAAGCAGATGTATGTCAATTGTTTAAATACAATTATTTTCAGCTAAAATTACACATTATAGAATATAGTAATTTTAAAATGTATGATTTTGATAATTATGTTAAAGAATAAAACAAAACTTTCTTTAGTATATGGATTAACTTATTGGTATAATTAACTAATAATGAAAGTATAAATTACTCTGTGACACTTCATTATGGCTTTATTTTAAATATCTATTAAATTGCATATGAAGCATCAACCAAAAAAAGATTTTGTGAAATGAGGTGAAAACAATCTAAAGATAAAATATGCTATTCCCCTTGATAAAACAACATCCCTCAGTTATTTTACTGAATTTTGACCCATTTAAGTCATAGAATAAAGTAGACCCACAAGTTAAATGGATCTATATATAAGAAAATAACAAATCAACAACTTTAACAAAAGGATATGTCAAATTACCTAAAAATTATTCTACCCTTTTGCAAGCGCTATCCTAAATAATTTGAAAATAGAGATGACATTTAAAACTAAGGGAGAAAATTGGAAAGAAAATTGTGGGAGGAAAGATGCATTTCCTCTGCTGATATTAAACACTATCATTTTTCTTAATTATTCTTGACATTTCACCCATTTTTCCATGATCTCCTTTAGAGCACAATTAAAAAAAAATAAGGGAGTTACTTTTCAGACCAAATTGTCCATTGCTGTTCTTTAATAAATTCACATTTTTTATCTCGATTCTATCTTTCATATATATGCAGATAGCACCACCTGTCTTTTTTTTTTATTATTAGTTTCTGCTTTATAACAAAGTGAATCAGTCATACATATACATCTGTTCCCACATCCCCTCCCTCATGCATCTCCCTCCCTCCCACCCTCCCCATCCCAACCCTCCAGGCGGTCACAAAGCACCGAGCTGATCTCCCTGTGCTCTGCGGCTGCTTCCCACTATCTATCTACCTTACGTTTGGTAGTGTATATATGTCCATGCCTCTCTTTCCCTTTGTCACAGCTTACCCTTCCCCTTCCCCATATCCTCAAGTCCATTCTCAAGTAGGTCTGTGTCTTTATTCCCGTTTTACCCCCAGGTTCTTCATGACATTTTTTTTTTTTAATTCCATATATATGTGTTAGCATACGGTATTTGTCTTTCTCTTTCTGACTTACTTCACTCTGTATGACAGACTCTAGGTCTATCCACCTCATTACAAATAGCTCGGTTTCGTTTCTTTTTATGGCTGAGTAATATTCCACTGTATATATGTGCCACATCTTCTTTATCCATTCATCCGATGATGGACACTTAGGCTGTTTCCAGCTCCGGGCTATTGTGAATAGAGCTGCAATGAACATTTTGGTACATGTCTCTTTTTGAATTATGGTTTTCTCAGGGTATATGCCTAGTAGTGGGATTGCTGGGTCATATTGTAGTTCTATATTTAGTTTTTTAAGGAACCTCCATACTGTTCTCCATAGTGGCTGTACCAATTCACATTCGCACCAGCAGTGCAAGAGTGTTCCCTTTTCTCCACACCCTCTCCAGCATTTTTTGTTTCTAGATTTCTTGATGATGGCCATTCTGACTGGTGTGAGATGATATCTCATTGTAGTTTTGATTTGCATTTCTCTAATGATTAATGATGTTGAGCATTCTTTCATGTGTTTGTTGGCAGTCTGTATATCTTCTTTGGAGAAATGCCTATTTAAGTCTTCTGCCCATTCTGGATTGGGTTGTTTGTTTTTTTGCTATTGAGCTGCATGAGCTGTTTATAAATTTTTGAGATTAATCCTTTGTCAGTTGCTTCATTTGCAAATATTTTCTCCCATTCTGAGGGTTGTCTTTTGGTCTTGTTTATGGTTTCCTTTGCTGTGCAAAAGCTTTGAAGTTTCATTAGGTCCCATTTGTTTATCTTTGTTTTTATTTCCATTTCTCTAGGAGGTGGGTCCAAAAGGATCTTGCTGTGATTTATGTCATAGAGTGTTCTACCTATGTTTTCCTCTAAGAGTTTGATAGTTTCTGGCCTTACATTTAGGTCTTTAATCCATTTTGAGCTTATTTTTGTGTATGGTGTTAGGGAATGATCTAATCTCATACTTTTACATGTCCCTGTCCAGTTTTCCCAGCACCACTTATTGAAGAGGCTGTCCTTTCTCCACTGTACATTCCTGCCTCCTTTATCAAAGATAAGTTGGCCATATGTGCGTGGGTTTATCTCTGGGCTTTCTATCCTGATCCACTGATCTATCTTTCTGTTTTTATGCCAGTACCACACTGTCTTAATTACTGTAGCTTTGTAGTATAGTCTGAAGTCAGTCAGCCTGATTCCTCCAGCTCCGTTTTTCGTTCTCAAGATTGCTTTGGCTATTCGGGGTCTTTTGTTTTTCCAAACAAATTTTGAAATTCTTTGTTCTAGTTCTGTGAAAAATGCCAGTGGTAGTTTGATAGGGATTGCATTGAATCTGTAGATTGCTTTGGGTAGTAGAGTCATTTTCACAATATTGATTCTTCCAATCCAGGAGCATGGTATATCTCTCCATCTATTTATATCATCTTTAATTTCTTTCATCAGTGTCTTATAATTTTCTGCATACAGGTCTTTTGTCTCCTTAGGTAGGTTTATTCCTAGATATTTTATTCTTTTTGTTGAAATGGTAAATGGGAGTGTTTTCTTGATTTCATTTTCAGATTTTTCATCATTAGTGTACAGGAATGCCACAGATTTCTGTGCATTAATTTTGTATCCTGCTACTTTACCAAATTCATTGATTAGCTCTAGTAGTTTTTCGGTAGCATCTTTAGGATTCTCTATGTATAGTATCATGTCATCTGCAAACAGTGACAGCTTTACTTCTTCTTTTCCAATTTGGATTCCTTTTATTTCCTTTTCTTCTCTGATTGCTGTGGCTAAAACTTCCAAAACTATGTTGAATAAGAGTGGTGAGAGTGGGCAGCCTTGTCTTGTTCCTGATCTTAGTGGAAATGGTTTCAGTTTTTCACCATTGAGGACAATGTTGGCTGTGGGTTTGTCATATATGGCCTTTATTATGTTGAGGAAAGTTCCCTCTATGCCTACTTTCTGCAGGGTTTTTATCATAAATGGGTGTTGAATTTTGTCGAAAGCTTTCTCTGCATCTATTGAGATGATCATATGGTTTTTCTCCTTCAACTTGTTAATATGGTGAATCACATTGATTGATTTGCGTATATTGAAGAATCCTTGCATTCCTGGAATAAACCCCACTTGATCATGGTGTATGATCCTTTTAATGTGCTGTTGGATTCTGTTTGCTAGTATTTTGTTGAGGATTTTTGCATCTATGTTCATCAGTGATATTGGCCTGTAGTTTTCTTTCTTTGTGACATCCTTGCCTGGTTTTGGTATCAAGGTGATGGTGGCCTCGTAGAATGAGTTTGGGAGTGTTCCTTCCTCTGATATTGTTTGGAAGAGTTTGAGAAGGATGGGTGTTAGCTCTTCTCTAAATGTTTGATAGAATTCGCCTGTGAAGCCATCTGGTCCTGGGCTTTTGTTTGATGGAAGATTTTTAATCACAGTTTCAATTTCAGTGCTTGTGATTGGTCTATTCATATTTTCTATTTCTTCCTGAGTCAGTCTTGGTAGGTTGTGCATTTCTAAGAATTTGTCCATTTCTTCCAGGTTGTCCATTTTATTGGCATAGAGTTGCTTATAGTAATCTCTCATGATCTTTTGTATTTCTGCAGTGTCAGTTGTTACTTCTCCTTTTTCATTTCTATTTCTACTGATTTGAGTCTTCTCCCTTCTTTTCTTGATGAGTCTGGCTAATGGTTTGTCAATTTTGTTTATCTTCTCAAAGAACCAGCTTTTAGTTTGGTTGATCTTTGCTATCGTTTCCTTCATTTCTTTTTCATTTATTTCTGATCTGATCTTTATGATTTCTTTCCTTCTGCTAACTTTGGGGGGTTTTGTTCTTCTTTCTCTAATTGCTTTAGGTGCAGGGTCAGGTTGTTTACTCGAAATGTTTCCTGTTTCTTAAGGTGGGATTGTATTGCTATAAACTTCCCCCTTAGAACTGCTTTTGCTGCGTCCCATAGGTTTTGGGTCGTCGTGTCTCCATTGTCATTTGTTTCTAAGTATTTCTTAATTTCCTCTTTGATTTCTTCAGTGATCACTTCATTATTGAGTAGTGTATTGTTTAGCCTCCATGTGTTTGTATTTTTTACAGATCTTTTCCTGTAATTGATGTCTAGTCTCATAGCATTGTGGTCGGAAAAGATACTTGATACAATTTCAATTTTCTTAAGTTTACCAAGGCTTGATTTGTGACCCAAGATATGATCTATCCTGGAGAATGTTCCATGAGCACTTGAGAAAAATGTGTATTCTGTTGTTTTTGGGTGGAATGTCCTATAAATATCAATTAAGTCCATCTTGTTTAATGTATCATTTAAAGCTTGTGTTTCCTTATTTATTTTCATTTTGGATGATCTGTCCATTGGTGAAAGTGGGGTGTTAAAGTCCCCTACTATGATTGTGTTACTGTCGATTTCCCCTTTTATGGCTGTTAGTATTTGCCTTATGTATTGAGGTGCTCCTATGTTGGGTGCATAAATATTTACAATTGTTATATCTTCTTCTTGGATTGATCCCTTTATCGTTATGTAGTGTCCTTCTTTGTCTCTTCTAATAGTCTTTATTTTAAAGTCTATTTTGTCTGATATAAGAATTGCTACTCCAGCTTTCTTTTGATTTCCATTTGCATGGAATATCTTTTTCCATCCCCTTACTTTCAATCTGTATGTGTCTCTAGGTCTGAAGTGGGTCTCTTGTAGACAGCATATATATGGGTCTTGTTTTTGTATCCATTCAGCCAATCTGTGTCTTTTGGTGGGAGCATTTAGTACATTTACATTTAAGGTAATTATTGATATGTATGTTCCTATTCCCATTTCCTTAATGCCTTTGGATTCGTTATTGTAGGTATAGTCCTTCTGTTGTGTTTCTTGCCTAGAGAAGTTCCTTTAGCATTTGTTGTAAAGCTGGTTTGGTGGTGCTGAACTCTCTCAGCTTTTGCTTGTCTGTAAACGTTTTAATTTCTCCATCAAATCTGAATGAGATCCTTGCTGGGTAGAGTAATCTTGGTTGCAGGTTTCTCTCCTTCATCACTTTAATTATGTCCTGCCACTCCCTTCTGGCTTGTAGAGTTTCTGCTGAGAGATCAGCTGTTAACCTGATGGGGATTCCCTTGTGTGTTATTTGTTGTTTTTCCCTTGCTGCTTTTAATATGATTTCTTTGTGTTTAATTTTTGACAGTTTGATTAATATGTGTCTTGGCGTATTTCTTCTTGCATTTATTCTGTATGGGACTCTCTGTGCCTCCTGGACTTGATTAACTATTTCCTTTCCCATATTAGGGAAGTTTTCAACTATAATCTCTTCAAATATTTTCTCAGTCCCTTTCTTTTTCTCTTCTTCTTCTGGAACCCCTATAATTCGAATGTTGGTGCGTTTAATGTTGTCCCAGAGGTCTCTGAGACTGTCCTCTGTTCTTTTCATTCTTTTTTCTTTATTTTGCTCTGCATCAGTTATTTCCACTATTTTATCTTCCACCTCACTTATCCGTTCTTCTGCCTCAGTTATTCTGCTATTGATCCCATCTAGAGTATTTTTCATTTCATTTATTGTGTTTTTAATCGATGCTTGATTCATCTTTAGTTCTTCTAGGTCCTTGTTAACTGTTTCTTGCATATTGTCTATTCTATTTCCAAGATTTTGGATCTGGGAAATAGAATCTTGGATCAGCTTTACTATCATTATTCTGAATTCTTTTTCAGGTAGACTGCCTATTACCTCTTCATTTGTTAGATCTGGTAGGTTTTTATCTTGCTCCTTCACCTGCTGTGTGTTTTTCTGCTTTCTCATTTTGCTTATGTTACTGTGTTTGGGGTCTCCTTTTTGCAGGCTGCAGATTCGTAGTTCCCGTTGTTTTTGGTGTCTGTCCCCCGTGGCTAAGGTTGTTTCAGTAGGTTGTGTAGGCTTCCTGGTGGGGAGGACTACTGCCTGTGTTCTGGTGGTTGAAGCTCGATCTTGTCTTTCTGGTGGACAGGTCCACGTCTGGTGGTGTGTTTTGGGGTGCCTGTGGCCTTATTATGTTTTTAGGTATCCTCTCTGCTAATGGGTGGGGTTGTGTTCCTGCCTTGCTAGTTGCTTGGCATAGGGTGACCAGCACTGTAGCTTGCTGGTCGTTGACTGAAGCTGGGTGCTGGTGTTGAGATGGAGATCCCTGGGAGATTTTCGCTGCTTGATATTATGTGGAGCTGGGAGGTCTCTTGTGGACCCGTGTCCTGAAGTTGGCTCTCCCACTTCAGAGGCACAGCACTAACTCCTGGCTGCAGCACCAAGAGCCTTTCATCCACCCGGCTCAGAATAACAGTGAGAAAAAGTAGAAAGAAATAATTAGTAGAAGAAAGAAAGAGAGATTGAAAGAAAGGAAGAAGGGAAGTAAGGAAGGAAGGAAGGAAGAAAGAAAGAAAGGAGGGAGGGAGGAAGGATGGAAAGAAAGGAAAGAAAGGAGGGAGGGAGGGAGGAATGAAAGCAAAAGGAAGAGTGAATGATAGAAGAGAGGGAGGGAGGGAGGAAGGAAAGAAAGAAAGAAAGACAGGAGGGAGGGAGGGAGGAAGGAAAGAAAAAGAAAGTGGAAAGAAGAAGGGTGGGAGGGAGGGAGGGATGGAGGAAAGAAAAAGAAAGAAGGAAAGGAGGAGCGGAGGGAGGGAGGGAGGAAGGGAAGGGAGGAAAAAAAGAAAGAGCAGGTAAAGTAAAATAGAATAAAGTATGAAATATAGTAGCGTTATTAAAATTAAAAAGTAATTATTGAAAAAAAACACGGACCGAAAGAACCCTGGGACATATGGTGGAAGCAAAGCTATACAGAGAGAATCTTACACAGAAGATTACACATACACATTCACAAAAAGAGAGCAGGGGGAAAAATCAAAAATCTTGCTCTCCAAGTCCACCTCCTCGATTTGGGATAATTCGTTGTAAAAAGAGGAAAAGGGCGAAAAGTCTGAAATCTTGCTAAGTCCACCTCCTTAATTTGAGATAATTCGTTGTAAAAAGAGGAAAAAAAAAAGGGGGGGAAAGTCTTAAATCTTGTCCTCAAGGTCCACTTCCTCAATTTGGGATGATTCGCTGTCCATTCATGCACTCCACAGACGCAGGGCACATCAAATGGACCGTGGAGCTTTAATCCGCTGCCTCGGAGGCTGCACAGAGAGATTTCCCTGTCTCTGCTCTCACAGCTCCCGGGTCTCAGCCTTGGACCTGGCCCCGCCTCTGCGCGTAGGTCGCCGGAGGGCGTCCGTTCTTCGCTCAGACAGGACGGGTTTAAAGGAGCCGCTGACTCGGGGGCTCTGGCTCAGTCAGGCAGAGGGGAGGGAGGGGAATGCCCTCTCCTCGCGCACCAGGCAACAAAAGGGAAAAAAGTCTCTTGCCTCTCCGGTAGCTCCAGACCCTTTCCCCGGACTCCCTCCGGGCTAGCACTAACCCCTTCAGACTCTCTTCCTGCCGCCAGCCCCAGTCCTCTCCCTGCGCTCCGACTGAAAGCCGATACCCGAGCCTCAGCTCCCAGCCCCGCCCGCCCTGGCGGCCGAGCAGACAAGTCTCTCGGGCTGGTGTGTGCCTGAGGGCACCGATCCTCTGTGCCGGAATCTCTCTGCTTTGCCCTCCACACCCCTGTTGCTGTGCTCTCCTCCGCTACTCCGAAGCTTTCCCCCTCCGCCACCTGCAGTCTCCGCCCTCGAAGGGGCTTGTAGTGTGTAGAAACCTTCCCTCCTTCACGGCTCCCTCCCACTGGTGCAGGTCCCGTCCATATCCTATTGTCTCTGTTTATTCTTTTTTTCTTTTGACCTACCCAGGTATGTGGGGAGTTTCTTGCCTTTTGGGGGGTCTGAGGTCTTCTGTCAGTGTTCAGTAGGTGTTCTGTTGGAGTTGTTCCACGTGTAGATGAATTTCTGATGTATCTGTGGGGAGGAAGGTGATCTCCGCGTCTTACTCTTCCGCCATCTTCCTCCGGCTTAAGTGTGGCAAGGGCTTTCAATCAGCTGAGCGTCTGCTGTCCCACTGCAGGAGGGGCGCCAGGTCCCAGGCCCCAGGCACTCATGGCCGCTGAGCACCCCCGGAGGAGAGGCATGCGAGGCACCCCAGCTCCGTCTACAGCCCCGCTCCTTCCCGGCAGCTCTTCTCTGGGATCTGGAGAGGCCAACTCCCCGCGCAACCCGCCCACCGGCGCCGGCGTTCCCCGTGCGCGGCGGGAGCGCGAGTTAAAGCCGCCCGGGCGGCCCGTGCGCTCCGCCTGCCCACACCACCTGTCTTATAAGCAGGTGTGTTTATTGCAGTGATCTCTGTAAACACATTATTGAAGATACAGTTAGTTTCTTAGATTAAATGATGCAGCAGGACAATTACATATCTAACATTTAGAACAACTAGGCTTTAGAGAATTAAAATTATATACTGTTTAGATGCTTACATTATAAATTTTGAATTTTAAAGAACATTAAAATTTATGCAAATTCTTGATTAACATTGAAAAGAATAAAGATGTCTCACACTACAAGAGTGTCAAGAATCTAGCTATATTCTCCTGTTCTTATTTTTCAAGTAAAAGTCTTTTTTATTACTTTGCTCCGTGTATTTTCTCCTTCATTCACATGTGCTCATACCAATCTCTGTATGCTCCTAAATGTCTGTTGTGATGTTTTAGATTTCATGTGTTTGTTTACCTATATAATAAGCAAAACTGCGTGCTTATTCTAAGCAGGAGCCTTATCTTTTTCTCTTCTATATACCTTATATTTCAAGGATATTTTAAATAAAATTGCTCTAATTTAATATTCATAGTCCTATCTAGCACTATATCACTTTTACTGAAAAATATTTTTTTAAGTAAAGTCAAGTAGTTCTTATGTATATTCAGAAACCAATGGTTTTTGAAAACTTCCTAAGATTTTGGTAAAATGAACTGATACTGGTTTAAGCTGCTGTCTAGTTGAACTGGGAAAAAAAAATATAAATGGTTTTCAATACACCTCAAATTTTCACAAGGAGAATAAAGCATAATAGAAAGTCTAGAGAAAAGAAACCAATATTTATCAACTGATGATCCATGCTTACACACTAACACTGCTGATAGACATATTTTTCTATAAAGTATACAGAAATTAAGATTCGAGCCTAGAGTTAAAAGAATTACTCTGAGTAATATACCTCTATGTGTCTATCAAACACTAAATAAAAACTAAAAAGCAAACAAAAAATCTAAAAGTATTAAAGAAAAATTTCCACTTATTTTTTTCTAAGACTTTTTGGAAATATAGGAAAATCTATCTTTTTCTTAATTAACTGCTAGATTTTAAATATTTTTATCTTTGCAGTTTAATGTTTTGAAGGTTAAAAAATGTTTTAGCAGCATATATTGCATGAGGTTTTACAAGTTAGTGCAACAAAACTAGTGGATTGTGAAATTCCATTATAAAGGCAGGTAGGCTGTGACTTTAGGAACATAGAGGTACTCTAGGGATCTGCTGTCATTTTTTTCTAAAACATATAAACTATGATTAAAGCAAAACTAATAATTCTGTGAAAGTGTTTTTATTAACCATTACTTTGAATAAAGGTGTATTTTGCAACTGTAATACATCACAGGCAATTTTCTACATTTCTACCCATTACTTTACAGGTAGTTTAACTGAAATTTGTAATGACTACAAAACAGTAATTTGGAAATATGTTCATGTACTTAAGATTGCATAAAATTATAAATTAACTAATAGGTCAACATTAGATTATTGATTTTTCAAGATACAATCAATGATTATTCAAAATAAAATTGTAAAGAAAATAAGTGCTGTATTCAATCTATAGTTGTTCATATATAAATACACACAGGAACAAATACTGTGAACAAATAGAGTGTTCAGAGTTTTTTGGTGATTCTTTAAAATGATATTTGATTTTTAATAATTGCCAATTATTTCAATATAGTTAACAACATAAATAAAATTTAATGATTGATGTTATGTTTCCATTTAAATTGTTCCATTTATGTGTTTATATTTAAAAAATATTTTTAGGAGATATGAGTTTAAAATAGAACCTAGACATAAGGTGGATTAGTATTTGTTGTATTATTTTAAAATTACATTTTATAATTGAAAATTATCACTTAAAATATTGGAAAAAAATTGTTCTATATTTTGTAGAAATCAATGAAATTTAAAAATCTAAGATATATAATAAACAAACACATACTATTTATCACAATGTAAACACACAATATTTTAGGAAATTAATAAGGAGCAGATTGAACACTTGATTTCTGTGTTTAGAAAACATATATGACTGTCAAATTGTTTTCAATGGAACACATATCAACCATCTCATAATAATCTCTTTTTACACCTCACTTTCAGCAGACACAACACTTCTACAAAATTATTTAACTGACAATAACTGTCTCATTAAAATTTCTCTAGAACTTGATTAAATAATCTTCTACTTACCCATAAAAATCTTAACTTCAATATTCTTTCCTTCCCGTTTTATTGAGATATAATTTGCACATAGGACTGTATAAGTTTAAGGTGTACAGCAAAATGATTTGATGTATATACAAAATAAAATTGTTACCACAATAAGTTTAGTGTACATCAATCATCTCACATAGATATAAAATTAAAGAAATAGAAAAAAAATATTTTCTTATAATGGGAACTCAGGACTTTTTCTTTTAACAATTTTCATATATAACAGAACAGTGTTAATTATATTTATCATGTACATTATATGCCTAGTACTTATTTATCTTATAGCTGGGAGTTTGTACATTTTGATTACCTTCACCCAATTCCCCTTTCCCAGCCCCTTGCCTCTGGTAACCACAAATCTTATCTCTCTTTTCTGTGAATTTGTTTGCTTGTTTTTAAAGTAAAATCGACGTACAACAACACTATGCTACTTCCTGTTGCACAACATAGTGATTCTATATTTCTATACATTTCAACATGATAAGCCTAATTATAAGTCACCACACAAATATCTTGCATAATTATCAACAATATCTCACACCTCTGATAATCACAAATCTGATTTCTTTTTTCCATAAGTGTTTATTTGTTTGCTTTTTAAGTATAATTGACTCAAGACAACATTATGTTCCTGTTACACAACATAGTGATTTGATATGTCTATACTATTCAAAATGATCACCATAAGTGTAGTTATGATATTTCACCATACAAAGGTATTAGTTATTGACTATATTGTACTGTACAGACTATATTGTAGTGTACATTTCATACCCTTACTTTTTTTGCAAATGAAAGTTTGTACCTCTAAATCTCCTTCGCTTATTTCTTTCCTCTCTCCATCCCTTCCCTCTAGCAACCACCTATTTGTTCTCTGTATCAATAACTCTGTTTCAGTTTTGTTAAGGTTGTTTATTTATTTTATATTTTAGATTCCACATATAAATGAAATCATACCATATTTGTCTTTCTCTGTCAAATTTATTTTACTTAGCATGATACTCCCTAGATTCATCCATGTTGTTGAAAATGGCAAGAGTTCATTCTGTTTTATGGTTGAGTAATATTCAGCTATGTGTGTGTGTGTGTGTGTATGTGTGTGTGCGTGTGTATATATATATACGTGTGTGTGTGTGTGTGTGTGTGTGTATAATGGAAATATATACATATATTTCACATCTTCCATATCCATTCCTCTCTTGGTGGGCACTTACATTTATTCTCATATCTTGGCTATTGTAAATAAAGTTACAATGAACGTAGGGGTCATATATCATTTATAATTGGTGTTTTCAGTTGCTTTCATAAATACCCAGCAGTGGAATTGTTGGATTGTTCAGTAGTTCTGTCTTTAATTTTTTAAGAAATCTCCGTACTATTTTCCATAGTGGCTCTGCCAATTTATATTCCTACCAATGAGGTATACAAAGGTTCCCTTTTCCCAATCCTTGCTAATTCTTGTTATTTGTTGTTTTTGTTTAAAATAGTCATTTTGACAGGCGTGAGGTGATGTCAATTTGTGGTCTTAATTTTCATTTCTGAAATTCAATATACTTTAATAAATACTTTATGTGCCATGATTATGCAAAATGTTATGTATGCCTAAATTATTATAAGAAGGAAGAAAAAACACCAAAAATTCTACCAGTAATTCAATAAATGAGTCTGTGATTCAGAGTGAAGTAAGTCAGAAAGAGGATTGATTTTTAAAAAGCCCAGCTCACCAACATCAGTGATTTAAAAAAAGTTATAGATGCTATAGATGTAGAAAATAATAATAATTACAAAAAACTGTATGCAGATACATTTGAACCATTAAGTGCAATGAACAAATTTCTAGAAAAAAAATTTCTTAAAAAATTAAATACAGAAGAAATAGGTAGCAGAAGTAATACAGAAATGGAAGCAATAATTGAAATAGTCCAAGGAAGACCCCAGATCAGGATTACTTTTCAATGAATTACGCCAAACATAAAAATCAATAATTAAGTAATAATAATAATCAATAATTTTATTAATAATATACATTATATAATAGTGAAATATCTCACTCTTCCCAAGAATAGGAAAGGAGAGTGTCTTCCAGCTCCCTTTATGAGTTAAAAAATAAAAACAAAAACTAGATTTCAAATCTAATAAAGACAATAGCAGTAAGGTAATTAACAGACCAATTTCACAAAGGAAACTTGATGCAAATAACTTAAAATATTAGTAAACAAAACCCAGCTATATGAAAATTGGGGTTTATTTCTAATCAATAAATTGAGCTTACTGTAAATTAGTCTTGGGTTTTCTATAAATTTTGCATAACATCAATTAAAGTAATCAACTATATTAAGAAGTTAGAAGGAAAAAGCCCACAGAATAATTGTGGAAGCCAAATCTGAGAAGTTGTGCTACAATGCAAGCCTAATGGCAGCCTTGATTAACTCCAAAATTGTCCTAGATTACACCCCTGCATCGATCCATTATTTGACGTGAATTACCCTGAGAAGAGTGTGCCCTTGGGGAAGTAGCTCTCTGAAGCTGAGGCATCCATGAAGGAGCTGACAGCATAAGATTTTTTTGCTGACAGCCCTCCCAGACTCACGTTTTCCATCACAGCTATTCATAAACTCCATAGGATTTTTTCCTGTTACTTATATTTTTATATGACAATATATGCTGGAATTTAGGGGTTAAGCTTCAGAACAGCTTTCACTGTTGCCTGGGCCTGATGCAGAGTCTTTTTCTTCTCTGGACCTCACAAAATGCTAGCAGATTTTCTTATGACCCAACATATTATATGGATCAGTATTCCTGGGTGTGGTTGTGACACCTACAGGACCTGAAGAGGACCACCAGACATTCTGCTTCCTCTTCCTGGTGAGAGGTGCAAGATACGCTAATTTTTTCTTTGGAGGAATGTCCCAACATACCCCTGACCACTGATTTCCTAAAAATTTCACTGATTTTGTAGGTGAAACTGCATTGCATTTATCTCCCACACTCTTAGGCTTGTGTCGTAAAAACATCTTCAGCTTGTTAGTTTATTCTTCCTCATTTGGTCTGATTAGCATGATGCCAACAATAGAGATGGTCAATGTGATATTTTGAGGGATGACCAGGCAGTGAAGATCCATTTGGGCTTGATTAATATAGAGGGTAAAAGAGTCAGCATACAACTGGTGTTAATATACCATAATTATTGTTGCCCATTCCATGTGAACATGAAATGCTTCTGATCATTTTTTTCTGATACAGAGAGAAAAACAAACAAATAAAACACATTCAACAAAGGCTGTGTTAATCTTCTCTGACAAAGGTACCACATCTAGCGTGGTGGCTGCAATCTGGGATAATACATGGTTATGTTTGTGGTAATCTACTCTCATTCTCATACATCTGTCTGGAGAATGAAATGGAGATATGACAAAACTACAAACTTATACATTCTTTTTTAATAGAAAATTTATGTATTTGTCTTTATTATTTTTTATTGGAGCATAGTTGTTTTAAAATGTTGTTATTTTCTACTGTACAGCAAAGTGAATCAGTTATATGTATACATATATCCCCTCTTTCTTGGATTTTCTTTGCCTTTAGGTCACCACAGAGCATTAAGTAGAGTTCCCTGTGCTATTCAGTCCCTTATCATTGGCTATCTATTTTGTACCTAGTATCAATAGTGCATGTGTGTGAATCCCAACCTCCCAATTCATCCAAACCCCACTTCCCACCTTGGTGTCCATACGTTTGTTCTCTATATCTGTGCCTCTATTTCTACTTTGCCAATAAGATCAGGTATACCATTTTTTCTAGATTCCACATATATGCACTAATATACAATATTTATTTTTCTCTTTCTGACTTACTTCACTCTGTATGACAGACTCTAGGTACATCCATGTCTCTAAAATGACCAATTTCATTCATTTTTATGACTGAGTAATATTCCATTGTATATATGTACCATATCTTATTTATCCATTCCTCTGTTGATGGACGTTTATGTTGCTTCCATGTCCTGGCTATTGTAAATAGTGTTGCAATGAACATTAGGGTACCTGTGTCCTTTTGAATTATGGTTTTCTCCAGGCATATGCCCAGTAGTGGGATTGCTGGTTCATATCATAGTTCTATTTTTAGCTTTTAAAAGAAACTGAATACTGTTCTCCATAGTGACTGTATCAATTACAATCTCACCAACAACACAAGAGGGTTCCCTTTTCTCCACACCCTCTCCAGCATTTACTGTTTGTAGATTTTTTATTGATGACCATTTTGACCAGTGTGAGTGATACCTCACTGTAGTTTTGGTTTACATTTCTCTAATAATTAGTGATGTTGAGCAACTTCACATGTGTTTGTTGGCCATCTGTATGTATTCTTTGGAGAAATGTCTATTTAGATCTTCTGCCTATTTTTTGATTGGTCTTTTGTTTTTCTGATATGGAACTGCATAAGCTGTTCATAAATTTTGGAGATTAATCCTTTGTCAGTTGCTTCATTTGCAAATATTTTCTCCCACTCTGAGGGTAATCTTTTCATCTTGTTTATCACTTTCTTTGCTGTGCAAAAGCTTCTAAGTTTAGTTAGGTCACATTTATTATTTTTGTTTTTATTTTCATTACTCTAGGAGGTGGATCCATAAAAATCTTGCGATGACTTATGTCAAAGAGTGTTCTGCCTATGTTTTCCTCTAAGGGTTTTATAGTGTCTGGCCTTACATTCAGATCTTTAATCCATTTTGATTTTTGTTTTTTGTTTGTTTGCTTGTTTTTGTTTTTTGTATATGGTGTTAGGGAGTGTTCTAATTTCATTCTTTTACATGTAGCTGTCCCGTTTTCCAAGCACCACTTACTGAAGAGGCTGTCTTTTCTCCACTGTATATTCTTTCTTCCTTTATCAAAGATAAGGTGACCATATGTGCATAGGTTTATCTCTGAGATTTCTATCCTGTTCCATTGGTCTGTATTTCTGTTTTTGTGCCAGTATCACAATGTCATGATTACTGTAACTTTGTAGTATAGTCTGAAGTCAGGGAGCCTGATTCCTTCAACTCCATTTTTCTCTCTCAAGATTGTTTTGGCTATTTAGGGTTTTTTTGTGATTCCATACAAATTGTGAAATTTTCTGTTCTAGATTTGTGAAAAATGTCACTGGTAGTTTGATAGGGATTGCATTGAATTTGCAGTTTTCTTTGGGTAGTATAGTCATTTTCACAATATTGAATCTTCCAATCCAAGAACATGGTATATCTCTCCAAAAATTTGTATCATCTTTAATTTCTTTCATCAGTGTCTTATAGTTTTCTGCATACAGGTCTTTTGTCCCCTTTGGTAGGTTTATTCCTAGGTATTTTATTCTTTTTGTTGCAGTACTATTGATAAATGAGATTGTTTCCTTAATTCTCTTTCTGATCTTCCTTGTTAGGGTATGGGAATGTAAGAGAATTCTGTGTATTAATATTGCGTCCTGTGACTTTACTGAATTCATTGATTAGTTCCAGTAGTTTTCTGGTAGCATCTTTAGGATTTTCTATGTATAGTATCATGTCATCTGCAAACAGTGACAGGGTAACTTCTTCTTTTCCAACTGGGATTCCATTAATTTCTTTTCTTCTCTGATTGTTGTGGCTAGAACTTCCAAGACTATGTTGAATAACACTGGTGAGAGTTGACACCCTTGTCTTCTTCATCATCTTAGATGAAATGCTTTCAATTTTTCACCATTGAGAATAATGTTTGCTGTGTGTTTGTCATAAAAGGCCTTTATTATTTTGAGACAGGTTCCCTCTATGCCCACTTTCTGGAGATTTTTGTCATAAATGGGTGTTGAAATTAGTCAAAAGCCTTTTCTGCATCGATTCAAATGATCACGTGGTTTTTATTCTTCAATTTGTTAATATGGTGTATCACATTGATTGATTTGCATATATTGAAGAATCCTTGCATCCCTGGGGTAAATCACACTTGATCATGGTGTATGATCCTTTTAACATGTTGTTGGATTCGTGTTGCTAGTATTTTGTTGGAGCTTTTTTCACCTATGTTCACCAGTGATATTGGCCTGTAATATTCTTTTTTTGTAGTATCTTTGTCAGGTTTTGGTATCAGGGTGATGGTGACCTCATAGAATGAGTTTGGGAGTGTTCCTTCCTCTGCAATTTTTTGGAAGAGTTTGAGAAGGATGGGTGTTAGCTCTTCTCTAAATGGTTGATAAAATTCACCTCTGAAGCCACCTGGTCCTGGATTTTCTTTTGTTGGAAGATTTTTAATTGTAGTTTTAATTTCATTCCTTGTGATTGGTCTGTTCATATATTCTCTTTCTTCCTGGTCAGTCTTGGAAAGTTGTAATTTTCTAATAATTTGTCCATATCTTCCAGGTTGTGCTATTTATTGGCATATAGTTGCTTGTAGTAGTCTTTTATGATCCTTTGTATTTCTGTGGTGTCAGTTGTAACTTCTCCTTTTTCATTTCTAATTTTATTGATTTGAGTCCTCTCCCTTCTTTTGTTGATGAGTCTGTCTAAAGGTTTATCAATTTTATCTTCTCAAAGAACCAGTTTTTTTTTTTGTTTGTTTGTTTTTTTTTTTTTGCGGTACATGGACCTCTCACTGTTGTGGCCTCTCCTGTTGTGGAGCACAGGCTCCAGATGCACTGGCTCAGCAGCCATGACTCTCATGGGTCCAGCCACTCTGTGGCATGTGTGATCTCCCAGACCGGGGCATGAACCCGTGTCCCCTGCATTGGCAGGAGGACTCTCAACCACTAGAACCAGCTTTTAATTTCATTGATCTTTACTATTTTTTTCTTCCTATCTGTTTCATTTATTTCTTCTCTAATCTGTATGATTTATTTCCTTCTACTAACTTTGTGTTTTGTTTACTTTTCATTCTCTTGTTGCTTTACATGTAATGTTAGGTTGTTTATTTGAGATTTTTCTTGTTTCTTGAGGTAAGATTGTATTGCTAAAACACTTCCCTCTTAGAAATGCTTTTGTTGCATCCCATAGGTTTTAGGTCATCATGTTTTTATTGTAGTTTATTTCTAGGTATTTCATGAGTTCCTCTTTGATTTCTTCAGTAATCTCTTGGTCATTTAGCAGTGTATTGTTTAACCTCCATGTGTTTGTGTTTTTATAGTTATTTTTCCTCTTATCTATTTTTAATCTCATAGCATTGTGGTTGGAAAAGATGCTTGATAAAATTCCAATTTCCTTGAATTTACAGAGGCTTGATTTGTGACCCAAAATATGATCCTTCCTGGAGAATGTTCCATGAGCACTTGAGAAGGAAGTGTATTCTGTTGTTTTTGGATGGAATGTCCTATAAACATCTTCATTAAGTCTATTTGGTCTAATGTGTCATTTAAGACTTGTGTTTCCTTATTAATTTTCTGTCTGGATGATCTGTCCTTTGGTGTAAGTGAGGTGTTAAAAGTCCCTCACTATTATTGTGTTAGTGTTGATTTCCCCTTTTATGGCTTTTAGCGTTTGCCTTACATATTGAGGTGCTCCTATGTTGTGTGCATAAATATTTATAATTTTTATATCTTCTTCTTGGATAGATCACTTGATCATCATGTAGAGTCTTGCCTTGTGCCTTGTAATAGTCTTTATTTTAAAGTCTATTTTGTCTGATATGAGAATTGTTATTCCAGCTTTCTTTTGTTTTCCATTTGCATGGAATATCTTTTTCCATCCCCTCACTTTCAGTCTGAATATGTCCCTAGGTCTTAATTGGGTCTCTTGTAGACAGCATATATATGTGTCTTGTCTTTGTATCCATTCAGCCAGTCTTTGTCTTTTGGTTGGTATGAGCAATTCATTTACATTTAAGGTAATTATCAATATGTATGTTCTTATTACAATTTTCTTAACTGTTTTGGGTTTGTTTTTGTAGGTCTTTTCCTTCTCTTGTGTTTCCCACTTAGAAAAGTTCTTTTAGCACTTGTTGTAAAGCTGGTTTGGTAGTGCTGAATTCTCTTAGATTTTGCTTGTTTATAAAGCTTTTGATTTCTCTGTCAAATTTGAATGAGATACTTGCTGAGTAGAGTAATCTTGGTTGTAGCTTTTTCCCTTTCAACACTTTAAACTTATCCTGCCAGTCCTTTCTGGCCTGCAAAATTTCTGCTGAAAAATCATCTGATAACCTTATGGGGATTACCTTGTATGTTATTTGTTGTTTTTTCCTTGCTGCTTTTAATATTTTTTTTCTTTGTATTTAAGTTTTGTTAGTTTGATTAATATGTGTCTCAGCATGTTTCTCCTTGGGGTTATCCTATATGGGACTTTCTGCACTTCCTGGACTTGTGTGGTTATTTCCTTTCCCATGTTAGGGAAGTTTTCAAATATATTTCTTCAAATATTTTCTCAAACCCTTTCTCTTTCTCTTTTTCTTTTGGGGCACCAGTAATTTGAATGTTGGTGTTTTAAATGTTGTCCCTGAGGTCTCTTAGACTGTCCTCATTTCTGTTCATTCTTTTTTTCTTTATTCTGTTTGGTGGTATTTATTTCCACCATTCTATCTTCCAGCTCACTTATTTGTTCTTCTGCCTCAGTTATTCTGCTACTGATTCCTTCTAGTGTGTTTTTTTATTTCAGTTATTGTGTTGTTCTTCATTACCTTTTTGTTCCTTATTTCTTCAACATTCTTGTGAAACATTTCTTGTATCTTCCTCATTCTATTTCCAAGATTTTGGATCATCTCTACTATCATCACTGTGAATTCTTTTTCAGATAGTCTATTTCCTCTTCGTTTATTTGGTCTTGTGGGTTTTTACCTTCCTTCTTCACCTGCAGTATATTTCTCTATCTTCACATTTTGTCTAATTTACTGTGTTTGAGCCCTTTTTTCCACAGGCTGCAGGGTCATTGTTCCTCTTCCCTCTGGTGTCTGCCCCTGGTGGGTGAGGTTGGTCCAGTGTCTTGTGTAGGCTTCCTGGTGGGAGGGACTTGTGCTTGCACACTGGTGGGTGGAGCTGTATCTTGTCCCTCTGAGGGGCAGGGCTGCATCAGGTGGTGTGTTTTGTTGTGTCTGTGAGCTTAGTATGACTTTAGGCAGCCCGTATGCTGATGGGAGGGTTTGTGTTCCTGTCTTGCTTGTTGTTTGTTATGAAACATCCAGCACTGGAGCCAGAAGGCAGATGGGTGGAGCCAGGTCTTGGTGTGCAGGTGGAGACTTCCAGGATAGCTCATGCCAGTTATTATTCCCTGGGACCGTAAATTCTCTGGTGATCCAGCATCCTGGACTCGGTTCTCCCACCCCATAATTTCAGGTCTGACCCCCAGCTCAGGAAAAAAGACCCCACAGGCCACCCAGTATGGCTAAAAAAAGGGGGACAAAGAAAACAAAGCCCAAGACAAATAGCAAAGCAAAAAAAAACCAAACAGCAACAACTATTTAAAAAAGAAAACAAACGAACAAATACAACCCAAGACAAATGGTAAAGGCAAAAACCAACAAACAAAACCAAAAACTAGCAAACATACACAAATGCAAAAAAAAAGAACAAAAACAAAACAAAGAAAACAAGAAGCAAGAGAACAACCAAATAAAGAACCCCAAAACAATATCAAACAGTGAAATATAAAACTAACAGAAACAAAAAAAAATACAGGAAGCAAAAGAAAAGCAGAATGCAAACTAGAAAAAGAAAAAGGCAAAGAAAACATAAAAGAAACACAAAAAAATCACCAAAATAAGATTAAAAACAAAACAGAATAAAGAAAAGAAAGAAAAATATGAAAGCAAGGGAAACACCAAACAACAAAGAAGTAAATTAAAAATTTAAAAAAAGTGTTAAAATTTTTTTAAAGTTTAAAAACTATAAATAAAAAAACCAGAAAATAACAAAACATTAAAAAATAGTAATAATAATATTTTCCTGACGTCTCAGCTGTCAATGTCCTTGCCCCCACTGTGAGTACCAGCCAACCTCTGCCTCCCCAAGAGGCCCTTCTGTACCTCTAGTTAGGTCTCTGGACCTGTTGAGGGCAATGTGGGGGCAGCTCAGACTCTGACCAGGTCCAACTCCCATATGCGCTTTTTCCCAAAATCCACAGCTGCTAAAGCTAGACTGGTATCAGTTGTGGGAACACTCATTTCCATTCAGATATTCCACAGATGCAGGGTTTTCCAAGCTGATCATGGGAATTTAATGTGTGGCTTTTGCAGCTGCACCAAGAGATTTTTGTTCCTCTTCCTTAGTCGCCCCCTCCCTGGGGGCTCAGCTGTTGTCTTAGCCACAGAGGTGACTCTGTGTGTGGGTCAGCCACAGGGATCTGCTCCTGAGGCTGCCCTGGAGCACTCTGGTCTGCCCCAATGAGAACAGCGTGCAGAAGTGTCTCAGCTGCTAGAGTCTTAGGAGCCCTGGTGATGATCAGTACGCAGGGTGGGTGAAATCCACAAGAGGTATGGCCCCACCAGTGAAGAGATGCACATGGAAGCCAGTAACAACAGGCGTGAGAGATCCGGCCCTAGCTGGAGATTTTCCTAGAGCCTGGTGGCCTCATGAGAGGATCAGTGGTGGAGGCAGCATTTCCTAGGGTCTGGTGGCTGATGCCTGAGGGCCAGCCTTGGCCAGGGCCTATCCTAGTGCCTGGCAGCAGGCGTGAGAAGGCAAGCCCCTTGGGGGTTTTTCCTAGCACCCAGGGGGTCAGGGGCTGGCATATGGGGAGAGAGAGGATTCAATGGCTGCTCCACCCCTGTGTGTCACTCAACAATGGCACCTTGCTTCTGAAGTAGACTGGGTTTTCTCTACAAGCATTTCCGTTTGCAGATTTCCTTCCTCCCATCCTCTCAGGCTGACTCTTTTCAGACAATGGCAGTCCTTTCTCCAGGTTTGCTCTCAAATCTCCACGTTCCAGCTCCCAGCTCTTGTGTGCACAGGCAGACACATGTCCCAGTCTGGTGTGCACAAGGCTGTGACATGGACCATCTGTAGGTCTCACTCTGTCCTGTCTGCCACAGACTGGCTCTTTCACCCGCCTCTGACAGACTTAGATGCTCCCCTTCTGTCCCAACTGATTTCCCCATCAGTGAGGGGTATTCCCCAGATACAGCAATGTCTCCTCTTCCTCAGCTCCTCCCTAGGGTCACAAGTCCCATCCAGCTTCCTCTCTTCTCTTTCCCTTCTTCTTTCTTTCATCTGACCCAGTTACACAGGGATCTTTCCTGTCCTTTCTGAAGTCAAAGATCTTCTGCTAGTCTTCAGCTGGTGCTCTGTGAGAATTGTTCCATTTGTAGATGTATTCTTAATGTATTTGTGAAGAGAAATAAGCTCCATGTTCTCCTACTCCTCCGCCATCTTGAAAATCCTCTAGACCTCAAAAAAGACTTTATGACTGTATATGAGTATGGGTCAGACTCATTTTACTTGGGGTGACATAGGACTGACCTCAGTGTCCCAACCTTCTGTGTGTGGATGGTGTCTTTCACAATTTCATTTTTCCCGAATATTTGGAACTGTCTCTCACAATCCCCAGGATGTGGTCCTCAATGAGGTTCAAGCACAGTGAGTTCACGGGCCCAGGCAGGGGGTGGCATGACTGAAGCTAAGATCACCTCAGCCTCACATGGTGTAATCACAGAGTGCACCCTGCCACTGCTGTCACACTGCAACCCTTGCCCTGAGTTCCTTCTGCCCATCCTATCCTAGCGCTGTGCCCTGATGCCCTGTACTCAGGGCACACAGGCTCTGGTGGCTATGATTCTTAGGGGGTGATCTTCTCTTAAGCCCATGTTCTCTTCTTTCTCTGTACCACCCATGCCATTGGTGCAGCCTTCTTTTTCAGATCTTCTCTCCTGGTGTAAGGAGTCCTCAGTGGAGTGGAGTCCTCATATAATCCTTTATATTCTTAAAAGTGGTTATATATTCTATAATATCCTCAGGAAAAGATAATAATTTTATTTGTTGGTTAAATTTATTATCTTGGCTAGGGTTGGGGGAAGAAATTATAGAGGCTTCCACCTTACCTTTGCTATGATGATAGCCCTTGTCTCATAGGCCAAGAAGAACCTTGTGCCAACTACAAGTTATGCCTCTTCTAGCTATAAAACAACCATTGTATGGATTATAGAACTAATGGAGACATTGGGATTTAAACTTTGGTCACAATGCCATTTATTGCACGTACTCCATATTGAAACCGAGTCCACCTAAAACTGAGTTCCCTTACTGAGTTTATGATTAATCCCTTTATATGAAACTTTATTCCCTTTCTTGTCCCCTCTGGCCTCAATCCCAAGCTAACTGAACACAAATCAACCAGAATCAGATGACAAAATTGCTATCATCTATATCATCATTAACGTACTAAAATTGCTATTATAGATATCACCATTAGTAGACAAACTCAGGTTGTTTCTCCAAAGCAAGATGAGCTAAGAAAACCCTTATCCATAGAACTTCTAGGCAAAGAATTGTAAACCAGAGACATTCTGACTCCCAAATCTATGATTAAGAAATGTCACAAGAGGGTGATTAAGATCAGCTTCTTTGTTCTTCCTGCTTAAAAAGAAATCTTAACTCAAAGACCAAGTTTGAGTGGATCTGAGGCTTGCCTTTCACACGCTTGCTTGGTGCCCTTCAATAAATGCTGTACTTTCCTTCACCAAAAACTTGTGCCAGTAGATTGGTTTTGCTGTGCATCAGGGGAGGGGTCTTTGTTTGGTTCAATAGCAACAATGTGTCCAATCTAAGAAGGGTGCCATTATAATTCTCCACATCCTTAAGTTTCAAAGGAATTTGGTCCTGTGTCCAAGAGTCCTCCAAATATTTGAACATTTCCCTCTCTCCAGTACATAACTATCTGAGTTGTACACTAAATTGGCAATGTAGGATCCTTCCTCCTGATATTCAAACTCTTAAATCAAAGAATCTGAGTCTAAAAACAGTCTCAGTCCCAAGAACTGGGGAAGAGATGCTGACTTTTATTAAGGTGACCTCCCTTATCCTCTTGGTTATAGACTTTTTCTTTCACTGAATGTTAAAAAAATGAGTAAGACACTTGTAGGGTGCCCAGTTATTTTTCCCTGGGATGTCATGTTCTGTAACTATGGATGCTATTTCTAATACTACTTCCAAGTGAGGCTTCCATAGTTGCGATTTTGACTTTGCCACATATCACAATTGATGCATCCACTTGACTTAATACATAAGTACCATTGTTTCAGAGTCCTATCATCCTAATTGCTATCAGTAAGCCTAACTCCATGGTAGCCTCTCAGATAGTCAGGAGTGACCTACATGGAGAGCCACCATCAAATTTGTGGTGGTGTTAGTACTCCTCTCATTAGCATATTTCTAATGGACATGATAAATTGTATATTATATGGATCCTCTCTTGTAATATAATTATCTTATAATTTTTAGGCCTTTAAATAAAGTAATCACTCCAGCAAAGCCCAGTTACCAGATATTTTAATCCTTTCACTTTATGTAAGGGCAACATTTCAATGTCATGTAGAAGAGACCACTACTTTTTCCATATCTGTAAGTCATTCTAGTAGCAAGTCTTTCTGTGGCTCTTTCCAAGTTGTTAAATCCTGTGTTCCAGGTCAGTGCTCCTTAATAAAGTCTCCCTGGATCAAAGAGCCACAAAATTAAATCCCTCACACAATCTCCTGTATCCTAGTGGTACATACTAGCTCAGTCTTGCAGATCCTTTGGATTTCAGTGATTTTTTTCCTCCCTTTTCTGATAAGGCCCAGCATATCTTCAGTATGTAGTGTTGTAACTTAACTCTAGTTATAGGCCTAAAAGGAAGTGGGAGGCAGATCCTGACTGGGGAGGGGATTACGCTATCTTGCAATGGAAAGACCACTGCAACATTTCAGACAAGAAGCTTGTGCTAGTACATCCTGTGCTTGAGTGACTCATTTCTGCAGGACCACTAGGCTCAGAGGAACCTGGATATATAAGATTTTCCAAGGACTCAAGTCCGATATCCCCATTCCATGTGTCAAGTAGTCGCATTATTTACTAACCAGGGTCCTGACCTTCACATAACAGTCCAGTTTTGTTCAGAAATTTAACTTTCTTTGGAGCTCAATCATGCTGACAATCAAATGCTATGCCTGGTCCTCAGTTTTTTTCTGCTTTCCTATTGCACAACACAAGAAAGTCTTTGCATGTTGCCTATGAGATTGGCACTTGAAGGTTAAAACCAAGATTTTGACTCTCCAGTTCTAATATGATAATAATAATCATAATAATCATGGTAATAACTGGCATTTATTGAGCACTTACTATATGCCAGTTACTACTGTAAGTATTTTAAACATAGTAAAAGGTAATTGTCACAAAAAATAAACTTTTCCTATTACTTACCTCCTGGCAAAATTACAGAGAATAAATTATTGTTCAGATTTTACCTACATCCCATTCCTGGATGGATCAAATATGTCCAGAGTTTACATAAGGTTATGACTGCTTCTTGGCACTACTACATGATAGAACTTAGAATGTGAAGTGAGGAGAAAAGGCAGTCCTCAAAGGAAGGGATTAATGACAGATAGATATAGTTTTATATGTCCAGTTATCAATAAAGGAAGACAAAAAGGATAAGTAGAATTGCAAAAAATTGTATTTATACATTTTAACTATTCATAGCAAATATTTAATGACTTGAATTCATTGATTAGGAAGCTAAATATTTAGAAACAGTAGGGATAAATTATAATATTACATACTATAAAAAATAAATAGTTATATACATTCTGAGAGTATTTAAAATTTTAATACCATGAACTATTAATTTTAATGCAGTCATTAATGATATGTAAATGACATATTCTTTAAGGTATATTATCTAAAAGATTCTAGTTCATAATTCTTGTTTTCAGTAAGTGAGCATCTTGTTTTCAGTTAGCAAGTGAGTACATAAGTCTTGTTTTCAGTAAGTGAGCTTTATATATTTGCATTCATGTATCTTCAAACACACACACACACACATGCATACAGTTTTTCACAATTCTAACTTTGTCACTAATTCAAAATTGAGTGTTTAAGAAGTTTTCATGGAATATTTAGCATATGCTTACTTATAAACAGGGAATATAGCCAATATTTTATGATAACTATAAAAATTTTGTATCACTATGTTGTACACCTGAAACTAATATTGCAAATCAACTATACTTTAACAAAAAAAAAGCTTGAGTGTTTGAGAGGGTTTCATGGAATGTTTAACATATATTTACTTATAAACCAAAGCATTGGAACATATAGAGTACCAAAGGATTCTGTGTTAATTTGGGAAGAGTTTGAATCTTTATATTTCTCTACTGATTAGAATTAATCTATGTGCAAAATTTAAAATTTTACTTTCTTCCTTCAGTATTCCCATTCATGTGTATCATATGCAATATGGTCCTGATATTTACACTGAAACTTGATTAGCAAATGCAAATGATTATTGGATATGATTTCCAAATTAAAAAAATAAATATACTGCTTTCTTACTCTCCTATCTGGAGGAGCTCCTTTAAGATACATTTTGATACCAATATCATTTCAATTAAAAAAATGAAAACCTGTGGCTATTATATAGCCAATATAATCTGAGTTTATTGTGAGTTATTTTTTGAACTATGAACTGGGACTAACAGATAGATACACTAAATGATAATGTACAACTGTGAACACTATTGATCAATTTGCTAACTTTGATATATAATAGAATAGCATATTACTTTCTATGTGTATACCAATATACACCAAAACACACATGTACACACCCATACATGCACACACAAAAGAATATTTTACATGAGACTATTTTATTCTTATAATTTCTTTAATCTATATCAACCACTGCCTTGAAAGGATTGACACTTAATTCGTTTATTGTAGATCATGTTGGAATACAAACAAGTTAAACACTATATTTCTCATAAGTCTTGTTCACTTCTTGGTTGAATGAGAGATAACTCGATGTAGTCATGCAGAAAATAAAACAGTTGTACTAAACATTCACAAAATTTTGGACAATACTAAAAGTAGAGGATACATATAAGCAGAGAAAATTCAGTTTTGCTTCTGATTTGTGGAATAAGTTAAAAAATACAATTTTGAAAGCCAACAGAGTTGGCAAATATGTCAAAATGTGGAAGACATTTGACCACATCACCTAGAGGCCAATTTTTCTAAGCACCCAGCATCGACCCCAAAGTGCTAAGGTGAGTTAGATAGAAATACCTGATGTCAGTCAAGGGGAATAGCTTGATTGCTCAGCCATCCTTTACAATCTCCCATTGAGACAGGTCGACGTGAAATGGTGTGTACAGCAAAGTCATGAAGATTGATGGCACCCGCTGCTTCCAAATGGACCCTATTTGCATGCAAACCACTTGACACATGAACTGATTGAAAACAAAGAGTGTTTGCACAGGAAAAATGCTACAGCAAGCTTAATTTCCATAGCCATTTGCACAGAAAAAGCAAGATCTAATAGGTCCCAGAGAAATCAGTAAAGCCATGATAAGAATTCAAAGCCACAAACTAAATAAAAAGAGATTATTGCTACACTGGAGTAGGCAAACAGTAAAGTCTTAGGTGATCAATACTTGACAAGAGACATGCCACAAACTTCATGTATAGGTCAGGCTCACATACCATTTTTTAAATAAATCGACTGACTCTTGGACAAGGCACATAAAATGTCACTTTTTATCTTTCAGTTGATATTTTTCTCCAAGTGGAAAAAACCTATCTATTCACCTCCCTAAGAGACTTGATCGAAAAGATAGTCACTCCTGATATAAGGTTTAAAAGGGGAAACTGCAATCAAGTGGAAATTTTTGTCAGTACCTTAATCTCTGATTTGTAGAAGGTTTTGCTTTGGGATATTTGGTATGTCTGAGGATTGCCACCAAAGAGCCCTTCTGTTCTTTAATGGTTGCACTAAATCTTAACAAACGTGAGCATGAAAACTATTGTGCTGCACTTGTGAGGTATATATCAAAGTTATATTTTTTAAAGCTTGGGAAGGCAGTTGAATCATGCATGCTCTTTATGGAGCTCTGATCAGTCTGATAAAGGCAGTTCAGCTTCAATAAATGCTTTTTAAGTGAATGTTTTGGAAAGTGAATAGGAAATTCAAAGCTCAAACTGTTGTCTAACTGCTCCCACAGCACTTTGATCACTTCGTTTCTGACATTTTGTTGAAAATGTCTTGTTTTTTATTATAATATTGGCATCTAGAGACCAAGAAAGTTAACTGTAGTCACTGAAAATATAATATACAGTAAGTCATGGAATGACATGACTTATTAAGTACTTTGTACACATTTCTTAAAAAGAAAGCTATTTCCCTGTGGGGTCACACACAGCATTGTACTTGTCTGAGAAAAAGTTCACATTGTTAAAAGAAAGACAAGTACACAAGATAAATCAAATACTAGCACTTTGCCTTGGACAAAAAGTAAAAGAAGTTATATAACTTTATTATACAAAAGAATAGGAATACTATAGGAATAAATAATAGGAATAAAAATTAATAAAATTAAAGAAACATGCTGAATTGAGAAGCATGCATTTGAGTGCTGCCTTTAAATCATGATCACAGAACATGTCTTTAACTTGAAGGACATAGAAGATAAGATATTATGCCCCCCTAACATTTTACATGCCAGGAAAGTGCTTCTATAATTAGGATGCAGATTTCTCTGATCACAACATCACAGTTTAAAATGTATGGCTTCTGCATTTGGGGTTGAGTTTACTTGAAGAGTAGGGTATTTATGTAAACCAAAAGTAGTGAATTGAAAGTTACTTAAATAGAGGCAAACACATTAATGTGAAATCAGGAGTATAATTTCTTTTTACATTCATATATATATATAAAAGACATAAAATAACATTCTATGTTGCCATTGCCAGCAAAATAAGAATGATAACTTGAAGAAGAATAAGCAGTATATTGCTTTCTTTCTTATTCTAGTTACAAATATAAGCTACCTAACGTTTACCTAGACATCATTAGCTGCAATTTTTAATACCTTTTCAAAGTTTTTATTCCATTAAATTAAAACTAATGATACCCCCCCAAGACACTGCACTAATTTGTGATAATTTTCATAGTTGTCATGCGCCCTGCAGTGTCAGGGAGGATGAAGCAAGATGATAGTTCTGAAGAACTGAGGACATTCAATAGAGGTTAAACTTTAGCAAGGAAGTACCAAAGATGGAATAAATATATGCACAATTTCCGATTAAGAACATTAGAGTATTATAATTTACCATAGACCTGGGTACTTAGGACAATGCATTGACATGTGTCATTGTTATACAAACTTAGGTTAATTCTTTGGTTAACTAATTATAGAACCAGAGATTTGATTGAAAACTCATAGAGAGCTTTCTCTTTGATAATGGTGAGTGAGTAATTTAAAATTTTAAATTTAAATTATAATTTACCATAGACCTGGGTATTTAGGACAATGCATTGACATGTGTCATTGTTATACAAACTTAGGTTAATTTTTTGGTTAACTAATTATAGAACCAGAGATTTGATTGAAAACTCATAGAGAGCTTTCTCTTTGATAATGGTGAGTGAGTAATTTAAAACAAACCTACTCAGTACACTACTGCTCAATAACAACAACAATCCTCTGAATAACTGAAGGCACTAGAAAGTTAATAAGGTTTCAGAGAATTTACCAAATATGCTTGAAAGGAGCAAAACCAGGTTGGTGAGACTGGCCAATCTTCTTTTCTGCTGTAGGTAATTAATTCTGAAAATCTTGGTCAAAAGTCAGTAGGTGGAGTTGAGCTTTTGACAGTCTCCCAAGGAGAGGGGAAGAAAAATTTAATTCTACATGTTGCCAAAATGGGATGCCTAGGGCTTCCCTAGTGGTGCAGTGGTTGAGGATCTGCATGCTAATGCAGGGGACACGGGTTCAAGCCCTGGTCTGGGAAGATACCACATGCCGTGGAGCAACTAGACCCATGAGCCACAACTACTGAGCCTGTGCGTCTGGAGCCTGTGCTCTGCAATAAAGAGGCTGCAGTAGTGAAAGGCCCTTGCACCACGATGAAGAGTAGCCCCCACTTGCCGCAACTAGAGAAAGCCCTCACACAGAAATGAAGACACAACACAGCAAAAATAAATAAATAAATCTCCTTTAAAAAAAAATGGGATGCCTAGTGAATCCCTTCACAATAGGTTGAGACAAAATGGTTTGAAAATATGAAATATAATAATTCAGAATAATACAGAGAGTGTAGTGCATTTTTAAATCATATTAATTCCTGATATTGGTTTAAGATGATATTGGAGGGATTATGCCCTTTTTTTCCTTGAAAGAAAGAAACAAACTTTCCTTGGAGGACGATATCATCCTAGTTTTCATAATATTTCTAAAAACTTGTCCAAATATAGCATCTGGACTCAAACATAGCTAGGTGCATTAGGAAATAAGACAACATATAGAAAAATCAGTACATCAATTTATAAACCTACATAAATTGGATATATAAAACCATATATGAATACAGATCATAAGAAAATTTTCAAAATGAATTACAAAAGGACAGGAAGTTGAAAAATATTGAAGATATGGTAAGAGATATAGAACACAGTGAGATTGTCTAATATATACTTAACTGAAGACCCAAAAGGAGAGATGAGAATAGACTAGAAACAATATTTGAAGGGATTATAATTAAGGATATGTTTATTAAAGATGACCCATAGATTCTAGATTTGCATACCTCAAGCAGGATAAATAATAGAGCAGTCAATATACAGACACATTTGTGTAAAACTTCTAATAAATCAAGACAAAAAGCAAATCTTAAAAACATCTTTAGAAAAACACAGATTACCTTTCAAAGAGTAAAAATCTAATTGACAATTGATGATTCAACAAATACACACAAAGTAGAAGCAAGAATACAATACTCCCAGGCTAGAATTCTAGGTTGAATGAAGACATCTGCAGACATATAGTCTAATGATTTGTATAGTCTATTCATATGCTGATTACCAGATATCTATCTCCAGCCCAGAACTATATTCAGTTGTCTAGTTGAAATCTTGGTTTGCATGACTCATTAAGCATCTCAAACACTCTATCTCATATCAAAACTGAATTCCTGATGTTATTACCAAAATCTGCTCCACTTACAGACTGCTCAGGCGATGGCAGTTGCATATGCCTTGACAACACACTTTTCTTATATCCATTAGCCAATCATCATCCATCATCCTGTTTACCAAATATACCCAGTAAATTTCAAAAACACAGCAGCCAGAATGATCTCCTTATAAGTTCGGTCACATCATTGTCATATGTTGCCTAAAACCCTTCAATGCCTTCCCACTTCACTCACTGCAAGTATATTTTTCCTTCCAGTAGCCTACAAAACCCTTCACAATACACTGTCCATCCTTCCAATTCCTTTGTCTCTGACATCATCTCCTAATATTCTACCCCCACTTTTTACTCTGCTTAATTCACATTGGACCCTCTGTTATTCCTCAAACACACTAGACATTTAAGAACTCTGAAGGGTCTGAAGTTTTACTCTATGGGCAAGCTAACAAGCTAGTCTGCTACAGTCCGACAGAAGCTGGCTGAAGCTATAAACTCTTGTGTCAGAAACAAAGAATAGTACATTAAAGTAATAGAAGTAGCTAGAATATCACACTTTCTTTACTCATTCCCCAAGCCCCAATTCCAGCAGGGCAGCATGATAGGAACCAGATGATACTGGCACATACAATGGGTTTTGTTATACGAGAGAAACTCCAAACTTAGAAAATCCTAATTTTTAAAAAGGGACTATCAACAAACTACCTAATTTTTTTTTTCCAGAGGCAGACATTAACTCTATTATACCGCACAACAAACAAACCTAGACATTTCTATCCTCTGAGGGTGTTTGCCATACAAACAACATTGTAAAGATAATTCAGAATACAAATAAATGCCTTTGCTTACAAGATGACTGACTCATGAAGAATTGTTCCCTAACATGGGCATGCTATTCTCTTAATTTTCTCTGGAGTGATATTATGCAAGCAAGCAGAGTAGGAAATTCTGGTGTTGGCTCTATCACTAAAGAAACAAGTGAGTTGGAAGGAGAGATTGAAGTAAAATAATTTAGAACTCTGGTACTCGATTAGATACTTATTACAACTAGGGGAGTTTGAAGGGAGAGGTTGCTACTCTAAAGAAAGAGAGCTGTAACTATGAACAAGCCACCATATCCATTCCTCAGCCCTAGCAAAATTTGGTGGTGGGGAGTTTCTGAACAACGGGAGCAGCTAGCTGCTATCAAGGTGGGCAGTGGAATCCTTATTCTACAAAAATTTGGAAGTGTGAAGTTTGGTTGGTATCCTAAGGGACCCACATAGATGCTTGGCTTGGTTTCAGCCCTTTGGCCACTGTAGCTTTCACCAGAGACATCTCTCAAAAAGATTTAAAGAGCTAGTGCATTTTTTTTTTCCTTTTTGGAGACAAACATTTAAGAAAATCTTAAGTCACAGACTTTGGAGATAATAGAGCAGAAGCTTCAGTGATTACACACAACAAGGAATGTACATTTTTCAAATATAGTTTAGAAAGGTCTACAGCAGACAGCTCCAAACCACAACAAACAAAAATCAGAAACTCCTGAGGAGTTAGACAATCAGATTTACAAATTTACTACATTATAATACTCAAAGTTTCCAATTCTCAGTAACAGCAACAACAACAAAATAACACAAATCATACAAAAAACAAGAAAATATAGAACAGTCACAGGAAAAAAAAATGCATGACAGAAACCATCTCTGAGGAAACCTAGACATTTGAAATACTAGTCAAAGACATTAAAACAACTGTCACATTTATACTTAATGAGCTAAAGGAAACCATAGACAAAGAACTAAACAAAATCAGGAAAATGATATATGAAAAATATAAGAATGTCAAGAAAAAGATAAAAAGGAACCAAACAGAAATTTTATAGCCACAATAGTGTACAATAACTGAAATGAAAACATATAATAACTGAAATGAAAAATTTCACTAGAAGGATCAGCAGCAGATCTGAGCAGGTAAAAGAAAGCATCAGCAAACTTGAAGGAAGGGTAATTGAAATGATCAAGTCTGAGGACCTGAAAGAAAGAAGAATGAAGAAAAAAGAGAGTTTAAGAGACCTATGTGACACAAATAAGTATATCAATATATATTTCATATGAGTCCTAGATGAAAGGAGAGAGAGAAAGGAATAGAAAAAAAAAATATTTGAAGAAATAATGGTTGAAGATTTCTATAATTTAATGAAAAGAGAGAATACATACAGTCAAGAAACTAAAACAAAACAAACAAACAAAAAACCCCAAACTCCAAGCAATATAAACCTAAAGAAATGCACAATGAGAAACATAGGTTGTTGAAACCCAATGTCAAAGAAATAATTTTGAAAGCAGTAAGAAAGAAATGTTTCATTATATACAAGAGATTGAATCAGTAATAAAACACTTCAGAACAAAGAAAACTTCTGGACCAAGTTGCTTCACTGATGAATTCTACCAAACATTTATGAGGAATTAATATATTTTTTCTTAAACTCTTCTGAATAATGGAAGAAAAGGTACACTTACTATCCCATTCAATAAAGCTAGTATCACCCTTATACAAAAATCAGATGAAGACACTAGAGGAAAAGAAAATTGCAGGAAATATCCCTTATGAATAATGATGCAAAATTCCTCAATGAAATAATAGCAAACTGAATCAAGCGGCATATTAAAATGATTATACACCATGAAAGTGAGTTTTACCCTAGAAATATGAAAATCAATCACTGTAATAACAAATCAGAAGAATAAATAAGGGGACCCTAAACATCACATGATCATCTCAATTGGACAAAATCCAAACTTTTCATGGTAAAAACACAATAACTAGGAATAGAAGAGAACTTACTCAATGTGATTAAGGCCATGTATTTAAAAATCAAAGCTACTGCCATATCAATGGTGAAAGACTAATATCTTTCCCCTACAGTCAGGAACAACACAAGGATGCTCACTATTATAACTTTTCTTTAACTTTTAACATAGTACTCTAAGTTCTAGTCAGAGTAGTTAGGCAAGAAAAAAAAAAACTCATATAAATTGGAAAGGAAGAAGTAAAATTTTCTCTCTATGCAGATGACATTATCTTATATGTAGAAAACCCTAAAGAATCTCCCTCCCACACACACATACACAAACTGTTAAAGCCAAGAAACTAATTGAGCAAAGTTACAGGTGTCATACAGAGTGAAGTAAGTCAGAAAGAGAAAAACAAATACCGTATGCTAGCACATCTGTATGGAATCTAAAAAAAAAAAAAAAAGGTTCTGATGAACCTAGGGTGAGGACAGGAATAAAGATGCAGATGTAGAGAATGGACTTGAGGACACAGGCAGGGGGAAGGGTAAGCTGGGACGAAGTGACAAAGTAGCATCGACATACATACACTATCAAATGTAAAATACATAGCTAGTGGGAAGCAGCTGCACAGCACAGGGAGATCAGCTTGGTGCTTTGTGAACACCTAGAGGGGTGGGTTAGGGAGAGTGGGAGGGAGACGCAAGAGGGAGGGGATATGGGGATATATGTATACATATAGCTGATTCACATTGTTATACAGCAGAAACTAACACAACATTGTAAAGCAATTATACTCCAATAAAGATGTTAAAAAAATTAATATACCCAAATCATTTTTATCTGTGTACACTAGCAATGAAGAATTCAAAAAGGAAAGTAAGAAAACATTTGCATTTACAGTGGCATTGAAAACGAATAAAATACTTAGAAATAAAATTAATCAAAGAAGCAAAAGACAAACACAGAAAGTTAAAAATGTTGCTGAAAAATTAAAGAAGACAAATAAATGGAAAGGAATACCACGTTTATGGATTGGGAGACATAATATTGTTAAGACCTGAATACTACCCATTGTGATCTACATATTCAATGCAATTCCCATCAAAATCTCAATGACAAACATTTGTATAAATAGAAACATTCATACTAAAACTTATAGGAGGCTTAGTCAGTTTAGGCTACTATACCAGAATACCATACACTGGGTGGCTTCAACAAATATTTATTTCTTACATCCTGGAGGCTGGAAGTAGGACATCAGTGTGCCAGCATGGTCAAGTTCTTGATAAGAGCCCTCTTCCTGATCATGTCCTGATATGGCTCTGCTTGGTGTATACACACAGAGAGAGAAGGATCTCAAGTCTCTTCCTGCTTTTATAAAATTATTAATCCCATCATGAGGGCCATCATGATATAATCTAACAAAATTACCTTCCAACTGCCATAATATTGGAGTGTAGGGATTCAACAGATGAATTTGGAGAGAACTTTATTTATTCCATCGCAATATGGAATCTCAAGGGAACACAAATAGCAACTCTCTATATTTAGATAGATAGACAAAGTTGAAAGACTTACATTTCCTGATTTCCCTGATTTAAAAACTAGCTACAAAGCTAATGTAATCAAAACCACGTGGTAGTGGCATATACACCAACAGTATATAATACAAACCCTAGAAATAAACCTTCACATATATGATGAATCGATTTTCAACAAGGGTGCCAACACAATTCAGTGTTGAAAGAACAGTTTTTTCAACAAATGATTTTTACAAACCTGCATTTCCATATGCAAAAGAATGAAGCTGGACCCTTTGCTTATAAAAAAAAAGATGAACTTGAACCACTATACCATATACAAAAGTTAACTCACAGTATATCAAATAACTAAATATAAGGCTGAACTATAAAAATCTTAGAAGAAAACAGGGGAAATTCTTTATGACCTTGGGTTTGGCAATTATTTCTTGCATATGACACAAAGATCACAGGCAGCAAAAGAAAAAATAGACAAATAGAACTTCATCAAAAGTAAAAACATTTGTGTATCAAAAGACACCATAAAGAGAGTGAAAGAAAAGCTAACTCATAAAATGGGAGAAAATATTTGCAAATTATGTGTCTGTTAAAGAATTAATATCTAAATTATATAAAGACCCCTTACAATTCAACAACAACAAAATACCCAATTCAAAAATGAACAAAAGGGCTTCCCTGGTGGCGCAGTGGTTGAGAGTCCGCCTACCAATGCAGGGGATACAGGTTCGTGCCCCGGTCCAGGAAGATCCCACATGCCGCAGAGCAACTGGGCCCGTGAGCCATGGCTGCTGAGCTTGCGCGTCCAGAGCCTGTGCTCAGCAACGGGAGAGGCCACAACAGTGAGAGGTCCGTGTACTGCAAAACAAAACAAAACAAAACAAAAAAATGAACAAAGGTCTTCAATAGGCATTTCTCTTTTTTTTAACATTTATATTAACATATTTTCATACAACCCAAAGAAAGTTTAGTATTAGTTTTGTTTTTATACTGCACGTTCTTATTAGTCATCAATTTTATACACATCAGTGTATACATGTCAATCCCAATCGCCCAATTCAGCACACCACCATCCCCACCCCATCCCAATTTCCCCCCTTTGTTGTCCATACGTTTGTTCTCTACATCTGTGTTTCAATTTCTGCCTGCAAACCTGTTCATCTGTACCATTTTTCTAGGTTCCACATACATGCATTAATATATGATATTTGTTTTTCTCTTTCTGACTTACTTCACTCTGTATGACAGTCTCTAGATTCATCCACGTCTCAACAAATGACTCAATCTTGTTCATGTTTTGGCTGAGTAATATTCCATGGCATATATGTACCACTTCTTCTTTATCCATGTGTCTGTAGAAAGGCATTTAGGTTGCTTCCATGACCTGGCTATTGTAAATAGTGCAGCAATGAACATTGGGGTGCATATGTCTTTTTGAATTATGGTTTTCTCTGGGTATATGCCCAGTAGTGGGATTGCTGGATCATTTGGTAATTCTATTTATGTTTTTTTAAGCAACCTCCATACTGTTCTCCAAAGTGGCTGTATCAATTTACATTCCCACCAACAGTGCAAGAGTGTTCCCTTTTCTCCACACCCTCTCCAGCATTTAATGTTTGTAGATTTTCTGACATACACATTCTAACTGGTGTGAGGTGATCCCTCATTGTAGTTTTGATTTGCATTTCTCTAATAATTAGTGATGTTGAGCAGCTTTTCATGTGCTTCTTGGCCATCTTTATGTCTTCTTTGGAGAAATGTCTCTTTAGGTCTTCTGCCCATTTTTGGACTGGGTTGTTTGTTTCTTTAATATTGAGCTGCATGAGCTCTTTATATATTTTGGAGATTAATCCTTTGTCCATTGATTCCTTTGCAAAAATTTTCTCCCATTCTGAGGGTTATCTTTTAGTCTTGTTTATGGTTTCCTTTGCTATGGAAAAGCTTTGAAGTTTCATTAGGTCCCATTTGTTTATTTTTGTTTTTATTTCCATTACTCTAGGAAGTGGATCAAAAAAGATCTTGCTGTGATTTATGTCAAAGAGTGTTCTTCCTATGTTTTCCTCTAAGAGTTTTATAGTGTGCAGTCTTACATTTAGGTCTGGAATCCATTTTGAGTTTATTTTAGTGTATGGTGTTAGGGAGTGTTCTAATATCATTCTTTTACATGTAGCTGTGCAGTTTCCCCAGCACCACTTATTGAAGAGACTGTTCTCCATTGTATATCTTTGCATCCTTTGTCATAGATTAGTTGACCATAGGCGCGTGTGTTTGTCTCTGGGCTGTCTATCTTGTTCCATTGATCTATGTTTCAGTTTTTGGGCCAGTACCATATTGTCTTCATTACTGTAGCTTTGTAGTATAGCCTGAAGTCAGGGAGTCTGATTCCTCCAGCTCCATTTTTGTCCCTCAAGACTGCTTTGGCTATTTGGGGTCTTTTGTGTCTCCATTCAAATTTTGAGATAATTTGTTCTAGTTCCATAAAAAGTGCCATTGGTAATTTGATAGGGATTGCATTGAATCTGTAGATTGCTTTGGTTAGTATAGTCATTTTCACACTGTTGATTCTTGCAATCCAAGAACATGGTATATCTCTCCATCTGTTGGTATAATCTTTAATTTCTTTCATCAGTGTCATAATTTTCTGCATACAGGTCTTTTGTTTCCCTAGGTAGGTTTATTCCCAGCTAATTTATTCTTTTTGTGGCAGTGGTAAATGGGAGTGTTTCCATAATTTCTCTTTCAGATTTTTTATCATTTGGAATGCAAGAGATTTCTGTGCATTAATTTTGTATCCTGCAACTTTACCAAATTCATTGATTAGCTCAAATAGTTTTCTGGTGGCATTTTTAGGATTCTCTATGTATAGTATCATGTCATCTGCAAACAGTGACCGTTTTACTTCTTCTTTTCTAATTTGTATTCCTTTTATTTCTTTTTCTTCTCTGATGGCCGTGGATAGGACTTCCAAAAGTATGTTGAATAATAGTGGTGAAAGTGGACATCCTTGTCTTATTCCTGATCTTAGAGGAAAAGCTTTCACTTTTTCACCATTAAGAATGATGTTTGATGTGTGTTTGTCATATATAGCCTTTATTTTGTTGAGGTAGGTTCCCTCTATGCCCACTTTCTTGAGAGTTTTTATCATAAATGGGTGTTGAATTTTGTCAAAATATTTTTCTGTATCTATTGAGATGATCATATGGTTTTTATTCTTCAATCTCTTAATAAGGTGTATCACATTGATTTATTTGTTTCTATTGAAGAATCCTTGCATCCCTGGGATAAATCCAACTTGATCATGGTGTATGATCCTTTTAATGTGTTGTTGGATTCTGTTTGGTAGTATTTTGTTGAGGAATTTTGCATCTATATTCATCAGTGATATTGGTCTGTAATTTTCTTTTTTTGTAGTATCTTTGTCTGGTTTTGGTATCAGGGTGATGGTGGCCTCATAGAATGAGTTTGGGAGTGTTCCTTCGTCTGCAACATTTTGGAAGAGTTTAAGAAGGATGGGTGTTAGCTCTTCTGTAAATATTTGATAGAACTCACCTCTGAAGCCATCTGCTCCTCGACTTTTTTTTGTTGGAAGTTTTTTTTTTTTTTTTTTTTTTTTGCTGTACTTGGGCCTCTCACTGCTGTGGCCTCTCCCGTTGTGGAGCACAGGCTCCGGACATGCAGACTCAGTGGCCATGGCTCACGGGCCCAGCTGCTCCATGACACATGGGATCTTCCCAGACCGGGACACAAACCTGCGTCCCCTGCCTTGTCTGGCAGACTCTCAACCACTGTGCCACCAGCGAAGCCCTTCACTGCTTTTCTTGTCATATATTGTCTGTCAGTCCTGCCATGTGGGTTGAAAACCACAAATATTGATATAGAGTAATCTAGATCTACTCTATCTATAGAGTAATCACACATTTTCCACATGTTCATTGACTTTTGGGATATACCTTTTGATATATCAAGGGAAAAACAATATTATATCAAGACGAACCTTAAGAAAAGAGACTTACTTGTTTACTGAGTCAAAATTAGCCTCTGTAGTATTGAATTGAAATCAAATTTCTGTTAACTAGGGCCCCAAGAAATGAATTGTAACCAGCCATTAATGACAGTTTGCGAAAAGCTTGAGGCAAAACCAAGGGCAGTTAACGCTCCAGCAAATTGTTGTTAACTATTCTAATGACTGATTTTGCTGGATTATTGATATTATAAACAGTCATCAATCTAGTTGTACCACTGAGTCTAGTAAAGTTTGCATCCATAAAAATATTTTTATGCCCTCAATTTGATACTCTGGATTCTAGTTAATGTGATAATCTAAAATCATAATGCTAGATTTCCTGCTTTGGCAGGGGTAAAAGTAATAAAATCTCCTTTTCATTTTCCTTATTTGTAGTAGAGTTGGATGAATATATAGATTTCTGATAGTCTCTTATGAGAATCAATAGGAAAATATGATAATAGAAATATGTAGATGCTTTCTCATTTTCAGTATATATTCACCATCAATTTGTTAAAATATGCATAAGATCAACAGGAACCATAAAAGCAATTGTAGTTTGTCATTTATGGAAAAATTTCCAAACAAAAATGGAAAATAGAAAGAATAAATAAATCAGATTTATATAGAATCAAACTAAGTATCAGGAAACTAAGTCCTAAAGTATTTTAAGAACAAAGTATATAAGCTTTTGAAAACCAATATTAATCTTAAATTGTGAATATTATTTTAAAGAAAATTCCTGTTTTACTTACCAATAAAAGTAAATGAGATTATCCTTATATTCTGAATTTTTAAATAAAAACATTATAATAAACTGATTTCTCATTTAGTTTTATAATATTTTGAAAAGATTTAATGTTAACCAATTTTCCATTCTAATTAATTGTCTATATTGCTATTTTTTGTAATTTGTATTTTACCGTATGGTTGAATAATGTGGTTAAACAGTCATGCTTTTAATTGTTGATTTTAATTTTAAGTGCTGCTGCAGAAGTGTCATAATTTAGATATTTTAATATAGATTCCTTTAAATATTTCACAAATACAAGTATATCCACAGAGAATGATAATAATATGGTGTTTTTTTTTGTTTTAAATGTATTTTTTTAATTAGAGCATCATATTTACAAGTTATTAATAATTTCACTACACTCTCCCTAATCAGATCTCTGCAGTTAAAGTTGCATTTCTAACTAAGTAATTATTTGGGAAAATTTAAATACACATTAATCTGTTTTTGTTAAACAATGCTAAAACTATGGTTACTTTTGTAACATATACCCTGCATTTCAAAAGATAGTTTTTCATTGGACAAAATTAAAAACTAAAACTAAATTCATTATATAAAGATAATGCCTAGAGGTAATCTGTGATATTTAAAAAATAAAACTTAAAAAATCATATCTAGTGCCCACATAATTAAAGATAAATACGGAATTTATTTGAGCAATTATCTTACTCTAATTTTCACATGAATACAAGCAATAAGGGAAATAATGTTCACCTTGAATAAATCTATTGTGACTTATTGCTTTTCAATCTGCTCTAATTCTTTCTGTAATAAGATTAAAACAAAATTTGAAAATTCATTTGAAAGGTTTTTATAAATTTTTCATTTATTTCAACACTGTCTGATGAAATAGGTATTTTTTAAATATTTCAAGCACTTTTGTGGCCTTTAACCTGCTTGAAAGTATGTAAATATTGCCCCAAACTCTTACTTTAGTGAGACTCTCAACATATTCTTAACTACTTCAATTTAGATTCATTCTCAATTAAGCTTATAATCCTTGAAGACGGCAACTTTATTCATTTTATATCCTCAATAAAAAAACTCTAATTTTCTTCACACATGGTCAGTTTTTCTTCCAGCTTTATTGAGATATAATTGACCTATAAAATTGTGTGAGTTTGAGGTGTACAATATGATGATTTGATAAATGTATATATTGTGAAATATTTACCACAATAAAGTTAGTTAACACATTCTTCACTTCACATTATTACCATTTTGTTGTTGCTGTTACGATGAGAGCATTAAAGCTCTCCTTTCATAGCAACTGTCAAGTCTACAATACAGTATACATACCTATAGTCACCATGCTGTACATTAGACCTCTGAAACTTTTTACCACTGAATAAGAGTGGTAAGAATGAGAACCCTTGTTTTATTCCTCATTTTAGAGGAAAAACTTTCAACCTTTGTTGAATATGCTATTATCTGTGGGTTTGTCACATACGGCCTTTATATGCTGAGGTTTGTTCCTTCTATAAAAAATTTGTTGAGAGCTTCCCTGGTGGCACAGTGGTTAAGAGTCTGCCTGCCGATGCAGGGGACACGGGTTCATGGCCTGGTCCAGGGAGATCCCACATGCCACGGAGTGGCTGGGCCCATGAGCCATGGCTGCTGAGCCTGCACATCCAGAACCTGTGCTCCGCAATGGGAGAGGCCACAATACTGAGAGGCCTGCATACCGCAAAAAAAAAAAAAAAAAAAAAAAAAAAAAAAAAAAATTGTTGAGTTTTTATTGTGAAAGGATACTAAATTTTGTGAAATGTATTTTCTGTATGTATTGAGTCGATCATATAACTTCTTTCATTTTATTAACACGTATTATATTATTTTCATGTGTGAACTGTCCTTTTTCAGGCTTAGATATCAGTTGCTCATGCTGTGTGATATTTTTAATGTGCCACTGAATTCAGTGTGCTAATATTTTGTTGAGAATTTTTCCACCAATATACATTATGGATATTAGCCTGTAGTCTTCTTTTCTTGTATCATCCTTATCTGTCTTTGGTATCAGAGTAATGCTGGCTTTGTAAAATAAGTTTGGTAGTGTTTTCTTCTCTTCAATTTTTTGGAGTAATTTGAGAACAATTGGCATTAATTCTCCTTTAAATGTCTGATAGAATTTACCCATGAAAGAAAGACCTTCACTTGCTTGTTGGTATATATTGAAGTGTGCTGTCACTCTGGGTCCAGTGGTAAACGGTGTCAAGTGTATGAGCATGTGGTGGCTCTGGGTCCATGGGGTGAGGTTAACCATCAGCTTTGGTCACTGGGTACCAAAGCATCAACAGATGCATAGTCCTTGGTGATCACTGAGGGGGATACACTGAGACCACAAGGACTGTTTTGACCCTCAGTGGTGTCTCCAGATTTAGCAGATAAGAACAAGGGCAGGCAACAGTGGTGGCTGGAGTTAGTGGTGTTCACACACTCAACTGTGAGGGTCAGCTGCAGGTGTCTGTGTAGTGACAAGGGCCAGTTGCAAGTATATACTTAGTGATGGGGGCCAAGTTAAGCAGCAAGTGACAGGTCCAGTTGTGAAAGTCCACTGGCAGCTGCAGAGGCCTTGCATTCTATAGTGCACTCCTCTTGCTGTTGGTTCTCACTGCTGCTGCAGAGCAGTAAAGATTAGTGGGAGGAGTCAGACCGGGCTGTGCAGAGGCACAGCTGGAGGGGCTAGCTGCTGGTGAGGCTATGATGCAGGTCAGTGCCAAGAGACAGGGCTAGATCTAGGCTCATACACAGCTATGGGGGTCCTGGCTTTCAGCGTGCACTTCTGTGGGTATAATATTTTGCCTTAGTATGCACAAAATAATGGAGGTCAGTGATGGGTGTCAAGCCATCTGCCTGCCAGAGCACAGATGGAAGGGCTAACCCCAAGCTGACACACAGTGGTGAAGGTCAGCTAGAGGAGTCTAGGCTAGTGTATTGGACTTTCACAGTCACAGAGACCTGGGCTGGTTGCCTCTGTAGGTTCCAGGCTCTGGCATGGGTGAGGTGGGTAGGGAGAAGGGAGGGGCTCATGAAGTTGACATCAGTGAATGTAAATACATGTGGGACAATAACTGGTGAAATATGCAGAGGGTCTGCAGAGGCTGTGCTGGCCATTAGTTTCTTCAGTAGCAAAAGATTTTGGGGTTGTCTGCAAATCAGATCACTGGGAACAGCATATGCTCCTGCTATCTGGCTGATGTTGGTAGCCTTTGCTTTTCTTGCTTATTCCAGCTGTCTCTCTACCTCTCAGCTTTGCTGGTCTCCGGGTGGGGTGAAACCGAAGGAAGTCCTTTGTATAATGCCCTGAATGCTCACCCAGCTCTTCCTTTTCCATTGAGGGTAACTTTTTCTTGCTGGGGAGTTTCCTCTGGGTGCTGAGCAATGTGAACCTGCAGATGGGATAATGAATACAGCCAAAATGAGGCTATTCTTCCTTCTCATTTTGTGATGTTATTCTCAAGTATTTTGTTCCACTGTATTGTTGAAACTTCTTAAGCCTACTCCAGAGCTTTCCCAGAACTGTTTTTGTTAATGGATTTGTATCTAATTTTTGATCTTTTTGTTGTGACAGAGGCTGGAGCCTCCTACTCCACCATCTTGGGACAACATCCTACTATATGATCAGTTTTATTGGTTAATTCTACTCTTTGCTTTCCTCTATATACCCAAAGCTGTTTTCACATTTGGATTCTTCAACACCTATATAGGAAGTAGAAAATATATATGTAACTCTCAGACACAAGGTTTGCCGTAATAGAAGAATCAATAGCAGCTTTTAAATATTTTGTTTTTTATTGTGGTAAAAGTCACATAATATAAAACCTGCTATTTTAACCATATTTAACTGTACAGTTCAGGGGTACTTTCATATTGTTGTGCAACTCTCACCATCATCCATCTCCCGAATTTTTCACCTTCCTAAACTGAAATTTTGTCCCCTGTAAACACTAACTCCCCATTCCCCCTCCCCAAGCCCCCACCCCTTGACCCCTGGCAACTACAGTATACTTTCTAGCTCTATGAATTTGACTAGTCTAGGCACCTCGTATAAGCGGAATCAAACAGTATTTGTCTGCACCTAAAATACATAGGAATGCATTTATAAGGTTACTTAATACATGTCCTGAAAACAGATTGTGCCTTCCTTTTTTTTTTTTTTTTTTTTTTTTTTTCCCTTGTTCTATACAGTAGGCCCTCACCAGCCATCTACTTCATATATAGTATGGTACATATGTCAATCCCAATCTCCCAATCCATCCCAGCGCCCCCTTGGTGTTCATATATATTTTTCTCTATGTCTGTGTCTCTATTTCTGCTTTGCAAATAGGTTCATCTATACCATTTTTCTAAATTACACATATATGCATTAATATATGATATTTGTTTTCTCTTTCTGACTTCACTCTGTATGACAACCTCTCAGTCCATCCACGTCTCTGCAAATGGCACAATTTTGTTCCTTTATATGTCTGAGTAATATTCCATTGTATGTATTTATATATCACATCTTCTTTATCCATTCCTCCATTGATGGACATTTAGGTTGCTTCCATGTCCTGGCTATCGTAAATAGTGCTGCAATGAACACTGGAGTGCATATATCTTTTGGAACTATGGTTTTCACCAGGTATATGCCCAGGAGAGGGATTGCTGGATCATATGGTAGTTCTATTTTTAGTTTTTTAAGGAATCTCCATACTGTTCTCCATAGTGGCTATATCAATTTACATTCCCACCATCAGTGTAAAAAGGATCCCTTTTCTCCATCCCACTCCAGAATTTATTGTTTGTAGTGACCAGTGTGAGGTGGTAACTCATTGTAGTTTTGATTTGCATTTCTCTAATAATTAGTGATGTTGAACATCTTTTCATGTGTTTGTTGGTCATCTGTATGTCTTCTTTGGAGAAAAGTTTATTTAGGTCTTCTGCCCATTTTTTGACTGGGTTGTTGGAATCAGACTAAAACAGAAATATAGACCACACAAACACACAGAAAAAAAAATAACAGCTTTTTTAATCCAGGTTTTGGACTCACTGCTTTACTATGGCCTTTAATAATTGCAGGATTTTTGTTTTTATTTTGTGCTGTTTAAATCTACTGTTTTAGATATATATTTTTTCTCTTTAGGCCTCTTGGTTTATTATTTTATTCTAATGAAACTTGTTTGGCTTTACCTTCAGTACCTAGATCTCTCAGAACTATTTTGTCTTTGGACTGGTTACTTACAGTACTAGCTGTGGTCTAGCTATAGTTCATGACATTGAGTTTATGGCCTCCTACATGCTCTATAAATACATATGAATAGAAAACGAATAACTAGAACCCAGTAGCACATGAAGTTTTTCTTATGCTATTTTATCCTTCTCTTTTGACTTAAAGCAACATTCAATGTACAACTTTTATCTCTTCTCCTCTGTGATGGCTGAGAAGTAACTAGAGGCCTTAAATAAACTTATTTTAATTCCTATAGAGATTTATCTGTGCCACTTAATTTATCACTGCCAAATGCTATTTATTAACCTTCTCTTTTTTTGCTTCATTCGTTTTCTTAGAAGTTTTAAAATTTCTGAATATAAGAAATTGTTCCATATTATTTCTTTGAATTCTATGCTTTCATTTTGAATATTTTATTCAGTAGAGCTTAAATATCTATGGTATAAGATTTAATGGATTAAAGAAAAACTCTTACACACATTTTAGGCTCCTAAGGTTAAATATATAATGGGCTTCTTTAAATTGTAGTTGTAGAAATTTAAAAGAGATTGTCATTTCCCGCTGTAACAATGAGAAAAAGCTAGATAAATTGCAAAGTTATAGTTTTTTGAAAACATATTAGCAAATTGAGAACTCCAAACAAACCTAAATGAACTAAAATCTAGAAATTGACTGGGCATTCCCAGAGGGTGTATGATCCTTAATTGATTTCCTCAATGGATAACCAAGCAATTTCAAAATGGTCAATATCAATGGGGGTAAGAATGAATAAACGGATGTTTAAAAAAAATATTGGAGTATAGTTGCTTTACAGTGCTGTGTTAATTTCAGGTGTACAGCAAAGTGAATCTGTTTTATATATATCCACTCTTTTTTAAGATTCTTTTCCAATACAGGCCATTATAGAGTATTGAGTAGAGTTCCCTGTGCTATACAGCAGGTTCTTATTAGGTATCTATTTTATATATAGTAATGTGTATATGTCAGTCTCAATCTCCGAATTTATCCCTTCTTCCCTTATCCCCTGGAAACCATAAGTTTGTTTTCTACATCCATGACTCTATTTCTGTTTTGTGAATAAATTCATTTGTACCTTTTTTTAAAGATTCCACACATAAGCAATAACATATATATTGTCTTTCTTTGTCTGACTTAACTTCACTCAGTATGACAATTACTAGCTCCATCCATGTTGCTGTAAATGGCATTATTTTATTCTTTTTTCTGGCTAATACTCCATTATATATATATATATATATATATATATATATATATATATATGTACCACATCTTCTTTATCCATTCCTTTGTTGATGGACATTTAGTTTGCTTTCATTGCCCTGCAATGAACATTGGGGTGAATGTATCTTTTTGAATTATGGTTTTCTCCACATATATGCCCAGGAGTGGGGCTTCTGGGTCCTTTTTGATCCACCCCTAGAGTAATGAAAATAAAAACAAAAATAAACAAATGGGATCTAATTAAACTTAGAAGTTTTGCACAGCAAAGGAAACCATAAACAAAACTAAAAGATAACCCTTATTATGAGAGAAAATATTTGCAAATGAAGCAATTGAAAAGGGCTTAATCACCAAAATATACAAATAGCTTATGCAGCTCAATATAAAAAAAAAAAATAACCCAATCAAAAAATGGGTGGAGGACCTAAATAGACATTTCTCCAAAGAAGACATACAGATGGCCAACAAACACATGAAAAGATGCTCAACATCACTAATTATTAGAGAAATGCAAATCAAAATTACAATGAGGTATCAACTCACACTGGTCAAAATGGCCATCAAAAAATCTACAAACAATAAATGCTTCAGAGGGTGTGGAGAAAAGGAACAATCTTACAGTGTTTGTGGGAATGTAAATTAGTATAGCCACTATGGAGAACTGTATGGAGGTTCTTTAAAAAACTAAATATAGAACTACCACAAGACCCAGGAATAAACTAGTGTTTTCAATGACTTTAATGAGCACATATTAGCTAGTGTCAAGTATTAGAATCTTGTGGGGTCCTACTCACAATCCACTAACTCTGTCCCACACTCCTTTACTAAGTTTTTGAGGATTGTACATCAAAAGACAAAAGAGTTCATTCGTCTTCATACCTATATCTTATTCCAGGAATTCACAGAGTTCAAAACTTTAGCTTCTGAAAATGAAGATGGGCAGGTATATGCTGATTCTCAAATTTTCTCTATGTGAAAAGCAGTGGTCCACAGAATTCAGGGAGAAGGGCAAGAGAGTTTAAATAAATTAATCATATATATTATATTTATCATATAATTACATTTATAATATATATAATCAAATATATATTTCTGTGAGTGAGGAAAGTATCTGTGGCCTTGAGTCCAGTTCAATGCAAGTTATCCAAAATGAACACAAAGAGAGAAAAACAAAAAAGAGAGAGAAATGGACAGAAGAAATATTTGGAGAGATAGTAGCCAATAACACTCCTTAAAAGATCAACTAGAGTATATATATATATATATATATATATATATATATATATATATATATATATATATATATGAATATATTGTACGAATTTTTGAAAAACTCAGTTCAGAAAGCATCTGTTCCTGACCTTTAAGAAATTCACTTTAATGTCCTCAACCTGGGCTAACTTCTATAGGAACTTTGAAGTACCAACTATTTTTTTCTATTCATAACTACTCTGATTTGTCATATTAATATATTTAAAATCCTATTGTGTTTACAACTGTCATTATGTTGATTATAAAGTAGTATTTATGCAGGAAGGAGGTTCTTAAATTAGCATATTTATTTGCTATGAATATGTGGCAGAGTGTGTGATACTATATAATAATACATGGACCCCCCTAACGTGTATCAGTTATTTGATGTAATAAACAGAAATTCAATGGTGCTGCACCTTACATTTTTTGAAGATATCTGTTATATCAAAGGCATTTTCATCAAGGCATTCAATATTTAATTAGGGGAAAAGATATCATTGTCTTATTTATCATAAATATATTAAAATAAGAATATTACCTCCTCATTGTCATATCATTTAATTATACAAGAAGGATCACTGTCCTTTGTGTATTATATTTGTTCCCTTTATTAAATACTCATCCGTGGTACCTTTCTTTAACTGTCGCTTCAGGGAATAAAGCATAGATTTGGGCATCTAACTTCATATCTTGAAAGCAGCACTACTGAAATATTAGAGCACATTGTCACTATAGAAAAATGGATTATCTATCCAGGTAATAGTGTCATTCATCTAGATTTGAGGTCTGTTCAGATGTTCATGAAATAAGAACTATTTTTTTCTCCCTAAGACACCAAACATCCAGATTAAAATGATATAAAAAATAGCCACTGACTCAAATGTATTTAAAAGTAAATGGTTGTAAAAGTTTTACAAAATGCAATGTTTCTCCTTGACCAAGAATATTTTTATTTTTAAAGAAAATAACTTTATATTTAGATTAACTGAGAGTATATCATTTTATTGAACTCTGAATTTTTTAGGAATTAAAATACTATAAATTAGCAGAAATAATGGAATTTTGTTGCAAATAAAATTCAGCCATACTGAATTATATGATTTTCTGAATATGTTTTCAGTACTATTATGTCATCATCATAATAAAAATGTACATTTTACAGTCTTGGATTAGAATACTTTTCAAGAGATCTGCCAAAAGTTGTGCTGACCCTAACACATGTATTAAAAAAAAAAAAATCACTGTCCTCAATAACTATTTGATTAACTTAGGCCTGATAGTATAAAAAAACATGAATATATAACATTTATCTTTTTGAGGGCCTCTCACTGCTGCGGCCTCTCCTATTGCGGAGCACAGGCTCCAGACGTGTAGGCTCAGCAGCCATGGCTCACGGGCCCAGCCACTACGCGGCATGTGGGATCCTCCCGGACCAGGGCACGAACCCGTGTCCACTGAATTGGCAGGTGGACTCTCAACCACTGTGCCACCAGGGAAGCCCTATAACATTTATCTTTATGGTTCATGGAGTAGCCGCATGTCCTGACTTTATTGGAACTAATAATGTAGAATATAGAGATTTTCCTACTCGGTAATCTCAAGATTTCCAGTAGTTTTTGTCCTGTATCTTACACACATATCAAAGTATAGCATAAATTTCATGTATTTTACATAGCTTTTCCTTACTACTCTAAATGTTAGTTATCACCTCCATTATCTAAATTTTTCACAACATACTTGTAGGCAGAATATTTACCCTCACAGATGTTCAACCTCTAATTTCCAGAAACTGTGAATATTTTATCTTACATAGCTAACGAAAATTAAGGTTGCAGAGAAAATTACAGCTGCTAATCAGCTGTCTTTCATTATTTTTTAAGTAATAGGTAAAAATTTTTTGCTGCGGTATAGTTGATTTACAATGTTGTGTTAGTTTCAGGGTCACAGCAACGTGATTTAGTTATACATACATACATACGTACATTCTACTTCTATAATAAAACAATAAAAATAATAAAAGAGCCAGGTTTCTATTGGGTCTCGAGATTTTTCTTGTATTTGTATATTTTAATTAATCCCTTGTAATAGAACCAAAAACTGGTGGCATTTATCTATCTTATGCTTCTGTCATCAGATATGGGTATATGTCATCATCAAGCTTTTAAGAGCAATGTTTCAGGTTGAAAACTTAATACCAACTGCTTTCAACCTCAGCATCCTTCCTTTCTTATACACTGTCTTCCTTGTTCTGGAGCTTATTCAACATTAGAAATGTCTGCTTATCTCAGCCACATTGTGCTTCTATTAATTTATATAGTATTTTATTGCAATGAAATAGAAATTTCAGAACTCTAGGAAACAGATTAAGCTAAAGGAGTTTTCTTTCCTATCAAATGTGATTGCAAGGAATATTTAGATACTGATCACTCTGCCCTTGAGTTCTGCTTGTATGAGGGAGTCTTCAATTGTTTAAAACCTTGTGAACTCCACAAATGAATGTCTCTTTATAAAATAGGACTTGACCTTTGAGAAATGACCCATGGCACAGGTGAGACTAGGCAGGTGAATCTCTTCAGATGAACCTATGAAAGAACACCTGGACAAGTTTACAAAGTAGAGGAGGTATAATTGCTCATGTAATCATGATCTAATAAGAAAAAGATTATTTTACTTGTTATTTTAAAATATTGCATAATCACCTGTCTTGTTGACAATATGCATCCTAGTTTTTAGAAGGAGTAAAGAGAGCTAAGCATACTTGAAAGCATCAGTTTCAGATTAATAATCTCTCCACCTTCTTTCTATCAGGTCTACCACGCTTCATTGTCTTCACCACACTCTCAACTGAACACAGCAGGATTAGAAATCTCAGATCTCATAAAGGAGATAATTTGGGGAAGATTGCTAATAAAACCTTCACGTATTTCCCCTCTATTACTAAATTCATTGTCTTGCAGGTTTGTCTCCACTAAAGGAAAGAAAGGAACATTAAGGATGTGGCATAAGCATAAGAGGGGCCTAATAATATTTGCTAACTGTATTAAGAATTTTTTATACGTTGTACAGTGTAAGAATTGAAGCTACTCATTTATCTTTTTTTTTTTTTTGCGGTACGCGGGCCCCTCACTGCTGCGGCCTCTCCCATTGTGGAGCACAGGCTCCGGACTCACAGGCTCAGCGGCCATGGCCCACGGGCCCAGCTGCTCCATGGCGTGTGGGATCCTCCTGGACTGGGGCACAGACCTGCGTACCCTGTATCGGCAGGCTGACTCTCAACCACTGCGCCACCAGGGAAGCCCTCATTTATCTTTTGATATAACTTTCTATATAGCATTCTCTATATGGAAAAAGTAAAATATGATATTAGGAAAAGGAAATTTTTTTTTCCTAGGTCCAAATCTAAACAGATCCTAGATCCAAAAGATCCAAATGAATCCAAGCAGTCAATCAAATATTGTAATCTGGAATGGCTACGGAAATTAAATATTTCTGCCATGGGATCTGTCTTCTGTTTAAGATATTTAAGATTTTGAGTTATATGTAAGAATACATATTGATATAGATATATTTACAAATATAACATTTGATATCATATTTTAAACCATTCACCATTTATTGATTTGTATATATGATATTCTTTAGCATGTGAAAAAGTTTACATATGCAGAATTAAACTTGCATGTACCAATAAAGGCTAAGAATAGATGAGGGTTTCTATAAAAGTCTATCTTTGAGGAACAGTGTACAAATTATTCCATGATCTTTAATTAAATCAGCCTCAGAAATGTTCTGAGATGTTAATGAGCCTGAGTTTCTGTTATCTTTTATTTTGGCCTTCAAGTAAGACATTATTTTTATCTTTGGAATGCCATCATGAATGCTGATATGTAAAGGTGTTCAATTTTGAATAAAATATGGCAAGATGTATTCTATTAATTTTGTCTTTTCTCATTTTGGAAATGATCTATTACTTTCACTTTAAGGAAACAATACATCATATTTATCTATATATCATTCCTTATGGCTTCCTGTTGGGTTAAGTTTGGAATAAATGTATGGAGTATCAACTTAAAATTTGAATGATAATAGGTGTGTAAATGATAGCTCAATATCATCAAACAATATTATATCTGGTATAAAATTGGTATCACACAAATGCTTTTAGAGAAAACATGAGCTTGTCAATCAGAATTCTTTTTCTGTTTCACTTAGAAAACTTCCTTGATTATCTCAGAAACCTTTTGACATAGAAATACCTGTTCTACCAATTTTAATTTTTAAAGAAGCCTCTGTGAATTTTAGTCAAAAGACATATATTTTTTCAATATCAAATTTATATGCTCAATATTATTCAGGCATTTTTCTCTCAAATTTGAGAATTTGCTGCAACCTTTTGTGGTAAAATTAAGATTGCCTGGTACTATTTAACCTCTATATAACTGGTCCCTTGAAGGAAGGTAGTGTGTAAGACACTTAATTTTTTTTTCCAAATTTTTATAACTGGCATTAATAGGTAAGAAGAATATTTTATTTCATTTTATTTTATGTACTTATTTTTTGGCCGTGTGGTGCATCATGTGGATTTTAATTACCCAACCAGGGATTGAACCCCTGCCACCTGCTGTGGAAGCGTGGAGTCTTAGCCACTGAACCACCAGGGAAGTCCTAAGTAGAATATTTTCAAAGTCAGAAATATAAGTTCCTAAAAAACTTTGATCATCCATAGCACAACAGTTTAATTTTACAGAACAGAAAACTGAGATCCACAAATGTAATAATTAACCCAGTGTCAGTCACCTAATAGGGGTTCAATAAATATTGATTAATTGATGATTATTTGCTGCCCTTAACTGTTTCCAACTTTCATATGTTAAGAGCATATGTAAAATACTGTGCTAGGATTTCCTGGCATAGAACACATAACAAGATAGTATCTACTTTCAATAAGGAAATGGCATTTACATAAGTAATTTAGAATACCCAGCCATAAACAGACATTTATTGGGTGTTTACAAGGCAGTAGTCCTTGTGTGTGTAAATGACTGAGTGGTAGTGAACAGAAGAATTATGTTCATAGTTTCTAGAGTTCACAGTCAATCAAGAAAAAGTTGGTTAACAATTGAATACAGCAAAAATATAATTATCAATTATAGTAAGTTATATGAAGGAAACATTTGATATTCTGAGAGAATAAATTCAAGGGAAGCTAAACTATATTTAGGTTTTCTATTAAAAAAAGTCTATAATAGATCTAAAAGAGGACTAAAACAAATATGAGTATTATTCTGGAACAGGAGAAAACTTTGTGTGCTTGAACATTGAGCAAAAGCTCAATGGGGCTAGATCTTAGAAAAACATAGAGAGGATGACCGGAGATGAAGAGAGGATGAAGTAGGAGAGAATTTACCCTGGACCATGTCTATAGCCTATATTTTGATCATTTTAAGTGCAAAATAACTGATAGAAATTTTAATCAGACTCATAAGTATGTTGTTAAAAATATATTACTATTACAGGTTGTTTTATTTATTTATTTATTCTTTCAACTTTCTTCTGACCCTAGCACCCAGTCCCTATCCTAGCTCAGTTCCTTTCTTATATGGACTTGGGAAGACTTTTATTATCATATAACAATTAAAAGTTAAGAACTATCCCTTCAGTCCTCCACAGATCTATATGCTTGAATATCCATGTGAAAGAAAATCACAAGTTTTACTTTAATTTGGTCAGAATGGCCCTCCTTATTATTGTTTTGACTGATGAATCCATATGTCACACAAAGTGACCACTCGTATTTGGCCAACAAGATACCATTAACACATGTTTCGAAATTTATATAATTTGATAAGTACTGAAATACTGTTACATGTAGTAAGGTCAATGATGCCAGAGATATCTGACTTGCATTGGTTTGGTTACCTCCACTTCTTATGAGACAGTTGAGGAAGCTTTAAAGACAGGCATGATTTTTTTTAAAACTAACACGCTGTTATTTCCAGGCTTAGGTTCACTACTCCAAGGCCCACTGTTAATAATTAATAGAGTGTATGTTGTAGGCTGATGCTGACATTGACACTTTCTGTCCTCATAATTCCACATGTGTATGATTATCTATTAATATCCACAGATAAATTACATAATACTGGAATCTGGAGGCATGGCATAACAGAATGTTCATGTGAGCAAAAAAAAAAAAAAAAAAAATATATATATATATATATATATATATATGTAAAATTACCAGTATATCATTACCACCCCATTTATTTATTTATTTGTACTTAAAATTATAAAATATAGAGGCATGTAAGAAAATCAAAAAAACTTGAAACTTTATAAAGCAAAACTTGCCATCCATTTCCCACGTTATCAACATACCATTCCCATTACCTAGGAGAAAACATTGTAAATATTTTGGTCTGTGATTGCACTGTGATTCTGAAACTTTTCCCATACATTTACAAATATGTGTGTGTTTGTGTGTAGTTTTCCTCTATATTTTATTTTGAAAATTTTCCAATATACAGAAAATTTGAGAGAATTGTAGAGTAAAAAATTAATATTTTTCTGTATTTGCTTTAACATATACCTATCTGACATCTCTCTATCCTCCCACCATCCTTCAACTCATCTTACCTTTTTGGTGCATTTTAAAATATCATGCAGACATCAATGCACTTCAGCCTAAATACATTAGCATATATATCACTAATCAGGGTTCAATATTTGTTTTATATTTGTTATCATGATATAAGTTTTCAAAAACTTCTAAAGTAATTTTCATAATGCATAATTTACATAGAACAAAGTTTACCCTTTTTGTGTTTTTGATGTAGAGTTCTGTGAGTTGTGACAATAATGTCAAACTCAAGATATTTGATATATCTTTGACCTCCAAATATTTCCTTGTTACCTCATTGTAATCCCTTTCCCTACTTTCAGCCCCTACAATCACTGTCCAGATTTCTTTCTTTTTAGTGTTTCCTTTCCCAGAGGGTCATATAAATAAAGTCATAGGATATCTATGAGTATTGCTGCTTTCTGGAAGATAGAGTTTGTATTCCCTAGAAAAGTCTTTAGTAAAACATCCTTTCATGTTCAGTAATCTGTTCAAATTTCCTTTTAAATTGTTTCTTTCTGGATTCTGTTTCCCACTCAAATCTAAAGTATTTCCCCCCAAAAACCCAAAAACCAAAAAAAAATTTACAATTGTTTGAGGAAGATACCCATTTCCATAGGGTAAATTCCAAGTTTAAATGACCCCACAGGCCTGTATAATGTCATCTGCCTTCCAATCCAACAAGGAGAATTTGTATTTCCTGAAGGCTATTACTTGTTTAGCTCCAATATCCTGTAAATTGAATTCATGGCAGTCTAAAACTTTTCTCTATTTTGCCATTGTGGACCCCAGAATATTTTGTGGTCAGAACTTATCTCTTATGGGAGACTGAAAAATAATACATACAGGTTGGGGAGTGGCCAAGATGGCAGAGGAGGAAGACCCTGAGCTCACCTCCTCCCACAGGCACACCAAAATTACAATGGTTTACAGACCAATAATTGATGACAACAGCCTGAAAAATAGCAGAAAAGATCTTCTACAATAACGATAAAAATAAACCAAAATGATATGGGGAGAAGGGGCGGAGATGTAATATAGACAAGACCTACACCCCCAGGAAGGTGACCTACAAAGATAATTACAATTGAAGAGGTCCTCCCCAAGGAGCAAGGGGTTCAAGACCCACATAGTTCTCCCCAGGTTGGTGTTCCTGCACCAGGAAGATGAGCTCCCAGGACATTTTACTTTGAAGGCCAGTGGAGTTTACTTTTAGTAGAGCCAAAAAGATGTGGGAAATAGTGATTCCTCTCTTAAAGGGCACACATAAAGTCTCACATAGGATGCAGCGCAGCAGCAGTAATTTGAAAGGACCTTGGGTCAGGCCTACTTGCTGATCTTGGAGAGCCTCCTAGAAAGAAGAGGAGACAATTGGGACTCACCCTGGGGACTTAGATACTGATAGCAGACATTTCTAGGAGCTCACCCCACCATGAGGATACTGATGCTGGCAAGCACTATTTTGGAATCCTCCCTCTAACTGATTATTGACAGGACATGGCCCTGCCCACAAGTCAGATGGCACCAGTACAGGATTCCACAGGCCAAGCAGCTACCTGGGCAGGGATACAACCCAACACACCAACAGGCTTGCTGCTCTAGTCTCCCCTGATCCTCCTTACCCATGACCTGGGACATGGCTCAACATATCAAAGGGCCCAAAACCTGACACCAAACATGAGTCAGCCCCAAGTTCACCCACCAGGGGTCAGGCCCCAGCCCTGTTTACCTGGAGCTGAACACCAACTCCAGGATTACCAGGTCCCTGGAACCAGAGACTCTGGTCCTAAGGTCTCCCCAGCAGTAGGCTAGCACTCAGATTCACCCACTGTTGGGTAGACATTAGCTTCAGAACCTCCGGACACTGCAACCAAAGACCCAGGACACAGTTCTGCCCACCAATGTGCTGGCATAATCCCCTGGACACATTGGGGTCTGGCTCTATCAACCAGCAAACCTAAGCCATCCCTGGGACACCTTGGGACCCTGAAAGAGCTCCAGGATCCAGTTCCACCCACCAGAGTGTCATCACTCTGAGATAACCTGGGCCCCACAGTAGGCTAAGTTAGGAATGGACTGCACCCACCAGTGAGATGATACTAGCTTCAGTACCCCCAGACCTGCAGCCAGACACCCCAGGACCCAGTGTTGCCTACTAGTAGGCCAACACTAGCACTGGACATCCCTTGGGGCTCTGTAGCTAGATGTCTCATGACCTGGTCCCACCTACCACTTGGCAGTCACCATGACAGGGACTCACCTGGCTATGAAGCAAGCCATGTCAGAACCCAGCCTTGTCCAACAGGAGCCAGCGACCTCCGTACAAGACAGGACCTGGCAACCAACCAGACTAGGAACCAGCCACGTCTACCAACATACACAAAATAGTCAGCGCAGCACAGCAGAAGGCCCATGAAACTCACGTAGAGAAAAACTCTATGGCATATAGCTTTGGTGACCAGAGCTATATGCACTGCTGGGCCCCATAGAACATAGTCAACAAAAGACCACTTCTCCAAGTTGGGATATGGAAACAGCCAATCGAATACATAGAAATATAAAAAGAAATTTAGGTAATATGAGGTGACAGAGGATTGTGTACCAAAGAAAGGAACAAGAAAAAATCCCAGAAGGACTAAGTGAAGTAGAGATAAGCAACCTACCCAATTCAGAGTTCAAGGTAATGAGGAGAAGAATGTATGAACACAGTGAGATGTTAGAAGTTTTTAACAAAGAGTTAGAAAATATAAAGAAGAACCAAAGTTGATGAATACAATAACTAAAAACAAAACAATACAAAACAAAACAAACAAACAAACAAAAAAGGAAGGAATCAATAGTAGATCAGATGATACAGAGAAATGGATCAGTAATCTGGAAAAAACAGTAGTGGAATAGAATAGAAATTAAAATATATTTTTTTAAAGAGAATAGTTTAAGAGACCTAAGGGACAACATTAGGTATACTAACATTTTCATTATAGGGACCCCCAAAAGAGAAGGGAGAGATAAATGGATAGAGAATATTTTTGAAGATATTATAGCTGAAAATTTCTCTAACCTGTGAAAGAAAACAGATATTCAAGTCCAGGTACAGAGAGTCTAAAACAGGATCAACCCAAAGTGGACCACACCAAGACACATTGTAATTAAAATGGCAAAAATTAAAGATAAAGAGAGAATATTGAAAGCAACAAGGGAAAAGCAACACATTATGTATAAGGGAACTCTCATAAGGCTATCAGCTAAGCTTTTCAGCAGAAACTCTGTAGGTTAGAAGGGAGTGGCATGAAGTGATTATAGGGAAAAATCCACAACCAAGCCTACACTACTGGTAAGGGTTTCATTCACAACTGAAGGAGAGATCAAAAGTTTTAAAAATAAGAAAAGTTAAAATAATTCATCACCAAGAAACCAGCTTAACAAGAAATATTGAAGGGACTTATCTAAGCAGAAAATAAAAGGCCAAAAGTAGAAATATAAAAATTGTGAAAGTAAAAATCTCATATAAAGCAAATATACAGTGAAGTTAGTAGATTAACCATTTATAAAGCTAGTAGGAAGGTTAAAAGACAAAAGTAGTATGATCATCTATATCCACAATAAGTAGTTAAGGGATACACAAAACAAAATGATGGAAAATAATATGTCAAAAAAATAGTAAATGTTGGGTGGGAGGTAAAAATGCAGGGTTGTTAAAATGGGTTTGAAATGAACAGATCATCAACTTAAAACAATCATATGCATATATAATTGCTATATATATAAACCTCTTGGTAACCACAAACCAAAAATTTATAATAGATACAAACACAAAACAGAGAAAGGAATTCAAACATAACACTAATGGTAATCATCAAGTTACAAAGGATGAGAGCAAAAGAAGAAAAGAACAAAAGGAAGTACAAAAACAACTCCAAAACAATGAGCAAAATGGCAATAAGTATATACCTATCAGTAATAATTTTAAATGTAAATGGACTAAATGTTCCAAACAAACAAAAAATAGAGTGACTTAACGGATACAAAAACTAGCAGATCTATGTACTGTTTACAAGAGAATCATTTCAGAACTAAAGACATATATACACTGACTGAAAGTGAGAAGACGGAAAAACAGGTATTCCAAGCAATGGAAATGAAAGGAAAGAAGGATAGCAATACTTATACATAAAAAATAGACTTTAAAATGAAGACTGTAACAAGAGACAGAGAAGGACATTTACATAATGATGAAGGATCCAGTTCAGTTCAAGAAGATATATCAATTGTAAATTTAATACGAACCCAACATAGAAGCATCTAAATATATAAGGCAAATATTAACAGGCATGAAGGGAGAAATTTAGAGTAATAGAATAATAGTAGGGGACTTTAACATTCCACTTATATCAATGGACAAATCATCCAGACAGAAAAACAATGAAACACTGACCTAAAATTACACATTAGAACAGATGAACTTAACGCATACACACAGAACATTCCATCTCAAAACAGTGGAATATACATTCAAGTGCACATGGAGCCATCTCCAGGATAGACATGCTAGGTTACAAAAAAGAAATAAAAAGCACACAAATTGGAAAGAAAGAATTAAAACTGTCACTGTTTGCAGATAACATGAAACAATACCTTAAAATCCTAAAGACACCACTAAAAAACCACTAGAACTCATCAAGGAATTCAGTAAAGTTTCAGGATACAAAATTAATATATAGAAATCTGTTGCATTTCTTTACACTAGCAACAAACTATCAAAAAGAGAGATTAAGAAAAAATTCCATTTACAATCACATCAAAAATAATAAAATACCTTGGAAAAATCTGACGAAGGAGGTAAAAGACCTGTACTCAGAAAAAGATAAGAAACTGCCGAAAGAAATTAAAGATGACACAAACAGATGGAAAGTTATACTGTGTTCATGATTGGCAGAATCCATGTTGTTAAAGTGACCATACTACCCAAAGAAATCTATAGATTCAAGGCAACCCCTATGAAATTACCAAATGGCATTTTTCATAGAACTACAACAATAGTTCTAAAATCTGAAGAGAAACATAAAAGACCCCAAAAAACTAAAATAATCTTGAGAAAGAAGAACAAAACTGGAGTATCAAGCTCCTTGATTTCAAAATATACTACAAAGCTATAGTATGGAATGGCACAAAAACAGACACATAGATCAGTGAAACAGAATAGAAAGGCCAGAAATTAATCCATGTTTAGATGGTCATTTAATCTATGGCAAAGAAGGCAAGAATATGCAATGGGGAAAAGTCAGTCTCTTCAATAAACGTTTGGGAAAACTGGACAGCTACATACAAAAGAATCAAACTGGATTACTTTCTCACACCATGTGCAAAAATAAATTCAGAATGGATTAAAGACTTAAATGTAACACCTGAATTCATAAGATTTCTAAAAGAGAACACAGGCAGTAGGATTTTTAATATTGGCCTTGGTAATTTTTTTTTTAATACTCCTCTTTAAGCAAGGGAAACAAAAGCAAAAATAAACAAATGGGACTATACCAAACCAAAAAGGTTTTGCACAGTGAAGGAAACCATCAACAGAATGAAAAGGCCACCTACTGAGCAGGAGAACGTATTTGCAAACAATATATCTGATAAGTGATTAATATCCAAAATACACAGAGAATTTATACAACTCAACAACAAAAAACACATAACCCAATTAAAAAATGGGCAGAGAACCTGAATAGACATTTTTCCAAAGAAGGTATACAGATGGTCAAAGGATGCTCAACATAAATAACCATCAGGAAAATTACAATCAAAACCACAATGACATATTACCTCACACTTGTCAAAATGGCTATTCAGAAAACAAATAACAATGCTGGTGAGGATGTGGAGAAAAGTGAACTCTTGTGCACTGTTGATGGTAATGTAAATTGGTGCAGCCACTATGGAAAACAGTAGGGAGATTCTTCAAAAAAATTAAAAATAATGACCATACAATCCAGCAAACCCCCTCCTTGGTATTTACCTGAAGTAAATAAAAACACTGATTTGAATAGTTATACGCACCCCTATGTTCATTGCAGCACTATTTACAATAGCCAAGACGTGGAAGCAACTTAAGTGTCCATTGATATATGAATGGATACAGAAGATAGATGTATATAAAATGGGATATTAATCAGCCATAAAAAAGAATAAAAAGAATAAAATCTTGTCATTTGCAACAAAATGGATGGACCTAGAGGATATTATACTAAGTTAAATAGATCAGATAGGGAAACTCAAATACTCTGTGATTTCACTTACATGTGGAATCTAAAAAACAAAACAAATGAACAAACATAACAAAACAGAAACAGAGTCATAGATAGCAAAAGACAAATTAGTGGTTGCCAGAGGAGACGGTAGTGGGACAAGGAGAAAATTAGTTGAGGGAGATTAAGAGGTACAAACTTTCAGCTACATCATAAATGAGCCACATATGTGAAATGTACAGCATAGGGAACATAATCAGTAATTATGTAATATTTTTGTATGGTGACAGATGACAACTAGAATTATCGTGGTGATCATTTTGAAAGGTATAGAAAGGAATGTTTTGTACCAGTAACTAACATAGTGTTGTAAGTAATTATACTTAAAAAAAGAAAACCAAAAATCAAACAAACTCTTGGAAAATAATAGATCAAATTTGTTATGAACAGGGGTGGGAGTTGGGGGAAGGGTGAATTGGATGAAGGTAGTCAAAATCAGCAAACTTCCAGTTATAAGACAAATAGGTTCTAAAGATGTAAAACATAACATGATAAATACAATTAACACTGCAGTAGTTTATATATGAAAATTGTTAAGAAAGTAAGTCCTAAGAGTTCTCATCACAAGTAAAAAGTTTTCTCTATTTCTTTAGTGTTATATCTATATAAATATTGGATTTACACTAAACTTATTGTGATTATCATTTGATGATTTGTGTAAGTCAAATAATTATGCTGTACAACGTAAACTTATACAACCATACACCAATTATATCTCAAAAACTGGAGAAAAAGAAAATAATACATAAGGGGGGCTATTTTTTTTTTGATATTGAAACAAAAATTGTTATTTGATAAAGTTTAATCAGTTATTGAAAATTTCTGAATGTTAATATGAAGAGACTAAAAATGTGAGAAAAATAACATTTCAAGATGTCCTGTTGTGATGATAGCACACATTATTTTATATGAACTATATGCCTACATGCACTATAGTGCTATTATGGTCTAGATATAGTTCACAATATTAAGCTTATGGTCTGTAAATACATATAAATCGATAACAAATGACTTTAGCTCTGTTTGCCCTCTGCCCTCTCCTTTTCTCTTACATATTTTCTCTCCTTGTTCCTCCTTTTTCCTTTCTTCATTTTGTGTTGCTTAGTGCTGTTATGTATTCTCATTACTGCCACATAAGAAACAAATGCTTGCCTTTCACCCACCTGCAATAATGCAAATCAATAATTGTAGGACTTAAAAATACAAGCTGTGTCACACTAAGAAACATATCAAATGCTCTCGAGAGTACTTCTCTTTTAATAACTGAACTCACTTTATATATATAATACAATTAGTTCCTGTTATTTAATGTTCAATTAGAAAAGTGGTCTGGGAAACACTTTTATCAAAGTTCTGGAATCTAACTCTTGTGGTTTATGTATTTGATTTGATCATTGTCATGTAGGCATACCACAGTAATAAATTCATCTTTCTCTAAGTCCTTTATGTATATGTTTTGCCTGTTGTCAATATAGTATCACTTTTCTCAGGATGACCACAAATAGGAAAGCCAGAATTTAAAAAAAAAAATTTTACTTTGATTAGCTTAAGTGCTGTTACCTTTGGTCATGTTGTGAGATCTATTTCTCCCTATTTCTCTGGTTATATTATGTGATCTGATGAAGATTTATGCATCTCCAAGCACCTATGTTTACCAATAATGGGAATGTTATGAACTGCAATAACAAAAGAAAGGCATACTAATGTATGAATTTTTTACTCTTTCTTATGCTTTTCAGATATTGACAGTTAACAAAAAAGAGCTGTATACCAGTATTCAAAAAAAAAAAAAAAACAGGAAGTAAACAGAACTAAAACTGTCAAGACCTTTAATCTAATTGATGTTATTTCTTTTCTTCACTTTATTGTAGTTTCAGTAATGCACTTATAAGCCATTAAAAATATAAATGTATTAAAGCAAAAGCATACATTAGCATAAATAGTATTATCTTTTAACTTCCTTATTCTATAGCTCAATGGCAACAACAAGATACATATGAGTTCTTCTTGAAAATAGGCTTTTCAAGAAACCCAAACTTGGTCTCCTAGGGGCCAAGTTTCCCTACACAACATATATTTCCTACCTGTCACTTGCCTTGCTGTTTCAGTTAGATGGCTACTGGTATTTTTAAAAGAAAAAAAAAAATCCTGCTGATTTTGGTTTAAAAAATATCCCTTGAAAGAACACAATAAAATTCCAATTAAGCAGTTGTTTTCTAAAAATATACTAGCTAACTACAAAAAGCACATTCATAAACATTCACCAATGACTCTGTAAATTACCCTGAGTTTCACAGACAGTTGTTTGTTGATGTGTTTTAGAAACATATTTCTTAAAGAATTTTTAAAAAATATCTCAGTTATCACAGATCACAGTGAATTAAGTTTGGATTAAAATTGATAAGGTACAATAAATGTAATTTTATCTGAAGAGACAGAATAACTATGCAAAGTAAGTTGCTGAAACTATGGGGACCCAACCCAAAGAGGATCAGAGCATGACTGCCAGCAGAGTCCCTAGCACTACAGTGGTGATTTTAAATTAACGTCTAGCAGCAAACATATTAGTAACTACCAAATTTAAATTACTTCATAGTTCAGTTGAAAACGTTTTCTCTGTTTATTACCTGTGTGTATAATACATTTATAAACATACTCTTGTGTAAGTGTGTGTATAGAGAGAGAGAGAAAGAAAGAAAAATGAAGGCAACAAAATATTTCCTGCCTCTGTGTTAAACAATGCTAATAGTGATGAAAAATAACATCAACTTGCTCTAGGAAATGACTGTTCCTGGAAGATAGGTATATAAAACAACTAATATCCTATTTGTCAGGTTTAACAGTGTGCTCACCAAGATTCACATCTAGGCTTTTCCTTCCCTGTGATCCCCAATCCAAAGATATTATGTCAAACTCTGACCATTTCAAAAAATTTCTTTCTCTTTTTAACTGTCCTTAAAATCGTCCAGTCTTTAATCTAAAACCCCATAAATACCTTTCATTAATTTTCTTATTTTGAAACATTTCCAAGATTGTGTGATGTATGTGTTGTGTGCTTGCATTTATTTATATATATTACATCACATTTATATTCATATATGCTCTGTAATGCTGTATTTAACTACAGCAATAAATAAGAGCTAGAAACTATGTCATGTATTGAACATTTATAAATTGTCACAAAATGTGCCAGGTACATTGTCTCTTTAATCCTGTCATAAAACCTATCAAGCAAGCAATAATGTTATAAACATCTTATAGGTAGGAAAAATCTGAGCTTAAAGAGGTGAAGTTATATGCTTATTATACCATCAGTATGTGCAAGGATATGTGCCCAGGCTTCACAACTCTAGAGCCCAATATGCTAAACCACACATTCAGTGCCATATAGTACACTGAGGCAAAAGGAAAATTCAATAAGACATGTCTTTATTTAAAATTTTGATATTTTTAAATTATGGATATTTCATTTCAATTTTTACTTTAAAAAATATTGCATTAAGATATTGATTACTGAGATTTTAGTGTCCCATTACATTTTTTACCCAAGACAAGTGCCTCACTCACTTTACTTGCCTGGCTCTATTCCTGCCTCTGTGACATACCTACTGCAGAAATGAAGAGTCCATTTGAAATGTGATTTATTACTCTGATCTAATGAGCATGAGAAACTCATATAACTTATTCCTCCATCTATGAAATGTGAATTATAATACACAACATATGTTATTATGGATATTCAACTAGTGATTTATAAAGATTATTCAAGTGTTATTGTCTTTCTTTCAAGGAGATTTACTATAAAATAATCGATCAGTGAAGAAAGGTGGACCTTATAATCATCAGCCCTTACCTGTGAACATCATACTAGAATTTATAAACATCCCAAATATGTCAATAAAACAGTTTTCATCCTCCAAACAACCATGTTAAGGATACTTGGCAAGCAAGTTTTTACACGTTTTACTGTTGAGGAGAATAGGACATCCAAAAGGAATGAAGTTAAGAATTAAATAGCTCTCTTCTCTCTCTTAGTTCATTGCTGAATTCTCTCCTTCTTTCTGCTGAGCCCCAGTTACCCAATTAAAATACTGAGATATCTGAAAGGTAAAATGAAATTGCTCTAATTTTATTACAATAACAGCATCATGCTTCAACTGGATCAGACAAAACACTACCTGTACATCTTCTTTCTATTATCAACAACACTTTATATGCTTATGAAAGCCTGAGCTAGATCAAATCGACAAAGTACTATGGTCATGTAAGATATTATCATTGTGGGTTGCTGGGTGTAGGATATAAACAAACTCCGTGCTACATTTGCAACTTCTGTTGAGTTTTAAACATTTAAAGATTATTTTAAAATTAATTTTTTAAAAAGACCTGGGAGAGAACATGGGAAAAAATGACTTACGAAGAGGGAAGTGTCACAAACTTCTCTGAATGATTCACGGTATATAAAACCGTCATGCACTTATTTGTTCATTTCTCAATTTGAATGATATGAGTTGGGTTTTTAGTAAAACAGTCATCTTTGAAACTCTTAGAAGCAATTCTTCTCTTCTTTCAAAACGGTAATGAGAATGAAATAAATTTAAAAAGAAATTTACCTTAGGATAAAAGTAATCTACAAGGGCTACCTAATGTTATACACACAGAAATTACATTATTATCTATATCAGATTGAGTTATGTACAGTTCTACCTAACATTTGAGAATATCTACTAAAATCCATTACCTCCCCAAATCTTCTTCCCTAAATTTTCTTCTTCTCCTACAATCTCTTTATCTCCTTTAACTACCATTTATTCTGTTGTCACAGAGACACTTCACTGACTCTGACCTCACCTAATTAATTATGAAGTATATTTAATTGCTTTGCTCCAAGATCTCCAAAATTGTCCACATCTTTGTATTATCTTTAGTTCAGGCAATAAAATCTCTAGTTTGGACACCTTATTTGATACACTCTCTTGCATATGACAATTCCAATATACCATTAGAATCAGAGTGGTGTAACAGAATACAGATATGATAATATCAAACTTTTGAATTTGTTCTGATCGAGTTTTCTTAAAAGTGACTCTATTGACATTTTGGACTAAATAATTCTTTGTTGTGTCCTATGAATTGTAAGATGTTTAGCAGAAACCCTGTTTTCCATCTGCTCAATGTCAGTAGGACAGCCATCCCCACAGTCTTGAAAAACAAAATGTCTCCAGACATTGTTAAATGTCCCAGCTGAGAGAAATATTGCCCCTCATTGACCACCACTCTTATAGATAGTCAGGAAAAAAATTTACATATCTGAATATGGCATATATGGGTCTGTTAATCAGGTGGCTTTTGCCAATTAGAGAACAGAATATAAAACCTGTGCCTCCTCATTTATGGCAGGGTTACTTACTTGTCTGATTTAATGTCTTTGAGAATAGACACAACTGGGTGTCTTGCTTATCATAATGTTCCAAATACATAAATTGTGTAGAAATAATCTCAAGCAAATCCTGTACTGGTTCCCTAGCAGCACAATTAATCACAGTTACCTACCCATAGGGATGAAACTTCTAATGAGTTTCTTGCCCCACAAAGCAGATCCTCATGCACTGAAAAACTGTGATTTATAGATGCTAAGAATTTTGACAAGGAATGCTGAGGTTGATGGCAAAGAGCTTTCCTGAAGAGAAGGCAGGTTTACATAGATAATAGAGAAAATTGAATTAAAATTTTATATAATAAATGATAAAATTGAGACCTAAAAATATCAGGTAAGTTTCTGCGTGTCCCCAAAATTATTGATGGACAATTTGGGCCTCTGTTTTTTTGAGTACTAGTCTAATACTATTTCAACTAAAGCAAAAAGATTTTGAGATAATAGAGAAATAGTGACTGGGAATTTCTCAATAAAGGAAAATATCTCTGCACAGAGATAAGAATTATATTGCGTTATAGTGCAATCTGGTAAACCATGGTTTATCCATCAGGAAAGATAAAAAAAATAACTTTGAAGTATACTCTGCTTAAAGGATATAATATTTTATTTAATTTATTAAAATATTAAACACCTTGTCAGCATATAAATGTTTTGTACTTTTCAGGAATTTGGAATTCAACTTTGAGAGAAATAGCTTTCCTAGAGATTATAGGACTTTCTTTGAGCGAGGCTAAAAAACAATTTTTTTTTTTTTTACTCTGCATAAAATGAACAACTATGCTATGGTATCTATTTTTGGAAATATAAATATAAATTATTTAAACTATAAATTGTGAAATTGAATACAATTTTATATTTCATAATAAAATAATTTAAAGCAATTTAATATGTTGAACACATATAAAAGCCTTAACTATTAAATATATGGTATAATGGTAATTTATCTATCATGTAAAATAAGGTCAAATTTTCCACAAGTAAATGTATAGCACCAGTAGTTATATTAATGCTTGTTTTTAAAAGACAGTACTGACAACATAGCAAAGTCCTTTCTGAGGCTAATTTGTGGATACAAGTTAGGTGTTAAAATTATAAAACATTTGGAGACACATGGTGCCCTGGTAACTCATTTTTTTAAAATTCACAATAGACCTAATAAAATACTATCCTCACAAAGAATTCAGTAGTCTGAAAAATAGAGATTTTAGTACTTTCTTATAGGACTTTTCTAGTTTTTAATGTCTTTGTGACTAATTTCTTATGACTATAAATTGATAAATGGTAACTACAATAAAGCATCAGTGTTTTTCCTTTTTTTTCAGTTATACCAATTAATGTTATTTTTTGTTGTTGTTTCCTTAGCCAAAATTTATGTTTTGCTTACTTTCTTTTTAAAATTTTTTTAACATCTTTATTGTCGTATAATTGCTTTATGATGGTGTGTTAGTTTCTGCTTTATAACAAAGTGAATCTGTTATACATATACATATGTCCCCATATCTCTTCCCTCTTGCGTCTCCCTCCCTCCCACCCTCCTTATCCCACCCCTGTAGGTGGAATCAATTCTATTTTAATATTTTAGAAATAACGTGTGCTATACATTGTGTGTGCTTTGGTGTTGCATAGTAATAGAAGGAGCTTAAAATATTTTTTGAAAAATAAATGATTAAATAAATTATTTAGTTAATGAATAAACATCACTTACTAAAAATCTATTTAGGGCAGGCACTATGCTACACTATTTGTAGCTGACATTTTTTAACTAATTTTCTTTGGCACCTGGTGAGAGCTTTATATTAATTATCATACCTAGTCCTCAGAACAACATGCTGAGGTGCGTTTAATTGCTCTCATTTTTTTCTGATAAAAAATTGAGAAAAGAACCTCAGAGAGCATAAATAATTCCCCACCATTACACATCTTGTGAGAAATAAAATGGGATGCAAACTCTATCTTTCTTTCTTTGTGATTACTATACCCCAGCTTTTTCTACTATGACACATTGTCTCTGAGTGAATAAATTAAAAAAAAAAAAAGAGTGAACCAATCAATGTTATTGGCTTTACCAAGGAATACACTTCTAAGACACCTTTGTTTTGCATGGATTAATTATTCAACTTCTTATTTTAGTTAGTATAATAGGCAAAATAATTTCCCTCCCCTCCAAAGATGCCTGCATCTTAATTCCCAGAATCTGTGAATATCTTATGTTACACAGAAAGGGGAATTACCATTACAGATGGAAGTAAGGTTGAACTTAAAACAGGGAGTTATCTTGGATTAACCAGACAGACCTATGTAATCAGAAGGGTCCTTAAAACTGGAAGCAAGAAGTACAATTTGAGAAGTCATGCAATGCGAGAAGTGGCTTTGAAGATGGAGGAAAGGGACCATGAATCAAGGCATGTGTGTAACCTCTAGAAGATTGTAAGGTTCAGGAACTGGATTCTCCTCTAGAGCTTCCAAAAGGAACATGGCCCTGATGACACTTTGACTTTAACCCAGTGAGACCCATGTTGAACTTCTGACATACTAGACTGCAAGATAATAAATTTGTATTGTTTTAAGCCATTAAGTTTGTGGTAATTTGTTACAGCAGCAACAGGAAACTAATACAGTTAGGCTTTGCAGATATTAGTTGTCTTGCTTTGACAAAGTATATGGTTATTTCTAAAAAAATAAAAACAGATTCTCTTTTTCATTTAGTTAATTGTCTTAAGAGATGCTGGCACATAGTCTAAGTGGGTGACTATAAAGCCTAAAGAACAAGTAGAGTTCTGACTCTTCTAAGGGGTCTGACAGCCCTGGGGATGCTTGAACACATCAGTCAAATAAATTTAAAAAAAGAGTATGTTCAATGAAAACACACTTATCACTGAATAGTAAGTCCTAAAGAGTTAGACTTGTCAAAGTGTAGTTTCCAAAAAGTTGAGAACATGTGTATTGTAGGAATATAGAATAAACATCTGTCAAATATTTTTTCAACTCATTGATAATGATTCAAAAGAATTTCAAAATATTGGATAATATATACTTTTAGAAACAAATATTAGAGATTATTAAGTTACATACAAGTTTTTGGTAATATGCTACAAAGAAATAAAACTGAAACCTTGGTATTATGTATTTTATTGGACAGAAGTTATTTGCACCTACCCTTGTCTAGGTCTTTAAGTTGGCATGTAAATTCACAGATTCTGTTCCATTAATTAATAATAGACAATAATTAAGTAATGTCTATTTCAAACATAGGACATTATCCACCCCCTCTAGAAAATGAAATAATCAATGAGCATGCTTTTAACAATGACCATAGGGTACACTGAAAAATATACTGTGCTCTCTTTTGCTTATATCCAAATTTTGGTTCATTTTTTATTAACAGTCTCCCAATTCTGATCATAAAAAGTATTCTAAAATTATTCCTAATGACAAAAATGCTCATTTTAATGTGCATTACCCTATTTACCTAGATGTAGCAAGTGGTGTCAATTAAATGTACAAGCCCTCCTTAAATTTTTAATATTTAACAACTATTGACGTCAGAGTTTTTTTTTTTTTTTTTTTTTTTATTTAATTTTATGAAGGAACACAGAATTGGACTTTTTTTTTTTTTTTTTTTTTTTTGCGATACGCAGGCCTCTCACCATTGTGGCCCCTCCCATTGAGGAGTACAGGCCCCAGATGCACAGGCTCAGCATCCATGGCTCATTGTCCCAGACACTCCGCGGCATGTGGGATCTTCCCAGACCTAGGCATGAAACCGTGTCCCCTGCATCGGCAGGTGGACCCTCAACCACTGTGCCATCAGGGAAGCCCAGGATTGGACATTTTAAAAGATTTGTTTACTCTTCTTTTTGGAAGCTAGAAAACCAAGAATCTCTTCAGAGATTTCTCTTACGATACCTGAAGATTTTGTTGAATTTTTCTGTATTTGTTCCCCAAATATGTTCAAGTCATTGACTTGCTGGAAAATGAACTTGATTACAATTTATGGGACTCAGACACTTTTATATATAGAGTAGGTATCAGACAACTTTTCCTAAAAGGGCTTGTTCCTTATTGGTGAGCTTATTGTAAATAATTACAGGTGAATGAACACTTCTCAAATGTCATGCTATATGGAATAACCTCTTTTGCACAACTGCATACTGCATGTTTCTTATTTGCCCTGTTCAAATACTATATTGCCATGAAAATTAGATGATTCATCAAAATAATTTGATTTTAAATTCTGAAGTTTGGTAGCAATTAGATTCCATTTAAAAATGTTTTATTTCTATTTATAAAATGAGAGCCTATTAACTTGAGGGTTAAAGATAAACTAACAAGAAAGAATGAATTACTCATATAAATGTGAGAAATTAAAAATAATACCTAAAATATTACAAAACAAATAATTACAATTAAATTTCATTAGTAAATGGTCCTTGCTCCTTTGAGTCTGGGTTCACTAACCAGCTTTCACACAGTTGCCTGCTTCTGGAACACTCTTTAGAGTTGTCTCAATGATGCCAGCTTTAAGCTCTGAAACCTGTGCTAATAAATCAATTTCTTGAAGTACCATTAATTGAAATTCCTGATATCATCTTTTCCATGAGGCTCAAGAATGCGTTTCTTTGTTGAAAACACAAAGTTTAGCCTGTAGTTTATATAGCTAAGCCTTCAGGTAAGCATTAGAAGAAAGTGGAAACTTCTTGTTTGGTAATATGGCTAAGTGGTTGTGTTTAATTTGTTTGTTATTGTTTCTTTTTGGTTTTTTCCTTTGTTTTTTTTTTTTCCAGCTTTATTGACATATAATTGACATATACCCTTGTGTTAGGTTAAGGTGTACTATGTGATGACTCAACACATGTATATATTGTGAAATAATCAAGTTGTAGTTAATTTTTATAGTATCTAACAATATCTGAATGTAAGGTAGTAAAATTTTCTTTTGAATAAAATAGATAATTATTGCATATTAATTTGATTACATTTCATTTTAAAGATATGTTCTTATTCTTTATACTGAAGATGTTAAGACATGTATAAGATATTTTAATCCAATTATCCAAGTGCACAATCTCTGAAACATTTATGCTAAAATATTTTACAAAATTGTCTTTTGATTTGATAACTCTTCTCATGAAGGTCTTACAATTGTGTTGGATCTAGTTGAGAAATATGAAGCATCCTAAGCAAATCAAATTATCTAGTATACTTCTTGTTATATTGTGAGAAAATAATTATTTGAAATTGCCTCAAAAGGCCTCTTGGGGAAAATCAAAGAGTTTTAAGAGTGAAAGATACACTATTTTTTTTTTTTTAAAATTTAGAGTTTGATCTTGGGGAAGAAAAATCAAAAGAATAATCAATAGAAACTTGGTCACTTGATTAAGCATGATTATAATCACCAAGAAACAATAGTTTGATTACTTACTAAGCAAGGTGGCAATGTAATATTTTAAGAAACCACATAAAGTAACTCAATGTAGGGGATCTTAATTTTTCATAATCAAGGACATGGCAAAGTCAGTAGAAAGCCAACAATTATTCTTGTAAGACATGAGATCTTCTACCTAAAAAGATTGGACCGAAGATAGCAACTACATCTTTACTACCGCTTGTTAATATAGAGCTAATGATCTCGGATCAATTTATCATTCTTAGAAAGAAAACCTAATTCTGGTTTTTCATTAATATAATTGTCAGTGGGCTTCCCTGGTGGCGCAGTGGTTGAGAGTCCACCTGCTGATGCAGAGAATGCGGGTTCGTGCCCCGGTCCGAGAAGATCCCACATGCCGTGGAGCAGCTGGGCCCGTGAGCCATGGCCGCTGAGCCTGCATATCCAGAGCCTGTGCTCCGCAATGGGAGAGGCCACAACAGTGAGAGGCCCACGTACCACACACACACACACACACACACACACACACACACAAAATATATATATATATATATATATATATATATATATATATATATATATAAAATTGTCAGTAAAGAATTCACAAGCTCCCTCATGCTTTTTCAATTATCTTGTGAATAAGAACAGGAAACTTTTTATAAAAAGTTTTATACTTTTTTTAGACTTCTTTATACTTCTTTTAGACTTATTATTTGCAGTTACTATAAATCAAGGTAAATAACTTACTTTCTGAAAACTATAACTTTCTGTGTTTATTTAAATATTATCTTTCTCTATCCTCTTTTACAAGCAGACCCTACTTTAGGGCAAAATTAGGCTCAATTTTTTATTGATAATACAAACTCTTTCTATTATGTACATAAAAAGTTGCACCATTATCCTTCTAATAGTTTTAACACAGGCTGACTGAACTTTCAATCAAACTAACCAGATTCTATTCCACCACTGGCATCAAAACAGTCTTTAATTATACATCTCATTTCTGACTGCGTGGGAAGGGGGAGGTTTGATATTTATAAAGATCTGTTAACAAAATTTGGAAATCAAAATGTAATTTTTTGAAATATAATGCAGATAAAATATTTTTATATATCCTTATTCTCAAGTTGACTTTGGAGATTGTATTTCTCAATGGAAAGCAAACAAGTAATCTCTAAGTCAAACATGTCCATTTTTAATTGTTACCACATAAATAGATACCTGTAGGGTTTCTAAAGCAAAAATCATTAAAATTCTGCACAACATCCATCATTTCTGTTTTGTGTGGCTAATCCCCTGAAATTTATTATGAAACAGCATCTTCCATATACATATTTCTTTTGTGATTTTGATGGTGGTGGTTATTTGTTCTCTGCTAAAATCCAAATTAACTTCTTAGAGATAATTCAAAAATAATCATGCTACTCTAATAAATTACTTAAGGGTTTCCTTCTTCAACATCGCTCTAAATTTAACCACAGAAAATATTTTAGAATACATTAATGCTTGGGTAAATGGACTGCCCCTGTCATTTTCTTTGTGTTTCTGATATAACCATGTTAACTTTCTTACCAACATTGATCTATCCTCAATTGTCTCCTTGATTTATATAACTTCTGTCTACATTCAATGTCAGTTTTTTTAAGTCTTTATGTTCTGTTTGTTAATATAGCATACTGGTAAAAAATAATAATAATAATTAAAAAAAAAAAGAAATCAACCCATGTCCCTGAGTTTGAATCCTCCCTCCATCCTGTGCCTTAAATTTCTATCTATCTGTCTCCTTATGTGTAAAAATAATGTTAATAGTAAAAGCTATCTGACAAGGATGCTATAAAAATTAAAAATCAAATATATGTAATGGATATTTTACAGTGTCTGACATTTAGTAAGAACTTTACTAAGTGTTAGCTACTATTAATCCTGTATCTTGGAAAGGATACACAAAGTTGGGAAATCCTAAAATATTGAAAATAATCACCCAAGATTGGAAGTTATGTGTTGTTTTGCCTACATTACACCCTCAGTTTTCAAAGAGGCAAATAGCTGAAGGAAATGATTTCAAAAGGTTTAAGATGGCATCAGAAGAAAACATTTGAGTGTGTATGTGTCTATCAGTATTGGGGGAGAATTAAGCAGACTGATGGGAGCAAGTGACTCAGAAATAAGAACAGAGGTGTTGTCGCACAATAGTTAGCAGCTAAAATTTAAACAAAATTATCTGTGCATTTTTTTCAGAAGCAGTAAAAAATAGAGTAGGAACATGAGATGTTGAGTCAAACATTACTGAAAGAGAAAGAACAGGATGAGTTCAGGGGTCTGCTGTAAGGAAGGAAACAGAAGGCAAGGAGTCAGATTGGACCAGAGCAGGGGTCTGATCTCAAACTGTAAAAAGTGCCCCAGATATTGTACCCAGCACCCTGATATCTTAGTCTCTGGGACTTCTGATATATTGAATTTCCATAACCCTCTACTTTTAGGGGAGTGATATGTCCATTTCTTTGACCAAATAGATATGCAATTTTCTCCAAGGATTCCATGTTCATTATCCCTCTCCATAAAGCACAACGTTTCTCTGCTAGAAAGGAAGTAGTTGTTGGCCACTGAAAATTCCTGGATATTAGTAATTGTCATGGGTGACCTCTACTCTTTTGCTTTCCAAAGTGCTCATTTATGCCACTCTCTCTTTACTGATCTCTTTACCAGTTACCTGGACACTCTAAAATTTTTCATGAAAACTTTTTGTTTTCATGTTGTATCCCTTTCTAATTTTGCTCATAGATTTTAGTTTTCTCACTGTTCGTCTGTACCACAAAATGGCTTTGTAATTCCTTGAACTCAATTTAAATAACGTTTAGATCTTCCACATTTTACTTATATGCCTACACACATGGACCATCTGGTTTACCTCTTCAATTAAAAAATGGCTCTTCTAAAATGCAGTGCACATCTGATGTCTACACAGTTCAAAGCAAAAGCATGCAAACGGGAAATTCTGTTGTATCACTAGAGATTTTCTATGAGAACAAGACACAGCATGCCTTCATTTTATATCACTAATGCACAGTTATTTCTCATCTTATCCCCAGCTGGCACTAAGAACTTATAAGCTCTGTTTTAAAAGGAGTATATAAAGAATCTGTTTAAAACTAGAAATTCTCATCCATTAGTAACAAGTTTAAAATTGTTTTTTGAAAACTATATAGACAAAATAAGTGCTTTTTCATAGCCAATTATCTCTTCTTGGGAAAGTATCACTACTTTTATTTTCTTTCCTACCTTTACTAATTTCTTACACGTAGGATCATTATCACTTCAGGCTTCGATTATTGCAACAATTTTTAATGTGTGACTTTGATTCCCCTATACTCTAATATGTTTTGAACACTACAACTGTTTAAAGTTCTTAAAATAACTATGGCTATATATTTTTTTTGCTAAAATATCTATGAGACCCATAATATTTTTTTTTATCATTTACTCACTGAACAAATATTTAATACTTATTTTGGCCTATACTCTAGGTCACATGGAAACAATGATATATAAATCTTAAAATGTCTCTAATATCATGAAGCTTAAATTATTATTTTTAAAAGTACAGAGTAATGTGATGGGGAGTGATAAAGTGAAAGCTACTTTATAATGGTGGTCATAGAAAGGCCTCCTAATCTGTTGACCTGCTAGTTAATTTATCTAGGGAATCCAGCTAGGAAATGACTGGAAACTGAATACTCTAGACCAAGTGCAAAGAACCATGTAGAGACTCTAGGGCAAACACACATTTTGAGGGTCTGGAAAGCAGAGATGATCTGCTCTGCCACAGAGAGTAAAGAGGACACTGGAAAGATGTAAGGTGGGAAAGGAAGACTGGACCAGATGGTGTCAGTAGGCCAAGGAAAAGACTTTGTATTTCATTCTAAGTTCAGTGTGATGCTTTTGGAATTAGGATTCTCTTGATTGCAAGTTCCAGAAGCCCAATTTGAATAACTTGTAGGAAAAATGGGGGAAATTTAACAGGAGAATAATGGGATATCTCACAAAATGCAAGGTTAGCAATAGAGTTAGTTCTCAGGAACAGGATGAGGGATTGGGGATCTACTCTAAAGAAATTATGTCCTCTCTCTTCTCCATCTTTTTTTCTTTCAGTGTGTCTTCATCATTCTGTTGTCCTTAGGAATATATATATATATTCCTAATTCCTAATTCCTTTATTCCTAATATATATATATATATATATATATATATATATATATATATATATATTCCTAAGAACTGGCCACCAAGAGCTCCCAAGTGCCACAGCTTCTTGAAATAAACTATATTTTACATTTCCACCAAGACCTAATATATATATATTACTAAGGACTGGCCACCAAGAGCTCCCAAGTGCCACAGGACTCTCCCCTATGCCCATACCATCCCTTTCTGTCTGTCCCTGTCTGTCTTTCTTTCTTTGTCTCTGTTTTTCTCTCCATCTCCCTCTCTCTCTAACTTTCTCTGTTGCTTCTAAAATTTGTAGACAGAAGTACTGCTGTATTGAACATTCAGCAATTGTGCAAATGAGGAGGCAGACTAAAAACAAGTTACATATTTTTATAATATTTATACTTTCTAAACACTTATTTTATATGTTTGTCTCTAAGCAATAGTATCAAGTTAACATAAAATCAGTTGTCATACCAGTTTTAGAGACAAACTGACTGTTAAGCATGTACTATCTCGCTCAAAATCACCAACTAGCTGTTGGCAGAGAGTATGTTCTGTTTTGAAAACAAAGTCATCTTCATACTCATACATGTATCATAATCCATAGGATTAAAGCAAGTATTTTACCTCAGCATTCAAGGCCCTCCATAATCTTTTCCTAAATGATTCGTATGTGAAACTTCCATTCAATTTTTAATGGGTTACTCAGAGGTTCTTGAAATAAACTATATTCTACATTTCCACCAAGACCAATTCCATTAGTATTCTTGTTTACTTTAGGAATAGCTTAAAGTAAAAATCTCCTTGACAGTCAAGTTCTATACACATATGAGTCAGTATTGTCATTAACCTGAGTAAACTTGTCAACATTTAGTTTCATACAAACTTCCAGTTCTATCTTCTGAATTCCCTTTTAGTGATTAGAAAATTCCAAGATATCCCTTACACTGTTCTCACACATTCTCCTAACCTCTTTCTTTAACTTATATGTACTATTACCTGATGACGTTATTTCCCCAGTGACACACAAGAACAGGAGACATTTACCTCTCTGACACCATATCATTTTGGAAAAAGATGCATGAGAGCTGCCATTCTTCTCAGAAATATTTATTCCTGGTTCACAGTCTTCCTCTAAACCTCCCTAATCATCCTCCTCAGTGAATTCAATATCTAGGTTAATGATACCTCCAAAATATATTTGTATTCATTTTCCTCTGTTGACCTGAAATAGACTGTCAGATATTTTTCCAGACAAAATGGGTTTATTCAGGATCAGTAAAGAATTGCAATTTGAGATCTGCAATGATGTCAAGCCACACAAAAGTCTCTGAACAACAAGGGAAGGAGAACATTTTTAAAGAAGTTGGGGGTGCTACAGTAAAGAAAAAGAACATGATTTTACATTGGCTGAGTCTTTGCTAGGAAAGAAGAGGAGTCATTCGTTCTGTTGGTCTCTGCTGTCATCGCAGGGCATGAGAGCTCCCCCTTCGTATACCCAAATTTACATAATTGAGCTTTGTGTTCATTAATTTTTACACTTCTCTCCACCACCATGTCAAAGTGGCTGGCACCTTTAGCTATCAAATTCGTTTCACAAATTTTTAATTTTTCACCATCCAATCCATTCTGCACAGATCAACTTTAGTATTCATTTTATATCCTAATCACATCATATAAATGTCTTTCTTGAAATCTTTACAAGTTTCATCATTTTACTTAGAACAACATCTAACTGTGTGCCTTATTTTTACCAAGCCTCACAAGACCTGGCAATTCCAACCTCCCAATCTCTCAGGTTCTTCTTACATTTCTTACCATTCTCTCTCTCTCTCTTTTTTTTTTTAAACATCTTTATTGGAGTATAATTGCTTTACAATAGTGTGTTAGTTTCTGCTTTATAACAAAGTGAATCAGTTATACATATACATATATCTCCATATCTCTTCCTTCTTGCATCTCCCTCCCTCCCACAGTCCCTATCCCACCTCTCTTGATGGTCACAAAGCACCGATCTAATCTCCCTGTGCTATGTGGCTGCTTCCTACTAGCTATTTCATATTTGGTAATGTATATATCTCCATGCCACTCTTTCACTTTGTCCCAGCTTACGCTTCCCCCTCCTGTGTCCTCAAGTCCATTCTCTAGTAGGTCTGCATATTTATGCCCGTCTTACCTCTAGGTTCTTCATGACATTTTATTTTCCTTTTAGATTCCATATATATGTGTTAGCATACGATATCTGTTTTTCTCTTTCTGACTTACTTCACTCTTTATGACAGACTTTAGGTCCAGCCACCTCACTACAAATAACTCAATTTCGTTTCTTTTTATGGCTGAGTAATATTCCATTGTATATATGGGCCACATCTTCTTTATCTATTCATCTGTCAGTGGACACTTAGGTTGCTTCCATGTCCTGGCTACTGTAAATAGAGCTGCAATGAACAATGTGGTACATGACTCTTTTTGTGTTATGGTTTTCTCGGGGTATATGCCCAGTAGTGAGATTGCTGGGTGGTATGGTAGTTCTATTTTCAGTTTTTTAAGGAACGTCCATACTGTTCTTCAGAGTGGCTGCATCAATTTACATTCCCACCAACAGTGGAACAGCGTTCCCTTTTCTCCACACCCTCTCCAGCATTTATTGTTTGTAGACTTTTTGATGATGGTCATTCTGACTGGTGTGAGATGATATCTCATTGTAGCTTTGATTTGCATTTCTCTAATGATTAATGATGAGCATTATTTCATGAGTTTGTTGGCAATCTGTATATCTTCTTTGGACAAACGTCAATTTAGGTCTTCTGCCCATTTTCGGATTGGGTTGTTTGTTTTTTTGATATTGAGCAGCATGAGCTGCTTGTAAATTTTGGAGATTAATCCTTTTTCAGTTGCTTCATTTGAAAATATTTTTCCCACTCTGAGGGTTGTCTTTATGTCTTGTTTATGGTTTCCTTTGCTGTGCAAAAGCTTTTAAGTTTCATTAGATCCCATTTGTTTATTTTTGTTTCCATTTCTCCAAGAGGTGGGTCAAAAAGGATCTTGTTGTGATGTATGTCATAGAGTGTTCTGCCTATGTTTTCCTCTAACAGTTTGATAGTGTCATGCCTTATATGTAGGTCTTTAATCTATTTTGAGTTTATTTTTGTTTATGGTGTTAGGGAGTGTTCTAATTTTATTCTTTCACATGTAGCTGTCCAGTTTTCCCAGCACCACATATTAAAGAAGCTGTCTTTTCTTCACTGTATATTCTTGCCTCCTTTATCAAAGATAAGGTTACCATATGTGCTTGGGTTTATCTCTGGGCTTTCTATCCTGTTCCATTGATCTATATTTCTGTTTTTGTGCCAGTAACATACTGTCTTGATTACTGTAGCATTGTCGTATTGTCTGAAGTCAGGGAGCCTGATTCTTCCAGCTCCGTTTTTCTTTCTCAAGATTGCTTGGGCTACTCGGGGTCTCTTGTGTTTCCATACAAATTGTGAAAATTTTTGTTCTAGTTCTGTGAAAAATGCCAGTGGTAGTTTGATAGGGATTGCATTGAATCTGTAGATAGCTTTGGGTAGTAGAGTCATTTTTCACAATATTGATTCTTCTAATCCAAGATCATGGTATATCTGTCTATCTGTTTGTATCATATTTAAATTCTTTCATCAGTGTCTTATAATTATCTGCATACAGGTCTTTTGTCTCCTTTGGTAGGTTTATTCCTAGATATTTTATTCTTTTTGTTGCAATGGTAAATGGGCGTGTTTTCTTAATTTCACTTTCAGATTTTTCATTATTAGTTAGTAGGAATGCAAGAGATTTCTGTGCATTAATTTTGTATCCTGCTACTTTACCAAATTCATTGATTAGCTCTAGTAGTTTTCTGGTGGCATCTTTAGGATTCTCTATGTATAGTATCATGAAATCTGCAAACAGTGACAGCTTTACTTCTTCTTTTCCCATTTGGATTCCTTTTATTTATTTTTCTTCTCTGATTACTGTGGCTAAAACATCCAAAACTATGCTGAATAAGAGTGGTGAGAGTGGACAAACTTGTCTTGTTCCATATCTTAGTGGAAATGGTTTCAGTTTTTCACCATTGAGGATGATATTGGATGTGGGTTTGTCATATATGACCTTTATTATGTTGAGGAAAGTTCCATTTCTGCCTACTTTCTGGAGGGTTTTTATAATAAATAGGTGTTGAATTTTGTTGAAAGTTTTCTATGCATCTACTGAGATGATCATATGGTGTTTCTCCTTCAATTTGTTCATATGGTGTTTCACACTGATTTGTGTATATTGAAGAATCCTTGCTTTCCTTAGATACACCCCATTTGATCATGATGTATGATCCTTTTAATGAGCTGTTGGATTCTGTTTGCTAGTATTTCATTGAGGATTTTTGCATCTATGTTCATCAGTGATATTGGCCTGTAGTTTTCTTTCTTTGTGACATCTTTGTCTGGTTTTGGTATCAGGGTGATGTTGGCCTCATAGAGTGAGTTTGGGAGAGTTCCTCCCTCTGCTGTATTTTGAGAGGTTTTGAGAAACATAGGTGTTAGCTCTTCTCTAAATGTTTGATAGAATTCTCCTGTGAAGCCATCTGGTCCTGGGCTTTTGTTTGTAGGAAAGTTTTTAATCACACTTTCAATTTCAATGCTTGTGATTGGTCTGTTCATATTTTCTATTTCTTCCTTGTTCAGTCTTGGAAGGTTGTGCATTTCTAAGAATTTATCCATTTCTTCCAGGTTTTCCTTTTTACTGGCATATATTTGCTTGTAGAAGTCTTTCATGAAACTTTGTATTTTTGCAATGTCACTTGTTACTTCTCCTTTTTCATTTCTAATTCTGTCGATTTGAGTCTTCTCCCTTTTTTTTTTTTTTTGATTAGTTTGGCTGATGGTTTATCAATTTTGTTTATCTTCTCAAAGAATCAGCTTTTAGTTTTATTGATCTTTGCTATCATTTCCTTCATGTTTTTCATTTATTTCTTATTAGATCTTTATGATTTCTTTCCTTATGCTATGTTTGGGGTTGTTTGGTTTTTCTTTCTCTAATTTCTTTAGGTGTAAGGTTAAGTTGTTTATTTGAGATGTTTCTTGTTTCTTAAGTTTGGGTTGTATTGCTATAAACTTCCCTCTTAAAACTGCTTTTGTTGAATCCCTTAGGTTTTGGTTTATCGTATTTTCATTGTCATTTGTTCCTAGGTATTTTTTGGTTTCTTTTTTTATTTCTTCAGTTATCTGTTGGTTATTAAATAGTGTATTGTTTAGCCTCCATGTGTTTGTGTTTTCTCCAGATTTTTTCTTGTAATTGATATCTAGTCTCATACCGTTTTGGTCAGAAAAGATACTTGATACGATTTCAATATTCTTAAATTTGCCAAGGCTTGATTTGTGACCCAGGATATTATCTTTCCTATAGAATCTTCCATGAGCACCTGAGAAGAAAGTATATTCTTGTTTTTGGATGGAATGCCCTATAAATATCAATTAAGTTCATCTTGTTTAATATATCCTTTAAAGCTTGTGTTTCCTTATTTATTTTCAGTTTGGATGATCTGTCCATTGGTGAAAATGGGATGTTAAGGTCCCCTACTTTAACTGTGCTACTGTTGATATCCCCTTTTATGGCTGTTAGTATTTGCCTTATGTACTGAGGTGCTCCTGTGTTGGATGCATAAATATTTACAATTGTTTTATCTTCTTCTTGGATTGATCCCTTGATCATTATGTAGTTTCCTTCTTTGTCTCTTATAATATTCTTTGTTTTAAAGTCTATTTTGTCTGATATGAGAATTCCCACTCCAACTTTCTTTTGATTACCATTTGCATGGAATATCTTTTTCCATCCCCTCACTTTCAGTCTGTATGTGTCCCTACTTCTGAAGCGGGTCTGTTGTAGTCAGCATATATATGGTTCTTGTTTTTATATCCATTCAGCCAGTCTATGTCTTTTGGCTGGAACATTTAATCCATTTACATTTAAGGTAATTCTCAATGTGTATGTTCATATTACCATTTTCTTAATTGTTTTGTGTTTGTTATTGTAGTTATTTTCTTTCTATTGTGTTTACTGCCTAGAGAAGTTCCTTTATCATTTGTTGTAAAGCTGGTTTGGTGGTGATGAATTCTCTTAGCTTTTGTTTGTCTGTAAAGGTTTAATTTCTCCATGAAATCTGAATGAGATCCTTGCTTGGTAGAGTAATCTTGGTTGTAGGTTTTTCCCTTTCATCACTTTAAATATGTCCTGCCACTCGTTCTGGCTTGCAGAGTTTCTGCTGAAAGATTAGCAGTTAACCTTATGGGGATTCCCTTTTAGGTTATTTGTTATTTTTTCCTTGCTGCTTTTAATATTTTTTCTTTGCATTTAATTTTTGATAGTTTGATTAATATTGGTCTTGGCATGTTTGTCCTTGGATTCCAGATTTCATTAACTATTTCCTTTCCCATATTAGGGAAGTTTTCAACTATAATCTCTTCAAATATTTTCTCAGTACCTTTCTTTTTCTCTTCTACTTCTGGGACCCCTATAGTTCGAATGTTGCTGCATTTAATGTTGTCTCACAGGCCTCTGAGACTGTCCTCAATTCTTTTCATTCTTTTTTTCTTTATTCTGCTCTGCAGTAGTTATTTCCACTATTTTATCTTCCAGCTCACTTATCCGTTCTTCTGCCTCAGTTATTCTGTTATTGAACCATTTTAGAGAATTTTTAATTTCATTTATTGTGTTGTTCATCATTGTTTGTTTGCTCTTTAGTTCTTCTAGGTCCTTGTTAAAACTTTCTTGTATTTTCTCCATTCTATTTCCAAGATTTTGGATCATCTTTACTCTCATTATTCTGAATTCTTTTTCAGGTAGACTGCGTATTTCCTCTTCATTTGTTAGGTCTGGTGGGTTTTTACCTTGCTCCTTCATCTGTTGTGTGTTTCTCTGTCTTCTCATTTTGCTTAACTTACTGTGTTTGGGGTCTTCTTTTTTCATGCTGCAGGTTCATATTTCCCGTTATTTTTTTTGTGTCTGCCCCTAGTGGCTAAGCTTGGTTCAGTGGGTTGTGTAGGCTTTCTGGTGGAGGAGACAAGTGCCTGTGTTCTGGTTGATGAGGCTATGTCTTGTCTTTCTGGTGGGCAGGTTCATGTCTAGTGGTGTGTTTTGGGGTGTCTGTGATTTTATTACGATTTTAGGGAGGTTCTCTGCTAATGGATGAAGTTGTGTTCCTGTCTTGCTAGTTGTTTGGCATAGCATGTTCAGAACTGTAGCTTGCTGGTCATTGAGTCGAGCTGAGTCTTGAGATGGAGATCTCTGGGAGATTTTTCACTTCTTGATATTTCATGGAGCTGGGAGGTCTCTGATGGACCAATGTCATGAACTTGGCTCTCCCACCTCAGAGGCACAGCCCTGATGTCTGGCAGGAGCACCAAGAGCCTGTCATCCACATGGCTCAGAATAAATTGTAGAAAAAAAGAAAGAATGAAAAAGATAAAATAAAATAAAAAAAATAAAATGTTACTAAAATAAAAAATAATTATTAAATAAAATTTTAAAAATAATAAAAAAGAAAGAAAGAAAGAAAGAAAGAAGAGAGCAACCAAACCAAAAACATATCCACCAATTTTAGCAAACACTAAAACTATACTAAAAAAAAAAGAAAAAAAAAAAAACACAAAACCCTGACATATAGAACCCTAGGACAAATGGTAAAAGCAAAGCTACACAGACAAAATCACACACAGAAGCATACACATACACACTCATAAAAAGAGAAAAAGGGAAATATATATATATATATATATCATTGTTCCCAAAGTCCACCTCCTAATTTGGGATGATTCCTTGTCTATTTAGTTATTCCACAGATGCAGGGTACATCGAGTTGATTGTGGAGATTTAATCTGCTGCTCCTGATGTTGTTGGGAGAGATTTCCCTTTCTCTTCCTTTTTCGCACAGCTCCTGGAGTTCAGCTTTGGATTTGTCCCTGCCTCTGCGTGTAGGTCGCCTGAGGGTGTCTGTTCTTTGCTCAGACAGGACTGGGTTAAATTAGCAGGTGATTAGGGTGCTCTGGCTCACTCAGCCAGGGGTGAGGGATGGGTACAGAGTGCAGGGTGAGCCTGTGGTGGCAGAGGCAGGCATGATGCTGTATCAGCCTGAGGCATGCCATGTGTTCTTCTGGGGAAGTTGTTGCTGGATCACAGGGCCCTGGCAGTGTGGGGCTGCACAGGCTCCCAGGAGGGGAGGTGTGGAGTGTGACCTGTGCTTGCACACATGCTTCTTGGTAGCTGCAGCAGCAGACTTAGCATCTCATGCCTGTCTCTGGGGTCCGCACAGATAGTCATGGCTGGCGCCCATCTCTGGAGATCCTTTATTCGGCACTCAATACCCTCTCCTCACGCACTAGGTAACAAAGAGGCAAGAAAAAGTCTCTGAAGCTGGAGCCTCAGCTCCCAGCCCCCACACGTCCCGATGGGTGAGCAGACAAACCTCTCAGGTTGGTGAGTGCTGGTCGGCACCAATCTTCTGTGCGGGAATCTCTCCTCTGTGCCTTCCACACCCCTGTTGCTGTGCTGTCCTCCATGGGTCCGAAGCTTCCCCCCCTCCACCACCCGCAGTCTCCGCCTATGAAGGGGCTTCCTAGTGTGTGGAAACATTTCCTCCTTCACAGCTCTCTCCCACTGGTACAGGTCCCTTCTCTATTCTTTTGTCTCTGTTTTTTTCTTTTTTCTTTTGCCCTACTCAGGTGCGTGGAGAGTTTCTTGCCTTTTGGGAGGTCTGAGGTCTTCTGCCAGCGTTCAGTAGGTGTTCTGTAGGAGTTGTTCCACATGTAGATGTATTTCTGGTGTATTTGTGGGGAGGAAGGTTATCTCCACTTCTTCCTCTTCCAGCATCTTGAAGCTCTCTGACCATTCTTTTGATTTGTTCTTGTCTTAAAAGCCCTCTGACATTCTCTGGATCATATCATGTTTTCTTACTGCTTCAAGCTCTTTACAATAAATTTTCTTTCTCACTCTCTTTCTCTGAAAAAGAGAATGTAATTCTTCTATATTCCCTAATATATCGATAGTGATATAGATATCATTTTCATCCTTTGACTTAAATGCCAACCCTTAGAAAGAACTTTCCTCATCATTCTCTCTGATACATTCCTATTCTTTGGGTTTTATAACACACTATTAATTTTTTTATTCTGTTGTAATCTGCCATAAGACAAAGAGGCCCTAAATTATTCTTTTTCATAATTATTTGTATACTCTAATAGAGAAAATAAGGAATATGTATATCTTCCTAACTTCTTAGGGCACAAAGAAAAATGAGTCTCAGATGGAATTCTGTCACACATTCAACATCTGTTAGAAAAAATAAATAAATAAATGCCAACAAACAAACAAAAAATCCAAAAGAATTTAGTATCCACTTACAGGATTCTGTGTCATTTTTGGTAATTCATCAGTTCATTGCCTAAAATATGTACTAGAATCAAATCAAACAGTATGCTATTAGAGATGATCAATTAACCACACAGTAAAAGGAAGTTATCAGTAATCTTCTAGGTCATTGGCAAATGCAGTACTATTTCTGGTTTAAATATCAAGTGTCATTTCAAAGAACATAGACAAGTGGGCTCATCAGATCTTAATACACTCTTCAGGTAAGGATAGATGTATAGATACTTCTAACTAAATACTTCTTACTTCTAACTAAAACACTTAGTTTGAACACTACTCACTTAGTTAACAAAAATTTATTTTTAACATTGATATTGTTCATTAGTAAGGCACCTTATGTTTATCAGAAATAAATAAAACGGAATGAAAAGATTGTTGTAGCTTCTTCCAGAGTGTTTTTAAGATACTACTTAGTAAGCACAGTAGAATGTAATACTGATTAGGACATTAGACAGTTGAGTGTATTTACACACATGAATGTGTATAATGAGTGTACATATAAACATACTGAAACCATTAATATCAATGTGACATAACATTTTTCCTCTCTCTCACCTTCCCCCCCAACCAAGACCATTAGTGTCAATATGACATAACTCTTCTCTCTTAAGACTGAGAACTGAGGTCATCTGTGTCTTGTTATTTGTTCTAGGAAATTGAAAAAGAAAGATAATAAACCAATTATGTAACATCATATTTTGCTTCCAGAAATTGCTGCAGATTATTTTAACTGGGACAATATTCTACTCAGCTTAGGTGAACATTTCCTATCAAGCAGCAATTTAACAATCAAGAATCGTTCAAGACCCTCTTTTTGCAGATTAACCAATCCTAAACTATAACCTTCCACACTTTGCCCAATCTCAACAAGCTCTAATTTGATGGATCCTCATAAAACATTTGATCTCAGGATGAAACACTATATAATTATCCTCAACCTATTTCCCCCTTCCAAGACACTTCTAAGATTCTGTGAAAGCTGTGCTGTCCCTTACTATAGTGAACTGTGATTAACAGGGCTTTGTTGTATTAACATGTTGTCTAGTGATATTATTTCCTTATACACTGAAGTTTTAAAAAATAAACTACAGTCAACATAACTACTTGTTAACTGTTAGCAGACTTTATAGTAAAAGTTCTATTAGAGCAAGTAATACCTCCATCTAACTCACCGTTATATTTTCTGTTGCCAGCTAATGCCTGTTACAGAATCAGAACTTTATTAATATTTGGGAGTGAATGCAGACATGAACCATTTCTATTTCTTCCAATGTATTGCCCTTCAGATATCCTCTTACAATACAAATTTTATTCTCCTACAGTCTCATTTCAAATTTTACTTGATTCAGAAAGTCTTCCTGGCTTTTCTGTTCTGAACCACCTTTATTGTTTTGTTATATGCTGTGGCATTAATTTAGCACATGGTATTTATATATTTATTGTGTTACTACTATGTGTGCATGGAATTCCTTTAGACAATTATCTGTATTATGAGATTATTAAAACCAGTGTTTTCTTTGACACCTCTTTTCCTTTATAGCCACATTGCTGATTCCACCTTCACCTGGTACTTCAAGATTTTTTACCATCACAGAGATCTAAATGCTATTTTTTAAATTTAATTACTAATATTTCATCTTCCTTTCCTGCTTGTGATTTTCTCCATTGCAACTCTTCATATAAGAACAGTTGAATATATTTATCTCAATTAAATATATCAAATTTATTTAAGATACATCTTAAATATGTCTTAAATAAATATCATCCAGCAGAGTTTCAACTTAATTACAGTATTTAGATAATGATGAAGTGCCTATGTTCCTAAATATCATTATAGGTCTCTTGACTTGACATTTATGTTAGGGGTGGTTATTAGTGTCAGAAAAATTATTCTAAATTCAGAAATTGGTGAAAGAGAATACAGGGTGTCTTGTCAGCACAATGTTGGGACTGATGTGTTATTTTCTATAACTCTACAGAGGCACCGGTTGACTTGTAGATTGGCCATTAAAGATGGAAGTATTTCTCATCCACTGGGATCAATAACAGTAAAGACTGTGGTTTATGGCCCTGTTGGACATTAACTAATTTTGAAAATAATCCAAAAATATTTTCCTAATATTTCTTTGTTAAACTGCATGAACTGTCAAATGTTCTTTGGAGAAGTTTTAACATCTTATTGGTTTTCTCATTAATTAATAAGCTGAGAAAAATCATTGACCATCTTTATTTTATATATTTGCATTAAATCACAATATTACCTTTATGAAGTTTATACTGTAAGATTAGGCACTGTTAATGAAATCATTGTTGATATTAGTGTTTTATCCAAGTTTAAAGTAATTTTACAAGCAAGATTATGTTTTTCTTGTAGTAGAAATACAGTATGAGTAGCAACCTAATTTAACAACCATGCTAAACAGATATTTTTCAGACAAGTTGTAAGAGAAGAAAACCCTGCTATTTCAAATACTGCCAGCAGTATGAGAACATTCTCTAAGAAGATCATGCAATTCATCTTAGGGAGTGAAGGGCTCGTTTGTTTGGACGAACTTTGTTAAAATCTTCTCATAGGGCTTCCCCGGTGGCGCAGTGGTTGAGAGTCCGCCTGCAGATGCAGGGGACATGGGGTCGTGCCCCGGTCCGGGAAGATCCCACATGCCATGGAGTGGCCAGGCTCGTGAGCCATGGCTGCTGAGCCTGCGTGTCCGGAGCCTGTGCTCTGCAGCGGGAGAGGCCACAGCAGTGAGAGACCCGTGTACCGCAAACAAAAATAAAAAGTCTTTTCATAAACAAAGATATGAAAAATATAGTTCTTTTGCTGGGAATATTCCAGATGATTCTGCTCAGGTTTCTAAACTTTAATATGCAGAAGTTCACCTTGGCACTGTTTACAATATGCAGATTCTTGTGTCCTTATTCTAGGAATTTTGATTGAGTAGTTTTGTTTGAAATAAATTTCAATCAGCATTTTAAGAAAATGGTACTTTGGGCTGATTATTCTCCTTTGGTACCTTTCAACTCATGTTTCATCCATTCTCTCTCCTGCTCTGAACGCTGGGAGACTGAGTGCTGTACAGATTACATAACCCTGGTTTCCCTTCTCTCTGGCTACTGATTGGCTTCAGGCAATGAAGGCATCTAGCAGAGGTCAAATGCAGGAAAAGACTGAGTTTAGGTTATGAAGTTCTTTATAACTCTGTTTTCATGTGGTTCTGAAAGTAACCGCAACCCCCTTGAACTATAGCTTCTGACAGGTGACTAAATTCACACTGGGATTCAATGTTGGAAATGGTTTCTGGCTGTTACTACTCCTGGAGTGGTTTGAAACCTCCTATAAATCCAGTTGATTCCATCTACGACCCTATAAATAGCTACTTCAATTAAGGTTTTCAAAAATACAGGTCGAGTGTGCTGTCTTTTGAGGGAACCATGGTTGATATGAAGAACTGAGATGAAGGTTGTCCTTGCATTCTTATTCTTAGGAACAATGCTCTAAAATACCTGTGCATACTTCAGCCAATTTAAAGAAGTTCTTTTCTCCTCACATCCATATGCTAGAATGGCTTACTGAATAATTTTGATAATGGAAGCTCTAGCATAATGAAATTACTTTAGAGATTACTGGTTTTAGAGTTTTTTGGTTTATTATCTTTTATAAGACAATAACCATATATCTTCTATGCTACGCACACACAGACACACACAGACATACACACAACACAATATTTACATGAAATCCTTAAGGCTTTAGGTACATCAGATTAAATAAAATTCTTGCCCAGAATATATACATTCAATCTTGCAGGAAAAAATGCTGGCAGGGTAATGAAACTTTAGATCAATTTGTACATGTATATACATGTATACACTTAATCCCATCAGATTCCTGACACTTTTTGATAAATATATCAAAAGAAACATTTATAATAAGCACTTATAAATGTCTAGATAAATTGAAAACAGAGATCATGGTACTCTTATTTTCAAATCTGAGATTTCTTTTTTAACAAAATTTTGTGTGTCAATGTCTTAAAGTTGCAATTCTTATTAAATTAATATAATATTAAAATTACCTAAGTTCTTCTTTTAGGACAATAAAAAGCTGTTATTGTATAGTTATTTCCCTTTTCTTCTGAACTATCAAATCTATATTCAATCACAAAAATATAATAGAAATCAAGATAACAATATTTTTGTTTCTCACCTTTGCATAAAGTTGTTACACAATTTAAGACTTTCTTTTTTGTTGTTTTTAAACAAGACATAATGGTAGTTTTTTGCTCTCATCTACTCATTTACTTTTTGGGGAGCTGTCTATGGTGTAATCTTGGCTGGTATATCTTCCATGCTCACAAAAAACCCACAGCACCCTCATGCTACATTGCTCCTATTTTCATGACTTTAGAAAAATTCATTAGTAACAATTTAAATTAGTCTCTTATGTTCTATCCCTGTTGGTACAAATATAAAAGTCACTTAGAAAATATTACTAAATTGTGAAGTAAGACTGATATCTTGCATACTGTAAAACACTCTCAACTAGGAAAAGATGATACTGGGGATCCAGGTAGAAAATTAGATTGATATGCTGTCCTCACATAATGGCATTTTCATTTCAGAGAACCTTACAAAGTCCAAAACGAAACCATTTTTTATAGTTGTTCAAAACCCCAAGAGAAATGAGTTCAGGTGTCTCAACTTAGTTTCTCATGTACAAAAGGACACATCAAAAAGCTGTCATAGACTGATAGTAATTTATCACTTTCACTTTTAAGAAGCTATGGGATTACAAACATGAAGCAAATAACAGCAAAAAGAAGTATTTCTAGAAGCATTTTTTCCCTCAGCTAGATGTTTCTATTTTATTGAAGAGTAGTCTTACAAAACAAATAAAAATTACATGTTTTGTCATGATATATTCATTGAAATTTTCTTTAAATACTCAGTTATTAACATTCAAAATAGCAAAATCATGTCACTTGTAACCATTGTTCACAATAAATGTAACAGCTATATGGTGTTACCATACATCTTTAAAATCATTATAAGTCAGACAGGTAAACAAAACCTAAATCTAGGTTTTCTTTTGCATTTTTATTATTTAGATGGAAGATAGTTGGCTCTTTAAATATACAATATTTACAGATTTTGTTCTAAAGATTTTTAATTGTTTGTTTAAATAGTTATAGTTAATATAAATAATTACGTAAAATCCTACAGATTTTGATGCCTTCAAAAGTGCAATAATGTGACATTACAATGTAGATAAATTATTTTAGCTATTTTCTGTGGGTATTCAACTTTTCATTCACCTTCTAGTATCTTGTGACACATTGATATCATGGAAATATGAAATGTCAACAGTGTGACAGTCAAGAGCAGTATATCAGTATTTGAATCATTACTGAGGTGTGGGTCACAAGTACAGGATACTATGTAATTTATTCAAATATTATTTGTGTCCTTTCTCAGATATTAACTAACTGAGAATTATTAAATTAGATAAAAATCAGAAATATTTTTGATAATATATAATCTAAAAGTTAGTATGTTTATTACAGTGCATTTTCATTTTGAATACAAGAAATAGTGGGACATATTCAGCTGTCCTTTATAAAAAAATAGAAGAAAGATGGAAAAGGTCAGGGCTTATTAAGAAGCAACATCTATTCTATGCTATTGAAATGTCACCAAAAAGATAATACATAAATTAACTCTGGTTAGTTGATACTGAAATAGAAAGTTTCAGTAGTGACTCATTATGATTATCAAACTGATGAGAGTAAACTCTTTGGATCAGCAATTGTTTTCTTATTAGGCAAAATGTATTAAAGCCAAGCTGCACAAAGTGATATTTTATCAAGTTTTGAGAAGTCATGTGGCTGAATGGCTGAACGCATGTAAAATAAAATGAAGTGTTAATACATTATCTAATAAGTATACATTGGAATGAATGTACTATTACTCTATCCATTATGGATATTTTATGAATTTTTAATTAATTTTTATCACATTTGCTAAGGAGTTGTGTTGTTTTTATTGTTATTCTTTACAGATAAGTAGCTTTCACACTTTCTGAGAAAAATAATTATTTCCATAAGAGTATGAACAAAAAAATAACCTTATGAGGAAAGAGAGTGATCTAATATTTTATTTAAAAATTAGATTATTCTTTTTTCCTTTTTAATCAACATTCATAAATATACAGGAAAATTCAAATCAAAGACAGTAAGATAACTTTAAATGATTTTAACATTTTCCAAGTGAGGTTAATAAAACCCATTTTCATTAAGATGGTACGGAACTAATACAATTAAATTTCCCTTAAGAAATTCGTGATTGTGAAAAGAATCTCTTCATGAATACCAGAGAACTACATGTTGTTATTGCCCCCTAGAAACGTTAACTTTTAAAATTCATTATAGCCAATATTTTATAACTTTATTTTTACATTGTATAATAACTTTTTATATACAGTATAAACTATAAAAATATTGAATCAATATTTTGTACACCTGAAACTCATATAATAGTGTAAGTCAACAATACTTCAATTTTTTAAAAAGGCAACTATAAAATATACAATAAAATTCAGTAGAATCCTTTCCATTTTTAAAACTAACACCAAAAATATACACATTATTAAATGTAATATTTTATTTGAATTATTTCTCAAAGTGTCTAAGATGCTTCATTAAGCAAATTGTTGTCTCAACAAGACAATGTTTTTTTCCACCTGACAATAAGCTCAATTATCAGAACAGTTTTCTTATCTAACTTTGTCTTAAGACCTGCATCTTTCCACGTGAACCAATTGTAATCTATTCTGTTACAGACTTCCCCAACAAATCCCCTGTCTTGAATGATGTGTTGAATCCATCAAACTAATACCCCCAAAACTCATTAATATCTTATCCTAACTTTCCCATTTTGAATTATTATTAAGACTCGGCCAAGGTGTTGTTCTTCTTTGAAGCCTTAAATCTCTACATTCAGAACCGCTTGATCAGTAGGCTTTTTTATTTTTTCTTTTGCTAATTCAAATAATATTGAGTAGTCAACAGTGGACGACCTTGGAGATCTTGCCAAAATGGCCATTAAGGCTTAAGACTTACAGAAAGCTGCATTACTTGAAGACCCATGAGTCTTCTGCTTGGAATGACTTTCGGACCATGAGGGTGAAGTAGGTTCCGCTTTGTGTCTGAGCACCTATTTCTTTCAACAAGCTCCCAAATTCTAAGATAATTTTGTCTCCTGGAAATAAAAGAAACATTTTAAAAGCAATCTGCTAATCTCATCAATTAAAAAAAGCCTTTTCTTTGGTCTTAGGTCGGTAAAAATCTATCCTTTTTCCAACAGCATCATCATTTATTTCTTGAATTGTTCTTTCCACTTCTTGTTGCCAGTTTTTCAGAGGAAGTTCATAGACAAGAGGATAAGAATAGATGCAATAAATCTGTCTCACTCCCAAGGGCCAACAAGTCCCAAAGGTCTTGTCAGATTGGCATCTTATAGGACAAGTTTTGCCTTTAGTCAACTATCTTTCTAAATGTCAAAATTTCACCAAAATTACAGTGGCCACTTGGGGAAACTTTGAATTACACATTTACTCTGTAAAAATATCTTGAAACAGGAAATAAATTTTTAAAAGTACAAAAGTTAATACCTTTATTCTTTTAGCTCTTGTATGGTTAATGTTAACTTGACTTGACCATGGTGCCCAGATATATGGTCAAACATTGTTCTGAATGTTTCTGTTAGGGGGTATTTTGTTTAGATTAATATTTAAATTAGTATACTTCAAGTAGAATAGATTGTTCTTCATGATGTGAGTGGGCCTCATTTGATCAGCTGAAGTCCTAAATAGAACAAAAAGATTGACTTCGCTTGAGAAAGAGTTATTTTTTCAGCAGAGAGCTTTTGTTCAACTGTAACACTGGCTCTTCCCTGGGTCTCCAGCCTGAAACCAGGCTGTAGATTTTGGACTTATTGGCCTTCAGAATCACATGAGCCAATTACTTACAATATATACACATCCTATTGGTTCTTGGTCTCTGCAGAACCCTGATCAATGCAGATCCTCACTGTCTGCAATTGTTCTATGCTAGATAAGAAGTGGAAAGACAAAAAAAGATAATGTGGGTAAACAATGCAGGTATTCTGAGAGGGAACCAAGCAATTAATTGAGTTTTCTCTTAAACTCTCCAGAAGAACTTTCTTTAAATATTAACAAGCAAACTTATAAACTTTTGATTAATATCACATACTGCAATATTAACCTTAAATTCTGCCACTATCACACAAACTCACTCTGGGAAGAATGACCACTCAAGTGATACAAATTTATATAGCAAATTTCAGGCATTACCCATTTATCAGCCAATAAATCTCATCAGTGTGCCTCCAGCCAAAGAATATTATTATCTCTCTTGTGAAACTACACATGCTAACTTAATAAAAATGGTTTTATTTTGTAAATAGAATTACTTCTTGTGTTCTCCTGAAGACCTCTTTCTTGAGATAACCAAAGATTCTCTTATTTGTAATCAAGTCATAGGTAGTTCAAATCTTGATCTACTATTTTGCTTGTGTCTAAATTAAGCCCAAATTGAAGATTTCCAAGAGCTCATGGGCTTTTTATGGTCCAACCATTCGGCTGATATTAACAGACTTACTGATTTTGAATATATTGAAGTTTAGATTGTCTTGTACATACATTTACCCAAATTGCAGATTTTCCATTAAAACAAGAAGGCAAAGAAGGACTTGAAACCAATCATTGGAAGCTTGATAGAAAAAAGACATCATACTTGTACCAATCACTGTAATACTATTCAGTGTGTTTTCACTGTAAGTCACAAAACACAACAGGAAGATATATTGATTTGTTCAACACTCCAGGGCCATAAAGGAAAACAGTAATCCCCTGCTTTCTGTGATACTGAATCCAAGTAGTATTTTATCTTCAGTGCCACCTAAGCCTACACATTTTACAATTGTATGTATGTACTCTGCTTTATATCTTAGTGCTCCCCTCATTAAACCAGCAGAATGATGCCTCAGAGGTTTATTAAGACACTCTTCATTTTTCACAGGACCTTAATCATGTTAAATTTTCCCATGATTTTCTTATTTGACATAGGATCTACTTTCATTATGTTCTATTGATAATGTGGTGCCTAAGATTGATTCAATATATTTAATCAGCTCAAAAAGAACATAGCGCTTTTAAGAAAAACTTATACTTTGTCAAAACAAAGGCTATGACTTATTCCAGGACATAATATATTCCAAGAATGCAGATATCTTAATATGAGATACTTCACATCATTAAAATTTCTCTCATTCTGGTCAAGAAATAGTTAAACGTTTCCTTGATCGCACTGATGCAATATAAGCAATTGGTCCATTACTTTTCTGAAATCATTATATATGTGTATAATTTAACCAAGTTTTCAATAATTGAACCCCGTGAACAGAAGCAAACATTTTATGATTTAGTTCCCATCCATTCATAAATAAGTGATCTGGACAAGCTCATGTTGTTCTGACTCAGCATCATAGGAATGATCAGATACTAATAGTTTATTACAGCATTCCTTTTTTACTCTGTGCCAAAAGCCTACATACTCTATTTTACAGCAATAATAGCTTTAGCTCAAATAATGGAAGATTCTATGAAATGGGGTTTAGATTTTGTTTTAAAATTGATGGCTCCCCATACTGAGCAGTCTTTGTTCTTGTCTAAAAGCTCAATATTTATTAACAAGTAGGTATATTGCCTATACAATTCTTACTCTCTCACACATTTCCAAGCATCAATGTAATTCTTTAAATCATGAGACCTTATTTCCATAATCAGAATAAGAGGACACAAATAACTGACGGGACTCTGCCAAGAATTATCATCCATGCTTTAAACATAGTTATTTTTAAAATTCCTATAGAAAATACAGATATAATATTGCTTGGTAATGAGTCTAGTCTTAGGATCAGAACAGGAAATTTTCAAGATTTATAAAAACAGAAGTCAACTTATTCACAGTATACGACCATTTACTAGAAACTAAATTATCCCAGATGGCAGAATACACTGCACACTCTGGATCATGACCAACAGCTGGAGATCAGAGAGCTAACATTTATTGTAGTAGCAGACATGTTTTGCATGTAATATGTGATTTTTTAGTGCTTTGGAAACAACAAGCATTCTTGATATCACCAGGAATTTTAATTCAAAATATCCAGTAGATTAAATAACTCTTTATGCCTAATACTTTTGAAGTAGATAGTCATTATAAAATTAGAATTTGCACACAAAATGATAACTTGAAGGCAAAGGGAAAGATTTTAGGTAATCATTATGAAAGACTGGAGCTTTAATTAAGATCTTGGCCCTCTTAAAACTCCAAAAAGCCAATTCTTTAAAGAAGTTCAAAGAAACTGTTATGAAATGCCAGTGACCGGTAACCACAATTAGAAAGAAAGAAAGAGAGAAAGAAAGAAAGAAAGAAAGAAAGAAAGAAAGAAAGAAAGAAAGAAAGAAAGAAAGAAAGAAAGAAAGAAAGAAAGAAAATAAGGAAGGAAGGAAGAAAGAAAGAAAGAAAGAAGAAAGAAAGAAAGGAAGAAAAAGAAGAAAGAAAGAAAGAAAGAAAGAAAGAGAAAGAAAGAAAGAAAGAAAAAGAAAGAGAAAGAGAAAGGAAGGAAGAAAGGAAAAAAGAAAGAGAAAGAAAGGGAGAGAGAAAGAGAGAGGGGGAAAAGGAGGAAAGGAGAAAGGAAGAAAGGAAGGAAGAAAAGAAAAGAAATATTGGGAGAAACCTGGCTTTATATTACATGAAAATACTTTATATTCCCTCAAAAAAAATTGCAATGATTTTTCACTGACTTTTCTACCACAGCAAGGACAATTATGGTATTATATTGAACCAATATCAAAGTGGGGGCTTTATCTGAGGAATCTCTGCTTTGTGTCTCCTCTGTCATCACCATTATCCCAGTACAGCTGTAAAGATGGGATATAGACAAGAGGCCTAGGCTTAGAGTACCTGTGAACACATTCAACTGAGTTTCAAAACATATTCCCTGCAATGAATTTTAAATACATTTTGGCCACTGTTTGCTTACTTACACAATAGATTGAAGATTTTACTTGATGCAAGGCTACTGATTTAATGTTAGCAAAAATATTGTTTCATTCCAAATCTGGGGCTTTCCAGTCTCTCTCTCCAGTGAAAGGAATGCCAATTTAGAGTGACTGATATTACAGAGAATTGCAAAGCCTTGCTACGTACTCAGAAATCTCACTGTTCAAATTATACTCAATCTTCAGGAAAGTTGGAAAGAACAAATGTAATTCTGAAACTAAAATTTGAAAAGCACTTAAGTGAATCTTGATCTTCCATAGCCTAAGATGTGTTATTGGTTTTAATATAAAAAAAAATTAACTCCTTCTGTGATTCATCTTCTCTCTTTATGATTTAACGATAGGTCAACCCATCCATCTGGAAAGATCACTCTGATTATAAACCTGTTCCACTACAAACAGGCATGCCCAAATCCTTTAAGGGACTTGTGCAAAATAGCCATTCTTATCAGGACGTAGCTGAACCTTCTTCAACATTGTTTTAACAACCCTCACATGATAAGAATCCTGGAGACCTGATATTCTGGAAGAGAAATTAGAGGAAAAAAACAAAAACAAAAAAACAAACAACAACAACAACAACAAAAATGCCTGCAAACTCCTATGGAAAAAATATTGCCAACATGTGAACAAAACTCAGAGGTTGGTCTTTGAAATCAATACTATTCATTTAAGGGACACAATCATCCTCATATTAGTGGAAGGACTGACACTTTAAACTGAGAATTCTTGAAATTTTCAGAAGCTGACACGTTCAAGGTTCACGTGTAAACCTGAAGTTTCTTACCAAGAACCAGAGAACAAGATCCAGATGACTGAAACAGCAGAGTATCAGGCTTTAAAATACACTAATATTCTTTATTTTCATAAATATTTTATTTTCTCTTAGCTGGTTTAATATTCTAATTTCAACAGACACTAATTAGCTCTTAACTATGATACCTAGGATGCCCTTTTTCTAAATATTGCTTGTTGCATTCCTAGTTACTTTCTGGTATAAGTCTAATTCTAACTAGAGTTTGTTTATAATTTGGCTAAAATCTAAAACCTAATCAGCTTTATTGTCTGCATATACATATTCCTCAGGGTGTCGTCCAGCTCTGTGGTAATGAAACAAGTAGTCAAGTTTAATGTTCTAAAATAGTAAACACAATTTCAGAAGCAAACATCACCAAAAGACAGCTAAACACATAAATCTCTCTCTAATATCGCATATAGGAAAAAAAATATGGGGACCTTTTGTAGGAGCTTATTTCTGTAACCAAACTTTCATAAATATTGAATTTGGGAAGAAATTACAAAAGATATTGTATATCTATTGAAGCTTTTTCACTTTTATAGACTTTAAAAGGAAGTCTCACTATTTATGTGGATTTTCTGACTCAGATTTTTAAAATGATCTCTTGCTGTCTGGTACCTGATTCCTCTTACTGAATGACATTGAAAATGTACAATACTAGTTATCTACCTTTAATGGAATTTTTGCTAAAAACTAAATAGTTATGTGGCCCTCAATAACAGGTATTAATTTTTTAGTACCAAAGACTACAGGTTACTACAAGCAGATGGGACAGGGACTACCTTGGTAGACTGTTGCCAGCATTCTTGATAGTCTCATATTCAAATGGACCCAGGGTACATTTATACATATTGATTTCTCTTATCAAAAAACAACATAAAGTATAGAGATTATTTAATAACCTAATTCAAGATGGAAAATATCTAGCCCATGGTCCATGACCACAAAACTTAACCAACAGAAAGGAATTCTGGACTGTCTTCACTTCTCTTCATTTCATGCTTTACAAAGGGCCTAGAAAATGAGGAAAAATTCTTCCTTCTGTGATTCAGATCATGATCAAAGCCTGGCAAGATCACTGAGGCCAGAGAACTTCTTGCCCTAGAAATTTATTAAATTGGACAAACAAGCCCAGCAGAACACCCCTAGATATAATGTTAACTTCTTAAGAAGGAATATGCGTCATCTTAGGGGAAGAATGCAGTACTCGTATCCTGAGACCTTCCTGACATGAAAAAGATCCAGGAAAACAAATAGATAATTAAATTAGGGCATTTGGCTAATACTCTATATCTGTTTCTGCATTCTCTTCAACATGGGGTAGATCTTTTCTCTTGTTATAATATGGGCCCTCTTGGTTCTCAGTTTACAAGTGAATGAAAACTGATTGAATTCAGCTCAGAGTTGATAATGACACAAGGCAGGGATTGAGAATCGAGCTCACCAGCATCATCACAACTGTTGGGTCTCAGATTTGAGAACATCTGTGTCAAAGTAAATGCCTGCTCAAAAAAAGTTCTCACCCAGGAGATAAGGCTATAAATCATTAATAACTTTACTATTTCTTTTAGGAAATGATTGGAAACTTTTTTTTTTTTTTATCAAGCAGTTTGCCCATCTGGAAAATCAGGTATCTACTTATGATAGTCGGCACTTTTGTATAAACAGCTCACCTAAAATTCACAAAAACAGTTAATTAATACTTGCCAGGGCTCTTACCTCACAAACCTAAAATACCATGTCATATACTTTGTCATAACAGAGAATTTCCTGCCCTAAAACCTCTTTTAACCTCTTGGGTTCAGATCCTAAATCCCTATAAATAATATTTACTATGTGTTCTCTTTTGCCACACTCCTAAATATATATTATGTGTATTTATGGAATATTATTCAGCCTTAAACAAGAACAAAATACTGCCATTTGCAACATGGATGAACATGGAGGGCATCATGCTAAGTGAAATAATCCAGACACAGAAAAACAACTACTGTGTGGTATCACCTATATGTGAAACCTAAAAAGATATGAAAAAGTTAAACTCATAGAAACAGAGGGTTGAATGGTGGCTGCCAGGGACGAAGGGGTAGGGGAAATAGGGAGAGGTTGGTAAAAGGGTACAAACCTTCAGTTATAAGATGAATAAGGTCTGAGGATCTAATGTGAAACACAGTGGCTGTAGTTGATTATATTGTATTATATAATTGAAATTTGCTAGGAGAGAGAAATTAAGCATTCTCACACACACACACACACAAAGTAAATATGTGATGGATGTGTTAATTAAATTTAAGGTGGGATTCCTTTCACAATGTTTATGTATATCAAAACATCATGGTGTACATTTTAAATATGTTACAATTTTATTTGTAATTATACCTCAATAAAGGTAAAAAACAGAAAAGTTTCATGAGAAGTTAGCTTGGAATTAGAGCTGATATAAAGACGTTATATTTCCCTATTGAACAGAGTAGGTGGATAGTGAGGCCATCCATTAATAAAAGTAAAATAATACGGAAGAACATGCAGATTTGGAGGGAAGTTTCTTTCACTTTTGGTACAGTACTCTCTGCTTTGAAATATTTACATTGCATGCAGTTGGCTACATGGCCTAGGATGTCCAGTGGATTGGGTGGGAGATAGCAAGTTGAGAATGATCAGTAAAAATATTGTTGTAATTGTGGAAAATGAGAAAAGAAGAAGGAAAATAATGTAAGCTTCTGGGGACAACAGATTGATGATTGGTACTAGAGGAGAAACAAACAAACAAACAAACAAACAAAAAAACATGCCACAGAGGAAAAGCTAGAACAATGAAGCTGTAGCAGACTTTGAGTGCCAATCAGGCTTTAGTACCACAGAAACACTTAGAACTTACTTGAGAAAAAAATGATGCCACTGTCATTTGAGCATATAATTGAGTTTGGGGAAAACTAAGCATGCACTATGGATAGGAGAAAGGGTGATAGAAACAGAGGCAGGGATTTGGGATGGGAAGCATGCTGTCTTAGTACAGGGAAGCAAAAATGAAGGTCTGCTCTAGAGAAGTAATGTATAGAAATCAAAGCAGAGGTTTGAGCCAGGTTGTTCAATATAGTAATAGAGTTAAAATCTGATGTTCAATTTACTATATGACCTTATTCTGTTTCAAATTTTTTTCCAATTGTTTCTCCACTATATTTACTTGATTTACATTTTTCTTCACATATTAAGCTTTCTTTTAGAGTTAAAATAGTTTACAGCCTACAATCTGTTATACTGTAAAAAACGAATCCTCATATAAACATCACAGTGTATAAAACATTAATATTTAACTAATAAAATTTTACATTTAATAGTGAAATATACAATAAGAGAATGAATCTAAATATATTTCTATATTTTTCTCTCTGTCGTTTGGTATTCCTGTTCTCTTCTGAGTCACCCCCGTGGTGGAGAGGGAGCTGGTGGAATAGTGGGAAGCTATAGGAATGTCAGACCAGATATTCAAACCCAAAAAAGAGTAAATATTCAGTTTCCGACTTCCTAAATAATAGACAAGCATGTTGCAAGTCAGGAAAAAAAAAGGATTTTAAAATTTCTCTCTCTCTCGGCCACTGGCATACTAGAGTTTACTATATGCCCAGGAAAGGAATAAAGAAGACATAATCATAAAGGAATAAAAAGAACAAATCTCGGGACTTCCCTGGTGGTGCAGTGGTTGAGAGTCCGCCTGCCGATGCAGGGGACACGGGTTCGTGCCCCAGTCTGGGAAGATCCCACATGCCATGGAGTGGCTGGGCCCGTGAGCCATGGCCGCTGAGCCTGTGCATCCAGAGCCTGCGCTCCACAATGGGAAAGGCCAAAACAGTGAGAGGCCCGTGCACCGCAAAAAAAAAAAAAAAAAATAGTGGACTTGAGAAGAGGGAGAAAGAGCTAATGGTAACATGGGCCCTAAACTTTTAGGAGAAATTCCAAAAACGTTCATTCTCTATACTGTGCAGAAAAATTGTTCAGTGGCTTTGGCAGGAGAAAGCAATTTATGTGACCTTTGTTCTTTTTGGCCAGCATGAGGTGTGCAGGAAATGTAGTTTCCCAATGACCCTAAGGAAACATAGAGGTAGAGCGAGGTTTGTGCTGCAGATGTGGGAATGTCAAGAACAGAGGCAGGTGCTAAATTTGGATGAAAGTGTATTTTTTCCCTGAGCTAGATGTGTCATTTTGAAGTAGAAAGAGGATCCAGAAGACATGGATTTGTATACCTCATTTGTCTTGTTCCACACCAAGGCATATTATATACACACCCACAAAGCAGTCAGTCAGTCACCATCTTGGTTAGGAGCAGCACCAGGTGAGACTAGAATGCTGAAAATATCTGAAATTTGCATAATTTATTCAAACACAGAGTAAATTACCTAAAGATACTAAAGAAAGTATTAGCTGAAATAAAGTTACTGGTTAGGTCTAAGTATTATTTTGTCTTTTTATTTTTCAACTACCCTATGTGGTGAAATTCATAAGGAAGAACAGGTTAACAAATAGGAAGTTATTTTTAAGGAAATATTTCTTTGTAATCTGAGTGGATTGTGAATCTTGCTACATATTTTTCTTCCTCTGCTCTCATGTAATTCATGCACTTAGTAAAAGGTAGTAGAGATCCCAGTACTTTCACTTTTAGAATGAATCATATCAAGTTGGCAAATTGGAATCAATAGCTAAGCAAAAAGTTGTTTTTCCTTTACTCAGTTTCAAGGAGAATTCAGTGTTACAATTGTGATTAAATTTATGTTTCTGGCATAATGACATCTTTCTGAAAAGTAGATACAGTGATGATTTTGTCCACATAGAATTAATTATCTATTCCAGGAATCTGTCCTTTAAAGTTAGCAATCTGGGAATGGGGCAATGAGGGGAAAAAGTTAACAGGATAGAATAACTGTGAATTTGAATTGCTGTTTTCATTCTACATCAAAAAGAATAATTTATCTACAGCAGTTTTAGCTAAGCCAGGTTCTTATCAATTTCCATTATTGGTAAGGAAGAAACTGTGTTTTATTTAATGTCATGAAATATTTGAATATGAAGTCAAACTACTTTCTCTGCAAATCTTCTTCAACATCACCAATCCACTGGATTTTATCATTGTCGTCAGCATGGAGCCTGAGGGAACAAGATGATAGGAATTTATATTTTAGCATCTATAAATTTATATTCATTTAAAAATAATAATATAATTTTGCTTCTTCTAGAAGACAAGATTTTCAAAAGAAAGGAAGAGAAAAAGAAAGAAAGAAAGGAAAAATAAAAAAGGAAGGAAGGACGGTCTTAAGCATTTTAGAGGCATCTATTTGTATGAAAGCAATGAACTGAGAATACAGACAGTGTTTACCATTATTTAGGTAATTCATAAGCATGCATTTTAAAATTATCTTTGTATAGTTGTTCTATTAAGTTTTTCTAAAGGGCAATACTTTGTTAAACTGTCTTTATGTATTTAATGCTATTTTGTGGCTAAATAACACCAAATTACCCCACAAATTGTCCCAAGTTAAAGTTTTGTACAGGTATATAGAGGAGAAAATACAGATTGCTCATTTTTAAATATCACTTGTGATGACTAAAAAGAAGGCTTTCATAACTGCTTTAATCTTTGTATTGTAGCACAGCTTCCTGAGAGAAAGCCATGTTCCTCTATATGAGACAAAAGTTGAATGTTGCCAAGATATCTTGCCCTGAAGCCATCTCCCTTTATTTTTACTCTTATCTTAAAATGCCAATTGCCAGAAACCCCGGAGATAGACCCAAGTGTACTTACAGATGCTTTATTTGCCAAGGAAATTGTTGTGTTTGAAGGGAAAGATGGAAGAGAAATAGTTGAATGAAACATTTGGTAATGCTAATGAAGCAAATCTGGAAACAATGATATGATTGACATAAGTATCACCAGTTCCCCATTGCATTTGCTGACTTTTTTTAAAGAGTCATCTAGTAGAAAACACAATATGGACAGTCAGAAAGCCTGGGTCTTCAAGTCACAACACTGGATTTGTTTCTTGTGGTAAATAACTGGTTTAACACTAGATAATTAGGAAAATCTTCAGCTCTGAGATGGTATGATTCAATGTATTTTTCTTTTGTCATTTAATTATGCAACTCTTGCCCCACTTTCAAAAATTGTTCAAGTGATAGTGAGAGAATCTTTTAAATGAAACTTGAGATATCAACATGAGATTTCAAAACTGGGAAATATGATGCCGATGCTTTTATTATATTATTCCTTAAAGGGTCTTCCTTGTGTCAACAAAAATTGCTGTTAGAGGTGCTCTTTTAATGCCTATTTGATTTATTTTTTTGTGGAAATAAATGAGACATTGACTGTGTGTCTTACCTTTTCCTAGAAAGTATTTAAGGTAGCTTAATAAGTTATAAAGCATCTCAAAGAGAGATGCCATCTGTGAATAAAGTAGTTCAGATGTAATGCAACTCAAATACTTTAACTGTTTCTTTTTTATACAATATAAAGGTAATGTTATTGTCAGTCTTTTGGGGATAAAATATTGATTCAAACAGTGTACACTTTTTTCTGTAGGGACTAGACTTAGAGATTTACAAACAATCAAGAGATTATTAGATCCATTTTATTCCAGATAAGCACAAATGAGGTCAGCCACTTGTAAGAATGCAATGTCAAATTTCCCAAATCCTCTGGCTTTAACTTTAAATTTTTAAAAACATATTTATTTGGAAATAGCAATTTGTAATGTGTCAAATTGAATAAAATGTCATAAGTTATGACATACTATTTGTAGTGATAAAATAATGAAATTCATGCCCAACAGGGACATATAATATCAATCTGCTTGTTTTAGAGTGGCACATTCTCCCTATATATATACATATACATTGAAAATATTAATAATGATTATTTATTTCATAATAATTATGACATATATAGATAAACATATACAAATATATATATTTATGTACCTGTATAACATATTCTTTCATATTATTCAAATTGTAACCTTTCAGGAGCTTAGAAATTTCAGCTGAAAGCTAGTCAGGGCTCATTCAGTCCAGAAGTCTTGAAACCTTCTGAAATTACTTTTAAAATATCAGGCTAAAAGCAAAAGAGAGATTAAGGGGACAGAAGTGGTAAAAGGAGAAAAGATTGAATAATCCTTTTGAATGATGTTTTCCCTTTGCTAATTACAAATTCTTAGGTATGAAATCAGAACCTATGGTTTGTAATAATGAAAGTAAGAACTGATTTTAATTGAGTGCCTACTGCTTACTAATTTAGCTGTATAGAAAGCGAAATGACTCACAACACTTTGAGTATAGACCAAAATAAGCAAAATGGCAAATAGAGATCTAAAAATCAGTTTTATTACTGATAAGAATAGAGAGCTCAGCTTAGCTATGAAGATACACCAATACTTGTTCTCCAATCTTGGTTTTTAGGTGGTACACCTAATGGAATGTTTGGGAATGCAGCACAGAAAACCGCCCAGTGTGGTGCCTCCCACACATTTCTCACACAGAAAGAGAAGAAGGATTGGTCTCCAGATCTTCCTGTAGAATGTATAATGTCTGGCCACATACCCTCAAAAATAGAACAAGATCTGGGAATACCACCCAACTCTTTGAAGAGGAAGACACAATACCAAGAAACAAATTAATTGAAGCATCTGTGTTTTGTTATTTTTTTTTTCCCCAAATAAGTAAGGCATTCTTCATTCTATGTGAAAAAGAATTTAGAGAATTTGAAATACTATTTGGAGAATTTTTGAAGAAAAAAAATAGCAAAGCACAGATGGCTCTACAAAAGAAGTTCCAATTTAATAAGACTGAACAGAAATGAAGTGAGAGGTAAGAGGTAGCTAATCTTACTAAATCTTTTTAATAATGAAATATTAATCTGGAGGTTTCTACTGAAGTGTTAAATTATGAAATATTAGATGTCAAAATAAGTTCTAATATTAGATGTCAAAATAATTTCTAATATAGACAACCCTCTAAATAAGTCAAAGCAAGTATCTAAAGCCTTGTTCAAAATTCACAAGCATCAGTGATAAATAGTAGAGAAAGAAAATATGACAAGATGATTTTGGGAGAAGATTTACCTAGTGTCCATGCTCCTCCCAATGGGTCTTGAGTGGGCTCACTCAGCGAGCTCATTATGTGTCCCTACCTGTTTGCAGAGCATAAGAGACTAAAGCTTGACTTCAACTTCTTATGTCTAGAGCAGGGTCAGCAAACATTTTTTGTAAACAGCTAGATAGTAAATATTTTAGATTATGCAGGTCATATGATCTCAGTCACAACTATTGAATTCTGCCTTTTTTGTACACAAGCAGCCGTAGACCACATATAAATAAAAGGGCACATGTACCAATAAAATTTTATTTACACACACAGGTAATAAAATGGATTTGTCCAATGAGCACTGCTTTCCTGATCCCTGATCTAGAGGATAAAAAAACAGCTGCCCATATGTTTTACAAGTGTAGCTAAGGAAAGTGTCACTGTATGGGGGAATAGCCTTTTCTCCTACAGTTTATCAGATCAAAAGTTTTGTGTGGCCCAAGAAAAGGGAGAGATAGACTACATGGTGGTAAAGCAAGCTTGAGTCATTTTACATCATGCCAAAGAAACCACTAAGGAAATATTGATATGGAGTCCCCAAAGACAGACAGTTCAAACACTTGCCATCTTTGAGATAGTACTACCAGAGTAAAATCTCTCCTTACCCTTTACCTCTGCTCTGACTCTCGCAGATTCAGAACTATGGTTAGTCACATGGAGGTGGAGGAAAAGTGCTATTCTGAGAAAGAGAGAAATGTCACCTAGAATGTTTGGAAAATTCTGTTACACTGTGTTAGAGCTATACTTAGTTCCAATTACTTGGGAAATGCTTCCAAATGTACAATGAAAATTTCAAAAACTCATTATTGATATTTTCAATTCTATGGACTTTATCAATAAATTAAATCCTCAGGCATTTACTCATTTTCTTTTCCCTCTATACTTTGTCCATGCCAACAACTTTGATTATAAGAATTTTTTGACCAGTGTAGATTAAGAGCAGTCAATTTAAAGAGGAAGGGAGTGGGAAGTGGAACTGCAATATATGAATCATAAATATTGATATTTTTTCATTGAGGAAGAAGGAACCCCTCAAACAAGCCAGAATACAACCTATTATGATACATTTCAATACTGACACATGTTACAACTGTCAATTATTTTTTTTAAATACCTATATGGTATTTTAAATAAAGCACACAAGAAAACATATTTTTCAAATGTTCTATTGGGAAAGACTATATTTAATTGAAATATAGTCAAGAGCTCTATTTCTGAAATGTCCCTCATAGTGTGTTCTTTTATTTAGGATAATAGCCTTAACTTGTTTGTTTCTTTTTTAACTGAAAAGTACAAAAGTACATTAGAGGTTAACTGATTATTTGCAAAGAAATCAGATTTTATGTGAGCTAGGATTACTTACTTAGAAGTTCTTATCCCTTTACATTTTGGGGCTACATCAAGGTACCTGGGAGTTATGTAGATGATATTGTCATCATTTTGTTGTCAATGGGCGACACAGGAGGCAGACATAACCCAAGATGGTTGCCTCAAATGCCTGCCTCAAAAATGTACAATAATTTTATCAGGTATGAAATGACCTTTCAACACAATGTTACATAATCTTCTCTCAAATTAGTTCTTAATCAAATACTAATTTTTCTATTAAAACAGGGCAAGCAGGTGTGGAAAAACTGCCTAAAAAAAACAAAATCAACCTTAATCTCCTTGATTCCCTGTTTTTCGCCTTGGTAAGTCACCTGCCATCTTGTACTCTGAAGTCTTGTCAAAGATGCCGTCTTCCTTATCTATCAACAAGCTCTGAAAACTCTGGACTTTATTAGGAATCTAGTTTGTACTCCATAGCTAAAGCCACATAAATACCAACATTTGGTTAAAACTACATAAAGAAATTTAGGAATCATTCACAGACAAAAAGAACTGAAGTTATTTCCTACTAATTTAATTTAATAAAAAAATAATAATTTATATAATATTGTCATTCAGAATGAACAGCTGGAACTTTGAACAGACCTCTAACGCTTAAATAACATTGCCACATTATGTCTCTTATTTCAACTCTCCCTGGTCTAAAAAAGTGACTTCCCAAACCCACAAAGCCAGTGACACTAGAAGTGAAGGTAGATCAAAGCCTCCCCACCACATTCTACCAGTTTCCATTTCACTGCGCCATAGCTGCCCCTGCACTCACAGTTAAGGTTTGGTGCCCAATTTTGCAAAGAAAACTTTTATGTAGATCTTAATATATAAAACTTATTTAAAATAATTTTAAAGAATTGATTTCCTACATTCAAATTATAGCATTTTTAAAAATAAAACCAACGAATGAGAAAAGCTAAAACTTCTTATATAATTTATGCATAAAAATTACTTTGTATTTGGTAGCCATTGTATAACTGATCATTACTTGCTGAATAGAGTAAGCACCAAGCTTATATCTCAGCCATATTTACTACTTAATTGGGTGCATTAGGCAAACAATTTAATAAAAGACTTGCTGGTTAATTTTAAAGGTGTTGAAATGCTCACACAGGAATTAAAAACATTAAAAGATTAGGGCAGAGCTCCAACTTCACCAATCAGTACACATTATAAAAGCTTCAGATACATTTACAGAGACAGTAGGGGTAATTTTACTGAGGAATGCACAAAAGCAAATTAACCTTGCAGTTTAAGTTAACACATCAGTAGTCTCCAATGTGTTAAAATTTGACAGCACGTTTGAGTGTTTTCTTTAATTACCACACTACCAAACGTAATATTACAAACCAATGTTTTGGAACCTTGAATCACCTCAGCAAGACTCAAGGCCTCCAAGGAACAGGTTTGGAAACCACAGCTCCAGAGTGCTGCATCTTATAGTCCTTGGTTAAAGGAAGCACTTCCCAGTTGCCCCTGAGTTACTTTGGTCTGGCAGGAGAGAATACAAGCCAGCTTGGGACAGGCACATGTAATAGAAGAGCCAAACGTGAACAACTAAGTTTATCATATGTGAATATTCATAAGGCATTTCTCTGACATTTTCCAAGATATCCAGTCTTTATATGATATAATTTTGAACTGAGTGTTGGGGAGACACATTAAAGGTATTACTAGATGCCTAAGCAACTTTTAATAGCACTGCCACACCAGGTCAAGGAGCATTTTTAGACATGTGCCACTTGAAAAATCCTTCCTTCATCTGAACATATGAACTTAACAGACCTTTTCTCTGAAAGGACAGCTTAGTAAGTCTGAAGCTGTTCTATTCCCACACAATAATTTTTATAATTGTAACAAGGAAATAATAAAACTGTGAGCTTCTTCATACTTTTTGTGTTGCTATATATCTTTACAGTTTTGCACTTGTTTCTACTTTTGTAGTATTTCTGTTAGCAGGTGGAGAAAGTCATCTCTTCAATATTTCAAAAGAGGGGAAAAAAAGTATAATTCAGCATCTTCACTGTCAATCATGTAAGGTACAAAATAAGGCAGGTCACTTTGGGCAAAATGTGGCAGTGACAATGTCATTTTTACTAAGCTTGACTGTAGCTGAAATTGCACTTCCTCTTTTAGAATAGGAAAGAATATCCAACTTTGCTTCAACCAGTTAAATAAAAGAAATCTTACAAGCAGAAGGTAATGGCTAATTATTCATTATTATTTTAAGTAGACTGCAAAGCTATTTTTTTCTAAGAAAAATATTCTGTCTGACAGTCTCCTAGAATCCAGAATCTTCCTCCATTGTGCTGTAAAAGAACCAGTGAATTAATTTGGAGTCAGGCAACATGAGACTTTCTTCTGAACTTTGGCTAAAAATTTCTCTAAAGTACTCTGGTGTAGTGAGATCAGGACACTATCCTGATATATACAAATCCCCATATCTAGCCATTGGTATTACAATGATTATATTATTGAATTGAAACATTTATGGAGCATATCCCTCAGATTCATATTGACTGAGATTTGTGACAAAATTAAAATTCTATATTCACATGTAAATTCCAACAAGGCTCCAGGAAGAATTCATACTGTAGCAATGTTGTTGATGTGATCAAAAGCCAGTTTGCCTCTCTGTCAAGTTTTGTATACCAGGGTGTTCAAGTGTGTGCCTAGATATAAGAGGCATGAGAGAGAGAATCTGCTTTAGCATGGGTATGGGCTGAGGGTGTTCCTGGCAAACACCATGCAACCTGAGGCAGTAACTTGAGGCAGCACATGGTGCCATGCTGTGGCAGAGGTAGTGTAAACCGACTTGTTTTTTAAGTCTTCTCTTTCCTTTCCCATCACACCACTATGCCTGGAAATCAATAATCATCTCTATCCCTTATTTTTTTCTTTTTTGAAAGGAGAAATAAATATTCAAAACTGGATCTGGGTCCATTTGGATATGAGACTATCAATCATGTCTCTCTTCAGGAACAATTTCATATTTAGGTTAAGGCGCTAATTTGGTGGTTAAAGCTGTTACTACTACAAATTCCTTTAGAGGTCTTGTTCAGGAAGTAGTTCATAGACATGGCAGGCCTGTTCTCTAGTAGCTTATCAGGAAACACAGCTCACGGTCAATGTAGTACAAGAGAGTCTTTATAACATAATAGATATCTCACCCCAAGAAGCAGGCATACTGGGCTCACAGTGTGTTCTAAACATTAATGAATAGGCTACAATTCCATCTTGGATCATTTATCTGTTCAATACTAATGGCATTTGTAGGATTTACTCTTTAATCACAATTTCCATGCTAGGCCAGAATAAAAGAGAGGGAAAGAAAGAAGGAAAGAAAGAAAGAAAGAAAGAAAGGAAGGAAGGAAGGAAGGAAGGAAGGAAGAAAGGGAGAGAGAGATTGGGAGGGAGGGAGGGAGGAAAAAAGAAAGGAAGAAAGAAAGGGAGACTGAGAGAGAAAGAAAAGAAAGAAAGAGAGAAGGAAAGAAAAAGGAGGGATGGAAGGAAGGAAAGAAGAAAGGAAGGAAAGAAGGAAAGGAAGAGAGGAAGGAAAGGAAAAAGTAGTAGCCTGGCCTTCAAGTATATTTGACTCTGATGAAGAAATATGATGATTACAAGTTAATCTTCAACTTTAATTTGAAGCAACAGGGAAGAAAGTAAAGGTAGAGGTCTGTTGGAATGATACAAAGAAACAGAAATCATTAGAAAAATAAACCTAATTGGGCAAAAAATATAATATAATATAATAATCTCTTCAATTTCTGAGATATTTTATGACAAGTAAGGCAACATATCACTCAAATATTACTAATATTTGTAAAAAGTGTTTTGGGTTCAAATTAAATCAATATTTGAAACACATGTGTCATAAATAGGATAGTGACCCTCAGGCATATCAAAATTGTTTAGCCAGTTATATTTTTGCCACATGACATAAGTCAACTGTCAAAAGAAGACTAAAGAAGAAATAGAAAACATCACTGATTTCAAGAGTTTGCAATCTAATTATAAATATTCCAAATTTCACAGTATGACCTGACAGTGTCTTCTAAGGTACCTGAAGAAAGAAATTCAGAGACTTGAGTGCTAATCTTAGCTTCTCTGAAGGTTAGATCACATGCTTGTGATTCAATATTTGCATCTTAAAAATGGCAATAATCATATCCACCTGCTCTATATCCATTTGAAGAAATGCTTGGGAAACTATAAAACAAAATAAAACTTGATGAAAGTCCAGTATTTCAATAGACTGTTTTTAGTGATGACAGTGATGGAATGATTGTCAAGGATATTACATAAAATATAAAAGAAATTGCATGAAAATAAAATGCAATATCACTGATCAGTTTCACCAAAAGTAATTATAATCGAAACTAATTGCTTTAATGGACTTGATTAGACAGAGTTTTGGAAAGAATAGTGTCTTTACAAAGCATTTAACCCATGTTAAATGAAGATCGTTGATGGATAACTTTGATTTTTTTTTAACATGAATGATTAATTTGATATCTATTTGACAAGTTTTTATTGCCACATTAAATGGAAAAAATGCTTTTTGCATTATCATTTGTATGAACAGTTATTATCATTAGAAAATAGAACATTTTATGAAAGTTTCAACACACAAGGATGCAGTTCTACCAAGTTATTTTTATTTTTAATTATTAGTTTTTAGAATGTCTCTCTAGCTAATGTTTTATACTTAAACAAAAAATTATACAATGGTTTAAAAATTCAGTTACAAAGAAATAGAAAATGGTGAACTGATCTGATAAATTCCTGAAGTTATTAGTTTTGTTATATTCAGCTTCAATTATTCTATTTGATCATTTCTTACATTGCCTTTGAGAACACACAGGAGATAAATGTGATTGAATTGCATAGAGGCACTGCCTGACCATCTCAGACTTAATGCTGAAATGCTTCTTCTGGCTATTTTGATGGATTCTGGTAATCAGAAATGTGAGAATTCTTGGGTATCCAGTCTTCTAGTTTTCTTACATTAGTCCTTATTATTTCTTTTCACTTTGAAACTTCATTTAGTTGTGAACTGATATATAACTGACATATAACATTATATTAAATTCCAGGTCTATAAAATAATGATTCAATATTTGTATATTTTGTGAAATGGTCATTACAACAAATATAGTTAATATCTATCACCTCACATATTTACAAATATTTTTTTAATTGTGATGAGAATTTTTAATATTTACTCTCTTAGCAACTTTCAAATATATAATAGTATTATTAACTGCTGTATATTAAATTAACTGCTGTATATTAAATAATTATTAATTGTAGCATAATGGTAATAATAGTAATAATGAGTCAGGTCCAGGCAGGAAACAGTAGCCAAGCCAACCATTCAAACTAAGAGTTATGAAGCTAAACAAGTGTTGGTAAGGGATTATGAAACTGCAACTACACTGAGAGATAGAGTATTGTCTCAGTTTGGAGGCATATTAAAATATGATGGCTAGATTTTGACTCAGAAATCCTTTTTAAATGTTTTTATTGAGGTATAGGTGATTTACAATATATTAATGCAGGTGTACAACATAGTGATTCAAAATGTTTATAGATTATACTCCACTTAAAGTTAAAATACATTGGGTATATTCTCTGTGCTCACAATGTATCCTTGTAGCATATTTATTTTATATATAATAGTTTGTACCTCTTAATACCCTACCTCTATTTTGCCCCTCAGCCCTTCTTTCTGCCCACTGGTAAGCACTAATTGGTTCTAGATATTAGTGACTCTGTCTTGTTATAGTCATGTGTTTGTTTTATTTTTTATATTCCAGATATAAGTGATAACATATAGTATTTGTCTTTCTTTGTATGACTTATTTCACTTAGCATAATACCCACCAGGTCTATCCATGCTGTTGCAAATGGTAAAATTTCTTTTTCAAAGCTAAGTAGTACTCCATTGTGTGTGTGTGTGTGTGTGTGTGTGTGTGTGTATACCACATCTTCCTTATCCATTCATCTGTTGGTGGATACTTAGGTTGCTTCATTATCTTGGCTATTGTAAAAAAATGCTGCTATGAACATTGGGGTACATTTATTTTTCAAATTAGTGTTTTCATTTTCTTTATATGTATACCCAGGAGTGGAATTGTTGTATCATATATTACTTCTATTTTTAATTTTTTGAGGAACTTCCATATTGTTTTCATAATGGCTACACTAATTCACATTCCCACCAACTGTGTACAAGGGTTCACTTTTCCTCACATCCTCATCAATATTTGTTATCTGTGTTCTTTTTGACGATAGCTATTCTTACAGGTGTGAGGTGATATTTCATTGTGGTTTTGATTTACATTTTTCTGATGATTAGTGATGTTAAGCATTTTTCATATGTCTGTTGACCATCTGTATGTCTTCTTTGGAAAAAAATCTGTTCAGGTCTTCTGTACATATTTTAAAATCAGATTTTTTTTTGATATTGAGTTGCATGAGTTGTTTATATACTTTGGTTATTAATCCCTTATTGGTCATGTCATTTGCAAATATTTTCTCCCATTCAGTAGGTTGTCTTTTTGTTTTGTCAATGGTTTCTTTTCCTGTGCAAAAGCTTTTAAGTTTAATTAGGTCCCATGTGTTTATTTTGCTTTTGTTTTCCTTGCCTTAGGTGATGTTTCCAAAAATATTGCTACAATTTACATCAAAGAGTGTTCTGTTCATGTTTTCCTCTAGGAGTTTTATGATTTCTTGTCCTGACTTTAGCATTTTAATTTATTTTGAGTTTATTTTTGCATAATGTGTGAGAAAATGTAATTTCATTGTTTAATGTGTAGCTGGCCAGTTTTTCCAGCACTACTTATTAAAGAAACTGTCTTTTCCCCATTGTATATTCTTTCTTCCTTCATGAAAGATTAATTGACCATAAGTGTGTGTGTTCATTTATGGACTCTCTACTGTGTTCTATTGATCTATGTGTTGATGTTTGTGCCAGAACCATACTGTTTTGATTACTGTAACTTTGTAGAATGGTCTGTAGTCAGGGAGCAAACCTCCAGCATTGTTCTTCTCAAGATTTCTTTGGCTCTCCAGGGTGTTTTCTGTTTCCCTACAAATTTTATAATTTTTTTTCTGGTTCTGTGAAAAATGTCATTGATATTTTGATAGGGATTGCACTGAATTTGTAGATTGCCTTGGGTAGTATGGCCATTTTAACAAAACTAATTCTTCCAGTCCATGAATGTGATATATATTTCCATCTGTTTGTGTCAGCTTTAATATCTTTCATCAGTGTCTTATAGCTTTATAAGTACAGGTCTTTTACCTCCATAGTTATATTTATTATTAGGTATTTTATTATTTTTGATGCAATGGTAAGTAGAATTATTTGCTTAATTTCTCTTTTGGATAGTTTGTTTTTAGTGCATAGAAATGCAGCACATTTCTACATATTAATTTTGTATCCTGCAAGTTTACTGAATCCATTGATGAGCTATAATAGTTTTGTAGTGACATCTTCAGGATTTTCTACATGTAGTATTATTTCATCTGCAGACAGTGACATTTTTACTTCTTTCTATCAAATTTGGACACATTTTATTTCTTTTTCTTGTCTGATTGCTGTGGCTAGGACTTCCAATACTATGTTGAATAAAACTGGCAAGAGTGGGCACCCTTGCCTTGTTCCTGATCTTAGAGGAAATGCTTTCAGATTTTCATCAATGAGTATGATGTTAGTTGTGGGCTCATCATACATGTCCTTTTATGTTGAGGTATGTTCCCTCTATATTCACTTTGTGGAGACTGTTTATCATAAATCGATGCTCAATTTTGTCAAATGCTTTTTCTGCATTCATTGAGATGATCATGTGATTTTTATTCTTCAATTTGTTAATGTAGTGTAACACAATGATTGATTTGAGGATATTGAACCACCTTTTCATCCCTGGATATATCCTACTTGATCATGGTAATGATCTTTTTAATGCACTGTTGAATTTACTTTGCTAATATTTTGTTCAGGAATTTTGTATCTATGTGGGTCAGTGATACTGGCCTGTAATTTTCTTTTTTGTGTGTGATATCTTTGTGTGGTTTTGGTATCAGGGTGATGCTGGCTTTGTACAATGAGTTTGGAATTGTTACTTCCTCTGAAATTATTTGGATTAGTTTGAGAAGGATAGATGTTAACTCTTCTCTCTATATTTGATAGAATTCATCTATGAAACTATAGGGTCTGGAATTTTTTTTTTGTTGGTGGGAGTTTTTTATTATTACTGATTCAATTTCACTCTAGATAATAGTGTATATTTTCTATTTCTTCCTGGTTAAGTCTTGGGAGATTATACATTTCTAGGAATATGTTCACTTCTTCTAGGTTGTCCATTTTACTGGCATATAGTTGTTCATAATAATCTCTGATGATTCTTTGTATTTCTGTGGTGTCAGTTGTTATTTCTTTTTCATTTCTGATTTTATTGATTTCAGCCCTCTCTCTTTTTTATTGATCAGTCTGGTTAAAGGTTTATCAATTTTGTGTATCATTTCAAAGAACCAGCTTTCAGTTTCACTGATATTTTATATATAGATAGATAGATAGATAGATATATTAGTTTCTATTTCATTTATTTCTCCTATGATCTTTGTGATTTTTTCCTTCTACTAAATTTGGGTTTTGCTTGTTCTGTTTATAGCCCCATTAAGTGTAAACTTAGGTTGTTTGAGATTTTTCTTGTTCCCTGATTTAGGCTTGTATCACTATAAACAGAGGGAAATACTTTGGCTTCTCCTCTATCCCTACCCTCAAATGATTCTCCAGTGATACTTAATGACTCAAATTACCTGAAAACCGGAGAGGAAATGAATTTGGGAAATGTAGTTTCCTACAGCATTGAAGAAGTGAGGTAAAAGCATTTGAGATTAAAAAAAGGAAGTTGGGGCTTCCCTGGTGGCGCAGTGGTTGGGGGTCCACCTGCCGATGCAGGGGACGCGGGTTCGTGCCCCGGTCCGGGAGGGTCCCACATGCCATGGAGCGGCTGGGCCTGTGAGCCATGGCCACTGAGCCTGTGCATCCGGAGCCTGTGCTCTGAAATGGGAGAGGCCACAACAGTGAGAAGCCCACGTACCGCAAAAATAATAAATAAATAAAAATAAATAAATAAATAAATAAAGGAAGTTGACCACTGGCCTGTATTTTCTAGATGATCATTTAGAAAATAAAATTAGATTCCAATTTATTCTAATATTAATAATCAACTGTTTTGACTTCTGTTAAATGGTGACTAAAGTAAAATTTCAATTTTGTATTTCTCTCTATATGAATACATATCTATAACATTAAATGTAATGTTTAAATATAATCATTTCATATATTTCCCTTTTCCTTTACACTTATTCCTTCTGTTTTTACATGCATTCAATTAACATAGATTTAAAGAATAAAAAATATTATCACCTTCTGTAACAAGAAAATCAGAGATAGTGTAGATTCCAGGACTTATTCATTATTTCATTGATATTTTTCCCTATCTTCCTCCTCTGCTCTCTTTATTTTACCCATGATGTTATTTTCTCCCCTAATGGTTACAACATGGCTATATGCAATCCACATCAATAAGCAACTGAATCCTGAAGAAAGATGAAGGTTTCATCCTGTGAAACTCTTGCTAATAGAAAAAATAATAATTTTAAGACATGATATATTAAATTTCCTTTTGACCTATTATTTGTGATTGGGTCATGTGCCTCTCTCTACTTTAACTATGAGGTGGTGAGCAGAACTGCTGCAGACAGTTTCAGCAGTTTCAGCCTCTAAACTTGGAGTTGAAATGTTGGGAAGACTATAAATATCTAGGCCACTTTATCTTCCTCAGCTTCTGCCACTTCATTCAGAACTGTCCAATACCTATCCTCAAATAATGCATGTTAACAACCTAGAATACCTCCTTGCCTTGGATGTATTTCTCTATAATCATATACTCTTATACTGATACATCTGCACTTACACTTGTATACATAAGTTTATATTCTCATTCAACATAGCTTAGTAGAAATTCTCCCAATTTGACTGGTAGAACTCTAATTCAGTCCTTTTAATTAGTTTATGTGATATTATTAAATAATGAATATTATTCAATGTAATATTTGATCTTATATGATTTGACATAATGTTACTCAGTCATTACCTTTTCTGGACATCTGTTTTATTTTTAAAGATTTTTTTCCCAGTGTAAATAATGCTTTGATAAATATGTATGTGTACATGCCCATATATAGAAGCTGTTTTATTTCTAGGCACAGATTCATCAAAAGTGGTTACTTGATCAAAGTGTATATGATTTTTATTGTTTATAGGTATTGTAAAAATGCTTTATTTATTTTATGTTTTTCTTATTCATATCACTGATATAAATTCCTTGTAGATTAAAACCTATGTTTTTCTTACTTTTCTGTCATATTTGTTTAATTGGCATTACTCTAAATACTAGCAAGACTGAACATCGTTCCTTATGCTTATTGACAGTTCCTGTGAATTTCCTATTCATATTATTTGCACAGCTTTATATTGAGCTGTTTGTGTTTTCATCATGCATTTAAGTAGATCTTGTATATTTTATTTGTTTTTATTTTTTATTTTAAAGTGAGCATTTACTTAAAAGCTATTTATTTATTTATTTATTTATTTCCTTCTGGTTTATTGAGATATAATTGACATACAACACTGTATAAGTTTAATGTGTACAGCATAATGTTTTGATTTATATACATCATGAAATAATTACCACAATAAGTTTAGTGAACATCCATCATCTCATAAGATACAAAATAGAAGAAAAAGAAAAAAATTCATTGTGTTGAGAACTCTTAGGATTTACTTTCTCAACAACTTTCATCTATAAATTACAGCAGTGTTAATAATATTTATTATGTTGTACATTACATCTCTAGTACTTAAAACTGGCAGTTTGTACCTTTTGACTATTTTCATCCAATTTCCCCTTCACCCATCCTCACCTCTGGTAACCACAAATCAGATCTCTTTTTCTATGAATTCATTTATATGTTTCTTTGAAGTATAATTGACCTACAAAACTATGTTAGTTACTGGTGTACAACATAATGATTTGATATTTCTATACATTACAAAATAATCACCATGATAAGTCTAGTTATATGTCATCATATAAAGATATTACATTATTACTAACTATATCCCCACACTGCACATTTCATACCTGTGACTCATTTATTTGTAACTGGGAGTTTGTAGCTCTTGATCTCCCTCACCTATTTCTCTCATCCTCACACCCTACTCCCTTCTGGAAACCAACTGTTTGTTCTCTGTATCTATGACTCGTGTTTCTCTTTTGCATATTTATTCTTTTTTTTTAATTGCACATATAAGTGAAATTATACCATATTTTTCTTTCTCTGACACAATTCATTTAGCATAATACCCTCCATCCATGTTTTCACAAATAGCAAAATTTTATATTTTTTATGGCTGAGCAATATTCTGTGTGTGTGTGTGTGTGTGTGTGTGTGTGTGTGTGTGTGTGTGTGTTTGCAATATCTATCACATTTTCTTTATCCATTTGTCTATAGATGGACACTTTCATATTCTGGCTGCTTTCATATTCTGGCTATTTTAAATAATACTACAATGAACATAGTACTGCATATATTGATATCTTTTAAAATTAATGTATTTTGTGTTCTTTGTATACCCAGAAGTGGAATATCTGGATATAATGCTAGCTCTATTTTTAATTATTTGAGTAATCTCCTTACTGTTTTCCATAGTGGCCACACTAATTTACATTTCCAACAACAGTGCACAAGGGTTCCCTTTTCTCCACAGCCTTGTTGTTTTGATAATAGCCATTCTGACAGGTGTGAGGTGATATCTCATTGTGATTTTTATTTCCATTTCCCTAATGATTAGTGATATTGAGCATCTTTTCCTGTGTCTGTTAGCCATCTGTATATCTTCTTTGGAAGAATATCTATTCAGGTCTTCTCTCCTATTTTTAATTGGGTTTTTAAAAAAAATTTTGTGTTGAATGAGTTCTTTGAGACTTTCTTTTTTCTTTCATTTTTGTTTTTGTATGAGTTCTTTGTATATTTTTGATATTAATCCCTTATCAGCTATATTGTTTGTAAACAACTCCCATTCAATAGGTGGCCTTTTCATTTTGTTGATACTTTCCTTCACTGTGAAAATATTTTGTAGTCTCACTTATTTATTTTTGCTTTGCTTTCCCCTGCCTGGGGAGATATATCCAAAAATTTCAAAGAACGATGTCAAAGGCCATACTACCAATGTTTTCTTTAAGTAGTTTTATGGTTTCAGATCTTACATTTAAGTCTTTAACCCATTTTGTTTTTTTGTTTTTTTGTTTTTTTTTGGATGTAGTGTGAATAATTAGTCCAGCTTAATTCTTTTGTGTGTAGCTGTGTAGTTTTCCCAATATAATTTATTGAAGAGGCTGTCTTTTCCCCATTGTATATTCTTGACTCTTTGTTGTGGATTAGTTAACCATATAAGTGTTGGTTCATTTCTGGGCTGTCTGTTCCACTGATCTATGTGTATCTTTTATGTGAGTACCATCTTTTTCAATTACTGTAGCTTTGTGTTATAGTTAGATAACAAGACACATTATGATAATACCACCAGCTTTGTTCTTTCTCAAGACCGTTTTGGCTATTCAGGGTCTTTTAGATGTTTACACACATATTATCAACATTATGAGTATATTTCCTAAGATCTATTGTATCTCTGATGACATTCTCTAAGGTATTTCTTACCATACAAACATTTAAATGTATATTGTAATGTGTCTATTTTTTCTCTGTTAGTATCTGGGATTCTAGTCTTGGTTGAGAAGGTTTTCTCTGCCTCTCTATTATAAAAGCAACCTCTTGATTTTCTAGTAAGATGTTTTTAACATATTATTTTTATCAATCTGTACTGTATTTCATATGACATGTGATATGGCTGTATTTTTATCTTCTCCCAGACAACTAGATGTGTTAAAAACATTATTAAATGATTTATCTTTTTCCTATGTAAATGGACTTTCATATTTTCTATTCATTAAATAAACATCTGTATTTTAGAATTCCTTCCTCAATTATCTATCTGGTTTCACTAATCTGGCTATTTCCAAAGTTATAATTGTAATTTTTAGCTACTATATACAAATTTTAAACCTGAAAATAAAAGTTATAAAGTAAAAAATGTAAAATCATATATTCTCTCTGTAAGGTTACATATCTGATCATGTATTTTAACATGTATTCTTTGAAAATGGCAGATAGCCTGATTTTATTCAGTTTTACATTACTGTAATCAATCAACATCTGTAAATTGTAAAATCTAATCTATGTACACTTACTGCAAATAATATTATACTTTTTACATGTATTTATGCTTATAAAAACATTTATGCTTATATAAACTTATTTTATACTATTTTCTTTTTTTAGTTAAAAAGAGATGCTGATTAGATCCAATTGTCATACTTTTCATTTTTACACATGTGATTTAGTAGATTTAGTATAGTTTCCTTATTACTTTAAAATTTACTTTTTCTTTACTGTATCAATTATTTATATAATCTGCTGTTACTACAAAATAAGATTAATACTTTCTGCAATCAAGGTATCATTTTCACCATTACAATGTTCTTGATTCCTCAAATGTGGAATGTTATCTCTTCTCTACTTTCTTTCTTAAATCTCTACTACCTTCTCAACTGAAACTTTTGAAAAGTCTTTCTTTCCTCACCTTTCATACCCATCAAACCATAAGTTACTCTGCAACAGATTAAAAAGTATAATGCTAAAGTATTGCCCAATGTTATTTATTCTTTCACATTTTTTCTTATTTTAACATCTTTGATCTTGGAATGAATTTATTTTTTCCAGTTTTATTGAGATATAATTGATATATAATATTGCATTAGTTTAAGGTGTACAACATAATAATTTGATATATATTTCAAAATAATTACCACAATAAATTAACATCCATCACCACGTATAGTTACACTTTTTCTCATGACGAGAAGTTTTAAGAATTCATCTTATAACTCCTGCTCTTGTAGCAACTTTCAGGTATGTAATACAGTACTGTTAACTATAGCACCCTTGAGCACTGCTGGTGGGAATGCAAATTTGTGCAGCCACTATGGAAAACAGTATGGCAGTTTCTCCAAAGATTAAAAAGAGAACTACCATATGATCCCTCAATTCCACTTCTAGGAGTATATCAAAACAAAACAGTCATTATCAAAAATTGGCATGAATCTTACAATTGATAGGATGTCACTGTTTAAATGGAAGGAACTATCCTTTCTTAGGGTTACACAAAATAATATGTGTCTTAGAGTAAGGACTTCTTATCCTTGATAGAAAGTAAGTTACAGTATTAGAATTTCCCTTATAGTATTTGCCTTCCATGTCAAGATCTCTCTTTTGACAGCTATGTTATATATATATATATATATATATATATATATATATATATATATATATATATATATATATATATTTAGTTACTCTATTCTTGTCAGTCAAATGTGTGTGTGTAAGAAATAAGATAATAAGAGAGTCAGAGAGACTGAGTAGGGAAAGAGGGAGAAAGAGAGAGAGAAGAGCTATGGTTTGCTCACCACTAGGTCTGTTTCTCTTCATAGTCTAGAAGCTAGGCATGTGTTCTGTTTCATTTGTTGGTTTTGAGAGTGACTTGAGTACAGATATCCTTCATTATGTGAATTCTCTCTAGCTGAACTCAGCAACTGAATAGATTAGGATACATTTTTTGTGTGTGAAGGTCCTTGCATTAGTTTCTGTGGCTGCTGTAACAAATCACCACAAATTTAGTGGCTTAAAACAGTACAAATTTATTATCTCACAGCTCTGGGGGTTGAATTGGTCTCACTGGGCCAAAGTCAAGGTGTGGGCAGGGTTGCATTCTTTTCTGAGGCTCTGGGAGAGAATCATTTTCCAGATTCTAGAGGTTCCCTACATTCCTTGACTTGTGGCCCCTTCCATCTTCAAAGCCAGCAATTGCATCACTCCAGTCTCTGCTTTCTGTGCCATATCTCTTTACCCAACTCCCCTCCCTCCTTCTTTCCCTTATAGGGACTCTTGATTACATTGGCCCCATTCAGATAATCCTAGATTTTCTACCCATCTCAAGATCTTCAAAATCCCTTTCTGTAAGTTTGGAAGACATATTCACAGGTTCCAAGGATTAGGAAGACATGGACATCTTTGTAGTGGAAGGATGGTTGTTATCCTGGCTACCACAGAAGCCAAAAAAGGTAACTCTGTCTACTTAATATAAGGAACTTAGGAAACTATTTTATTTAACAATAGTTTTAAATAAGTCAGCATCACTTGCAATCCAAACTCAGGAATAAAAAGATTCAGATAATTAAGTGCAGTTATATTTTCCTCTAATGGGATACTAATGTGTCATGTTCTCTGAGTTATTTATATCCTCAAATAACTTTCTCTTGCTATGGCAACTGAATGATATTTTGGATGAGGACAGAATTTTCCCTGTTGTCTGAATACCCAATCTATTCTCTATTTTCTCTTTTTGTTCATGTTAATCTGATGACATCTGTTCTTTTCTTTACAGGTAATTTTTTGTTTGTTTAGATTATTATAATCCTTGCTCTTTCAATATAGAATTCAGAAGTTTTCCTTAATGTGTGCCTCTGATCCTTTATTTCTTTAAATTCTCTGAGTCCCTATAACTTGCAGATTCTTCAATCTGGATAAATTTATTATTTAATATGTTTAATATCTGTTAAACATATATAACAGATATTAAACATATTATATGTTATATATCTACCTTATATTTTTTTTAGAATTTCCATCTCTTTATATTTTTGTCAATTTTTAAAGATATTTGTTGTACTAGGTAGCCTAAGTTACTTATATAAGATTCAACAGTGTCTACCTCTCCCATTATTCATGCACTTAATTATTTAATTGGTAAATTACATTCTTTAGTTTAGAAATATAATTTTGTGCAAAATTTAAATATTTCAGAGTGATATTATCATCATAATAACCATCATTAATTTATTTCAAGGTGTGTGTGTGTGTGTGTGTGTGTGTGTGTGTGTGTGTGTGTTCTGGTCTCCCTGGCCCCAAGAAGTGAAGAAATTGAAAAAAGTTGAATTGTCCTAATTCCTAAACTGGACGAATATCCAAACATCAGGGATCAAGGGATCAAGAAGGCTTCTTAAGGTTCAGGGGGGCCTGGCAGTTAACCTTCTTTGGCCCAGGAATAGAAACAATTTGCTTTTCACCACCTGTTTTACCATCACCATCCATCAGACCTGATTGAGCCCCACTAAGTCAACTAAGGAAAATTGCAAATGACCTAAGCAACTCCCACCTCTAATAGTTAGAGCAAATAAATACAAATGCAGTAAAATAAACTATGACTATCACAAAAAAGAAAATGAAATAAATAACAACAACTAATAATAGTGAGAATGATCAAGGAAGGTATAGGATCCCTGATGGTCAAGCCCTTCTCAGAATCTGTTGCCTTCCTGTTATAACTCTTGGCTCAGTACACTGAGTAGAACACATATACACCAATTACATTGGCATAAAATTCCTCAGAACCCAAGGTCTTCCATGTTGCCTGAGAGCCCCTGGAGTATTTTGAGTAGGAAGGAAAAATGGATTGAATGTGGAAGAGGAAGAAGAGGAAAACACAGTTAGCTTACCATGTTCTCATGTTCCCAGAATTGCTCTGTCTAATTTTGATCTTTTGAAACCAAATTCGTTAAGCATTTAAAATTTGTCAGGCCTAGACAAGGTCCTTGATAAAATTAGTTCCCCAGTGGAAAACTTGACAGATCTGAAGCCAGCCTTCTGAATTTACTTCCTGCCTCTCCAAATACTAATTGTATGAAACTGGAAAAGTTCCATTTATTGACTTCAACATTTGCATACTAGGGAAAATAATAGTACTTACTTATAGGGCTATTATGAAAATTAAGTACACAGGTACACACAGATTGACTTCTGGCAAATATTAAGCATTATAAAAGGGCTACTGTTATTAAATTATTTTATTCTCAAAAGAAATATATGTATATGGTTATTAACATTAACATCATTTTGGCATTGCTGTTGGTATTGGTTTTTTTTTTTTTTTTTTCCAGTAAGAACACTGATGCTCAGGGAGATGAAGTACTTCACCCAAGTTCAAATAGTCATACATGTAAAGCCTAGGTTTGAAGCCAGGATATCAGAATTTAAAGTCTGTCTTTGCAAATTGAATCTGTAAAATGATCCTTTGCTTATTTGCGATTCAGTAGTAGAACCCATTTACATATCTGGTCAAACTACCTTTTGGTAAATGAATTAACACTTTTAAGCAGGAAGAAATCTGATGGAAACAAGTATATTTAACATACTTGTTGTTACTTTAGGAATGTGCTACATATTTAAGAAACAAATAGAACAAAATAACCTCAGAGAGACTTTCTTTAAAAAAAAAAAATAAATAAAGTTTTAGTTCCTCCTCTATCATCACAGGGAAGACTTTCTCCAAATATTTGTTTCATCTGTACTGACTAAGCTCAACTGATGTTGTGACTCACTCTCCATAGTATTTTGTAGCATTTCCCAGGAAATCAATTGACACTTTTTTTTGACTTTGCCCCTGACCCTGCTGTCTAATCAATAAAACTTGTCTTTTTCAAATAATTTGAACAACTAAGGCCACTGTACCAGCCTTCCTTGAAATTGACTTATTTAATTTGAAAAAAATATAAAATAGGTTGTTTTCCGTATCTTCTTTGATTTCACAGCTTGAATTGTTCTAGATGCTATGCCTTTATTAATCCCTAACCCATGTATTTTTCTTGAAGAGAATTACAGATTATAACATGACTACTGTTTATATATTTAGTCTTTTCAGACAAATTCTCAATCTATAAAAAACATCAGATACCAGTGCTACTTACTGTTATGTAAGTAGACATGCATATAAGTTATTTCAAACTTATGTTAAAGAAGATGCATATGAAAATACTTAAATCCCTTAAGAAAACAATTTGTCTATACTATTTTTATAAACATGTACCGACTAAAATGAAACATGGTGGACGTGGGGGTGAAAAAATAGTGGAAGAAGGAATTAAAGCATTTTTGTAGTGCAAAATAAGTGTATAAAGAAACTTGCTGTATAGATACATGGTAAATCTAATTTTCCCGTCCATGTATTTGTTAAATCATGTGATGAATTTGATGTCTAAAATATTTAAGATTACTAAAGATTACTTTAGTAATCTTAAGTAAGATTACTTAAGATTATTAAAAATTACAAATAATAAAAAATCATATAAATTTTCCATAGTAAAAGAAAATAATTTTATATAAAATAAAAATGGGCAAAAGCTGGTTACAAATTGGAATGAACTTTAACATAATCTTGATCAATTAAGAGTTTATGATTATTGCTTTTTTTTTTTTTTTTGCGGTACACGGACTTCTCACTGATGTGGCCTCTCCCGTTGCGGAGCACAGGCTCCAGACACACAGGCTCAACGGCCATGGCTCATGGGCACAGCCTCTCAGTGGCATGTGGGATCTTCCTGGACCAGGGCACGAACCTGTGTCCCCTTCATTGACAGGCGGACTCTCAACCACTGCGCCACCAGGGAAGCCCTATTGCTATTTTTAAATCGATAGTTTATTTTTCAACTAAAGAAAAGTCTCTGCTTTCTGTTTGTTTGTTTTTCTTCTACCATTTAGGTTTAACTAAAACATTTTCCTAAATGTACTCATTAGATATACATTCAGTGGTTAAAGCAATGAATTTATAAATTTAGAGTGAAAGATAGTGAATAGAAATTCTGGGGGACTGGCAAATACAATACCTACAAAAATGAGTGTGTTGTTGAAATCTGAAGTATTGTATGCTAGTAATAGAAGAAATAGTTAGTAAAAACCTGATATTATAAAATTCCCCCAAATGATATCAATCTTTTCTAAGAACCTTTCCTTTTTAGAGTTTACCATGTATTGTACCTGTATTAAAGGCTATGCTTATATCATTCTATAATGCAGTGTCTTGTCAGATGAATATAAAATACCTTAAGAAACAGATAATTATCCTAGAAATCTTATTGTTTTTATTTGTTTATAATTTTTAATTGAAAAAACATGTTATAACCTAAGCATACATTAAAATTGCACTTTTTATTCCATTCAGTTCAGTTTTCTGGAATCCTTTTCTAAGACCAGGCATATAAAAGACATTTGGTATTTTTTGAATATTAAGATTGATGTATCAACAAGATAAAATTCATATTTTGCTATTTGGAGAAACAAAATTGCCTGCATTAAATGTCTAAAACTGTTCTAACCTCAATCACAAGATTATCATTCAGAGAGAGAATCCACAAATACATATTAAACCCTATGCTTTAAAGACAAAGTAAATTATGTACTGTGACAATGAGTATTTCCATAATGCCAATTAGCTTATATATAACTGGTGAATTAATGTAATGAAGATGTCAGTTTGGTTCACATACTGTTTTTCCTCACCCATTAATATTTTGCACCACCAAATAGTGCCAGCTGAATCCTAATATACTTGCAATGAAGAATTCAAGAAGGCACTCTTTGAAGAAGGTCATATCACACACAAAGGTCATTCATGCTATGCTCTCCCTGGAAGCTTTGTTTGGCCTACTTGGACCTTAAAATGTTTATTCTGGAGATCTTCCTTCCCTTTGTGTATTTCTCCTTGGTATCCATAACTCAGCAGCTGATGTTCTTCATCATAGCTGCTTATCTTTTTAAATGTGTAAATCTTATGTTTACTAAATATTTCTATATCTACTAGAAACTTAATGGATTCTAACTGTGTTAGTGTTTCTTTTTGGATAATTATTGTTTTTGTTAGCTTTATGGTTATATAATCATATAGTTTTTGAGTGAAATGTTCCAAACCCATTTTTGTCATTAGCCCTGATATTTTTGGACTGTAAATTTGCAGAATGCAATTTTTTTTTTAGTAATTTTGTTATACATCAAGTTGCAGCAGTAATGCTTGTGTTAGACATTATAAGATATATGAGGAGTAATTGTGACTCCACTTTCAACATTTATAGCACTTCTTTGTAATTTTTTATGAGACCACTATATATATATATATTCATGTATATATGTATGATATATAAGCTTTTTTTGAAGTTTACCATATAATAATTATGGAGTAATTAATTTACATGCTTATTTCTAAAACCGTTAACATAGGAGTAAATTTAATTATGCAAGAGCTTTTTTTTTTTATTCACTCATTCATACAACAAATATTTACTGAGTCCCATTCTTTTCAAACAAAAAAGTAGTCTCAAAATATGTGTATGATTATTGGGTGAACTAGACTCATGGGGTACTGCTTTCTTACACCAGGTGAGAATGAGGAGAAATAGTCAATAAACAAGAAAACAAGTAGTTTTATGAGATCTTTTCAAATAGTAATGAATGCTTTTAAAAATAAAATTATGTTACTAAAGTGGAGGTGAATAAGGTATTTCTGATAATGTGATATTTCAACACGGACATAATTGTATATTTAAAAGTAAAGAAAAATACTCTGCTAGTAAGAAGAATGAAATCTACTTTTCAAGGTTTGATGAGTTAGAATTTTGAATAGAAACATGAGTGAGAATTAACATGTAAACTTTTCAATATGTTTGCTCATGTGATTGAGTATTTTTTCTTTTAACTTTAAATCATTTGGATCAGCCCATAGTTAGATTTCATTTCAGTATATTATTTCCTATGACTGACTTTTGAAAGGGGCATGCTCAGCTCATGTCTTTAGGTATGGAGTATGTTTCCTATGCCATGGCCATCAAAAGAACTGATCTCTTTCTTCAACACGTAAACAAATAATCTTAAGGGCTAATTCCAGTTGTAGTGCTTCATATCCAAGTCCTGATAAAATTGAAGACAAACTAATATTTGGCTGATTAACTCTTGCACAGTATTTTGACAAATTTCAAACTCATACAAACAAGTTTAGTCTTGTCTTAAAATGTACTTACAGTATCTGTCAGATGTTCCTGCACGTAGAAGACTTGGCTATTAAATTTCTTACAAAAGACAGTAGTTGTTAATACTCTGTAAGCCTCTGTTAAATGTTCAATGACTGAAGGAGGATATTCACATGTCCTCCACATGCCATGATTATCAGGTACAAAAAGGTACAAAAAGGATAAAGATTTACTAATAAAAACATTTTAATATGATACTTGCCTTCAACAAATTGTTCCATCAGTTCAGTATTTTTAAGCCAACAAAATTATCTTATTTAAAGATAAGAAACTGCACAGGAAAGTAGTTTTTATACATTTGTTAGTAGACTAAGCATATTATTCTGTTAACATATTTTCATAATAAACATACTTCTGAGTTCTATGTATCAGTTCTGTGGTTTATAGTTATTTCTATGTTATTGGATTGAATTGGTCTCCACTGGTCAATTACTTTTATTTTATTTCAACCCAAAGGTACAGAAAAAAAAATGACTCTTTGTATCTTTTATACCCAAATGACTGAACTTCACATTTGAATCCTCTAGGCTGTCATCTTGACTGTGGGAAAAGAGTTTTTATTTTCATTTATTTATTTACTTAAAGGATTTTATTAGTTTCTGTTTTATAACAAAGTGAATCAGTTATACATATACATCTGTTCCCATATCCCTTCCCTGTTGCATCTCCCTCCCTCCCACCCTCCTTATCCCACCCCTCCAGGCGGGCACAAAGCACTGAACTGAACTCCCTGTGCTATGCGGCTGCTTCCCACTATCTATGTACCTTACATTTGGTAGTGTAAGTATGTCCATGCTTCTCTCTCACTTTGTCACAGCTTACCCTACCCCCTCCCCATATCCTCAAGTCCATTCTCAAGTAGGTCTGTGTCTTTATTCCCGTTTTACCCCCAGGATCTTCATCACTTTTTTTTTTTTCTTAAATTCCATATATATGTGTCAGCATACGGTATTTGTCTCTCTCTTTCTGACTTACTTCACTCTGTATGACAGATTCTAGGTCTATCCACCTCATTACAAATAGCTCAATTTCATTTCTTTATATGGCTGAGTAATATTCCATTGTATATATGTGCCACATCTTCTTTATCCATTCATCCGATGATGGACACTTAGGTTGTTTCCATCTCCGGGTTATTGTGAATAGAGCTGCAAAGAATATTTTGGTACGTTTCTTTTTGAATTATGGTTTTCTCAGGGTATATAAATAGTAGTGGCATTGCTGGGTCATATGGTAGTTCTATTTGTCATTTTTTAAGGAAGCTACATACTGTTCTCCATAGCGGCTTTACCAATTCACATTCCCACCAGCAGTGCAAGAGTGTTCCCATTTCTCCACACCCACTCCAGCATTTATTGATTCTAGATTTTTTGATGATGGCAATTCTGACTGGTGTGAGATGATATATCATTGTAGTTTTGATTTGCATTTCTCTAATGATTAATGATGTTGAGCATTCTTTCATGTGTTTGTTGGCAGTCTGTATATCTTCATTGAAGAAATGTCTATTTAGCTCTTCAGCCCATTTATGGATTGGGTTGTTTGTTTTTTTTGATATGGAGCTGCATGAGCTGTTTATAAATTTTGGAGATTAATCCTTTGTCAGTTGCTTCATTTGCAAATATTTTCTCCCATGCTGAAGGTGGTCTTTTCATCTTGTTTATGGTTTCCTTTGCTGTGCAAAAGCTTTGAAGTTTCATTAGGCCCCATTTGTTTATTTTTGTTTTTATTTCCATTTCTCTAGGAGGTGGGTCCAAAAGGATCTTGCTGTGATTTATGTCATAGAGTGTTCTGCCTATGTTTTCCTCTAAGAGTTTGATAGTTTCTGGCCTTACATTTAGGCCTTTAATCCATTTTGAGCTTATTTTTGTGTATGGTGTTAGGGTTTATTCTTTTTGTTGCAATGGTAAATGGGAGTGTTTTCTTGATTTCACTTTCAGATTTTTCATCATTAGTGTACAGGCATGCCAGAGATTTCTGTGCATTAATTTTGTATCCTGCTACTTTACCCAATTCATTGATTAGCTCTAGTAGTTTTCTGGTAGCATCTTTAGGATTCTCTATGTATAGTATCATGTCATCTGCAAACAGTGACAGCTTTATTTCTTCTTTTCCAATTAGGATTCCTTTTATTTCCTTTTCTTCTCTGATTGCTGTGGCTAAAACTTCCAAAACTATGTTGAATAAGAGTGGTGAGAGTGGGCAGCCTTGTCTTGTTCCTGATCTTAGTGGAAATGGTTTCAGTTTTTCACCATTGAGGACAATGTTGGCTGTGGGTTTGTCATACATGTCCTTTATTATGTGGAGGAAGGTTCCCACTATGCCTACTTTCTGCAGGGTTTTTACCATACATGTGTGTTGAATTTTCTCAAAAGCTTTTTCTGCATCTATTGAGATGATCATATGGTTTTTCTCCTTCAATTTGTTAATATGCTGTATCACGTTGATTGATTTGCATATATTGAAGAATCCTTGCATTCCTGGAATAAACCCCACTTGATCATGATGTATGATCCTTTTAATGTGCTGTTGGATTCTGTTTGCTAGTATTTTGTTGAGGATTTTTGCATCTATGTTCATCAGTGATATTGGCCTGTAGTTTTCTTTCTTTGTGACATCCTTGCCTGGTTTTGGTATCAAGGTGATGGTGGCCTCGTCGAATGAGTTTGGGAGTGTTCCTCCCTCTGCTATATTTTGGAAGAGTTTGAGAAGGATAGGTGTTAGCTCTTCTCTAAATGTTTGATAGAATTCGCCTGTGAAGCCATCTGGTCCTGGGCTTTTGTTTGTTGGAAGATTTTTAATCACAGTTTTAATTTCAGTGCTTGTGATTGGTCTATTCATATTTTCTATTTCTTTCTGATTCAGTCTTGGCAGGTTGTGCATTTCTAAGAGTTTGTCCATTTCTTCCAGGTTGTTCATTTTATTGCCATAGAGTTTCTTGTAGTAATCTCTTATGATCTTTGTATTTCTGCAGTGTCAGTTGTTACTTCTCCTTTTTCATTTCTAATTCTATTGATTTGAGTCTTCTCCCTTTTTTTCTTGATGAGTCTGGCTAATGGTTTATCAATTTTCTTTATCTTCACAAAGAACCAGCTTTTAGTTTTATTGATCTTTGCTCTCATTTCCTTCATTCCTTCTTCATTTATTCTGATCTGATCTTTATGATTTCTTTCCTTCTACTAGCTTTGGGGTTTTTTTGTTCTTCTTTCTCTAATTGCTTTAGGTGCAGGGTCAGGTTGTTTACTCTAGATATTTCCTGTTTCTTAAGGTGGGATTGTATTGCTATAAATTGCCCCGTTAGAACTGCTTTTGCTGCATCTCATAGGTTTTGGGTCGTCATGTCTCCATTGTCATTGTTTCTAGGTATTTTTTAATTTCCTCTGATTTCTTCAGTGATAACTTCGTAATTAAGTACTGTATTGTTTAACCTTGATGTGTTTTTATTTTTTACAGATCTTTTCCTGTAATTGATATCTAGTCTCATAGCACTGTGGTCGGAAAAGATATTTGATACAATTTCAATTTTCTTAAATTTACCAAGACTTGATTTGTGACCCAAGATATGATCTATCTTGGAGAATGTTCCATGAGCACTTGAGAAAAATGTGTATTCTGTTGTTTTTGGATGGAGTGTCCTATAAATATCAATTAAGTCCATCTTGTTTAATGTATCATTTAAAGCTTGTGTTCCCTTATTTATTTTCATTTTGGATGATCTGTCCATTGGTGAAAGTGGGATGTTGAAGTCCCCTACTATGAGTGTGTTACTGTCGATTTACCCTTTTATGGCTGTTAGTATTTGCTTTATGTATTGAGGTGCTCCTATGTTGACTGCATAAATATTTACAATTGTTATATCTTCTTCTTGGATCAAACCCTTGATCATTTTGTAGTGTCCTTCTTTGTCTCTTCTAATAGTCTTTATTTTAAAATCTATTTTGTCTGATATGAGAATTGCTACTCCAGCTTTCTTTTGATTTCCATTTGCATGGAATATCTTTTTCCATCCCCTTACTTTCAATCTGTATGTGTCTCTAGGTCTGAAGTGGGTCTCTTGTAGACAGCATATATATGGGTCATGTTTTTGTATCCATTCAGCCAATCTGTGTCTTTTGGTGGGAGCATTTAGTCCATTTACATTTAAGGTAATTATCAATATGTGTGTTCCTATTCCCATTTTCTTAATTGTTTTGGGTTCGTTATTGTAGGTATTTTCCTTCTCTTGTGTTTCTTGCCTAGAGAAGTTCCTTTAGCATTTGTTGTAAAGCTAGTTTGGTGGTGCTGAACTCTCTCAGCTTTTGCTTGTCTGTAAAGCTTTTAATTTCTCCATCAAATCTGAATGACATCCTTGCTGGGTAGAGTAATCTTGATTGCAGGTTTTTCTCCTTCATCACTTTAATTATGTCCTGCCTCTGCCTTCTGGCTTGTAGAGTTTCTGCTTAAAGTTCAGCTGTTAACCTGATGGGGATTCCCTTGTGTGTTATTTGTTGTTTTTCCCTTGCTGCTTTTAATATGATTTCTTTGTGTTTAATTTTTGACAGTTTGATTAATATGTGTGTTGTTGTATTTCTCCTTGGATTTATTCTGTATGTGACTCTCTGTGCCTCCTGGACTTGATTAACTATTTCCTTTCCCATATTAGGGAAGTTTTCAACTATAATCTCTTCAAATATTTTCTCAGTCCCTTTCTTTTTCTCTTCTTCTTCTGGAATCCCTATAATTCGAATGTTGGTGCATTTAATGTTGTCCCAGAGGTCTCTAAGACTGTCCTCAGCTATTTTCATTCTTTTTTCTTTATTCTGCTCTGCAGTAGTTATTTCCACTATTTTATATTCCATGTCACTTATCCGTTCTTCTGCCTCAGTTATTCTGATATTGATCCCATCTAGAGTATTTTTAATTTCATTTATTGTGTTTCTAATCGTTGCGTGATTTGTCTTTAGTTCTTCTAGGTCCTTGTTAACTGTTTCTTGCATTTTGTCTATTCTATTTCCAAAATTCTGTATCATCTTTACTAGCATTATTCTGAATTCTTTTTCAGGTAGACTGCCTATTTCCTCTTCATATTTTAAGTCTGGTGGGTTTTTATCTTGCTCCTTCACCTGCTGTGTGTTTTTCTGCCTTCTCATTTTGCTTATGTTACTGTGTTTGGGGTCTCCTTTTTGCAGGCTGCAGGCTCGTAGTTCCCGTTGTGTTTGGTTTCTGTCTGCAATGTCTAAACTTGGTTCAGTGGGTTGTGTAGGTTTCCTGGTGGAGGGGACTAGTGCCTATGTTCTGGTGGATGAGGCTGCATCTTGTCTTTCTGGTGGGCAGGTCCATGTCTGGTGGTGTATTTTGTGTTGTATGTGGCCTTATTATATTTTTAGGCAGCATCTCTGCTAATGAGTGGGTTTGTGTTCCTGTCTTGCTAGTTGCTTGGCATAGGGTGTCCAGCACTGTAGCTTGCTGGTCGCTGAGTGAATCTGGGTGCTGGTTTTGAGATGGAGATCTCTGAGAAGTTGTCACCATTTGATATAATGTGGAGCTGTGAGGTCTCTTGTGGATCAGTGTCTTGAAGTTTGCTCTCCCACCTCAGAGGCACAGCAATGACTCCTGGTTGCAACACCAAGAGCCCTTCATCCACCTGGCTCAGAATAAAAGGGAGAAAAAGTAGAAAGAAAGAATTAGTAGAAGTAGAAAGAAAGAAACAAAGCAAGAAAGAAGGAAAGAAAGAAAGGAGGGAGGGAGGGAGGAAGGAGGGAAGCTAGGAAAAAGAGAAAGAAGATAAAGTAAAATAGAATAAAGTATGATAAAATATAATAGCATTATTAAAATAAAATAATATTTATTAAAAAAATTTAAAAATTAAAAAAAAAAGTGGATGGATAGAACCCTGGGGCAAATGGTGGAAGCAAACCTATACAGACAAAATCTCACACAGAAGCATTCACATACACATTCACAAAAAGAGGAAAAGGGGAAAAAGTCATAAATCTTGCTCTCAAAGTCCAACTCCTCAATTTGGGATAATTCGTTGTAAAAAGAGGAAAAGGGGAAAAAATCATAAATCTTGTTCTCAAAGTCCACCTCCTCAATTTGGGATGCTTCGTTGTCTATTCATGTATTCCGCAGATGCAGGGTACATCAAGTTGATTGTGAAGCTTTTATCTGCTGCTTCTGAGACTGCTGGGAGAGATTTCCCTTTCTCTTCTTTATTATCACAGCTCCCGGGTCTCAGCTTTCTCTTTGGCCCTGCCCTTGCATGTAGGTCGCCGGAGGGCACCTGTTCTTAGCTCAGACAGGACGTGGTTAATGGAGCAGGTGCTTCGGGGACTCTGCCTCACTCAGGCCGGGGGGAGGGAGGGGTATGGATTGCAGGGCGAGCCTGCGGCGGCAGAGGCTGGCATGACGTTGCACCAGCCTGAGGCGAGCCGTGCGCTTTCCCAGGGAAGCCATCCCTGGATCCCGGGACCCCAGCAGTGGCAGGCTGTACAGGCTCCCCAGAAGGGGGGCATGGACAGTGACCTGCGCTTGCACACAGAACTCTTGGCAGCGGCAGCAGCAGCCCCAGCATCCCACGCCTGTCTCTGGGGTCCGCGCTTTTAGCCTCGGCTCGCGCCTGTCTCTGGAGCTCCTTTAAGCAGCACTCTTAATCCCCTCTCCTCAGGCACCAGGAAACAAAGAGGGAAGAAAAAGTCTCTTGCCTCTTTGGCAGGTCCAGACGTTTTCCCTGGACTCCCTCCCGGCTATCCATGGTGCACTAACCCCTTCAGGCTGTGTTCACGCCGCCAACCCCAGGCCTCTCCCTGTGCTCTGACCTAAACCAGAAACCCGAGCCTAAGCTCCCAGCCCCGCCCACCCCAGCGGCCGAGCAGACAAGCCTCTCGGGCTGGTGAGTGCCGGTTGGCACCGATCCTCTGTGCGGGAATCTCTCCGCTTTGCCCTCCACTCCTCTGTTTCTGTGCTCTCCTCCACTACACTGAAGCTTCTCCCCCTGCCACCCCCCATCTCCGCCAGTAAAGAGGCTTCCTAGTGTGTGGAAATGTTTCCTCCTTCACGGCTCCCTCCCAGTGGTTCAGGTCCCATCATTATTCTTTTGTCTCTGTTTATTCTTTTTTCTTTTGCCCTACCCAGATACAGGGGAGTTTCTTGTCTTTTGGGGTGTCTGAGGTCTTCTGCCAGCATTCAGTAGGTGTTCTGTAGGAGTTGTTCCATGTGTAGATGGATTTCTGGTGTATCTGTGGGGAGGAAGGTGATCTCCGCATCTTATTCTTCCACCATCTTCCAAGTCCCCATGTGTTATTATTCGGAAAAGAGTTTTTAAATTGAGCTTTAAAGACTGTCTAATATATTTTAAAATATTGCATTTTTAGAGTATCAGAGGAAAGGAAGTAGAACTAATCATGCAGTTAGCTAAAGATTTTAAGTTCATTTTAGGTTCAATCACTGAAGTCAATTGCATTTGGAATTTTTAGATGTAATTCTTTCTGCAAATTTTAGATCCCAGATGGTATCAAATACAGTATTATAGATCCAAAGCTTTTTGTTATGGAAGACTTGCAGCATTAATAGGCTGACACTGTTTGGATGACCTTGATCATTCATAAACCTTTTAAAATACTTTTTATCATTTCAGAGTCTAATAAACTAACAGAATTCAATTTTCATGTTACTTGAGTCTTTGAATCTCTTACCAGAGTTCTGACATCTACTAGCCATCGTCTGAATTAAGTGACTGCTGTGGCAAAGAATAAGCCATAACAAATTATCTCTTTACACATATGATATACACAACAGCTGGAGATTTTCTTTCTCTTGTTCTCATTCTGATTGACATAGCTGCCAACTGTAGTTTCCCATTTTCTGAATAATGTTTTAGGCAGGCTCAGAAAGCTTTGTGCTTTGCTAAAGCTTTCTTATGATGATACAAAATAGAAACCAACATCTTCCCCTGATTTTAGAAGTTTTATTTTTTTGTTGTTTTTGCTCATAATAATGTGAACAATTTATTTTAATGTCTGTATATGATTTTTCTGTGCCTTTGCTTATGCTTCACTTATCTTACTTTTAGAAAATGTCAATAAGAAAATGGCTTAGCACTGAAAATGACTTTATATGACTTCGAATGACTTTATATTAGACTTTAGTTTGTATGATACTCAATGCAAAATGTTTTGAAAAATTCATAAAACACATAGACATGAGTAAAACTGATTTAAACAATATTTGAATGAAAGAATGGGAAAAATTTAATGCAAATTATTCTTTTAATTTCTCTCTTATTTAGAATGTAGAGAAATTTTTTAAAACCTCTGATATATTAATGTATACTTCTTTATATCAGTATGCACATAATTTTTCTTTTTCTTTCAGTTAGTACCCTCAAAAAAAGAGCATGATTTCAAGATAATTTACCACATTGAATATATTTTTATATATGTTTTCTTTCTAAGCAATGCTGTCAAGCAGAAAGGAATATGTGTGACCTATTTAAAAATGATTGAGTCCACTATTTGTAGAAATAGCAAATTATACATTAAGCACAAGTAGCCCTGATCTTTCTCCTTCTCACTCTCCCTCTTGCCTTTCTCTCTCTCTTCCAAGGATGCTCATGATACAATGATCCATGCCTGGAGGGAGTGTCTCGCTGACTTAACTAAGAAACTTTAGATATAATAAAGCCACAGAAGACTTAGACTGTCATTGCAGCTTTTCTCTGTAATTGATCCCTCTATACACAATTCAGCCTCAGGAAGAAGCATGACATAAGAAGAGGCAAAAGAAATCTGTAAGGATTTTCAACTGTGCGAATTAATGTTTTAAAAAATTCACCAATAATTAGGGGTGAGAAAGAAGCAAAAATACAGATTTTATTCTTAAATATGCAATGATGAAGGAGGAAACAAAAATAGAAAACAGTCACACTGAATAGCAAATCAGATATTGGGAAAATTATACATCAACCTATTGTCTTTTAAATTTCTCTACTAATGATTACTTCTCCTTTTCTCTTTGAAACTTAATTTTTGATATATGTTATTCATACAATAATTTAACTAAACAAATTTACATATCCTTCTCTCTGAATTGTTTTATTACCATTACTCTTTATTTATATTGTCTTATTCTCTATAAAATGTTCCTGCTTCTCAACAGCCATTAAAATACATATAAGTGTGTGTGTCGGGGGGGGTCTAGATATATACATGTATAATTTTATGTGATGTATATCTTTTAAGCATCTGTATTTTTAAAAATTTAGTTACATATAAATGTTATATGTGTGTGTGTGTGTGTGTATGTGTGTGTGTAGCATTATGTCAGAAGAAAACTCTAGAAGCAGACTGCTGTACTAACAGAAGCTGAATCTTGTGATTGTTCTGCTCAGCCATATTGACTAGAGAGTAACATACATGAAACTGTTTTCTAACCTAATTATTCCAGAGCACAGGAGCTGATAACCATATTTCTGAATCTCAAATTTCTTTTAGTTACTTATTCCATTAATTCTTGGTGTTGAGTGCCAAGCACTGTGTCAGGCTTTAGGAACAAATCTGTGAACAGGACGTGACCCCTGTCTTCAGGATGCATCAAATACAGCTGTACATTCCGTTTCATCTGCAGCAGAAGTCACACTCAGTTCTAGGGCCTCTGACATATTTGAGTTTGATGTTCGATCCCTTGGAAGAAATGTATAATTAACCCCCATAGAGAAACAGAAACTATCTTAGCTTTTTTTCCACTTTTATCACTGTCTTATTTTTCTTCTCTTCCTTTCATATTATTGCAGAATGTAGTAGTGTACATTCACACTCTCACACATGTGCACACACACAGGCACACACACCTTATTCATGCTATTGTACATCACAAGAAATTTAACAGCTCTTCCAAGTAAGGATTATGCTCTCCATGTAGCAGACCTAATGATTTCTTCCACTCATAATCCTTATTTATGGGATATTATTAATAATGTTTACTTTATATGCATGCTTTTAGACATTATGGTATTTCAGTATACAGTAACATACAAATGATTACTATAATTATGCAATATTTCTACAGATATTTTTCTTTGTAATTCACATATTCTTCCTGCATTTTTTCAGTTGCAACTGGGCTTCTTTTATTCTCTGTAATTTCCAATGTACTTAACACTGTAGCTTCCTGGTGCAGGGAAGTCCACACATTGTTAATTCCTTCCCTCTTAAATCCATTGTTATAAATGAGAATCTGGAGTAAATTGTATCTACAAATTGTTTGCTATGTCCCCTTTTTAAAGTTATTTAACCTCTGTAATTTAATTTCTTCATCTGTATCTCAGGGATAATGATAATATTTATTGAAATCTTATGGAGTTCTCATGGGAATTAAATGAATCAATATATAAAACATAAATTCTCCTGGTATACAGGAAATGCTACATAAGCTCTAGCATCTATTATTATTTTTAAGACTGAAAGGGAGCAGGACCCTATGGCACTTGCCCCTCCATGCCCTCTGCTTGCCTTCTGTCTGTGGAAAAACTTTAGCCAAAGAATAAGTTTAATCAGAGAAGTGAGAAAAAGCAGAAACAAAGGAAAACAGTACAACAAGACTAAATAATACTTTAGTCATTAAGCAAAGTCAAAGACCTTTAGCTCCTCTTCAAGGGCTACAGATAATATTCTGAGCCATATCCTGTGAGCTGTTTTGTGATACTAAAACCCCCGTCAGGTGGAAGAAGTTAACTACATTATGACCAGACTGTTGCCATGGCATAAGCTGCCATAATTCTGATAATTGGCTTCAAGGGAATGGGAACAAACTGACCCTGGAACTAAAGACTAACTGTACTTAAAACAATCACGATGATGCTGATCAGACCACCGCATGACCAATTTTAAGATGACTGTCAGAGCTGACTGTGCTGTTTCTGCATGTAGCCCCCTCCCTCCTTCTATAAAAGCTCTTGCCCACTGGTTGTCAGTGGGGGGAGTCAGCCTTTGGACAGGAGTCCACCCTCCCCAGCCCCCCCACCTCGGTTGCCAGTATTGAAAATAAAGCAAGCTTTCCTTTCCACCAACCTTGCCTCTTTATTGACTTTTGGGTGATGAGTAGCTGGACCCCACTTTTGGTTACAAGACCATCACATTTACCTGCATTATGTAGATATCAGAAATGTTGAGAATAATAAAATGTAACTCCTCTCTCCACTGTTCCTACTACTTCTAAGACCCATAGTCAAAATGTACTTCCAGTTCTTCGAAGTTACTGATAACACATCCGAAAAGCTATTTGCCATTGTTCTTTCAACATTTACATGGCACCTTTTTGTTTTATCTTTATTAGAATAAGTATCACAACACAAAATTTCAGACTCTGGAATGGGAACTCTAAAAATGTAGTTGAAAATTCAGGCTTTGTTAAACTTCTGACTTGCCAACACTTCAGTTTCTTCACATGTTCAATGAAGGTAACAATGGTAATTTTCTCATAGGGTTTCTGAAATAAATTAATAAAGGCATGTACGTAAAGGACCAAGCACACTGTAAACACATATAAAAACCAACTATATCATTATAATCATCAGTCTTTTCCTGTTCTTGCCATGATTTCATCTCTGTTATGTGATAGACTCTGGTGAAAAATAAATTAATAAAAATACATTTAAACGTATATATGATATTTAAATAGCAAATAGATAAGTGTACTATCTAGTTGGACAGGGGCATAAAGAGCTATGAAATGTAGCATAATACATTCTGTAATCGAACTATTAAAGATACTGATGAGAATATAGAGGAGAGAATAAAAAATATCTTCCCTAGAGAAGAGAAGGTTTAGAGAAGTTTCCTGGAGGAGATAAATTTATGTGACGCTTTTAATAGTAACTTGTGTTGTAATGCTATGGAGAATATGGAAAAGACTTTTCTAGTTAGAGGGCGTAGCAAGAGAAAAGGAACCCAGTTACTAGAGTGCATGAGATTGAGGCTCCTCAGGTTCTCCAGATGGACTAGACTATGAGGCATGAGTGTGGAGGCACGGTGGGTGATGAGGGGAAAATCCAAGGAGAGTATGTGTTGTTGAAGGACTGGCAGGTATAGATTTCAATTTCTATTGAACTGCGTGTTATCAAGGGATTTATCATTTTTCACAAGACAAGATTTTATCATGCTTTTCATTCAACTTTTTACTGTGTGATAGTTTTCTTAAAGTATAGCTCACGCATCCAATTTTAACTCTCATTAATGCAGTGCACAGGGTTTCTCAATGTCAACATTAATGCCATTTTAGTCCAGATAACTCTTTAGCATAGAGGACTGTCCTGTGCATTTTCAGGTGTTTAGCAACATCTCTGGCATCAACCCAGAAATGCCACTAGCACCCCTCCACCCCAGTTGTGACAAACAAAAATGTCTCCAGATATTGTTAAATGTCCCCTGGGGAACAAAACTGTCACCAATTGAGAACTACTGTGCTGGAGAAAAAGTGTTAGGATAAAACTGCTGATGAAAATTTGGAGGTTATTATATATAACTATATATAACTATATATAACTATATATAACTATATATAACTATATATAACTATATATAACTATATATATATATATATATATATATATATATATATAGTTTTATTCCTGGAAAACTTAATAAATATGTTCATATGATTTTCTTAACCTCTTCTTTCTATTTCTTTTGGTAAAAACTATTTTAAATGTACTTGAGGGGAAATGTGGTAAGTACAACTAGAACTACCTGCTTAGAAGGTTAAATTTTGCTATATGGGATTTTGCTGTTGTGCTAAGCAACTTGATAAATTTGAATATTCAAGAGAAAATAGGCCTGGCATTTCAAGGGCCTTAAGGATAAACTACTAAGTTAGGAGAGAGGAAGAAGAAAAGAAGAATGATCTCCTGGGAAAAACGTCGGAGGCTGAGTAGTGGCACTCAGCAAAGCATGTACTGAGGAACCTAAAATAGATTATGCTGGGGTGTAGCATAGAGATAAGCAGCCAGAGAAAAGTCCCCAGTATTGCTGTATTCAAAAGAGATTTTCACATAAAACATTTTAATATTCTTTGTTTTATTATGAGCTTAATTACTGTCCTCTCAACCTACTCAGATATATTTTCATGTGTGCGCCAGTTGTTGAAGGAATTTAGTTTCACAAACAGGTCTATATGGTTTTTAATTGGCAATGCCCACAAAGTGTTGAAATAACTGAGGTGGAAGATTTCAGTGAAAACATGCCCAGGACAGAAGTGGTAGTGAGGAATTTAGTCTTTTAGGGAAACTGAGAAATGTGGGGGACTCCTTGGCTACCACAGTATGTGGGTGGGGTTTTAGCCAGTCTTATCTAGAATTAGCTGTTCTGGAGGACTCCAGATGACACGTGAATTATACAAGTCAAAATGGATCACATTGTATTTGGCATCCTGTGGTACGTCATAAAACAAAATGAGTTGCAAGTAACAAAATAAATGATTGTTTGTTTTTAGCTACCTGGGAACTTGAGGATAAAACCTACCTCCTAAACAACTCAAAGATCTCTCTTCCTTCCTTCTTGCCTTCCTTCCTTCTTTTCTTCCTTCCTTCCTTCCCTCTTTCCCTTACTTTCTGCCTCCCCTTCCCTTTCCTAACCTTTCCTTCCTGCTTTTTTTTTTACATAAACTCCCAGAAGGTTTTGTAGTACATTATATCTTAAGACAAAGTAATTTGTAGGAGACAATTTTTAATAAAAGGTTATGATTGATTTCAGAATACAGAAAATGTTAGACCCTATACACTAAGAAGCTTAAATAAAAATTCAAGTTTTTTATGAAGTAAAATGAACATGAATTCTCAAGTGATCATTGGGTGGTCAGGATCTTTGACAGATCAACTATACTGATTTATTAAACAAATGGGACATTCATTTTTACCTTATAGGTTTAGATTTTTTTTTTTTTTTTTTCAGTACGTGGGCTTCTCACTGTTGTGTCCTCTCCTGTTGTGGAGCACAGGTTCCGGACGTGCAGGCTCAGCGGCCATGGCTCACGGGCCCAGGCGCTCCACGGCATGTGGGATCTTCCTGGACAGGGGCACAAACCCGTGTCCCCTGCATCAGCAGGTGGACTCTCAACCACTGTTCCTCCAGGGAAGCCCAGGTTTAGAATTTTTAAAAATTCGAGTGTAAGTGGCAAGATGGCATGAAGTGCTTTGACTGCTGGCATGTAGGTGTCCCTCCCATTCCCCAGACCAAAGAAGACAATGATCAGTCAGAAGGCAAAGAATATTGTTGCTTAGTTTATTCCATTTGTTTACTTGTGTTGTTGCAGAATTTTTTGCAAACAATAAATTACTCTATTTGTGCATAGCTCAGCTCTTGGAACAAACTAAAACGTATAGGATTTCTGGTCAATCTTTAAATTTTCTAGCCACATAACCCAGTGTCTCTATCCTGGAGTTATTTTGTATGAAAACTTCTTCAGTTATTTAACTTTTAAATTCCATTGTTCTTTTCAGCATTCAGTGTATTTCTAGTTTGATTTTTTTATTTACCATTAATTTTCTGTTTGCAAATATTTGTATGATAAAGCCTCTTGATACCCCAGAAGAGAGTATATTATAAAGTTAGACTGTGAGATGTTTGAGTCTTTTGTCAATGTTGGTTGGAGGAGAGCTTCTCATATTCTTTAAGAGAAGAAACTGATATCACGGTGCTCATCAGTAACATTTTTTTTTTCCTTTAAGAGACTGGCAAGCAGCCAGTGAAACACTCAGTGGAGTTTTCTATTGATTGTCTTGTGGCTTGCAGAAGAGTATACATTTCTATATCTTAAGCAGTATGATTCTATTGTGAAGAAGGGTGAATATCTTGAAGACTAATAAATATAAAGATGTGAATATTTTTAAAAATCAGAATTGAAGTGATGGGGTTATTGTTTACTCTCTTAGGCAACAAGAAAGAATTCAGTGCAAGTTAGAACTAATAGTGATAACCTGGTTCCATATCATTTATTTTAAAAGATAGTTTTAAAGGCATGCCATTATAGTTATTTGATTAATGTTTTGTATTTTGGATCATATATTAAAGAATTTCACCCATTTGTGGAGGTGGTCTTGTCTAGCATAATGCTTCAATGTTTCTAATTATTTGAAATTCCCTTAAGCCTTTTTCCTTAGAATTAAATAATAAGGTAGAAAGGTGACAAAAATGCATTAGCATGCCCAAGAACAAAAAAAATATTTAATAATTAAATAAGTAGAAATTTGAGAAGAAAACAATTTATATAAAAAAGTAAAGTTTTTTATAGTGAGTTTTGAACAATTACATAAAGAAAAAATAAGTCTCTGGTTCTTTGCATTAGATTAATCGCAGAAGCATACTTCTTTATAGTCCCACCACTTGGGAGAAAGGCCAATAAGCATTAGCCTTATCTCTAAAGAGGAAACATATAGGTAAGAATCAAAATAACTTAAGACACCACACCCACTCTTCATAGAATAACACCCTAATAATATGAGGAACTGAATGTTCAGGTGTAATCTATGAACAGAACTTTGTAGCAGGCTCTGGCCTGGTAATAGAATTTAAACCTCCGCCATCATCCTAGAGAGGAAATGGGTAGATACATGGTAGGAGAAAGAAAGGAAACCAGAAAGTGAGGGTCTCTTTTGTACATCTGTGTTCAAGCAAAATCTTTTGAGGTATTTGGGGTCCACAGACCTTCTTCTCCACTAACAGCATCCAGTATGGTTGAAAGAGTACATTCGTAAATATCTGTATGGCCATGCTTGCCTCCTAATTAGTCAATGCTGCTGCATGGGGGAAGCACAGAATGGGAAGAATTGGAGGCTCGCCCTCCTGGTATCCTGTATAAATTCACTTGTCATTGGAGCCGTAAGGCTGTCAGAACTCATACAGGAAGATTGGACTGACCCAATATTGTGGGTCAGGGGTATCACATGCTGTCTTCCCAAACCCTTGAAATATAATATTTATTCTCTGGCAGCACCTATGAAGTCAGAGTAAATCTGTCACTTGGTCATTCAATCAAAAAAAAAAAGTTATCTAAATAGCTTTAAACACTAGAATAAACAACAGAAATTGAAGAATTATTTTAAGGAATCCCTCCTTTAAACAGTAATTAAAGAAAATAGTTTCTCAGATAAGAACATTTATTATAGTCGTGTCGATTAAGATTTTCTCTTAAGAGCAAAAAAATAAAATAAAAACTAATTTTTTCCATATAAAGAAAGCAGGAGTCTCTGGAATCTTTATTTATGTGACTTTTAATGCTTCCATAATGGGCATGATACCGTATCAGCAGGTCCGTAGCTTCTGGTTAGTGTCAATTCGGAAAGTTTTTTCCCCTGTATTGTGGGAATAAATAAATGCCATTACATTATGTAGCTATATGAGAAGACTGGGAGCTCCACAGAATTTATTTCTTGGAGGGTCATTAGAGGTCACCTATCCCACTTCATAATTTTATAGGTGAACATATTGAGACTTAAAGAAGGTATAACTATGTGTTTGAAAGAAAACAACAACTGGGTACTGCAATCTTTTGTACCTCAGGCATGTGCCTTTTCTGTTCTCTTTCTAAAGAAAAGACATTTTTCCATCCTTAACCACTTCAAACTACATCCTCAAAGGTGAAGTTCTATTCCTGAAAGAAGTTAGGGCTGAAATACAATATTTTCTCATGGGCATATCACAATAAGGGCTCCTAATGACTCCCAGGTGTTTTACTGAGTTCTGAAAAACATTCAAGGAAATGAAACATCAGGGACTTCCCTGGTAGCACAGTGGTTAGGAACCCACCTGCCAATGCGGGGAACACGGGTTTGATCCCTGGTCTCAGAAGACCCCACATTTTGTGGAGAAACAAAGCCTGTGAGCCACAACTACTGAAGCCTGCACGCCTAGTGCCCATGTTCCGCAGCAAGAGAAGCCAGCACAATGAGAAGCCAGTGCAACCCAATGAAGAGGAACCCCCACTCACAACTAGAGAAAGCCTGCACGCAGCAATGAAGACCCAATGCAGCCAAAAATAAATAAACAAAAGAAAGAAAGAAACTGAAACGTCACGTATATGGTGTGAATTTTTAATATTAGTACTTTCAATTATATTAAAAGAATGTGTTATTTTATTTTAGGTTGGTACTTCACCACGCTAATTCAACTGATAGTGTGAATATATGGTTATAATAACAAAAACTGAGCATAAAAATCATTGGAAGTAGGTGGAGAAATTGTTTGTAAATGTAAGGCTCCGTTAACAGAGACTAGCATGATGGTGATGGGTAGTGATTATAGCTCATATTCCACCACTGTCTCTATTGAAACCTTTTCTCAGTGGTTAAGTGCTCCTTTTCTCTGTCTAGACACATTTAAAGAGGAGTTTCAATTGCTCCAAGGTCACTTTCAGATTTCTGCACAAATTCAATTGAATTCATTTAGTGAATGACAATATGAATTTGGAATTTATGTTTATTTTTATTTGTCAAAATTAAATTTTATACCTTATTTTAGATCATTGACAGAACAAAGTCAAATCTCCTTCTTTTTCTGTGCACCATTATTATTTTATTCTCTTTTATGCCTACTTCTACATTATCATAGTAGATTAATTACAGTTGTTTACAACAATATCTTATTTTGTCTCAGTAAATAAATAAAAGGGAAGGTTTAAAATAACAAAACACATTTTTGTAAATCTGTGTATTATTCAATAAACACAGATGATATGATCTTTTATACTTATCACTTTTAAGGCATTAGTTTTAAATCATAATGAGGAAAACTTTATAATACCTTTATTCAGTATACTTCTGACTGAACACTTTAATAGATTAAGAACACTTTTTCAAAAATGAGTAGTTTTAGAACACATTTTTCAATTCCTATATTATATTAGAGACATTAGAAAGTTAGTTTATACTGTTGTTAAATTCTACATCAGAACTTCAACATGGTACATGTGAAAAGGATATTTCAATATGAGTCTTTTATTTATTCTAATACCTTAGGTAATAATCTACATAATAATATTAAAATCTAGAATTTGAATAAAATTACAAAGACAAAATAAAACTATTTCTAGGCTGCAAAGGAAATGATAACTCTCTTGTGGTTTATCTGGGCTAATGATAAAAAATGAGTGACAGGGCTTCCCTGGTGGCACAATGGCTGAAAGTCCGCCTGCCGATACAGGGGATATGGGTTTGTGCCCCGGTCTGGGAAGATCCCACATGCAATGGAGCGGCTAGGCCCATGAGCCATGGCCTCTGAGCCTGCGTGTCCGGAGCCTGTGCTCCGCAACAGGAGAGGCCACAACAGTGAGAGGCCTGCGTACCGCAAAAAAAAAGAAAAAAAAAAAGAGTGACATTTACATCTCCAAATACACTATTCATTATAACACACATTTTACTTAAACACTTAACGTAGTAAAGCAGAAAAAATATATAATATGCAGAATCTTTCTTGTTTACATTGCTTTAAGTTTTCCCTTAAATAAAATTGTATGTAATCATATTCAGTTATGGTTCTATACAGTTTCTGCTTTCATAATAGCAACACTATACCAAAGTAGGAATCACTTTTTATTGCAAACCCCAATCAACTATATATAAGTTTAAAACAACAGATTCTGCCAACTTACTTTTTTCAAAAGAATTTTATGCTGAAAGTAATTTGTTTGAGCTATTTTTATTAGACATAAAACATACATTGACTTGCAAATAATTGAAACTATTTTAATATTTTCATAGTAGAGGATGGAGTATTGAGCTACATTCCACGCCAGTTTGTGTGACTTGTTAATTGTGTCTTATTGGATAAATTGCTTCATCTCTCAGTTCATGGCTCTCAGTTTTCTCTTAAATAGAGGGAACTGCACTAAATAATCTTTAATATGCTTTTTATTTCTTCATTTTAGTTTGAAAATTTATAACCCAAGTTTTCAAATAAACAAGCAAGAATTTAACTCCATTTATTCTTTGATGACTGCATAAACTATTTGCTATGTTGAACATTAATTAAATAATTATTTGTATAACATTTTTTATGAAATGTCAAATTGTGATTTGAATAAAGGCTGTTATGAAAAAGAAACTTACAAATCATAGCCTTTTAAAAATGCTTTATTTTATGTTTATAAAAGGCAATGTATTATCACTTTAAAGATTTAAAAAAATAATAACAAAAAAAGGAGATTAAAAAGTGGGCAGGAGATCTGAATAGACATTTTGCCAAAGAAAACATGCAGATGACCATGAAAAGCTGTTCAACATAACTGATTATTAAAGAAATGCAAATCAAAATCACAATTAGATATCACCTCATATCTGTTAGAATGGCTTTTAAAGAAAAGACAGGAAATAACAAACGTTGGAGAGGGTGTGGAGAAAAGGGAACCTTCACTTTTGGTGAGAATATAAATTGGTGTAGCAATTATGGAAAACAGTATGAAGATTCCTAAAAATCTAAGACTAGAACTATCACATGACTCAGCTATTTCACTTCTGGGTATTTATCTAAAGAACATGTAAATGCTAATTTGAAAAGATATATGCACCCCTATATTCATTGCAGTATTATTTACAATATCCAAGATATGGAAACAACTTAAACATACATTGATGGATAAATGGACAAAGAAAATATGGTACATATACACAGTGGAATACTACTCGTCCTAAGGCATAATGAAATCCTGTCATTTGCAACAATACAGATGGACTTTGAAAGTGTTATGCTAAGTGAAATGTCAGACTAAGACAAATACTATATGATTTTAATATATGACATTTAAAAGAACAAAACAAACAAATGAACAAAATATAACAAAAACAAACTCATAGATACAGAGAACAGATTGGTGGCTACCAGATGAGAAAGTGGTTGTGGGATAGATGAATTGATGAAGGGATTCAACTGTATGCTGATGGATGGCAATTAGACTCATGGTGGTGAACACTTTGTATTGTATGCAGATGTCATATTATAATGTTGTACACCTGAAAATTATGTATTTAAAAAAGATTTTTTTAATTTAAATTTTATTGGAGTATAGTTGATTTACATGTTGTGTTAGTTTCAGGTGTACAGCAAAGTGATTCAGTTATACATATACATATGTTCATTCTTTTTTTGGTTCTTTTCTCATACAGGTTACTCCAGAATATTAAGGAGAGCTTGCTGTGCTATACAGAAGGTCCTTTCTAGTTATCTATATTATATATAATAGTGTGTGTATGTTCATCCCAATTTCCTGATTTATCCCCACCCCAAACACGTTTCCCCTTCGGTAGCCATAAGTTTGTTTTTGATATTTGTAAGTCTGTTTTTGTTTTGTCAATAAGTTCATTTGTCTCATTTTTTAAAAATTAGATTCCACATATGAGTGATCTCATATGATATTTGTCTTTGTCTGACTTACTTCACTTAGTATGATAATCTCTAGGTCCATCCACATTACTGTAAATGGCATTATTTCATTCTTTTGTATGGCCAAGTAATATTCCATTACATATATGTACCACGGCTTCTTTATCCATTCCTCTGTTGATGAACATTTAGGTTGCTTCCATGTCTGGACTACCGTAAGTATTGCTGCAATGGACATTGGGGTGCATGTATCCTTTCAGATTATGGTTTTCTCTGGATATATGCCCAGGAGTGGGATTGCTGAATCATATGGTAGTTCTATTTTTAGTTTTTTAAGGAAACTCCATACTGTTCTTCACAGTGCTTGTACCAATTTACATACCCATCAACAGTGTAGAAGGGTTCCCTTTTCTCCACACCCTTCAACATTTATTTATTGTGAACTTTTTGATAATGGCCATTCTGACCAGTGTGAGGTGATACCTCATTGTAGTTTTGATATGCATTTCTTGGATAATTAGTGATATCGAGTATCTTTTCATGTACTTTTTGGCAAAAAAAAAAAAAAGATTTTAGAAATTATAAATGATATCCAAAAGGTTAAGATCACCTCTAACCCAATTACCCAAAATAACCATTGATAATATTTGTGTATTCTTACTTTCATTTTTCTATCACACATTCATTCAACAAATAATTATTGGGTACTCCATTGATCTTTTGGTCTTTTTCTTTATTCCTTTGACATCCTATTCTTTTTCTTATTTGTGTGTTTCTTTTCTCTTCAAATGTTAAGATCATATATGTTGAAACTTTTCCCAGTTTATTTGACACAATTTAAAAACATATTCTGGTATTTAACTTTCACTCTTTTCCAGTCATTTAAATTTTTTTTCCTTTATGATTTATTATATTCTGTGAAGCTTACAAATCTCTTCCTTATTCACAAATAAAACACATATTCACATCTAAGTAGGTATTCAATGGATAGGTATTCACGTATTAGTAATTCTTATAGTTGTCTTTTAGAATTAAATGTTTTAATCTTTAAAACAATGAAAATCAATTTTGGTGTCTAGTGTAATATTAAAAATTAGTTGGATTTTTTTCCTAAATGATGACTAGTTTCCTACAAACCATTTGCTAGCTATTTGTATTGTCCATATTACATTTATTAATTATTTTTGTGATATATTGAATTCCTAAATATATCTGAATCATGATTTGAAATATGTGATCTGATCTTTTCATTGTTTTTTCTTTCTTTGACAACTCTGTTTTAATGTTTCAACTTTATGATACTTTGTGATATTTTAAAGCAAACCTTCCCAAACTCTCATTGCACTTATTTATTAAAGATTATCTTGGGAAATCTACATTATTACATATTGTTCTATAAATTTTTCACCTCTTAAAAGATCTTTAGATTATGTTTATTTTCAATAATTTACTCTTAAAAATCTAAACCAAAATGATAAGAAGTATATGAGTAAATATAGTTTTAATAATCACATATTTTGATGAAAAACAGAAGCAGAGAATGGAGATATTGATATTAGATGTAAATGTAAGAGCTTATTTATAGTATTCCCAGAGTCTGCTGGCTATAATGAGTAGACCACTATTTGGTGATACCAATAATTATTTTATATTCTCCAAACTTTGGATAAACAATTAGTGTTAGTGCAATTTTAGAATATTTTTCTAACTGAAAAAATGCTATAATACTTTTTGTCTTAAATTTTACTTCTAGAATCATCAATATTAATTTATTCTCCAAAAAATTCCAGCCATATTTTTCATGCAAAATTATTCAACTACTTTCATCAGTCCTGAAATAAATCACTAAATCACTATCACATTATTAAACATAAAAATTTTTAACACTGAACAAAATATTTTCTTTCTAAAATTTTCCAGATCAATACAGTTATAGATATAATATTATATTGAATAATAATACACACTTGATACTTTTGGGTAATTTCTCAAAAATAATATTAAAATGTATATAGTACATAACTTTTCAGAATAATATTCGACTCACCTCGTGGTCCAGTGATTAAGACTCCACATTTCCACTGCAGGGGACACAAGTTCAATCCCTGGTTGAAGAAGTTCCTCATGTCATGCAGTGCAGCCAAAAAGGAAAAAAAAAAATGTACAGAATAATATTCAATGCAATAGTCTTATATAACCTAATTAGGAGTTCAGCCCTTGTTAAGGATTTCTAAATTAAGCACTATTATTGAGATAAATTATATTTTGATACTTTATAATTTAGAGACTACTATGTGATATGTCAGTTATTCCATGAGACATATATTTATCTTAACAACTATAAGTGTATGTAAAATATATTTGCTTAATCTACATTAAAGATAACCAAAAGAAGACATATTCATCATCATCACTGTATGCCCATTTTAAAAGGATTCGGAAATTAATAATACTTGTCATCCTGTTATGAATATTACATGTATTTGACACTGGCCATGATTTCCTGAAGAATCATGCACCTCTAAAAGAAGAACGATATCACTTTAGGAGTTACTTAGTCTCTCTGGAGGTAGAAATAATCTATAGTTCAAAAACATAAATGATCTAGAGGTTTAAAGAGCATGCCCAATGTTCTCCAAAGAACTCCTATCTTTTTTGAAATGGTTGGACTTCTCTGAAATCAAATATGGTGGTTAGTTCAGGGATAGAGAAGCTGAAGTTTCTTTTAAAGAATCTTAAGTATGCTTCTCAAGAGGTTCGAATTTGACGTAAGTGATATATTCCTTCTCAACTCTCAACATGACCTCAGAGACAGTTAAACTGCTTTCAAGTTTTACCTTTGTTAAAAAGGCTTAGAAGTTTAAAAAAATCCAATAAGAGGCCCAGAAGTGGGAATACAAGTGGAATATTTTCAGGGATGGGCTAATTTTGAAGCAAAACATGAACGATATTAATAGTGTAATAAAATCTAATATTAAAGTTTCTCTCCATAGATCAGTGAAAATTTAGATAAACTTGAAAGATTTTGATTAGGACAACTAGTGTATTTCATTACAATTTTTTGTTATCACCAAATCAAAAAATGTCACAATAATCTTACCAGTGTTACTTGAATCAATTCAGTGTAGTTTTCACAAAGTATTGGTTACTTAAGATACAGCTTATATCTTCCTCTGAAATGATATTGGTCTATGACTATAAGGTTTAGAATATTCTTATGGTATTATGCTCTTATAATCAATTTATTAGCTTAAAATATATCTAGATAAGGTAATATTGGCTGCAAGGAAACCAGAATTTTACTTTGCACAGTTAGGTGTGTTTTGGGGATGTCTGTGAAATGGCATTAGCAGTAGCTTTGATTCACTTGTCATTTGCAATCAGTTGAAGTGTTTCTAGTAGAGTTTCGCACTGTAAAAATAGAGATGAGAAATTTAATAATAGATATCAGGATTTTAAGTTAATAGTATAAAATTTACATACATCGAGAAAAACACGGTTAAGTAACTGAATCTATACATTTGGTACTTATTCTAAAAATTAAAGCCCTAGAACACAGTTTATGTGGATTTTCAATCTGCAGCTACAGTAAAAATAAGCTACAATTGCTATTTACATCTTTTATTTTGATCTCTTGATTTTAACTTTTGACATTATGTTTTCAACATGTTTTCTTCATACCTTTCTTGTGATTAAGTAAAATTAAACTTCGAAGTAAGTTTATATAAAAACTGTTAAGTTTTTTTATCTTCTTAGATAACTAATATGTAGACTTTAAATGGTGAATCCTGGGATCCTTGCTAAATTTTGTCTAATTGATTTCCAGTAAATTTCTTCAACCTAATAAGATTATTTTGAATTCTGCATAAATATATTTCATGGATATGCATTATCCACCCATTACAAAATATGTGTTTTGATCTTCACCCAGATCATTGAAGTAAATACAGAACAAGTTATATAGCTCATAATACAATTTCAGAGACATAACTTCAGTATCTCCCTTATTCATCCCTTACTTCTTTTCATTCAATTACTAATTGTAAAATACTTATGAGAAACTAGAGTCTATTCTCATTATTTACTGTAATATGTTCTATAAAGTTACTACAGACACTGAATTAGCAAATACTGGTTCACTGCCCTTAGGGAAAATACAGAGTTAGTTTCCTGTGAGCTTCTGGTCAAAATATTTCCAACTAACCCATCAATACATAACCGTACTTTATGTGTTTCTGTTTAAAGACACTTTGTTTAATATGAATTGTTGGCTTAGTAACATTGAATTCACTATAACTCATGTTGAAGGAAATTAAAACAGGTATTTTCTCTGTAAAAAGCATCACAGGTTACATACACTTAAAAACCCTAGTGGGCACTCACTTGGGGGCTATTTTAAATGAAAAAAAAAAGAAAACAGCCAAGAAAAAGCACAAAAATGCAAACATGTGACACTACTGACCATGAAAATGATACATTTACCATATGAAAACTTAATGAGGAAGACAGAGCCTAACCATGTTGACATCATATGGGAACATGTGCATTGGGGAACTCGAATATTTTGCTGCTCTGCACATGTACATGTCCATGAATGACCCAAAAACACAGTATTGATTTTTGACTTACAAAAACCTTTTATCAAGTAGGTGAATTCACAAACACAAAAGTTGCAAATAATGAGGAGCCACTGCATGGGTTAGGCACTATCCTTACTGCTGCAGAGACAAAGTCAAACAAGACCTGGTCCATTCCTACTTAGAGCTTCAATATTTGAGAACATGGGAAACTTCAGTTGTAACAAATGTTTTGTAACTTACTTATTTCCTTCACTCTTAACACAGATATTTATTAAGAAAGGAGTATATTAATCAGTTTGTTATTTGGTGGGGATATAACAAGGATCAAAGAATAAGATGTGGTCCCTGGTCCCCACAGAGATCCCAGTGAGGGATATGTGCTAGTGAAAATACTGCTAGTGTGGAAACCCAGTGTGCAACTGGGACATCTGGAAGAAGTACCATGTATTGACCCTTTACAGGTTAATGATAATGTCTCAGTGGACATGACCTTAAAGCAGAAACTTGAAAAAATGTGAATTTAGAAAAATCAGCAAGTAGAAACTGAGTGGGAACAAATAAAGTAAATAAAAATTTGCACCTAAACACTTGGAGGTGAGAGAAATAGAAAATAGATTAATACAGCTGTTGGCAGTGCGAAGGAAAGGCAATTAATTTGTGAGAATTATTGTTCAGTGGAAAAAAGAAATGGTAAAGAAGAAGCAGTGAAATGAATTTAGAAATGTACCCAGAGGTCAGATGATGAAAGGAATTAACATCAGTTAATTCTTTCTGAGGGCAATGAGAACAATAAAAATAAAAGTGGCATGGCTGGAATTAATTTTTACAATGATAGTTTGGCTTCAGTTTTGAGATTCATGGGGGATGGAAAGGGGATGTGGAGAGTGAGGCAGGGTCCTGATAAGCAAGCAGATCTATAAGAGCTTTCTCAGTAATTCTATTGAGAGATGAGATAACATGTTTTGAACTAGCTTAGTAACAGTGGAGATTGAGACCAATGGATTAATTTAAAAGATATTTAGGAGTTGGAGTTAACTGGAATTGGTGATTGATTGGATATGGATAATGGTTGTTGGGAGAGGTATTCCACTTTGGGCCCTGATGATTGTGTTTGCAGAAAGCAACATATATGGATAAGATAATATTTCCTCCTCTATACAGAGCAGGCTTGCTTATCATTCATTATAAAACTCAGTTTTCCTCTGTTCTTACACGATCCACTGAGTGTGCAGGTATCCATCTAGACTGACCTACATTGCCCCTATGGAATTTGGAGGGTCATGGAGAACTGGTTTAACACCACAATTTCTGGATAGTTCTTTGTCTTGAGTAATAAAGTGTTTAGTCTCTGACCCCGGATTCACACATCCTCTGACAATATCCACGAAGCAGTAACAGATCAGTTTGTCAGCTTGCAAATAAAGTAAATTCCAAGACCCTTCAGAATTGCTTACAGTAGTTAAATAAGAGAGCAAGGAATAATTTAATGCAATTCGAGATCACTGAGATATTGTGCAATTGAAGATCACTGAGATAGCACATTGGGATGAAGTAGGAGTTTGAGTGAGAAGGAAACAAGATCTGTTTTAGAAATGTTAAACTTAAAGCATACAAAAGAAAAGAAGCCCAGTAGACATTTGGATATGTAGATCTACAGATAAGGAGATACATAAAATATTAGGGATTTTCAGATTATAGTTTAATAAATAAAGTAATATGACAAATCTCAGAGGGAATGTCTAAATTGATTAGAAGCAGTTTATAAAACAGAAAGCAGAAATATACATATTTAAGGGACAGTTTGGAAAGGAGCAGAAAATTGAGAGGATTTGGAGATATAAGAAGGCAGGTGATAGAATAGCTTAAGAAAGGGCTCTACAGAGAGAAATCATGCTGACATCAAGTGAACATTGTATTTGACAACAAGAAGGTCATTCAAAACTTTAGCATAAATAGTTTTTATAGACCTGATGGATGTAAAAACCAAAGTATAATAGGTTATGCAGTGAATGCACTATAAGGAAATAAAAAGATGTTAAGAAGGAAAGTGAAGAAATATGATGGTGGAGAAGAATATAGGAAATAATTTGTTTATTTCTTAAAATGGAAAATATTTTAGCATATTTGGATTTAGAAAGGGGAAGATGACACAGTTTATTGAGAAATGCTTCCAGAAGATGTTAGGACATAATATTAGTTTTTAGATAATATTTGCTATTGTACACCAAGGAAATAAGGGAAAGTGGATAAAGAAAAATATGTTTTGTAGGAAGAAGAGGAGAAAGTAACACTGTTGACTTCTGTTTTCTTAGTGTTATAAAGCAGAGTGATTAATTTTAAAAGATTATATATATATATATAGTTATAGTTATATACATAATTCAGGTTATATCTTGATACAATAATTTTTCTATAATATATTGACATTTCAAAACATTTTAATTGTATTTTATTTAACGTCTTGTAATGAGGTCTCTTAAGAAACACAATCTTGTAAGAGTAACATGTGTAAAGATCATGGAGTCTACATCTAAAATAATAAATTGTCCTCTATCTTCATAGCTATTTAGAGATGATTTTGATAAGATGATTTGTTTATAGAATTAAATCTAAAAGCATTTCATAAAAAAAAAAATCTTCTGAAATCCTGCCATACAAATGATAAGCACAAAAATAGTCTGGATTATCCATTTTAATTAAGGGCTATGCCCTTAATTAAATTTAATACTGAGAGTTAGATAAGAACTCAGAATCTCTAGTAAATATACTTATCACAAATTAAAGGCCAGGGTAAATAGGTATGGTTTGTATTCTCAACATCCTCCAATTATAACATATTCATTTCCATCTTTGAGCTTTTCCTTTTTAAACTGAGGTAAATTTTGTTTATAATATTGTATAAGTTTCATGCGTGCAAATTATGATTAGATATATGTGTTCATCATAAAGTGATCATTACCATAAGTAAGTCCTCAGGAGTCCTAGACACAGAAAATAGGTAAGAAAAAATATGCATCCAAATTAGAAAAGGAAAAATAAAACTGACATGGTTTGCAGATGACATACTTTATATGAAAAACCCTAAAGACTCTACAAAAAAACTGTTAGAGTAGATTAACCTAGTAAAGTTGTGGGATACTAAATTAATCTGCAGAAATCAGTGGAATTTCTATAGACTAGTAACAAACTGTCAAAAAGAGGAATTAAGAAAATAATCCCATTTACAATTGCATCAAAATGAATAAAACACCTAAGAATAAATTTAACTAAGGAGGCAACAGCCCTCTACACAGAAAACTATAAGATGTTAATAAAGGAAATTGAAGAAGACAGAAATAAACAGAAAGATATTCCATGCTCATAAGTAGGAAGACTTAATATTACTAAACTGTCCATACCACCCAAAGCAAACTACAGATTCAATGCAATCTGTATCAGAATTCCTATGGAGTTTTCCACAGAACTAAAACAAGTAATTCTAAAACTTTAATGGAACCACAAATAATTCCAAATAGCCAAATCAAGTTTAAGAGAAAATAGCAAAGCAGGAGGCATCACACTTCCAGATATGGAACTATACTGCAAAGCTACAGTAGCCAAAAGAGTATAGTATTGGCATAACAACTGATACACAGACCAGTAGAACAGAATTGAGAGCCCAGTAATAAACCCACACGTGAAAGAACAATTAATTTATGACAAAGGAGCCAAGAATATACAATGAAGATAGGACAGTTTCGTCAATAAATGGTGTTGGGAAAACTAGACAGCCACATGTGAAAGAATGAAACTAGGCCACTATCCTACACCATACACAAAAATTAACTTGAAATAGATTAAAGACTTGAATGTAAGACCTGAAACCATAAAATTGCTGGTAGAAATCATTGACATTGATTCTGAGCTGTTTTTGTGGGTTGGACTTCAGTGGCAAGGGAAACAAAAGCAAAAATAAACAAATGGGAATACATGAAACTAAAAAGCTTTCCCACAGCAAAGGAAACCATCATCAAAATGAAAAGGCAACCTAGTTAATGGGAGAAGATGTTTGCAAATCCACATGTTTGACAAGGGGTTAATATCCGAAATATATACAAAACTCATACAACTTAACAACAAAAACCCCAAAACATTAAAAAAAAGGGGGGGTAGCAGAAGATCTAAATGAACATTTTTCCAAAGAAGATATCCAGATGGCCAAGAAGAACATGAAAAGATGTTCAACATCACTAATTATTAGAAAAATACAAATCAAAACCACGAGATATCACCTCTCATCTGTTAGAATGGCTATCATCAAAAAGACAAAAAATAGCAAGTGTTGTAGAGTATGTGGAGAAAAGGGAACCATCACATGGTTGGTGGGAATATAAATTGGTACAACCATTATGGAAAACATAATCAAGATTCTTCATAAAATTAGGAATAGAACTACCATATTATCCAGCTATCCCACTTCTGGATATTTATCCAAAGAATACAAAACATTAATTTGAAAAGATATATGCACACCTATGTTCATGGCAGCATTATTTACAGTAGCCAAGATATGGAAACAATCTAAGTGTCCATCAATTGATAAAGGGAAAAGAAGATATGGTATATATACACAATGGACTATTAGTCATTAAAAAAGAATGAAATCTTGCCATTTGGGACAATATGGATGGACCCTGAGGTATTATGTTAAGTGAAATAAACCAGAAGGTAAAAGGCCAAAACAATATGATTTCACTCATATGTGGAATCTAGAAAACAAAATCAAAATAAGAACAAACAAAAAAAAAGGAAAAGCAAAGTCATAGACACAGAGAACAGACTGGTGGTTATCAGAAGGAAAGAGGGTTGGCAATGGTGGGCAAAATGGGTGAAGGGGGTCAAGTGTATAGTGATCCATCATTGAGATTTTATACATTCATGTCAAGCATATGAAATAAACTTCCAGACTCTGTTATGAATTAACTATACACTTGGATACAGAAAAATTGTTTTTTGTATTACCAGACAAGTGGTGATTTCTCTAGCAGATCTGGATATTTGTTGTTTGGTAACCATAATTCATGAGGTCAATGACCTTGTCTATCTTGTTCACCACCATATCCTCAGTGGCTAGCAAACAGTTGGCAATCAATGAATTCAGATGAATAAATTCAACTTTAATTATTAACTTTTAATATTTCCTTAAAAGAAATATTTATGCGTATATAACAACTGAGGCCTGAAAGGACACATATAGTTCATTTTAAATAGCATGCAATTAAAAGCAAAGTTATCTATACATATAAAACATGTATTATACACAGTTTTTAAAAAGCTGCTAAAAGTGTGTTTGCAAATTCTTTCTGTTCTTTTGGCTTCCAAGATGTTCATGAGAGGCTTTCTCCCTTATTATATATTTTTCTTTCATTCAGCTAAACTTCATGTCTTTTTAGAGACTGGGAAAAGAAAACACAGAATACTGTTTAATTGATAAAAATCTCGTTTTTAGAAATTGCAACAGGGTTCTTCGTCTGAGAAGAGATTTAAGCTACCTCACGCCTCAGAGTTTTAAATGTCTTCTCATCTGGTATATTTTATATCCACATTTTATTGTCTGTAACTTATGGCAAGACCTTAGAGAAGTAACCGTGTCCTTGAATATACTATGTTTTCCTTACTACACAGAGAATACTCAACAATAATAATCATGCCATAATACTTTTAATGAAAGAAAAACGAAGTTATATTTCTACCCTATTTATCTTTACTGGGGAAATTTTGTAATTGAAAAAGTTTATTAGCAAAGTTTCTCCCTCTCAAAATCTCAAAGCAGTTGTAAGGAGCTCTCTACCTATATTCTTCATTTTTCACATGATTTAATTGACAGTAATGTAAATAGAAATATCATCTAATGTAAATAAGAATAATGACATAAATAACTAAAATTAATATATTTAAATATATAATAACCATTTATTTAAGCTCTATCATTTGAGGTTTTCAAATAAAAAAACATTTTTTTTCTGTCACCTCTGTTAGCCAATCTACTTGTGCTGGCAAAAAAGCAAGACTTTAAATAATTATCTGTATAAATCAGGTAAAATTTGGTTATTAGGAGCAAGTAAACATTAAATTCTGATCAAGGTAATATTTATATTTATATTGGTAACAAAGATCTATCAAGCACAAGGTAAAATAGAAGGTAAGCAGTATGTAGACTACATGATGTCCAAGAACACTGTATTATTTATTACCCAATTAAATGGAAAGTGTACATAATTGAGTTAATTATGCATACCATTTTAGAGTAAATTGCCTCTATTCTTGAGGAAAAAAATATGCTTCCAAGATGTAAAATTTCTAAGTAAACTGTTCATATTGATAAAATTTATTGGTCTTGGTCAATTACCTGTATTACTTTTCCAAGATAGTCAGGGCTTTGGTGTTTCCTGTCCTGTATTTTATTTTATTGCACTGAACTGCTAATTGAAGAGTTAATGGTCAGTGAAATGGTCAAAGAGTAGATGGTAAATAGAAGAAAAAAAGCAAATATATAGATTTTTACTTTATGGAAAGTGCAGCCTGCAGTCAATCTAAGCAATGAATTGATTCATTTTCCAGTAGTAAATCTATTCCACTAGTTACAGAATTTTTTTTTCCAGGTAAGTTAATGTAGTTTTTTTTTATAAGATGTTTTACAAGGATTTATTATTTTAAATTTTAATTTAATGAGAGAAATTTTATATATTGTTGAAGTACTGTTTAAAGATTCTGAAAAGCTATAGAAAATGAGGAAATCGTCAAGGACAGAAGAGTGAATAGAGAAAAATGTTGAATCTTGGAGATCACTGACCAATGTGTAATAGTCCATTAGCCATAGGCAAATGACTAGTGATTATTAGAATAATTTCTCAATAAATTGCTTAAATAGAGACATTGTGAAATGTTAATTATTTGGAACTTGAATAGTTTACTGATTAGAAGAAATACCACAATGCCTGACATATAGAAAGTGCACAATAAATAGTTTTTATTTGACCTGTTCCTCAAATAAAGAATTTTATTCAAATAACATTGCATTTCATGACTAATTGCGAACTAAAACCTAATCCTGATTTTTAATAGGTATAGGCTTTAAGCATAGATACTACATGTATCTATTTATAGCACTGTTACCAAGCAAGGGATTGTTTGCATGAAGCACAGAAAGCCTAACTCTGACAGCGGATGCTTGGAACAAGCTAAGGGTTTATTTGAAGGACACCAAGCAAGGAGAATGGGCAGCTCATGCTCAAAAGATCCAAATTCCCTAATGTCTCTCAGGCAAGGCTTTTTAAAGACAATGTTTGGGGAGAGGGTGATCAGCTTGTGGAGCTTCTTCTGATTGGTTGTGGGTGAGGTAACAGAGAGTTGCTATGGGAATCTCAACCTTCTGGTTCCAACCAGTCTGGAGTCTAGTGCTTGTGGTCAGAATGTAATCACCACCCTCCACCTGGCTGTGTTGCGGGGAGGGGGGGTTGGTTCTTAGTTTCTACCAAGCAACTCAAAAATATGCATCACATTGTGATCTATATCCCTTCAGGAGGAACTAGGAGTCTGTGCCTCTGTTGTCCTAATCATTAGCTCCTTGAGCCTGCTCTTTGGAACTCAGAGAAGGCCTAGGAGCTGAAAGCCCATTTTTCTACAAACACGAAACAGGGGACACAGAGGGGCTTTTATACCTGGGAAGGCCTCACAGAGTCTTTTCCTTGGTTACAATCTCCCCCTTCCTTTGATATTCCTCAATTCTGAAGGGTACAGGGCCCCTGTATTACTGTTAAGCATTCAATTGGATTTTCCTGTATTTCATCCAATTTGGGTATATGTCTGTTTGAAATAATCAAAACCAGGTTATCAATTAGGGTTTGGGGTTACAAGTGAAAGTTCTAGAGATCTGAAATATAGATGGAACTATTTGTGAAGAGACCTGGTAGCTGCAGAATTGATGGGACAGAAGAGGAAGCAAGTATAGGAAATGAAAGGTAATGAGGATGAAAAAAAAGAACAAAACCCAGCCTAAGACCTGCTAGGATCCTTTGGGTAAGATGCTGCCAGGTGCTTGGGAACTAGTCCACCCTTGATGCCACCACTGAGCACCTACACATGCTGCCTTGGCACAACTAGGAGTAATTTGGCAAGTGGTGTCTTTTTACCTTTCCCTGTTGATTTGAAGTTCAAAGCAGTTGATACGTCAAGTTTAAGTTGTGTATGAGGTTCAAGCTTGTGTTTTCAAGGGGTAGAAAAGTATACCAGGCCTGTAAGAATTCCAGAGTGGGATGTGGGGTCCTGCACAGCAGGGCATTCCCTTAAATTAGGATATCTGTTCACGCTCAAAGCTATTTCATAAAGACAGATATCTATAAGTCCATTTTATCTTCCCTTATTTGTTTTACTCTGACTAAGAATTAATGCAAGCTCATTATGCTATAGAGAACTAAGAAACAGAAATTTATAAAGAAAAAGCTTAATAAATTCATAATTTAGCTACTAACAAAATACAACTATTAATATTGTATTTTCTTTCTGGTTTTAAAAAAAATTCAGGAATATGTTTGCATGTACATTGCATATGTACCCATTTTTAAAAAATATAATCTGCATAAATAGATTTAATTCTGTATCCTGTTTATTTGAGTCAACATTTCATCAGGAACAGTAAACATTATTTTAAAACATAATTTCTATGTTGTATAGCATTCCACTATATAAATGTATCACCTTTTATTTAAACATTCCTTTAGTTTAATATATATGCTGTTGTCTTTTTTTTTGTTGTTATAAATAACAAAATAAACTTTTCTCAAAAACTTTACATGCATTTGTTTATTTCTTTTTCTTTAGCCTAGATTCACTCAGAAGGAAATTACTTTAAGGATAGACATTTTAAAGTCCCTGAAAATATTGATTTTTTTCCTAGAGAAGTTAATTACAGTATGGTAAGATAATGTCATTTTAAACTTTCATTTACTGATAAAATTGTAGAGAGTATTTCCTTATATATAAAAACAACTTGCTCTCTTATTTTGCATTTGACCATTTGTGAAGTTAATGTGTTTATTTTATAAATATGTATTATGTATGCTGAGACTAGTGCCAAGTATAGGGAATACATTAGTAAAATGAACTATACTGATTCCTTCTCTCTCAAAGTGTACAATATAGAGGAGGAAACTCTCATGAAGCGATTAAAAGCTCATTTGTTAAGAGCTGTGCAGTATAGATGATGCTATGTGATGACATAATATGAACATCACAGCCAAATCTCAGAGTCAGTTATGCCTCCCAGAAGAAAGAACCTCCTAGACTGAGAGTTGAGCAACTTTACAAAGAAATGAGAGAGATGGAAAAACAGTACTACAAGTGGCAAACACTTGTAAATTACACATTACAGAAGTTTGGCCACATGAGAATAAGATATAAATAACTTAATTTGAAAGTTTATAGTGTAGAATGTGAAGGGTGGTGGTCAAATATGAATTTGAAGGAATAAGCAAGAGCTGAATTATATAAAACTACAAAATATAAAAAAAATAAGCTAAATCAAGGGACTGAAATTTCATTCTGACAGCAGTGAAGATTCATTGAATTTATTATTTGTTTTAAAGCAGGGAATGCCAGTTCTACTACATGCCTCAAGATAGAGTTCTATGGAAATGGAGGTAGAGACTTTGGCAATAATCTTGATGAGATATAATGATGAAAAATTAGACTTGAAGCAGGGAAATGGAAAAAATTAAATATTTTTAAGATATTTGACTTGGTGATGGATTTTGTAGTAAGGGATGAGTGGGAGAGAGAGAAGGAGAAGAATCAAATATTACAAAGAATTCAGTTTGGAGAACAATACTTTTGAATTATCTTGTCTTTAGGATATCTAAGAGGGTTTGCAAAGTACGCAGCTATCATTTTGACTCTGCTATAAACTCAACCATGTCTCCACAAAATTCATATGTTAAAGCTCTAACCCCCAATGTGACTGTATTTGAAGATAGGCTTTTTAAGAAGTAATTAAGCTTACATGAGGTCACAAGGGTAGGGTCCTAATCCAATAAGATTAATGGGTTTATAAGAAGAGGAAGCTCTCTCTGTCTCTCTGTCTCTCTCTCCATGTACTTGCAAGGAGGAAAGGCCATGAAAGTACACAGTGAGAATGTGGCCATCTGCAAGCCAGAAAGAAAGCCTTCACCAGAGCCCAACTATGCTGGTATCCAGGTCTTGAACTTCAAGCCTCCAGAACTGTGAGAAAATAAATTTCTGTGTTTATGCTTCCCAGTCTCTGGCATTTCATTATGGCAGCCCAAGGTACCTAACCCAGACTCTATATCTCAGAAGATATGGCTGAATGAACAACCAGAGAAGAGGCACTGCAACAGAAACAGGAACGCCAACATCATGAATAGGCTTATTAATCTCCGCTTGTCTTTTTATTTTCCTTATTATGTCTGGCCATGTGTTTTGTTTTTTTTTTATCCCTGATGAAGTTTTAAAGATTCTCATATCTGTGTATACCAGATCTTTGTTTATTAAGAATATCAACTCTAAGTTCACTGTTTCAGGTGTGTTTTGTCAATTGCGGTTGATTTTCTGTGATGTTCAAATTGATATTTACAGACATGGGTCACTTAACCATATAGTATTGCCAGTCTCCAAATCGTGGTAAGATGTTCTAATATGTTCTAATATCTAATATTATCTCTAATATCTAATATCTCTATTTCATACTTAAAGTGATTCTTCTTTGTGTAAACTTGTACATGTAAAAGCTTTATGAGAGATAAATGTTGGGCTAATTTCTCATTGCACTAACAAAATGTCTTCTCAGCAGTGGAGCAGATGAGGTGTGCTGCCTAGCAACACTCTTCCATATATACTCTGAGTTGCTTAGCAGCAAACTTTTGATAAAATGTTACCTTGAATTGGTATAATTCCTCTCTTCCTTGAGTAGAGAAATGCATGGCTACCCAGATCCACCTTCTTTAATAGCTACATTATGGAATCTGGACAGGGCAACAAATTAATATTTCCAGTTCCTTTGGGCTCCTATATTCAGAAGTCTGTCTCCTCAAACAAATTTTCTTGACCTACCAGAGGCCTGAGGGTGACTTAGTGAATAAGGAGACTAATCTCTCTCAAAGCAACTCATATTTTATTAGTCTTATACTTCAGGGTTGTGGGACCTAGCATATATATTTAAAACCAGGATAAAGAGAAAAAAAAATTATCATAGGTTTACCATAGTTTATTACCATAGGTAAAATATGTTATGTTACATCATAACATATTTTTTCAAAAAAACAATTTGTTAGAATGATGAAATATCCAATAATAATGCATCATTTAGCAAGACTTGAGGCTCAAGCCATTAATTGATTTTAATTCAGTAGTGTATGCCCTTACTGTTCCTCTATCAATTTTGATATGTTTATGATAGTTTTTAGCCTCATTTGCACTGGAAATGTTACCAAAGACATCAAGTTTTTAACATCTTGATGGGGATATTACCTTCACAAAATCAAGCCTTGGGTTTTCTTATGTCCATTTAAATATTAACCTAAATAAAGAGAGTACAGGATCTTAAAGGGGAGTGTTTTCTAAATGAGAAGAATAAGCCATGTGACTTGTAAACTGGATGCTTGATGACATTTATCCTGTTTATTTCTTTTTAAGACTTATCTCAAGTGGAAATACATAATTTTAAATTAGCAGAGTGGGTAAAAATCACAAAGTCTACTTAATAGCTAAGGAAAGCTGTCAAAAAGAATATGAGGTACTTAGGACAGTCAAATTCATAGAGACAGAAAGTAGGATGGTGGTGGCCAGAGAGTGGGGAGAGTGGGCGATGGGGAGGTATTGTTTAATCAGTACGAAGTTCCAGTTTGGGAAGATGAAAAAAGTTCTGGATATGGATGGTGGTAATGATTACACAACAATGTGAATGTGCTTAATGTCACTAAACTGTATATTTAAAAAATGAATAAAATGGTGCATATTATATTTTTTATATTTTGCTGCAATAAAAAAGAATAAATCAATGTAAAACAATATATTATTAAACTAAATTAACATATAAGCTTATTATTATTTCTAAAAAAGAACAGAAAATATTTAGAATTAATTAATAATGATTTAAAATTATATTATTAAGAGAATAATCTTATAAATTGCAAACATTATTATATTCATTTCTCAGATGAAGCAGCAGAGAGACACACAGATAAAGTCACTTCCCTACATCACAGGGTGAAGAAGTAACAGAGCCCAGAGATTAAGTATACCATTTATATTCTTCACCACTGTGCTACACTGCTCTTATAGAGATAATTTCTTTATACTAAGAACTGACTATGTGTCAGATACTTTTTAAAATACTTTACAAGTATTACCTTGTTTATTCAGCAGAAGACTGGACTATTAATTAACAACAATAACAAGTGTTATATAAATATATTAACCTATTAATCATCATACCTATATTATGTGGATTAAATAACTCTATGCATGTAAAAATATTAGCTTGGTTTCTCATATATATTAGACAGTAAATATGATATACAATTATCAATAATTTCTTCAGTTGTGTAGTCTCAGAATCACTTTTTTACCAACTATCCTGTTGGTCATATTTTAACATCATTGTCAATAATTCAGAAAAAAAAGTATCATTTGAATCCTATGAATATTAATTTTTTTGGTAAATCTCTCTTTGACCTTAGTTTATCTCAGTCAATGATACCTAGGGTGGATATTATGTTTCCCCCAATTTTTATTGTATATTTCATTATTGTAATAACTGCCTAATTCAATTTTATGCATCAGAACAAATTGGTGGAGAGGGTCCTTTGAGTAGAAACATTAAAATTCTATTCATACTACATGTATAGACAATATATGTTACATTTAAATCATAGAATTTTAAGTAGAACTGAAATACTAGGTAAGCAGCATGGTTACTTTCTTTCTACGTGTAAGCTATTAAGCTAGTAAGAGGTTTATCCTATGTAGGACACAACCAACTTTAAGTCAAGGTTATCAAAAAATAATACACAGTCAACAGCATACTAACACGGTGCATCATGATTTATGTACCTACTTTAGATATGAGGCGGGAGGAGTGCCTTCATTTTAACAAGCTAGCTTTTAGTTTGAAAGTAGGAATTATTAGGCTCATGTTCTCACATAACATTCTCAAGAGAACAAAACTAAAAGAGGAACTGAAATAGCTGTCATATTAAGCACAGTCATTTCAGCAATGTTTTTGAAAAAAACTCACATTCGTCCAATTCACACTTTAAAAAATTACAAGACTTATTGGATGAATAGATTTATAAGCTTATGCTTCAAAAGATATGTAACTGTAGCTGTAACAAAAACAACAGCAATATTTATACACATATGTACAAGGGTAAATACTCTCCTATGCTCACACCTCGAATTCCATTCAGTCCATCTTTTGAATGGAATTCCTCATTCTAGCCTCTATATCCTTTAAATTTCTTGCTGTCTTCCACAAGTCATCTTGAAGTGTTCACAAACAACATTTTTAAAGGCTTGAGTTGATGAGCTTGATTGCTTTATTTTCCCTCACAAGACTTAGAAAATTCAACTATCTTGTCCAGAGAGAATAATTTGGTCCATAAAAGGGTTGAAATTCATCTCAGGCAGTCATCCTACCAAGCATGTGTTCTTACCATCAATGCCACCCAGCAGTTTAAAAGAATGAAAATATAAGTAAAACTAATACTAACCACCAATGTCACAGTGTATTATATTCATATAAGAGTTGTATTTTAGCAAAAAAAAATGTTTTGGATAATTAGTAGCAGATAACCACTTTCTTATAACTCCTCAAATGAAAATCAAATGATAGAAACTAAAGGACAAAGAGATTTTTGTTTTGGTTCATCTCCAGACCAAACCTATATCTAAATCTTGAATGCAAGATTTAAAAACATAGCTTTCTGTTGTTGTTGTTTTTCTTTTTTACATGACATAAAATATTGATATGTTTTGGTGAAAATCTGTTTTCTATTCACAATATGAAACATAGTAAAATTTCAATAGTTACTGTTAACATTTTGAGGAAGACATGCACATTTATGTAGAGTTTCTGTAATGTGTTTTTTTTTAATTGGAATATAGTTGCTTTACAATGTTGTGTTAGTTTCTGTTGTATAATGAAGTGAATCAGCTATATGTGTACATATATCCCCTCTCTCTTGGATGTCCCTCCCACCACCCCATCCCACCCATCCAGTTCAACACATAGAACCGAGCTGAGCTCCCTCTGCTATACAGCAGGTTCCCACTAGCTATCCATTCTACACATGGTAGTGCATATATGTTAATCCTAATCTCCAAATTCGTTCCACTCTCCACTTCCCCACCATGTCCACATGTTCATTCTCTATGTCTGTATTCCTGTATTCCTGCCCTGCAAATAGTTTCACCTGTACCATTTTTCTAGATTCCACATATATGCATTAATATACAATATTTGTTTTTCTCTTTCTGACTTATTTCATTCTGTATGACAGACTCCAAGTCCATCTACATCTCTACAAATGACCCGATTTTATTCCTTGTTATGGCTGAGTAATATTCCATTGTATATATGTTTCACATCTTCTTTATCCATTCATCTGCCAATGGATATTTAGGTTGTTTCCATGTCCTGGCTATTGGGCAACCTTGCTAATATGTTACTGTAGGTTCATTTGAGAATGGATCTATGCTCTTATGGTTTTATTATATTGCATTATACCATATTGTGTCTTATAAAATTATTTTCCTGTACGTGGTTTGAAAGGTTTTCAATTTTGTGAAATGTCAGGGCACAAAATAGAAAGGATTCAACACATTTTTAAAATATAATCAGGTTTGAGATGACATGATCATGTAGATGTGGTTGAAAGATTGGGGGATTTCTAGATTACTAATTGTCAGTCATATTTAGGCTCTCATGCTACTTCTTTATAGAAGCCTTCCATAATCACCCGCTCTACTGCAGTCCCTTCTAACCTGCCACTGGGTATCACATTAGTCTGTTTGTTGACTAAAGAAGCTATATCAATAATTTATATGATCTTATTACTTTGTATATTATGTCTATTTCCCTTCTGTAACATAAACTCCACATACAAGCAGGATCTTGTTTCTGTTTTTGACCACTGCATTTTGATCTAGAAGGGAATCTACTTGTAGGGCTCATAAATAAAGATTCTATGAATGAATAGATAAATGAGTAAATAAATAGTATCAGTATCTTCATTTTTCTTATATTATTATGTATCAAAATTACATGGACCAGAGGGAAAAAATAACTGATAGTAAACACTGATTATGCAGCTTCATTTCTACTTGTGTTTCATTGTTCAGATATGATTATCTGAGATAATATAAACATTTTAGATACCAAAATTTGAAAAAAAATTAGATTAGGTACTTTTTTCTAATCTAATTTCTCATATGTAAAACCTATTTAATACAAAGGACTCTGAAAGATAGGAAATCATAATATCCACTCAAGAAAACATCCCCTTAATAAACCTTAAAATAGTAACATATCCTTACAAATTTCCAAGCAGTTGGAATCAAATAGCTTTGTTTTTATTTTGTTAAGTATAGCTATTTCAAAAGCATGTAAAATGAAAACCCAAAAGGGGATTATGGTACTTTAACATATCATACTGATTTTAACCATATCATTAATTATTTTTTATGCAAACTTTCTTGACAGATAAATTTGGTAAGTCTGATTTACTTGTGAATTCTTGAAACTGGGTAAATTGATATATTACTCATTGTTCTCTATGTAATCACAGAAATTGCAATCAAATGTGGCACTCTTAAATCCAATTGTCAAGGCTTATCCATGCGCAGGCCTTATGAATAGTCAGAGTAGGCAGCTGAATATGTCATATGATTTTAAAGCACTGGGAAATTATTTTTACTTAAAATATCTTCCTCATTATCTTTCTCTGTGCATGAAATTTCATCTTTAAAAGTCTCTCAGGGCTTTAACTTTAGTTTTCACTTAATACTTGGAAGTTTAAGTCTTCTTTTTTACAAATGCTTTTGGAGAGCTCATCTGGAGATTCAGGGAGGAAGCCCTTTCTTAAAACCCACCTGAAGAACTCTTTTCCTATTTCAGGAAAGTATTTTCTGTCATGAAATTTAGGTATGATACATAAAAAAGAGAAGAAGGTGACCCCTGCAGCTGGCCAGATCGGCCAAATCATACCTGGGCACAAAGGCAAGTCACTCATGTTGTAGCCAGACAGCACTCATGTGCCCTCAGGAGGTTAGGTGACCAACATAAAGGCCAGGAGAAACATGGTGAGGAAGAGGAGAATCCAAACTATAAGATCTTACAATTTTGTATTTATGACAATATTCAGTGCTTCATCTGAAGTTTAGCCCTCCATTCTACCAAGGAACTGATGATACAAGAGATGATTATTTTCTTAGAGAAACACAGATAGATCTTGATGAGAAATTTACCCACATTTTCTGAAAACTGTCTCTTTTTCTACTATGTAGTATTGCTTCCTATCCTGGAATCAGGAAAAAGAAAAAAATACATTTGGGGTTTAATTATTCTTTTCTGTGTGTATGTGTTCTTATTTTGTTGTTGGTATTGTTTCATAAAACTTGTTTTGAATGGATCACCCATTAGAATGAAGCTAATGTATTTAATTTGTAAACAAATAGACATAAGGAAACAAATTAAACTTCATTCCATTATTTAATCATTGTTTATTCTACTTCCCAGCTTTGAGTAATAAATATAAAAAATTCAATCACCAATATTTCCCATTTTCCTTCTACTTTTATTTTACATTTAGCAATTAATACTCTGACATATCGTATGTTTTGCTTATGTATTGTATTTATTGTCCATATCCTGCACCCTTTGCCAGAATTAAGCTTTATGAGGCCACAGATTTTTACTGATTTTATGTATTGCTCTGTTTCCAGTGCCCCCAACAGTTTCACACATATTCAGTATTCGATAATATTTTCTGAATGAATGAATGGATGAAATTTGAGATAAGAGAACCACAATCTTCATTAAACTAAAATGTTAACAGTAGCACCTCCACCACTAATACATATTATTTCTAATGCCAGACATAATCAGTGCATGGGGCAAGTGTAAATGTTTTAAACAAGCAGTGACAAACGAGTCAAGGAGAACCCATAGCACATAGTCATATTACAGAAGAGCAAATCTCGACTTTTAGTGGTCTGTTACTTTACAGTCCAGATGTCCTTCTTAAGTGAGTACTATTTTGCAGCTTCTAAAGTTGAATTGTAAGTGATTGCAAGGTTTGTGGGATTTATTTCTCTATTTCCTCTTTTCAAGATTTCCTAATGAATAAAAGATAAAAATATAAAGAAATTGACTTCAATCTTCATGTATTATCCAACGCTTTTCTGTGTATATGTAGTACCTAGATGTTCTTTAATTAGCTACGTTGGGCAGAAAATGTCTGGTTTAGAATGTTAAAAAAAACAATAGGATTGGGCTTCCCTGGTGCTACAGTGGTTGAGAGTCCGCCTGCTGATACAGGGGATGTGGGTTCGTGCCCCGGTCCGGGAGGATCCCACATGCCGCGGAGCAGCTGGGCCCGTGAGCCATGGCTGCTGAGCCTGCGCGTCCGGAGCCTGTGCTCCGCAACGGGAGAGGCCACAACAGTGGGAGGCCCGCATACCGCAAAACAACAACAACAAAAACAACAACAACAATAAGATTCAGGGAACAATTAAAGGTAAATATAGTGTTAGGTTGTCTGGTGAAAGATGAAAGTTGTTTGGTGTTATTTTCTTTTTTAAAGTATATGTTATTTCACTGTAAGATGAAAATTTGTCAGTAAGCAGTTGGGACACAAACATAATTAAATACCTTTGTTCTCTACATTTCTTGAAAATATGAGAATATTAAATATTTTTAAGTTGTTTCGTACAGTGAGTGATGACTGAGATCACAATCGATATTTTTAATCTATCTGTAATGATTAAGTTCACTGTTTATTTTAAGGGTATATAACTGTAATGTTCATTTTCTAAACTTACTAGAGAGAGCTCTCTTAGCAAAACTGTGCATCTGTGTTTGTTTTGATTTTGCTTCTCCACTTAGCATCTTATCTTGTCTTTAATCAACATAAAGCTTGTCTAATTCATTGGCTTTATATGTGATTTAAGGTTTTCATGGCATGTGAAGAATGTAATTTAAACCAGTAATATTATTATGTGTTAACATAAACTTCTGAGTTAAAAAAGAATAGTTGAGGGAATTCCCTGGTGGTCCATTGGTTAGCACTTTGTTCTTTCACTGCCAAAGGTTCAATCCCTGGTCATGGAACTAGGATCCCTCAAGCCGCACGGTGTGGCCCCAAAAAAATAAAAGTTGAGGCAGTTCAGTCTAATACATAAATTAACACTTTTATCACGAGCTAGGTGTTTGCGAGTAAAATCCTACTTACAAGAACGCCTGTATCTCCAGCAGCCTTAATCTTATGGTGCATAGTCATCATAGTAAAATTAGAAAAAATAAAAAAAACAGAAAAAATTCAGACTATGAGAGAAGTAGTTACAGACCGTCTCTAACCTAGACAAATCTATGCAACATAAAGAAAGAAGAGTTCAATTAGTGCAGGAAATAGAAAAGAAATACAAGACTTTTATCCAGACACTTGAGGTCATTTATTGTAGGGGTAAATGACTTCTATAACTAAAAAAAATGCTGTGTTACTACATAATCAATTTTACAGTAAGACTTTCTCATAATTAATTTTTTTTAAATTATGTTCACAGTTTTTCCTTTTAGGTTAGCTTGGAAGTTCATAATTTAGGAAGTTTTCTATTAGTGAATTCAATAGAGAAATCCAAGTATTTTGGCATTACTCAATAAATAATAATAACAATAAGGTAAATAATGAAAAGTTATTTTCCTTCATTTTTCCTTCCTCTCTTCCTGCCTCCTTCCCTCCCTCCTTTCTTTCCTGCAGATATCTAAACAATATTTATTACACACAAATTATATATTAAAATTCAGCTTGCTACTAAGGCTATAAATACAAATGTGGTAAAAATCTCTGACTTCAAAAAGCTTGTAGGGGAGAATCTGGAAATTTGCAAATAAAAAGATGTCATTCTTCCCTATTTAAATCAAAGAGACATTTACGAGATTCTTGCTATAAAAGAAGTTGCTGAGATAGATTTCATTACCCCCCTTTTTTTTTTCTGTACTATCCTTACCACAATATTTGGCACATTAAAGTTGCTCAAGATAATTTTACTAAATTAATATTTTGTGTGTGTATTATATGTGAACTTTCTGTGTGGGACTTTTAACGTGCAAATACTTCCTTGTTGTGTTAACGTGGTAAAGACTTTTTCTGTAAGTGTGTTGATGACTGGAAGAAGATAAGTAAACATCATCTAATGATATTTAAAAATTAATTAGGGGCTTCCCTGGTGGCGCAGTGGTTGAGGGTCCGCCTGCCGATGCAGGGGACGCGGGTTCGTGCCCCGGTCCGGGAGGATCCCGCGTGCCGCGGAGCGGCTGGGCCCGTGAGCCATGGCCGCTGGGCCTGCGCGTCCGGAGCCTGTGCTCCGCAACGGGAGAGGCCACGGCAGTGAGAGGCCCGCGTACTGCAAAAAAAAAAAAAAAAAAAAAAAAAAAAAAAAAAATTAATTAGTACATAATAGAGAAATCAAACATCTCTTCTACTCTCTACCTTTATATGTCTATGTATCTTTCTCTTGACAACACATATATTTAGTAGAGGCACAAATCACAACTTATAGATGTAAGGGGAAAAAATGAGGAAATGAATCTTCAATATATTTATCTCAAATCAGAGTATCATGCATTTATGAATGATAGAGTCATCCATATTATAGGATTTTGATTCTTAATTAATTAATTTAATTATTATAGGATTTTAAAATATGTGCTTTTTAGCCAGAAATAATGGTCTCTAATCCAAAGCAAAAACTACCTGATTGACTGTGGCCTGCTCTTTGCTCTTCATCACTAGTCTATAGGCTCTAGGAAGAGAAGGACTTGTGCATCAAACTCATTGATGTATTTCTAGCACATAGCACAATACCTAGTACATAGTAGCTATTCAATGACTATGTCTTTTATAAATAAATTGTTTCCAACGTTTAAAAGCCTTTTTAAGATTTTGTAGGAAAGCGGATAATATTCATTTTTAAACTTGTTTTAGATGTTGCCTCAAGCGACTTTCCTACGTAACCCCAAAGTAGATTACGTCTCTTGGTAAATGCTCCAGTAACACCTCATAATTGTCTTATGTGGCATTTACTCCATTACTGCATTTGCTAATTATTAGGTGACTTTATTATTTTACTTTCTGTCTTGTCCTATAGACAGTAATTCATAAAGAGAGAACACACCTACTTAGTTCATCAGTTTGTCTCTGCTAAGTATAATATTCCCAGAAATAATATTAATAACCTGGAAGATATTAAATTATTTAAGGAATTACTGTGCTTCAGCTCATAAGCTAATACAAACCTTAGACAATTTTACCATGTTTTTGGTAATATTGCTACACTATGTTAGAAGTGTAAAATTATAGCTTTTATATGATGTTTCCCTCCCTTCTCAAAATCTAAAACTCATAAAGCTCACCAATCTGCAATTAAGTTAGCCCACCTAATTCTAATTTTGCACATGTTAGATTACCAGTCCTTTATATATTTCCTTAAATTTATGTTTAAAGAGTTAATATTTGTTATTGAAACAGGATATACTAATTTTAGGCAAGAAATCATAGTTAAAGATAAAAGAATAACTTTTAATTAGTTTTCAATAAAGCCTTAAACTCATTGTCCTTTTCGACTAGAGTTATATTGCCTTTTAACAGCTAAAAATATGAAGAACAAGGTAACCTTTGAGAAAAGAGAAGAGAAATGTCATCTTTATTCCAATAGGGCACAAAAACATGACACATTTTTTTTATTGGTAATATTCAGGAAACTGATGACAAAGGTGTCCTGTCAGTGAATGATAATTGTTGAATATCCATGAGTGTGTTAGAATTTCACTGTTCCTGTGCAAAACTGTGAGGTGAGAGCTGCATGCTTCTTTCCCTCTTAGCTTCTCATTCAAATTTCTCTCTCAGCACCTCCCCTCACATGGTCTCCATGAGTACCCACTTCACTCACAATTCTCCTTCATTGTACACAGCCCCTCATTTCAGCATCCCACAGAATTGAAATCTCCCCTGACCTATGATCCAAGGTATTACAATCCCCACAACCAGTTCTCCATATTCTAGTTTATTTTCTCAGCTATTGTCATGAAACAAAGTAGTCTAATAAACTAAGTCACAGACAGCTGATAGTGTGTTTTATTATTCTTTGCCTTTGTATATTTATTTTAAGAGTACATGTGTAGAAGTTACACTAGCTTAACAAATTAGTGTATTAATGATCAGGCAAATTATAGGGCCTTTTGTAGGTGTATTTAAGGCATATTAGGCAGAACAGAATTTTCATTGACTTTCAAATTTTGAGTCCTAGTTGCCTATACTATTTTGATACTTTGATTTGTTGGAAAAATATCATTCAGGAGTTGCACTTATTAGTCCTTATGAACAGAGGCTATAGACTTTAATTATTTACAAGTCATCTTCTTCAATCATCTTAGGAATAAAAAAGAATGATTCTTGTGTTTAAAATGATTAACCTAAGTAGTGTTATATTTATCATCAATACTGCAATGACAGTGCCAAGATTATCAGAATGTTGCTGTGATATGTGAAGCTGCAATTGTGCTACATGTAAGGCCTTTTAGAATTGTACCCAGGAATTCCTTCTCAGTACGTAGGAACCACCATCACCATTAACATTGAAACACAGTTTAAGTCTCCTGGCAAAGAAGTTGTAATAGTGTCAATATTTGAAAGAAAACTACAAAACTCCCCTGCTGGCAGAAAGTACTGAAAACATTATCCATAGTATATGAATCTTTTTTGCAGGCAACAGAGAACGAAAAAAAATGATAAGAATCAATCAGTTGCTCAAGGAAATATAATAATCAGAAACCAATCAGCAAGTTAACTGCTCTGGAGCAGTGAGTAGCTTTCTAATGGCTGATAGATAATGATACATAGTCAGAAAAACAGGCTTATAGGTAAGTAACCTTCATTTTTTCCAAAGGTAATTCACATCATCTATTATACTGTCATGATTCCATAGCTGGAGGCTTAGAGAGCTCTTAACTTGTAAATAGATTTTGGATAATGGTTAACTCCAAATGATTTCATTCTTGAGGCAGATTACAGATAGCAATTTTTAAGGAAGGTTTAATGGCAAGACTAGTTAGTTGTCTTGTAATTTTCCACTGTTGTAACATTTTGACACTTAGAAAAATGTTGAAGTATTGCTGTTTGACCCTTTTTCTTGCTGCCAGATTCCTGCTGGCACTGTTACAGTAGCAGCATCTTCTCAAATGTCTAAGGCTTACATGATCCATCTAAATGATTTTCAACATTAACTTTCAGAGACAATTTTAAAGCAGAGTATATATAACTAGTAAGGCATAAACCAGAGCCACTCTCTTAGGCAGTGATATTTTAACAGAAGCCAACGTCTTAATCCAAAGACACTTTAATTAGAACTTTAGGCATTGGCATGGCACACATTTGAATAGATGAGATTATTTGGGGGACATATTTCTCAAGGTAGAATTATTCTGTTCTTTTTTGCCTATAAAGATAAATTGATAGGTTTACATCAGTATTTCTGCAAGATATTATTTCTACATACATGTGTTAAAAAGTTTGGGAAACACTGCTTAATATATAGTATCTCATAGTATCCCCAATGTACATCTGTATATGAATTATCTAGAGTTTACAAAATATGTTTTTGTTTGACACAGCTTTCCCAACCAAGTATAACCATGACAATTTTTCAGTGTAAATTTGTGTAACATCCTATGGTACACTATAAGAATACTGATCTAGAAAAGAAGGACATTGACTTGTCTTTGATCATATTTAAGTCAACATATTTTTCTAAGGAATGAAGGCATGGTAAAATATATTAAGATTTTTTTAATCTATAGAGTTAATTAACATTAGCTATAAAATTATGTCATGTTGCCATATGTTAAATTATTTTAGGTGTTCACAATAGTCACTCCCATATTTATATCCTCTCCACAAGTATTTTTCAGTACATACAGCTCATGGAAGCAACATATTATGATCACAGGGCAATCTTTCTTCATCTGAAATATTACAGCGATGTGAGTCACGGGAGAGCAGAAAGCAGATTATAGATTCATAGTGCTCTCATATGCTCATAGGTGAGAAAGAACATTGCAGTTTCAGGGGAGTAAGGATGCCTCAGCACAGATGGAGGCTCCTATGTCTGCTGATCTAATGTGCAGCGTAGAAGAGAGATGAGGATGCAAAGAGAGGCAGCGGTCAGAACATGAAATGCTTTGCCTGCAAAGCCAGTCTTGGAATATGACATATAATCTATGAAAAGAAGGCTTTTATGCAGGGGGGAATAACTGGAGGAATAGAAATGTTCATGGCCTGCATTTTTCTCCTGCAAATTACAAGGGCTTTGTTGATGTCTATGAATTATATATATATATATATATATATATATATATATATATATATTCTTATAAATTGGATGATCTATTTTATTGACTGGAAGAATGTTACTGAGAAATTGACACTGCTCTTTAATAATGAAAGTTAATATTTATATCTAGAAATCTTTTGGAATGAACAGCAGAAGCAGCCTTATCATGCACTCCTCTCATTTGCGATTTGCTTTAGAAATTGCTTGGTAGGTTCACATGTGAGATGTCATGGCATGCTCGCTTTCACAGAAAGCAACGAAAGTTCAGAAGCTTTAGGTTACTTTCTCAGTCTCACACTGAGGAAAAGCTGGAGATTCATATACCTTACAATGGGGAATTTGTTGAACACCTATCGAGTGTCAGGTACTGGGCTGAGCATACAGAGTAGAGTACTAAATAAAACAGTCTTCCATCAGTCTTTCCAATACCAGGGCTTTTTTTTTTTTTTTTAATGGAGGCTCTCCATCACCTTGGGCTAGCCCACCTGATGTATTGTTGCCATCTGTGATCTCTAGGGCATCCTTGTTATCATTGGATTTCTCTCCAAATCCTAGACCCAAGTCCCAAGACAGACACAACACTGCATCATTCAAAGACAGAGCATTTCTACAGATTTCTTTTGCTAAACCTCTTTTTCATTCTCGAGGTTGTGGTTACATGCTGGTTGTACCATACTCACTCTACTTCTAGTGTTTCTCCTTTGCAAAAATGGAATGCTGCACTTGAAATTAGATTGCAAAGCTAATTATATATATATGCTGGTGGTGGGCATTGAGTTGCTCATGCCTGTGCTGCTGGAGAGAAAGCAGCAGAACGATTTGTACCAGGGGTGTACTGCAACTAAGAAAGATGATTGAAGCTTATTTAGAACAAATAAGCCTTTCTACTTAGTGTAGAAAAAAAAATCTTAAGAGACAAGACTAAACACCAATTGGGAGATAATTTGGTAGGTCATTGCTGAAAGCAAAATAAGAAATGATGAGGGTCCAGTCAAAATAGAGGAAATAGAGGGGATTGACTAGGAAAATACTTAGAGAATAAAATCAAATGTATTTAAAGGCTGACTAGGTATAAATGAAAACAGAAGTCTAACATAACTTCTATATTTATGAGTTGTTCACTGTAATGCCCCTTTAAGAAAGGAAAAATGGAAAATGTGACTTACCCAGCTTTGAAAATTTGAGCCTATGTATGTCTAGTCACACATATAAAGGTTGCTAATTCCTTGCTAACTTCTTCCCTTTCACACTCAGATTCCTAGGAAATTCCACTTATTTTTGTGGTTTAAACTAGTACTTATATAATCATAATGAATAACTATAAGATAAAATAAAATAATTAATATAATATAATATACTTACCCTGGCTCTTCCTCCTAAGTGTCCTACTCTTATATCCAGCTCCCTATTAGACCCCTCCAACTGTATTTCACACTGGTGAATTCATTCAGTAGGTCCTAATATCTATTCATAGTCTTTCCATCCTAAATTGTCCTCCCTGCTATACAGTATCCTTTCAGTTCTCTAAATTCATTGTCTTATCTATAAAAGAGAAATAATAATATCAACACTAGATTATTTCTATGAAGTTTAAATGAGACAAAAGTATTAGCATTATGCTCTCATACTAGTAAAAACTCAACAATTGGAAGTTGTTGATGATTTGTTCATCCATTCAATCATTAATTCTTAAATATTTATTGAGTAGTTATTACGTGCAGGTATTATTATAGGTACTAAAGATGGAGCAATAAACTAAACAAGGCCTCATATCTCCTATAGCTTCATTCCAACTGGGGGAAAGCCAATAGTAGAAAATAAATATGCATTGAGGTTAATGATCTAAGAGCTATAAAGATAAATAAATCAAGCTCTGTGAATCCAGATTGGTAGCGGTGCTCTTTCTGATAAAGAAATCACTGAAGGCCTTTTTGAAGTGGTGACATTTGATCAGACATGGTAAAGTGAGGAATGAATGGAAGGGAGAACTTTCAAGGTAAAGACTAAGGAACTGAAAAGACAGGACCATACTTGGTGTATTTAAGGATTAGCAAGAGGCCAATATGAGACAGACTGGGACCTGGGACCCTATGCTGCAGTGCTTACACCTGGACAAACATCTCCTCCAGCAACAAAATACAAAGAAACTCTAAAGGACTAAAATTAACTACGTTCATGAGCAGATAGGACAAATTATGAACAAGATATAAAAAGACCAAAAGCCACACAGCACCACCAATGGGGTGGGCAGATCCCCTAAGCTACCCCTCTGGCTGGACACTGGACACACCCCTACCCTCACCCCATATAAGGAATCAGCTTGCCCTGCCTCAGGGAGCAAGCAAAGAAACCTGCTACTTGTTTTTGCTCCCTCCTGCTACAGCAGGGCCCTCAATAAAGCCTTGCCTGAATTTCTTGTCTGGCCTCTTATCAATTTCTATTGATTAAGTAGGCCAAGAACCCTGGTCGGTAACAAAATGGCTGATGTTGAGTGGGGAAATCCACAGGAAATAAGGTCAGAGAGACAGAGAGAGAGTCACAGGCTAGATATTCTGGTGTTTACTGTACACCATGGATTGCCATTTGTTCTAGAAACACCAGATGGAGATACAAAATAAATCTCTCTTAAAAATCTGTTATAAATATAATAAATAGAAACAATAACAACAAAATCTTGTGTAAAGAAAATAATAATGAAAAATTATTTTAAATAACTCAGAATGTATTGTGATCAGCCTAAATTTAAATTTAGTCTGGTATTATTGTTTTGTAGATGTTCAGGTGTATAGCACTAAATCAGACTTTACTTTGTCCTCTGTATAGTTTGGCCATTCATTTACATATTTCCCTTGAATACAGCTTACTTAATCCAGGAATTTTTGTTTTTGTTTTTGTTTAAACTATTTTTAACAAGTGGTAAAAATTGTACCCTTAGCTTACTTTAAATTTTCCCTTTAAAATATATTTAACTTATTGTAAACATTAAAGATACAATCACTTTCTATTTTAAATATGCTCTACAAAATTTCACAATTATAGCATAAATGTTATATTAAAAGTTTACATATCAGCTTGAATCAAAGATTTTTCACTTCCCATTTTTTATAAGGTATTTTTTCATCAGAAAATACACACTAGCTAACCCTCAATCCAACAAAATGATATTTTCATAATTTGAATTTGTGTTTTGGGATGGTGATGATGGAAAATGTTTAATATTTACACAAAATACTTTCTCAGGATTATAAAAACAGAAATGTCATATTTCTTTTAGTTGGCTACAGCATAGCTACACTCAAGAACTTTTTAAGAAATGATGCAGTTTTATAGGAAAAATCATGTTTGTGTTTATTTCCCTCATAGTGGTATATACCCATCCTGAAAGCTTGAATTTATTAGTACTCAATAAAGTACTAGGTTTGTTGGACTGATCCCATAAGACACTTTACTGCAGAAGGAGAATCAAAGGCCTCCAATAATAATTTATATGGGGGCTGAATTTAATAATATGTCATGCAAGGAAGTGTCTTAAGGAAGAGTCTCCCCAGCTCTGAAGTATGAGAGTGTCATATAGAACAAGGTGGAAATATCTTCCAATTAGGATAAGATTTGAAAAGGCATTTACTGATTGTTTATAGAAGGGAACTGGAAATCTATCTTGTTCATTATTGTTGCAGTGTCACATCATTGTTGCAAGCATGAAACTAGGCTCATTTCTTTAAAAGGTCTGGAATGTTGAGACTTGGCTTAAGGGCATGAAATGGTCAAGCCCACATATGCATGTGCAAGACTGAATAGAGATTTCCTTTATCATTACTTATACTCATTTAGCGCCTGCCTATAACTTAGAGGATAAAAACCCCAAGTATATATTTCAAGTTGTTATATGGTCCACTAACTGTTGGTCTATTCAGTGTAAAGGCTTTATCCTTTTCTGTTTTTATTTCATGATTTGACTATCAGTAATTGGTTGTAATCAGCCCATATTTAGTATGCTGTTGACACCAAAATGTCTTTACACACACTTTCCTTTGCCTCTAATCACCATCTTAATAAATATTTATTAACAATGCATATTTAATAGGTATTTATTATACATTAATTATCTGCTAACAAATAAGATAGATAATGGTAAACTAAAAGTATCACAGGATTTATTAATTCAGTAAGTATTTCCATTTAACTTATAATTTGTGCCAGGTATGGTTCTATAAAATAGGGATACCATGGTATGCTGAACATAAATTACCACCATCGTGGTGTTGAAGGAAACCAGAATATGTCACCTCCAAATACACCTCTCTGACATAAAATATTATTTTGAACAGAAGTTATTTAAGCAGCAAATGTAGAGGAAGCTTTCTCTCCTTCTTCTTTACTGCCCAAAGCCCCTAAATAAATTCTTCCTTTACTGCAGACAGACTCTTTTCAGCCCAGAGAAATCTGTAAACAAACCTTACGCCTTTAGTTTTCTCCCGTATATTTTGCTTTTCACAGTTTGCCTTGGAAACCTTAAACTGCTTTCCTTTGTCCTGATATTTCTCTACAAATGTATTTTTCTTTCTTGAAGTAAGCCAGAGTTCCAAACCACCACTTTGAGTTACTTTTCTTTGAGGATTCTCCCACGTGATGTACACTGCATGTGTTAACAAGCTGTTCATTTTTCCCTTGTTAGTCTGTCTTTATATTAAAAAGTCCCAACTGAAAACCTATGTTGGGTTAGAGTGAATTTTTGCCTAACTCACAATGTTTACATTCAAGTGGAGGGTTCAGAAAATAAACAAGAAAATAAATGATATAAGATTAGTATGATGAACAGTATCAAAGTGAAAACTGCAATGGACAAAGTTAAACAGGCAAGGAAGACTTTTTCCAAGATTGTTACAATTGCAAAGCAAGGTCAAAATTAATCAGAGCTCAAATCTACTGAAACAAAGAGCAGGAGAATTTTTAAAGGTTTCAATAAACTAGTGGAAAAGTTCTGGAAGATATTTTGAGAGCAGGCTGATCAGAGGGATGTATAAAGTACATTGAGTTATTTTCTGAGTTTGCAGATAATTTTCTCTGTGCTGAGACAATCTGTGTTTGCTAATTGGCTGCCATGGAATTTAGTCTCCTATTCTTTCCATTGAGACTGAGAAATAGGGGCATTATCTTTCTTGATGATTACATTTCAAAGGGATGTCTTCCAAGTCTATGAGGAATACATTCCTAGGTTGTAAACTGGCAAGACTTACATTTGTCTCAAAGGGGCAGAAGGAATAACTCACAATTACAGTTGACCATTGAACAACGCAGGGTTGAACTTCATGAGTCCACTTAAACACAGATTTTTTCCATAATGAATACTACAATACTATATGATCTGTTTTTGATTGAATCTAGGGATACAGAACCATGGCTATGGAGGAACCATGACTCTAGTTATATGTGAATTCTTCACTGTGCAGACTGTTGGTACCCCTAACCCCTGCATTGTTCATGAGTCAACTCTATAGCTTTTCTAAAGAAAATACTCTGAGAAAAGAGATGGCAGGGGCCTACAATGAGGAAGAAGCCTATATAAAGTTTAGTCAAGCTGAGGGAAGTGTGAAGGCTACCTTGGTCAAGAGAAAGCAAGCAGGAGAGAATAATAATGGGAAACAGCTCATTTAGAAAGCATTTTAAGGAGATGGAAGAGGAGGTGATATGTCAGTGATGACAAAGAGGTGAGAAATCCTGGGAGCCAAAGTTTCTAGGCAGGGAGAAAAGAAAAGATGCTTTTTGTTCTGATGTTCCCCTTTTCACTTCCATTCTCAACATTGTCATAAAGCAGGAGGAAAGTTAAATAGTTTCTCTGGTCTTCTCTTTTATATCCTGGGTTAGAGGACAGCCTTGATCAGAAGTACTTGTCTTCTGGTCCCCAGCTGTTCAGCTGATATGGAAGATAGTTCCATAATGAAATGTATCAAAACACAAGGCTAATGGAGCCTATAGGACCACATACATTTCTTGTAGCAAAGAAATGTTCTCACATGTATTTCATTCACTGTGTTGTTTACACGAAGACACAATGTGAACTGCTATATATTTACCCACTATTATTGTTTAACTACTGTTTAATCTACAGTCTCTTTAACTTATATTCAGTACAATTGTTTGTGTAAAAATGTTAGAATGGACTTCTACACTGCCATACATTTTTATTACTATTATACATTTCCAATGACTGACAACTATATTTGTAATTGAAATTCTTTTTAGTTACCTCCTTATAGTAGGCTATGAACTCCAAATTAAAACGTGAGTCAGCCTGTCTGAATTTAAAATTTAAAACTAATTATAGAATTTTTGAGACAATAAACTTCGTTAACACTTTATTTTGCACATTAATAAGAATGAAGTACTTGAATATTCTCTCAGGTATATTAAATGTTTCCCATGCAATGTTATTTTCTTATTATTAAAATTGTTTATTTTTATACAAAACTAAGGAGGAAAAGAGTAAACTCTAGTCACAGAAGTTCAATTCAGTAAATGTCATTATTACTCCCCCTTCCTCATAAACACACACAGTGAAGTGAACTTTCAGAAAATGGCTTACATCCTAGCTGGATTTATAAAGCTGAGTAATCTATAAATAACTTAAATAAGAATCAAAATATTTCATGAGGAGTAACTGCACAAATTGAGTTTATATGACAGTGTTTTAGAGCTACTGCTCAGTTTGGGTAGTAATAATTTTAGGAAAAAATGTATATCTGCCTCTTATATTCATATATCATTTATAGTAGCAACTATACATATTCATATTTCAGTAAACATTTTCAATATAAACAAAGCCTCCATCATGGTGAAAGCAGACAATATGAACAGCAACAAATAAGTCCTTAATTGTTCTAAAAGTACCTACTTTTTCAAAAAAGAAACTCGAATAGTGAAAATGTTATGGTAGAACATAAAAAAAATAATGAAGCATTTCAGAATTGAGTAAACTGTTTGCTTTAAAACATTGCTAATAGTATGTGAATGGAAAAAAATCTGACTTTACAAAACTCCTTGTTTAAAAAATATCTTTAATTATACTATAATTTAAGTACATAGGAATTATTTCCTATGTAATGGAATTTGCTCTTCACCAAAAAAATGAAGAGCTATAAAACTGATTAACATTAGCTAACAAATCATGTTATTACTGAGAATGATTTTTACTTTTTAGTAATTTGTTAATTTTAGTTGACATTTTCCAAGTAACTGAATACATTAACAATTTATTAGAAACAATTGTGCTTATTTAAAATGTAAATATTCTCAAATTATAATGCAGCCATCATGTTCTTTTTTATGTAAATATCAGTTGACCACTATGCAGAGTTTTCTTTACCTGAGGATTTGACTATTCTCACGTTGTCAAGGATAAAAATCCCCAATTGTTATGCATTATCACCAGTGTAGGGTACAAAATAAAGGCACTGTGTAGCAAGGAGGTAGTGGTCAATATCTCATTAGTCCACTGAACAAGATTTACACTGCAGCACATCCTCAAGCTTCAATCTATAAATTATGTAGAACATTTACCCCCAACCCCGGGACATATTTGAGGCTGCTATTCAAAAGGTAGGGAAAAAAATCCTTTCATGTGCTGAATTTAAGTAGAGGCATGGGTTCTAGAAAAGCAAGTTTAACATAAACACTTTAAAGTTATGTAGATGTATAAATGTAATTTTTATAAAATAGTATTCTACAATATAATATGTTTGTAAGTCTCTTTAAAATACATAATAAACTAAAGGGCAGATAATTATATGAGATTAGAACTTATTTTATAAAAAAATAATTGATAATTATTTTTGAATAACTTGTATTCAGGCCTTAAGTGTTTGTGTGTTCTGTACTCTGGATTTATTTTTCCCCCAGAGGTCTTAAAAATAGAAAAATAGCATAAAGCCCATTCTATTAAAACACCAAAAGTATTTTAAAGAGGCAGAATAAAAGTTTTCTAGAGTAAGTTGGGGAATTTATTATGTATCTTTCACAATTCCAATAAATAGATAAAGAACTAATAGACATCATTTGGAAAAAGAAGTTAGTGGGACCCGAATTTGACAGCTGATGCTGTTAAGGGAAGTGAAGATGGACACATGATTTAAACATTCTGATGCTCAGTTTGCTCATCTAATAAAATGGGGTAACCATTTCTAGTAATAATTATGAAACAAAAACTTGTGTAAAACCCTTAATATATGTGCATTAGGGTCCCTCAAGTAATATGCATCTCTAAATATATAGGCTATTGTTGTTTTATTTTTATTCTTGGCCATATCAAATGTCTTCGTCATTACTATTTGTAATGATGCCATACTGACTTATCAGTAATGTAACATTTTAGAGCCTCTTATTCATTACATCATCACCCTATTCACAAACTTTCTCTTAATTTCTTTAATCAAGTGTTTAAGTGCTTCTACTATTTTTCCCCTAAACTGTATTTTTTCTTTCCTCTAGCTCTCTTCCCCAAACATACACCCCAGTCAAACTATATGACTTCATATTTCTTAAAAATTTCTTCCTCTGTGCCTTTACACGTGTCATCGTTTTCTCATTCTCAATTACCTTTCCCTCAGTGCTGGTCTGGTCTATAGAAATTTCTCATTTTTTAAGAATCAGTCAAATCCTGTGTATAATTTTTACTGACTCTCATCTTTTCCTTCCTTTGTGCTGTTTTTGTGTATAATATTTATATAACATACATAATAAATTGCTTTATGTTACAATTGCATACACTTTTCATTTACTTTCATAAATTATAAAATATTTGAAGGCCCCACTACTGTCTTATATATCCTTATAACTGTGACCTCAAGTATATTATATATGTAGATTTTTTCTTGAAGGATAATATTGTGCATTGAGTTTACCTGAAATCATGTCTGCTCACAGAAATGAATCAGTTCCCAAATGAAAATCAAACAATTTGACCTGCTTTTTTTTCTTTTTTTGGCCATTAAACTTAACACAAATATGGAATATATACTACACTGTGTAATAGTATTGTAGTCCCAGTTTTATGTAAATGGTTTCTGACAATTTAGAAAGCAGTGTGAGTGCAAGAGTGATAACCTTGAAACAGAAGTTTTAAATTATTTTTTTCATATTTACAAAATGTTAAGATGTAACTTTGTTGAGAAACATATATATCTGGAATACCAAAACAAATATTTATTGAAAGTATTCTACAAATGAAGGCACAGAACAATTTTACAAGCTTTATTATGAGATGATTATAAGCTAACCTTGAGGTTAATGGAAAGTTTGCTTAAGAGTACTTTACAAAAAAAACCCCCAAAAAACAAAAAAATACCTTGTAATAGTAAGCCAATGTCACTAAAAACTTTCAAGGAAAAGGGGTTATTTTATAATCAATATGTTGTTTAACCTGTAATTTGGATAAAAATCAGAAAGGAACATGAAAATATATTCAGACTGACATCTTTTGCAGGAAAAATCTGACAGCAGCATCCAGCACCAGCTGGAGTTTATGCAGGTTCCTCTTGGGCCAGAAGACAGGAGAGGATTGCAGTAACCTAATCCTGAAATAGCAAAAGCGTGAAAGACCATTTCAAGGTCTAATTCAAATAGACGTGATTACAACCAAATGGGGGTTCCTTTAGGAGAAAGGAAGATAGAATACCTTCCCTAGGAAATTAAATGTTTTAAAACAAAATAAATATAGAAAATATAGAAAGCAATAATAATATTTTATGATTAGTCATTTCTACCAGCAATTAAAACATTTAGTTCAATAGAAGAGGAAAACTTCAAAAATAAACTACCATATGAAAGATAATTAAGACAAAAAGGAGCATATTGCAGCTTCAATTATTTCTGTAAATATTCTTCCACAGTCCATAGTGAATATATGTCATAAAATTATACTGTAGGTAATCTGGCTGGCTAAATTATAGGAACCAGGAAAATATATATTGCTACTGACTATCCTTTATGCTATATGATTGGAATCTAACTCCACTAGAAATATTTTAAAATTTATAAAAATAATAAACAATACATTAAAGTGATGAATTAACAGTTACTACTAAAATATTTATAATAAAATGAAAAAACATTTTATAAAGCCAATTGTATAACAGACTGAATAAAGAAGAAAAATAAAAGACATAACTGTTTTGTCAATAAAAATAGTAAATTACTATTACATATATGTGTTTATAAATTGCTCTGATTGAAGCAGTTATATATGTTATACACTATGGCTGCCATCATATGTCAAGTTAAGCTCAAAGAGAATCAGTCAACCTCAAAATAATAATTTTATATTGTTATTAGCACTATTGGTACTTAAATATAAACAGGATTTTATATTCAAAACATTTTCAAATCTTGAATTTCTGATCAGTTGAGACTATCAAATTATTTTAAATTCTCAATTCATTCAAACCAGTTCATTTGATCTCCCTTCTCCCTTCTCATTCTCAATCTCCCTGTCTCTTCCTCCCTCTCTCTCTCTCCACACACAGACACATATATGACACATATTATATAATCTGCTTATCATAACTGAAAACTATTTATTAACTTTGATATTTAAAATGATAGGTTCATCTATAGCTCTATAAGTTCACATGAAGACTGAGCTGACAGATCTTTTGACCAATGGCTAGCATTCCAATCCTTAAATTACACTGCAGGCAGATGTGACCCTCTAGGTCACATTGAAGGAATAGAAATGGTCATGCCCAGATCTTTAATCGATCCTAATGGTACAGATCTGCTGATATTCCACAGCATCCTAAATGAAGCATTTATAAATAATTACTTGATAAAATTATGGAATCTATCCATTCCTTGAGATTAAGCAGTCAAAATAAGAATTATGGTCTTGATAAACTAAGAAGCAATTTTGTGGTACAATTTGCCAAAATACCCACAATAAATTATGGTATAAAATATCCAAATGTTTAAACCATTAAATTTAAAAATATATCTATTCATCCATTCCTTCTTAATAAAGAAGAAATAGAGTCTATTCTATTCAACCATACCTAACAAAAATTTCTATTCACTAAACAATCAATTTGGAAACAAGGATTATGAGACTATAAAAGCAGATCAAAATCTTAATAGATGCTTGAAGTTTCTATTTAGTGAAAATTTGAGTCATTTTGAAAATTTACAAAAGAACAGTTCTACATTTCCCCTTGTGAATTTTATGTAAGAGAGCTTGAAGACCAAAATATGGAATACCATTAAGGCCATACTGAGTTTGGTACTAAAATACAGAGAAAAAAGTGAGTGTAAAATAGCACTTTCTAAAGAAGGTAGAGAAACAGAAGAGCAGGGAAAAAAAATCAAAAAAAAAAATGGAGGAGCTGAGTTCAAGCACATAAGCTTAGGAAAATCGAAGAGAAGTTTACAGAGTAAAGTGGTTAAAATGTTCCCCCTGAATTGTTGTAATGAAGTCATGAAAGTAAACTGTTTCTGGAGGGAAAAGCAGGTCTTTGATCTATACCTCACCTCAAAGCCTGAGGGATGTAGGTGGATTATGTTTTGAAAACAAGATCAGAAGGCTGTAAAAAACAACCAAAAAATCTAAAAGGAAATATTTGGTGTTGGCAAAGGAAAGAGGTCTTGTCTTATTTATTCATATTATCAAAGGAGTCAAGATTCCCTGACTCTCAGGACAGTCTCTGATACAGACAAACCAGGGTCCTCTCATCTTATCTTTTTTTTTTTTTTTTTTTGCGGTACGCGGGCCTCTCACTGTTGTGGCCTCTCCCATTGAGGAGCACAGGCTCCGGATGCGCAGGCTCAGCAACCATGGCTCACGGGCCCAGCCGCTCCGCGGCATGTGGGATCTTCCCGGACCGGGGCACGAACCCATGTGCCCTGCATCGTCAGGCGGACTCTCAACTACTGCGCCACCAGGGAAGCCCCTCATCTTATCTTTTATTGTTGATTTTTGAACCTAGATAAAGACCTTCAGATTTATTATCAGAAAATAATTTTAAAAGACTACAACCTTCCAGTTTGGGGAATCTTGCTTTTGAAAAATCAAAAAGTAACAGAAGCACAATAAATTATTATCAATGATATAGCTTCCCTCAGCACCTAAGCTGCAGAACTGTTGATTGGTAGGAGTTCTATTGAGAACTATAAACCTCAGGTCTGCCATTAGTCCCCATGTCTACCCTTCAAGTCAGAGGAGAATATTTTTTCTTTTTCTACTTTCCAAATATCATGTAAGTATGTAGTTTGGACAAAATTCAAACCAGATTTTTGCTGACAACATTGTCTGGAAACATGATTCTTGTTTGTCAGTATGTTTCATAACAGAAAAAATTCAAGAGGACATAGATGATCATTCTATCAAAATACAGTATCCAGAAATATTTAGCCATTAGTTAACAATCAGAAAACTAAAGTCAAAAAAATTGAAAATGAAATGTAGATGCTGGATGTGAGGAGCAGAGAAAGATCCAGAACTTTTTTTTTTTTTTTTTTTTTTTTGGTGTAGCAGTACACTTTGGCTGAAATCTGGAGTGGAAGAGAATAGGAAGGTGAAGATCAACGAAAGTAGATTTGTAAGTGCTGCCAAAGTTATTGAGGGAATACTTAAGAACCTTTCAACTACTTACATATTTTCCTAGGACTGACCTTTACACTTTTCTCAGTGAATCAACCATGGAAGAGAGTAAGCAGGTCCATTTGGAACTAGAGTGTGTAATCTGATATCTCTGAAGAATAGTGGCCAGGTATATTTACTGAGGTTGAAAATAGCATATAATGAAAAACAGTAAAGAGTAAAAAATAATGATTAATTTATTGTCATATGAATGTTATATGATTTATTAAGATTTAAATAGAAACATTTTTATTGAGAGCTGGAATTATCTTTAAAGATCAACTTTTCTTTTTTTTTTTTTTTTTTTTTGTGGTACATGGGCCTCTCACTGTTGTGGCCTCTCCCGTTGCAGAGAACAGGCTCTGGACGCGCAGGCTCAGTGGCCATGGCTCACAGGCCCAGCCACTCCGCGGCATGTGGGATCTTCATGGACCAGGACACGGACCCGCGTCCCCTGAATCGGCAGGCAGACTCTCAACCACTGCGCCACCAGGGAAACCCCATAAAGATCAACTTTTCTAATCATCTTATTTTAAGTATAAAGAAACTGAGACTCATAAAGTTAAAATGTCTTGATATCACACATCTAATAAATAGATCTATGTATAATAACTTTGTCTTCTTATTCCTAATAGTGTGCTAGCTTTGTGATACCATCTTTAGGTTACGTAGCAGACAACTCTTGTTTTTACCCATTCAGCCTCCATTTTGCTACTTCTAGTATTATCCCTGTCTTGGTTAGGGAACAATCATACCATTGTTGAATCATTATTGAACCATTAAACAAGTTGCCAGATAATCCTTCTTTCTACATTACAAATTACACGTATCCAAGTTACATTCTCCTGACAAAGCCAGGCTAAATAAATACTCTATGCCTTAAATTTAATCAGTTATAAAGTATATAGGAGTGAAAAAAATTAGCAGTCCATTTCTACAGTGGTGTCTTAAAGAAACCATGCATTAAATTCTCCTACATAACTCATTTCCTATTTAATAATAGATAATTTTTCTTTAAATTCTGTGATATGATTCACATAATTTCAAAACATTCCTTCCTGCATCCAGTAGGCAGTATAATTATTGTTATTTGCAATCAATCCTAATCATACAGAAATTGTTACCAGAGAATGAAAACTTAGAACAGATGGTCAGGGAAGTGTACATGGTTTTGTAATTTGGGGTAGAGTAAAAGACAGTGAGATTCACTAAATTTTAGTTCTGAGTTTACTTGAATGTTTCATAAATCTGGATATCACGATTATCCTTGAAACAGAGTCATGTATTATAGAAATCAGATGACAGACAAAGTTTGATTTCGTAGTGAGATCCTTTATCAAAACTTTGCCATTTCCTCCATTCTTGGGTACACAATAGAAAAATATATACTCAGCTTCTAGAAAAATTCTAGCATAAAACTAGAGTAATTTTGGTTTTGAGGGCTAAATAGAAGACATTGAATCTCTTACTACCTACCATGTACATTCCTGCATAACTACTTGAAACATTCAGTAGTAAAGATTTTTAAAATTAGGTAAGGCAATGACTCCAACTATAATTGCTGTGCCAGATATGGGCTTCTCATAAATTGATAAGGCCTCTGGTTCTTGGTATATGGTTATCAGCTTGACAGATGCTTTTATCTGAAAGGGAAATATATATACATATGTATATATGTATATATATATTATATATACACTATATTAATATAATGTGTATATGTATAATACATACACACTATATTAGTAGAGATTGATTAAAGCTGCTGAGCCAGTTATATAGAAATAAGGGGTTTATTATAGATATTAAACCATATGCAATTGAGGGAGCTGGTGGAGAAGTCTAAATGGCTGTTGCCTCTGCAAACCTTATTAGAGTTTAAGCCACCATAATTAAGTTAAGCTGGTAGTCATGGTGTGCAATGGCAGAAAGCATGGAAAACTGAAACACAAAAGGAAAAACTGAAACTTATAACAATATGGAACCGTCAAGGACAAAAAGGGATGATGAATGAAAAAGTGGAACTCATGTTTGTCTGGTGGGATTATGGAGCTGGCTCATTAGCCCATGAGAGGCCAAATAGTAAATGTTAAGAATTTGTTGAGACAGTTAACATAATATTGGTAGGTTGAAATAGGCCATGGTGAGAAAATTTTCACCATGAAATTGGCAAATTCTTCTAATTAGAGATTCTATTTTCTGGAAATCCAAATTCTAAACTTTACCACTACAACACTGCATCTACCTCCAGCCACCTCCAACCCCAATGATGCCACTGACTAATGTCACACCTGCCACCACCGCAGAGCAGCATGACTGTTTAGCCCAGGACTCCGAAAAGCTGAAGGAGAAAGTCTATGGGAGCTGGAGCTGCAAGTTGGGTGATCCCACTGTCAAGGAGATTAGGCAACAACAACATGTGATCTCATGTTAGCTGAACACATTGTCCTGAACTTCAGAGCATAAAAGCAGCTACATCTTCACTTCTCCCTCCAAATCTTACTCAATTTTTCCACATTGTAAACCCTATTTCAGAAATATTCAGGGGGCTTCCCTGGTAGCACAGTGGTTGAGAGTCCGCCTGTCAATGCAGGGGATATGGGTTCATGCCCTGGTCCGGGAAGATCCCACATGCCGCGGAGCAACTGGGCCCGTGAGCCATGGCCGCTGAGACTGCATGTCCAAAGCCTGTGCTCCGCAACGGGAGAGGCCACAACAGTGAGAGGCCCGCGTACCACAAAAAAAAAAAAAAAAAAAAAAAAGAAATATTCAGGGAAAAGAATTATACAAATTGTAGTTCCAACTAAGCTAAGTTGACAAAGCAAAAAACCACTACACAGCCAGATGCCATGCATCTGCACTTGTCTGGGACAGCTATAGTTCTTTCCCATTTTGTTTCAGAGACATGTTATCTCTCTGAATATGTACCATTGTGCAGAATTGCTAATCATCTACCATGCTGTTGATACTGTGTTGATAAAATCTGAAAAATGTGTGGTATTTAGATTTCCAATTAGGGGTCTCAAAATAAGCCCTCTTGGTGTCCTGGATCACACATACAAATAACACCATGGCAGGTAAGTTTCATTCCCAATTCTTTATTTCCCCTTAGTACTACAATAAGCCACACACTTGCAATGGTTTCATTGTGAGAGGAACACACTTCCATTTTCCCAAACCATAATTTTGTTGCGACCATGTAACTTGCTTTAGCCAATGAAATGAACGCATCAGCATGAGATATGTATGGATGTTTGGATTTAGTACTTTTGTGCTTCTGCTATTGCAAAGTGAAAGAAATACTCCAGACAGCCACTATCCATGATGTCTGGAGCCGAGGCCAGCTGAGCCTAGCAGAGGCCAGCTGAATTCATGGAAATTTCAGTTAACCTACAGATTTGTGACATGAAGGAGAACCATATTAGCTAAACTGGAGAGCTATGGAAAAGAAGATAAAAGAGGACAAATGCTTATTATTGAATATCAGTGAAATTTCCGGTAGTTAGTATGCATTATGGTGGCAAGAGCTAACTAGCACAGCTACTTTATAAGGAGACTTTCTTTTGGTGCAGAAAACATGTTTTAAATTAACTGAAAAAAATGTGTGGCTTAAATAGATATTTTATAAAACTAGATTATAATATGTCAGTTTGAATCTAGACAAAAACATTTCCATTTAAAATGTTAAGAACGAGACTGTCTTTTAGCTTTGTATAAATTCGATAGTTTACTTGCTGAGTCAGTCCAAAAACTCAAATTCAGGACTACTACCAATGGACTTCATAAATATAAGGAATCAAATAGCCATCTTTCCAGGACAGTGTGAAAGAATAGAACATGCATGTTATTGATGGCAAAGATATAGCATCTGCAAACAGCCATTGTCAGATGTGTTCTTCCTGTTCCAACTGTATGAGAAAGGACACAACCTGGTACCTGGCAACGCATCACTGAGGTCTCTCTCAATATTCAGCAGGCACCTTCCACCTTGAGTGACAAGAATCACCTCTTTCATTACTTTTTAGTATCACCCTTATCTTTTGACCTCAAATCAGTGGAAATAGCCTGATAAATAATTTTTCTCAAATCTCTTAAGGATCTGTATTACTTTCTTAGGGTTGCCGTAACAAATACCCACAAACTAAGTGGCTTGAAACAATAGGAATTTATTCTTACATAATTCTAGGGACTAAAGGTCTGAAATGAAGATGTTGCCAGGGCCATGATCTCTCTGAAGTCTCTAGGAAAGAATCATTCCTTTCCTCTTCCAGCTTCTACTGGCTTCCAGCAACCCTTGTCATTCTCTAGCTTGTGACTGCCTTCTAATCTCTGCCTCTGTCTTTGCATTGTTCTCTCCTCTTTATAGGACACTAATCACTGGATTTAAGGTCTTTCCTAATCCAATATGATCTCATTTTAAATAATTACGTCTGAAAAGATCTTATTTCCAAATAAGGTTGAATTCTGAGGTTAAAGGAGGGCATGAATTTTTGACCACTATTCAACAGACTATAGTTTGCCCTTGGGTCCCCTAAAATCCATACCCATCTGACATGCAAAATATTTACATTCATCTTTTCTCAACATCCTCCAAAGTCTTAACCTATTCCAGCATGAACTGTAAATCCAAACTTTAAATATCATCAACTGAAAATATTCCAAATCTTGTCATCTATATCATATAGGGATGAAACTCGGGACATCATCTATTCTGGAAAAAAATATTTCTCCATCTGTGGACCTGTCAAATTAGAAAGCAAGTTATTTACATTCAAAATGTAATGGAGGAACAGTCATAGCGTAGGCATTCCCCATTCAGAAGGGAAGAAAATGGAAGAAAAAAATGGGATTACTGCTCCAAAGCAAGTTTACAATCAAGCAAATCAAATTCCATTAGATTTTAAGGTTTTGGAATAATCTTTTCTGGTTTTATGCTCTGTCCTCTGGGACCTCAGCTTCAGTGATGGCTCCACTCTGCAGACCAAACCATAGAAAACTTAATGTATTAAATGATAATTTATTATTATCACTAAAGATTCTGAGGTAAACTTGGCACAGCTTGTGGCTCTTGCTTGGATTTTTCATGCTGTTACAAACAATCTGGGGCTACAGTCCCCTTAATGTTGGGCAAGCCAGATAGTTTGTTGAAAAGACTGATAATTAATATTTACCATAGGATTGTTTATTAACTGTTTATTAACTCATGACATGGTCTCTCTGTGTGGCTAGGCTCTCAAAACATGGCATCTGTCTTCCAAGAACAAGAGTTCTAAGAACAAGAGTTTCAAAAAGTAGAAATCTAAAGCTACTGGGCAAATCAAGGGCTACTTCCAGAACTACTATCATGTCACTTCTACTATGTCTGATTGGTCATAACAGTCACAAACATGTTCAGAGTCAAGAGGTCTGAGAAACAAAAGCCATATCTTGATGGAGGAGTTTCAAAGTCACATTGCAGACGAGCATATGAGATGAGAACTACTGTTTCGACATCTTTTTAGAGATACTAGTTTATTAAATATATATATATATATATATATATATATATATATGTTTTCCATGTTATCTTGTTATACTATGTAATATGGGTATATTAGCAAGTATTTTCCAGAGAAACAGAATCAACAGTGTATACACACACACAGACACACACACACACACACACAAAGGAATTGGCTCATGTGATAATGGAGCAAGTTGAGAAGTCCCACAATCTGTCATCTACAAGCTGGAGAGTCAGAAAAGCTGATGGCATAATTCCCATCCCAGTCCAAAGGCCTGAGAATCAATGGAGTCTGTGCTGTAAGTCCTGTTCCAAGGGCAGGAAAAGATGGATGTCCCAGCTCAGCAGAAAGGCAGGAAGTAAAAGGGACAAATTCCTTCTTCGTCTGCCCTATTTGTTCTATTCAGGCCTCAGTGGATTGGATGATGCCCATCCACACTAGGGAGGATAATGTGCTTTACTGAGTCCACCAGTTCATATGCTAATCTTATCTGGAAACACCCTCACATACATACCCAGAAATAATATTTAATCTGGGCACTCCTTGGCCCAGTCAAGTTGACACATAAAATTAACCATCAGAGTGGGTCACATTTTTCTCCAGCATCCAATGAAAAATTTTATTTCTTCCAATCTCCTGAAGGCCTTCAGATCTCTGCCCTCTGTACAATCCTAATACTAATGTCACATAATTATTTTTTAATAACAATATCTCATTACAGGAAGTAATTTCTGTCCTAATTATCTATTCTTTCATGCTAAGCTACCCCAAAACTTAGTAGGTTAAAACAATCATTTATTATTAACCTTTGTATTTCTGTAGATTGTCTCAACCTAGCTAAGTGGTGTTTCTTAGCTCTCTCATCCATTAGTCAAGTGACAGGTAGGACTGGAGTTGTCAAGTAGGATCACTGACATGGCCTTTGATGCTGTTTGTCAATTGGGAATCTCAGCTGGAGCTTTCAACCAGAGTACCTATCCTCTTAATGTGGCTTGGACTACAAACAGGATGACATCTTTGTTCCAACTGGGAGCCTCTCAAAAATCAGCATCCCAAAATATGTGAAGCTGCAAACTTGATTGAGGACTACCCCCAGAACTGGCAAGGTGACATTTTTCCTAATCTATGTGTTAAAGCAGTCTCAGGGCCTGCTCATATTCAAGGGGTTTGAGAAATAAGTGCAAATTCTTGATGAAAGTGGCAATGCCACTTTGCAGAATAGCATATGGGAACGAACATATGGTTGTGGACATCTCTGGAAAATATGACTATGGAAGGGGTTTCTCTTGTAAGACAGACTAAAAGGTAACTGCTCTGGTCTGATGTTTTGCCTCCTCAACATTCATACATTGAAATCCTGTCCACCAAAAGTCATGGTATTGGGACATGGGACTTTTAGAAGGTGCTTAAGTCATGAGGCTGGAACTCTCATGAATGGGATTGATGTCTTATAGAAAGGCTCCATAGAACTCCCCAGCCCCTCTGACCATGGGAGGATACAACGAGAGGTCTGTGACACAGAAGAGAGCCCTCACTCAACCCTGATGACATCCTGACCTCTCTCTTCCAGCCTCCAGACCTGTGAGAAATATGTTTCTGATGTTTATAAGCTACCTAGCATCAGGCGTTTTCCCATAGTAGCCTGAATGGACTAAGACAGAACCCATCTAAATACACTTCCATTTCACTTGAGGGACAGAGCTAGAAGACATTTGTAGTTTCTTTAACTTTTAGGAATGGCCATATCACTGACATCTTAGAATGAACTTAGAAATATGTGTAACACTTCCATACCTGAACCATGATTCTCCCCATTGTGTTATTTCTCACATACTTTTCTGTTTTTAATTGGCTAGGACAGTGATACCCAAGGGTAATCTGGGAAACAACATGTTGACGATGGCAGAATCTCTGTAACCCTGTGTCCCGAAGTGACTGTGTGGATTAGACAGAGCCATTGCTGACACAAGTCACTTATCTTGATTCTTCTATGTGTAATGTGCAATGAATGTAGAATTCTAATATGACAACTCTCACCCCATGACCATCACCCTAATTCCCTCTTGTTGAATGTGGACAGAATCTATAAATATGATGAAATATTTCTTCCATGCTTTTATTAATGATATATTCTGTAGAAAATGAGATTTTGCAGATGTAATTTTCAAAATCATTTGACTTTCAGATTGGGAAATTATTTTAGGTAAGCTGGACCTAAGGGGCTCTTTCTGGTGAAAAATATTCAAAGGCAGATCTTCCCTGGTGGCGCATTTGTTGAGAGTCCGCCTGCCAATGCAGGGGACACGGGTTCGTGCCCTGGTCCAGGAAGATTCCACATGCTGCGGAGCAGCTGGTACCATGAGCCATGGCCGCTGAGTCTGCGTGTCTGGAGCCTGTGCTCCACAACAGTGAGAGGCCTGCGTACCACCAAAAATAAATAAATAAATAAATAAATAAATAAATAAATAAATAAATAAATAAATATATTATATATTATATATATTATATATATTATATATATTCAAAGACAGAAGTGTGAAGCATAAGAAGGATTTGATGTGATGGAGATTCTACATTGTTGGCTGTGGCAAAGAAATGTAGATGGCATTTAGGGCCTAAGAGTGACTTCTGGATGACTGACAATCAGCCAAGAAATGAGGATTCCAGTCTACAGTCACAAGGAACTGAATTTATCCAGCAACTTGAATGACCTTGGATGTGTACCCCAAGCTCCAAATGACCACACAGACTGCCAAAACCTTGATTTCAGCCTAGCACAGCCCTAAGCAAAAATCCCAGCCACATAGAACCTCAACTTCTGATGTACAGAATAATGAGGGTGTGTTGTTTTTAAATTTGCTATATTTTCCCTTTATTGCACAGGTAAAACAAGTGTATTTTTAAAATTTAATAAACTTGTTATATTTTAGAAAAGTTTTAGGTTGACAAAAACATTGTGTAGAATGTACAGAAAGTTCTTTCTCTGCACACAGTTTCTCCTATTAACGTATTGTATTATTGTGGTACATTTGTTATAACTGATGAACCAATATTGATACACTATTATTAACCAAAGCCCATAGCTTAATTAGGAATTACTTTTTGTGTTGTGTAGTTCTATAGGTTTTGACAAATGCATAAAGTTGTGTAACAGCCATTACAGTACAGTAGTATACAGAATAGTTTCACCTATCTAAAAATTATTTGTTCTACCTTTCTCTCCTAAACCCCTAGCAACCAGTGATCACCTTACCGTCTCTATAGCTTGTCTTTTCAGAACATCGTTTAGTTGGAATCATACAGTAGCCTTTTCAATTAACAATATGAATTTGTTTCATCTATGTCTTTTGTGATTTGATAATTTCTTTTTATCATTGAATAATATTCCATTTTATGTATTTACCAAAGTTTATCTATTAACCTATTGAAGAATATCTTGGTTGCTTCCAATTTTTGGCAACTATGAGTAATGTTGTTATAAACATTTATGTGCAGGTTTCTTGTGTAGACATAACTTTTCAACTCATTTAGGCAGATATGTAAGAATACGATTGTTGGATCAGATTCTAAGACTAAGTTTAACTATGTGAGAAACTGTCAAATGGTGCTCTGAAGTGGCTGTACCATTTTGCACTCTCACCAGCAATGAATGAGTGTTCTTATTGCTCCATATCTTGACCACCATTGGATGCTGTCTGTGTGGTACAGTTGAGCCAGGTATGTAGTACTCTCTTGTTGTTTTCATTTGCAATTCCCTGATGACTTTTGATGTTGAGCATCTTTTCATTTGCTTATTTGATGGCTGTATATCTTCTTTGGTGAGATGTCTGTACAGATCTTTAGTCTTTGGGGATTTTTTTTTTTTTTGCTCTTTTTTTATTGTTGAGTTTAAAGAATGTTTTGTATATTTGGATACAAGTCCTTTATGAGATACATGTTTTGCATATATTTTTCTTCCAGACTATGACTTCTCTTTTCATCATCTTGACAATAACTTTCACAGAGCAAGACTGTTTAATTTTAATGAATTTCAACTATTTTTTTTTCATGGATTGTGTCTTTGGTATAGTATGTAAAAATTTATCACCAAATTTGAGGTCACCTACATTTTTATCTTCCAGATATTTTTTATAATTTTGTATTTTACCTTTAATTCTATATTCCACTTTGAGTTAATTTTTATGAATGTTGTAAGGTCTAGAGAGTTATATGTAGATTTATTTTCTTGTATGTGGATGTCCATTTTTTTCTAGAACCATTCACTGAAAAAAAATGATCTTTTCTGCATCGAATTATTTGCCTTTACTGTTTTGTCAAAGATCAGTTGACTATGTTTGTCTGTGTCTACTTCTGGATTCTCTATTCTATTCTATTCATGGTTTTGGCTATTCTTTCCCTAATACCATAATTTCTTATTTGCTGTAAACTTATAGAAATATTTGAAGTCAGGTAGTGTCAGTCTTCTGACTTTGTTTTTCTTCTCTGGGTATTGTTTTAAGCATTCAAATTTGTGGTAATTTCTTACTAATCACTGGAACAGCCACATAAGGTTAGAAATGAGTAAACATTGTTATCTTTACAACACAGTTTGTGTGTGTATGTGTTTTTTCAATACAATCTCTCCTAAATACACCATTTATTATTATCCAGAAAAGTTTGGTAATTTTGGAATCTTCTGTTCCATGAATGTCTTATAGAAATCTCTGCTTGAAGCTTTATAGCTTTAAGTGTTATTTATGGAAATGTTGATTACTGATCTGAATTTTCTAAAGTTTATAGGAGTATTCATTCTTATGTATTTATGAGTCAGTAATGCAAATTTTGGTTTTCTAGGTATTTTTCCATTTAATTCAATATTTTGACATAAAATTTTGTTTAATGTTCCTAATTGATTTTTTGTGTCTTCACCATCTGATGTGATATACCTCTCTTGTTGCTAATATTGTTAATTTGTACATTCACTGTCAGTTTCATGCTCATGAAGAAAATTAATATTACTACATCTTTACAAAGACTTTTTTGAGCCAGATGCTGGGTTAATTAAATTTGGTCTTTCTATATTTTCCAATATTTGATCAATTTTTGTAAATGTTTTATGTGTGCATAAAAGGAATGACTATTTTATCATAATTGAGTGCATTTTCTATATATGTATATTAGGTCAATTTTTAATTTGTGTTGTGCTATTCTGTTATATTCTAATTATTTTTGTCTTCTATAAATTACCAGAAAAGATTAATTAAAATCCAAGTATGATTGGGGATTTGTCTCTTACTCTTTACACTTTTCTCTCTCCTTCTCCTTGTTCACCTCCCTCTCTCTATTTCTTTCTCATTCTCTCTCTCTCTCTCTATATATATATATATATATATATAATATATTATATATAAAATATATATATTTACTTATTATTTACACATGGAATTAGTTTGCTAATGCATATTTTGCATTAATTCACCTTAATGTTTGCTATTTTCAAATTCTCTGTTTTTATTTATCTGAATTCATTATTTAGTCATAGAAAATATTTTTGCTTGTTATACATATTCTAAGTCATCAGTTGTTTCCTTTCAGCATTATTAAAAGTATCATGCCTCTATCTACTGACTTGCCTTGTTATCTTCTACTTAACTCCATGTCCTTTAACCTCTTCTCCGTCTTTTACATCTATTTATCTTTCTTGTTACTACATCCTGCATAATTTTTTTGAGCTGTTTTCCAGTTCACTAATTTGTTGCTAACTTATGTCAACTGGGCTGTTAAACCTGTCCTGTGAGTGTTTAATTTTGATTATTATTTCCAGCTTTAGAAGGTTTGAAGATTTATTTTTTATTCTTTAACCTTCAAATTACATTGATTATTATTTTTTAAAACTTTATTCCTTAATTTTCTAAATGTCACTGGACTCAGTCCATATTTTTAACTTGATTTTATTTTTTCAAACATAGTATTTTTTTTAATGTTTGTGTCCAATAATTCCAGTCTCCTAATACACTTATATTAATCTATTAGTGCAATACACTAGGTAACTCTTTCTGCTCTCTCTTCCCTCTAATACTTCTCTCTCATTATGTTTCATTTTCTTCTCTGTTAGGATATTTTTTACTATCTTTCACATTTTTTTTTTTTTCCTTTTGCCCACCATCCTTCAATTTCCCCTCTCCCACTCTCTGCCTCTGGTAACCATAAGTCTGATCTCTTTTTCTATGCATTCCTTGTTTTTATTTGTTTGTCTCTTTGTTTTTTAGCTTTCACTTAATAGTGAGATCACATAGTATTTGTCTTTCTCTGTCTGAGTTATTTCACTTAGCATAATACCTTCAAGATGCATCCATGTTGTTGCAAATGGTAGGATTTCCTATTTTTTATTTTTTTTTTTGCATTACACGGGCCTCTCACTGTTGTGGCCTCTCCCATTGCAGAGCACAGACTCCGGATGCGCAGGCTCAGCAGCCATGGCTCATGGGCCCAGCTGCTCCGCAGCACGTGGGATCTTCCCAGACCGGGGCACGAACCCGTAGCCTCTGCATCGGCAGGTGGACTCTCAACCACTGCGCCACCAGGGAAGCCCAAGGATTTCCTCATTTTTTTTATGGCTGATTAATATTCTACTGTGTGTGCATATATACATACACAAATATATATCACAAATTCTTTACACATTCACCCATCAATAAACACTTAAGTTGTTTCCATGTCTCGACTATTGTAAATAATGCTGCTATGAACATCTGGGTGCCAATACATTTTTGAATAATGTTTTTGTTTCCTTTGGATATATTGCCAGAAGTAGAATTGCTGGATCATAAGGTAGTTATATTTTAAATTTTTTGAGGACTCTCCATACTGTTTTCCATAGTGGTTGCAACAATTTACAATCCTACCAACGAGGGTTTCCTTTTCTCCATATCCATGCCAGCATTAGTTATTTCTTGTCTTTTTAATGATGACCATTCTAACAAGCATGAGATGATACTTCATTGTGGTCTTAATTTGCATTTCCCTTATGACTAGTGAGGTTGAGCATCTTTTCATGTGCCTTTTGGCCTTTTATGTATCTTCTTTGTAGAAATATCTCATAGCCTTTTTTGCTCATTTTAAAACTGGGTTATTTGGTTTTTGTTTTCTTGTTTTGTTTTAAAATTTTTTTGCTATTGAGTTGTATGAGTTCTTTGTATGTTCTAGATATTAGCCTCTTATCAGATATATGACTTGTAAATAATTTTTCCATTCTGTAAATTGTCTTTTCACTTTGTTGATGGTTACTTTTACTGTGCAGAAACTTCTTAGTTTGATGTTATATATAATTTTTGAAGTATTATTTATAAGATATCTTCAAAGCCTGGGATAAAGACACTATCTTCAAGAGAGTATTTGGGTACGCTTCTTATAGACTCAAATCAATACATATTTAGTTTATAATTTATAGCTTGAAGTTTATGGGACCCTGGGGATGAAAGTTTGAGCTGTAAATCAGTGTGCATGCCAAAGGTATTTGCTGCTTCTGAGAAATAGCTTTTCTTCTTCCTGCCCTATTCAGCAACAAAGAATCTAAGTGTCAAAGTATGTACTACTGCTTCAGTTGTCTCAAGAGAATGTATCTCTTGAGGTATCCAAACTTAATACCAGGGAGATCTCCTTTAGGCTGCTAAATTTGGAAGTATCAAGACTATGATTTCTGAAGTCATTATTCTACTAGGCCATCAAACTTATAGTAAATTTCTTTAATATTGACAAATGCTATCAGGAAAGATGTGGTATTTTGTCTTTCCTTCCTCTCTGTAATCTAGCTATCTCTTAATTTTAACCTTTATGTTTATAAAAATCCTATGTTTTTAAGAAGACTTTTAAATTGTTCATCCACATTTTTAGTTGTTTTCAGTAGGAGACAGGACTAAATATTCCAGTACATTGTATTCCTGAAATAAAATAATGTGTACCTTAAATAAAAATCTTGTCACATTTATCTGGAGCAAGAGATGAAGAGAGGTCAATATGTAAACTAATTCGTGGGTGGTGGCTAATTACCCAGCCAGATGTAGTAACCTGTCTGTAGCAAAAATAGATGGTTAATGTCAATGATGTTTTGGAAAGAAGAGGAAAAAATAGACCTCTTTAATTACACAGAAATTAAGACTATTTGTTAACTGTGTATGTTTATTAAGAGATTCAAATTACAGAATTTGTTCTTAAAAATCTGCTAGAGAAGGTGACCATTCTTAGATTAATGAGCTTGTGAACAGAATGAGAATTGTGATAAAAATTTTGACTACAAATGTGCTCAACAATATGGGCTGACAGAGACCTTCAAGATGGTGGAAGAATAAGATGTGGAGATCACCTTCCTTCCCACAAATACATCAGAAATACATCTATATGTGGAACAACTCCTACAGAACACTTACTGAGCACTGGCAGAAGACCTCAGACTTCCCAAAAGGCAAGAAACTCCCCACATACCTGGGTAGGGCAAAAGAAAAAAGAGAAAAACAGAGACCAAAGAATAAGGATGGGACCACTGGGAGGGAGCCGTGAAGGAGGAAACATTTCCACACACTAGGAAGCCCCTTTACTGGCGGAGACAGGGGGTGGCATCGGGAGAAGCTTCAGAGCCATGGAAGAGAGCACAGTAACAGGGGTGCAGAGGGCAAAGCAGAGAGATTCCCACACAGAAGATCTGTGCCAACAAGTACTCACCAGCTCAAGAGAGCTCACCCACTGGCCAGGCCAGGTGGGGGCTGGGACCTGAGGCTCTGGCTTCTTCAGAGATCAGATCCCAGGGAGAGGACTGGGGCTGGCTGCATGAACAAAGCCTGAAGGGTGCTAGTGTGCCACAGCTACCTGGGAGGGAGTCTGGGAAAAAGTCTGGACCTGCCTAAGATGCAAGAGGCCATTGTTTCAGGATGCACAGCGAGAGGGGATACAGAGCACCACCTAAATGAGCTCTAGAGAGAGGTGCGATCCACTGCTATCAGCACGGACACCAGAGGCAGGCATGAAACGTTAAGGCTGCTGCTGCAGCCATCAAGAATCCTGTGTAGGGGCTTCCCTGGTGGCACAGTGGTTGAGAGTATGCCTGCCGATGCAGGGGACATGGGTTCATGCCCCAATCCGGGAAGATCCCACATGCCGTGGAGCGGCTAGGTCCGTGAGCTGTGGTTGCTGGGCCTGCGCATTCGGAGCCTGTGCTCCACAATGACGGGAGAAGCCACAACAGTGAGAGGCCTGTGTACTGCAAAAAAAAAAAAAAAAAAAAAAATTCCTGTGTACAAGCACAGGTCATCATCCACATCTCCCCTCCCAGGAGCCTGTACAACCCACCACTGCCAAGGTCTTGTGCTCCACGGACAACTTCTCTGGGAGAACACACGGTGCACCTCAGGCTGTTGCAACATCACACCAGTATCTGCCAACACAGGTCAGCCAGCATTCTGTACCCCTCCCTTCCCCTGGCCTGAGTGAACCAGAGCCCCCTAATCAGCTGCTAGTTTAACACTGTCCTGTCTGAGCAAAGAACAGGTGCCCTCAGGCAACCTGCATGCAGAGGCGAGGCCAAATCCAAAGCTGAACCCCAGCAGCTGTGCGAACAAAGAATAAAAAGGGAAATCTCTCCCAGCAGCCTCAAGAGCAGAGGATTAAATCTCTACAGTCAACTTGATGTACCCTGCATCTGTGGAATACCTGAAGAGAAAATGACTCATCCCCAAATTGAGGCATTAGAGTTTGGGAGCAACAATATATAGATATTTTTTCCTTTTTCTCTTCTTGTGAGTGTGTATGTGGATGCTTCCTTGTGTGCTTTTGTCTGTATAGCTTTGTGTTTACCATTTGTTCTAGGATTCTGTCTGTACTTTTCTTTTTATTTTTCTTGTTTTTTTTTTTTTTTTTTTTTTTGGTAGTATAGTTTTTAGCACTTGTTAACATTGGTGAATTAGCTTCCCTGGTGGCACAGTGGTTGAGAATCTGCCTGCTAATGCAGGTGACACGGGTTCGAGCCCTGGTCTGGGAGGATCCCACATGCCACGGAGCAACTAGGCCCATGAGCCACAACTACTGAGCCTGCACGTCTGGAGCCTGTGCTCCTGCAACAAGAGAGGCCACAATAGTGAGAGGCCTGCACACCACGATGAAGAGTGGCCCTCACTTGCCACAACTAGAGAAAGCCCTCACACAGAAACGAAGACCCAACACAGCAAAAATAAATAAATAAATTAATAAACTCTTACCAACGGGGAAAAAAAAAACTACGAGCTCGAGTCAACGACCAGCAAGCTACACTGCCAGACTCCCTATACCACACAACTAGCAAGACAGGAATACAAACCCACCCATTAGCAGAGAGGCTGCCTAAAATCATAATAAGATCACAGACACCCCAAAACACACCACAGGACATGGTACTGCCCACCAGAAAGACAAGCTCCAGCCTCATCCACCAGAATACAGGCACCAGTGCCCTCCACCAGGAAGCCTATACAACCCACTGAACCAAACTTAGCCACTGGGGGCAGACACAACAAACAACAGGAACTATGAACCTGCAGCCTGTGAAAAGGAGACCACAAACACAGTAAGTTAAGCAAAATGAGAAAACAGAGAAACACACAGCAGATGAAGAAGCAAGGTAAAAACCCACCAGACCAAACAAATGAAGAGGAAATAGGGAGTCTACCTGAAAAAGAATTCAGATTAGTGATGGTAAAGATGATCCAAAATCTTGGAAATAGAATGGAGAAAATACAAAAAAAAAAAAAAAAAAAAAAAAGGTTTAACAAGGACCTAGAAGAACTAAAGAGCAAACAACATGACAAATGAAATTAAAAATTCTCTAGAAGGAATCCATAGCAGAATAACTGAGGCAGAAGAACAGATAAGTGACCTGAAAGATAAAATAGTGGAAATAATTACTGCAGAGCAGAATAATGAAAAAAGAATGAAAAGAATTGAGGACAGTCTCAGAGATTCTTGGAAAACATTTAATGCACCAACATTCGAATTAGAGGGGTCCCAAAAAAAGAAGAGAAAAGGAAAGGGACTGAGAAAATATTTGAAGAGATTATAGCTGAAAACTTCCCTAATATGGGAAATAAAATAGTTAGTCACGTCCAGGAAGTACAGAGAGTCCCATACAGGTTAAATACTAGGAGAAACACACCAAGACACATATTAATCAAACTATCAAAAATTAAACACACAAAAAAAATTAAAAGCAGCAAGGGAAAAACAACAAATAACATACAAGGGAATCCCTATAAGGTTAACAGCTGACCTTTCAGCAGAAACTCTGCAAGTCAGAAAGGAGTGGCAGGACATATTTAAAGTGATGAAAGGGAAAAACCCACAACCAAGATTACTCTACCCAGCAAAGATCTCATTCACATTTGACAGAAAAAAATTAAACCTTTACAGACCAGAAAAAGCTAAGAGAATTCAGCACCACCAAACTAGCTTTACAACAAATGCTAGAAGAACTTCTCTAGGCAGGAAAGAAAAGAGAAGGAAAAGACCTACAATAAGAAACCCAAAACAATAAAGAAGATGGTAATAGGAACACACATATAGATAATTACCTTAAATGCAAATGGATTAAATGTTCCAACCAAAAGACATAGACTGGCTGAATGGATACAGAAACAATACCAGTATATATGCTGTCTTCAAGAGACCCACTTCAGACCTAGGGACACATACAGACTGAAAGTGAGGGGATGTAAAAAGATCTTCAAAGAAAATGGAAATTGAAAGAAAGCTGGAGTACCAATTCTCATATCAGAAAATAGACTTTAAAAGATAGACTATTATAAGAGACAAAGAAGGACACTACATAATGATCAAGGGATAAATCTAAGAAGAAGATAGAACAGTTGTAAATATTTATGCATCCAACATAGGAGCACCTCAAAATATAAGTCAAATGCTAACAGCCATAAAAAGGGAAATTGACAGTAACAGAATCATAGTAGGGTACTTTAACACCCACTTTCACCAATGGACAGATCATCCAAATGAAAATAAATAAGGAAACACAAGTTTTAAATGGTACATTAAACAAGATGGACTTAAATGATATGTAAAGGACATTCTATCCAAAAACAACAGAATATAGTTTCTTCTCAAGTGCTCCTGGAATATTCTCCAGAATAGATCATATCTTGGGTCACAAACCAAGCCTTGGTTAATTTAAGAAAAGTGAAATTGTATCAAGCATCTTTACCAAACACAACACTATGAGACTAGATATCAATTATAGGAAAAATCTGTAAAAAAATACAAACACATGGGGCTAAACAATACACTATTTAATAACCAAGAGATCACTGAAGAAATCAAAGAGGAAGTAACAAAATACTTAGAAACAAATGACAATGAAAACATGATGACCCATAACCTACGGGATGCAGCAATAGCAGTTCTAAGAAGGAAGTTTATAGCAATATAATCCTACCTCAAGAAACAAGAAAAATCTCAAATAAATAACCTAACCTTACACCTAAAGCAATTAGAGAAAGAAGAACAAAATAACACCAAAGTTAACAGAAGAAAAGAAATCATAAAGATCAGATCTGAAATAAATGAAAAAGAAATGAAGGAAACAATAACAAAGATCAATAAAACTAAAAGCTTTTTTTTTGAGAAGATAAACAAAATTGATAAACCATTTGCTAGACTCATCAAGAAAAAAACAGGAGATGACTCAAATCAGTAGAATTAGAAAGGAAAAAGGAGAAGTAACAATGGACACTGCAGAAATACAAAGGATCATGAGAGATTACTACAAGCAACTATATGCCAATACAATGGAAAGCCTGGAAGTAATGGACAAATTCTTAGAAAAGCAAAACCCTCTGAGACAGAACAAGGAAGAAATGGAAAATATAAACAAACCAATCACAAACACTGAAATTTAGACTGTGATTAAAAATCTTCCAACACACAAAATCCCAGGACCATAGGGCTTGACAGTTGAATTCTATAAAACATTTAGAAAAGAGCTAACACCTATCCTTCTCAAACTCTTCCTAAATATAGCAGAGAGAGGAACACACCAAAACTCATTCTACGAGACCACCATCACCTTGATACCAAAACCAGACAAAGATGTCACAAAGAAAGAAAACTACAGACCAATACCACTGGTGACTGTATGCTAACACATATATATGGAATGTAAAAAAAAAAAAAAAAAAAAAAAAAGGTTCTGAAGAACCTAGGGGCATGACAGGAATAAAGATGCAGATGTAGGGAATGGACTTGAGGACACAGGGAGGGAGAAGTGTAATCTGGGACAGAGTGAGAGAGTGGCGTGAACTTATATATACTACCAAATATAAAATAGATAGCTAGTGAGAAGCAGCTGCATAGCACAGGGAGATCAGCTCAGTGCTTTGTGACCACCTAGAGGAGTGGGATAGGGAAGGTGGGAGGGAGACGCAAGATGGCAGAGATATGGGGATATATGTATATGTATAGCTGACTCACTTTGTTATAAAGCAGAAACTAACACACTATTGTAAAGCAATTATATTCCAATAAAGATGTTAATAAACAACAACAACAATAAACAATATGGGCAATTTTTACTATAGGTATCCTTGCCTCTGCTTAAACAAGTATTGCACAATTTTCTAGAAGCAATGCCTAACGTGAACTCCCAATATATTAGAATGATCAGTGATTTGTCTTTCATGTAGTAAGTAATTATTTTGTAATTTTATTTGCTTTTTCTTAACCTCATTTTTTCTCACTATTATAATCTGGACATTCACTGAAAATCTTTATGATATATAGAATTGCTTCTGAAAAGTAATTCATATCACAGTAGAAAGTTAGTACCCATGAAATATACATTTCCTAACATTTATCTTATCAGTGGAAGCAATTTGACTTTACTTTAAAATGGTGGTATGGCTTTGAAAATCCAAATGCTCTGATGCTTTCCAGCAGAATGTGGAATATGCTATAGATTCGTAACTTATGTATGATCGTGTTCCTCCCGCGTCAAGAGTACATGTTCCTGGGGACTAATGTATGAGGGTAGAAGAAGGATCTATTGTTATTATTCCTAGATATATTCCCTAAATATTAGCTTTCTTATCAGGATACAATGGGTTATGTTTGTTCTATTAGATGTTCTAATATTAAAACAAGGAATACTTTCACCAGAGATTGCTTTTAAGACAGCAACTCATCCATTCTCAAGTCTTCAGGGCACAGGGTTAGCCCTTCTTTCTTAAAAAGAAGAAATACTGTGATGACTTTAGTGATTTGTTCAAATTTACACATGGAAGTAGGAATGCTACCATATAGTGAACACTGAGTATTGATGAACTCTGAAGAGGTCCATGGATCACCGTGTGTCCTAATGTGGCTGGGGATGACTTTAATGATTTGATGGTGTCAGAGCTGGTGCTGGAGGATCTAATTCTAAAAAGCCTTTTTCAAATTTATGTACCTGGTGTCTTGATGTGGGTGAGTAGAAGGCTTGGCTCAGCTGGGTCTGATGTTCACAGATATAAACACAGACTCTCTAGCATGACAGTTTCTGATTAGTTGGGCTGGACTCAGCTCAGTTTTATATCAAACAAGATGGAAACTATAGGGCATTTTATAAATTGTCCTTAAAAGTTACATAGCATCATCTCTACAGTACTCTGTTTGTCAAAGTAGCCATAAAATAACCCTGAATTGAGACAAAGGGATACAAATCCCAACCTTTCAGTGGTAAATATGTTAAAGAATTTTATACATAGAAATGCATAAACATTAAAAAAAATTCTAAGCTCACTCTCTGATCACAAATTAATTACATACTTTTTACATATAAAATAAACTCCCTTCCAGGATCCCCAAAAGTCCAATCCTTTTATGATATCAGTTCAGGCTCATGGTTGAAGATCTCAATCACATCAGAATGCATATGAGTATCTTCGGATTTTGTTCTTCAGGAACAATTGATATCAATCTGTAAACCAATGAATTAAAGAGACCAATTTTCTGCCACCTAATAATCAACATCAAATGGAAGAAAAAAAAAATTACATAACCAATAACCACCCCTACTCACAATGGAAAAAAAGGAAGGTGTACAGAAAGCACTGGTCCTAGCAAATCTGCAATCAAGCCAAGAAGACATGTCTCGTTTCTTGATTAGGCTCCAATCCTGCTTCCTGGGATTTCTGGTTATATCTTCTGGACACTAAGTTCTACCTTCTCAGTCACCTTTCCTTTTCCATCATACATAAGCAATGTCTGTAGCTGAGTAAATATATCAACCTCCTTTCTACCCGTAGAATTTTGGAGTCCACTGAGATATTTTCATGCTGTATTTTGTGCATACAGTCCAGGTTGCTACAGTATTTTTAAACTGTGTTTCTTATGAAACTTTTCATAATTTGGTTCATTAAACACAAAACTATGTTCACAAATTTCCTTGAAATTAACCCTTCTTTAACAAAGCTTCCTCTGAGCTTGCTATAAGACTACAATTATAAAATTCTTAGAAATCCTGTTGTTTCAGAGAGAGGGACAGTGAGGCACACATTTGAGAACTTTTGTTTTCCTTATCTGAAAGATTCTATGAGACATTAGCTTAAGATTCTTTGTTTGTTTGTTTCTGAGGTTTTTATCACTTTTTCCTTTTATATTTTTTATTTCTTTGAATTTTATTTTATTTATTTTTTATACAGCAGGTTCTTATGAGTTATCTATTTTATACATATTAGTGTATATGTGTCAATACCAATCTCCCAATTCATGTGACCACCACCCTCCCCCCACCTGCTTTCCCACGTTGGAGCCCATACGCTTGTTCTCTACATCTGTGTCTCTATTTCTGCCTTGCAAACCGGTTCACCTGTACTATTTTTTTCTAGGTTCCACATATATGTGTTAATATACTATATTTGTTTTTCTCTTTCTGACTTACTTCAGTCTGTATGACAGTCTCTAGGTCCATGCAAGTCTCTACAAATGACCCAATTTCATTCCTTTTTATGGCTGACTAATATTCCATTGTATATATGTACCACATCTTCTTTATCCGTTCCTCTGTCCATGGGCATTTAGGTTGCTTCCATGACCTGGCTATTGTAAATACTGCTGAAATGAACACTGGAGTGCATGTGTGTTTTTGAATTATTGTTTTCTTTGGGTGGATGCCCAGTAGTGGGATTGCTAGGGATATAGTAATTCCATTTTTAGTTTTTAAGGAACTTCCATACTGTTCTCCAAAGTGGCTGTATCAACTTACATTCCCACCAACAGTGAAAGAGGGTACACTTTTTTCCACACCCTCTCCAGCATTTGTTGTTTGTAGATTTTTTGATGATGGTCATTCTGACCAGTGTGAGGTGATACTTCATTGTAGTTTCGATTTGCATTTCTCTAATATTTAGTGATGTTGAACAGCTTTTCATGTGCTTCTTGGCCATCTGTATGTCTTCTTTAGAGAAATGTCTATTTAGGTTTTCTGCCCATTTTTTGATTGCCTTGTTTGTTTTATAATATTGAGCTGCATGAGCAGTTTATATATTTTGGAGATTAATCCTTTGTCCACTGATTCATTTGCAAATATTTTCTCCCATTCTGAGGGTTCTCTTTTCATCTTGTTTATAGTTTCCTTTGCTGTGCAAAATATTTTAAGTTTCATTAGTTCCCATTTGTTTATTTATTTATTTATTTATCATTTATTTTTGTGGTATGTGGGCTTCTCACTGTGTGCTCTTTCCAATTGTGGAGCACAGGCTCCAGACATGCAGGCTCGGTGACCATGGCTCATGGGCCTAGCCCTTCCATTGCCTGTGGGATCTTCCTGGACCAGGACGCAAACCCTCTTCATTGGCAGGCAGACTCTCAACCACTGCGCCACCAGGGAAGCCCCCATTTGTTTAAGTTTGTTTTTATTTCCATTACTCTAGGAGGGGAGTCAAAGAAGATCTTGCTGTGATTTATGTCAGAGTGTTTTCCTATGTTTTCTTCTAAGAGTTTTACAGTGTACAGTCTTACATTTAGGACATTAATCCATTTGGAGTTTATTTTTTGTATGGTGTTGTTAAGGAGTGTTCTAATTTCATTCTTTTATGTGTAGCTGTCCAGTTTTCCCAGCACCAATTATTGAAGAGGCTGTCCTTTCTCCATTGTATGTCCTGCCTCTTTTGTCATAGATTAGTTGACCATAGGTGCATGGGTTTATCTCTGGGCTTTTTATCTCCTCCCATGGATCTTTTTTTCTGCTTTTGTGCCAGTACCATATTATCTTGACTACGGTACCTTTGTAGTATAGTCCGAAGTCAGGGAGCCTGATTCCTCCAGCTCCTTTTTTCTTTCTCAAAATTGTTTTGGCTATTCGGAGTCTTTTGTGTTTCCATACAAATTGTGCAAATTTTTGTTCTACTTCTGTGAAAAATGTCATTGGTAGTTTGATGGGGATTGCACTAAATCTGTAGATTGCTTTAGATAGTATAGTCATTTTCCCAAAGTTCGTTCTCCCAATCCAAGAGCATGGTATATCTCTCCATCTGTTTGTGTCATCTTTGATTTCTTTCATCAGTGTCTTATAGTTTTCTGAGTAAAGGTCTTTTACCTCCTTAGGTAGGGTTATTCCTAGGTATTTTATTCTTTCTGTTGCAATGGTGAATCAGATTCTTTCATTAATTTCCCTTTCTGATCTTTCATTGTTAGTGTATAGGAGTGCTAGAGATTTCTGTGCATTAGTTTTGTACCCTGCAACTTTACCAAATTCATTGATTAGCTCTACTAGTTTTCTGGTGGCATCTTTAGGATTATCTATGTGTAGTATCATGTCACCTGAAAACAATGATAGTTACTTCTTTTATGATTTGTATCATTTTATTTCTTTTATTTCTCTGATTGTTGTGGCTAGGACTTCCAAAACTATGTTGAATAATAGTGGTGAGAGTGGACCTCCTTGCCTTGTTCCTGATCTTAGAGGAAATGCTTTTGGTTTTTCACCATTGAGTATGATGTTTGATGTGGGTTTTTTGTATATGGCCTTTATTATGTTGAGGTAGGTTCCCTTTATGCCAACTTTCTTTGGAGTGTTTATCATAAATGGGTGTTGAATTTTGTCAAAAGCTTTTTCTGTATCTATGGAGATGATCATATGGTTTTTATTCTTCAATTTGTTAATATGATGTATCACATTAATTGATATGCATATATTGAAGAATCCTTGCATATTTGGGATAAATCCCCCTTGATCATGGTGTATGATCCTTTTAATGTGTTGCTAGATTCTGTTTGCTAGCATTTTGTTGAGGATTTTTGCATCTCTATTCATCAGTGATATTGGTATGGAATTTTCTTTTTTTGTAGGATCTTTGGTTTTGTTATCAAGGTGATGGTGGCCTTATAGAATAGGTTTGGGAGTGTTCCTTCCTCTGCAATTTTTTGGAAGAGTTTGAGAAGGATGGGTGTTAGCTCTTCTCTAAATATTTAATAGCATTCACCTGTGAAGCCATCTAGTCCTGGACTTTTGTTTGTTGGAAGATTTTTAATCACAGTTTCAATTCCAATACTTGTTATTAGTCTGTATGTATTTTCTGTTTCTTCCTGGTTCAGTCTTGGAAGGTTATACCTTCCTAATAATTTGTCCATTTCTTCCAGGTTGTCCATATTATTGGAATAGAGTTGCTTGTAGTAATCTCTTATGATGTTTTGTATTTCTGCAGTATCCATTGTAACTTCTCCTTTTTCATTTCTAATTTTATTGATTTGAGTCCTCTCCCTGTTTTTCTTGATGAGTCTGGCTAATGGTTTATCAATCATTTTTATCTTTTCGAAGAACCAGCTTTTAGTTTTATTGATTTTTGTTATTGGTTTCTTTGTTTCTATTTCATTTTTTCTGCTCTGATTTTTATGATTTCTTTCCTTCTACTGACTTTTTTTTTCATCTTTCTCTAGTTCCTTTAGGTGTAAGGTTAGATTGTTTATTTGAGATTTTTCCTGTTTCTTGAGGTAGGCTTGTATTGCTCTAAACTTCCCCCTTAGAACAGCCTTTATTGCATCCCATAGGTTTGGATCATTGTGTTTTCATTTTCATTTGTCTCTAGGTATTTTTTGGTTTCCTCTTCGATTTGTTCAGTGATCTCTTGATTCTTTAGTAATGCATTGTTTAGCCTCCATTGTTTGTGGGTTTTTTTACGTTTTTTCCCCTGTAATTTATTTTTAATCTCATAGTGTTGTGGTCAGAAAACATGCTGATATGATTTCAATTTTCTTAAATTTACCAAGGCTTGATTTGTGACCCAAGATGTGATTTATCCTGGAGAATGTTCTATGTGCACTTGGGAAGAAAGTGTAATCTGCTGTTTTGGGATGGAATGTCCTGTAAATATTAATTAAATCTATCTAGTCTATTGCATCATTTAAAGCTTGTGTTTCCTTATTAATTTTGTGTTTGGATGATCTCGCTATTGGTGTAAGTGAGGTGTTAAATTCTCCCACTACTATTGTGTTAGTGTCGATTTCCTCTTTTATAGCTGTTAGCATTTGCCTTATGTATTGAGTTGCTCCTATGTTGTATGCATATATATTTATAATTGTTATATCTTCTACTTGGATTGATCCCTTGATCATTATGTAGTGTCCTTCCTTGTCTCTTGTAACATTCTTTATTTTAAAGTCTTTTTTATCTGATATGAGTATTGCTACTCCAGCTTTCTTTTGATTTCCATTTGCATGTAATATCTCTTTCCATCCCCTCACTTTCAGTCTGTATGTGTCCCTAGGTCTGAAGTGGTTCTCTTGTAGGCAGCCTATATATGGATCTTACTTTTGTATCCATTCAGCCAGTCTGTGTCTTTTGGTTGGAGTAATTAATCCATTCACATTTAAGGTAATTATCAATATATATGTTCCTATTACCATTTTCTTAATTGTTTTCGGTTTGTTTTTCTAGGTTCTTTACTTCTCTTGTGTTTCCCACTTAGAGAAGTTCCTTTAGCATTTGTTTCAAAGCTGGTTTGGTGGTGCTGAATTCTCTTAGCTTTTGCTTGTCTGTAAAGCTTTTGATTTCTCCATCAAATCTGAATGAGATCCTTGCCAGGTAGAGTAATCTTGGTTGTAGTTTCTTCCCTTTCATCACTTTAAATATATCATGCCACTCCCTTCTGGCTTGTAGAGTTCCTGCTGAGAAATCAGTTGTTAACCTTTTGGGAGTTCCCTTATATATTATTTGTCATTTTTCCTTTGTTGCTTTTAATAATATTTCTTTGTCTTTAATTTTTGTCAATTTGATTACTGTGTGTCTCCACGTGTTTCTCCTGGGTTTATCCTGCCTTGGACTCTGTGCTTCCTGGACTTGGGTGCCTATTTCCTTTCCCATGTTAGGGATGTTTTTGACTATAAACTCTTGAAATATTTGTTCTGGTCTTTTCTCTCTCTCTTCTCCTTCTGGGACCCAAATAATGCAAATTTGGTGCATTTAATGTTGTCCCAGAGGTTTCTTAATCTGTCTTCATTTCTTTTCATTATTTTTGTTTATTCTATTCCACAACAGTGAATTCCACCATTCTGTCTTCCAGGTCACTTATCTATTCTTCTGCCTCAGTTTTTCTGCTATTTGTTCCTCCTAGTGTTTTTGTTTTTGTTTTTCATTTCAGTTATTGTATTGTTCATCTCTGTTTGTTCTTTAATTCTTCTGGGTCTTTGTTAAAGAGTTCTTGTATCTTCTTGATCTTTGCCTCCATTATTTTTCTGAGGTCCTGGATTATCTTCACTATCATTTTTCTGAATTCTTTTTCTGGAAGTTTGCCTATCTCCAGTTCAGTTAGTTGTTTTTTCTGGGGTTTTATCTTGTTCCTTCAACTGATACATATTCCTCTGTCTTTTCATTTTGTCTGTCATTCTGTGAATGTGGTTTTTGTTCCACAGGGTGCAGGATTTTAGTTCTTCTTGCTTCTGCTCTCTGCCCCCTGGTGGATGAGTCTATCTAAGAGGCTTGTGCAACCTTCCTGATGGGTGAGACTGGTGCTGGATAGGGCTGGGTGTTGCTTTGGTTGGCAAAGCTCAATAAAACTTTAATCTGCTTGTCTGCTGATGGGTGGGGCTGAGTTCCATCCCTGTTGGTTGTTTGCCCTGAGGCCACCCAGCACTGGAGACTACAGGATCTTTGGTGAGGCTAATAATGGATGCTGGGAGAGCTCACACCATGGAGTACTTCCCAGAACTTCTGCTTCCAGTGTCCTTGTCCCTTTCCTCCAGATCCCCTTTCCTCCAGGTTACAATGATACTTTTTTTCTTTTTTTTCTTTTCAGTTCTTATTAATAACTTTTTTTTTAATCCTATCAGGCTTCTCTAACAGTGTCTTCAAAACTCTGCCACATCCTATCTGAATAGCCAAAGCAATCGTGAAAAAAAAGAACAAAGCTGGAGGCATAATGTTTCGTGATTTCAAACTATATTCTAAAGCAATAGTAATCAAAAAAGTATGATATTGTATAAAAAGAGACACACAGATCAGTGAAACAGAATTGAAATAAGAAATAAACCCATGCATATATGTTAAATTAATTTACAACAAAGAAGCCAAGAAAATATAATGAGGAAAGGACAATCTCTTTAATAAAATATGTTGGGAAAACTGGACAGTCACATGCAAAAGACTGAAACTGGACAATACACACCAAAATTAACTCAAAATGGATTAAATACTTGACTGTAAAATCTTAAACTGTAAAACTCCTAAAAGAAAATATAAGTGATAAGCTCCTTAACATTGGTCTTGGTGATGATTTTTGGATTTGAAAAAACAGCAAAAGCAAAAATAAACAAGTGGGACTGCATCAACCAAAAAAATTCTTCACAGCAAAGGTAAACATCAAGAAAATGAAAAGGCAACATACCAAATGGGAGAAAATATTTGCAAATCAGATATCTGATACATGGTTAATATTTAAAATATGTAAAGAACACACACAAGTCTATAACAAAGAAACACAGGGTCTGATTAAAATTTAGGCAGTGGGGTCTTCCCTGGTGGTGTAGTGGTTGAGAGTCTACCTGCCAATGCAGGGGACACAGATTCATGCCCCGGTCTGGGAAGATCCCACATGCCAGGGAGCAGCTGGGCCCATGAGTCATGGCCGCTGAACCTGTGCACCCGGAGCCTGTGCTCTGCAATGGGAGAGGCCACAACAGTGAGAGGCCCACGTACCGCAAAAAAAAAAAAAAAAAAAAAAAAAAAAAAAAAAAAAAAAAATTTAGGCAGAGGATCTGAATAGACATTTTCCCAAAGGAGACACAGAGATGGTAAACAGATAAATGAAAAGGTGTTCAACACTACTAATCATCTGTGAAATGCTAATCAAAAGCACAATGAGATATCACTTCATGACTGTTAGAATTGCTATTTTCAAGAAGACAGGAACTAACAAGTGTTGATGAGGACATGGAGAAATGGAAATTCTTGTGTACTTTTGGAGAGAATGTAAATTAGTGTAGCCATTATGGGAAGCAGTATTAAAAACAGATCTACCATATCATCTAGCAATTCCACTTCCAAGTATTTATTCAAAAGAAATGAAAACTTTAACTTGAAAACATATATGCCCTCCCTCATCTCTATAGCATCATTATTTACAGTAGCCAAGGTGTGAAAGCAACCTCAGTGTCCATCTATGCATGAATGGATAAAGAAGTTGTATATGTATACATACAGATACACACACACACACACACACACACGCTGGAATATTATTCAGCCATAAAAAGAAGGAAGTCTTGTTATGTGCTACAATATGAATGGAACTTAAGGACATAATGCTAAGTGAAATAAGTCAGAGAGAGGAAAACAAATATCATATAATCTCACTTATATGTGGAATCTAAAAATCAAAACAAAACAAAAAAAGAAGCTCACAGAAAAAGAGGTCAGATCTGTGGTTGCCAGAGATTGGGAGTGGGAGGTGGGCAAAATGGACAAAAGTGATCAAAAGGTACAAACTTCCAGTTATAAAATAAATAAGTCATGTGTATGGAATATACAGCATGCTGAATATTGATAATAATACTGTATTTTGTGTTTGAAAGTTGATAAGAAAGTAGATCCTAAAAGTTTTCATCACAAGAAAAATATTTATAACAATGTGTGGTGATAGATGCTAACTAAACTTATTGTGATCATTTCATAATATATACAAATATTGAATCATTATGTTATACAATTGAAACTAACATGATTAGTTGATTTGCATGGGGGTTAGTGAAATGGTGCTGGAGTTTCCACTTCTATGATGTTTTCTTCCCCCTTATGGTTGGAACTTTGATGAAGTTGGATGGAAGACTGAGATTATCTGGGATTTTTGACACAAAGCCTAATATAGTATTTTCAGAATGGCAGCACTGGAGAAGTTGGACATCTTTCCTGGTGGTTTAATGCTCTAGCAAACAATGCAGAATCCGCATGACCTTTCTGACATTGAAGGTATTTCTTCAGTTCTGTGTGGGTCAGAGCAATGGTGAATTCATTCATGTTTATGAGTGTCTCAAAGAAATTGGGGGCAAATTTTAAAACTACCATATTGGAACTTCCACTTTTATATGTGAAGTATAGTGGTTCTGTTTCTCTGGAAAACCCTATTACAGATTTTGGTACTGAACATGGCTTTTGAGGCATAGAATTTTTAAGATGAGTTTTCTGAATTGGTTATGAGGTTTCTGGAATTGACTTTCTAACTTGATTAGATTTAAAGACACTAATGACATTCCAGTAGTAAAGAAGGTACTAACGGTCCATGGTATGAAATGGTCACAGATATGCAAAATACCTATATTAGATAATCATAATCTATCACTTGTAAGAAGCAAGGAGGTGAATGACTGTGTGTTCCCTGAGGGAAACCCCTATCTCCTGTAGCTACAATACTGAGATTGCTGAAAATCAAACACAGAATCTTACCCTGTAATTGGGTGAATTACAATGCAAATTGAGCTCCAAGCTTGGCAGCGTGTTTATTTTTAAAGGGAAGGCATTGATTGGGAAAAAATGGTATCTTTTAAATTATGATGATGGCATATGTGAAGACCGTTGATGAAACTGGAGACATTAGGACCCTAAATTCTGCTGGAAGAGGTCTCCTGACTTCCAGTGATATTTGCCTTACTGACTCCATCTGCATTGCCTAAGGAAACTCTCATGGCCTTCCCTGAGGCAGTAGCCATGCAAGACAATGTTAATTCTCCTGAGTACCCACCCTCAACACTCTTCTTTTTTTCTAGACCTTTAAGTAGACTCAAGTGCCAACAGACCCGGAAAGGTGAGGTACAAAGTGTATTACACTACAAAATAATTATTTGCATTTCTAATTTATACAGAGAAATACAATTAACATGCATAGGGATGGATACTAAGGATGTGGGATAATAGTGGAAGGAAGATATAGTTGGATCACATTGAATTTATGGATATGGGTTCACTGAGTAGAGATTCTGCATTTAATGTGGCAGCCCCAGGAGCCAGAAAGGGTTGTAACAGTTTTTTTTTTTGTTGTTGTTGTTGTTTGTTTGTTTGGTTGCCTGAAGCTTGGACCAAAATGTGACCCACTGTGATCAAACTGGAAATACTCAAGCTGCTTTGGTTTAAAGTGGAGGAAGGGATTCACCAGCTTAAGGAGATTGGAATTTTGAAGGGATTTTTAATTTAAGACCTACTCACCCATATTGGGAGGTCCAGAAAGCATGGCTTCCACTAAGACTGTGAGAAATAAGTTTGCAATGGGCTCCCCAGTATCCTTGAAGGGCTCAGGGATTGCTCCTCTATATAGGGCAGATCTTAGAAGGAACTGAAGCTACCGAACTGGGAAACTTAAGTGCAGTGGGAGTAGTTGTATCTCCAGGTATCAAAGACCAAGTGGCAGCATTAAACCACTAAAGGAAAGTTGGGTGTGATTACTTTAATAGACAGGGGAGTCAAAGTAGCAATCAGAAAATTCTGACTCTTTCAAATCAATGGCACTGGTTAATTGATCACGGTATTCTTAGAAGTGAAATAGGTATGAAGCCTACTAAATTCTTATTTGATCTGTATAAGTAAGAAAGTTCTAGATCACACACTCATCAATGTCATGACAGTTTGGAGGTTAACCATAAAAGGCCAAAAAGTGGGCAGTGGCCCAATTCCTGGAAATCCCCAGTCCTCCCCTGGAATAGTTGGAATAATCCTCCACTTATTAGCCTCTGAAATTACTCAGCCCATAAAAACTAACCACAACATATTTTGGGGACTCTCGCCTGCTGAGATAGCCTACACTCTGCCTGTGGAATGTGTTTCACTCTAAATAAATCCACTTCTTACCTATCAAAAAAAAAAAAGTTCTAGATCAAGTGAACAAAATTCTAGCTTGAATCATAAAAACAGTGAGGCACAATCCTCCAGTTAATTCTTAGATTTATCTTTTACAAAACCAGAATCCCTTGAGGGAAGGAGAGAATAGATCTCCTTGAGGAATGACTATGGTTCATGCCCCAAAATTTATACTGTGAATCTTTTTTCCAGCCTTTTCCAAAGGGAACTACAATCTTTTACCAGGGTAACTATGCATTGGGGAAAAAGAAATAATCAGACCTTTTGGAGACTAGTAGACACTGGTTCTGAAATGACTCTAAATCCAGAAGACCAAAAACATCACTGTGGTTCACCACTCAGAATAGGGTCTTAAGGGGCTTAAAGAGGTTAGATGATCAATGGAGTTTTAGCTCAGGTTCATTTCACAGTAGGCCCAGTGTGGCTTCCAAATTCATCCTGTGGTTATTTCCTCAATTCTCAACTGAATTCTTGGAAAAGGTACACTCTACAGCTAACAGAAAGTTCACATCACTTCCCTGACCTATAGAGGGAGAGCTATGATGGTGAGAATGGCCAAGTGAAAGACACTAGAGTAGCCCTACTTATGAAGGTAATAAATCGAAAGCAATACCACATTCCTAGAGGTATGGTAGAGATTAGAATCACCAACAAGGTCTTGAAGGGTGTAGCGGTGTCGATTTCCAGCACATTCCCATTCAGCTTTTCCCTAGTTGACCTGTGCAGAAGACAGATGGATCTCCAAGAATGACAGTTACTCTCATAAGCTTAACCAGGGTGGTGACTCCAATTGCAGCTGCTGTACCAGATGTGGCTTCATTGTTGGAGCAAATGAGCACATTCCCTAGTACCAGGTATTTAGCTATTGATCTGGGAAATAAATAACTTTTCTTTCTCCTTTCCTGTCAATAAAACCAACCATAAGCAGTTTGTTTTCAGCTGAAAAGGACAATGATACACCTTCACTGTCCTTTGTCAGAGGTATCAACACTTCAGCCCTATGTCATAAATTAGTTTGCAGGAATCTTGATCACCTTTTCATTTTACAAGATATTACACTGATACATTACATTGATTGAGACTAGTGAGCAAGATGTAACAAATTATTTGTTAAGTAAACATTGGTAGTAGTATTTATTGGTAAGATATTTGTCTGCCAGAGGGTGGGGAATAATTCTGACAAAATTCAGGGACCTCTATGTCAGTGAAATTTTTAGGGGTGTATTGACATAGGGCATGCCAAGATATTCCTTCTAAGGTGAAGGATACTTTATTACATTTAGCCTCTTCTATAACCAAAAAAAGGCACAGTGCCTAGGAAGCTTCTTTGAATTTTGGAGGCAACATATTCCTCATTTGACTGTGTTACTTCTCCCTATTTACTGAGTGATATGAAAATCTACTAATTTTGAGTGGTGCCCAGAACAAGAGAAGGCTCTGCAACAGGCCCAGACTGCCAAACAAGCTGCTTTGTAAATTGGGCCATATGATCTAGGAGATCCAATGGTGCTTGAAGTGTTGGTGGCAGATAAGAGGAGTATTTGAAGCCTTTGGCAGGCCCTCTAGGTGATTTGTAGAGCAGGTCTTTAGAATTTTAGATCAAAACCCTGCCATCCTCTTCAAATAACTCCTTTTGAGAACAGCTCTTGACTGTTTATTGGGCCTTTGTGGAAACTGAATGCTTAATCGTAGGCTAAAAATTGTGTGTGCACGGCAACACCCCATCATCAAATGGAGATGATATATACATGATGGGGAAAGAACAGGCCCTGAAGGCATAAGTAACTTACATGAAGAAGTGACCTAAGTACACATGATCCCCACTCCAGCCCACCACCTTCCTTCTTCCAGTCTGCACACTTGGCTACATGAAGGATTTCCTATGATCACTTGACAGAGGAAGAGAAGATTCAGATCTAGTTTACAGATGGTTCTGCACGATATACAGACACTGCCTGAAAGTGGAAACTAAATCCTTATAACCCATTTCTGGGACATCTCTGAAGGACACCGGTGGAGGGAACTCTTATTGGAGGCATAAGTTCAAGCAGTGAACCTCTTTGTTCATTTTCCTTGGAAGGACAAATGGCTAAGCATGCAAGTGCATACTGATTTATGGGCTATGACCAATGGTTTGGTTGGATGGTCAGAGACTTTGAAACAGCATGATTGGATAACTGGTAACAAAGATTTTTTTACTTTTCTGAATGGGTAAAAACTGTGAAGATATTTTTTTTTTTTTCCTGTGAATGCTAACCAAATGATGACTTTAGCAGAGGAGGATTTTAATAATCAAGTGGATTGGATGACCCATTCTGTGGATACCAGTCAGCCTCTTTCTCCAGCCAGCCCTGTCATCATCCAATGTGCCCATGAAAAAAGTGTTTGTGGTGGCAGGGATGGAGGCAACACACTGGCTCACCAAAATGTTCTTTCACTCAACAAGGCCAACCTGGCTATGGCCACTGCTGAGTGCCCAATCTGCCAAAAGCAGAGACCAACACTAAGTCCCTGATATGGCATCATTCCCTGGGATGATCAGCCAGCTACCTAGTGGCAAACTGATTACTTTGGGCCACTTGCATCATGGAAGGAGCCTCCTTTTGTTCTTAATGGAATAGACACTTACTCTGGATATGGACTTACCTTACTTACACACGTGTTGCTGCCAAAACCAATACCCATGTATTTATAGAATGCCTTATTCACTGTCAAGTTATTTCCCACAGCATTACTTCTGATCAAGGAACTCAGTTCACAGCAAAAAACCCTGCAGCAGTGAGCTCAGGCTCATGAAATTCACTGTTCTTGCCATGTGCACCATTTACAAGCAGCTGGTCTGATAGAATGATGGAATGACCTTGTGAAGATTTAGTTACAGCATCAATTAGGTGGCAATACATTACAGGGTTGATGTAAGGTTCTCTATAAGGTTGTATATGCTTTGAATCGGCATTTAATACATGGTGCTATTTATTTCATAGCCAGAATCCATAGGTTTAGGAATCAAGGGATGGAAATGGGAGTTGCACCATATACTATTATTACTTTTGCTTCAAGTTTCCATGACTTTATTCTCTGCTGGCCTTGAGGTCTTAGTTCCAAAGGGAGAAATCTTTCCACCAGGAGACACAAAAATCATGCCACTAAACTGGAATTTAAAACTGCTGCCTGGCCACTTTGGCTTTCTCATGCTTCTGAATCAAGTAAAGAAGATAAGGTAGTTATTGCGATGGCTGGGGTGATGGATCTTGTCTATCAATGAAGAAATTGGACTGCTACTCCACAGTGGAGTAAGAAAGAGTATGACTAGAGTACAGGAGGTTTCTTGGGGGTGTCTCTCAATGTTATCATGCCCTGTGATTAAGGTCAATGGAAAATATAAAATATAACCTAATCCTGGCAGGACCACTAGTGACCCAGATCTTAGAGAATAAAATTGTGGGTCACCTCACCAGGTTAAGAACGATGATGGGCTACAGTGCTTGCTGAAGACAAAGGGAATACAGACTGGGTAATGGAAGAAGTAATTCCAATGACTAAGTACAGCCGCATGACCAGTTATCACAATAAGGACTGCAATTACCATGAGTAGTCCTCCTTAGTGCGTGTGCACATGTGTACTTGACCTGATCACAGATATCTGATTCAGCATTATTTTTGGGTGTGTCTGGAAGACTGTTTCTGGAGAAAATAAGTATTTGAATCAGTAGACTGAGTAAAGTGGATTACCCTAACTAGTGTGAGTGGGCATCACCCAATCCATTGATGGCCTGAATAGAACAAGAGAAAGGATTCACTTCACTCTCTCTGTCTGAATATATATATATATATAATATATATATATATATATATATATATATTTTTTTTTTTACATAAAGAGAGAGAAAGAGAGAGAGATTATACATTATACAGAATGTATAAGGAAATGAATGTACGTGTAAAGACCACAGATTTAGTTGATTTCCTCAGGACAACTAAACGTAAGTATAAGAGCCAGAGCATGACAGTACATATTCTTTTTTATTTCTCTGTTATTTTCAGAATAGAGAAAATGGAAAAGAATGAGTTATGGCTCAAATCAGTTTTTCTTAATATGCCTGAATTCACTATGAGAAGGGAAAAAAGTGGCGAGACAGCCGAAAGTAAACTTGTATCCACTATGCTCTTTCTGAATATGTTATTGCACATAAATGAAGCTTTAGAGAAGCTCTTTCTCTTGGCATACTATAGTTTGTTTGGTAAGCCTTTTTTTCTGCACATACGTTCTACTCTTCAAATAAATTACGCAATTTTCAAGAAACAAGTAACTGGTTTGTTTATATCACTCTCCAACTTGTGCACAATGGGTTCATAAATGCCATTTAGGCAATTATATAAAATGTAAAGTTATTTGGAAACAATTTACCTGCTCTTTCTCTCTGTTGTGTGCATGTGCGTGTTCAAATTTGAAACCTCTGCACCACATGAATGACAGAATTTGCATTTATATTAAATGCTCAAAATTACATATTAATTAAACTTTGGCTATAAACTCAGCAAATATGGTTCCTCCCATCATTACCATTATTAAATTTTCATTCCACAATAATTGCGACAAAATAAAATGTCCACAAAGTATTTTAAAGACTTTTGTTTTCCCTCAAATAATCATAAAATCTAAGTCTTACAAATGTATTAATATACTACTGCCTTTAAACAGGAAATAATCTGCCATATTTTTTTCTTCTTATCTTTTTTTCACAGAGAAGCTATAGAGTAATTATAAATATAAGTTTATATGAAACATTCTTTTCTACTTATTTGTTGAATAAAACCAGTGAATTGAGTGAGGTTTTATTAAAGATTGAGGAAAAACAGTGCTCACTTCAGCAGTATGCAGTTTGCTTCAGTTAACACAACACACAGAATGTGATATGTAACAGATGGTGGTATTAAAGCAAAGTAGTGTTTCCTGTTTGGTGCTTTTATATTTATATGTCCATTTATTGGGGAAGAAAACAGCTAATCTGATATTTTTTTAAGAAAAATTGAGTTATAAGAGAAAATTTCTAAAGACACAATTGCTATTTTGCATGCTATATTGAAGCTACTACAAAACTGTAGAAATGAAAATAAAATTTCTGCAATTAACATAATCTGAAGGGTATATCAGTGAAAGAAATGGCAAGGGCATTTTAAAAACTGACTTTGTTTCAAAACTATACCTGAAAACTCCACCTCTTTAAAGTCTTTCCACTAAAACTTGGTATATGATGAATTAACTTACTGAACTCTGTTTTTAACACTGAACAATATCATGGCAAATGAACTCTGTGTGTGTGTGTGTGTGTGTGTGTGCATAAAAGAGCCTCCATATCCCTGGAATGAATGAACTCAAATGCACAAATTATATTCCTGATTTTCTGTCTTGTATACAAGTGTAGAGCACTTACATTTATATTGTTTCTTATGTGATTTTTCAAAACAGTTTTATTTTCTTAGACAAGGAAATTAAAGTTTAATAAATTAATTTACCTGTTTATTCATCATAAATTTATTAAATTTATTTATTTATTAAAAATAAATTCAAAATGAATTAAATATTTAAATGTAAGACTTGAAATCATAAAACTTTTAGAAGAAAACATAGACAATATACACTTTGACATTGGTATTCATAATTTTTTGGATACATCTTCTTGGTCAAGAGAAACAAAATCAAAAATAAATAAACGGGACTACATCAAACTAAAAAGCTTTTGCACAGTGAAAAAATTTATCAGCAAAACAAAATGGCTGCCTACTGGATGAGAAAATATATTTGCAAACAATATATCTGATAAGGGGTTATATACAAAATATACAAGTACCTTGTACAACTCAACATCAAAACAAAAATAAACGACTCAGTTAAAAATTAGTCAGAGAATCAGAATAGACACTTTTCCAAAGAAGACCTACATATGTCGAACAGGCACATGAAAAGATGCTCAACATCACTAATCATCAGAGAAATGCAAATCAAACCACAATGAGATATCACCTAACACCTTTCAGAATGTCTATTATCAAAAAGACAACAAATATCAAGTGTTAGCGAGGATATGGAGAAAAGATAACCCTCACACACTGTCGGTAGGATTGTAAATTGATACATCCACTATGGAAAACAATATGGAGATTCCTCAAAAAATTAAAAATAGAACTACCATATGATCCAACAATACCACTCCTGGGTATTTATCCAAAAAAAAAAAAAAAAAACCCAAAAGCACTAATTTGAAAAGATATCTTCCCCCTCATATTAATTGCAGCATTATTTACAATAACCAAGATATGGAAGCAACCTAAGTGCCCATAAATAGATGAATGGATATATATATATATATGCATCCATTCATCCATTGATATATATCACTTCTTCCATATAATATATAAAATAAGACATAACTCAGCTACAAAAAAGAAGGAAATCTTGCCATTTATGACAATAGGGATGGACCTAGAGGGTATTATGCTAAGTGAAATAAGTCAGATAGGGAAAGGCAAATACTGAATGATTTTATTTATATGTGGAGTCTCAAAAAGCAAAACAAATGAAAAAACATAAAAAAATTATAAGCAGAGTTATAGATACAAATAAACAGAGAGGAGGAAGGTAGGGGAAGGAAAGAAATAGGAGAGGGAGATTAAGTGGTACCAACTTCCTATGGCAAAATAAATGAGTCATGGGTATGAAATGTACAGTGTGGGGAATATAATCAATAATGGTGTAATATCTTTGTATGGTGACATATTGTAACTAAACATCATGGTGATCAGTTTGAAAAGTATAGAAGTATCAAATCACTATGTTGTGTAACAAGAACTAACATAATATTGTAGGTAAATTATACTTCAAAAACAAACTCATAGAAAAACAGATCAGATTTGTGGTTACCACAGGCAGGTTTAGGCATATGGGGAATTGTATGAAGGCAGTCAGAAGGTACAAACTTCCAGTTATAAGATAAATAAGTACTAGTGATGTAATATACAACATGATAAATATAATGAACACTTGATGTGTATTATATATGAAAGTTGTTAAGATAGTAAATCCTAAGACTCTGAACACTTGATGTGTTATATATGAAAGTTGTTAAGAGAGTAAATCCTAAGACTTCTCATTACAAGAAAAAAAACTTTTTTTCTATTTCTTTAATTTTGTATCTGTAGGAGATGATGGATGTTCATTAAACTTATGGTGGTAATCATCTCATGATGTTTGTAAATCAAATCATTATGCTACACACTTTAAACTTATACAGTGCTATACATCAACTATATCTCAATAAAACAGGAAGAAAAAAAGTAATTTATCTAAGTTTAGAGAGCAAGTATGCAGTGGCCCTGGAATTTATACAACTTTCAAAACTATGCTGCAAAATCAAAATTTAGAAGTCAACTTTGACTTTATACATTGGAGCCTTGTTGTATTTCTTCCTATTCTTTGAGAAATCAGAATGAATTATTCAAGCATGAAGAGAGGTAGATTTGTTATGACATTAATAAAGTTTGGGTTTCAGGAACTCTTTGTACTCCCTAATATAAAGCCTCCTCAACTAGGCACAGTTTTCCAGATGACCCACCAGATTTTATTTCTCTTGTACTTCAGAGCCCCCACTTGTAGGTTCTCCATGTCATCATATGAACATAATCATCTACAGGGCTTTACTGTGGCCTTGTGTTCTGGAAGAACTTATGGCCATCTTGAAAAAAAAATACTGAGCACTATGTGGTTATAACCATAGATTCTCTCCCTCAGAATAATATACTTTACATCCCTTTTCAAGTGGTTCTTAAACTTCAGCTCTATAGAACTTTTCAGAACCTTGGCCTTGAGTGTAAGAGACTTGAGAGTAGAGATCATGTGTTACTCATCATTTTACTCCTAGTACCTAGAATAGTGCTCATCAGTAAGAACCTTGATAAATTGAAATATTCCTCTTATTACAGATGTAGTTATTTCAGGCAAGAATAAAAAGGTTAGTGTACTGAGGGCTATATACATTTATGAATAAATAAAAACTCTTCAGAAACAGTAAATATTTCCAGTAGGAATTAGCTAACAATGAAAGGTGTGGGCCTTCTCAAATATAGGAGATCGATACGGGTAGGCTTTAGATAAGAGGGAAGAAAATGCTCTACTTATCTCTGACTCCAAAATAAAATTCAAGTTGAACATGTATCCTCTTTATGCTGACTGAGATCAGAGAAACTGAGACCTCAGAGTAAATTATAACCGGGAGATGTAATGAATAGTCTAAATTACATGATGCCATGTTATTGTCTGTGTATATTTCTAGCTATCTAGATATATGTATACAGCTTTCATCCTTGGGTGTTACTGTATCATACAACAGTAAATGTTTTTCCACATTTCTTTGTTTACTGATGTAGTACTTTTACTACCAACAAATATGTAGATACACACCCATACTTAATAAGCACCTGCACACACATACACACTGTTTTTTAATTTTTTTTTAATGGTATGCTGGCCTCTCACTCATGTGGCCTCTCCCGTTGTGGGGCACAGGCTCTGGACGTGCAGACTCAGTGGCCATGGCTCACAGGCCCAGCTACTCCATGGCATGTGGGATCTTCCCGGACCAGGGCACAAACCCGTGTTCCCTGCATCCCCTGCATCAGCAGGTGGACTCTCAACCACTGCACCACCAGGGAAAACCATATACACGCTTATAAAAAAAAAATTGGCACAAGGTCTTTTACCTATTGGGGTCTTTATGTCTTTCTTTTATTTTTTAGGAGTTTTCAGCATTATTAGAATTGCATTAAAATAACATTAAAAACCTAATTAACTTTGTAAATTCAATTAAAGGACAGCAATTTTTGAAGGGAAAACTTCTCAAATGATTACTTTTAAAAAGCCCTCACTCATCAACTTTCTTAAAAGAAAATTCAGGGAAGAGCCCAGTCAACTATGCAAAAATTGATGAGCTCAAGGGCAGGGAGGGTCAGAAGAATTAGAGCCCTAATGGAAAATCTAATATCATATACACACACAAAATGGCCCTTATATTTCAAGAATCTAAAACATGTTCAATTATATTGATGAGGTTGACAGAAATAATAGTGTCTGAAGCCAGAATTATATCACTAAGTATATTAAAACATAAAGCAGTATGTGGCAAAGCAATGGTAATCCTTATAACAAAAATTAGTGGTTTGGATATATGCAGCAGATGCCATTTTATCATAATGTTACTCCATGCTACCAACTGAGTAAAGTCTAAATGGTGTTGGAAGATATAAAGTCCTCCATGAGCTGACCTTGACCAACCAACGTCCTTAGGCTCAACACCTGACCAAACCTGCATGCTTTCTCATCCTCTGACTTTGTACAAGATGTTCTCTATAGCAAATAACTGCCTAACCCCAACCTATCTTGCTCATTCCTCATCCACATGAGAAAACACCAGTGTCAGTATCTCCCGAGAAACATTTTATGGTTCCTTACTGAGGTAAATAATTCTCAATCTCCTCTACTAGAGCATGAGTTTCATGGTGTCATAGGTTATTTCTTTCTTCCATTCACCAGGGAAAAGGTGAAGAGAGAAGCACCCTTTCTTACCTATCAATGTAAACATTTTTTCTTCTGTGTTCAGGACCCACCTCTTTCCAAGATAAAGAATCATTCCTACAGGGAAACAATACCTGTTGATGTGACTTTGCAGACCCAGCACAGGGTATGCACAATGCATAATTAGTCAATGTACAAATCAATTATGGTTTTATTTCCTTATTTGGCAAAAAGAGAAGAAAAATTAGGTTATAAGAAAATGATGAAGAAGAGATAGAAGATGGCAGTGTGGGAAGATGTCAAATTAGCATCTCCCCACAACTAGGGCATCTGCAGGCCACTGGTGGGGGACCCTGACACCTAAGGAGATGGGAGGAACCCCAAGTGAACTGGTAGGAAGTGGGGTAACTGAAAGGGGAGGAGAAGTGGAGGCCAGATCGGATCAGTGTCCCTGAGGCCAGGGAGATCAGGAGAGTCAGGCAGGAGGAGACTTCTGGCAGGAGTAGGAGAGGAGTGGAGATTATTTGCCCTGCCCACTCGAGCCAGGGAAGACTGCTGGGCTCGCAGGTGAGGTTCCCCACCCTCTGAGACCAGTGGTGGGGGACACGTCTGGGCCCCTTCTGTTCTGTTGAGTTTAAGCTCCATCCCCCACAGCCCCCAGGGCCTTTTACAGCCCTGTGGGTCCTAAGCATAGGCCCCACCCACTGTCCTTGCTTAGGTCCCACCGTCCTCAGCCAAGGCCTTTGCTGCCCTTTCTTTTTTTTCCCTCGTCTTTTTTACTATTGTGGTATAGTTGTAACTTCTGGTTATTGGTTCATCTATAATTTTATTTTTTTATTCTTTCATACATGTTTGTTAGTTTCCTAGTCTAATTTTATTTTTTACTTTGTTCTTTTTTTTTTTTTTTTGCCCCCCCACATAGGTTGTGGGATCTTGGTTCACAAGCCGGGGTCAGGCTGAAGCTCCTGCAGTGGAGCTCTGAGTCTGAACCACTGGACTAAACAGGAAACCTCAGGCCCCATGGAATATCCATTGGAGTGAGGTTTCACAGAGGTCCTCACCTCAGCACCAAGACCCAGCTCTACCTAAGAGACTACAAACATGAGTGTCAGAAGCCTCAGGCCAAACAACAAGTAAGACAGGAACACAATCCCACTCAAAAAAAAAAAAATTTTAGATGGCAAAAATTATGTCACAGATGAAGGAACTGGGTAAAAACCAACATGAACAAATAAATGAAAAGGAAATAGGCAATCTACCTGAAAAATAATTTGGAGTAATGACAGTAAAGATGATCCTGAAATTCAGAAATAGAGAAGAGGCACAGATTGAGAAAATACAAGAAAAGTTTAACAAAGATATGGAAGAACTAAAGAACAAACAGATGAAAAACAAAATAACTGAAATTAAAAATACACTAGAAGGAATCAATAACATAATAATTGAGGCAGAAGAAAAATAAGTGACCTGGAAGACAAAATGGTTGACATAACTGCTGAGGAGCAGAATAAAGAAACAAGAATGAAAAGAATTGAAGACACTCTCAGAGACCTCTGGGACAACAGTAAACACATCAACATTTGAATTGTAGGGGTCCCAGAAGAAGAAGATAAAAAGAAAGGGTCTGAGAAAATATTTGAAGAGATTATAATGGAAAACTTCACTAACATGGGACAGGAAATAGTTACCCAAATGCAGGAAGCACAGAGAGTCCCATACAGGATAAACCCTAGGAGAAATACACCAGGACACACATTAATCAAAGTAACAAAAAATAAATTCAAGGAAAATATATTAAAAGCAGCAAGGGAAAAAAAAAATAACACACAAAGGAATTCCCATAAGGTTATCAGCTTAATTTTCAGGAGAAATTCTGCAAGCCAGAAGGGAGTGACAGGATATACTTAAAGTGATGAAAGAGAAAAACCTACAACCAGATTACTCGACCCAGCAAGGATCTCATTCAGATTCAATGGAGAAATCATAAGCCTTTCAGACAAGTTAAAGCTGAGAGAATTCAGCACCACAAAACAAGCTTTACAGAAAATGCTAAAGAAGCATCTCTAGGTGGCAAACACAAGAGAAGAAGAAGACTCATAAAAACAAACTCAAAACAGTTAAGACAATGGTAATAGGAACATACATATCGATAATAACCTTGAATGTAAATGGTTTAAATGCCCTAACCAAAAGACACAGCCTGGCTGAATGTATACAAAATAAAAAGACCCATATATATGCTGTCTACAAGAGACCCACTTTAGACCTAAGGACACATACAGACTGAAAGTGAAGGGATGGAAAAAGATATTCCATGCAAATGGAAATGAAAAGAAAGCTGGAGTAACAATACTCATATCAAATAAAAGAGACTTTAAAATAAAGACTGTTACAAGAGATAAGGAGGGGCACTACATAATGATCAAAGGATCAATCCAAGAAGATATAACAATTATAAATTATAAATGTTTATGCATCCAACATAAGAACACCTCAATACATAAGACAAATTCTAACAACCATGAAAGGAGAAATCAACAGTAACATAATAACAGTAGGGGACTTTAACACCCCACTTACACCAAAGGACAGATCATCCAAACAGAAAATGAATAAGGAAACACAAGCTTTAAATGACACAATAGACCAGATAGATTTAATTGATATTTATAGAACATTCCACCCAAAAGTGGCATAATACACTTTTTTCTCAAGTGCACATGGAACATTCTCCAGCATAGATAACATATTGGGTCACAAATCAAGACTCAGAAAATTTAAGAAAACTGAAATTTTATCAAGCATCTTTTCTTACCAAATTGCTCTGAGAATGGAAATTAATTACAGGAAAAAAATTGTAAAAACACAAATACATAGAGGCTAAAGAGTATAATACTGAATAAGCAAGAGATCACTGAAGAAATCAAAGAAGAAAATAAAAAATGCATAGAAACAAATGACACCAACAACACAAAACCTAAAAAATATGGGATGCAGCAAAAGCAGTTCTAAGAGGGAACTTTATAGCAATTCAATCTCACCTGAAGAATCAAGAAAAATCTCAGATAAACAATCTAACCATACGCTTAAAACAACTAGAGAAAGAAGAACAAAGAAAACCCAAAGTGAGTAAAAGGGAAGAAATCATAGAGATCAGAGAAGAAATAGAATAGAAACAATGAAAACAAGATTAAAGAACAATAAAACCAAAAGTTAGTTCTTTGAGAAGATTTAAAAAAAAAAAGTGATAAACCCTTAGCTAGACTCATCAAGAAAAAAAGGGAGAGGACACAAATCAATAAAATTAGAAATGAAAAAGGAGAAATCCCAACTGACACCACAGAAAGACAAAGGATTATAAGAGACTACTACAAACAACTATATGCCAATAAAATGGACAACCATGAAGAAATGGACAAATTCTTGGAAAGGTACAATTTTCCAAGACTGAAATAGGAAGAATTAGAAAATATAAGTAGACATATTACAAGTAATGCAATTGAAACCATAATTAAAAATCTTCCAACAAACAAAAGTCCAGGACCAGATGGCTTAAAAGGTGAATTCTAACAAATATTTAGAGAAGAGGTAACACCCATCCTTCTCAAAATCTTCCAAAAAATTGTAGAGGGGGAAACACTCCCAAATTCATTCTATGAGGCCACCATCACCCTGATACCAAAACCTGAAAAATATATCACAAAAAAATGAAAATCATAGGCCAATATTACTGATGAACATAGATGCCAAAATCCAGAACAAAATACTAGCAAACGGAATCCAACAGCACATTAAAAGGATCATACTCCATGATCCCAGGGATGCAAGAATTCTTCAATATACACAAATCAATCAATGTGATACACCACATTAACAAATTAAGGAATGAAAAAACATATGATCATCTCAATAGATGCAGAAAAAGCTTTTAACAAAATTCAACACTGATTTATGATAAAAACTCTCCAGAAAATGTGCATAGAGGGAACCTACCCCAACATAAGAAAGACCATATATGACAAACACACAGCAAGCATCATACTCAATGGTGAAAAACTGAAAGCATTTCCACTAAGATTAGGAACAAGACAAGGATGTCCACTCTTGCCACTATTATTTAACATAGTTTTGGAAATTTTAGTCACAGCAATCAGAGATGAAAAAGAAATAAAATGAATCCAAATTGGAAAAGGAGAAGTAAAACTGTCACTGTTTGCAGATTACATAATATTATACATAGAAAATCCTAAAGATGCCACCAGTAAACTAGTAGAGCTAATCAATTAATTTGGTAAGGTTGTAGGATACAAAATCAATGCACAGAAATCTCTGGCATTCCTATACACCAACAATGAAAAATTAGAAAGGGAAATTAAGGAAACACTCCAATTTACCATCACAACAAAAAGAATAAAATACCTAGCAATAAACCTGCCTAAGGAAGTGAAAGACTTGTACTCAGAAATCTGATGAAATAAATCAAAGATGACCCAAACAAATGGAGAGATATACCATATTCTTGGATTGGAAGAATCAATATTGTGAAAATGACTATACTACCTAAAACAATCTACAGATTCAGTGCAATCCCTATCAAACTACCAAAGACATTCCTCTCAGAATTAGATCAAAAACATTTACAATTTGTGTGGAAACACAAAAGGCCCCAAATAGCCAAAGGAATCTTGAGAAAGAAAAACAGAGTTGGAGGAACCATACTCCCCGACTTCAAACTATACCAGAAAGCTACAGTAATCAAGACAGTATGTTACTGACACAAAAACAGAAATATAGATCAATGGCATAGGATAGAATGAGCAGAGATAAACCCACACACATATGGTCACCTAATTAACGACAATGGAGGTAAGAACGTACAATGGAGAAAAGACAACCTCTTCAATAAGTGGTGTGGGGAAAACTGGACAGCTACATGTAAAAGATTGAAATTGGAACATTATCTGATACCATACACAAAAATAAACTCCACATGAGTTAAAGTCCTAAATGTAAGACTGGACACTATAAAACTCTTAGAGGAAAACATAGGAAAAACACTCTTTGATATAAATGACACCAAGATCTTTTTTGACCCACCTCTTAGAGTAACGGAAATAAAAACAAAAATAAACAAATAGGACTTAATTAAACTTAAAAGCTTTTGCACAGCAAAGGAAACCATAAACAAGACGTAAAGACAACCCTCAGAATGGAAGAAAATATTTGCAAATGTAACAACAGACAAATGATTAATCTCCAAAATAACAAATAACACATGAATCTCAATATATATATAAAAAAAATCCAATTAAAAAATGGGAGGAAAACCTAAATAGACATTTCATCAAGGAAGACATACATATGGCCAAGAGGCACATGAAAAGATGCTCAACATCACTATATTTTAGAGAAATTCAAATCAAAAGTACAATGAGGTATCACCTCACACCAATCAGAATGGCAATTATCAAAAAATCTAGAAATGGTGTGGTGAAAAGGGAACCCTCCAGCACTGTTAGTGGGTATGTAAATTGATACAACCACTGTGGGAAACAGTATGGAGGTTCCTTAAAAAACTAAAAATTAGAACTACCACATGACCCAACAATGCCACTACTGGGCATATACCCTGAGAAAACCATAATTCAGAAAGAGACATGTACCACAATGTTCACTGCAGCACTATTTACAATAGCCAGGTCATGGAACCAATCTAAATGTCCATCGACAGATGAATGGATAAAGAAGATGTGGCACATATATACAATGGAGTATTACTCAGCCATAAAAAGAAACAAAACAGAGTTATCTATAGTGAGGTAGATGGACAAAGAGTCTCTCATACAGAGTGAAGTAAGTCAGAATGAGAAAAACACATACCATATGCTAATGCATATATATGGAATCTAAAAAAAAAAAGGTACTGATGAACCTATTTTCAGGGCAGGAATAAAGACGTAGACATAGAGAATGGACTTGAGGACACAGGATGGGAGGGGGAAGCTGGGGCGAAGTGAGAGCAGCATTGATGTATATATATATATATATATATGAATGTAAAATAGTTAGCTAGTGGGAAGCAGCAGCATAGCACAGGGAGATCAGCTCAGTGCTTTGCTATGACCTAGAGAGGTGGGATAGGGAGGATGAGAGGGAGGCTCCAGAGGGAGGGGACATGGGGACATATGTATGTATATGGCTGATTCACTTTGGTGTACAACAGAAACTAACACAGTATTGTGAAGCAGTTACACTACAATAAAGATCCATTAACATTTTTTAAAAAAGGGGGGGGGCAGAGATAAATTTCAAAAAGAAAGAGAGTGATGAGAATTTTGAAGTACATTTAAAAATAATATGTTATAATATGCTAGAAATTCACTATGAATAATCAAATGAATTAATGAAATATAAATTACTCATGTTTTAGGGATATAGAGTATTTTCTGAGTTTATTTGTTTTCATTTCCCTCTCTCATTTGCTATTTTAGAAAATTTTCTAACAAATATATTTGAATTTAAGAATTCTTATTCAAAAATCATGTGGTTTCTTTACTTTTTAAAAACTATTAGTGAGTAAGAATACTGCTAGTTGAACTTATTTAAAGCACTGAAATACTTGGTTTTGATAGAATTATGTAGAAGAAATAAAATAATTAAACAGTGAAGAGAAGTGGCCAGGAAATCAAGGTCTGAAATCAGATTTGAGCTCAAATCTCATTTCTGATGCTTGCTAACTTGTGACTTTGGACAAGATCATACTGAATTTTCCTGCTTATAAAGAGGAAATAAGAGGTTTTCCACTTGGGGTTGTTGGAGGGATTGAACGAAATAAGAATTATAAAAAAAAAAAATTCACAGTGTCTGGAACGTAGTAGATGTTAAATAAATATTAGCTATTCTACACTTTAATAATAAGAGGGAACTAGAATAATCAATAATACAGGAAACAAAGTGAAATATGAAATCAATCCAAACTATCCAGGCTCTCTAGTTGAGGATCTCAGGAAATACACAGATACTAGGTTTATGAATTGTAAGACAGATGAAAGTCTATGTGAAAATTGGAGACTGAGATAGGAGGGTCCCACTAACGACCCTGGTGAGAAAAAGCAATCAGCAGAATCACAGATCCATAAAACATGCTGCAAGGTAGCCTAGAGGAGACCTTTGAAAAGAGAAAATCAGCACAGAATAAAGAGGCACAGAATTACAAAACCAATTTGAAGAAAACCATTTTGAGAAGTTTTGAATTGGTTTTTATTTTTACTTTCAAAGACATCTTGATGAAAGTTCTTTAAATGTATTCTGAAATTATTCTTTTAAAGTCTAAAGGAAAGAAAACAAATAGAATAGGTGCTGACTGCAAAATAAATTCTAAATAAACCATAAAGAAAAAAATCCTATTTGTATTAACACTTTTGATATCATAAAGTATATAAGTAGCAATATGCTTTCTTTGTTGTTGTGTCAATGAAATATTGTCACAAACTTATTTTTTTAAGGAAAGGTAAGTTGTTCATTTATTTCATGATTTTAAAATGTACTAACTTTTAATTGGTATAATTCTCTAAGGAACTGATTCAAAACTATATTATTTTTAAAAAATCAGCAATGTGATAGTGGATTGAAGAACACATATAGCTACATATTGCATAAAAAGAAAATATTAAATCAATATACTGTAATACAACTGTAATCCTGTTACCGATAACCCAAGTTTTCAGTAAGTCTGCAACATAGTTATATTTCTGTCTGGGAATTTTTTTTTTTTTTAATGGCATGAGTAAAAGTTCCAGCTAAAGGAACCCCAAACCATTCTTCTTTCAGATACCTGCCTTTTAATATAGTAGAGAAGTAAGATGATCCAGAATTTGGTAATTTCAGTGAATTCTGAAAGAAAGACCAAGGTGAATTGTTTGGTTCAACACCGTGATAACCTCATTCTTCAATAATTTCTCTCATTATGCCTTGGGTCTCAGTTAGTACTGATATCCCTCTATCCTATAAGAGATATGACCGAAATACTTCTTAATGCCAGATTTTAGAAATGATTTTAGAAAAAAATTGATATAATCTAGAAAAACAATTTTGAACAAAGAAGTTGCATAAGCAGATAAGTAGCAAGCAGAAAAATCTAGGTACCAATAACAAACTAGTTTTAATTTCAAACCAAACCGAAAAAAAAGAGAGAGAGGTGAACTTTTAAAACCTTTTATTTTGAATGTCTTGGAATTAAAGTAAGATTGCCCAACCCCCCTCAAAATAAAGTACAGAATTCTTTTATACTTCTCACTCTGCTACCCAGGAGGCAAAAGTGTGAGGAGAAATTGGGTTTGCAAAATCTCAGTATCTCTCCCAAGATGTTTATCATCTACCACAAGAGAAATGGTAACTCATGCTGCTGTTGAGAAGCAGGGCAGACATCGACTAAACCACGTGATTAAGGTAAACATCTAATGAGAATCTATCTTCAGTGCCTGAAAAGAAATGTTTATTTTTAACAGAAGGAAATCTATCACCAAATGTTCCATAGCACACCTTTGATATTATACAATGAGAATCTCAATCACTGTTCAGTAATAAGTTCTGTATCAGACAACCCTAAAGAAAAAACCCTAAATCATATTTAAGAGAAATGATTCTACCTAGAAATGTGTTTATGTATTCTTCATAGAGTTTTAAAAATGAGGATATTTTATAGTAAATTAAGAGAGGTTTTTTTTTTTTTGTTTGTTTGTTTGTTTGCTTGTTTGTTTGGTTTTGGTCTTTTGAAAAGCTGGAAGATCTTGCAAACCTAGGTTTACATTCCCACATGGTAACTGCCTTCTTTAGACAGAGAGAAACTCTTCAGTTAGCCCCTGTCCCCACCACCTCCATGGCCTTACTTCAGAGAGACTTCACTTTTCTATGTTACCTGGTTAACATAGGTAAACCAGGTAAATGCCTGGTTATGTAGACATTTAACTCTGTGCTCCCCAATGTGTAATATTGTGCTACATTTAACCCTACCCTCACCTTCATTGTGGGTATGTGTGTGTGTTCATGTGTGTGGAGATATATATATATATATATATATATATATATATATATATACATATATATATATATTAGTTAATTACATATTAATGTAGAGAAGGATAGGAGAGGAACTACAACAGACTTAACACTTATCTCAGAGTTTATATAATTAGAATGGGATGGTGAGAAGGTTACTTATTTTATTTTTGTGCTTCTCTGTATTTGAATTTTTAAAATAAATAGGTATTACTTTTGAATTCAAAACAAATCTCATAACAAAGATGCTATTAAAGACAAAAAAAGAATGAAAGACATAAAGCTAGACATAAGGAAAAAGAAAGGGGCAAATTATCACTGGGATCAAGAAGCATGGCCATATACATTCTACCAGGATCTAAGTGTGGGAAAGAATTCAGCATAAACAGGTCTAGTTTTGTCAAATCTCAGCATATATTCAATATTACAAACTTATAGTTAACATGTACTGGAATAAAAGTGATTTCAAGAGGCTGAAGAGTCTAAATCCCTTTCCTTGAGGGATTCACAGTCCATTGGGAGAATATGAACAATAACAGCAAATTAACCAAAAAACAAAACAAAATTAGCAAACAAATAGATCAGAGCATAGTTTAAACCTTAAAAATTTGAGTTCAATTTTCTAAATATGTGTAATATATATGTTTGCAAGTCTATTTTCAAGTCTATAAGTCCATTAATTTATGTTCATAACATATTTAGGAAATAAGGATATATGTATCATCTTTCTTGTATTTCAGGTGAAAAAAAAAAATGCTCAGAAAGGAATTTAAATCATCATGTTTACACCAAGCTGGAAGAAAAAGCAAAATTGTCTGATTTTTCCTTAGACAACTTTTACTACAATATTCTGTCTTAGAAAGTATTTTAAAAAGTTCATATGATTGAGTATTCAATTTCATCTTCATAAAATGGAGACAGATTCCTACAAAGTTGATATTTGAACTTCATTTTGAGTGGAGGCCTATTAATTTATCTTTAGAACATTTTCCCTTAATAGCTGTCTGGCATTGGTCAGCCTCATTAGGATCTTCTGATGGTGATAAAACCCTCAAATTTTCAGTTGATAAAATACAGATTTTTAGCACCAGTCCCATATATGAATTAATAGGTTTGGGCTTGGTATAAAAAAATGTACATTTTTAAACAAACTTACACAGTTTTCATGATAAAGAAACTTCCGATGTTTATACAAATGTGAGACCTCTGGTTGCTAAAATTAAAAGGAAAGAGAAGAGAGTTCATATATGTTGAAAATGTGAGGGAAAAAGAATAAGGATTCTGAATAGGTTTTGTTGTAAAAGAAGAACAATGTGCAGACAAACTTGACTTGCGTGGAACACTTAAAAGTTTAATCAGGACAACTAGTGGATTTGAAATGTTTTGTCAACTGAGCTCCATCTGGCCTTGATTCTGCAATTTTGAGAGTAGCTTCTCTTTCAACACAAGGCCAGCATCAATGTAGTCTTAAAACATCAACGGGAGTAAATTTGATTCTGCAGGAGCCTGGGGCTATTGCTTGTATTTCTCTGGTTCTGTGTCTTTAACTGAATGACCATTCAAATAATCATTCACATCATATATTAATAACAGAACTTTTAGGTTAGATGCAATGTTTCTAACAAAAGTGCCTGAGAAAAGATATTCTGAATTGATTCTCTAAACTTTTAATAACTTGAAACTCTTTAATCAGTGCTTAACATTTACATTGCTTTGTTTTGGGTCGAATAATTTTGCAAGGTGGAGCGTCAGTTAAAGGAGGGAATGATCAAAGACTGGATGAACAGGAAGAAAATGATTTAATAATCCCCATAAAATATGATAAAGATTTGAACTAGTGTTAAATGGGAATGGAATAAAAAGGCATTTGTGAAAGAATTCAGTAAGAAAGATTTGAAAATATTTGATGACAGAATAAATATGGAGGTAGATAATTAGATAAATATCAAGAATGTGTTGAGTTTAGTTTCCTAACAAAATTATGATGCTCTTTTTTTTTTACTAAAAAATAAAAAAGAAGGTCCAGAGAATAATCTGATTTAAAACAAAAATATTGATGAGTTTTCTTTTCAGCATGTTGAGGAATTTAAGGTAAGAGGAATGCTAGATGGAGATTAAAATAATTTATAAACTTGAATGTTCAAAACTTACTCTAAACTTAAGGTGCAGTTATGCATAAACTCTTAGACATAGGAAGAACAAAAGTAGTTCTTTATATTTTGTATCAAATTGTGTGGTGGTTTTAAAATATTTCCCCTGAAATTTTGGACATTCTCCCATTGAGAGATGGAGTGTATGGCCATCTCCTTGAATCTGTCCTGTTTTATGACTGCTTTGAAAGATAGAGCCCAGCAGAAGACACAGTATGTGACTGCCAAGTCCACTTGGTCCTCTCAGGATGCTCTCTCTCCATCAACCCCTTCTCATACTGTCCCTCTAAAACACAGCCACCATGATGCAAAAAGCATAAGCCAATGACAAAGCCATCTGTTGGCTCTTTGGTTAGTAGTCCCAGCTGAGCGTACCCCACGGCCATTCCAGACCTGGTTCTTAACATATGAATGACAAAGATATCTTAGAAATGGACCCTCCAGGCTTAATTCTTCTACTCCTTAGCCATTTGAGTCTTTCCAGCTGTAGTTCCATCTTTAAATTCCCAGTATGCAGAACCTGTGAGCTTGATAAAAATGAGTGTTGTTTTATACAAAAAGATTAAGACGCTGTGCTGCATAGTAATAGTACCAGAACAACCTCTTGGTTGGTCACCCTCAGTCAGTCAGATTGTCCCAGCTGAGGCCTAGGCATTATGGTACAGACACAAGCCATACTTGCTGTGCCCTGTCAGAACTCCTGATCCACAGAATCCATGAACATTATGAAACTATTTTTTAATACCACTACATTTCATTAGTTCATTATCCAGCAATAATAAAAACATATAGCTTTTTGAAAATGTGATGAAATTCATGTATGGTTTCCTTATACTGCACCCAAAATGTTGCTTACAACTGAGGAGTTCTCAAAAGTTCTTGTTTCTATCGCACTAATAAAAACAGTTATCACTGAACAGATGCTTATGGGAAAACCTACCAGACGATTTCTCTGAAGAAATTGATCTGTCTTTCATAACAAACTGTGGAGGTAGGTACTCTAGTGATCTTTATTTAACGTACACAGATCACTTCCCCATACTCTATAAGGTAATTATTACTATTAGTTCAATATTACATATAAAAAAACTGAAGCTCAAAGAGAGTAAGTAATTTTTCTAAATTTATGTGATGATTTAGCTATGGGGAAAGGGCATAAATTCACAGTCTAGCTTGAGGCTCTATGCTCTTAACCTCTATATTATGATGGATCTCAACTAACCCTAGAGAGTACACATACCTCAGCTAAGATTAAACCCTTAGTTACAGATTGTATCTAAATTACATTTTTGTTTCTTAACTCTAATTCCATGCTCCTTCATTCAGTCTGCCTCAACAAATCACTAATTAATAATTCTACTTTTCCATGTGAATTGAACAGTGATTAAGTTAAGATGTCTTTAACTAAAAATATAAGGCTGAAAACCTACACATGAAGTATGTACATTGAGCATAGCAGGATACCAATCAGGGTCATTAATTAAGAGTAAGTTAATTAAGGTCATTAAACTGTTTCTAGGCATGGTGATCTGACCTAAAACTATACAGCCTTTTTCTGCTTTATTAAATTTGAATTGTGCCATTGTAGATCTCTCCCTTTTGGAAGAATCTAAAGTATATCTGGAAGAAAATCAGCACATTGGGGAATACTTACAATATCATAAGAATCTCTTATTATTTGAACTTGTCTCAAATTGTTTTCATTATGAATGTTTTAACAAGAGATGAATGCTCATCATGAAAGAAGAGTAATTTGTTTTTCAAGGTTGATATTCCTTTAACTAGGAGGGATACATGTGAACTGGGGAATGACAGAAAGGAAAGAGGTATGTCAGCTAAATCAAGTGATTCACATTCTGTTAATAGAGGGACAGCTGTTCATCTTAATAACTCTCAGGCCCTCTTTCACTGTGCTGTAGTTCCATACTATTATCTTCACAGTTCCCCTGGGCATGTGCTATCGACTCTGCAGCAACATGCTAACAGGGGTTAGCTATAGAAGACAATGTGCACATGACATTGGTGTGGCACGGTTCTCTTGCAAGCATCTTCAACATAATGTTGATTCTATTATTTGTGGTCCTGTTCGTTTCAATCATGCATATATATATATATATAAGCTTGGATAAAATGACACAACTATCCTCTATTTAATGACCTTTGTTGTCACACCTCTACTAAGTTTTTGGTTTTGTTTTGTGATAATATAGTTCTTCAATGCAATCAGTTCTCTATTTCTACAGTTAAACTTTGAAATTTTCTCCATCACTCTCCTTATTAATGGCTTCCTTCTTGATATCTTATTTATTTTATAAATTTATTTGATATTACTCATTTTGTGCCTCCTTTCTTACAGGAAATGACAGACAAACTGATTTCTGATTGTTTCCTAAATTCTTGCATAGGTTTAGAGTAATATTTCCTTTTCCATCAAATCACATGTAAGTCATATGCAAGAAAACTGGCATCAGAGGCAGCTTTTCCAAACTTGTTTTCTAGTTACTTTTTAAATCTTTTCCCACTTCCACAGTTTAGTTTTACTCTCTTCATTATTTATATTAAATTCTTTTTATTATTGGATTTTATGTCACTACAAAGTGAACAGTAAGAATTCTCTCTAATCCACTCTTTATTTCTACAACTTTGGTAGCATGAATTTCTCCTTGACACCATTTATTTTTAAATAAAGACTGTCATTTCCATGTGACCTTTTGATTTATTTTCTTGATTTTCTGATGATGACGTATATTATATACTATACATATGTAAGTATTATTTGTTATTTATAATAATGTAAGTATTGAATTTATATATTATAATATACACATATTAAACTGTTTTATTTATTTAAAATATTACATTAATTCCTGTCTATGCTAGTGATTAATTCAAAGTTAATATCCCTTTTAGATCCTTAGCTAAATATCTTTTAATTATAACATATTTCTTCTTATGATCAAGGGTACATCATTTATAGAAGTAATAAGATGCACATCAAGATCTTTTCATTTTATACAGAACTTTTCATTATAGAGTTATTGATCATCTATCCGGTCCCAGCCCTTGTCACTACCCTTTCCTCTCTATACTACAGCAATAATAAACTATTTGTAATTTCTGAGATATCACAGTTACACCATAGAATAAAATGTTGGCATCAAAGGAGCTCTTGTGGAAAAGAAAGGGAAATTAAGAAGAACTGGGAAGAAGTTATCCTGAAATGAAGGCCCTGCAAACCCTCAGTCAGTCCCATCAAGAGCTCTGTAACAATATGGCTTTTCAGAGGTGTCCTGCAGAGGCTCAAAATAGCTGTATTTTTATACCTCTGGCTGATGCAGGCTGTTTAGGGAAGGGACCCATTGGTAAAAGTGGTTCTATGAAGTTGAGACAAACCTTGAAATAGATAACAGCTGGAAAATGTATTGGTACCTGGCACAATTTCTTCCCTTTGACAGGGATCTAGGGAGCAAATCCCCATGTTCCCTTGAACTTGGAATATATAGTGAACCAGAGTCTTCCTCTGAACTAATATGATTAAAAATATGAATGCTTTATAAATGAACTGGTTATGAAAGAAGGAGAGGTGGCTGGGTTAGGACTGGTCCCATATCCCATGGTTTATCAGAGCAAAGGATGCTTAGAACACATGCACCATGTGCCACATAAAAGCTATGAACTGTAGGGAGCTAGCATGGGTTGCATAGAACTCTTCAAGGCAGCTTGCTAAGGGGATGAGAAACCTCAACAGAAAGCACCTAGAGGTGTACCTCCAGATATCTAGGCATCAACCAAGGAGTTGAAAACAACAAGCCAGATTAAAGATGCATGTTAATTATTGAAGTCAAGTTGTCTTTATGAATAGAAGTGCCTAAAAATCTCTTTTATTATTTGAGAATCATCAGAAGAATATAGAATGAATCCTAGTTTTCTTCTAGAAAGATAGGGAAAAATTCATCTTGCAGAATAAGATAAATGGAGAGTGATAGAAAAGTTTCAGGTTCCTTCCTCATTATTTTCTGTACACTCTACTTGTTCAACAAAATAGTGTACTCACATTGAACTTCATATTTTTATGCTTGCTTAGATCATTTTGCTTAAATTATGTGTAAAAATATACTTTCTAAAATAGGAAGTAAGGTTAAATTTATGATATGAAGTTATCGTGATTCATTTCTTCTTTATATATACTTAACCCTTTCATATTTTGAGGTATTTTTTTTAATACGTTAAACAAAGCTTCTACAGAACTTGCACTTTAAAACCACTGGAAACGTCAAAATTAGGAGGAATCAAAGTATCATATTAAGCAATTTCAAGTGGAAGAACTTGGACTGTGTGCTGGGTCCCTATACTTATTCCTTTATCACTTGAAAAAATTTGCCATCTTGCTCAGAGAATAGAACAGCAAGCATAGTCTTTGATAATGACATAGCTTTGTTTAAACCAAATTAGGAGAGACTTTAATAAATAATGGATCTTGATACATAATAATTACTGGAAAGAATGGCTCTGTAACTACAGTTTTTCTTTTCTCTTTTACACAAAGTTTTGCCTATTAGAACACATAGTGGTCATTTAATCCCTACTTGACTAATCTGTCATACTCTGTAACCAGTAAAATAACTCAGCTGTAGTTTTAACTTGGAGTGTTTTCATTGACAAATTACAATAGAGTGTAATCAGAAACTCAAAAAGGAAATGACTGCACATTGCTTTTTTCACCCACTTAATGTAAGTTACCATGCTTCATAGTTAGTGAGTGACATTATTGCTGGGAATATTCACCTTGTGTAAAAAAGAAATCAATCACTGGAGTAATCATATCCTCCGGGAATAATAGCATAATAGAGCTAGAAGGATCTTAGCAATTATCTAATCCATTGGAGAGTTGGATGTGTGAGAATTCGTTTCTCCCAGGGATGCCACAAGGACTGCCTTGGGAAAAGGGGACCAATTTCTGGGTTTCTTTCTCTTATCTCACCTAAAATGCATCAACTTTCTATCTGTTCAATAGATTGGGGGAAAAAACAATTTGATTTACTAAAAAATATATTCAAAATCACAGAGTTCAAAACACTTGTCCTGAATATAAGAAAACCAAAGCTCAGGAGAAGTTTCCTAAACATGGATAAAATGAAGCAGTAGAAGAGGACAGGTTACAGTGATATAGATATTGTTTAGCTGTCTGTAACTTATTTAAACAAAATTTATAATTTGAAGTATTTCTTTATCACCATAGAAGATTCCTACAGTTCATGTCTACAATTTGTGTCCCCCTTTAACTCTTAGTATAATCTTTTTATTATTTTTCTTTGTGACAATTGTAACAGTTTCCTAACTTGCCTTATTGCCTGTATCCTCTCCAGCTCTAGTCAATAATCTTATGCTACTTCCTCTACTAAATTTCCTTCATTGGCTCTGTCACTGACAAGATGCATTTTAAATGCCATAACAAAATTGACTAATTATTTTATAACTAGAATCCACCACTCACTCCAATCTCAGCTTTAACCATTCTATCCTACACACCCTAGGCTACACTCCCACTGCTCCCTGTTCATACAATGTTTTTTCCACATGATCCCCAGGCATATTATTTCCACTTCCTGGAATAATGATCAGACGTCTTTGTCTATTATTTTTTTTTTTCCAGAATCTAGTGTAAACTCCTCCATGAAGCTATCTCAGGCAGGTCTAGCCACTGATGCTTCTGTCTTCACTGATGTTTTCCATGTATCCATTGTGATGTGGTTTGTATTATTTAACCAAAGTGTGTGTGTATACAGACACACACACACACACACATATGTATATACACATTATCTCATATTTGTAAAACAGATGCAAGCCACCAAGAATAGGAGATCCTTCCTCTGATCATTTGCCAACTAATTAGCACATTGTTTTCCATCCAACTCCTTTTCTGGATACTATCTTTTGCCATTCCAGTGCAACAGCAAAGAGGCATTTTTATTCTTAAGAAGACTAATCTTAATAGAACTAAACATGGTTTGAAGAGACAGTCCATTTTTTCCTGGGTATGAGATCTGGTATCTGTAGTCCAGTGAGGTGCTCCACTGAGCAGGCTGGATACATACTACCAGTGTTTAATTCCTAATGTCCCCTTGTTGTCTATGACAAAGCACAACTATTGCAGAGCTAGCTTTACCCCATCCCAGTCTTTCTTCTTTTATTATTTATAGCTCCATTTTTTAATGTTCCATGGTCTCAGGCAGCCATGTTAATGTATCTTTGTAACTGACACTGTCTCTGGTGTCACATTTCCCAGTGACTATTATACAAAATTGTAACAGACTCATAGACATAGAAAACAAACTTATGGTTACCAAAAGGGGAAGAGGGGTAGGGAGGGGTAAATTAGGAATTTGGGATTAAGGTATACACACTACTATGTATAAACTAGATAACCAACAAGGAACTACTGTATAGCACAGGGAACTATACTCAATATCTTGTAATAACCTATAATGGAAGATAATGTTAAAAAATAATATATACATTTATAAATATACATATAACTGAATCACTTTGTTGTACATCTGAAACTAACACAACATTGTAAATCAACTATACTTCAATAAAAATTAAAAAAAAGAAAGAAAATAACAATATGTACAAAGACATGGAAGCACTTTATGGGAATGCCGTAACTGATTTTGACTAAAGCAAACTATCTGAGGGGTGAAACAGCAGGGACTGAACCTAGGGAGAGAGGACTGTGTCCAGATAGGGAAACACTGTTTATATAGGAATAAAGTTGCAGTCTCCATCTGTGACATGAAGAATACTGAAAGTTTTCACAGTAGTGGTATATAGGGACTAGTGTCATATCTTAGAAAATCAGCTTAAATTCAGGAAAGATTGGTTTGGTACAAAGAATGGAGACAACAAAACAAGTTAAGAAAATTTTGAAAAATTCAAGGTGATGAGGAACTGAATAAATGTGATGACCAACTTGATGAAGAGAAATGAATGTATTAGAAATCTCTTTGGAATGTTGATTATAGGACTCCATTGACTATCATGAGTGAGAGAATTGTTAATTACAATTGGATTTAATGCACTGGACATAGTCTCTAGTCTATTTGATATCACAGTAATATGTTCATGGAGAATTTGAAGCTGAAATGGTTGAGATGCATAAAGCTAGTGTGAGCACTAAAAATAAATGTTTTAATGCACTTTTAATTCTATGTAATTAGAGTTGAGAAGAATTTGTGTATGTGGGCTGAAAAACACCACTATTCTCTGTCAATGTTCTGATCTTTATCAAAAAACTTATTAACAGGGTCTAAAAGTTTTTGACTCTGAGGCAGAGTTAAAGCATAATAATTAGCCTCTGATTAGTCTCGTTTGCCTCTCAACATGATTTTTAGTTTTAGCAAGAACTGATTTACTGAGAAACCTCTGTAATCAGAAATTGGCGTGCTTATTTACTTTCCTGGAAGTGAAACCCAGACTCTGAAGGATAGATTTCTGGAAATAACATTTTAGTAAACTCATAGGCAATCTTTACAGCAAGCTAGCTAATTAGCCATGACTTTAATCTCCTAAAACAAAAAACTTTTGGCCATCCTTTATTGTGGTTCTGCTTTACTAAGAGCATTATAAATAAAATGAATCATATAAAGTAATTAGAATATTCAAGAGCATAGGGTGACAAAGCTTTAAAAATGATCAATTTATATGAGATTGAAAACCAAAACTGATTATATTTTGTTATTCTGTGAATGAATTAAACCATACATAATAATAGCTAGTATTTCTTGGGTCTTAAAAATCAGTGATAGTAGAAAGAGCAAGTGCCACTCCCTAACGGTGGAGATTCTTGCCAAAGGCTATTTACTATTGCCCTTTTATGAGAAATACAAGCACAGATATCTATAAATACTAATTTTGAATGATCTGGATATTGCTTGGCAGAAGGCACACAAATTTGATTGGAAGAAGTAGGAGTGGACAAGGTAGGAAATATTTGGTTAAGAAATGTTTGTGAAAAAACACCTACAGAAGTAAAAATGAAGTAACTAAGAGGTTATGCAAGTGTGGAATCAGGGAGAACTTTTGAGGGGGCTCTATTTTCATGTCTAGGAAAAGAAAACAGCAATTCCTTTTTGTAGAAACTAGAAGGAAAAATAATGTTTGGTTCACGCTATCAGAGAGATACCTTCTGGAAAGAGAACAATTTCAGTGAAAACATGAGGGTTCTTTCTATGAGAAGTCAGGAATAACAAAACAAAACAAAATAAACAAGTAATACACAAAATATTCTATCTTGTTAGTGATAAAGGATCTTACAGTTAACCTTGTTATTTCTGAAGCATAAGCAGGGGGAGATTAATCCAATAAAATCAAGCTTTCCATTTGGACATTGTAAAGCTATCTATACTGACTGTCCTTCATCAGAAGTTTGTTTGAATTTTTGAAATTGTCCAGAAGAAGAAATGCCTGCACACTGAGTGACTATAGCATCTGAAAAAGTACTGTGGCTTTTGCTGAGTACCATTTTGCTTCTGCTTATTTGCACCTGTTACAATATCAAAAGTTCTTCAAATTGAACTTGTTTTGTTTGTCTAATTCCTGTGCTCAGATTAACTTTTTACCTTTAGTCATTCCTGATTTGCATCACTTTTATTTTATTTTTTAAATTCATTCTTCCTCAATTGCTGTCTGAATAATTTCACCTTCTATATTCCCATCACCTATCTTCATTCTGTGATTGATCTAAGCTTAGGAAATCTCCAGTTTTACTCAACTTTACCACAAACAGCAGGTCCCCATTTATGGCATGTGTCAGTAGTTGGCAGCATTTCATCTGGGCACAGTAGGGTAATTTACTTACAGACTGCAAGTCACATCATTATTAGCAGTCTCTTAACTGCTCTGAGGCCAAGGTTGAAATACTAAAATGGTCTGAAGAGAATCTCCAGGTATACTTGTGGAATTCCCATTTTACATGATGTGGTGAAAACTAGTAGGCAACACTTCATAAAATTCCCTGAGAATGAGTTGATTATATTTTTATAAGCCAGCTGACAAGCTAGGCAGAGAAGTGGGTTAGGCCAGGTATAAGACTAAAGTCTGCTTAGATCAGTTTGAAAAAGTCAGGGTTGAAATATGACAAGGTTTTGGAAACTTCCACATGCTACAAGACTTATAATCACAAGCACACAATTACATCATGGGACCAGGAATCAATCTAACAGGAGGCAGCACCTTCTTCCTCCCAGCTCAGGAGATGATTGAAACAAATCAATAGCTACCACCTACTCTTAGTGAAGAAAGTTTCTGAGAATTCTCTTGAAATGATTTTCTCTTAATCTGCATAATAAATAAACTCCCCAACCTCATAATTCATGCATCTTGGTGGAGGTAATGTTCACATCTTACATATAAGTCTAAGCCATCATCCTGTGTTAGCCATATTGTCCAATGGGGCCGATTTCAGAGATTGCATTGATATGGCTGTGCATGTTGTATTAGCATGAGAGAACCTAGTTTCTAATATAAACACAGTACCAGTTAGCTGAAGACCAAACTTTGCTTTTAGTGTTGCCAAACTGATCATTGTATTTGGGTCTTATTTGAAAGTTTGTTTCTCTGCAACATAGAATTAATACAATGAATTAGCCCTTTCAGAATAAATTCCTACATCCCTACTTGTTTTGCCTACTATAATATCCTGAGTCCTATCTAGCTCTTGAAATTTCTCCAGGAATTTTTCCTTAATAATCAGAAACTCTCCTTTCTATATGCCACACACTTCCTGCCCTGGTTCAGCCTGTAACAAAAGCAGAGCATCTATGAATTGCTTTTGATAGCTAATGGGTCCGTGTGGCCTGTTCCAAGACTGCACTCACAACCACTGGCCACTGACATTCTGAACACATAGTAAGAAAACCTAGATTATGTAATTCATGTTGTCATAGCCTTGTGAGGTTTTAAAAGTGTGATGAATTAAAGAATCTCCCAGATACAGTTCATAGTAATCTAGACTGGCTGAGAATGCATTTCTGAAAAACTATTGAATCAACGGATTATACTACGTAGAAGTTATAATATCCACATGACCCAGAAATGAAAGACCAACTAATGCAAACTGTAGTGGGTTATTTTTAATGGAATCACTTTCCATATACTGAGATAAAGAAATGCAAATTTGTCTACCAAGGTTTCAGCATGGAGACATCTGCTCACACACTACATTACCTCCATCTATTTCTATTTTCCTTCTTGCACAAACCACTGGCCCTGGAGAGGGGAGTGTTCTCCAATGTTACAGGTCACTTTCCATAGGTAATAAACCCCTCTTGTTTCCTCATTTTTCTGAACTATAATTTTAGACAAACTGAGGAGAGATGCCTTTTAGCTTGTAAAGGAATATAATTCTGAAAATATTTTTAAATAGTATACATTCATATTATCAAAAAAATATTTGACCATATGTCAAAACATATCCAGAATCTGATCATGTCTTGCCATTTGAGCTGCCACAGACCTGGTCCAAGCCACTGCCATCTTTAGCCTGGATTATTAGAACAGTTTCAAAACTGTTTTTCAGGCCAATTGTCCCTGCCCCACTCTAGTGTATTCTCAAACTAAGCAGACAGAGGGATTCTTTTAAAATATAAATCAGACAGTATTGTTTCTATGTTCAGATTTCCCACCACAATCAGTATAAGGGCAAAGCTTTTACTGTGGCCTGTATTACCATGGCCTCTTTTACCAAGGAGCTTCACACCTGCCTTTTTCTGACTTTATTTCCTACTAGCTCACCCAGCACCTGATCCCTGTCTTGTACATTCTGCTTGGGTTATACTAACCATCTCCTTCTTTGATCTCTGTTAGCACATTCCTCCCTCAGAGTCTTTATCCTTGCTATGAAACCCTCGTTGCACAAATATCTCATCCACCAGGCTCACTCATTCACATTCTTTGCATCTCTCCTCACATATTACCTTAGAGAGCAGTCCTTCTCTGACAACAAAAAATAAAACAGCACATGCTCCAACCCACTGCAGAGCATGTCTTTACTCATCCATGGCTATATTTTTCTCCATAATACTAATGTGACTGATGTCTTAGCTTTGTCTGAATTCATTACTAGACTGAGGGCAATCATTCTGTCCATACTACTCATTCATGTTCCTATAGCACCTGGAATGATGCTTAGCATCTGATAAGTACGAAATTAATGAATAACATTCGTTAAATAAATGACTGGGAACATTGGTTAATGAGAAAATTTCACAACTACTGGATTTAATAACTGGTTTTAAAACAACCTTAGATGGGTTAGGGCAACATCTTCACTTCTAGTCACTTTATTTTTTTAACATCTTTATTGGAGTATAATTGCTTTAAAATGGTGTGTTAGTTTCTTCTTTATCACAAAGTAAATCAGTTATACGTATACATATATCCAGATATCCCCTCCCTCTTGCTTCTCCCTCTAGGTGGTCACAAAGCACCAAGCTGATCTCCATGTGCTATGTGGCTATGCGGCTCCTTCCCACTAGCTATCTATTTTACATTTGGTGGTGTATATATGTCCATGCCACTCTCTCACTTCGTCTCAGCTTACCCTTCCCCCTTCCTGTGTCCTCAAGTGCATTCTCTACGTCTGTGTCTTTATTCCTGTCCTGCCTTTAGGTTCTTCAGAACCACTTTTTTTTTTTTTTTTTAGATTCCATATATATGTGTTAGCATATGGTAGTTGTTTTTCTCTTTCTGACTTACTTCACTCTGTATGACAGTCTCTAGGTCGATCCACCTCACTACAAATAACTCAATTTCCTTTCTTTTTATGGCTGAGAAATATTCCATTATATATACGTGCCACATCTTCTTTATTGATTCATCTGTCGACGGACACTTAGGTTGCTTCAAAGTCCTGGTTATTGTAAATAGTGCTGCAATGAACATTGTGTCACATGACTCTTGAATTATGGTTTTCTCAGGGTATATGCCCAGTAGTGGGATTGCAGCGTTCTGACGAGTGTGAGGTGATACCTCATTATAGTTTTGATTTGCATTTCTCTAATAATTAGTGATGTTGAGCATCCTTTCATGTGTTTGTTGGCAATCTGTATATCTTTTTGGAGAAATGTCTATTTAGGTCTTCTGCCCATTTTTTGATTGGGTTGTTAGTTTGTTTGATATTGAACTGCATGAGCTGCTTGTATATTTTAGAGATTAATCCTTTCTCAGTTGCTTTGTTAACAAGTATTTGCTTCCATTCTGAGGGTTCCCTTTTCATCTAGTTTATGGTTTCCTTTGTTGTGCAAAAGCTTTTAAGTTTCACTAGGTCCCATTTTTAAATTTATTTTTTTATTTCCATTTCTCTAGGAGGTGGGTCAAAAAAGATCTTGCTGTGATTTATGTCATAAAGTGTTCTGCCTATGTTTTCCTCTAAGAGTTTGATAGTGTCTGGCCTTACATTTAGGTCTCTAATCCATTTTGAGTTTATTTTTGTGTATGGTGTTAGGGAGTGTTCTAATTTCATTCTTTCACATGTAGTTGTCCAGTTTTCCCAGAACCACTTATTGAAGACAGTGTCTTTTCTACATTGTATATTCTTAACTCCTTTATCAAAGATAAAATGACCATATGTGTGTGAGTTTATCTCTGGGCTAACTTGTTCCATTGATTTACATTTCTGTGTTTGTGCCAGTACCATACTCTCTTGATTACTGTAGCTTTGTAGTATAGTTTGAAGTCACAGAGCTTCGTTTTCCCTCCAGCTCCATTTTTCTTTCTCAAGATTACTTTGGCTATTAGGAGTCTTTTGTGTTTCCTTACAAATTGTGAATTTTTTTGTTCTAGTTCTTTGAAAAATGCCATTGGTTGTATGATAAGGATTGCATTGAATCTGTAGATTGCTTTGGGTAGTATAGTCATTTTCACAATACTGATTCTTCCAATCAAAGAAAATGGATATCTCTCTATCTGTTTGTATCACCTTTAATTTCTTTCATCAGTGTCTTATAGTTTTCTGAGTACAGGTCTTTTACCTCCTTAGGTAGGGTTATTCCTAGGTATTTTATTCTTTTTGTTGAAATGGTAAAAGGTAGTTTTTCTTTACTATTCTTTCAGAATTTTCATCATTGGTGTATAGGAATGCACAAGATTTCTGTGCATTAATTTTGTATCCTTCCACATTACCAAATTCATTGATTAGATCCAGTAGTTCTCTGGTAGCATCTTTAGGATTCTCTATGTATAGTATCATGTTATCTGCAAACAGTGACACTTTTACTTCTTTTCCTATTTGGATTCTTTTTATTTCTTTTTTGTCTTGGATTGCTGTGGCTAAAACTTCCAAAACTATGTTAAAAAATAGTGGTGAGGGCTTCCCTGGTGGCGCAGTGGTCAAGAGTCTGCCTGCCGACACAGGGGACACAGGTTCATGGCCCGGTCTGGGAAGATCCCACATGCCACTGAGCAGCTAGGCCCGTGATCCATGGCTACTGAGCCTGCGCATCTGGAGCCCATGCTCTGCAATGGGAGAGGCCACAACAGTGAGAGGCCTGCGTAACACAAAAAAAAAAAAAAAAAAAAAAAAAAAAAATAGTGGTGAGAGTGGACAATCTTGTCTTGTTCCTGTCTTAGTGAAAATGGTTTCAGTTTTTCACCATTGACAATGATGTTGGCTGTGGGTTTGTCATATATGACCTTTATTATGTAGAGGAAAGTTCCCTCAATGTCTACATTCTGGAGGGTTTTTAACATAAATCAGTGTTGAATTTTGTCAAAAGCTTTCTCTGCATCTATTGAGATGATCATGTGGATTTTATCCTTCAGTTCGTTAATATGGTGTATCACGTTGATTGATTTGTGTATACTGAAGAATCCTTGCATCCCTGGGATAAACCACACTTGAGCATGTTGTATGATCCTTTTAATGTGCTGTTGGATTCTGTTTGCTAGTATTTTGTTGAGAATTTTTGCAACTGTATCCATCAGTGACATTAGCTTGTAGTTTTCTTTTCTTGTGACACCTTTGTCTGGTTGTGGTATCAGTGTGATGGTGGCCTCATAGAATGACTTTGGGAGTGTTATTCCCTCTGGTATATTTTGGAACAGTTTGAGAAGAGTAGGTGTTAGCTCTTCTCTACATGTTTGATAGAATTCGTCTTTGAAGCCATCTGTTCCTGGTCTTTTGTTTGTTGGATGATTTTTAGACACAGTCTCATTTCAGTGCTTGTGATTTGTCTGTTTATATTTTCTATTTCTTCCTGGTTCAGCCTCGGAACGTTGTGCTTTCCAAAGAATTTGTCCATTTCTTCCAGGTTATCTGTTTTATTAGCATACAGTTGCTTTTAGTAATGTCTCATGATCTTTTATATTTCTGAAGTGTCAGTAGTTACTTCTACTTTTTCATTTCTAATTCTATCGATATGAGTCTTTTCCCTTTTTCTTGATGATCTGGCTAATGGTTTATCAATTTAGTTTATCTTCTCAAAGAACTAGCTTTCAGTTTTATTGATCTTTGCTATCATTTTCTTCATTTCTTTTTCATTTATTTCTGATCTGATGTTTATGATTTTTTTCCTTCTGCTAACTTTGTTTTTTTTGTTGTTGTTGTTGTTCTTCTTTCTCTAATTGCTTTAGGTGTAAGATTAGGTTGTTTATTTGAGATTTTTCTTGTTTCTTGTTAGGATTGTATTGCTATAACCTTCCCTCTTACAACGGCTTTTGCTGCATCCCATAAGTTTTGGGTTATCATGTTTTCATTGTGATTTGTTTGTAGTTTTTTTTTTTTCCTCTTTGATTTCTTCATTGATCTCTTGGTTATTTAGTAGTGTATCATTTAGCCTCCATGTGTGTTTTTTTTAAATTTATTTATGTATTTTTATTTTTGGCTGTGTTGGGTCTTTGTTGCTGTGCTAAAGCTTTCTCCAGTTGCAGCGAGTGGAGGCCACCTTTCATTGTGGTGCATGGGCTTCTCACTGTCACGGCCCCTCCCATTGTGTAGCACAGGCTCCAGATACGCAGGCTCAGTATTTGTGGCTTACAGGCCCAGCTGCTCTGCGCCATGTGGGAACATCCCAGACCAGGGCATGAACCCGTGTCCCCTGCATCGACAGGTGGACTCCCAACCACTGTGCCACCAGTGAAGCCTGTGTTTTGTTTTTCTTTACAGTTTTTTTTCCTGTGATTGATATCTAGTCTCCTAGCGATGTTGTTGGAAAAGATACTTGATACAATTTCAATTTTCTTAAATTTACCAAGGCAGGTTTTGTGACCCAAGATATGATCTCTCCTGGAGAATGTTCCATGAGCACTTGAGAAGAACGTGTATTCTGTTGGTTTTGGATGGAATGTCCTATAAATATCAATTATGTCCATCTTGTTTAATGTGTCACTTAAAGTTTGTGTTTCCATATTTCTTTTCATTTTCAATGATCTGTCCATTGGTGAAAGTGGGGTGTTAAAGTCCCCTACTATGATTGTGTTACTGTCAATTTCCCCTTTTATGTCTGCTAGTATTTGCCTTATGTATTGCAGTGCTCCTATGTTGGGTGCATAAATATTTACAATTGTTATATCTTCTTGGATTAATCCCTTAATCATTATGTAGTGTCATTCTTTGCCTCTTGTAATAGTCTTTGTTTTAAAGTCTATTTTGTCTGATATGAGATTTGCTACTCCAGCTGTCTTTTGATTTCCAAATTCATGGAACATCTTCCTTCATCCCCTCACGTTCAGTCACTATGTTTCCCTATGTCTGAAGTGGGTCTCTTGTAGACAGCATATATACAGACTTGTTTTTGTATCCACTCAGTCTGTCTATGTCTTTTGGTTGGAGCATTTAATCCATATACACCTAAGGTAATTATCAATATGTATGTTCCTATTACTATTTTCTTAATTGTTTTGGGTTTGTTATTTTAGGTCTTTTCCTTCTCTTGTGTTTCCTGCCTAGAGAAGTTCCTTTAGCATTTGTTGTAAAGCTGGCTTGGTTGTGTTGAATTCTCTTACCTTTTGATTGTTTGTAAAGGTTTTAATTTCTCTGTCAAATCTGAATGAGATCCTTGCTGGGTAGAGTAATCTTGGTTGTATGTTTATCCCTTTCGTCACTTTAATATGTCCTACCACTCCCTTCCGGCTTGTAGAGTTTCTGCTGAAAGATCAGCTGTTAACCTTATGGGGATTGCCTTTTATGTTATTTGTTTCTTTTCCCTTGCTGCTTTTAATATTTTTTCTTTGTATTTAATTTTTGATAGTTTGATTAATACGTGTCTTGGCATGTTTCTCCTTGGTTTTACCCTGTATGGGACTCTCTGTACTTCTTGGGAATGAGGAGCTGTTTCTTTTCCCATATTAGGGAAGTATTCAACTATAATCTCTTCAAATATTTTCTCATCCTTTTCTTTTCCTCTTCGTCTTCTGGTACTCTTTTAATTGAAATGTTGGTGCATTTCATATTGTCCCTGAGGTCTCTGAGACTGTCCTCAATTCTTTTCATCATCATTATTATTATTTTTATTATTATTATTATTTTTTGCTCTGCAGAAGTTATTTCCAGTATTTTATCTTCTAGGTCACTTATCCATTCTTCTGCCTCAGTTATTCTGCTATTGATTCCTTCTAGAGAATTTTTAATTTCAGTTATTGTGTTGTTCATCATTGTTTGTTTGCTCTTTAGTTCTTTCAGGTCCTTGTTAAACTTTTCTTGTATTTTCTCCATGCTATTTCTAAGATTTTGGATTATTTTTACTATCATTACTCTGAAATCTTTTTCATGTAGACTGCCTATTTTCTCTTCATTTGTTTGATTTGGTGGGTTTTTACCTTGCTCCCTCATCTGCTGTATATTTCCCTGTCTTCTCATTTTGCTTAACTTACTTTTTTGGGGTCAGCTTTTCACAGGCTGCAAGTTCATAGCTCCTGTTGTTTTCAGAGTCTGCCCCCAGTGGGTAAATTTGGTTTATCAGGTTGTGTAGGCTTCCTGGTGTGGGGGACTGGTGCCTGTGTTCTGATGGTTGAGGTTGGATCTTTTCTTTCTGGTGGGCAGCACTGTGTCTGGTGGTGTATTTTGTGGTGAACTTATTATGATTTTAGTCAGCCTCTCTGCTAATGGGTTAGGTTAAGTCCCTGTTTTTCTAGTTGTTTGGCATGTGGTGTTCAGCACTGGGGCTTGCTGGTCATTGAGTGGAGTTGAGTCTTAACATTGAGATGGAGATCTTTGGCAGAGCTCTTGCTGATTGATATTACATGGGACCAGGATGTCTTTGGTGGTCCTATGTCCTGAGCTCAGCTCTCCCACTTCAGAGGCTCAGGCCTGACATCTGGCCAGAGCCTCAAGATCCTGTAAGCCACACAGCTCAGAAGAAAAGGGAAAAAATTAATAATAATAAAATAAAATGAATTTATTAACCTAAAAAATCAAAAGGTAAGTTTAAAAAAAAAAAGAAGAGAACAACCAAAGCCATAAACAAATCCACCAGTGATAACAAGCACTAAAATCTACACTTAAAAAAATCTACAGAGAGAACTCTAGGACAAATAGTAAAAGCAAACCTATACAGACAAAATCACACAAAGAAGCATACACAGACACACTCACAAAAAGAGAAAAAGGAAAAAAAATATATATATATATAATAAAGGAAGAGAACGACCAAGTCAATAAACAAATCTACCAGTGATAATAAGCTCTAAATACTGAACTAAGATAAACATAAAACTAGAAACAAATTAGATGCAGAAAGCAAACCCCAAGTCTACAGGTCCCAAAGTCCACCACCTCAATTTTGGGATGATTAATTTTATATTCAGTTATTCCACCAATGCAGGGTACATCAAGTTGATTGTGGAGATTTAATCTACTGCTCCTGTGACTGCATAGAGAGCTTTCCCTTTCTCTTCTTTGTTTGCACAGCTCCTGGGGTTCAGCTTTGGATTTGGTGCTGCCTCTGCGTGTAGGTCAACTAAGGGTGTCTGTTCTTTGCTCAGAGAGGATGGGGTTAAAGTAGCAGCTGATTAGTGGACTCTGGCCCACTCAGGTTGGGGGGAGGGAGGTTTATGGATTGCAGGGTGAGCCTGCAATGGCAGAGGTTGGCATGGCTTTGCAGCAGCCTGAGGCACACTTTGTATTCTCCCAGGGAAGTTGTCCCTGGATCACAGGACCTTGGCACTGGCGGGCTAGACAAGCTCCCAGGAGGAGATGTGTGGAGAGTGACGTGTGCTCGTACACAGGATTCTTGGTAGCTGCAGCAGCCTTAGCATTTCATGCCCATCTCTGGTGTCAGTGCTGATAACCATGACTTGCCCCCATCTCTGGAGCTCGATTGAATGGTGTTCTGAATCCCTTCTCCTTGTGCACACCAAAACAATGGTGTCTTGACTCTTAAGCAGTTCCAAACTATTTCCTGGACTCCCTCCCGGCTACCTGTGGTGCACTAACCCCCTTCAGCCTGTGTTCATGCAACCAACCCCAGTCCTCTCCCTGGGATCCGACCTCCAAAGCCTGAGCCTCAGCTTCCAGCCCCCACCTGCCCCGGCGGGTGAGAAGACAAGCCTTTCAGGCTGGTGAGTGCTGGTCAGCACTTATCCTTTGTGTGGGAATCTCTCTTCTTTGCCCTCTGCACCCTGTTGCTGCACTATCCTCTGTGGCTCTGAAACTTCACTCCCACCCACCCCCAGTCTCCACCAGTGAAGGGGCTTCCTAGTGTGTGGAAACTTTTCCTCCTTCACAGCTCCCTCCCAGAAGTGCAGGTTCCATCCCTATTTTTCTGTCTCTGTTTTTTTCTTTTTTCTTTTTCCCTACCCAGGTACGTGGAGTGTTTCTTTCCTTTGGGGAAGTCTGAGGTTTTCTGCTAGCATTCAGTAGCTTTTCTTTAGGAGTTGTTCCACATATAGCTGTATTTTTTATGTATTTGTGGGGAGGAAGGTGATCTCCATCTCTTACTCTTCTGCCATCTTGAAACCTCCTCTCTAGTCACTTTAAAACCAATTTAATCTCTAAGTATTAAAATTATCTGAAGAGAAACCCAAATATATATTTATGTGAAGGCATATTTCTTCAGAAGTGTTCCTCTACCCATATTATTTTCTTCTTATAAATGAAGTCTCCAGAATATTCAGTTCACTGACATAATGTGTGTGATACCCGGTAGTTTTTCATCAGCAGATGATCACATTCTATGCCTCTTTTTCAATATGCTAAAGAAATGTTTCTGAGAAGTACATTATAAACGGAGTCTGATTAGGATGTAAAGGAAACTTCAAGGATACCTAATCATTCATTGAAAGGTTATATGTGTTATAAGGTTAACTCAAAATCTGTAGCATCTGTGACAAAAAAATTAATGCAGAGGACATTGGGGTTTCTCCTTCTACTGAGCCCTAGATGGCTCTATGATACTGAATTCATTCTATAGTCCTGGCCACAGATGAAATTGTGACATTTTATTTAGAATCTCTTCAGACCCTACTTCCTCACAGATGTCATACATTTGTATAAAGAAAGTCAACATTTGATGTTCTTTAAGAATCAAGTTATGTCAATTTTTCACCATTGACTGTATTCCCAAGGCCTTCATAAACGTTGACACATCTGTGTGGTGACACTGAAAGTGCTCTATTTGTAGGAAAGCAAGATGTCTGCCATACAGTTCTAGCAAAATTACTTTCAATTTATACTAGAACCTGAAGTATCAAGGGATGTCTTCTGAGTCATGCTGTCATTTTGGGTGCTAACAATATTGATATGTCCACTAATTTCATGAGGAAGAAGAACAAAATTAGTGTGAGCTTGAGTGAGAACTTTTTTTTTTGTCTTTCTTTGCACTTCTCAAAAGTGACGGTGTCATTCTCACTTACAACACTATAGACTGTCACCTCAAAATTGAAGAAAACATTTGTAATAGCTTTTAGCTCATTTTTTCATCCATGTCATTAATCTTGATATTAATTCATATTCATATACATAGCAATTTAGCTTATAGATAAAAAAAAAGGAGGACTCCATTTCTCAAAAATGTGATTGTGAGGAGTTGTATACCCAAGGCTTGGTGGAAAAATTTGCAGGATGATAAATAATAAATATTTTTGTGTTTTCTTCATTGAAAAATTATGGCTACTCCTTTATAACTTTCATAGAGTTGTGAGGATACCTGTATTATCAATTCAATAAAGCTAAATAAATCTTAAAATATTATTTATTTAAACCTTAATTTTTCACTGGAAATGGTGATCAAAATAATAAAAATAAAAACACATTTGCAGTGAGAAGTTGTCTTGAGCAGATCCTGATTCTCCTCTCCTGAAGCTTTGTTGTCTGGTTTTCCCTAGTGCCCTGGGTCCACCCTCTGAGATTTTTTTCTTTGCGATTATATACTTTGGGCTCATCTGAAAAGGTGTTGGAAAACACATTTTCCTTGCAGGGTCACAATCAAGATGGTGGAGTAGTAGGACATGGAGCTCACCTCCTGCCACAAATACCTCAAAAATACATCTACATGTGGAATGATTCTCATGGAATATCTACTGAACGCTGGCAGAAGACCACAGACTTTTGAAAGGGTAGGAATATCTCCATGTAAATCTCCATGTAATCTCTTTTGTCCTGTGTAGGACAAAATAAAAAAAGAAGAAAGAGAAAAAAAACATGCTCTCCTTATCTCATTTGTCTTTGAATGAAGCCTGTCTCTCACCCACAGTTTGGTGGCCTGAAATCTGCTTTACAGCTCAAAGAGGTAAAGGGATTTTTTAGTCTTGGCTCATTGTTTCTTAGGTAATATGGGTCTTTAATTGGCTTCTGATTTATTCACTCTCAGTCAGTTTCTTGTACAGCTAATTGTTCTCAAATTATCTTCTCTTGCTGTAGTTCTCAAATGCATTTGATTCCTTTCTTTAACATCCACATGTTTCTCTCCCATCTTGATATGGCTGCCTTGAGACCAAGAGTCTTATGTGGGAAGATTGTACCTTGTTTGACACCAGTCAGTTTTTCTAACTAAAATATTTTATTGGACACTTATCATTGAAAAGATGTTTAAAACTCTATCAAAAAGCGGTGAGCTTTCCCAAATCTGCAAGATTCTGAACTTATGTAATGTTATTTTTTGCATTTTTGCTTGCAGAGTGGGTCATGTCTATCTCGTCAATCCTGTTAAATGTAGCCAGTAATAAACAATACACTAGAAACATGTTTTTGAAACATTTCCTCTAAAGTTAAAGTAAGTATGTGGCCTGCCTCACAAGCGATTGCAGTTTTCCCTTTTACCAAGTGTATTGCCAATACCCAACATGTGTCATGGTCTTTCCAGACCCTAATATTGATTTATTCACTGACTAGTATTTCTCTTCTAATTAAATAAGAAATGTTTTAGGGTTTTTATATAACTATACCTCTCTTCTGATCCCAATTTCTGTTTTAAGTAATGCTAGCATCCCCAAATTTGAAAAACCCTAATTCTCAGTTTATTATCCCTGACCCGACCCCATCCCCACAAAGGTATTTGTCACTAATATGAAGTCTAATGCAGGTTGGACTGTCCTATTTCTTCTAACTACACCTTCTAGAAAAAGTTGCTCCCAAGATATCTCTAGCAGACAATGTGAAGACAAGAGGGTTGTGTTGGATGATTTTAAGGTCCATGCCTAAAAGTGGCTTTAATTACTCTACCCAAATCAAGTGTGCCAAAACCTTGTCTTATAGGATCAAACTAAAAGCAAGTAGTCTGGGAAATGTAGATGAGGACATGAATCATTGGAAAGAACTAGAAATGTTTGCCACAGTGTTTCATTTATGAGAGAAACACAGAGAAAAAAGAGAAAAAGCAACTGTAGCTAAAGATGCATGGCAAACTGATTATTGAATACATTGATTGTAAGCTGTTTCTGAGATGCAAGAAGTTAAATAAAAGAGGAACATAGGGGGACTGCCCTGGTGGTCCAGTGGTTAAGACTTCACACTCACACTTCCAATGTGTGGGGTGTGGATTTGATCCCTGGTCAGGGAACTAAGAACCCATTTGCTGTGCAGCCAAAAAAAAAAAAAAAAAAAAAAGATGAACATAGGTTTGAAGAAAAAACAAACAAACAAACAAGCTGTTCTAGAACAGAAGTCTAAGGAGCCTATGACAAAGATTCACAACCTCAAAGTCACAAATATACATGAAATATAAGGAATTCTTAAGCCTTCGGAATAATAAAGAAAAACTATTGTGAAAGTACAGCAAGCTGAACAAGTCATGTACCAAAACGTGGAAGAATAACTATTTAGAAAATATAAATGGAAAAGTTAGCAAGAATTTAAGAGATACAGTTATTATGACCAAAATATGCATTCATTATATTTAAGAAAATGTATTTCATTTTTTAGAAATCTTTTGGAAAACAATTTTCAACACTAACTGTTTTGCAAAAGTGATGTTTCACCAGTTTACTAATGGCAAAGTCAGTACATTTAGGAATATTCAATAAAAAATTTAAATCTCATTTTAAAAGGCCATCATTGCAATTAAGAGTAAAAAGGAAAACACTCAGAAAGAAAAAAATATATATATATATACTTGCTTATAATGACAGATGAAAGATTCCTTTTTTATGTTACTATATAATAATCTTGAATATATTATATAGAACATCATGTTAGGAAATTTGGGTTGTAAAAGTATTATACATTTCACAAAAATATATTTTACACTTATTCTGTGTTGGTTTATAAAACAGAAATTATCTTTTAAGAATACCCAAAATTTAAGAGAGAAGAAAGGAGTGATATTCAATCTAGTTTTGGGGATATTTGTAAATGCTGTGCTTATACCCAAGACGAAATTTAAGAAAGGCACTGTGAACTTTGCCATGAAACAAAGAGATTGCTGTGGAGTAACTTGCAGATCATGTGTCATTTATCATTTTGTTGAAGGATATTTTGACATGAAGTTTAATTTGAGACATCAGTTACAATCTTTAAAAAGTCCCACAGTGCTGTTTTCTACCATCCCTTTTTATCAATTGTCAGGAATGAAACTAATCCAAAGTGCTTTTATGACCTACGTTTTCAAAAATAATGCTCATCCACCAAACTCAAATATGCACATGTATCTCTCTGACTTGTTTAAGAAGTAGTTTTTGTTATTAAATTAAAAGGCCAACATTTCTTTCTTAGTTAAAGTATGAAAATAAATACATTAAGTCTTAGCTATTTCAGACAATGTGGAGAATGTAGAAAATGATATTTTCTAGAATGTGATGGGAAAGGGATGATGCGAATAGTTTATATTCAAGACCAAGATTGATATTTAAAAGAATCAAGGACATGCCACAATTTTACCTTTGAAAATTGAAATAAGTTTAGTTCTGATAAAAATGGCATTGTGCTATATTACATAAAAGATTAGAATTTATGGATTGAATGTAGATAAAGAATTGATGTTTTGAGGGATACACTTGTTTTTTGTTTAAGAAAACTGATATTTGAAATTTTAATTAGCAGTAAAAGAATTCAATTTTATTATCAAATAAAATACAATATTTTACAGAAGGATTGTATAAGCTAATTTTGAAAGTAAGAAAACAGATCTAAATGCATTTTGAAAACTCATAGATACCTTATATTTCCCCAAGTGAAGCTAATACTTAAACACTGCAGAATAATTTTTACTGAGCACATGTATAAGTGATAATAATCTTAGATTCTTCTCTGGGAATTTTAAGTAGTATGGAAATCACTGTATTCCTGAAATGATAAGTTACATAATATCCAGCTACTCAGTTAACTGATTTATGTTAATATAAATGATTAATGGCCCCTATGTCAAGATTATCAAAATTGTTCTCCTCATATTTCCATACTGATACCCCATTTCTCGAGCATATCAATATAACCCATTCAAGTGGAAAATAAGCCATTAACAACAGTAATTTGAATTCAAAATTTCTTTAAAATTCTAGCAGTGAGATACAGACTCCCAAGAAACAAATTAGAGAAGGCATGAAACACAGTTTATCATTTGTTCATCACAACAAACATTATTAAATGCCTATTTACACATGTAGGAATATGATTTTGAATTTCTATTGCATTCTATATAATAGCAATATTATAGAAAACTAGAAAAATCATTAGGTTATAAGTTACAAGACCTAAAATCTAGTAATGATTCTATTAACCAACACTATAGTTTCTGGTAAATCACTTAATCCATTTGGACAGACTATAAATGGATTGGTTCATTTTAAAGTTTATTTATTATTTTATGAACTAGTGATTCTTTTACCAGATAACTTATAACATATATGGACCACTAGATAATTGTTAAATGAAAAATCATTTAAGAATTTAAACTACCTATATCTAGCTGAATAGAATGATTAAATGCATTTTGTGCAGTATGAAAAGAAGAATCATATTTAACAAAATAGTTGTAGCTTACTTTCTTAATATTGTAGCTTTATTTATACTGTGTTGATATAGAGACAATAAAATGACAACACAGAGCAGAGGTTAAGATCATGTACTCAGGGAGCTGGGGTAATGAGGTTCGAATCCCAGCTCTGAAACATATTAGTTCTGTCATCTTGAGAAAGTTATTAAACCTCTATCCTTAGAGTTTTCTCACCTGTGAAGGGAAAACAATAAAAACATTTAACTCATAATGTTGATGTAAATAGTAGATAATAGAGCCTTTTCGAGCTTATGCTGAGTTTTGTTTCTATGATTACTATATATATTTCCCCCACATTTTTAAGAGCTATTAAAAAATGTTTTTGGCTTAAATAATTATAATTTGAAGACAATTTTCAATGTGGTTTCATAGAAGTTGACCTATGCATATTTAGTTTTTTTTTTCCATCTTAGAAAGCTTAGAGTATGGAATTGTGTGAAGTTTAGAATGTCTTCATTTTTATGTAAGTTCCATTTATTTCTACTTCTTTTTGCCCTCCATGATATCTAGAGAATGCTGTGCATACAGTAATCACACTGTGAATATTTATTACTTGTTATGGTATTGCACTGATTCCAGTGAAATTAAGATGTCTATATAAAGTTAGATGATGATTATATTTATGTGTTTTGAGAAACAAAGGTATACAGTGGTCCCGAAATTTAGCTAGATGAATTGGATAATATGGAACAGTTATCTCATACTTATCTAACTCACCCACATGGCTTCAATGAAGCAGAGACAAGTGCCAGAAGCCTGTTTCAGTGAAGTTGACAAAAAAGGAATGTAGTGTAAATGGCTGTCATTCTTTGCCTTGTAGTCTTAGGATAAGATCCTCTTAATTCTTTGTGTATATCTGGCTGACGATATATGAGGTAATAATGACTTATTTTGGACGAGGCTTCAACTTTATTTCGTTTTTCCTGCTTTAGCTATCTGTTCAAGGGAGAAGCTGAGTAAATGATTAAGTCTTAAGAATTATATAAAAAGCCTTATCACAGCAACCTTTTGTTTCCTAATGCCTGCCGTAGTGAAACACTATTACTGATTGAGAGTTTCTCTATTTATTTTTTTACATATATCCTAAAATATAAAGAGACTCGCAAAGATGCCTATTGTTTTTTGAATCTTAAAATGACTATTTAACTGGTGGAACATGTAATAATAAAAATGTCAAATATCAAATTGCCCCATTTGATCCCTTCTTCTGTACCTGTAGATAGGACTAGCTTCCCTAATTTTATTTTGGAAATGTTGACTCCCTAAGAAACAGAAGCTTTAGCTATAAAGACTATGTCAAAAACAGATTCTGCCTGTTACCCATGTTTTAATGTCAATCTGAATATATTTTGTTGTGGCTTAATTGCTCAAGACATGGTCTAGTCTGAAAAAATTATACTGATAAAGGACTATGGACACACTCTCCCTTTAGAATTTCACTAAACACTTTTATTTTAAGGGTAACCATTTCCTTGATCATCTATTTCCTGGGAGAGTTCTTCAAATGAGAACATGTGAGATTATTTTAGGTTGACAGCCCTCCAGTGGCAGCTTACTTAAACCAGTAATAAACTCATTAAATATAAAGATTTTACAGAAACTGTGATAAGAGACACAATCAACTTCAAGGCTTTTCAGGGGAAAAAAGTCATAAAAATATACTTTAAAAAAAAACTGAATAAGAGCTATTTGATTGTCACCTTCCCAAGTACCACCAAGTCACTCTCAGATTAAAAGATAAAGAATACCAGAAATTCACCAGGCCCACTACTCATTTCAGCAATGTTTACCTTGCTTGGGATGCTCTTCATTCCTTTCATCTATCAAAATCCTGTCCACTTATCAAGATTGAGCTGAATATTTCTTTTCCATAAAAATCTCTCTGAATCTGACAGCCTTCAATACTTTTTTCCTTCTCTGAATTTCTATGTAAGTTTTAGTCTACATGATCTTGTTTAGCATTTCATTATAGAATTTTGTTTTCAAGTTCTATTTTTAGTGCTATAATCTCACTTAATATAATTATTTACTAACTACTTCTATTTAGCAGTACATGTCAAATTATCCGTGCTCCTCAAATCTGAAAATATTTTGATGTTTTGTAGGTTGAATTCCCTGCAAAGCAAACTCAGACTTAGAGATTATTATACAGGATATTTATTAGAAACATATGTATTTTAGGACCAACATCTGTGGAAGAGGGGGAGGGGAGACTGGAGAAAAACACATAGGGCTGTGATTTAGTCTTACAGTGATCTCATGTAACCCTACAGGGCGCTCTGAAATTGGGATGGCTCTTCAGAGGTGTGTTACATTGGGACAAGAGAGGTAAGTCTTCATATTCTGTCACTGAACAGTCACTAGAAATAGGCTGTCAAAAGAAGATGTGTGAGGCAGCTCTCTCTAGTCATGAGCAATTTATGAAAATCGAGTGTTGTCTGCTGACAGTACCAACAACTGGGGAATTAAATCCTTCAGTTTTGAATAGAAATTTAAGTGCCATGTAAAAATATCTACCATATATCCTCAAATAAAAACTGGAAAAAGAAAAAGTCAGGAAACAACAGAAAAGTAGATTTTGGACGGCTAGGTCTTTCCTTAATGCAATACCAGCTACTCTTAATAGGACAATAGGAGGTTACAACCACATGGTACATGTTTCTAGAGCATAGGCTATCTGATCAGTATCACTTTAATGAAATGTCAACACAGAGATATGCTGCAGGTAGGAGCCTGGTAGAGATCTGAGATTTTGAGGTGGTCCGAAGCAGCAATATATCATCAGAAGGGTGTGTGGGAAATGGTCGGTCTAAGGCATGAAAGTAAAAGTTGTTATCAGACAACAGAAGAATTTAGAAGGGGAGAGGAACACTTAAAAGAGAATTTAGCAGTGCAGAGGTCACATTAAATGTTCAAGAGAACATTGTATCACAGGCAGGGAAAGAAGTGGATAAAGTCATTGGGAACATAAGTGAAATGAGAAATTTGTTTTGACACATCATGTTAAATAAAAGGACCAAACAGTAAATTTATTAACATAGGTAATAGAATGTTTTTCTCAATTTAGTTTTAAAATTGTGTATGTGTATGTGTTGGGTGTATGTTTGCTATAGATTATGGGAAATTAACAAAAATATGGTAAAAAGCAACATTAATGCTAAATATTTAGTGAGTATGTGCCATATAATGTACTAGACATTGGGGATTCAACAAAATAATCACTAATTCTACAAATATTTATTGAGTGTCTACTATGAGCCAGTAAGTGTTTTCGAGGTTGAGGATATAAAATGTACAAAATAAGTAAAAATTATTGCGCTTATGCCCTTTACATTCTAGTGGATAAGTAATTACATTCTTGTGGATCTCTTATTCAATTATTTTCTAAGGTGTCATCACATACTGCAAAAGGTAAAATATTAAAAACTGAATGCAAGACTCTGTAGCTTGGATTCTAGGTGAAAACGAATGTTTCCACTTAGGTGAAATCTCATGAGGTGTGGAATCAGAAATGAAATGAAAGCCATCTTCCACTTCTTTCTTTATTTTAGCTCTTTTTCTTCTGTTAAGCAAGTTGATGAAAGTTTTTCTACAGAGTTTGAGTTCAAAACTGGAGTCTGAGAGGCAATTGCAGCAGCAGCAGAAAGAAAGATTCCTTTTTTTTCTTTCAGTTTTATTGAGATATAATTGACATACGACACTGTATACGTTTATGGTGTACAGTATAATGATTTGACTTACATACATCATGAGATACAAACCACAATAATTTTAGTGAATATCCATAGTCTCATATAGATGCAAAATTAAAGAAATAGAAAATTTTTCTTGTGATGAAAAAGCTTAGGATTTATTCTCTTACCAACTTTCATATGTAACATACAGCAGTGTTAATTATATTTACCATGCTTTACAATGTATCCCTAGTTACTTATTTATCTTATAAATGGAAATTTCTAACTTTGATCACCACCATCCAATTCCCCCTTTCCCCATCCACTGCCTCTGGTAAACACAAATCTGATCTTTTGTTTGTTTGTTTGTTTGTGAAGTATAATTTACCTACAACACTATGTTAGTTCGTTATACAACAGAGTGATTTGATATTTCTATACATTTCAAAATGATCACCATGATAAATCTAGTTACAATATGTCACCATACAAAGATATTACATAGTTATTGACTATATTTCCACAGACTGTTCATAGCAATCTATATGTAATGTGATTATTTTAAGTTGCTGATCTCTTAAGTTCAAACACATTTTAACAATTTTAACTCCCCCACCCCCAACGTTTACTGTTTTTGACATCATATTTTATATCTTTTTATTTTGTGTATCCCTTAACTACTTATTGTGGATATATTGAGTCAGCCAAAAAGTTCGTTCGGGTTTTCCCGTTAAGACATTGCGGAAAAACCCAAACAAACTTTTGGCCGACCTAGTACATGATTTTACCACTTTTATCTTTTAGCCTTTCTACTAGCTTTATACATGGCTGATTTACCATCTTTACTGTATATGTGTCTTTGTCAATGAGATTTCTCCTTTTGTAATTTTTATGTTTCTAGTTGTGACCTTTTCTTTTTTACTTAGAGAAGTTCCTTTAACATTTCTTGTAAAGCTGGTTCGGTGATGCTGAACTTTTTTAGCTTTTGCTTGTCTGTATAATTTTTGATCTCTCCATCAAATTTGAATGAAAGCTTTACTGGACATAGTATTTTTGGTTGCAGTTTTGTCCCTTTTATCACTTTGAATATATCATGCCACTCCCTTCCAGCCTGCAGACTTTCTGCTGAAAAATCAGATTATAGATTTATGGAAATTCCCTTGTATGTAACTTGTTGCTTTTCCTTTGCTGCTTTTAATATTCTACATTTATCTTTAATTTTTTGCCATTTTAATCACAAGGCATCTTGGTGTGGTCCTCTTTGGGTTGATCCTGTTTGGAACCAGAAGGAAAGATTCTTGATTCCAACTTTGGGATTGCAGCTAAAGGTGTATGTTCTTGATTTCACGACTTGTGTTGCAATCTCACAGATCATAGATTCCTAAGTGAGTCTGTTGTTTTGATTTTACAGAACTCATTCTGGATACACAGTTTTCACTGCTCTTACTGATACTGAAACAATTTTATTAGTGCCTAATTGCCTGTATAAAATCTATTTTTACTCAAAATACCAAGAGTGATTTCTGTTTCTCTCACTGAACTTGTACTCATAGTGTAAGTACAGCATTATCCTATCATTCAAGATTTGTATTTTGTATTTAAAAATGTTTTTTTTAAAAAAATCGAATTTCATATCTAACTAAGATATAATATCATTATAAAATAAACATAATGCAAGCCGGGTCTTTAAAAACTCATAATTCTGCACTTAAGTTCAAAGTTTTAACCCTGCACAGCATATGTGTTCATCTGAACATGTAAGCAGACTATGTCTCCTTCCTGCAACATATTCCTATAAAACTCTACAATGACATAAATATTTCTGGATACTTTAATATTTACATGTACTTTTATTCAATTATCTGCTTCTCTTGTGTTATCTTCTGCAACTTGTTTTTCAACAATATTCCCTTTTGGTTACCTTTCTTATCATGTTAATGATGACCATTTATATATATATATATAAATTGATAAATAATCTCTATAGTTTGTCATTTAAAATTAACTATCATTTATATATGAATAGGTTAATTATCTCATTCATAAGCATCTTCTGAGCCACAAATATCTTAAAATTTGTCATATAGTTCAGGAAATGTTTTAAGTAAGATACCTATGCTATGAACCATCCTTGCTATAAATATATGCCTCAGTTAAATATTGAATTATAGAAGATTATTTTTTAAGATGATAGAGTATAGGAAAATGTGGGAGCCTCTAGTAAACAATGGCAGATTGAGGATGGTTTATGATCAAGATGGTCCTTTGAGTTTCACAACTTGGAGAAATCTCTCTGCTACAAACACCTCCTGATAATTATAGCTCCTTGTCCTGTAATGAAGGACTAGTTGACCTTGTGATATGGTGGAACTGGAAGTAAAATGGCTGGCTTAATTACTAGACTAGTCTATTTAAAAGGCTTGTGTATCATTCTGATTTGTCACCTATGAAGTGCCCACTTTGGGGGCCATACAATCTGTGAATCCGACATGAGCTACAGTTTGAGGGCCCATCAGTTTTTAGCAGGTAAAAGGGTGTTTGCAGAATTAATATGTGCTTTCTTTGGTAGTAGAATCTTTTCGGTAACTGCTATCTTTTGATAAGAGTCTATCTGCCTCTTGCCTATTAATCTTAGTGAATGACATTGACTGGACATTGATTTTAAGCACCTAAACTCTGCCTATCACTATCTTTTACTCAACGGAGTCTATCTTGAGTCTAAATGGAACTACTGGCTTTGATTGGAAACCTATACTTTTAATCCTGAATCTGTCAGAAATATCTTAACCTTAGGTAGGGCAGCACACAATTTTAATATCTTGCTACTGCTGCTGCTTCAAAGCTGTTGTTTATAAGTAATCCATTGAGAGAATCAAAAGCTGCTGAATTTAAAACACTTCAGGGCTGGAAATTATGGTGTTCTCAATTATCTTAGTTTTCAGACCTCAGGCAGATATTGTTGTAAGAAGAGATGTATTGTTTTTTATGGATACTTGCACACTGGTATTTCTCACATAAATTTGTCTAGTTTTAGGAGCTTTGCTAAAAGTATCAATAAGCATCCAACACACAGTAATATTCTGAATCTTTCCTTTTATTATTCCAAATGTTAAAAATTTGTTGGCTTCAAATTTGCTTTCAATACTATGAGTCAATTTTACCCAATCTTTTACCTTAGCCTAAAAAGGATCATTAGCTATCTAGCCTCCCATACTGAATTTTTGATACTTACTTTTTAACCACCACACCCATACTAAAGTACAGTACCTTAAGGAGGATAAAAGCTCAAGTAAAATTCCAGCTGTAGGCAGTTCAGACCTAGTACAGCAATTTTCAGTCACCAAGGACCCATATGCTTACAGCTTTCTACTACTTCATCCATAGGATCTGACAATCTTCTTAATGCATCAAGATGTACATCCATAATTCAAAGCAACACACACATGCACACCTACACTCACACACTTAAAGTGTGTATTTTAGTAGTTCACATTGAAGATGGTTCAACAATTGAAAAGAGAAAGTTCCTTAAAAGACCACTTTAATAGATGAAAGGACAAAAATATTGGGTTGTCAAAAAGATCATTTGGGTTTTTCTATAATACCTTACGGAAAAACCTGAACAAACTTTTTGGCCAAACCAATACATATGAATATTTCAATAAATGGAAAACAAAACATTAAATAAAATTTAAAAGATATTTAGTCAATCAACATCTGTATATTATGGGTCAGTGTTATATGAGGTCATAAAAATTCTAGGCATTATATGTAATAAGAAGTAAAAAAAAAATCTGCCTGTTCTCCTGGATACTTAAATTCTAATAAAAAAAAAATCTCTCAGGAAAATAAGAATAAAAGAGAATTGCTTAACCTGACGGATTATCAAAAGCATTTGATAAAAGGTTAACCTCCAAAATATAAGGCACTCCTACAACTCAATAGCACAAAAATTTAATAAACTGATTTAAAAATGAACTAATAAATTGAATAAAATTTTTTCCAAATAAGATTTACAGATGACCAACAGGTATATCAAAAAATGTTCAATGTCACTAATTGTCAGAAACATGAAAATCAAAACCACAATGATCACCTCAAATCTGTTCAAAAAAACCAAAAGACAACAAATGTTGATAAGAACATGGAAAAATCAGGACTCTTGTACACTATTGAATGTAAAATGGTGCAACCATTATGGAAAACAGCATGGAGGTTCTTCAAAAAATTTAAAAAATAGAATTATCACATGCTCCAGCAATCCCACTTCTGATTACTCATACAAAAGAATTGCAACCATATCTCAAAGAGATATTTGCACACCTATATTCACTGAAGCATTTTTCACAATAGCCAAGATGTGGAAATACCTAAATATTCACCAACAGATGAATGGATAAAGAAAATGTAGTATATACATAACAACAGAATATTATTCAGCAGTAACAAAAGAAGAAAATTCTGCAAAACATGACATCACATAAGAACATTGAGGATATTATGTTAAGAGAAGTAAGCCAGTCCATGGAAAGACAAATACTCCATGATTCTACTTATATGAGCTAATTGAAATAGTCAAACCCATAGATTAAAAGTGTGGAATTGTGGTTTCCAGGGGCAGAGGGCAAGGAAGAATGAAGGCATAAAATTTCTTTTAAGTAGGATGAATAAGCCCTAGAGAGCTATTGAACAACATTGCACCTAGAGTCAACTATAATGTAAACTTAAGAAAAAAAAAAAAGGTTAAAAGGGTAGATCTCATGTTAAGTGTTTTCACCAAAATAAAATATTTTTTAAAAATCAGATTAGCTATAATACTTACTAATGACACTTTGTAAGCGTTCACGTCAAAATAATGAAAAAGTATAAGTGTCTTCTATGACTGCTATCTTATACATTATCAAAGATGTCCTGACAAGTACAATGAGAAAAGAAAATGACTTGGAGGGAGCATTTTTAGGTAGGAACAGATTACAGATTCTTCTCCTCTTACGAAATTGAAACAGAAGAGTAGAGTGAAATGGCTAAAATATGATTGTACATAAATATTTTCTAATAAAATCTACTACACAGAATGAATGGGTGAATGTATCAGAGAGTACTTTCAAATCAGTGGAGAAAGGATAGCTTTTTAAAAATATGATACTGGTACAATTGACTCTTTTTATAGAAAATAATTACATTAAATATATGCCCTACACAAATAGAGCCTGAAGTATGAAAACCAAATCTTGGAAACTAACAAAATTTACAGAAGACCACCTTATATCCTCAATAATAGTATAGAGAAAAACACAACTCATTGAGGTGAGGATGGATTAATTTTAATACACTATTTTTTTTCATGTAAGAAAAATGAAATTACAAGCCTCGTAATTTAACAATTTATTTTACCACACATTAATACAAGCAAAAAAGGGAAACAATTCAAGATATTGATGAAAGTAATGAACAAGCATTTCACCCCAAAGAGAAAGTTTTATGTGAAAATACTCAGCCTCATAAACAATTAGAAAAACACAAATCAAAATCTTGAGAAATCATTCCACATAATTTTAATTAACAATCGTTAAAATGTATGATTAAAGTATTTGAGATATGCTTAAATAATACTTGTGGAATTCAGAATTTGTACAAATTATTTTGGATAGAAAGCTAGAAATTGATGATGATGAACCAACATATACCCTTGTGAGTAAAAACCCTAAAGAAATTCTCAGCCACCTACCCAAACTGCGAGTATGATCATCATAGCATTGTTTGTAACAGCAAAAGTGGTAAATAACTTAGTACAATAAAAAAATTGATGAATAAAGTATATATTTTATAGTAAATCATATATAGAATTTAAGAGACATACAATATAAATCAGAATAGATACATTCTAAAAAGCATGATGGTGAATGGAAAATTACACTGTGGAGTGATAAGTATTCTGCAATATTCAGTTTTTAAAAACTATTCAGATGTAGAAATAGTATAAAGACATGCAAGGAAATGCTAAATATCAAATTTACTCTAGTAATTAGATACAGAAAGAAAGCTAGGGTAATGTCTGATTGCTTCTATTATCTTGTAGTATTAAAAAACTAGAAAGGAAAATATTGAATATCATGCTTTTTTTCTCTCTTTGAAGATTATTTTAATGAAGATGATTTCAGCAGAAAACAGCAATTACAGTTTTAAGATAGGCAATTAGTTACTAGGCATTTTCTGTGATGTAAACGTTTCTAAAAGCAATAAACACTTGCTTCCAGTTAATTTTAAAGACGTTTTGTTCTTTGTTACTATTTAATTTTGAAGGTAATTTCCATGCTAATTAAAACATTTTGTACCTGCAATGAAGGATCCTATGTAAAACAACTTAAATTTTTATGAATCTAGAAAATAAATCTAACCTTTAGAAAATTTGAAGTAACAAAATGTGATATTGGGGGAAGCATTGGATTACAGTGGTAAGAGCAGTTTTCTCATAAGCCATTTCCTCATCCTGACCTTTCCTCTCAGGTAAAGTTAATTACCAAGAATCCATTAAAACAATATGTGAATTTAGAAGAACAAATGTTTGGAAACAAGCTCTCATGATCTTTCCTTATTTTCAAAGTAATCATGAGCTTTTTTTCAAAAGAGATATTTACAACTGATTACAAATTCCCATATTAAAAAGAAGTTAAATGATTTGTATCTAAAACGTATTCAATGAAATAGCTTTGAGTAACAAATAGATGCACAGGTTGTGCTGGAATCTGAGGCTAAAAACAGGTGAAAAGGTATAGTCCTTACCTTCAGGCACTCAATTAATTTTAATTTATTTGATGGAGGTTGATATTAGAATAATTAAGGAAATGTATGCATAGGAAAAGAATCCATTCTGTAGCTACTTCAACTAAAGCATCAAATCTAGCCCAATGTAACATCGTGATTTGAACCATCAACTTTGGCCTCTGCCACACACTAATTATGTGACCTTGAAAATTTATATAAGTCTTTTAAGTCATGATTTCCTTATTGGCAAAATGAAGCCAATAATATCTCACAGGATCGTTGTTGGAATGAAATGATGTGATACATTAATGTACATAGTACAGTGCTGGAAACAATGGCAACATTGTTATTATTGTTATTAAGTTCTCAACTCAAAATTTTACAATGCCAGCAAAATTATTTAATAAGCTGATTATTTTCCATATAATATATTATAGGTTGATTATAAAATGAAAGCTCAGTTTGTGAATAAATAACTTACTTCTAATTATGACTTTAAAAAAATGAAGTTAAAATGTGAAGCTCATCACACAAATGTGGTTCTCATAAAAGAACTGCATTTTGAATTAAGCACTGAGTCAACTGCAGTTTTGAAATATCATATTGTGCAACATAGGTCATACAGGTGGAAAAATTCAGTCCTAGTGTTTACACTGAAGTAAAAAGAAGATCAAAAGTATAAATAAAAGAGAAAGCAACCCATTCACAGTGTTCTAAAGCAGAATAAAGTAACTTTTAACAAAAATAAATGAGTTATAGGCACAAAGAATTATGCTTTGATTAAATACTTGATTATCAGACATCAGAGTTGATATTACCAGATGAGCATTTACGTTAAGATAATAAGCTAAGGGGAAAAACCTACAAAAATAGGAAGTAAGCGAGTTTTGAATCACAGTAAAACTGGAAAAGAGTCTCCAACTGTGAAATAATATATTCACTGCTAAGAAAGCGATGAGTTTTGGAAGATCTCATGGTTAAAATGTTTGTTGCTATATAGCACACTGTACATTCCTTTGTGTAATATGTATAGCTGTCTTTGTAAATCTTTGTCTAACTCTTGAAGACATGGACTGTATACTAGTACATTTACTCATTTATGAATTCAGTAAATGTTCATTAGGTGCCCACTATGTACCTGACATTCTAATAGATGATTTAATAAATTCTTAGATTTAGTTTGAATCTTCTGTAACTGCTACAGTTATTGATGCATAGTAGATACTCAGCAAATACTTGTGATTGGCCAAAAATGAGTGAAGATGATGTGTGCTAGACTGAAAGGTAAAAAACAAATCCAACACTGCCAGAGTAATTCAATTATCAGCCAGAAATATTTTACAGAAAAAATTGGAAAAAAAATATAATAGAATTCTACCTGTTAAAAAATATAGATCTGGAAAAGTATGAAATCTCAAATATAATATTATGCAGATAAAAGAGCAAATACATTGTTGAATAATGGTGTAATGAACACTTGTGCAAAAGTTTTGCATTGACATTTTTTATTTCTTTTGGGTATATACCTAGGAATAGATTTGTTGAATAATACAGTCACCCTATGTTTAACATTTTGAGGAACTGCCAAACTGTTTTCCAAAGAGTCTACATCATTGTATACTCCCACCAGCAACATAAGAGGGTTCTAATTTCTCCACATCCACACCAAAACTTGTTATTCTGTCTTTTTCATTATAGGCATTCTGATGGGTCTGAAGAAGGATTTAATTGTAGTTTGATTTTTGTATCTCTGAAATGTCCATCAACTGAGGAATGGATAAATAAAATGCAGCATATCCATAAAATGGGAAATCATTCAGCAATAAAAAAGGAATGATGTAATGCCACAACTTGAATGAACCTCAAAAGCATTACCCTAGTGCTTCCCTGGTGGCGCAGTGGTTGAGAGTCCACCTGCCGATGCAGGGGGCACGGGTTCGTGCCCTGGTCTGGGACGATCCCACATGCCACGGAGAGGCTGGGCCCGTGAGCCATGGCCGCTGAGCCTGCGCGTCCGGAGCCTGTGCTCCACAAGGGGAGAGGCCACAACAGTGAGAGGCCCGGGTACCGCAAAAAAAAAAACCAACAGTATTACCCTTAATGAAAGAAAGAGGCCAATCACAAAAGGCCTCATAATGTGATTCCATTTATATGAAATGCCCAAATAGCAAATCTAGGGTGACAGAAAAGAGGTTACTGATTGACTAGCATTGGGGGAGGGGTGGGTGTTGATGGGAGTGAGTAGGGAGTGACTGCTAAGGGGTACATGATCTGTTTTGAGGGTGATGAAAATGTTCTAAAATTAGATTATGGTGATGGTTAAACAACTCTGTAAATATAGTAAAATACAATGAATTGCACATTTAAAAAAGGTGAACTTTATGGTATATAAGGTATACATCAATAAAGCATATAAAAATAAGATTTTTAAAAATTAAATAAAATTTTAATAGAAAAACAATTAAATTGAATACCATAAAGTATTTCAAAATTGATTTGTGGATACTACAATATGATTGCAAATTTCCTGAGTAATCCATTCATTGACTCAATGAATATTGATTGAGAACCTATAACATGCCAGTTACCATGGTAGATATTAGAACAACAATAATAAAATAGATATTTTCCTGTCATTATGCAGCTTAGAAATTCTTAACATCTTTGCAAACATCACTGATTTTTATACTTTTCAGCAGAAGAACCCTTTCTTCAAAAGTACTTTTATGTGTATGAACATGTAAAAGAAGTGCTATTTTATTGAATCAAGGGAACCTTATCCATTCATCTTACCCCTTCCTTGTGGGCCCTGTGAAATCTTGAACACTTATGCCACAAGTGAGAATTACTACATATAGTCATATAGTTCTTGGTCCAGTTTTATCTAGACATTTACAATATCCCAAAGAGAATGCTATTGTAATTGTAAATAATAAGCTTTACAATTCTTCAATTTATTCTTTTAGAGTTTGCTTTAAAATCTAATTCAGGACTTCTGCTAATATCAAAGTAGGTAATTCTGAGGAAAACTTTGAGTAGACCAGTAATTAAAAATCCCTTTGACAACTCTGGAAAACTTCACCTCACAGGGCAATGAAGAAATATTAGGCAGGATCTAGAAGATGGAAACCCAGAGATATGAGCTCTGATTTGGGGGACATTTTTGCACCATACACATCTGCAAATACCCTAAGAGACAGCAGAGAAGCAGAGATGCTGGGCAGAGCTTTCAACATTAACCTGTGTTAGGAGGAGACCGTCAAAGAAAGGCCTAATAACCTCCACTCTCCATACGCTCATACACGTATATTCACGCAATTGTCATTTTAACCCTGAAAACTTATACCCTGGACACGAGGGTGAACTGGAAATGAAGCAGCTGTACAGAAACTGAGTCTGAGGTTTAAACCTCTTTAATTTGTGATTTAATTTGAGCATTAAGTTGATTCAGTATTGTAACAGCTCTTTGATGTCTGCTAGAAAGCAAACATATACCTGCTTTGGAGACTGAAAATCTTGTCTTAGTTTTCAAACTATGCCTAGATTTATTGATTTTAAGATGACTGTTTACTGTCTTCAAGGAAATAATGACTGGTTTGAGACTTTCTTCAGTGAAGTGGAATCAATGCTACACAACCAAGTGTACATTCTAGAACTGAGAAATACTTAAAACTCAATGGATGTATTTAACAGCAGATTCATTTAAAATGAAAACTAATAAGAACAAGTAAACTGGAAAATAGGTCAATAGGTGCACGGAACCATAGAGAGACAAAAGAATGGAAAATATGAGCATGAGACATAGGTGTTAACAGTGAAAATGTTTAATGTGTATAGTTGAAATTTCAGAAGGAATTTTTTTGTTCCTATTCATACTTGTTTATAATGTGATTAATGTCTTTCTTTTAAATAATAAATAAACCATTTTTAACTACTGAAAACAATTCTGTTTTAACTCGATTTTTTTTACCTTGTTTTGCCTCATATTCTTTATTTTTTATTTAAGTTTTAAAGTAAAAACTTTGTTTACATACTCCAGGTCTCATAGAATATGTCATTCAGTAATCTTAAATATTCCATCCTAAATATTTCTGGGAAGGAAAGAGAACATAATTTATATAACGGGAAATTTGAGAATACTGCTTGTACATTTTGATACTTTTGGTCTAAAACTACCAAGATTCCTAATTCATCTAAATCTTTTCATCCCAAGATTTGGTCTTTAAACAAAAACCATCAAGGCTTCCCTGGTGGCACAGTGGTTAAGAATCCGCCTGCCAATGCAGGGGACATGGGTTCGATCCCTGGCCTGGGAAGATCTCTCATGCTGTGGAGCAACTAAGCTTGTGCACCACAGCTACTGAGCCTGCACTCTAGAGCCTGTGAGCTACAACTACTTAGCCTGTGTGCCACAACTACTGAGCCCACGTGCAACAACTACTGAAGCCTGTGTGCTCTCGGGCCCGTGTGCTGCAATCACTGAAACCCACGTGCCTAGAGCCCATGTTCTGCAACAAGAGAAGCCACTACAAGGAGAAGCCCACACACTGTAGCGGAGAGTAGCCCCTGTTCACCACAACTAGAGAAAGCCCGCACAGAGCAGCAAAGAGCAAATGCAGCCAAAAAACAAAACAAAACAAAACAAAACAAAACAAAAAACAATCTAAGAATAATAAAACTGGAACATAAAAGAAATAAGAACATATGTATATTATAGTATATTGCAAAATAAGGTTTAGGAAATACGTAGATGAATAACTTACAGATATTGAAAATATACAAATAATTGTAGCTTTTAAGTCCTTGTAAAACTAAAGTAGTAGGTTTTAGCTATTCAAAAATATAAAATTTTATTATTAGAAAAATTAGCATGTGTTAAGAGCCATCTTATTTCCTAATTCTAACCTAACAAAGTACTTTAGTCTCTGAATCCCTTGATTTGTGCGTATGACAGAATTTTAAGAATCAGAGAATTATGATGTAGACTAATAATTATGAATTATAGTTTCATTCAGATCCTTAAAGGTTTTAGTTCAGTATTAAGGTTTTTTTGAAAATTGCTTATGGAAGTTTAATAATAAATTGAATGTACTTTATTATTTTTGTCCTCATGGTCTTAGTTAAAGTTCCCCTCAAGCCTAGTTTTCTTTGTTAAGAACAAAGGGTCTGCTGAATCCTGCCTGCTGAGTGAGCTGGGGGAAACTAATTGTTACACTGCTAAGTCTTTGGCTAAGCTCAGTGATAGGCATGGGCTAATTTTGCCCACTCCAAATCAGATTCCTCTGAAACTTTCTCTAAAAGGCAGAGGTATTTCTGCATTTATGAATATTCTAATCTTGAGTGGTCAACAGCAAATATTAACTGTTTTGTATCACCTCCATTCTCTTCATCTCAAATATGGTTGAATATATTGCTTCAGTCCTTCAGTTTAAATTTTGATTCTTGTGGCTCTTGGTTTTAACTTTCTGGTTGGAGTGGGAATAGAAAAGACTATGGATTTTTTGTTTGTTTGTTTTTGTCCGCTGGTTGGTTTGCTTTTGTCTTTTTTGTCGTTGCTGTTGTTGTCAGTCTTTCCTTCTGATTATGGCTTTGTGTATCCACAACAAATCTTCTGGGGAACATTGTTTCCAGCTCAACATGCCTATTGAGACTCCATCTTCATTTTGTCCTACAGCATCACTCTCTGTCCAATCTGGCCTCCTGGACAGAAACTGTACAATGTCAGTGCAATCACTAAGGATAAAACAAGCTATAGCTCTCTAAAATCAAGACTTCTTTCATTTAAAAACCATTCCTCAAGTTTCTAACTGGACTTGAAATAAAAAAGCAAGAGAAATATATACTGTTTGTTTTCAAGACAATTTCTGTCAGGGACAGCAAAGCAATAAGTAAATAAATAATAACACAGTAAAGTGTTTTCTTTGGACTGGATGATGGACATGATATCATGAAAATGTATACAGTACAAAAGTCATCTTTCATTTTTAATCTTAAAAGTACAGGAAGACTTTTGTATATGTTGATGTTTCATGCTCGTCCAGGGAATATTTATTTAGGAAAAATGAAAGCTTGACAACAAAACATTCCCCGCCTCTAAATTTCCCCTTCCAGGGCATCTAAAGGGATAAAACTGTCTTTCACCCTTGCTACATCTAAGGTGATTTAATTGCTATATCCTAGAAATACATGCCTTTTTTAGGAGCTCTGCTGTCCAACTACAAGACAGAATCTATGGTCACTATCTTTTATATGGATATCCTGTCCTGGTAGCAGCATTTAATTTGGAACAATTTCATTACTGTAGCAAATTGGCAGTCAACCAAGAAAAATGACAATTTCTATGAAACAAAATATGTGGACTGTGGGGAGGTGAAGGAGGAGGATATACTGCAGACGGGGGTAATGAGACTCATTACATTCCTGCTACTAATCAGTTCCATAATGGGTTCGAGGCAACAAAGCTTTCCAGGCCCTAGCAGGCTGCTCCTAATGAATCTTTGGCTGGCTTAAAACTTGACCTTCATTTTAATAGAACTGTATAAATACCAAGGTTATCCTTCTCTTGGGAATTTCCACCAGGTTGTTTTAACTTGAGAAATCTTCTAATATTAAATGAAGTTTCCTGGGGAAAGATTGGAGATTATTCTTAACATTCAGTCTTAACAAAGTAACTAAATATTATGTTTACCATATAAGGGTGATGAATCTTTTTTTTGTTTGTTTTGTTATTTCTGATTGATGGACCTAGAATTTTGAAAGCATTCTGTAACTTTTGAACTCACAGTCTGACAATGCTACCATTCTTTTTATATTTATGTACACACACACACACACACATATACACACAGAGCTTTAAGAGATTCTCAGTATAAAATATATTTATATATTCAGTAAAGGAATGATTTAATCATGTTATTTCTCAAGATGAATGTGTAGCCTATAAATGGCCCCAGGGTGTCAAGAATTGTGAAAGGCCTGATAATTTACCCTGCATGCACACTAATGTCATAGTCTGTGACATTTTCATGGATGTTGGCTGAAGATAGGAGACTCCTGGTCTGAGACCAAGGACTTTCTTATACACGGCACAGAAAGCAACACAAGCATATTTACATGAGTTCACTTTTCCCCCTAGTCCTGAAGGGGCAAAGGGATGGGCACAGATGTATGCCAGCCCATGTATTGGACTGTGTTAGCAGAAAGGAATATTGAGCTTAGGGAACCTGGATCTTTTAATGGGTAGTAAGTATGCTTACTCTCTTCTCTAAAGAAGCATATCATCATCATCAGACTAGAGAGTAAGCATGCTTGTATTTTACTCTGAAGGGAGACACTGTATCTTCCAAGGTTGTGGACTATGAAAACACTTTTGAAAAGACGGTCTAAAAAAAGGAGGTAACTAGTTAAAGTCTTGCTCACAAGAATGAATAAACATGAAATATGATAGACATGTGGAACATTGTCTCATGAGCATGCTGCTTGGTCAACCATTCTGATTAATCTGTCCTACAGAGACTGGGACCATATCTGCTCAACTGTCTCACTTAACATTTAATTAAGGCTATTGTCAACATGTCCCCAAGTAATAGGATGAGACCAACTTGAGTACTGAGCTCAAGCATCCCCTCAATGTCCTGGACAAAATCAGCTGAACAAATACCATAATGCATCAGAGCCCACCTTAAAAAGCCATGTGACTTTCTTGTCAAATTTCTGTACTGATCTTTCCACCTTCCCCAAGGCATTAATCCACATTTAGAAGGTTGAATCAGGCCAGAGTCACTGTAGGCAAAACCACACTTCCCAGAGGAAGGCTGATCTTGTGGGATCTATATCTACAGGGTCCAGCAGGTGAGCCCTGGGATGAGAAATGCCTCGGTCCCCTGATGCTGAAAGCTTCTCCTCCTAGACTCATAAGTAAGGAGTTTGTCTCACACCACCCATCACACAATCCTACCACTCATGGGTTCCTCAACTTTCCACAGTCAGAGTCATGGTGTTGTGGTGTCCCCTGAAGAAGTCTGCACAGAATCCTCTCTGCCCCAGATGCTGGGAACCTGGAAGGACCTTCTGAAGCCAGACGAGAGAGTGAACTATGCATATGCAGGCCACGAACCTATAGCCTTCCAGGAACACTCAGTCAGTCCAACAGTCCTGTTTGTCTATGCCTCTAGCTAAATGGGACTGATGCACCCATGGTCTGACTCTGTTATGGCTGTGGAATCGGCACAGGAAAAACATCAGGAAATGCCGACGTATGTGATGCGTGGAAGCCCTGCTGTTTCTGACATCTCAGTAAGATCAAGATGGTGATCAAATCATGGTCAGTGAAATCTTTCAGGGGATGGAAAACCCAGCAGTCAGTTAAACAATGTACTGCAACGTTTGGGACACTTGCTCCATAGTGCTTTTCTATTTTTTTTTTTTTTTTTTTTTTTTGCGGTACGCAGTCCTCTGACTGCTGTGGCCTCTCCCATTGCAGAGCACAGGCTCCAGACGCGCAGGCTCAGTGGCCATGGCTCACGGGCCCAGCCGCTCTGTGGCATGTGGGATCTTCCCAGACTGGGGCACGAACCCGTGTCCCCTGCATCGGCAGGCGGACTCTCAACCACTGCACCACCAGGGAAGCCCCAGCTTTTCTATTTTGAGGAAGACTTTGGGGTGAATTGTAAAGAGATAGATCATTAATGTTCCTCCTTTAGACTTCCTTGGGTCTAAAACACCTCAGAGAGGTATTTGCCGTAAAAGTCAGAGGTCCCATTCTAATAGGTATAACCTCATCCTTTTTCCATGTATTTCCTACTCATATGAAGACCTTTCATCTGGAAAAGTCAGTTCAAGGACAAGGATTTTTTTTTTTTAATTGCAGAGTTCCATGATAATCTCACTTTGACCTATTGTAGAGGGACTTGTCAAGCAGTGTGCTTGACTAAGTAGTCATTATTCTTGTGATCTAGGACTCTTTTAATCAAACAAAATAATATAGATGACTGAATCAAAAATTAAATTTGAATGCTCTGGGACCTCTTCTGTCCAGCCTGACACCTGTATTGTAGGTATTGTAGGTAAGGAAAGGAAAGAAGCAGTATGTCCCAGAATGAACAGGTAGACTCTTGAATTTTTAAAATAGGTCTATATAAATTTCCCAAACCTTTTGTTCTGAGCATTAACCATGAAGCAGTGGAGGTGGGTAATCCCATTCTGGGGATAGGTGCATAGAGTTACAAATTTTTCTTGCTACATTTACCTGAGGAAAATTTTTTCTTTGGGGAAAATAGCATAGTTATGAAATTTATATATATATATATATATATATATATATATATATATATATATATCAATTTGCTATTTGTTTGCTTCAGTCAAATAACCCAGCAGGTCTAAAATAAACTTCATTTAATCTTTTTCTCTTTTCTAGTTCAATGAAAAGAGATTTCGAACACTGTTTTAAAAACTAAACACTTTTATATGCTATGGAGAACATTATAGCACCTACCCTAAATAAAGAGACTGCGTATTATACTGAGAAGAACATTGAGCCTGGTTCTAGCTGTGTTTTAGACAATTTTATTTGCTTCTCTATATACATGATTCCCTGTTTGTAAAATGAAAGGACTGGGCAAGCTGGTAAGTAACATTTCTTAAGATCTAAAAATTAGAGATAGCTCCTGGAGAGTTTGGCTGGGTTTACATTTGCTTTCCTGTAACAGATATAAATAATTTATTAATAATTGGCAGTTTTTTTCTATTCGAATTATTTGACTAGAAATCCAGAAATATCTCTATTATTTTTGTATCCTACACTTTTCCATTATGCTTATCTCTTCCCTGATTCCTGCTCACAATTGTAGCACAATATCATAGTATATTTTCACCAACATCCTTGAGATATAATTAATTAACATATAACATTATATAAGTTTAGTGTACAATAAGGTGATCTGAATTTATATTTTCAGAAATGTGAAGTGATTACCACAATAAGGTTAGTTATTGCATCCATCACCTCACATAATTACCTGTGTTTTTTTTTTTTTGATGGGATTTCAGATGTACTCTCTTAACTTCCAAGTATATAATAAATATTGTTAACTATAGTCACCAAGCTATACATTAGATACCCAGAACTAATTCATCTTATTACTAGAAGTTTGTACCCTTTGACCATTTCCCCATTTCTCTCATCCCTCAAACCCTGGCAACCACCATTCTACTCTTTGTTTCTATGAGTTTAATTTCTTTTTTAGATTCCACATATAAGTGAGATCATACAGTATTTGTCTTTCTCTGTCTGAATTATTTCACTTAGTATAATGCCTCAATATTTATCCGTGCTGTCACAAATAGCAGGATTTCCTACTTTTTTATGGATTGCTAAATAATATAATCTAACAATATACATAAATATAACTATATATACATATATAATTTGATACATATATATGTATGTTTATTTATTTACACCACATTTTCTTTCCATTCATTCATTGATGGACTTTTAGGATTTTTCCATGTCCTGGCTATTCTGAACAAAGCTGCAGTGAATATGGGGGTACATATATCTCTTTGAGAGAGTGACTTTTTTTCCTTTGAATATATATCCAGAAGTGGAATTGCTGGATCATATGGTAGCTCTACATTTTTTATTTTATTTTATTTTTTTGTGGTACTCGGGCCTCTCACTGCTGTGGCCTCTCCCATTGTGGAGCACAGGCTCCGGACGTGCAGGCTCAGTGGCCATGGCCCACGGGACCAGCCGCTCTGTGGCATGTGGGATCCTCCCGGACTGGGGCACGAACCCGTGTCCCCTGCATCAGTAGGCGGACTCTCAACCACTGCGCCAACAGGAAAGCCCTGGTAGCTCTATTTTTAAATTTTTGAGGACTCCTTATACTGTTTTACATGGTGGCTGAACAAATGTACATTCCCATCAATAGTGCACACATGTTCTCTTTTCTCCCTATCTTTGCCAACTCTTGTTATTTGTTGTCTTTCTGATAATAGTCAGTCTAACAAATGTGAGGTGATATCTCATTGTGGCTTGGATTTGCATTTCCCTGATGATCAGTGATGTTGGGCATTTTTATTTTGTGCTTTTGTTGTCATATCCAAAAAAAATATGTTGACTAGACCAATGTCAAGAAAATTTTTAACTATGTTTTCGTCTAGGAGTTTTATGGTTTCAGCTCTTACATTTAATTCTTTAGTCTATTTTGAGTTAATTTTGGGGAATGGTATAAGATATGGGTAAAATTTCATTCTTTTCATGTGGCTATCTGGTTTTCCCAAGACGATTTGTTGCCTTTCCCCATTAAATATTCTTGGCTCCCTTTTCAAATAGCAGTTGGTATTTTTGATGAATTAGTTAATAAATATAAACCCACACTTCTACTAAAGTAGTTATAGAATGAAGGGAAAAGATACACAGTGGGAAATATATGGCAAAGGGAATATTAAAAGTAAATTTTCTTTGTTTCCTGTGAGTGCAAAGCATCTGTCTTCTCCATTGTGTACCTATTCATCTTTCTAGAAATCTAGTGATAGTACTGATACAAGTCCGTTGGTATTTCACTTACCCCCAATGGTTTCCTTAGCTCGACTCAGGTCTTTGAAAATAATCCCTTTATTAAAGTATCTTTAATTACCCATTGAAGGTGCCATCTGTTTTTTTTCCAGGCTTATGACTGATTTAGGTATCTTGGCATGATTATCATTATTTAACATTAGAGAAGTCAAACACACAGAGCTATATGGCTTGCTTATAAGCCCATGGCTAATAAGTCATGAAACAAGGACTAGAACTAAGATCTTCTAATTCTGGTGACCTTCCATTTAACCATGGTGGCTTTTTAATTTAATTCTCTTGACATCAGTTTGTTTATCTAAAATTGTTAAATGTGAATTTATTGAAGTAAATACTGCTGAGGATGCTCCCTCTTCTAAAATTCAATGATTTAATAATGCTAATCAACATAATATTTTGCACTCTGGATCTATAAGAGGACCCTGTCCTCTACAAGAGGACCTCTGGACACCCTGAGGTGTCTAAGTACATCATTGAACATAAGACTCCTACCTTAAATTGTGTTCCTAAATCCTCTATCTCCTGACTAAAGATAAATATTCTTACAATGTTGGCATCATTGGTTAATTTGAAGGTAGTGTTTATGACCACAACCCAATTCCAAATATTTTTAGTGAATTCTAATATTTAAAATAATTTCCCTTACCAGAATTTTTACACATTTAAAAAGTTATACCAACATTTAGTTGTTTAATATTTTACATATGATTAGGACCCAAACACTTACATTTAGTTACTCTAGGCTAGACATGCTCTAAGTGTTACTACATTTATTCATTCATTGAATCCACATAACAAATTTATGAGGAGAGTGAAGCTACTTATTACCATTTTCATAGATGAAGAAATTGAGGTGCAGAGATACAATTTAATTTGCCCAAGCTCATGTAGCTAATTTAATTCCTACTCAGAGATGAAATTGCTACAACCTAGATAGCTGAGCTGAGCTGCCAAAAGTAGCACAGCTGCACAACAGATTAGTGCCAATGCTAAGGATAAAATCTATTTTATACAATCTCCACCTATCTATGCTGGCCCTCCTTCCCATTCCATGGAAATTTATTAAAGCAAGGCAATCCAAGTTAATATAAGGCTAGTTATATCTTCAATAAAATATATGTTAACAAGTCTAAAATTCAATAGTGGATCTATTGTTTAATTATTAATATATTGGTGCCATTCTTCTCTGAATGCCTTATAGACACACAAGAGTTATCACTTGTTTGGCATATACAATGTCTGGTGTTTCTTTCGCCTTAGTTTCGATTATGATCAAGCAATTTTGAAACACAAGACACAACTTTTGGTTAAAGAAATGCTACAACATCTGTTGACAAAATGGGGAAAATGAAGAAATTACTGGGGCAAGATTGGTCTTAGAAATGTACTTCAGGCAGGGTGAGAACTTGCCTTATATGAGAGGAAATGAGATTTCTTTTTCAGCTCTAAAGATACCAAAGTATAAAACAAATTTTTCCTCCCTTAAATTTAAAAAGAACAGGGCTTCACTGGTGGCTCAGTGGTTGAGAGTCGGCCTGCCAATTCAGGGGATGTGGGTTCGTGACCTGGTCCGGGAAGATCCCACATGCCGCAGAGCGGCTGGGCCCTTGAGCCATGGCCGCTGAGCCTGCACGTCCGGAGCCTGTGCTCTGCAACGGGAGAGGCCACATTAGTGAGAGGTCCGTGTACCGCAAAAAAAAAAAAAAAAAAAAAAAAAAAACATCGTTCACTAATAACTAAACTCTAAAAATAAAAGCTTCAATAAAAAATAAATTGGAATAGAAATTATTAAAACAAACGTGTTGATTTTCTAATTGAGGGTTTATCCAACATTAATTGTGTAAGGGAATAAAACTTGCCACTCCAAAATATATTCTTGGTATAAGGATTATTTTGAGCAGAAAACAATAAAAAAAAAATGACTTGGGAAGAAATTTTGACCTTCCCTCTAACTGCCTAAAATAATGTAAATAGAGGACCTATTCCAGGAAAAGAGCAGCTGTCAGCTTATATAACTATAGTATGAACTAGTGTGTAGACAAGGAGGAACCTAATAAAGTCTGTTAAAGTTCCTTTTTGTGTCTCATTGTCTCTGGACAGCAAATGTGTGTTTACCAAATATTTGCTTTTCCATTTATGTGTAAATTGGCTTCCTCCCCTTTGAAGTCCTATACCAGCATCCTCAACATCGTCTTGTTTTTAACTGAAGATGGTATTTAAGGTGAGGACTTCAGCTATTTTGGAGAGTTACTCAGTTCTCCTGGGTATCTCTCATGTAATAAAATTTTTGTTTGATTTTCCCTTTTAACCTGTCTCATATCAATTAAATTTTTAGGCCACCCAGAAGAACCTAGAAGGGTAGAGTAAAATTGCTTGCTCCCCGACAATTGTAAACTTCTTAATACATTTCTTGGTATTATTATTATTATTATTTGATATTGATCTACAGTCCAGCTGAAATTTATGGTATTCCATTTATTTATCTTATATTCATAGACCACAGATTCAAATTCCCACAGGGTTAGTCAATAATGTAATAAGTGAAGCATGCTGTATTTGTTTCATAATGGTGATTCAAGTGCATATTAAAGCTGAATAAAGAGAGATATATTTTGCTTCCCTAAAGCAATATGTCTTTTGTGTTTTCTTACAAATATTTCCATATATTGATACAAAACATACTTCAATTTATTCTTAACTTTATTGTTTGAGAAAGAAAATAAAAGAGAGTAGCACGAGGTTGGTGATAAACAATGACTCCAAGCTCTAATGTCAGGGACACAAAAGGGAATATTGGAGATTATATTAAACATAAGAATGAATGCTTCATATAAAAGATGCATGTGCTCCTGGGATTCAGACAAATTTTTTATGAGGTAGTATAGTTCTGGTGTTATAGGATCTTCCAAAATTTTAGAAACGTATAGAGACTCACAGTCTACAGGGGAAAGTACCAGCAATATACATATTAAATGAGTGAATTATATAATCTCTTAACATATGATAACTGCTCTGGAGAAAGAATAAGAAACAGTAGAGGAGATAGAGAATAATGTGTGGGGTTGCAATTTTAAAGAGAGCAGTCAGTGTGATTTTAACTTGTAGGAAATGGAGGAAGAAGTCTTGCTGGTATATGAGGACAAGAGGCAGAAGAAGCTGTTATTGTACAAGATGGTATGTTGAAAGAAGGGCAAGGAAGCCAATGTGGCTACGGCATAGGGAGAGAAATAGGCAGTGAAGTCAGAGAGGTAAGGCTACAGTGTGGGCAATTCTAATTTTCTATACAGAATTGTAAGAAATTTTATATGTTTCTGAATGAAACGTGGATCCATTGAAGAGTGTAATTTTTTTTTCCATGTGACATCTCAAGCTTTTAAATGTTGGCAACTATTTACTTTTTTATTTTTCTTTTTTAACTCTGTGAGGGTCAATCTGAATGCACTTATGTGCAGCCAAATTCATGTGGCAGGCAGCCAGTCTGCCGTTCTGCCACTGAAAAGTTTTTATTGCCTCATCCTTTCATAATTATATCTTGCCTTTTAAATATTCTTTGTCTTGCATTTAAAATATTTTTTCTTAATATCTTAAGCTGAATTGCTACGTAGCTTATTTCTATTTCTTAATTAATTTAGAGGATTCTCCAGTCCTACCTACTCTGCCTTGTCTAAATTTTGTTTCCTCTCATTACATGCATCCTTGGGCCAAACCTTGCTCTTCCATGTGACTTTGACTCCTAATTAGACTGCTAGCCACTGTCCTTTCCCCTGCTTATTTGCAGTTCATGTTGAGTGGAACATGCTCACTGATATCGAATAAACCTGTACTACTGTCAGAGGTATCTTCTTCTCCTGACACCTCTTGTCCTTCTGATTACTCCCATTATAAATGTTGGTTCTTCAATCAACTTCTCACAGGTTTGGCACTCTTACATGAAGTCAAGGAAATTAATCCACCCTGTTTCATTGCAAAACTCAACTGACCCAAAGTGGACTTATTGAAATATTTTTAAACAGAAGACAGTAGAGGTGGTTTTGGGATAGTTATCAACAATGTTATATTATTTTTTCACTGGCAAAATTTTGCCTGTACAAAATGGAACAGCTACACATTTAGATGAGACACTTTTATAAGTAATCAGATCTTAGAATTTAAATGAGAGAGACATTTAAGCTCTACTGCTTCTAAATTTTCAAGTTAAATGGCCAAAAGAGTCATCACATATATAGCTCTGCTTAGGGTAATCAACCTGCCCCAGGCCATCAGAGACTGAGCTAGAGTCTGAATTTTGCTGCTGAAAAGACAATACCTCATTCTCAATTAACATGAATAAATTACTACTTTCCAACTTCACTTGAAAAGGAATTAGATTAAATGGAATTGTTTCTATTGAGTATTTGCTAAATAAGATATTTTAAAATTGGTAGTATTTTGGAGATAAAATAATAGTGGATTCCACCTTTGCAGAAATGAGATCTTGACCATTTAGATAAAAACTATAGTCTAAAGGAAATCCTGAGTCAACATAAAGCAGTAGGTTTTTTCCCCACCTATAGAGGTGAAACCACATAAGAGGTGAATTACATATCATTATGAAAAACATGAATTAAAGAAATAATATAATGAACAATTTTTAGTAGAGTTTTGGCTTTAGTAAAATACAAATTTTTCTGCAGGATTTTTAAATTAATTCCATGGAGATTTCTTTTAAACATGTCTTTCTGAACATAATTCTCCATGATATAATGACAATAGATGTTCTGGAATTATTCATTTTGGAATCAAGAAATATTCTATGGAAATCCAAAAATTATTTTTAAAAATAATAAAGTATCATAATAAAATGCATTCACCAGATTATATAAGAAGATACACAAATTTTAAAAAACAGACAAGCATTCTGAAATGCTTTCAACATTACTTTTGCATCATTTCTTCTGTGATCATTTAAAACGTTATCAGTAACTCTGTTTTATTATTGCTGTTCTGTTTGTTTTTATGCACATAGACTAAAAGGTTTACACTTAAAAAATAAGATGTTTACTTCAGTCACTTATGCCACATAAAGTAAAACCATGAAATCTGAGCTTGTGTAACATGGAAAATCTAATAAACGTAAAAAAACTAATCCCAGTGGCAATAAATCACATTATTACTAACAAGAAATAATGCTAGATGAATTTTCATAGCCTAGAAAACACACGTTAGAAGTTAATTTATAACTCATTATCCAGTAAGAATGATAGAGAGATTTACTTCTTCAGATATGTGTCTGTATTTCAAAGGAGGATGCTACCCAGGAGAAGGAGACATTCCATGGCTTGTAAAGTTGGAAACACTAGTCTTATATCTCCCCTGAAGAGGTTTACTTGCATTCCAAAGAGTGAGGGCCCAGCATCCTTCTTCTTACATTTCTCAAAAGACTCTCTCTGAAGGGAATGGGAGATTTTCCTCTATAAAGTCCAGATTTTTGTGCTTGGTCCCTCACCTACAGTATAGACCCTGTATTTGTAGGATGACATCTGATTTTCATTGTACCACTGCAGTGGTAAAAAATGGGGCACAGAGGAATCACACAGTTCTTATTTACTGTAAGTAGATAATAATAATCTGTTCTGTTCCAGAAACTTTGTACATATATTTAGGATAATAATAATAAATATAGATATTAAAAAGCTAACACTTAGTGAGAAAAATACTCTTTACTTAAAATTAGAAATCATGATCTTGAAACACAACATAATTACTAGTTAAATTATCTTGCACAGTTTTGTTTTTGTGTTAACTTCCTTGGGGCTTTGTTGCTCTGTGTAAGTTGGTCATTTTTACAGTGCCATTGTAAGGTTAAATGAAAAAGAACTTGTGAAAAATTGTAATTTCTCAAGAACTATATGGAGAAAGGAAAGATGATGATGATGAGGAGGAGGAAGATATTGATGGTGATAGATAATAAGTGGAAACTATTTAGTAAATTATATTAATATTTCCAAAAATCTTAGTTGGGTTAAACAAAATAATTAATATTGCCTTTCTTTTTCTTCTTGTCCTTCCTTCAAAATCCAGTTCTTGAAGTTAGATTATTTTACATGCTAAACTGCTAAATTATTGCCAAGTCAAAGTCCTGGACATGATAATCTATAAATGGTTTAGTCTGTTATCATGATGTGACACATAGATGGGACAAGCAGAAAAAAAAAAAAAGTCACAACTTTTTTTCAAATGACATTTGAAGATAAGGAGTTTGAGCAGAGAGTTATTAGAAGTCAGTCTCAGATGGCTGGTGTTGGAGAAAAGCATAATTTCGAAGGTAAGGAGCAGATTGCTACCCTTCTAGTCTAGACATTCTAAAGGAACTTTATTAGAAATATTTGGTTCAGCATTATGATGATTTCAATAGTGAAGAAACTTTACATTGACTGATAAAATAAGAAAATGGATTTAATGGCAACTGGGAATATGTACACATGTGAGAGGTATGTGAAAAAGTAAAGCAATAATCCTAATAATTTGACAGAAAAATAAAGTTTGTTTTCCAGCATATAGACATTTTACAAATATGTTTATTTTTCCCTTTTGTTTTATTTTATATTTAGCTTAATTTATATTATTTTCCATTTTAGTCTCATTGCAATTCTCATCTCTATAGGAAGATAGTATCCTGGTAAGAAATTCATGCAAAATAAAAAAAGAATTCAGTTTATTTAATTTTAAATACAGATGGCAAATTTTAAGAGTCCAAGAAAACAGTTCCACTAATATCTTTAAACATATCCACATACCTAACTGCACAGACTGACAGAAATACAGTGCATAATGCTTTAAAAAATCACTGTTAGACCCATTTAAAAAAATCTGGTGAAAAGGAAAGGAAATATTTGAGAGATTTTTCAACTTGTATCATAGGATGAATAAATTAGGATCTACAAATGAGAGAAAGGAGAGACCAGGAAGGTACCTGGCAAATTAAGAAAGCATTCCATCTGAGGATGCTGGGAGAATGGGAAATGTGGGAGATTGAAACTAAAGTCTGCTTCCATTTCACGTTTATCTAGGTACTGCCTAATATTTTATGCAGTTTATGAGGCTATAAATTGGATTATTTCTGTTAGGTATAAAATAAAACCTTAAAATTAGATACTTTGGGTTTCTTTTTTTTAAGAAAATATTCCAGATAAACATGTTAATTTTGGTCTACTCAAATTAATTCCTTGTCCACAGATATATTCTGTAAATATTTCCCTTGAAAATGAAACACTTTAGAATAATTACCTACGTCTCTTCTGCTGAAATCAGTCGAAAAACCTCCTAAAACACCAACAGATATTTACATGCTAAAAGGCAATGGAAAACTTCCCTTTTTCCTTCCCTTTTTTGGCTTAAATTTCCACATCCTAATGTATCATAATATCTGGATCTTATTGACTGGAAAGCTAAAAAGTTTTTTTATCCTCTCATTTTCACTTACTTCAAGTAGCATAACAAGCTAGCATCATCAAGTATAATAGTCCACTGGATATGGTCTAAAGAGATTCATATATATCCCAAAGACACAACACTTTTACTTCAGGTGCCAAAAGTAGGCTAGATTAAATTGTTACATATCTAATCAGTTTTCAGAGTTTTGTGGTTCTAAAAGTTTTAAGAAACAGTGGTGTCATGTATTATGTTATTTACAGGTACATATTTTATACTAATCAGACTGGATCACTTGCACCTCCATAGACCAAAAATTAGTGCTAATCATAAACACATTTGTCCAGCTACTACTACTGCAGACAGATACTAAATTAGACATGGCATAGGTAAACCAACAAAATCTATTAGCCCAGAAAAAATGTGCCACATAATGTTCATCTGCTCAAAGCAGTGACTCATTTGAGACAAAGCCCTCAGGACCTAAACTTCCAGGGCTGACTATACCACTGGAATACATATTGTGGTTTACCAGATGCTTAACTCTTTTTTATCAGTGTGGCTCCTCTTGATATTTAGACTGGGTGTTGCATGGTGATTTACTGATTTCAGTATCTTACTCTAAAAAACCTGTTTTCAAAATATTCTGAGAACAGTGTCATGATATCATAATATATATGATGATATGTGATGAAAAAATATATATAATGATATATGATGAAAAGCAAATCAGTGCTTGAATGCAATTACTACTATATAGTAAAAATAATGACAAGTGGGGAACCATATTTTGAATGAGTGCTATATGTCATACAAGAGCTATATTACTGCCTTAGTCTGTTCAAGCTACTATAACAAACTACACTAGACTGGGTAGCTTATAACCAATAGAAATTGTCTTGAACAATAGCTGGTGACTTCAGTTGGGATGACTGACTAATCTCTTTATCAAATGGTTGTTTGGCCAAACCCTTATTTTTTAAAATATGAATAGGTTGAGAACTTTCCAAATCTTTAAGTTCTGCTTCCTTATTGATAAACAATTTGATCTTCAAGTAATTTCTCCCCTCTCATTTTATTATAAGCCATCCAGAGGAAGCAGGCCATCCCTTAAACATTTGACTTAGAAATTTCTTCAGCTAAATATTCAGTTTCATTGCTCATAAGTTCTACTTTTCACAATACCCTAGAACATGACAATTCATCCAAGTTCTTTGTCACTTTATAAGAAGAATGACCTTTCCTCCATTGTCCAATAACATTTTCATATTTGTACCTGAGACCTCATTGGAATGGCTTTTTCCATGCATATTCCTACAAATATTTTGTTCAGGAATACTTAAATATTCTATAACATTAAGGCTATCTCTATAGCTCTTTCCTCTTGCAACTGAGCTCTCACCAGAATTACATCTAATGGTTCATTCATAGCAATGTAGGTTTTTGTTAGCATACACCTCTAAAATCTTCCAGTCTCTATCCATGACCCAGTTCCTCAGCCCTCCACATGTTTAGGTTTTTGTTATAGTAGCACCCCACTTCTGGTACTAATCTGTGTCTTGGTCCGTTTAGGCTATTATAACAAACTATCATACACTGAGTGGCTTATAAATAATAAAGTTATTTTTCACAGTTCTGGAGGCTGGAAAGTTGAAAATTGAGGCCCTGGCCAATTCAGACTTTGGTGAAGACAAACTTCCTAGTTCTTCACATGGTGGAAGAGATAAAGCAACTTTCTGGAGCCTCTATTATAAGGGCCCTAATCTCATTCTTGAGGACACTGTCTTCATTATCTAATCACCTGCCAAAGGCTTTAATGCCAGATACCATCACATTAGGAAAGATTTCAATATATGAATTTTAAGGGGACACAAACGTTTAGTCCATTATATTCATCATTATCATCCAAAAAAAATTAAACATACCTATGATTATTTAGAGTTAAGGAAATAGCTGTTAAGAGACTCACCTAGAACCATACAGTTAGTAAATCACAGAGATAAAATTTCAACTCAAGTATGTCCAGCTACAGGCTTACAATATTTTCCTAACATTATCCTTCTTTCTTAAACTCTGAAGCAGGGCAAAAATGGATGGTGACTTTTAAATTTTCCTTTACTAAAACTAACAAACTCTAATACAGAACACCTAATCTCCTCTGTACCCTCAGTTCTTCCATAGTAATTATCTCACCAAACTTCATTTTTTCTCTGAAATTTTCCACACAGAATTCTTCTCTGAACTTGTCAGGATCAGTCCTTTTAAAATTAATCTTCCTGAATCTAAAAAAACCCAAAACTGGGTAGGACCTTCAAGATGGCAGAAGAGTAAGAGGTGGAGATCACCTGCCTACCCACAAATACATCTGCATGTGTAACAACTCCTACAGAACACCTGCTGAATGCTGTCAGAAGATCTCAGACTTCCCAAAAGACAAGACACTCCCCATGTACCTGGCTGTGTGGCTGACAGGGTCTTGGTGCTCTGGCCGCGTATGAGGCCTGAGACTCTGAGGTGTGAGATCCGAATTCAGGACATTGACCCAGCAGAGACCTTCCAGCCCCACGTAACATCAATTGGGGAGAGCTCTCCCAAAGATCATTGACTCAATTCTAAGACTCAGTCCCACTCAACGTCCAGCAAGCTCAAGTGCTGGACACCGCATTATAAACAACTAACAAGACAGGAACACAATCCCACCCATTAGCAGAGACACTACCTAAAATAATAATACGTTCACTGACACCCCAAAACACACCACCAAATGTGGTCCCACCCTCCAGAAAGGCAAGATCCAGCCTCATCCACCAGAACACAGGTACAAGTCCCCTCCACCAGGAAACCTACAAAACCCACTAAACTAACCATAGCCACTGTGGGAAAACACAAAAAACAATGGGAACCTCAAAACTTCAGCCTGTGAAAAGGGGACCCCAAACACAGAAAGTTAAGCAAAATAAGAAGACAGAGAAATACACAAGAGATGAAGGAGAAAAGTAAAAACCCACCACACCAAACAAATGAAGAGGAAATAGGCAGTCTACCTGAAAAAGAATGCAGATAAATGATTGTAAAGATGATCCAAAATCTTGGAAATAGCATGGAGAAAATACAGGAAACATTTAACAAGGACCTAGAAGAAACAAAGAGCAAACAAACAATGATGAACAACACAATAAATGAAATTAAAAATACTCTAGAAGAAATCAATAGCAGAATAACTGAGTCAGAAGAACAGATAAGTGACCTGGAAGAAAAAATAGTGGAAATAACTACTGCAGAATAAAGAGCAGAATAAAGAAGAATGAATGAAAAGAATTGAGGACAGTCTCAGAGACCTCTGGGACAACATTAAATTCACCAACATAAGAATTATAGGGGTCCCAGAAGAAGAAGAGAAAAATAAAGGGACTGAGAAAATATTTGAAGAGATTATAGTTGAAAACTTCCCTAATATCATAAAGGAAATAGTCAATCAAGTCCAGGAAGCACAGAATATCCCATACAGGATAAAACCAAAGAGAAACACTCCAAGACACATATTAATCACACTATGAAAAGTTAAACACAAAGAAAAACTTTTAAAAGCAACAAGGAAAAAGAAACAAATAACATACAAGAGAATCCCCATAAGGTTAACAGCTGATCTTCCAGCAGAAACTCTGCAAGCAAGAAGGGAGTGGCAGGACATATTTAAAGTAATGAAAGAGAAAAACCTACAACCAAGATTACTCTATCCAGCAAGAATGTCATTCAGATTTGACAGAGAAATTAAAACCTTTACAGACAAGCAAAAGCTAAGAGAATTCAGCACCACCAAACCAGCTTTACAACAAAAGGTAAGGAAATTCTCTAAGCAGGAAACACAAGAGAAGGAAAAGACCTACAATAACAAACCCAAAACAATTAAGAAAATGGGAATAAGAACATACATATCGATCATTGCCTTAAATGTAAATGGATTAAATGCTCAAACCGTAAAACACCTACTGGCTGAATGGATAAAAAAACAAGACCAATATATATGCTGTCTACAAGAGACACACTTCAGACCTAGGGATATATACAGACTGAAAGTGAAGGGATGGAAAAAGACATTACATGCAAATGGAAATCAAAAGAAAGCTGGAGTAGCAAATCTCATATCAGATAAGATAGAAATTAAAATAAATATTATTACAAGAGTCAAAGAAGGGCACTACATAATGATCAAGGGAACAATTGAAAAAGAAGATACCAAATGTAAATATTTATGCACTGAACATAGGAGCACCTCAACACATAAACCAAATGATAACACCATAAAAGGGGAAATTGACAGTAACACAATAAGGGTAGGGAACTTTAACACCTCACTTTCAGGAATGGACAGATGATCCAAAACGAAAATAACACGTTTTAAGTGACACATTACAGAAGATGGACTTAACTGATATTTATAGGACATTCCACCCAAAACCAACAGAACACACTTTCTTCTTAAGTGCTCATGGAAGACTCTCCAGGAGAGAAAATATCTTGGTAAATTTAAGAAAATTAACCCTTGGTAAATTTTTTAAAAATTGAAATCATATCAATGATGTTTTCCTACCACAATACTATGACACGGGAAATCAATTACAGGAAAAAAAAACTGTAAAAAATACAAACACATGGAAGCTATACAATACATTACATATAACTAAGAGATCACTGAAGAAATCAGTGGAGAAAAACAAAAATTACCTAGAAACAAATGAAACTGAAAACAAGATGACCCAAAACCTATGGGATGCAGGAAAAGCAGTTCTAAGAAGGAAGTTTATAGCAATACACTCCTAACTAAAGAAACAAGAAAAATCTCAAAAAAACAACCTAACCTAAACCTAAAGCAATTAGAAAAAGAAGAAGAAGAACAATAATAAAGTTAGCAGAAGGAAAGAAATCATAAAAATCAGATCAGAAATAAATGAGAAAGAAATGAAGGAAACAATAGCAAAGATCAGTAAAACTAAATGTTTTTCTCTGAGAAGATAAACCAAATTGATAAACCATAATCTGGACTCATCAAGAAAAAAAGGGAGAAGACTCAGATCAACAGAATTAGAAATGAAAAAGTAGAAGCAACAATTGACACTGCAGAAATACAAAGGATCATGAAAGATAACTATAAGCAAGTATATGACTATAAAATGGAAAACCTGGCAGAAATGGACAAATTTGTACAAAAGCACAACTTGCTGAGGCTGAACCAAGAAGAAATAGAAACAGAGCAATCACAAGCACTGAAATGGAGACTGTGATTAAAATCCTTCCAACAAACAAAAGTCCAGGACCAGATGGTTTCAAAGGCAAATTCTCTCAAACATTTAGAGAAGAGCTAAAACTTATCCTTCTCAAATTCTTCAGAAATATAGCAGAGGGAAGAACACTCCCAAACTCATTCTACAAGGCCACCATCACCCTGATACCAAAACCAGACAAAGATGTCACAAAAAAGGAAAACTACAGGTCAATATCACTGATGAACATAGATGCAAGAATCCTCAACAAAATACTAGCAAACAGAAACCAACACCACATTAGAAAGATCTTACACCATAATTGAGTGGGGTTTATTACAGGAATGCAAAGATTCTTCAATATATGCAAATCAATCAATGTGATAAACCATATTAAAAAATTGAAGGATAAAAAACATGTGATAATCTCAATAGATGCAGAAAAAGCTTTCAACAAAATTCAGCACCCATTTATGATAAAAACCCTCTAGAAAGTAGGCATAGAGGGAACTTACCTCAACATAATAAAGACCATATATGACAAGCCCACAGCCAACATCATTTTCAATGGTGAAAAACTGAAATAATTTCCACTAAGATTAGGAACAGGACAAGGTTATCCACAATCAACACTATTATTCAACATAGTTTTGGAAGTTTTAGCTACCTCAATCAGAGAAGAAAGAGAAATAACAGGAATTCAAATCAGAAAACAAGAAGTAAAGCTGTCACTGTTTGCAGATGACACGATACTATACATAGAAAATCCTAAAGATGCTACCAGAAAACTGCTAGAGCTAATCAATGAATTTAATAAAGTAGCAGGATACAAAGTCAATGCACAGAAATCTCTTGTATTCCTATACACAAATTATGAAAAATCTGAAAGAGAAATTAAGGAAACACTCCCATTTACCACTGCAAGAAAAATAATAAAATACCTAGGAATACACCTACCTAAGGAGATAAAACACCTGTATGCAGAAAACAATGACACTGATGAAAGACATGAAAGATGATACCAACAGATGGAGAGACATACCATGTTCTTGGATTGGAATAATCAACATTGTGAAAATGAATATACTATCCAAAGCAAGCTACAGATTCAATGCAATCCCTATCAAACTACCACTGGCATTTTTCACAGAACTAGAACAAAAAATTTCACAATTTGTATGGAAACACAAAAGACCCCGAATGGCCAAAGCAATCTTGTAAAAGAAAAATGGAGCTAGAGTAATCAGGCTCTCTGACTTCAGACTATACTACAAAGCTACAGTAAACAAGATAGTATGTTATTGGCACAGATACAGAAATATAGATCAAAGGAATAGGATAGAAAACCCAGAGATAAACCCATGTGCATACGGTCACCTTATCTTTGATAAAGGAGGCACAAACATACAATGCAGAAAAGACAGCCTCTTCAATAATTGGTGCTGGGAAAACTGGACAGCTACATGTAAAACAATACAATTAGAGAACTCCCTAACAACATACACAAAAATAAATTCAAAATGGACTAAAGACTTAAATGTAAGGCCAGACACTATCAAACTGTTAGAGGAAAACATAGACATAACACTCTATGACATAAATCACAGCAAGATCCTTTTTGACCCACCTCCTAGAGAAATGGAAATAAAAACACAAATAAACAAATGGGACCTAATGAATCTTAAAAGCTTTTTCATAGCAAAAGAAACCATAAACAAGATGAAAAGACAACCCTTAGAATGGGAGAAAATATTTGCTAATGAAGCAACTAACAAAGGTTTAATCTCCAAATATACAAGCAGCTCATGCAGCTCAATATCAAAAAAAAAAAAAAAAAAAAACAGCCCAATCGAAAAATGGGCAGAAGAACTAAATAGAAATTTCTCCAAAGAAGATACACAGATTGCCAACAAATACATGGAAGAATGCTCAACATCACTAATCATTAGAGAAATGTAAATCAAAACTACAAATAGATATCAGCTCACACCAGTCAGAATGGCCATCATCAAAAAGTCTACAAAAAATAAATGCTGGAGAGGGTATGGAGGAAAGGTAATCTTCTTGCACTGTTGGTGGGAATTTAAATTGATACAGCCATTATGGAGAACAGTATGGAGGTATCTTAAAAAACTAAAAATAGAACCACCATATGATCCAGCAATCCCACTAATGGGCATATACCCTGAGACAACCAAAATTCAAAGAGTCTTGTACCACAGTGTTCATTGCAGCTCTATTTACAATAACCAGGACAAGGAAGCAAACTAAGTGTCCATCAACAAATGAATGGATAAAGAATATGTGGCACATATAAACAATGAAATATTACTCAGCCATAGAAAGAAGGGAAATTGAGTTATTTGTAGTGAGGTGGAAATTACCATATGCTAACACATATATATGGAATCTAAAAATAAGAAAAAAAATGTTCTGAAGAACCTAGGGGCAGGGCAGGAATAAAGACTCAGATGTAGAGAATGGACTTGAGGACATGGGGAGGGGGAACGGTAAACTGGGACGACGTGAGAGAGTGGCATGGAAATATATGCACTACCAAATGTAAAATAGTTACTGGGAAGCAGCCGCATAGTACAGGGAGATCAGCTCAGTCCTTTGTGTCAGCCTAGACAGGTGGGATAGGGAGGATGGGACGGAGACACAAGAGGGAGGGTATATGGGGATACATGTGTATGTATAGCTGATCCACTTTGTTATATAGCAGAAACTAACACAACATTGCAAAGGAATTATACTCCAATAGAGATGTTAAAAAACTTTTTTTAATAAAAAATAACCATCCAAAAATAAATAAATAAACACACACACACACACACAAACACACACACACACACAAAAACATGCTCTAGCATAATATCTCTCTGAAAAACAACCTAATAACCTATGCATAGCTTAGAAAAGCCCTATAGAAGTCAATTGCCTTATGGCATTCAGAACTAGAGCTGATAATCTCTATTTTCATAGAAAGTGAAATAAAAGCAATTGCTCTTCAATATCATAAATGGAAACTATTTTTGACATATTGTTTATCTTTATTTTTCAAAGTAGTCCCTTATTCTCAAAGAAATATTCATTCATTTCATGATATAGCATTTTATTAATAAAAATATATACCTCAGAATGGAAAAGTAATTGCACATTATTTTGTATTTAAGCATTTTGTACAGTAGTAAATGTGCCATTTATTCTGTTTAGTATGTGTAAGACCTGCCAAGGAGTGGCTATATCAGGCCCATGAAAATATATTAGAAAATATTCTAAAAAAACAGTTCTGTTTAGATAAGGTATTCAAACCTGGAAGACTCAAGGGTCCTTCAGATTTCAAAAGAAAAACATCATGTTTACAGGTGTTTGTGTCCTGGCTACTTCTCCTTGAAGCGGCATTTACTTAAAGGATTTAAGATCTAGAACTGCAGCCTTTTAGCCAGGTTACCATCATTCCTCCAGGTTAGCAGCAGCGTATCTGCTTATATTCCTCTGCTCCTGGTGGGATTTTTCAGTAACAGAAAACCCCTGCACGAATGCTGATTATTCAACAGACCATGCTCTGGCTGCACGCTCTCATCTCCAAGACATGGATTAAACTCTTTTTTCCTCAATGATTAGGGAAAGGGACAAAATAAACAGGGAGGAGGGTAAAGAGGATGGGAGTAAAGGGGCAAAAAAGAGGAAAAAATATCTTTGGCCTCACAGCTGTGCCATATGAAGTTTAGTTTTTCCCAAACTCTTAGCAGCTTATCGGTGTTCAATATTTTTGGTAGAAAGTGTAGTCAGCTATTGATTTAATTAAGGAGAGTTGAGATAAAGTTCAGTTATGTAGAGCAAAAATAAATCACAGGAGAGATTCAGATAAAATGAAAATACGTTTCAAAGACACCACAAAGGAGAATCTGCAAAGGGAGTAGATGGAAGGCTTTAAAGTGAGAGAGTGAGGAAGTCACAGGAAGGAATTCATAACTGCACAGGAAGGAATTGCACAACTGGCTAAAATCTTAAGTGCTTCATCATGTAAGAAGAAAACTTTTAGTAAGTGTAATAAATGTTTTTCCCCCATTGGTGCTGCCTTGCCACTCCTTAAATTAGACTCCTTAATAGAAAATATAGCTCCATTCAGTTTTCTTCTTCAAGGACACAAAGATCATGGTCACTGCATTATAAGGTTATAAAATATCAAAGTAGTATTATAATATAAATTTATATGGGGAGGAACTATTGTTTTCTCTAATACAAAATAATTCAAATAAAGATTTATATTTCTGTATGATGATGTGACATGAATTAAATATATGAGAGACAACAGCATAGTGACAAACTTAAATAATTATGTGCTGTTAGAAAGCCACGTTTTTAATTCTCTGACTAGAGGGAAGCAATCTGACCTTAAAACATGTAACATAATTGGAAAAGAAAACTTTTAGTCAGGCCATCACTTGTTTGAATCATAGCTCTGTTACTTATTATTTGTGATCATGTACTGATTACTCCAGCTCCAGGTTTAATTTTCTTATTTTAAAATGGACACTAAATAGGAATTATCCTTTAGAGTCATTTCTGAGTGATAAATCAGATAATACATTAAAGGTTTCCAGCACAGAGGCTGGTCAGAAATTATACATAACTAAACACCTATAACCATAATTGCCATTATCATTATTTTAAATATCATCCATCTGACACACAAACCTTTATCTCTACCCTTAATCTCTCCCTTAAGCTGTGTATAGACCTTACTATCCAACTGTCTTTCCAACATGCCCACTTGGGTACAAAGTGCACAACTCATATGAAATATATCCTAAATATTACATTTCAACACCTACCTCATCTCCGGCTCCTCTCTTCTTCCCATTGTTCTGAACAACACTATAATTCCCACGTGTTGCCAACACCAAAACCTCAGAGGGATTCTTGATCTTTCTTTTTCTCATCACACACATCCAATCTATCAGCAAATCCTGTAAGCTCTGGTTCCAAAACATAGATTGTTTCAAACCAGTTCTCACCATTTCAACTGAACAACACTAGCCCAGGCCTCTATCATACTGGCTTACACAACAACTTTATAACTAATATCCTTCTCTACAGTTTTTCACAGCCACATTTTGTTCTCCATGTAGAAACCAGAGAATTTTCTAAAATGTGCATCTCATTGTGTCACTTCCCTTCCTGAATCTCTTCATTAGTTTCGACTGAAAAAAAATGCACAACCTAACAACTGAGAATTATGTTTTATTTGGTGTACATACTGAGAACTTAAGCCTCGGAGACAGCCTCTCAGCTAGCTCTTAAGGACTCTTCTGAAGAGGTAAGGGAGAAGCCAGGATATATAGGAGTTTCTGCAAAACAAACAAACAAAAAAACAAAAGAAACAGATAGTTGGAACATCAAAAGATTACTGTTAATTAAAAAAACAGACATTTCAAATTAATGAATTTAGCACTTTTCTACATATGGGAAGATGTAAGAGCCTGGGTTTTTGAAATCATTCCTTTGATATGCACATTGACTATGTAAGTGCATAAAAACAGTATCCTGTTTTTCTTCATCCTGAATCCCATCAGGGTGCACCATTGGGGGTGGCTTCAGTGACTGATGGTTGATGGCCACATTGTCTTTTGTTTACTGATATGGCAGGTGACATTCTTCCATTCTTCATCCATATTAGTTTCTAATTGCAATTACATTGAATTCCTAAACATTCATCATGATCAACAGAACCAGTCATTGTCATGTGTCTGCCTTCCTCCACTGCATTTTCTTGTCCCAACCTTACCCTTGATCACAGCGTTCCTATCACATTAGCTTTCCTCCACCTTCTTTATTTCCCTTGTAGCTTATTTCCTCTTTTCTCGAGTAATGGTATCTAATGTTTCTTGGGTACCAAATATGTTCCAGACACTGCTCAAAATACTTTACATGATTTAATTCATTCAGTTATCACAACAATCTAACCTAATAAGGTAGCTACTATTTTTAGCACCATTTTATGTGAAATGAATTTGAGGCTGTGAGGGGTTAATAATTTATCCAAGGTCATAAAATTAGTAAATGACAGAATCTAAATTCTAAACCTGGGCATTGTTTTCCAGAATCTGCATTGTTCACTTCTGCTTTATGCTATATTCCATATTATATTTATTTTTCAGACCCTTGTAGATCTTCTACTTTATATTCTTGCAATTTTTAGTCATTTGTAGTCTTGATATATGGTAAGTAAAGGTACTCAGGTTTTGTTCTTGTTTTTCAAGATTACCTAGAGTTTTTAGACTTATTAATTTCCATGTACATTTAAAAATCTATTTGTCAAATTTGACCAAAACTTCTTGAATTTTGGCTAGGACTGCTGTGAATCTACAGGTTAGTTGAGAAAAATGAGATATTTACTATTGAGTTTTCCAGAACATGAGCATGCTATATGTCTCTTCCTTCATTTGGGCCTTATAATATTTCTCTCACAAACATTTTCTAGTCTTCAGTACAGAAAGCTTATATATCTTTTGCTAGATATATTGCTAAGCAGTCAATAACTTTGATGCTATCTATGTTTAACATTCTATTTCAAGTTTCTTATTGGTATATAGAAATACAATTGATTTTTGTTTATTGATTATGTATTCAACAATATTGCTGAATTCACTTATTCATATAAAATTGGTTATTTCGCTCTCTTACTTTCAATTTATTTCTGACAATAAATATGAGTGTTCTGGACCAGAAACAGGTAATTATTTACTTATAGAGTATTTTAGTGTCAATTTTTCATACCCATTTTTCCTCAAAGGTTGACCTGGTATAAGTCAGTTGAGCTCTGCATGTACAGGTTTGGTCTGCTTTATGGGAGAGGAACCCCAGAATTATGAAAGTTGGAGTTCATATATGACAGCTTGAATAGCTACACCTCTTCCCCTCAAGAGTAAAGGAGAAGAGAAAGAGAGAGAGTGAGCTTGCAAGGGAATATGGGCACTCATCTTTCTAAGGTATATGAATCTCTCTAGGAAGAGGAGGGAACAAAACATCCTTTATCCAATCACCTTTTGAAATGTAAATAAATGGCTCCAGGGGAGATAAACCTGCAATTTCTCTGACTTTATTCACTATCTCTAATTTCCAAGGTTTATTTGCCATTCAATGATCATTTAAGCCATGGAGTCAGTAATTTTTGCTCTGAAAGTTCTGACCATGAAGAGACTTGGAAATATTCACATTGTATCCCAAGAGGTATAGCTATAGATTTGCTTTTAGATTTTATTTGTGCACAGAGTTTTATTTCTTCTATTCCAATCCTATGCTTTTAGAAGGATTTTCTTCTCTTATTGTACTGCCTTAGACTTCCAGTACAATGTTTAATAGCAGGGGCATCCTTTTCTCATTTATCATCTCAGGGAAAAGTGTTTAATATTTCACCATATAGTATGATGTTTTCTTAAGACTTCTATAGTTAGTTTTCATATGATTCAGTGAGTTACCTTTTATTTCTCATTTGTTAAGGATTTATATATCACAAATAGTGTTAAATTTTGTTAAATTAAATACTTTTTCTTCATCTATTAAAATTCATATTATTACTTAATTTTCTTCTATAAATGTGATGATTCATATTGTTTGTTAATATTTGAGTATTAACAACCCTTGCATTTCTACAATTAATCCCTCTTGGTCAAACTACTTTATTATTTTATATATTGACAAATTTAATGAGTTTATATTTTGTTTAGGATATTTATATGCAATTGATTAGAGAATCTGTAATTTTCTTTTCCTGTGACATTTTTGTCTGTTTTTTAAATCAAGGTTATGATAGACTCAAGAGCATTTGTGGAACATTTCTTCTATTAATAGTTTCTGGATGAGTTTGGGTAAGATTGATGTTATACTTCCTTAAATATTCAAAAGAAATTACCAGTGAAACCATGAGGACCTGGGTGGTTTCTGCTGTTATTTTGATTATTTTTTTCTTTTGTTTCTTTGAGTTTAAGGCTATCCTTTGTTTCAGGATATCCCTGAGATACAAATTAGGTCATTGCTTTTCAGTCTTTCTTTTTTACCCCTACTATATGCATTTAAGGCTGTACATTTCCTGACATTTAGTTGCATTTGTCGAAGTTTTGATATTTTGTGTTTTTAATCATATTCAAAATATTTTCTAATTGTTTTTAACCATGGGTTAATTCCCCAGTGGTTGAAAATTTTCTAGTTATCTTCTTAACATTTTAAATGGTTTAATTATACTGTGTTTAGAGAGAATATTTTAAGTGATTTAAATTCTTTTAAAATTTGTTGAGGTTTTATATCATTATTGGTTATTTGTGTATCAACCTGCAGGCCACAGATTTTTATGAGTTTCTTTTCTTTTTTTTTTTTTTGCTTATTATATTCAATAGTGGAGAACAAATCATAATGATTTGATTCATTATTAGAACATACTGTCAGGGAATAGCAATATAATTTCTGATAGTTACTGATATAGAAAAATTCACAAGAACTGAAAATCAAAAAGAAAACAATTAGAAAAGTATCACTATTTGAAAGTAATACCAAAGCAGCCATTTATGAAAATGCCTAAGCATCATGTAACATAATGCTTATTATTTAATAGGTTTTAGATTATCATTATTGTAAGTTTAATGAGAATGGCAAATTATGGACTCATTTTTTACTAGTTGTTTTGCACAAATCTTGAACTTTCATTTATGATTTTAAATATGAGTATGATTATTATTTGTATAATAGGATCTATTCAATATAATTCTTTATTCTCTTACAATTTAAAAATATCTTTTAAAATTAAAAATTAACATGTGTGAATTAAATAAGAGAGATATGAACATTAAAATTTGATGTTATTAATTTAGGTTAAAAAAAGTTTCAAGAGGTAAACTGTCTCATTGGTAGAGCTTCTATTGAGAGTGTAGAACACTATAAATATATCTGAAATTCAATATTACTGAGCCATTAATATTATCACAAATTAATAATATCTTAATGTTACAAAGTAATTTTCAATTTACAAAAATGTTTTCACTCATATTGCTGGATTTTACTTAAGCTATACAACAAGTCTCAGAGTCTGGCATGGCTAGTTGGAAGGAGCTGGTGATTTCAGTATTTTCCTGTGGTTTCTCAACTAAAAGGTGTAAGAGTTAGAATACAATGAATATATTGGAAATAAATGGATGCTTCAATTTGCTATTTCTGTTGACTGTTGAACTGATATTATGTTGACTGATATTTTTGTTTGTTTGATTTTGTGGTATGTGGACCTCTCACTGTTGTGGCCTCTCCCATTGTGGAGCACAGGCTCCAGACACACAGGCTCAGCAGCCATGGCTCACGGGCCCAGCCGCTCCACAGCATGTGGGATCTTCCTGGACTGGGGCACAAATCCGTGTCCCCTGCCTTGGCAGGCAGACTCTCAACAACTGTGCCACCAGGGAAACCCTATGTTGACTGATATTTAAGTTCATACTCATTCATTTCATGAATATTTATTAAATGCCTATTATGTGCATAAACAAATTTTTAATATTAGGTACTGATCATTATTTGTAATTTGTAATTTTGTGAAAGCTTACGTCATATGCATTTTAAGAGCTGGATATTACTTCCACTTTACTAATTTTCATTTGTTTATATTTTCACCTGTTAATTTTAACCCAAACTCATTGTATGCTGTTAATCCATGTTCACTGTAATATGATTAATAAGTTACTCATGCAGTTTCTTCTTTCATAGGATGTGTAAAATAAATATTATTATTGTTGTCTTAAAATAAGATGTGTATACATTACTTTTTGGGTTATATATCTTTTAATAGGAGGTCCAGAATAAGAGGAATACATTTTCTCTTTTTACTTCACTTCCTTCCCTTGGAACGATTTGGGTTTTTTTTTTTTTTTTTTTTTTTTGCTTGGGAAATACTCAGTTAAGAGGATCATATGGCAGCAGGATTAGATGCCAAAGGAAGGGAAAGAGGAGGACCATTCTCTTCAGCACTCCTCTGGTTATTGAACTAAACTTAAGAGATAAAAAAATGGCACAAGTTTGCTATCTCTAAGCTCCACACATTATTCAAATTATTTTACTAAGGGTAGAAAAACAAGTTTCTAGGATAAAGCCAAAATAAGGAATGAAAAGGGCTCATTTTTCCTTAAATATAATTCTTATAAGTATATAGGGAATTAGGATTAGTAACAAACTAAAATCAAAAACAATGGTTTCCAACCTGGCTCCACATTAAAATCATTGACAGTTTTTCTTAGAAAATAGTAATGCCCGAGTCCCACAAGAGACCAACTGAAACTAGCTCTTTGGGAGTAGGGCCAGTTGATTTATGGTTTTTAGATGTTTCCCAAGTGATAGAAACAACTATTCTATGCAATATGTAAAAAAAAAAAAAATGTTAGGCACTCTCCCACTCAACAAAAATAAAGTCTAACAGCCTTGTGCACATGCAACTCTATTAGTAGTGGAAACAATGCAAGATATATAGACCGTTGGTTGAGGGCAGGACTACGTGTGTGTATGTGTGTGTGTGTGTGTGTGTATGCATATATAATATACTTATAGAACAGTTCTGTACAATTGCAGATAAACATTTATGCCCTTTCAAGAAATAAATCACATTGATATTTAAAGAGGTTTATTACTGTTGTAACACAAGTGTCAAGGTACTTCTGGTATTTATTAGAAAAATAAACAAAACAATGAAGCCATTTCTATGTATTTTAGAAAATTGTTTCTGTGAACTCTGCTTAAATGACTTTTAAAGCAAAGAAAGGTGCTTCTCACTTGGAAAGAGGCTCATTTATTCTATTTAACTAAATGTCAGAGCAAAATGCCTAATGATTTTGAATGGGTCTAAATTGTTCTTTGAATTCAATATATGCATGACACAGTTTTTCTAATACATAAAATCTAAAGAGAAATTTCTTTTATTCCTCATTTGCAATGCTACCTGCTTAAATACTTAAGTCAAAACGTGAGAAAAACAATTTAGTGACACAGCTACCAAGATACTCAGAAATTTACTGTGATCTCTGTAACTAAGTGTATGAGACGATGGAATTTTCTTCTATAAATGGAAAACAGAAAGAGAAATCAAGGGTTGTTTTTTTTTTTTTTTTCTATGAGCTATAATTTAAAACAGCATGGGCTTTTTGATAGTACTTCTTAATCTAAAACTATCTAAAAAGAATGAAATAAAGATTTCTCCCAATACACTGATGCTGTGTGACTTTGCCCCAGTAGTCTTTGAGAGATTTTGTAATGAACTACAGTTTTTTTGACCAGAAGCAGGGTTTTCTAAACCTGCATCATTTCCCATTTAGACTCTGGAAAATATCATTTCAATTTATTTGGGGACCAGACAATTTTAGTTGATTAGAAAACTTAAAATCTAAAATGTAAAAATATTACCTTTTGCAGTCCTTCAAAATATTTAGTACTATATGAAAAACAGCTTAAGGAAACAAAACTAAAAAATTGTCACCATTCTCATTTATATCCTGATGTATTATTAAGAAAAGTTCATTTCATTATTAATATTTCCATCAAAAATATTTCTCTGAAATTCTTTCTGAAAGTTCAGATTCATTGAACTATGAAACTGAAGAATAGATGTGAATGATGTTTAATTCATGAGTTCACTTGTAGTACATATATAACTGCCTTTCCTTTAATTTTCATTTTTGTTCAAAATATATTTTTATACTTTTCAAGTATACTTTTAAAGGATTATATGCAGAAATGACACTTAAAGCTAAATCTTTTTAAGACTTTTTAATCAATTTTCACATATTTTATAGTAAGTTGAATCAGGACCACCTATGCCCCTATCTTCCTCATTTAATATTTTCTACTCAAGTCACAAATAACTAATTTTTCCTTGACTACTATTTATTGAGAGTTTCTCTGTATTGGGTATGCTGACAGGGGCAAGTTTGCAGTGGTGTTTCGTGGAAAGGTGAAAATCATCATCTAGTGGAAAAGGCAAACATTTTAGGTCACCAATATGTATTGGTGCCGAATGTGAAACTTCTTATACAACAGGATGCAAGGAAAAAGATTCTCTATAGCACAAAAGAGGGGATATCAGATATTTCAGTGTTACCTTCATGGCAGAATTTTTTTTTTTAATCTCCGTTTCCTTAAACTCTAGAATTTTATCCTCTACCTCAATGCCTCTGTTCTATCGAGGCAATACTTAGGATGTCCTAAAACTTGACCACAGTAAAGGTCAATAAGAATAAAAATGTATCTATTCTCAGATTTTGAATTTCAGCAGAGATTTTCAGTGTTGGGACCTCCATTACGGCAAAGTGAAGAACTCAGAAAAACCTCTCCCCAAAAATGAACTATAAAATTGGACAAAGTAGTCAATGACCAAAATTCCAGGATTAGGAAGTAGATGGAAGGTTTACAATGGTTGAGGCATGTTATTCTTAAAAATCTATTAAACTATTGAACAGTGAGTGCTCAGGGCATTCTTGCCTGAACATCCCTCTCCCACAATTTGGTGGAAGAAGCTAGAAAAAACAACCACTTTGCTGATGGATAGAGTTTACTTGACTTGGATTGGAGAAGAAAAACCACTTGCCTAATCAGTAACAATAGTGATTTCAGTACCTAATGAACAGGGATGACAATGGCTTAGTGAGTTTTAGGTTATAATCCTGATAGGGAAATTTAACAGTGAGGTCTTGGAAATGAGAAATCCATAGAAGGCTGTAAGAAGCTCTCCATACCATCCTGGCTTTCTGTGAACCTTAATAAATATGCAGTAGAGATACAAGTCAGCCATGCAGAAAAAGACTTGAAAACTGCCTGAACTTTGAATACACACCCCAACCAACAAAGGGATCCATTGGAGTGATGGAAATATTCTAATTTTGGATTGTGGTTTTTATTGTAAAAATCTGAATATTTATTAAATGTCATCACACACTTACAATGGGTGAATTTTGTGGCATGTAAATACTACTTTAATAAAAGCTGTAAATTTGGGGAGGAATACTCATTTTATTTTGCAGTTAATTTGCAGAGACAATAACTTGATATAAAAATGTTCTGGGCATTACAAAATTGTCTTTTGAGGTTTTGAGGTGTCCCTAGCCAAGGACAGAGAAGAGGAAACCAAGAGGCAAGTGAGCTGGACCTCACTGGAAATCCTTGAGAAGAAGTTCTTTAGCCTACTCATTTCCAGGTTAACTGGCAGATGGTGGCTAGTGGGTGGGATAAAGAAAGTGGGGGAACAAAATATATCTAAAAGATTTTTCCCTTCAGAATAATCAATAAAGCAAACAAGCAAATCGCCTGTTTTCCTGGCAAATCAGGTGTAAAAGCAGACTTGCAAAAATGGATATGGGGTATCAGTTGGGAAGAGAGGCCTGAAGCAGATTTTGAAAGTCCCCACAAACTCTAGGACTATATGGACTGCACACAAGTGATTCCCAATAAAGCCATGGATGGAGAGATGCCACAAAAACCAGCAGAAATGAGTTGTAACAGCAAATTCCATCAAACATGCCAGCAAGAACAGTGGGTTATAAAATACTCTGTGACTCTCTCCAGCACCTTGGCCACATGTAATCCTCCCAAGAATTTAATAGCAACTCTGTAATCTAGGGGAAAACATGAATTAAATTAATTGGACGACATATATTTGAATTGAATTATATTAATTTCTAACCATTATTGAAAAAAGCACTTAGGTGAAAAATATGTCCAGAAATATGAAAATAGAAAAGTTAAATATCTTACAGACCTGACTTTAAGGCCAAAGATTTATACCCTCTCTAAAATATACACAGGACAACATTCAAGGATACAAGTAAGTACAGAAAGACTGTCCAGTGAGTTAAAAATATTTTTATGACTCTCTACCACCTCATATTACATAAAAAATTACTAAATATCATCATCATCAAGAAATACCTATTAAAATGTTTCTATTCACATAAGTGTGTTTGTTTCTTTTTTCTTTCTGTTTGTTTGTTTGTTTGTTTTTGATAATCAGGTTGTTGAAAAAGGCACTGATGTGAAAGTTAGAAGAATGAGGTTCCAATTCACATTCTCCTACTAACTAAAATTGCAAAAATAATTTAAAATCTCTGGGCCAGTGCTTTCTTATTTTTGTAAATGAGACATGAAGCAGATGATCTATAAGCTTCTTTCAATAATGAAATTTTATGATGATAATATAGGTTATATGCTGCTTCAAATACTTTGTGCAGCAAGATTGGACATTTAACTAATTAGTTAATTAATTAAATCAGTCAACATTGCCAGAGATAACTAAATTGACCCTGACAAATACATAGCTTAAATAAAATGAATTATTTATATTAAATTTATTATATCAATTAAAATGTATTAAATATGTTAAGAGACAATGGCATTTTTTGACATGATTCATAATAGTTTAGTCAGAGGATGAGATTTTGAATGCAGGATATTTTTCTGAATGAAAATTTATGGGCAATAATCTTGTCAGTAGTTTGGCTCCTTCTAAAAATATTTGTACTCTCCATGAACAGTAAAAAATAATATACATTTAGATTTATATACTTCTGATAAGTAATTTTTGCAAATATACAAGACTCTTTTCCAAGAAAGTCCAAATAAATATGTTCAACAATTTCCAATGAGACAAGGAGTTAGTGACAGAGGTTACCAATGTAGCTGGAAGCTATTGAGACCACAACTACACTTAGTCGTGTTCCAAACAATGAAACCCCAATGAAATCAATCTAATTAGGAGTCAATTGGATTACTAGGAGAAAGATATAGAAAACCTAGTGATTAAGTCAGGTAAAGAAAAAAAAATAATAGTAAAATACTACTCTTGTACTTACTGAAACACAAAAAGACAATTATGCAAAAAAGACATTTAAAAGCTGTGCTGCTAAGCATATAGCACTAATCTTTCTTAATACTAATAACTCTTCCTTTCAAGTACCATTTTCCCAAAATTTTCTTCATTTTAAATCCTCTTCAGAAATATACATTATATTCACTCTCAGCTAGCATTTAGTGAATCCATTTTTTTGTCTACTGTCAGACTTAAATAATACTCCTTTCACTGCTCTAAAATTCATCATGTTTCTTCTTAATAATTATGTTGATTTTTTTTACAAATTCTTTCACCATTTTTTTCCATGCAAGTACAGGATTTTAGGAACCCAGAAAATAGGAATAGCTGTTTTGTATTTTAAAATCCATATTCTTGTGGAATTTTGGAGAGTGGCAAAAAGGGTCTTTCAGGATTATATTTCATGTCTCACACCTTATTCATCTCTAATATCCATCACCTATCATCGGGTCTGACATAAAATCCATGTCTAGGGGAGCAAAATTTGTGGCAAAGTTTGGTGTCTATTTGGCATGAGGATTAATTTAGGCTGATAATTTTTAAGAAGCAGAAGACTCAGGAAGTTTTTCTTCTTACTTCTCCCTTAACTGCCTAAAATAATGTAGATAAAGGGTTTATTCTTAGAATAGAGCTATCACCAGAGGTATCTATAAAGAATATGGGCTAGGTATTGTGGGGGAAATTTGGCAGGACCTAGATATCAGAATCTGTCCCATTGTCTCTGCATGGCAGAGCAAATATTTTTTAATCAAACATTTGCTTTTCCATCTCCGTGTGAATTGCTTTATCACCTTTGAAGTCCCAACCATTATCCCCCATATTATCTTTTGTGTTTAGCTGAAGATGATATTTAAGGTGAGGGTTTTGGCCATTTTTACAAATCATTCAGTTTTCCTGGGCCTCTCCCATGTAATACATGTAATTACATATATGATTTTCTCCTATTAATATGACTCATGTTAATTTAATTTCTTGACCAGCCAGAATTTAGGAGGGTAGAGGAAAATTTCTTCCTCTCTGATGAATGCAACCTTAGTATTTAACAGCTACCAAATGAACATTGCCATAGATGAAATTGAAAGCCAAAGAATTTGACTGAAATGGTGTATGTAGGTGAATATCTGAAGGTACCTCAAACAGTAATATCTAAGAGGATGCATGAAGTGAAACTGAGCAGGACCCTGTGGGGTTCCTGGACACAAATGCCTTTCTGTCCTCCGTTTCTTGTTTCTGGTAACAGACTCCAGCCTCCATGACCTTCCCTGAGTTCCAAAGGGCAGATTTGAACAGTTGGTAATCAAGGGAGGAGCAGCCAAGAAACCACCTGATGCAAGATTAAAGGAACCAGAGAAGCTCATCGAGATTAGGAGACCACCTGAGATGAGAATAAAGGAGCTCAGGCCCTGCACACCCCCTAATCTTATAAAAAATACCACCTTTGAACCACTACTATAAAACTCCTCATCAAATCCTCCTGAGTTGGGATACATAGTTTTTTCAGAGCAGGAGCTGCTGTGTCCCCCTTTGCCTGGCAAAGCAATAAAGCTACTCTCTTCTACTTCACCTAAAACTCTCAAGATTTGATTTGGCACCAGTGCATAGATGCTGAGCTTTCAGCATCAAATCCACTAATTTAAGAGGCCAATACAATGCATATATCCAACTAGAAGGAAGCAAATACTCAGAGAGGAGAATCAATTTCAGCAATGAATTATATCACAGTTATAGATTTACAGCTGGTAGTGCACCTCATTATTTTCTAAATCATCACTTCAATAATTTGTTATTTATAGTTTGATTAGAAAATTTTCCTTGTAACAAATTAACAAATGTTTTATTATGTATATATAATATTCTTGATTGATGGTTTTCATTAACTTTGTCCTAGAATTTTTCCTACTTGGTTGGTTGATTCACTCCCTTTTGAAGTTTTGAGTTCCCTCATTTACTAAAGGATTATCTGTGGCTTAATAAATATTTTTAATTATGATTTCTCCCCACCCCAAATTTTAAAAGTGATTAAGAAAGATAATTGAGTTTAATGAGGAAAAAATATTATTTTTTTAATGACAATAATATATATTATTACTGAAACTTTTGAAAAACAATTTATCCACGTATTTCTTATAGTATAAAATCTGCCTCATATATGACAACTAATGGAGCACCTTATTTTAGTGGATTCATTTAAAAGTCTAGGTTTTTTTTAATGACGTTTTTAGGCATGGTTATTTTATTTAGTTTCAATTCAGATTGAGAAATAGGAAAAAAAACACATTTCTCTCATATTTTAGCTTTTTGTGAAAAGCAGTATAAAGGAATGATTGGGACACGAACTGTGGAGTTAAACTACAGTTTGAACCTGACTAAATCAGTTCCTACCACTGTGACATTAAGGAAGTTACATAACCTTTGTGTGCTTCAATTTTCACTTCCTTAAAATTGATCTAATAATAGAAATTACTTCATATAGTTGTTAAGCTAAAATGATATATTAAATACCTAGAAGTACTGGGCACATAGAAAATGCTGTAAAGTGTTTGCTATTATTTTTCTCCTTACTTCAAATCTATGTTGATAAAAATATGTTTCAAGCTTGTAATGTGAAAGATTAAAATGAAAAAAATTTGAGAATTTGAAAAACAAAATTTTAGGGAAAGCCAAAATAGGTGATCATGAGATAATTTTCAATCTGAAGAAGCCTAGAAATATTAGAAAAGTGAAATGGAGAACATATAAGAGATATGATAGAGAAGAATAACAAAGATAAAAGTAAAATGAGAAAGGAGGGAAAGACAAAAGATAACTAAAAGAAGGAAAGCAAATAGAGAACTGGGTTATAAACTGGAGAAGTGTAAAAAGTTCAAGGTAGAAAAATGATAGGCCGATCACAGAGAAATACATGTGAACAAGAGATAAATAGTGTAAGAAGGTAGGAAGCTTACCCTTTTCTATATTAAAATTACACTTGAAAAGAAAGGAAAAGTAGCCTTATAATAAAGTATATAAAAAATGAATTGTGAGCATATTTATATACTTTAGGTAGCAACCTCAAAGATTATTGTTAATGAAGGAAAGGAAAAAGAAAACATTTAAAACAAAATAGGTAAGAGTTATAGAAGCTCTGCTGAAATGTAAAACAAAATAGACCAAAAAATAAAAATGAAATAAAGAAAGAAAAATAAAAGAAACATGAGTTCATCAGAGACTAGACTAGGAAGGACATGGAAAATAAAAGATTTCTACTTTGGGTTTTAGAAGATAGTCTCATGAGAAATATTCCCTGTAATATTTTAAAGTATTTCCATTTAAGCTTCCCCCCCTTTTCTTATATAGCATTTATATTCCACAGGATACTTTTTAAAAAAATTTTTACACATAATGATTAAAAATGTATCTTCTTTCATTTACACATTTCAAGTAGATCAAAATACCTATTTATGGGCTTCCCGGGTGGCGCAGTGGTTGAGAGTCCGCCTGCCGCTGCAGGGGACACGGGTTCGTGCCCCGATCCAGGAAGATCCCACATGCCGCGGAGCGGCTGGGCCTGTGAGCCATGGCCGCTGAGCCTGCGCGTCTGGAGCCTGTGCTCCGCAACGGGAGAGGCCACAGCAGTGGGAGGCCCGCGTACAGCAAAAAAAAAAAAAAAAAAAAAAACCTATTTAGATAAAATAGATAGCATTTGAAAGAATGAAACGTAAGCTAATCAAAATGTTTAGGTGTTCTTTTGCTGATCACAGTTCAGTTTAAATTTAATACTATTTCTACATGCTTTCTTCAAGAAAGAAATAGAAAATAAAAAGAGCCTACCTTTTTTCAGTATTTACTTATTTATTCAATTATTCATTCATCCATCCATTCATTCATTTCTGAAGTTCATAAACCAAACACAAGACAAGGACCACAAGACAGAAAGGGATACAACATTATCCTGAGCTTATTATGATTCAGGCATCTCTAGAGCTATAATTTAACTTTCTCTCACCCTTACAAAAACTTTTAGAAATATACCATCAGAAACAAAACCAACATAATTTCACATGCTTATGTTAAACTAAACAAATAACAAGCACTATTAGCTTATTTATCTGTTCCAGTTATACTCACTCCTGGAAGATAAGTCTGGGAATAAAATCCCAGTTCTTAATTTTAACTTTTAAGACTGCATAATCTGACTCCCATTGATTTATACAACCTTATTTTATTTTTCTCTTTCCTCACCTTGCCTGTTTTCCACTCCTCAAAAAAGCCAAATCCTTTACACTATTTTTCCCTATATGTAGAATATTTACCTCGCTGGTCTTCAATGGCTAATTTATTCATATTCTATAGGACTCCATTCAAATGTCACAAGTGACTATTTCACTTAAAGTGTTTTTTCCTGTGTCTTTGCAAACCACATTTTTTATTTCTTTTATTGGATGATTTACAATCTGTGATCATTGTCATTACTTATTTGTTTTATCTGGCCAAGTAGATTGCAATCTAATGAGGCAGAGACTTTATCTATTCTCCTGACTCTTTCGTCCACAGCATCTACAACACTTGGATGTTACAAAGAATGAAACTCAACAGATATTTATTGAATGGGAGCAAATGATTAATTGGTACATAACTACCAAGTAGCTCTCTCCCCATTTTGTGAATTTGCCAGAATAGAGTCAGGAGAAATTATATTCGTAAAATGAAGAAGTTTTGTAGCAGCAGCACATTTCTTTTATACTTCAACATGTTTAAAATTACACTTTTTTTTTGAATGTCATGCATGAATATATTTCTGATCTAAAGCTTCCAATAATGAATATGTCTATAGATTAAAACAAAAAAAAATCCTCTTCACCCTCCCTGTATTTCTTCCTTATTCCTGAGATAGCCTGACTTAAAATGGTGTGCACTGTTTCAGTTCACTCTATTCTCATACACAAATATACTTACACAAATGTGTAAGTATACTCATCATGTATTGTAAACATAACATAAAGCATGGTAAATATGTTTTCAGTAGTTTAATAGCACAGAAAGAGGATATGTGTATGTCTACCTTTTTCTTATTGATGACTAAGTAGAAATCCATATAAGAATGCAATGGGATACCCCATAATGTTTTAAAGACTACACTTTAAAGATATTTAGGATAATTGTTATTGTTGTTGCTGCTGTGTGTGTCTTGCTTTTTCTTCTTCTAAAAATGCTTTTTAAAATATATTACATAAGTTTCAGGTGTACAGCATTATAATTCAACATCTGAATGCACTACAAAGTGATCAGCAACACAAATCTAGCTACTATCCATTATCACTTTACTCTGACCCCTTCACCCATGTCGCTCATCCCTTAACCACCATCCCATCTGCTAACCACTAATCTGATCTCTGTATTTATAATATAAATTTTACTATTTTTTCTCAAGATCATTTTGGCTATTTGGCATCTTTTGTGGGTTTGTATCTTAAATATAAGAGTTAGGCATGGACATGTAGTTTTTAAAATTATTCTTGTGTTGATTTGTTTTTGCTGGATTTCTACAAAAATAATTGTTGACTTAGAACATACTTTATTATTTTTAGTTCACCAAGAGGAATCTGAGAAGACTTATTTTCCAGAAATTTTGTCAAAATATGACATAATACGCCCTATAAAATGTTGCTTCTCTGATAGGCAAGACATTATTCATTGTATCTCTTTAGTTATGAGGAAGATTGCATATCAGTTACTATGCATTGGCCACCTACGTTTCTTATTTTCCTATGATGTTTGATTGTTAAGCATTTTCCTCAGTGTTTTTAAAAATAATTTATTATATTTCACTTTGGGCATTCTCGCTGTATTATGAATAATAATTCTTTGTCATTGTATCTTTAATTGGTCAGTCATTCTATGCTTCATGAGGTCATTTTTTTTTCTTTTTTCTTTTTTTTAGGTCAATGGCATTACTGTTTTAAGAGCACATAATGATGACAATTTCTCTTCCCTATGCTTTTTCATTTTTTAAATTTATCCCTCTGAGATATAACTGACATATAACATTGTATAAATTTAAATTATGTGATGTGTAGATTTGAAATATTTATATATTGCAATATGATTACCACCCACCATGGCATTAACTAACACCACTATCAGGTCACATAATTATTATTTCTATTTTGTGTTGGGAGCAATTAAGATCTAGTCTCTTAATAACAGTATTGTTGTCTATAATCATTATGCTATGCATTAGACCTCCAGGACTTATTTATCTACTGGCTACAAGTTTGTAACTTTAAATAGTATCTTCCCAATTCCCCCAACCCCCAGCTCCTAGTAACCACCATCCTAGTCTTTTTATGAGTTAAGCTTTTTTTACATTCCACATATAAGTGATATCATACAGTATTTGTCTTTCTCGGTCTGACTTATCTCATTTAGCATAATGCCCTCAAGGTTGAAGCACGTTGTCACAATTGTCAATTTCTTGACCTTTCCTATATGATTATGGGGTTTTGAATATTGCCAAGAAAAGCCTTTTGCATGCTGCTATTCATTTTTTAACCATGTATTTTATCTGTTGTGGACTGAATGTTTGTGTCTCCACAAAATTCATGTTGAAATCCTTACCCCCAATGTGATGGTATTAGGAGGTAGGACATTTGAGAGGTGATGAGGTCATGAGGACAGAGTCTCTAAAAATGGGATTAGTACCCTTTTGACTGAGACTCCAGAAAGCTTCCTCCTCCCTTCTGCCATGTGAGGACACAGTGGGAAGGCAGTTGTTTATGAGCTAGGAAGCAAGTCTCATCAGGTGCCTAATCTGCTGTCTCCTTGATCTTGGACTTCCCAGCGTTCAAAGTTGTAAAAAATAAATTTATGTTGTCTTTAAAACACCTAGTTTATGGTATTCTTTTATAGTGGCCCGAACAGACTTAGACATTATCTGGTAAGTTTAATAAATGCCTTGGAAATATTTAGCAATCTTAGTATGTAAAGGTTAGTTTATTACTTAATTTTCTACCCCTTTATAAACTAAAATTATGGTCTTTTCCTGAAAAATTTCCTGCACTTAAAGCTTTTACACTGATCACTTATCTATTCACATCCAATGTTATAGAATATAAATTAATCTAGTTTATTATGATATAAGTATATAGTATAACTTTAGGGCAAAATTCTTTGCCAATCTACACTTGCTTTTCATCTTTTATATAGCTTATAAAAATTAAGTAATGTATTAAAAAATAAATTTTCTTGAAAATTTTCTTGAAAATATGTTGAATTAAGAGAATACTTTCAGGATAATTAAAATTGAATTAAAATTTACCTGTCAGTGAATTTGTTTTAAATAATTTCTGTATGCTTATTCCTACATTTAATGAGTTCTTCTCTAGTAACTTTGTCTACTTTGTGTGTTTTTTGACTGTTTATTACACAAAAGTGCAGTGGGTTTTGCCAAATACTTATAACAACGTTGATCAGTGTTTAAATAATTTTAGTAGTTAGTTTTCCTTTTTCATTCAGAATTTTCACATTTTGTTCATACTTGTAGAATAGTCACTGTAAGAATGTGATGAGAACAGTATCTCTGAGCCAGATGGCCTAGGTTTGAATCCTGGATTCTCCACTTACTGATTTGTGATGTTGAGCTGATAGTCATTCCCCTGCACCAGTTTCCTCACCTAATAGTAGTGATAGTAACTATCTCAAATAATCTTCTGAGTATTACATAGATTAATTTATGTTTAATGGTTAGCAAAGGCCTCAAATATAGTAAGAATGCAATAGATGCTAAGAATGATTAACTGTTTAAGTGAACTCGATTAATTTTCTTTTCTTTTTTTTTAAGTTTCTCTCATTGGTATTTAATACTGGAAAAGTTCAGTTTACTTTCTTACAGTGTTGCTGGTGTCTTTTAGTGTCAGCTCTGACTAATTGTTGATGTTTTTTCTCATTATTAAATATTCTTGAGAAAAAATATGATAATTTGTATTTGCTTTGGAATACCTACATTACACAAGTATTTAAATATATTTGGCATAAAGTAATTAATCTAACACACACTTGAATATACAGATCCAGTGGTCTTCATCTAAAAGGAGGCAATTTCCAAACCTTCTGATGCAAACCACCACAGTCTGTTACACACTTATGAAAAATGCAATGAGAAATCACCTCTTGGATTGTGAAAGTCTTAATAAGAAGATAAAAGGAGGGAGAATAAATTATCACCTTGCCACTATGTTGGAAGGGCTCATTTAAGATCTTTCAGGATGGCAATGGTGCATGTGCTGATTATAAAACAATGGCCACAATGTATCATTGTGGTGATAATGGTAGCAGTGAGCTAGTGCAAGCCAGCTCTGAAAGGAAAAGAATTGTGTAAGAAAACAAACTTGAATCAGGTAATAACATAAAAAAGATGGCAAGAACTACTTCAGAAAAATCTATCATCAATCAACAGTCTTCCTGATATATTTACCAGTCTTAATGAGCTATTGTACTGGGTGAGTATCTTACTACATAAACTAGGATACACAAGGTTTGTCATAGTAATTCATTTTCTTCAAATTAAATTAAATCTAACTTTGCTTCTCATATAACCAAAGTGCAAAGAGTTGTAGAATTGATCATTATTGGGATCTTTTAATTTTCTCATGGTTTGTAATATATACTTGTGGCATTAGGCAGAACAAGAAAAGTAACACATATCCACACACACACACAGATACACACACTTATACCACACATACCCTCTTGGTTCACTCTTGTTTTCATTTGATGACCACTTCCATGTCACCATTGCTTTATGAAGGCCTATAACATTCCAAGGTATGCTGGTGACATAAAGCAACACTTACCAATTATAAGGATCACATATCCCAGGTTCATACTTCTCTTGATGCTTCCTACTGACCAGAGTCATCTCTCTCCATTTATGTTTCAATGCTCAAGGTCCTAATTCTTGGGGAACCAAAGAGGTACTTTTCACTTTGATGGAGAACCTGTCACTATCACTTCTCTTGGTATTACTAGACAGTGAGGCCACAAAATCCCATTTCTTCTGGGCACAATGGACTTCTCTGTCCTTCTTAATCTTAGGGTCTCTCTCTCTCTCTCTCTCTCTCTCTTTTAATTTTTTCTGCTTCACCTGTGTTCATTCTTAAGAGCATAGTCCCTTTAAGGAAATGCAGGTCTACCTCATCATCCAACAAATTGAGAGGAAGACAAATTGTTTTAGAGGAACTTCTCCTTTGGGCCCTGCAACTTAATCATTTTCTGAGGTACAGGTGAATAAAAGCCCTGGCTAATTTCTCTAAAAAGGCAAGATAACTGGGAGGAAAAATACAGTGAAAACAAACAAAAAACCTTTATATGTTTATATGATGTTATATAAGTGAATTTATATTTAATAAATATTGTGGTAAATAAATAAAAAAAATAGACTCTAGGTCAGTAGGAATATGGGGAAAATAGTGAGCTACATGAGAAGACATAAAGTCCTAGGCTCAACACAGCTGATGAGAAATGAATGCTAAAGGAAGTGATTGCTGTAAACATTTTACTTGAGTCCACTTTAACAAAGTATTTCTAATATAAAATTTGACAAATACTGTAGAGCCCCCATGAAATAAGATGACTAAAATTCAGGTAAGGAAAAATTGTTTCAGTTTATTAATTGGATTTATTTTCCCCTCCAAAATTAACACATGAACACGTTATGAAAGCAGAGACATCCTAAAATGCCCTTTCCAGAGGCAATTCAGAAAATGGTCATAAACTGCTGGACCAAAACCATAACATGTGTTGTCTCTGTATCTTTCTTATCTTCAGTTCTCACTGTAGTTCATCTTGAATGATGGACTGTGTTTTCTTAGTGTACTAAAGATTTGAGAAACTGTTATTGGTGAATATTCTTACTGAAATATACTTTGTTCTTACTATAATTTTAGCACTTCCAGGAAAAAATAATCAAGCTCATACTGCTGATTCTTTGATCAGACAGATGGAGAATGATGTCTATCTTCTATTCATGCTCTATTTATTTATAACTAGGAATATATATTCTGATAAAATGAAGGAAAGAAGTATTACCTATTGTCTGCTTCTGTTTCTTTATCTTTGTCCTATTTACAATGACACTTGAAGGGTAAAATTTTCATTCATCAAATGGACACTCAGTAATAGAGACACTCAACATCATATTCACCATGGCCATCATCCAGTAAAACCATTAGCAAGATAGAATAGCATTATCCTAAAATATGTTAAAAATATTAGAGAAATTTTATTTAACAGAAATGGATACAGGCATGAGAGAGATAATGGAATCAACAATAACATTAAAACAGTTTTGTTCAAGGATAAAAAGAAAAAGATAATGAGAAGAGAAATTGGTAATATAAAAAGGAGCTGATTTATGAGTTGAAATATTCACATATGAAATAAAAATCTGAATATGATTAATAGCAGATGAAATAGGTATGAACACAACATAAAAACAATTATTAAAACTAAAACACATTGACATATATACACTAATATGTATAAAATGGACAACTAATAAGAACCTGCTGTATAAAAATAAATAAATAAAATTCAAAGAAAATAAAAAGAAATAAAAAATAAAAATAGAGCTACTTGAAAAAAAAATACACTAAAGCACAAACAAAGAAGTGCCACAAACTTATTGAACTCTTGAACCATTGCAAGTTAAGTAGTGTTTTAATAACTGGAATCCCAAAATAGAAACAGCAGGGAAGAAAAAATATTTGAAGAAAAATGGCCCAAAATCTTTCAATTTAATGTCAGTGAAAATACCTTCAGATCTGGAAAACTCAAAGTACCCCAAACAAGACTTAAGAGAGACAGAAGGACAGAAAGACAGACAGATGGAAATAAACAAAGAAAAAAATAATGTAATAATAACAACTATACCAAGGCACATCATAATTAAATTTCTGGAAATCTGAGATAAAGAGAAAATATTAAAAAGATCTTGAGGCCAGGAGAAAGCATTATACCCAGAGGGGGGAAAAAAAAAAAACATCATGGAAGGAATTGACAGTTAAATGACATTTCTAAATCTCTGAAAGTAAAATATGAACTCTCAAGCTAGAATTTTATATCCAGCAAATAAATTTATTCAATAATAAGACAAGATAAAGGTTACTTATGACAAAATGGAAGAAAAGTAGATAAGAATATTTATAGGTTAGAGACCTGTACTAAAAGAAATGTTTAAGAAAAGTTTTCAATATAGAAAAAAATAATACCATATGGAAGTAGAAATCTATAAAATTAGTTGAAAAACATTGTAATTATAAGTATGTGGCTAAATATAAAATATATTTCCTTTATAGTTACTTAAGTGAAATAATTGTTAAAGTAAAATAATTAAAATGTAGTGTGAGGTTTATAATTTATGCAGGAATAAAAGTATGATAATAATACCTTAAACACTTGATTTGGGGATACAAAAGTGCAGTGTTATAATATTCTTACACTATATGTAAAGTGATAAGATATTATTTGAAGGAAGATTGTGATAAACTAACAAAGTGTGTTGAAAAACTCAGAAAAACAAAATATGTTAAATAGTTACAATAAAACCAATGAAAGAGACAATTACTGTAAGTCAATGTCTGCAAAGGTACACTTAAAATATAATGATACAGATTTTTTTAATAAAAACAATCTCATAGCATTTATTGTCATCTGGTAATAACATAAAGGTGAGCAAAACAATATGAATAAATGCTTTAGAACTACACTTCTAACAAAGGACACCTAAACAAACTGTACTGCCTTTTCAAGAATTTCTCATTTCATTGGTCATTTCTAGTTGGAGACACTTTGGAGCAGAGTAATGTCATCTCCTTTTAGCATGATCTGACCCAGCTGTTTTCTTGACTTTGTTTTATAAATGGAATGTATCTTGTTCTGTTAATGCTGTTATAACAAATACTATAGACTCAGTGGTTTATAAACAACAGAAATGCATTTCTTACAGTTCAGGAAACCAGGAAGTCCAAGATCAAGGTGCAGGCAGATTCATTGTTTGGTGAGAGCCTGCTTCCTGATGCATAGATAGCTGTCTTTTCACCATAACCTCATATGATGGAAGAGGCAAGGGAGCTCTCTGAGACCTTCTATAAAGTCACTAATCCCATTCATGAGAACTCCACCCTAATAACCTAAGCACCTCTCGAAGGTCCTACTTCCTAATACCATCATATTGAGGTTAGGATTTCAACATATGATTTCGGGGGACACAAACATTCAGACCACAGCATTCTACTCAGCCCCCCAGAATTCATGCCCTTCTTGCATGCAAAATACATTCATTTCATCCCAATATCCCCGAAAGTCCTAACTGGTTCCGGCATCAATTTTAAAATCTAAGTCTAAAGTATCATCTTAAATATCATCTAAATCAGATATTGATAAGATATGATTCGTCCTGGGACAAATTGCTCTCCAGCTGTGAACCTATAAAATCAGACAAGTTATGGGCTGACAAATTAGTATGGTAGGGCAGGCAGAGGATAAACATTCTGATTCCAAAGGGGAAAATTAAGAAAAAAGAAAGGGGTAACAAGTCCCAAGTTAGTCCAAACTATAAGGGAAACTCCATTAGATCTTAGGACTTGAGAATAATCATTTGACTTAATGCTCTGCCCTGCATGCCAAGAGGCAGAGGTCTTACATTTATGTGGCAAGGGTCCCACCTTCTGGAACTCACTGCAGCAGTGGTTCCCTACTTTGAAGGAGTTAGGCCCCCAAGGCTCTGGGTGGCCCTGCTTCCATGGCAGCCCTCCACCTAGGCATTGTCCCCACAGCTTTGAGGGACTGTGGTTCTGTTCTTTAAAATCTAAGTAGAGGCAGCCATGTCCCCAGGGCTTCTGTACTCTGGGCCTGTGATGGGAGGGGCAGGCCTAGTGATGTCCCAATTGCCTTTCTGGTCATTGTTCCATTGCCTTTGGAGGATAGATCTGGCTTCTGTGGAGATGGTTGATTCATATTAATCTCATTATCAAATGGTCCCTGGCTACTCCCTTAGTTTTTTTGTTTGTTTTTCCCCAAACAGGCTTTCCTATTCTTTTCAATATGAATCAGCTGAGAACTTTCCAAAATTTTCAGTTCTGCTTTCGTCCTAATTAACAATTCTGTCTTTAAAATTATTTCTTTATTCTTATATTTTACAATAAGGAGTCAGAAGAAACCAGACTTCTCCTTCAACAGTTGCTTAGAAATTGCTGCAGCTGATTTCATAGCTCACAAGTTCTACACAAAATACAAATGCACAAACACAATTCAGACTTCATTTCCACTTCATATCAAGGATGACTTTTCCTCCATTTCCAAATAACATTTTCCTCATTCCACTCAGGAATTATGGATGGTAAAGGCCATTCTGATGACGTCATAATCAAAATTATGTTCAGGATTACTTAGGTATTCACTAAAAAAGTTGAGGCTTTCTCTACAGCATTCCTCTTTTCTTCATGGGATCTCACCATAATCACCCTTAATAGTTCATTCACAACAATGTAGGCTTTTTCTAGCATAGACCTCAAAATGCTTCCAACTTCTGTCCATAACCCAGCTCCAAAGCTGCTTCCATTTTTTAGATATTTTTATTTTAGGAGCAGCACCCCACTTCTTGGTACAAATTTCCTGTCTTGGTCTGTTTGGGCTGCTGTAACAAACCATCATAGACTGTGTGGCTTACAAGCAACATAAATTTATTTCTTAATGTTGTGGAGTCTGAGAAGTCCAAAATCAAGGCACCAGAAAATTTGGTGTCTGGTGAGTACCCAATGCCTGGTTCATTGCTGGCTGTCTCCTTACTGTGTCCTCATACAGTGGAAAGGATGAGAGAGTTCTGTAGGTCTCTTTTATAAAGACACTGATTCCATTAACAAGTTTCCACCCTCATGATCTAGTTATCTCCAAAAGTCCTCACCTCCCAATACCATAATGGGGTTTATCCAGTAACTTTTTCCTTTTTTTTTTTTTTTTTTAAAGAAACTGTATTCCTTGCCATGCATGGTCACTGAAGTGCCTGTTTCTTAGAGTATGCTCAGCTTTGGTTCTCTAAAATTTCTATTTGTTTTATTGCTATTTTCTATTTATGAGACATTTTCACACCCTCCTTTACTTCTTTTAGCATAGTTTCCTTATCCTAGAGTGAATCCACCATTTATGCAGAGCTAGGGGTAAACTTCAGAAAGAAGAAAAGATCAGAGAAAAGTGAAGAGTCTAAGTGAGTTATAGGACATCAAAAATGGACCAGAATATACATTATGGGAGTTTCAGAAGAAAAAGAGAGAAGGGGCACACAGAATATTTGAAGAAATAATAGCTGAAAACCTCCCAACTTTGATGAAAAACATAAATGTAAACATCCAAGAAGTTCAAGAACTCAAAGTAGAATAAACATAAGAACAAAAAATTAAACACATTAAGCTATGAAAGACAAAACACAGAGAATCAAGAATGCAGCAAGAGAAAAGTGACTAGTCACATAAAAGGGATCCTCATTAAGAAATCACAAAGACAATTGAAAGATATAGAAATCATTGACCTAAGAAATCAAGAGGAGAGTATTTATTCACAGATACCATAATCATATATAGAGATGATTTTATACAAGATACCAAAAAATTCCACATACAGGCACACACACAAAACCCCAAAACTGAGTGAGAATAGCAAGGTTGCAAGATACAAGGTTGACATATCAAAATTAATTTTATTATTAAATAGTAGCAATGAGCAATTAGATAATGAAAATATTTAAACAAAATTTTACAATGGCCAAAAAACCCACCGTAAAACAGGTAAGTTTTTTTTTTTGTTTTTTTTGCAGTACACAGGCCTCTCACTGTTGTGACCTCTCCTATTGCACTCCGGACACGCAGGCTCAGCGGCCATCGCTCACGGGCCCAGCCACTCTGCAGCATGTGGGATCTTCCTGGACAAGGGCACGAACCTGCGTCCCCTGCATTGGCAGGCAGACTCTCAACCACTGTGCCACCAGGGAAGCACAGTTAAGTATTTTTAATGAACTCTGTATAAGGTATATTCACTGAAAACTACAAAACTTGGAAGCTCTAAGTAAATAGACTAAGTATCATATTCATTAGTCAAAGACTCAATATTCTTCAAGATAATTCCTCCCAAATAGAGCTCATAATACCATTAGGTTTTCTTTTAAAAATTGACAAATTCTAAAATCTATATAGATATGCATGAAGACTTAGGAGAGCCAAAAGGAGTTTGAGTGACATTCAAGAAGAGTGACTTAAATTGTCTTACTTTAAGACTTTTACTATTTTGCATCAAGCCAGTGTAATAATGGTATAAAAATGGACATGTAGATAAATATAATAATATAAGATTTTATTTTCTGAATGCATGTGGAGTTAACTCCCTTCTTTCTCTTATTTTTTTTAACATTGTTATTATGATTTTTACTCAGTCATTAAATACTTAATAACAATGTAATGCCTCTGAAAAGACGGAGAGGAGAGAAACAAGTCATCTTATGACAACCCCCTCAAAGTTGTTTACAGATTTTCTCCAAGAAACAGAAGCTAAATTATCTATAAGACAGATGGAGAGAAAGAAAGAAAGAAAGAAAGGAAGAGAGAGAGAGAGAGAAAGAAAGAAAGGAAGAGAGAGAGAGAGAGAGAGAGAGGAAGGAAGGAAGGAAGGAAGGAAGGAAGGAAGGAAGAAAGAAGGGGCAGGGAGAGAGGGAAAGAGGGAGGAAGAAAGATAGATGATAGATAGATACATAGATGCATAGGTAGATAGGAGATAGATTTATTCAATTTTCAATGATTCAGAGCTTCCTCTTGTCAGTATTTTAGCTTAAAACACACACTATTTTCCAAAAGTGCAAATATCTGTTTCAGAAAAAAACATTAAAAAAATTAGGAAACAATGTTTTAAGAGCTCGTTAAATGAGTTTCACCAGAGGTTATGACTGCTGGTTTTATAATCACTACTTTAAAAATATAGCTTTTTTCACAATGTGTGATATTCCTTTGGTTATAGGTTATCATGTATATTTGGTAAAATGTTATTACAAACACTGACATAATATATTACTTTAAATTTCTCAAATGTCCTAGACTAAAGAGCAGGAAGAATATGGGGTACAGAAACAGAATTAAGAACACATGGGAAATGTGGTGTAGGATGTTTAAAGTTGTATGATTAATGTCTTAGCATAAATTAAATATCTTGTAGCCTAATTTTCATAATGTAGCATTTCTGATGTAAATAGTTTACCAAAATAAACGTCAGATAACATTGGGTCTGTGTGGGTTGGGGTTACACGTGGGTCTAAAATGAGGTATATCTCTTATAATGACAGACAGAAAGATACCGTATCGTATGTTCCTTGCTTTCAAATTAGTAGCTCTATCTGTTGAACTAGTTGTCAGTTTCATCCAAATGTGATATGTATGGTGATTTGTGAGGATTCTGGAACATGATAAACATCTTCCTTCTAGTATGTGATAACTTCCAAGCCACTGAACACAGAAAATAGCTAATGCAAAGTGATGGTAAGGACACAAGTAGAATATACCAAAAATCACAAAATTTGATCCCAAATTCTGAGTTACTAAATCATACATCAATAATTATGCCAAATATTACAGTCATCAAAATTGGCTGCTTCAGTTGTGCTGTCTGATGCAAAATGAAAACATGTGGCTCCTTATTCATTCTTAATAAGAATTTTAAGGCAGCAGCACCAGAACGTCTAACCAAGACTGGGGCTCTTTTACACACAGGGTCTTGTGTGACTATACATGTTGTGTGTCCAGAAAGCCAGCAGTGACTGTAGTCTTATACTTCAAATACGCCATAAAGTGTAATGTGTGACAACAAACACAAGACATGCCTTCAAAGTTAAACAGCTTTTCATAGGTTAGAAAAAAAAAAAAAACCTCAATATTAATTATAAAATTTAAATTAGAGAAGAATCAGAATTATACAAATATTAAATAGAATTGTACACAGTACATCTTAAATTTAATTGAATGTGATGTTTAACATAATTTAGTTTCTGAAATATATACATTAAACCAATCTACATAAAGTAATAAGTTTCTCTCTTCCTTTTTTTGCTTCCTTCTACTTATATTTTTTGCTTTGTAAACTTGATAAAGGTCGCATATATGTTTGCCTAGTTGTATCCCCCTATATATCATTAAGTGGTAAAGAGCTTATTGATGGGAAGTTTCAAAATCCAACAGGAGTATCTGCTAAGTTCTCTCAGGAATTTATGTGCCTTTTGCAATGCTATGACCTTCATTAACTGTTATACCTTGTGTATTCTAGAAAATAGGAGGTACACTCTAGAGCTAGATTGCTTGGGTTCAAATCCTTGTCCAAAGATATAGTCAATATCTGTAACTTTGGACAAGCTACTTGTTATTATTATTTTTTTATTCATTTATCTGTAATTTAAGTACTCATTTTAATAATTACCAAGGTAAGTGCAAATAATGCAGTACTATTATGCTTACCTCATAGAGTTATGAGAATTAATTGAAATAATCTATGTGAATCTATGAACATAGATATAATGTAATATGTATTGAGTAAAGGTTAGCTATTGTGAGATACATTATTTTGTATTATTTGTGTGTTACCCATAGGGCACAAGGAATTACTCCCTCCTGCTGCACAGGTAATAATTACAAAAACCAATAGCAGGAGACATGTGGATGGTGGAGAATGTGAAGGAAAGAAATCACTGATAAGTTTTTTTTCAAGAAATAGTGCAGGTTTGGGAAATTCTCAGAGAGTAAATATAGCTGCCATCTATCTTGAAGACCGTAGAGATAGCTTACTGGATACCTGAGAATATTCCTGGCTAAAATAGGCTTAGAAAAACTAAGGTTTAGACTCCATCTTAAGTTTTCTTCAAGAGTATAATTTAGTGAGTTGTAAAATATACAGATAAAGCTTAGGAGTTACAAGAGCAAATTGTATGTAATGCTTTATATCTTTTTTCGCAGGGTGGGCTGTCTCTTTCCCATCTTCAGTCATGTACCACTGCCCCCATCCCCACCCAACCACTCGGTAAGAGCATTTGCACTGCTCTATTGCCCAACCTTCTTTATAATTTTTTTTAATTTTATTTTCTCCAAGTTCCATCTTGAAATAACAGCCAATAGCTTTCCAAAAAAAGTTTTCCTTTCTGGGGAATGAAGTTAGGGAAATTCATTAGCCTTATTGGCTAGTCCCTATAATTTCAGTTTTTAGCCCCTTTTTAATCTTTATATATTTCTCATTTCCACATTTCTTTATTCTATGTCTAAGTTGGTCTCAACTGAAAGAATGTCTCCTCTTACTATTGGCACTATTTTTAGCTGTTGTCATCCTGTCCTTTGTTATGTCTGACATAATTTTTCACTCTTCAAACTGTAATCTGCAATGAGGTGGATATTACCACTGTGTAGTTAATACCAGAAGCAGATTTTCCCTTTCCCTGGGAAGGGATGGCTACCTGTTAGGGGGCAGGTCCTATGGTTCTTGCACTACAGCAAATACACACACACGAGTCAGCTTGAATAAAGTTTATCAAAGTTTCATGGTATTTTTGAAAATGAACAGGCCGCTGTTTTAGTTATCTATTATTCAGTAACAAATCCCATGAAAATTTAGTGGCTTAAAATAATAATTAATATTTCTCTTTGACCTTTAGATTGAATGAACTTAGGAATATTTCTAGCTTAGTGTCTCACATGTATTTGAAGTCAGATAATGCCTGAAACTGCAGACATCTGAAGCCTCTTGGGTGGGATAGCCAATATAAAATTTTTCACTCACGTGACTGGTGCCTTGATACTCCTTCACCTCTCAACACATGGTGTTTTAATCTCTAGTTGGGCTGCTTAGAGATTGATGATGTCAGTAGAGTCTCATTTCTTACATGGTTGTTGACTTCTAAAGGAAAGCATTACAAAACAGCTAAGAGGATCATCTACAGCTAAGAAAGGAGGCAATCAATGTAACTCAGGACATAGAGGGAGAAGAGAGAGTAATGGATACTTGCTTTTGAAAATCATATAACTCATATGCCTACATCGTAGAGTTATTTTAAGACTCAAACTTATTTTTTTTTTAAGCATTGACTAATTTAATCCTCACATCCACGGTGGCATTGGTACTTTTGTTTTTAATTAATTAATTTATTTTTGCTGTGTTGGGTGTTCATTTCTGTGTGAGGGCTTTCTCTAGTTGTGGCAAGCGGGGGCCACTCTTCATCGCGGGGCCTCTCACTATCGCAGCCTCTCTTGTTGCAGAGCACAGGCTCCAGATGCGCAGGCTCAATAGTTGTGGTCCACGGGCCCAGTTGCTCTGTGGCATGTGGGATCTTCCCAGACCAGGGCTCGAACCCGTGTCCCCTGCATTAGCAGGCAGATTCTTAACCACTGTGCCACCAGGGAAGCCCTCAAACTTTTTTTGTACAATAGAGTGCTTTGTAAACTGTGACATATGCTATACAACTTTCTGAGTGTAAACTTCATTAATCAGAATAAAACTTCATCAATATCACCCTAAAAAATTATTAGGCCATTTATAAGATAAATAAGTTCTAGGGATGTAATGAACAACATGGTAAATATAATTAACACTGAAGTATTTTACTATGAAAGTTGTTAAGAGATTAAATCCTAAGAGTTCTCATCACAAGGAAAAAATATTTTTTTTTCTATTTCTTTGATTTCGAATCTATATGGGATGATGGATATTCACTAAACTTATTTTGGTAATTATTTCATGATGTATATAAGCCAAATCATTATGCTGTATATCTTAAACTTATAAGTGTTATATGTCGATTATATCTCAATAAAACTAGAAGAAAAAGTGAAAACAAATAAAGGCAAAGAAAAGGAAAGGAAAGGAAAGACAGCTTGGAGGAAGATACTAATTCTCTCAGTGGTGAGGCCTGGAACTGACTAGAGTCATTTTCACCATATATGAGTTTTCAGAGCAATCACATGCCAGGCCAGATTAAGAGGGTGGAGAAATAGATGTCATAATTTGATGGCATGTGTGTACTGAGGGGGTAAAAATAAATGGTAACATGTTGGACAGAAGCTACCCTAACTCATATGCAGTGACCATAACTTTTTCTTCTTCCCTCCATGCTTTCCTTTGTTCCACAAACATATATTGAAATCCACTCTGTGCCCTCAAATGCATTCGGCATTTAACTCTTTTTTTCCCTTTTATTTATAATTAAAATTGAACTACAATATAAACTAAATGTTTTTGTCTTTTCCATGTCATCAACTATTTCCAATTTCCATTAGAAATTACTGTAGACAGTCCCAACTGATGATGTTCCAACTTATAATTTTTCAACTTTATGATGGTGCAAAAGCAATAGTTATTCAGTAGAAACTATACTTTGAATTTTGGTCTTTTCCTTGTGGTATTATGCTCTCTTAGGAAGCTGGACCGAGTCAGTGAGCTGCAGCTCTCAGTCAGCCATGTAATCACAAGGGTAAACAACCAATACACTTACAACCATCTTGTTTCATACATTCAGTACAGTATTCAATATATTATGCAATACATCTATCACTTTACTGTAAAATAGACTGTGTTAGATGATTTTGCATGACTGTAGACTAACATAAGTGTTCTGGGTACATTTAAGACAGGCTAGGCTAAGCTATGATGCTCAGTGGGTTAGCTGTATTAAATGCATTTTCAACTTATGATATTTTCAACTTAAGTTGGGCTTTTTAGGAGGTAACACACCCTATGGTAAGTCAAGGAAGATACACGTTTTTCTGTTTATACTTTAATGCCAAAAAAAAGCACAAATTACATTGCCAATAGCGATTTATTGAATAGGAAAATAATTTTATTTACTTAATTACATACATATGTAATATTATTTTTCTCTCCTTATAATGCTTTTTGTTTGTCTGAATCTGATGTAAAAATTTTTAGCAAAAAGACTGCAAATAATCTATTTAGTATTTTGTGTCCTAGCACAATGTTCAATATATTTCTACCAAATTAGTAATTCTAACAAAGAATGTGTGCCGTGAAAACCTAATCATAATTTTCTCGGCTTGTTTTTTATTTTCCTATAAGCACTTATGATTAGTATTTGAGCAAATATGCTTTTGAATATGGAAACCCAAAGAATTTCTACTTCATAGGTAAATAGGAAATTCAAGGGTAATTTCTACCATCACACCATTGATAACAAAGAACATGTGCATCTTTGGGACCTTGAGAATTTTGTTAGAATTAATCACATCATGATTCTAAGTCACCTTGAAAATATATAGAGCCATATTAAAAGGAAAAGAAGTCTAATAAAATATTATATCTATACTAAAATGTTTGCTCCTATGATAATTGGTGCCAGTATTTTCTGACAGTTCTTCCGGAAATTCTTTTTTTGTTCCACAATTTTTGTCCTTTGATATTGTTCTATATATAACTGACACTATTTTCTGACCCATCAGCAAAAGTATTTAAATACAAACAGTAGAAATATTAATGCAATCAGTGAAGAACTTTTGAGTGTTTTCTTCTCAAAGCTCTATGATTTAATATGAAGTTTACAGTATGTGGTTATAATTTTTCCTCTCATACAAGCTTTCAAAAATAAGAAAGGTATATTTTCCTTTGACCTGAAAAAGGAAAAGTAGGAAAGGGTTTATCTTCTTCAACAGACTTTTTTTTTCTCAGAGAAATTAACATAACTGTAGATTTGCTTCAGTTGAATAACCTGCTTTCAATGCACAAAATCAGACATGTAAGGTCTTACATTTCGTGGGGGGAAAAGTTTTGAGATGTCTTAGATTCTTCTGAAGGGAAACATTGAGGTATACTTATAGTTGCTGTGGATGGATGTATAAACTAAATTTTCAGCTAGATTTCCACAGTGTAATATCACATATTTGCAACATTTATTTACAGGTTAAAAAGTAAAATAATAAAAAAATACATAAAATTTATTGGAAACCTGATTTAAAGAAGTAAAACATTTATTGGGAAAAAATTGCATTAAAATTATTTCTGTTACTGTTATATAAGGTTATGTTGGAAATTGCCTTTTATTTTGTATGCAAATAATTTCTAATTTTAAAGCCACATAATTTCTATTTTTTCAATCAGAATTTGTTAAATTTGTTAAATTCCTAGTACATGCATAGGCTTTAACTGAAGGTATAAGATTCATAGGTAGAAGAATATAATCACAGTATTCGAAATCTAAGAATGCTATGATTATAGCTCTGCACAGTTTATCAATAGAGTGAAATTCAATATATACATTCTGGTTATAAATCTGGTTGAGTGTTCATAATATATTTGAATATTGAATTCTAAAACTTTATAAACATTGTTGTACTAAAATATCTTAATAGAGAATTACAAATAAACACTTGGAATTTGGAGAAATCTAAAATGACTGCTTGTCTCAAAGTATAGTCCCTGGTAGCTTTTCATCAGTTTGAACTTGTTATTACTTAGTCTTGTGACCAGCCATACCCCTAACATTGAGGTGTATGTATTCTAGGGTATACTCCATGTTGAACCATAGGGTAGGAGATGAATCTGGGTAAGTATGGCACATCTTCCTAAAGCATCAATATTAATAAAAGACTGGAGAAGGTATATATCTAAATTAAACTTAGGGTTGCCAGATTTAGTAAATAAATACAAGCCTGACAGTTAGATCTAAATTTCAGATAAGCAATAATTTATTTAGTGTAATATGTCATTTTCAATATTTGGGACATACTTATACTAAAAAAAAAAAAATTGTCAGTTATCTGAAATTCAAATTTAACTGAGTCCTGTATTTTACCTGAAACACTAATTAAAATATTAACAGAAACATAAAATGTATTAACAGATGCAAACATTTAATATAATTTAACAATAAAACAAAGTGATTTAATAATAAAAAAGGTTATTTAATAACATTTTCTTTTCGAGTAATATTATACTTCAAGAACTGCCACTATTTCCTCCCTTTGGATAATTTATTTTATTATTTTCATTTTTTTATGTGGGTAATAACACTTAACATGAGATCTACCTTCTTAACAAAATGTAAGTAACAATAGAATATGTTAACTACATTACAAACCGTTGTACCATAGATCTCTAGAACTTACTCATTTGCAAAACTGAAACATTATACCCATTGAACCGCAACTCATTTTCCTCTCCCCCAGGGAACCATTTTATTTTCTGCATCTCTGAATTTGACTATTTTAGGTACCTCATATAAGTAGAATCATGTTCTTTTTGTGACCAGCTTATTTCATCTAGCAGGTTCACCTATGTTGTCAAAAATGAAATCCTATCTTTTTTTTTCAGGCTGAATAGTACTCTTTTTTATGTATATATCACATTTTATTTATTCATTCATCCATCAATGAAAACTTAGGTCTTGGCTACTGTGAATGGTACTGCAATGAACATGGAAGTGCAAATATCTCTTTGCAATCCTGATTTCAATTCTTTTGGATATATACTCAGAAGAGTGAGATTGCTGTATCTTACAGCAATTCTATTTTAAAATTTATTTTAAAACTTCTATACTGTTTTCCATAGCAGCTACAACACTTTACATTACTCCAACAGTGCACAAGTGTTCCAATTTCTCCACAACCTCCTCAGTATATATAAATGTAGAGATATACGTAAGTATATAATACATATATGTAATGATATATGTATTATATACATGTATGTAATGATGCATTATATATATTATATATGTATATTTATAATAGCCAGGCTAACAGGGGTGAAGTTATATCTCACTGTGGTTTTGATTTACTTTCCATAATGATTAGTGATATTGAACTTCTTTTCATATTTTCATATACATTTTGGCCATTCAGTCTTCTTTGGAGAAATGCCTATTCAAGTCTGCAGCCCATTTTTTAACTGGATTATTATTGTTTGCTATTGCACTGTATGAATTTTTATATATTTTGGATAATAACCTCTTTTCAAATATATGATTTGCCAATAATTTCTCCTATTTCTTAGATTGCTTTTTCACTCTGTTCATTATTTTCTTTGCTGTGCAGAAGATTTTTAGTTTGATGTGATCAATTTTGCTTTTGTTGCTTGTGCTTTGGTATCATATTGAAAAAAAATATTGTTAAGCTTGATGTTATGAAGCTTACCCCTTATGTTGTATTCTAGGAAATTTACAGTTTCAGATTTAGTTTATTCCTGTGTATGGTGTAAGATAGGAGTTCAATTTTATTCTTTGCCATATTGTTATCCAGTTTTCCCAACACTATTTATTGAAGAGACCATAATTTTCTCATTGTTTATTCTTGGCACACTTGTTGAAGAGCTGGTGGCCATATATGCCTGGGTTTGTTTCTCGGCTATAGTCTGTCCCATTGGTTTATACGTCTTTTTTTTTTTTTAAATGCACTACCATACTGTTTTGATTACTGTAGCTTTGTAGTATAGCATGAAATCAAAAAGTGTGATATCTCCAGCTTTGTTCTTCTTTCTCAAGATTGCTTTGCTGCAATGAGCCCTTCCACACCTTTTCCTTTGTTCGTAGCTATCCCAGGCATCTAGACTATGCCAGTTCTTTCAGTGTTCTGTTAGGTGAGACAGAAGCCAGACCCTTAGGAAGCTCACTGAAAGGCAGGGGACTTTAGTTGTTCACCCCATCCCCCCAAGCTGAGGTGGAAGTTGCAGCCCAGGGTGCTCACTTTTCATATTAGCTGTGCCAACCTGGGAGGGTGACTGATGTGGGTAAAGCAAAATTGCTCTTCTTGTCTGTTTCAGTGCACTTGTTCTATTTTGGGTACATCAGGGTTACTGCAGCTTCTTAACTGTATTCTGGACCTCTCATGAAGTATTTTAGTCCTTTGATTGATGATTCTGTTTGGGAACAAGGGCTGGAACTTCTTATTCTGTCATCTTATTGATGACACTTCCTCCCAAACTGCAGCTATTGTCTATTCATTCTTCAGAGGACTCATTTTGGTAAAAAAAAATTGCAAAACCTTTTCATAATACAAAAACTTAAATTGTGCAGGTTTAAAAACATGGCTGCTAGTACTTTGACACCTCTCTATGGAAATGGGGGATCCACACCCTCTCTCCTTGAAACTGGACAAGTCTGTCAGTGTTTGGAGTAGTTGAATACACTGGGACTGAAGCTAATGCAGAAATGATCATTTAGCTTCTGTCTTGGGTTCAAAAGAACATTTTCTCTTGAACTCCTGAGATGCCATGTCAGAAGTCTTACCATCCTAAAGTATAAATACTCTGAGAGGCTCAAGTTTTTTGGTAGACTTAATGTAGACATTTTAATCTAAAATTCAGATATGCCTAATCTTCTAGACATCCCAGTCCAGGTGCCAGTTTTGTGAGTGAAAAACCCTCTAAATAATTTCATCTCCCTGACATTCAGGTAACCCCAGGAAGATTAAATATTTCCTGCAAAGTCCCCGGGCATTGTGGATCAGATACAAGTCATCTTTGCTGTGCCCTGTCTGAATTTATTACTAACAAAATAACATAGTGGTTGTTTCATTCCACCAAGCTTTGTAGCATTTTGTGACTTAGCAATTGATAACTGAAATGACTAAAAAAATTAAAATGTTAACTGTTTTTAACACAATAACAAGGATATTATTTTGAATATATATATATATATATTTATATTTTCAGAGCTGAGAACAGAAAGATAGTTTACAGTAATTTAATTTGAGCCGCTTAAAATTTAATGTGCCTATGAATCACCTGAAGATCTTATAAAAATGTTACTTTTGATTCAGTAGTTCAGGGTTGGGGATAAAATATTACATTTCTAATAAATGTCCATAAATGCTGATGCTGCTGGTCCCTGGTCCATCCCTTGAATTGCATAACTCTGTTTCAAATTCCTCATTTTGAATTTGAGAACATTGAGATTTAAAGTGATTAAAGATTCATCTCAAACTGACAGATAAATGATGAAAAGCCAAGTTGTATTCCTCAGCAGAGACCATGGCCCTGGGTTGTGGATTATCAAGAGGGAATTAAAAATAATGGAGAAGAACTTTATTAATTGGTGATCACCCATATGCCGGTAACTATGTGAAATATATATATATATATATATATATATATATATATATATATATATATATATATATATATATATGGAGCCTGTGCTCTGCAATGGGAGAGGCCACAACAGTGAGAGGCCCGCGTATCAAAAAAAACCAAAAAAACAAAAAACTGGTTCAGAGAGCATATGGAGTGCTAAGAATTTATAGGCAAGTAATAAACAAATGTTAGTATAAGACTGTTAGATTAATTACAAAACTAGTTAATGTTCTACAAGGTAATAAGACCAAATCACTGAGTTTTTTTTCCACTGAATGATTATATGCATATCAACCAGACAAAAATCTGAAGATAATAAGGAACTTCACCAAATCTGGATATGTAAATGAATTGTCTTAACGTTCCTTTCCATGGTGATTATAAAAAGTCTCTAAAAGTCATTTTTAATTGGAAAAAGGGGCAGGTTTTATTATGTTTAGACTGATTACTTACATAGATGCAACATGATAAAGACCTCCCTGAGTTTGCACTATGAATTCAGAGCCATATAAATCTATTGTGCAACTATTAAGCCACAGAATTAACCACGGTCTACAAAATGTAATACTAGGATTTTTTGTGTGTAAATTCTTCTAATTTTGAGATGCCTCAAATTTGCTAAAGTTTCTGGTCTGCAAGGAAGTAACCTTCCTTTCCAGCTGGGAGATTTGGTCCCAGTAAGCCAGACATCCTTGTGGGTTTAGCAGGCACGGGCTCCATATGGAAAATTCTTACTGAACATGACTGAAGCAGAAACAAAAACAAAATTACAAAATCATTGGAGAAGAAAAAAGAAAAAAATGCAGATAAACAGACTCAGAAAGTTAATATTCTACTGCCACTTGGGATTCATTCTGGGAGATAAGAAAATGTGCGGGACAAGACTTAAGCAGCCCATGAAGTGCACTTCTTAAACAACATAGTTTAAACGATTATCAGGTTACTCCACTTGGGACAAACTCTAAAACTATTGGAGTATAATTTCCAAAAAGTTAAGAACATGACTTATAAAAATATATAATGAATACATATCAAAATTTTATCCAAATCATTTATTAATGTGAGATTCAAAAGATTTCCAAATTGTTAGAAGACCATTTAAGAAGTTAGGTGTTTACATGAATTTAATAAATGAATTTTAACATAAACTTCTGAATTAGATACAAAGATGGTTAATATCCAACTGTATATTTAGTCTAAACTTTGAGGTTATTCTTTCCCCTGCACAGAAATTATATCCATCTCAACTGGAAAAAAATATGTAGGCTATAATGTACTTTCACTGTATCTGAAATTATCAATCAATAGTTTTAACAGATCTTTTTTTCTGAAAACCCAGTGAACATAAATTTTACTTTTTTTCTGAAGATTCATAAAAAAACAATAAGAGCATATTTTTTGAAAAAGCATGCAGTTGATAATCGCTCCTAAACCCCTCTAAGACAGATTTCCTCCCAGTTTATCATCCTACTATGTATGGTTTTCTTTCTCCTATCTCTTTTTTTGCTTGATTTTTTCACAATTGAAATTCACTGTCAATGAAGAGTTCTTTTTTTGAGAATGACTTCTAAATTCGTGGGGAAAAAATTCTGATTTCACCAGAAGACTTAATTTTTTATTAAATTTTTAAGTTTAAGAATAAACTATAGGGCTTCCCTGGTGGCGCAGTGGTTGAGAGTCCGCCTGCCGATGCAGGGGACATGGGTTCGTGTTCTGGTCTGGGAAGATCCCACATGCCGTGGAGCAGCTGGGCCTGTGGCCATGGCCACGGAGCCTGTGCATCTGAAGCCTGTGCTCCGCAACGGGAGAGGCCACAACTGTGAGAGGCCTGGATACCGAAAAAGAAAAAAAAAAAAAAAAGAATAAACTATATAATAAAATTTATATTCATTTCTTAGAGATGTGCCAACTACCTATTTTGCCATTTAGAAACAGTGGCCTACTTTTATAATAATTTCTATACTAAACCTGCTGAGAAGCTTCTGAAAAACTTCTGGGAGCCCTTGGGGCCTCATGATTGTTTAGATGTTTATGAGTTTGAATGTCTTTTAAAACACATAAAACTTTCCTAAACTTTTTAGATAGTATCTCTGAAATATCCAATATTGTGCCTTTTATCTACGACTTTCTGTGATTATGTTGTGGTCATTTAACACCCAGCATACCAAGAGAAATATAAATGAATGAATATTGCCACATATTCTTTTGGCAAAATGTAATGGTCCACTGCATGATAAAGGTCTTCCTATTGAATGGCCAACTGGAAGAAAATACCACATTTCCTTTTTGTCCTTAATCATTCATTATATGATTTGCAGAATTATATGATCAATTTCACTGTCATGGTTAATGCCAACAGAGCTGCTATGAATAATTTTGCTTTCATCTTCTGATTCATATAATTGTAAAATATCTTCTTTCAGTTTTTGATACTAAAAGAATAACTTTTAAGATTCTGAATTCTCTACCTAGTGAAATCTAAAAGAATAATATAATACATTCATGAATGATGATGCAATATTTTGGCAATACACTAAGAAAAATGAGAGATGATCAATTTCCCATTGTTTCATCTTTCTAGGTGATTCTTTCATTCTTCTGTTCCATTTTCTTTTTGTTTTAAACTTTTATTTATTTATTTTTGAATAGTTGGGAATAATGGACAAACAACAATGAAATAATTTTGAGGATAATTAACAAAATATTTCAATATATAGGAAATATAAGATAACTAAGATCAGTATGCATGTTAGATTCATAAAGAGATGCAGTGAACCTATATTTTAATTATAGGATAGAATGAGTTATATTCAATTAAAAAATATGAAGTAAATTTTTTTCTTGTTCTTCGAAGGACAGTTAAGAGAGACTAAATATCATAAAATATCAAGTCTTACAAAGAGTTAGAACTCCTCAAAAAAATAAATTCAAAAACTAAAATTGGCTTCAGTGGATCCTGATGACATACCACTTAGGGTGATACTACCACTGCATAGATCAAAGGCTATCAACCAAGATTATTTGCATAGTCATGTTTGAGAAAAAGGAGCTAAAAATCCAGATGGCTATACATCAATATGAAACAATTTAATCTACCAGTAATTTGTAAATAAAATCCCAGTTGTCATGAATATGATCACACAAAAAAGCAAAACTATTCCTATATCCCCTAGACTATGTCTAACCAACATTTCACATTATAAAATTGACAGTATCATCAATGAAATTAGTGCAAACTACTAATTTCATGATAAGGTAATCATTTGGTTGAGCAAATAAACATAATTTTATTTGTATAAATTTAAGACAGGGTAAGTAACATTTTTTAAATTTATTAATTAAATAGAATCCAAAATTATAATTAAAAATGTTCAGGGCCTCCCTGGTGGTGCAGTAGTTGAGAATCTGCCTGCCTATGCAGGGGACATGGGTTCTAGGCTTGGTCTGGGAAGATCCCACATGCCGCGGTGTAACTAGGCCCGTGAGCCACAACTACTGAGCCTGCATGTCTGGAGCTTGTGCTCCACAACAAGAGATGACGCAACAGTGAGAGGCCCACACACTGCGATGAAGAGTGGCCCCCGCTCGCCACAACTAGAGAAAGCCCACGTACAGAAATGAAGACCCAACACAGTCAAAAATAAATAAACAAATAAATAAACAAATAAATAATTAAAATTAAAAAGCAAACAAAAAAACAATGTTCAAGTATTCTTTGTGTTTTTGGAATATCTAAAAATATATTTATTGACATAAGCTGATAGGTTAGCATACATAAGGATGAATTAACAAACTAATCATGCAAATTAATATGTTTTAAAACAAAAACTTTATCCAAAAATAAACTTCTTGTATGTATCTGATATGGAATGACATTAATTCATTTAAATGTCATTTACTATATTATACATTAATACTTATTACATTAAACCATAATAAGTTTCTTTTTCCACCATACCCAGGCACACTTTGAGCTTCATAAAACCAACTAATATAGGTTGTTCTCAGCTCATGGAACTGAAAGTCAAGGTACAGAAGAGACAAACACATTTTTGATGTTGCAAATAGAATTTCTGAAAAGTTAGTTAATTAATTTATTAATTCAAAAAATATTTATCAAGTACCTACTGTGTTCTGAGCATTCTTCCAGGCCTAATCACTAAGTCAAATTTTCCTTAGACTATCTGGTGGGCATGTAAAGTAAAACCCACCTCTTGATTTAATAAATTAGCTTCTTAAAATGTCAACTTCTCTCTACCTAAGAAAGACTGATAGCCCTGGTTTAGACATGATTACAACCTAGATGAGTTGATGTTAGATAAATATCTCAGCTTGTGGAAGATTTTACTTTATTAGTCAAAATCTTTAAAGGGAAGTATTCTATTTTAATAGGAAAATATTTTTCTTTGTTTTTATGAGTAATTTACTTGCTATAGTTACTTTAAATAAGTTTTCTGAAAGATGTGTTTATTCAGGTATCCAGAAATAAATAATGTTAGATAATGAATGATTAGACTTTGGCTGTATCAATATATATTCTGTATATTATCATATCTTTTATTCTTTTTTGACTGAATTCTATTAAAGTGGGCTTCTTTGTCCTCTTTACACAGGGATTTACACTTTAACTATGTAGTCCAATGTCTTTAAATAATTATCTTAAAGACTGAGACAGTACCAATGGTCTATGGCTGGAGTATCTATAGATAATTATTTCAATTGTGCTCTCACATCTCATACAGATAGTTATACAAATACCTCAAGAATACATTCTTTAACACGCTCTTTCAATTCAGTAGTATCTTAATGGTTTTTCACTTCCCTACTTAAAAGGTGCCTTCTAGGAAGATTTGACTACATGGATTAAGACTAAAGTTATAGAAATCTAAGAAAGAAGTACTTATAAAGAGGGATATATGATTGTGCATGAAAGAGATAATAGGATTCTATGTGTGCACATAAAAGAGATAATATTCTGAAATGCTGCTCTTAAAAATGATTTCCCACACGTACTCAAAAAATTCATCATTTCTGTGTTTCTCAAGCATTACCAGGACTGCTCAGCTTATTCTTTATATTTTTAATATTAATGGCAGAGGAGGGAGAGACATATATGTTCTTAACTGATAGCTAAAGCCACATCTCTGCTTTAAAACACATTACTGTTTAAAGACAGTATTTCAGAATGTCAACATGAATGGACGTGTCAAATTGATGCTTAATACTAATTTGTTTATTTTTGCTTGACAGTACTTAGATGGTAAAAATTTAGGTATCAAAAATAAAGGTTCCGGGCTTCCCTGGTGGCTCAGTGGTTGAGAGTCCGCCTGCCAATGTAGGGGACACGGGTTCGTGCCCCGGTCCAGGAAGATCCCACATGCTGCGGAGCGGCTGGGCCCGTGAGCCATGGCCGCTGAGCCTGCGTGTCCGGAGCCTGTGCTCCGCAACGGGAGAGGCCACAACAGTGAGAGGCCCACATACCACAAAAAAAAAAAACAAAAAAAACAAACAAAAAAATAAAGGTTCCTTATTATGAAACACTGAAGTAGATTTTCCCTTGGTTTCACTGCCATAAATCCCATTAGAGTTAATTGGAGATTTGCATGTGCATTGAGAGTATAATATACCTCATTATTCCTGAGTAACAGCTACTGACTTTTAAAGGCCCTTTAGGATGAGTGACAGGAAACAAATAAAAGCACATCACTTAGGATTTTGAAAGTTATTTTTGTATACCAGAAAATGAAACAAAAAAATCTTCACAAACATTCCACTGTCATAGTTTTAACTTTATAATTTCAACAATAAAATATTTAAAATCCCCTTTTGTAGCTCAACTAGCTAGTGAATATGTGAAGTAAGTATATCTCCAATCTGCTTAGTGGTAAGTGACTTAGGCTGTGAAGAACATATGCTGTTTACTTTGTTGTTGTTGTTATTTTAGTTATTTGAACCATTAAAAATCTACTGTGAAATAAAATAATGTTTTTAGTCTAAAAATAATTAAGATTTTGTGAAAGACCACTTTGGAATATTATGATAAAAATATCTAAAAATTATGGGGCACTTATGAGACAGTCACTATTATAAGTACATTTCAAATATGAACTTGTTTAAGACTCAAAACGCTGTGAGTTTGGTATCTTCACTATCCCTATCTTATAGACAATACAAAATAATTTACCAAAGGTGAATTAACTTGCCCAAAGTTATACACATAGTGAGTGACAGAGTTGACATTGGAAACCAGGGCTTGTGACTCAAAAGACAGGCTTGATGCAATTATATTGGTTGGAAGAGTCAGCTTAGTCCTGAAACATGAACATATTAGTAAGCAAACTGAAACCTTCTAGCTGATCCAATTCATCCTTTTTAAGAAAGCATGTTAGATCAAAATATATTATCCATGCTTCATAGGGTTGTCTCCTCAATCACCTCATGTAGTTTAGCAAAATATTTCTTCCAAGCTCATACTGAGAAGATTTTCCAGTGACAATTTCAGAGTTCTTATGATAAGAGCTAAGATATACAAAGTACTTCTCTATGGCAGATGTTATTCTAAGCATATTTTTTTCATATATTAAACCATTTCAACCTAACAAAAAGCTTTGAGATAGATATTGTTGCTTTAATAGATGATGGAACTGAAGCAGGGAAAGGGCAACTGGTACTCAAATTTGAAAAGAAGTTGAACCAGATAGATTAAATTGATATTTATAGGACATTCCATCTGAAAACAGCACATTACACTTTCTTCTAAAGTTCACATGGAACATTCTACAGGACAGATCACATCTTGGGTCACAAATAAAGCCTTCTTAAATTTAAGGAAATTGAAATCATATCAAACATCTTTTCTGACCACAATGCTATGAGATTGGAAATCAATTACAGGAGAAAAAACATGTAAAAACCACAAATACATGAAGGTGAAACAGTGTGCTACTAAATAACCAAGAGATAAGTGAAGAAGTCAAAGAAGAAATAAAAAATACGTAGAGACAAATGACAATGAAAACACAATGGTCCAAAATCTATGGGATGCAGCAAAGGCAGTTCTAAGAGGGAAGTTTATAGCAATACAATCTTACCTCAAGAAACAAGAAAAACCTCAAATAAACAATCTAACCTTACACCTAAGTGAACTAGAGAAAGAAGAACAAAAAAACCCTGAAGTCAGTAGAATAAAAGAAATCATAAAGATCAGAGCAGAAATAAATGAAATAGAAAAAAGAAACAATAGCAAAGAGCAGAAAACTAAAAGCTGATTCTTTGAAAAGATAAACAAGATCGATAAAATTTAGCCAAACTCATCAAGAAAAAGAGGGTGAGGACTCAAATCAATAAAATTAGAAATGAAAACAGAGAAGTTACAACAGACACTGTAGAAATAAAAAACATCATAAGAGACAACTACAAGCAACTCTATGCCAATAAAATGTACAACCTGGAAAAAAATGGACAAATTCTTAGAAAGGTATTACCTTCCAAGACTGAACCAGGAAGAAATAGAAAATATGAACAGACCAATCACAAGTAATGCAATTGAAACTACAATTAAAGATCTTCAAACAAACAAAAATCCAGGACCAGATGGCTTCACAGTTGAATTCTATCAAACATTTAAAGAAGAGGTAACACCCATCCTTCTCAAACTCTTCTAAAACATTGCAGAGGAAGGAACACTCCCAAACTCATTCTACAAGGCCACCATCACTGTGATACCAAAACTAGACAAAGATACTACAAAAAAAAGAAAATTATAGACCAAAATCCCTGATGAATATAGATGCAAAAATCCTTAAACAAAATGCTAGCAAACAGAATCTAACAGCACATTAAAAGGACATACACCATGATCAAGAGGGATTTATCCCAGGGATACAAGAGTTCTTCAATATATGCAAATCAATCAATGTGATACACCATATTAACAAATTGAAGGAGAAAAAAACATATGATCATCTCAATAGATGCAGAAAAAGATTTTGACAAAATTCAACATCCGTTCATGATAAAAAACTCTCCAGAAAGTGGGCCCAGAGGGAAACTACCCCAACATAATAAAGCCCATATATGACAAACTCACAGCAAACATCATTCTCAATGATGAAAAACCTGAAATCATTTCCTCTAAAATCAGGAACAAGACAAGGATGTCCACTCTTGCCACTATTATTCAACATAGTTTTGGAAGTCCTACCATGGTAATCAGAGAAGAAAAATAAATACAAATTGAAAAAGAAGAAGTAAAACTGACACTGTTTACATATGACAGAATACTATACATAGATAATCCCAAAGATGTTACCAGAAAACTACTAGAACTAATCACTGAACTTGGTAAAGTTGCAGGATACAAAATTATTGCAACTTGCATTGATCCTTTGCATTCCTATACACTAACAACAAAATAATCCCTTGCATTCCTATACACTAACAACAAAAAATCAGAAAGAGAAATTAAGGAAACATTCCCATTAACCAGCAAAAGAAGAATAAAATACCTAGGAATAAACGTACTTAAGGAGGTAAAATACCTGTACTCAGAAATCTATAAGACACTGATGAAAGAAATCAAAGATGGCCCATACAGATGGAGAGATATACCATGTTCTTGGATTGGAAGAATCAATATTGTGAAAATGACTACACTACCCAAAGTAATCTACACATTCAATGCAATCCCTATCATATTACCAGTGGCACTTTTCACAGAACTAGAACAAAGAATTTCACAATTTGTAGGGAAAAACAAAAGACCTTGAATAGCCAAAGCTATCTTGAGGGAAAAAAACAGAGCTGGAGGAATCAGACTCCCTGATTTCAGACTATACTACACAGGTACAGTAATCAAGACAATATGATCCTAGCACAAAAACAGAAATATAGATCAATGGAACAGGATAGAAAGCCCAGAGATAAACCCACATTCCTATGGTCAACTAATCTATGACAAAGGAGGAAAGGATATACAATGAAGAAAAGACAGCCTCTTCAATAAGTGGTGCTGGGAAAACTGGACAGCTACATGTAAAAGAATGAATTTAGAACACTACCTAACACCATACACAAAAGTAAACTCAAAATGGCTTAAAGACCTAAATGTAAGACCAGACACAATAAAACTTTTTTTTTTCTTTTGTTTTTTCAGTTTTCAGGCCTCTCACTGTTGTGGACTCTCCTGTTGCGGAGCACAGGCTCTGGACACACAGGCTTGGCAGCCATAGCTCATGGGCCCAGCCGCTCTGTGCCATGTGGGATCTTCCCTGACTGGGGCACGAACCCATGTCCCCTGCATCTGCAGGCAGACTCTCAACCACTGCGCCACCAGGGAAGCCCCATAAAACTCTTAGAGGAAAACACTTTGACATAAATCACAGCAAGATCATTTTTAACCAACATCAAAGAGTAATGGAAATAAAAACAAAAATAAATAAATGGGACCTAATGAAACTTAAAAGCTTTTTCACATCGAGGGAAACTATAAACAAGATGAAAAAACAGCCCTCAGAATGGGGAACATATTTACACATGAATCAACGGACCAAGGATTAATCTCCAAAATATATGAACAGCAATGCAGTTTAATATTAGTAAAATAAACAAGCCAATCAAAAAATGAGCAGAAGGCTTAAATAGACATTTCTCCAAAGAAAACATACAAATGGCCAAGAGGAACATGAAAACTGGCTCATCATCACTAATTATTAGAGAAATGCAAGTCAAAACTACAATGAGACATCACCTCACATCAGTTAGAATGAGCATCATCAGAAAATCTACAAGCAACAAATGTTGGACAGGGTGTAGAAAAAAGGAAACCCTCTTGCACTGTTGGTGGGAATATAAATTGATACAGCCACTATGGAGAACAGTATGCAGGTTCCTTACAAAACTAAAAATAGAATTACCATATGACCCAGCAATCCCACTGCTGGACACATACCCTGAGAAAACCATAATTCAAAAAGATGCATGTACTTCAATGTTCATTGTGGCACTATTTACAATAGCTAGGCCAGAGAAGCAACCTAAATGTCCTTTGACAGAGGAATGGATAAAGAAGATGTGGTGTATATATACAATGGAATATCACTCAGCCATAAAAAGGAATGAAATTGAGTCATTTGTAGAGACGTGTATGGACCTAGAGGCTGTCATACAGAGTGAAATGTCAGAAAGAGAAAAACAAATATCATATATTAACACATATTTGTGGAATCTCGAAAAATGGTACAGATGAACCAGTTTGCAAGGCAGAAATAGAGACACAGATGTGGAGAACAAATGTATGGACACCAAAAGGGGAAAGTGGGGGAGGTGTCGGGTGATGGAGATGGGATGAATTGGGAGATTGGGATTGACTTGTATACTTATATACTCTACTTATATACTTATATACTAATATGTACAAAATAGATAACTGTTAAGAACCTGATATACAATAACAAATAAATAAATAAGAAGAAAAATAACTTTCTCTATAGTGCAGGACAAAAAAAAAAAAAAGAAGAAGAAATTGAACACAGGCAGCCTCATTCTAGACAGAGACATGACATGGTTGAAGAAAAGTAGATGCTGAATTCAATGAACCTGAATTTAGTCCCATATCTCAATGCAATGGAGGAAGAAAGGGAGAGAGAGCATTGTCTATAGAGAAGTGAAGAGGAGTAGAAACAATGAAAAGTTGGTCTGCTTTTTATTTTCATCATGTGCAGGCTATTTTTTAAAATGTCAGTGATAAAACACTGCTCCCTACTGAGGTGGGCTGCTCCCACCATATTTACCTTTCTACTTCCATATATTACCATGACCTACCCTCACTGGATGTTTTGAGCCTGAATTAATAATATGAAAATCAGACTAGTATAGGTAGCCTACAGGGTTGTTGTAAATGAGAAAGCATAAGTGAAGTAAGAAGTCATAATATAGTCACCACCAAATAATGGGAATCATTTAATTTGAGGCACACATTTTATCACACTTGATTTCTGAACAATGTTTCAGCACTTGGCCAGCTGTAGCCCCTCCATGTTATCTCAGTGTTCCCACTTCCAGAGCCAGAATAAAGATTCAAACAAACAAACCTGGTGAAGGTGGGTAATGCAGAGTCTCACTCTACATCTACCATGCATGCAGGCTTAGTAGATTGTGATCTGTAATTTTCAAATTCAAAAATAATGATTATAGAGTTTTGTGGGTGTTCTTTGTTTCTTGACCTTGATTAATTCATTTATAAATGAAGGAGAAGAAAATATTCGGATCTTAATATCATACAGTAGATACAGTGCATCTCTCAGGCTCATTATCTATTTGTTTATTAAATAAATAGTATCAAACATCATGTGCCAGGCGTGTGCTAGATTCTGGGAATATCATCTACTGTTTGCTTTCTATTACTGCAGTAACAAATTATAACACACTTAGGGGCTTAACACTGCAAACTCTATTACCTTACCATTCTATAGAAGTCTGACATGTTATCATTAGGCTTAAATCAAGTTGCTGTTGGAGCTGTATTCCTCTCTGAAGCACTAGATGAGAACCTATTTTCTTGAGTTTTCCAACTTCTAAAGGCTACCCATATTCCTTGGCTTATGGCCACTTTCCATCTTCAAATCAGTAATGGTTGGTGTAGTCTTTCTCACATCGAATTATTTTGACATTGAATCTCCCAACTCCTTCTTTAGTTTTTAAGGATATTTGTGATTACATGATACCCACCCCTTGCTAATCCAGGAAAATCTCCCGATTTTAAGGTCAGCTTAAAATTATTGCAAGCATAATTCTATCTGAAACTTTAATTTCTCTATGCCATGCAACATAACATATTAATGTGGACATCGCTGGGGATCATTATTCTGCCTACAGCATCATCTCTGTTCACACATTACTTAAAGCTTGTGGAAGAGAGATGCTGATTCCACTAGTGAGCAAGTAAATATATATTCAGAAACTGTGATACAAGCTATGAATATTTTATGTTGTTATGAGTTCTTAGATCAGGAAGAGCTGAGAGATCAGGGAATTTTTCCTTAGTTGGTTATATTTGTCTTGACATCTGGAAGAAGAGTATAGTTCACTCAGTGAAAAGATCAAGAGAGAGTTTTCTCACAGAATTATATACAATTGTAAGGGAAGTAAGGGAAAACTAGACTTGGAGAAACTAAACAAAAGCCTGTGTGCCTGGAGCAAAGTGAGCCTTATAATTCAAATTCAAGCCATTACCAATGATCTGTAATAATCTACTGTTTGAGATGTCAAGAATAAAAGAGGAAAAAATTTGTGTTTATCATTCTTTCCCACCTCTAGAAATGGCTTATGCCCCTCGTAAATTATATCTTTGGCTCTGGGTATTGTAAAAGTGTTTGCTTAAATGTGTACAGAGTGCATTGTTTTTCTTCAGTCCCCTGAGATATGTAGAATATGTTTAAACATATCATGCAAGTAAAATCTTCAATAGTTCTGCAGAATTTTAAAGTCTGTCAAATCATTTGTCACTTATTATGTTTACACATGCTTAGTGGTTTTCCCCATTTTAATTTGAGCTTGTTATAGATTAATATAATAACTTTACCCATACCAACATTAAAGAGTTGGTCTTTTTTTTTAATGATTCAAAGAAATAAGAGGAAACTCTGCACATTAGAAGTATTTCATGATCTAAGCACTTTCCAATGTATTTTTGGGTAAGACTATTATCTTAATAGTTTCAATTCACTCCTTCCTTTATCCATTCAGAAAGTATCTCCTGACACTGGCTTTATCTAGACACTGTGATAGGTACTAGGATTTTAGTAGTAGATATAATGGATATATTCCCCTCAAGGTGAACAAAAATAGATTTTAAGGTCTGTTACGGCAGGGAACAGATTAAATAATTTTGCCAGTCTGGCCTGAAGAAATAAAAATATAATGGAATGTAACTAACAGTATCAATACAGCCAGTTGTGCATAGAATCTGAAAAACAGCAATAGATACATGTTCTCACTTTATTCTGAAGGCTAGCTAGTGAGTGATCCAAATTCCTAAAATTAAGTTCCTCCCCCTTAGCATGCAGTAGTGCTTCATGTAGACTCTATAAGATCATGTAATTCATTACATTAAAAGAATTTATTTAGCACCTGTCTTTCATTTAGGATAAAATATTTTTAGAGGCAAGTACCATAAATTATTTGTCCCTTTCCCCTAGAAATGTCATAGTATATGGAATAAAGTACATACTGAGTAGCTTTATATTAAACTGAAATCAAATATCATTTAAAGAAATCAAATCATATTGATGGGCAATTTATTTATAAAAATTTTATGCTGTTTCACTATTACTTCAAAACATACAACTTCAAGAAATGATACATTCATCATTTAAAGATAGGATATAATGGTTTACAAATTTAAAATTATGTTTCAGTAATCCAAGTGCAACTGGTATAAAAATGATCCCATGTTATTTCAGCAATATAAGGAGATCTACTAAAGATCAGAATATAACTTTTTTTAAATTCATAAATCTCATAGCTCAAAGGCACAGCTCTGTTTATATTAATGTCAATTTTTATGACCCATGTCATTTGTGAATCTATAGATGGATAGGCTATCTTTTTCCATCATATAAATCTTATGGGAGAGAGACAGGAGAAGATGGTGGAAGAGTAGGATGTGGATATCAACTTCCTCCTCACAAATACATCAGAAATACATCTACACGTGGAACTGCTCCTATAGGACACCCACTGAATGCTGACAGAAAACCTCAGACCTCCTAAAAGGCAAGAAACTCCCCATGTACCTGGGTAGGGCAAAAGAAGAAAAAAAAAAAAAGAGAAAAAATAATAGGGACGGGACCTAAACCAGTGGGAGGAAGCTGTGAAGGAGGAATGCTTTCCACACACTAGAAGCCCCTTTGTGGGCAGAGACTGCAGGTGGCGGAGGGGGGAAGCCTCAGAGACATGGAGGAGAGCGCAGCAACAGGGGTGCGGAGGGCAAAGCAGAGAGATTCCTGCAAAAAGGATTGGTGCTGACCAGCACTCACCAGCCCAAGAGGCTTGTCTGCTCACCCACCAGGACGGGCGGGGGCTGGGAGCTGAGGCTCGGACTTCGGAGGTCTGGTCCCAGGGAGAGGACTGGGGTTGGCAGCGTGAACACAGCCTGAAGGGGTTAGTGCACCACGGCTAGCTGGGAGGGAGTCCGGGAAAAGTTTGGAGCTGCTGAGGCGACAAGAGACTTTTTCTTGCCTCTTTGCTTCCTGGTGTGTAAGGAGAGGGGATTAAGAGTGCCGCTTAAAGGAGCTCCAGAGACAGGCCCAAGCCACGGCTAACAGCACGGACCCCAGATTCGGGCATGAGATGCTAAGGCTGCTGCTGCGGCCACCAAGAAGCCTGTGTGCGAGCACAGGTCACTATCCACACCTTCCCTCCTGGGAGCCTGTGCAGTCCACCACTGCCAGGGTCCCGTGATCCAGGGACAACTTCCCCAGAAGAACACACAGTGCACCTCAGGCTGGTGCAACGTCACACTGGCCTCTGCCGCCGCAGGCTCACCGCGCACTCCATACCCCTCTCTGCCCCCCCTGCTGGCCTGAGTGAGCGAGAGCCCCGAATCAGCTGCTCCTTTAATCCCGTCCTGTATGAGAGAAGAAAAGACGCCCTCAGGCAACCTACACACAGAGGTGGGGCCAAATCCAAAGCTGAACGCCAGCAGCTGTGCGAAAAAAGAAGAGAAAAGGAAATTTCTCCCAGCAGCTTCAGAAGCAGTGGATTAAAGCTTCACAATCAACCTGATGTACCCTTCATCTGAGGAATACCTGAATAGACAACGAATAATCCCAAATTGAGGAGGTGGACATTGGGAGCAAGAGAGATTATTTTTCCCCTTTTCCTCTTTTTGTGAGTATGTATCTGTATGCTTCTGTGTGAGATTTTGTCTGTATAGCTTTGTTTTCACCATTTGTCCTAGGGTTCTGTCAGTCAATTTATTTATTTACATTTTTTACTTTTCAAAATTTTTATTCTTAATAATTATTTTTTAATTTTTATTTTAATAAATTATTTTATTTTATCTTACTTTATTTTATTTATCCTCTTTCTTTCTTTCTTTCTATTTTTTCTCCCTTTTATTTTGAGCAGAGTGGAAGACAGTCTCTTGGTGCTCCGGCCAGGCATCAGGGTTGTACCGCTGAGGTGGGAGAGCCAACTTCAGGATACTGGTCAACAAGAGACCTCCCAGTTCCATGCAATAACAAACAGCGAAAATCTCTCAGAGATCTCCATCTCAACACCAACACCCAGCTTCACTCAATGACCAGCAAGCTACAGTCCTGAACACCCTATGCCAAACAACTAGCAAGACAGGAACACAGTCCCATCCATTAGCAGATAGGCTGCCTAAAATCATAATAAGGCCACAGACACTTGAAAACACACCACCAGACGTGGACTTGACCAACAGAAAGACAAGATCCAGCCTCATCCACAAGAACACAGGCACTAGTCCCCTTCACCAGGAAACCTACACAACACACTGAACGAACCATAGCCACTGGGGACAGACACCAAAAACAACAGGAATTATGAACGTGCAGCCTGCAAAAAGGAGACCCCAAACTCAGTAAGGTAAGCAAAATGAGAAGACAGAAAAACACACAGCAGATGAAGGAATAATGTAAAAACCCACCAGATCAAACAAATGAAGAGGAAATAGACAGTCTACCTGAAAAAGAATTCAGAAAAATGATAGTAAAGATGACCCAAAATCTTGGAAATAGAATAGAGAAAATGCAAAAAACATTTAACAAGGACCTAAAAGAATTAAAGAGGAAACAAACAATGATGAACAATAAAATAAAATACATGAAATTAAAAATTCTCTAGAAGGGAACAATAGCAGAATAAGTGAAGCAGAAGTACAGATAACAGATCTGGAAGATAAAATAGTGCAAATAACTACTGCAGAGCAGAATAAAGAAAACAGAATGAAAAGAACTTAGGACAGTCTCAGAGACTTCTGGGACAACATTCAATGCACCAACATTCGAATTCTAGGGGTCCCAGAAGAAGAGGAGATAAAGAAAGGGGCTCAGAAAATATTTGAAGTGAGTATAGTTGAAAACTTCCCTAATATGGGAAAGGAAGTAGTTAATCAAGTCCAGGGAGCACAGAGAATCCCATACAGGATAAATCCAAGGAGAAATATGCCAAGACACATATTAATCAAATGTTAAAATTAAATACAAAGAAAACATATTAAAAGCAGCAAGGGAAAAACAACAAATAACACACAAGGAATCACCATAAGGTTAACAGCTGATATTTCAGCAGAAACTCTGCAAGCCAGAAGGGAGTGGCAGGACATATTTAAAGTGATAAAGGAGAAAAACCTACAACCAAGATTACTCTACCCAGCAAGGATCTCATTCAGATTTCATGGAGAAATTAAAACCTTTACAAACAAGCAAAAGCTGAGAGAGTTCAGCACCACCAAATCAGCTTTACAACAAATGCTAAAGGAACTTCTCTAGGCAAGAAACACAAGAGAAGGAAAAGACTTACAATAACAAACCCAAAACAATTAAGAAAATGGGAATAGGAACATACATATCGATAATTACCTTTAATGTAAATGGAATACGTGCTCCCACCAAAAGACAGAGACTGGCTGAAAGGATACAAAAACAAGACCCGTATATACACTGTCTACAAGAGACTCACTTCAGACCTAGGGACACATAGACTGAATGTGAGGGGATAGAAAAAGATATTCCATGCAAATGGAAATCAGAAGAAAGCTGAAGTAGCAATTCTCATATCAGACAAAATAGACTTTAAAATGACTATTACAAGAGACAAAGAAGGACACTACATATGATCAAGGGATCAATCCAAGAAGAAGATTTAACAATTGTAAATATTTATGCACCCAACATAGGTGCACCTCAATACATAAGACAAATACTAACAGCCATAAAAGGGGAAATCGGCAGTAACACATTCATAGTACGGGACCTTAACACCACACATTCACCAATGGACAGATGATCCAAAAGGAAAATAAATAAGGAAAGCTTTAAATGATACATTAAACAAGATGGACTTAATTGTTCTTTATAGGACTTTCCATCCAAAATCAACAGAATACACATTTTTCACAAGTGCTCATGGAACATTCTCCAGGATACATCATATCTTGGGTCACAAATCGAGCCTTGGTAAATTTAAGAAAATTGATATTGCATCAAGTATCTATTCCAACAACTACACTACGAGACTAGTTATCAATTACAGGAAAATGATCAATAAAAAATACAAGCACATGGAGGCTAAACAATACACGACTTAATAATGAAGTGATCACTGAAGAAATCAAAGAGGGAATCAAAAAATAACTAGCAACAAATGACAATGGAGTCATGACGACCCAAAACATACGGGATGCAGCAAAAGCAGTTTTAAGAGGGAAATTTATAGCAATACAATCGTACCTTAAGTAACAGGAAACAGATCAAATAAGCAACCTAACCTTGTACCTAAAGCAATTAGAGAAAGACAAACAAAAAATCTCCAAATTTAGCAGAAGGAAAGAAATCATAAAGATCAGATCAGAAATAAATGAAAAAGAAATGAAGGAAAAAATAACAAAGATCAATAAAACTAAAAGCTGGTTCTTCGAGAAGATAAACAAAATTGATAAACCATTAAACAGACTCATCAAGAAAGAAAGGGAGAAGACTCAGTTCAATAGAATTAGAAAAGAAAAAAAAAGGAGAAGTAGCAACTGACATTGCAGAAATACAAAGGATCATGAGAGATTACTACAAGCAAAACTATGTCAATAAAATAGACAACCTGGAAGAAATGGATAAATTCTTAGAAATGCACAACTTGCTGAGACTGAACCAGGAAGAAATAGAAAATATGAACAGACCAATCACAAGCACTGAAATTGAAACTGTGATTAAAAATCTTCCAACACAAAAAACCCCAGGACCAGGTGGCTTTACAGGCGAATTCTATCAAACATTAGAGAAGAGCTAACACCTATCCTTCTCAAACTCTTCCAAAATATAGCAGAGGGACGAACAGTCCCAAACTCATTCTACAAGACCACCATCACCTGATACCAAAACCATACAAAGATGTCACAAAGAAAGAAAACTACAGGCCAATATCACTGATGAACATAGATGTGAAAATTCTCAACAAAATACTAGCAAACAGAATCAAACAGTGAATTAAAAGGATCATACACCATAATCAAGAGGGGTTTACTCCAGGAATGCAGGGATTCTTCAATATATGCAAATCAATCAACGTGATACACCATATTAACAAATTGAAGGAGAAAAACCATATGATCATCTCAATAGATGCAGAGGAAGAGTTTGACAAAATTCAGCACCCATTTATGATAAAAACCCTGCAAGTAGGCATAGAGGGAACTTTCCCCAACATAATAAAGGTCATATATGCCAAACCCACAGTCAACATCATCCTCAATGGTGAAAAACTGAAACCATTCCCACTATGATGAGGAACAAGACAAGGTTGTCCACTGTCACCACTCTTATTCAACATAGTTTTGGAAGTTTTAGCCATAGCAATCAGAGAAGAAAAAGAAATAAAAGGAATCCAAATCAGAAAAGAAGAAGTAAAGCTGTCACTGTTTGCAGATGATATGATACTATACATAGAGAATCCTAAAGATGCTACCAGAAAATGACTAGACCTAATCAATGAATTTGGTAAAGTAGCAGGATACAAAATTAATGCACAGAAATCTCTGGCATTCTTATACACTAGTATGAAAAATCTAAAAGTGAAATTAAGAAAACAATCACATTTACCATTGCAACAAAAGAATAAAATACCTAGGAATAAACCTACCTAAGGAGACAAAAGACCTGTATGTAGAAAATTATAAGACACTAATTAAAGAAATTAAAGATGATACAAATAGATGGAGAGATATAACATCTTCTTGGATTGGAAGCATAAACAGTGTGAAAATGACTCTACTACCCAAAGCAATCTACAGATTCAATGCAATCCCTATCAAACTACCACTGGCATTTTTCACAGAACTAGAACAAAAAGTTTCACAATTTGTATGGAAACACAAAAGACCCCGAATAGCTAAAGAAATCTTGAGAACAAAAAATGGAGCTGGAAGAATCAGGCTCCCTGACTTCAGACAGTACTACAAAGCTACAGTAATCAAGACAGTATGGTACTTGCACAAAAACAGATAGATAGATAGATGGAACAGGATAGAAAGCCCAAAGATAAAACCAAACACATAGGGTCACCTTATATTTGATAAAGGAGGTAAGAATATACAGTGGAGAAAGGACAGCCTCTTCAATAAGTGCTGCTGGGAAAACTGGACAGGTGCATGTAAAAGTATGAGATTAGAACACTCCCTAACACCATACTCAAAAATAAACTCAAAATGGATTAAAGACCTAAATGTAAGGCCAGACACTATCAAACTGTTAGAGGAAAACATAGAACACTCTATGAAATAAATAACACCAAGATCCTTTTCTGACCCACCTCCTAGAGAAATGGAAAAAAAAAAAAAACCCACAAATGGGACCTAATGAAACTTAAAAGTTTTGCACAGCAAAGGAAACCATAAGCAAGAGGAAAAGAAAACCCTCAGAATGGGAGAAAATATTTGCAAATGAAGCAACTGACAAAGGATTAATCTCCAAAATTTACAAGCAGTGCATGCAACTCAATAACAAAAAAGAAACAATGCAATCCAAAAATGGGCTGAAGACCTTAATACATATTTCTCCAAAGAAGATATACAGATTTCCAACAAACACATGAAAGAATACTCAACATCATGAATCATTAGAGAAATGCAAATCAAAACTACAATGAGATATAATCTCACCCTGGTCAGAATGGCCATCATCAAAAAATCTAGAAATAATAAATGCTGGAGAGGGTGTGGAAAAAATGGGAACACTCTTGCAGTGTTGGTGGGAATATAAATTGATACAGCCACTATGGAGAACAGTATGGAGGTTCCTTAAAAATCTACAAATACAATTAGCATACAATCCAGCAATCCCACTACTGGGCATATACCCTGAGAAAACCATAATTCAAAAAGAGTCAGGTACCACAATGTTCACTGCAGCTCTATTTACAATAGGCAGGACATGGAAGGAACCTAAGTTTCCATTGACAGATGAATGGATAAAGAAGATGTGGCACATATATACAATAGAATATTACTCAGTCATAAAAAGAAATGAAATTGAGTTATTTGTAGTGAGGTGGATGGACCTAGAGTCTGTCATACAGAGTGAAGTAAGTCAGAAATAGAAAAACAAATACCGTATGCTAACACATATATATGGAATCTAAGAAAAAAAATGTCACGAAGAACCTAGGGGTAAGACGGGAATAAAGACAGAGACCTACTACAGCATGGACTTGAGGATATAGGGAGGGGGAAGGGTAAGCTGAGAAAAAGTGAGAGAGTGGCATGGACATATATACACTACCAAACTTAAAATAGATAGCTAGTGGGAAGCAGCCACATAGCCCAGGGAGATCAGCTCGGTGCTTTGTAACCACCTAGAGGGGTGGGATAGGGAGGGTGGGAGGGAGGGAGACACAAGAGGGAAGAGATATGGGAACATATGTATATGTATAACTGATTCACTTTGTTATAAAGCAGAAACTAACACACCATTGTAAAGCAATTATACTCTAATACAGATGTTAAAAATAAATAAATCTCATGCGTCCTCTATGTTAGTACCTGATGATAACAGTTGAATATTTTATAACAATTATAACAAAAGTAAAATTTCCAATTTTAAAATAATCTTAAACAGTACAATTTAACATTATTTTCAGAGATAAGAGTATTTTATTCTGGTAAACCTGAAAAATAAACTTGATTAGACCAAGGAGAATATAAAGGCTTTCTACAAGATGGTATATGTTGGATTAAAAATAGTAGGTATAATTAACCTTTCAATAAGAGAAAATAAGTTGACTTTTTTTTGTCCTGAAATTTGCCTTATAAGAGGAAAGAAAAATAAAAGTATACTTACAGTTAATTTGGTAACCATATACACTCACAGCATTTAGACAATTGCAAATATCATTGCCATAACACAATTAAGGAACTTTGGGGTCAAGTACATCTGGTTCTGAATTTCACTCAATGGCTGAGTGAACTTCTCAAACTAATATATGTTCTTTTAATCTCTGCTTCTGCATCAGCAAAATGAGATAATAACATCACAAAATTTTTACGGGGATCATATGAGCTTAAGTATGTGCAGTGATCAATACAGAGCTTCTAACAGATAACTTTCAACAATTAGTAGCTATTATGCTCGTTATTAAGTAGTCATTGTTAATCTGAGCCATAGTATTATTGCTAATATATTTCTATTACTGTACTATTTATGTCCTTAATAGTAAATGTGAAAAAATACAAACAAACAAACCAATGAAAAGCGATAGAAAAAGTGATGCAAAGTAGCTTTTCTAACCTTGATATTTTTGAAGTTTTGGCTGTGACATGATATTGACCTCGGGGCATGTGTTTAGAGTCTTCCTGGGTTTGATGTTCCCCGACCTTCACTGACATTCTTCTGACCTTCCCAGCAGTTTTTCTCCAACTCTCTTCAACATTTCCTCAGCTTCCTGGCTGTGGTTCAATACTCTTGGAATATTTCCCAGATGATTCATGAAGAAACACGTAGAGTAAGAACCTCAGGGTCACAGACTTAGAAGAGGGTATTCTGGAGGGCAAAATAAGACTATCCAGTACAAAAGTTGTTCATGTCTTAACAGAGAAGTTTTAACTAAAAGAAAATGTTATTGTTCTGAATAGAATAAACATATGAGGATTTCATAGAGTCATATAAGTCATCTAAAGACAAGAAAACTGAACTGAGTGTGAATGGTTTTTCTAGTGGAGTTTTTATTTCAATAGTGGTTTTTCAGGTTGCATGTTTCATATAAGGTCTCTCCTATACACATGCACAAAGAGAGATTCATATACCCAGGCAAACAAAATATCTTTGTAATTTCCATTAAAGATACAATAAAATAGCTAGAACATAAACCAAGGCCCAAAGAAAGATCAAAGTTCTAAATTTAAGCTTTACAATAAGAATACATATGTCATAATAGTTGTTAACAGAAGTAACTTTCAAAATAAATATTTAACACAAAACTTCTCAGTGGACGCAATGGGGCTTGTAAGATCAAAGGACTTTAAAATTGATTGAAATGGTAACTCACTATGATTAGGCAATAGCTGTAGGTATATAATACTGTGTGTCTCAGCTACAGATGGTAATATTTTTGATGATATTGTTTATGTTGGACAATCTATCTTTCTTTGCCTGACTTAGAAACCTATCAGGGTTCTTATTTGTCAGTATGTGCATGATCTACTAAAAAAACTCAGAGGTGGAAAATCAGAGCAGGGAGTTGATATCCTCTTGGATCAAGTCACCTTATTCAAGGCCCCTCAAATCTGAAGGTTACTATGCAAAGTGTATATTGCCTGCCATTCTAATAAACAAAGAATGTTGCCCACAATTTCAGTTCTCCAAGGATCAAGCCATCTGCCACTACAGCTGCCTACCTCCACTACACATGGTGTGCCCTGAGGGGAATTCAGGATGGAGAAAAATGGAAAACATTCTGTGTTTGGTTAAGGGCCTTATATAGATAAGATGCATATCTCTGGACTTAGCTTTTAAAACAGTTTGGAAGAGTCCCATGGTTCCTTGACTTTAAGCTACTATGATTTCAAGCCTTAAAAAAATAAACACCCTAGAGAAAGATTTGCAAAGGAATTAGCAGTCTGTTTCAAGATCAGTTAGATATGAGAGAAAGTGGATACATACATATATCTCAACACATTTTTGTTAATTATTTTGATCCATGAGGGATTGTTCATCACCTTCTGTCCTTGCAAGATATCATTGTCCTGAACATAAGTTCGCCCATTTAGCAAACATTGTATTTATTGAAACTTTATAAGCAAGATGTTGTGACAGGTGAAAGATATACAATGGTGATCAAAATGAAATTGTTGCTATTATCATGAAAATGGCAGAAGAGTGGAAAAGACCAACAGCAAACAAATATGCATAAAATTATCATATAAGAAAATAAAGACTATTACAAGAGACAAAGAAGGACATTACATAATAATCAATGGAAACCAAGAAGAAGATATAACAATTGTAAATATTTTTGCACCCAACATAGGAGCACCTCAATATATAAGGCAAATGCTAATAGCCATAAAAGGTGAAATCAACAATAACAAATCATACTAAGGGACGTTAACACACCACCTTCACCAATGGACAGGTCATCCAAAATGAAAATAAATAAGGAAACTCAAGCTTTAAATGATACTTTAAACAAGATGGACTTAATTGATATTTATAGGACTTTCCATCCAAAAACAACAGAATACACATTCTTCTGAGGTGCTCATGGAACATTCTCTAAGACAGATCATATCTTGGGTCACAAATCAAGCCTCAATACAGTTAAGAAAATTGAAATCATATCAAGTATCTTTTCCGACCACAATACTGTAAGACTATATATTAATTACAGTCAAAAATCTGTAATAAATACAAACACATGGAGCCTAAACAATACATTACTTAATAATGAAGAGATCACTGAAGAAATCAAAGAAGAAATAAAAAAATACTTAGAAACAAATGACAATGAAAACACAAAGACCCAAAACTTTTGGGATGCAGCAAAAGCAGTTTTTACAGGGAAGTTTACAGCAATACAAACCTACCTCAAGAAACAAGAAATGTCTCAAATAAGCAGCCTAATCTTACACCTAAGGTAATTAGAGAAAGAAGAGCAAAAAAATTCCAAAGTTAGCAGAAGGAAAGAAATCATAAAGATCAGATCAGAAATAAATGAAAAACAAATGAAGGAAACAATAACAAAGATCAATAAAACTAAAGGTGGTTCTTTGAGAAGATAAAATTGATAAACCATTAGCCAGGCTCATCAAGAAAAAAAAAAAAAAAAGAAGATTCAAATCAGTAGAATTAGAAATGAAAAAGGAGAAGTAACAACTGACACTGCAGAAATACAAAGGAACAAGAGAGATTACTACAGGCAACTATATGCCAATAATATGGACAACAGGAAGAAATGGACAAATTCTTAGAAAAGCACAACCTTCGAAGACTGAACCAGGAAGAAATAGAAAATATGAACAAACCAATCACAAGCACTGAAATAGAGAATGTGATTAAAACTCTTCCAACATAGAAAAGCTCAGGACCAGATGGCTTCACAGGTGAATTCTATCAGGTATTTATAGAAGAGATAACACCTATCCTTCTCAAACTCTTCCAAAATATAGCAGAGGGAGGAACACTCCCTAACTCATTCTATGAGGCCACCACCACCCTGACACCAAAACTAGAAAAAGATGTCACCAAAAAAGAAAACTACAGGCCAATGTCACTGATGAACATATATGCAAAAATCCTCAACAAAATACTAGCAAATAGAATCCAACAGCACATTAAAAAAATCATGCACCATGATCAGGTGAGTTTTTTCCCAGGAATGCAAAGATTCTTCAATATATGCAAATCAATCAATGTGATAAACCATTTTAACCAACTGAAGGAGAAAAACCATGTAATCATCTCAATAGATGCAGAAAAAGCTTTTGACAAAATTCCACACTGGTTTATGATAAAAAACTCTCCAGAAAGTAGTCATAGAGGGAACTTACCTCAACATAATAAAGGCCATGTATGAACAAGGCACAGACAACATGATTATCCATGGTGAAAAACTGAAATCATTTACACTAAGATCAGTAACAAAACAAGGTTGTCCACTCTCACCATTATTATTCAATATAGTTTTGGAACTTTAGGCCACAGCAATCAGAGAAGAAAAATAAATAAAAGGAATCCAAATCAGAAAAGAAGAAGTAAAGTTGTCACTCTTTGCAGATGACATGATGTTATACATAGAGAATCCTAAAGACAGTACCAGAAATCTAGTAGAGCTAATCAATGAATTTGGTAAAGTAGCAGGATACAAAATTAATGCACAGAAATCTCTTGCATTCCTATACACTAATGATAAAAATCTAAAAGAGAAATTAAGGAAACACTCCCATTTACCATTGCAACAAAAAGAATAAGATACCTAGGAATAAACCTACATAAGGAGGTAAAAGACCTGTACTCAGAAAGCTATAAGACACTGATGAAATAAATTAAAGATGGTACGGCCAGATGGAGAGATATACCATGTTCTTGGATTGGAAGAATCAACATTGTGAAAATGACTCTACTACCCAAAGCAATCTACAGATTCAATGCAATCCATATAAAACTATCACTGGCATTTTTCACAGAACTAGAACAAAAAAATTCACAATTTATATGGAAACACAAAAAGCCCTGAATAGCCAAAGCAATCTTGATAAAGAAAAACAGAGCTGGAGGAATCAGACTCCCTGAATTCAGACTATACTGCAAAGGTACTGTAATCAAGACAGTATGGTACTGGCACAAAAACAGAAATATAGATCAATGGAACAGGATAGAAAGCCCATAGATAAGCCCATGCACATATGGTCACATTATTTTTGATAAAGGAGGCAAGGATATACAATGGAGAAAAGACAGCCTCTTCAATAAGTGGTGTCGGGAAAACTGGACAACTACAAGTAAATGAATGAAATTAGAACACTCCCTAACGCCATACACAAAAATAAACTCAAAATGGATTAAAGACCTAAATGTAAGGCCAGACACTATCAAACTGTTAGGTGAAAACATAGAACACTCTATGACATAAATCACACCAAGATCCTTTTTGACCCACCTCCTAGAGAAATAGAAATAAAAAACATAAATAAACAAATGGGACCTAATGAAACTTCAAAGCTTTTGCACAGCAAAGGAAACCATAAACAAGACGAAAAAACAACCTTCAGAATGGGAGAAAATATTTGCAAATGAAGAAACTGACAAAGGATTAATCTCCAAACTTTACAAGCAGCTCATGCAACTCAGTATCATAAAAACTAACAACCCAATACAAAATTGGGCAGAAGACCTAAATAGACATTTCTCCAAAGAAGATATACAGATTTCCAACAAATACATGAAAAAATGCTCAACATCGCTAATCATTAGAGAAATGCAAATCAAAACTGCAATGAGGTTTCACCTCACACCAGTCAAAATGGCCATAATAAAAAATCTAGAAACAATAAATGTTGGAGAGGGTGTGGAGAAAAGGGAACCCTCTTGCACTGTTGGTGGGAATGTAATTTGATACAGCCACTATGCAGAATAGTATGCAAGTTCCTTACAAAATTAAAAATAGAACTACCATACGACCGAGCAATCCCACTGCCGGACATATACCCTAAGAAAACCATAATTCAAAAAGGGTCATGTACCACAATGCTCATTGCAGCTCTATTTACAATAGCCAGGACATGGAAGCCACCTAAGTGTCCATCGAGAGATGAATGGATAAAGAGGATGTGATACATATATGCAATGGAATATTACTCAGCCATAAAAAGAAACAAAATTGAGTTATTTGTATTGAAGTGGATGAACCTAGAGTCTGTCATACAGAGTGAAGTAAGTCAGAAAGAGAAAAACAAATACCATATGCTAACATATATACATGGAATCTAGAAAAAAATAAGATTCTGAAGAACCTGGGGTCAGGACAGGAATAATGATACAGACGTAGAGAAAGGACTTGAGGACAGGGGGAAGGGAAAGGGTAAGCTGGGGCCAAGTGAGAGAGTGGCATTGACTTATAAATACTACCAAATATATAATAGATAGCTAGTGGGAAACAGCTGCATAGCACAGGGAGATCAGCTTGGTGCTTTGTGACCACCTAGAGTGGTGGGATAGGGAGGGTGGGAGGGATATGAAAGAGGGAGGAGATATGGGGATATATGTATATGTATTGCTGATTCACTTTGTTATAAAGCAGAAACTAACACTGTAAAGCTATTATACTCCAATAAAGATGTTAAATTTAAAAAAAAATATATCATTTATGAGATAAAAGAACAGGACAATATTCATGGATTCCACATTGTAACAAAACTAATACAATATGTATGCTCTGAAAGTTAGAAACCTAGGCTGCTAGGAGCACATATATAAAAACCCTACAGCTAATGGACAACTCATCATTGAGTAAGGGAGAAAGAAACACAGTGATGAATTTGACTTCATTCCTTGTGTCCATGAACTAATAGTTTCTAAGAGGATAAAACCCAGCTTTACGGTTGATATGACATTTAGATTGAAACTTTAGGATAAGGATGATAAAGAAATATGATAAAGGGAGCTGGCTGCCAGTTAGAAAGAGTTAACTCCACATCTAACCCTTAGTTAATGCCCCTTGGATTCTAGGACTTTTCTGATTCATTTACATTTTCCACTATACCTGGCGCTTGGTGGTGTTTCTCCCCACCTAACGTGGGGTAAGAGATAAGAGCAAAGATCATCACTTCTATTATTATTTAGCTGAGTAATATTTTTTGATAATCTACAAAGAAATCCCTAAAAATTTAAGGAAATGTTATGAATAATGCCAAGTTTGGAAGCTTATGAAGTTGGAAAAATATAATGATGTCTATTAAAAGTTAATAAAGTTTTGTCAAACTAACTGATACTCGGGCAAACCCCGGCTTCTGTTTTCTTTCCCTTAACTTAAAAAAAACAAAAACTGAGGGACTTTCATTTAGACCTTAGCCATTTTTTTTTCAAACTTTTCCTGTTTTAGTTTTAATTCTTCAGCTGATAATGAGTACATAGAAGTTAACATTATTTTTTTAAAAAAAAATATATGCATTATATATGCTTTGGATATCTGATAAATATATGTATGCATTCTGTAAGATTTGCATGTCTGATAAAATAATACATTTCTTATTAAAAGGAAAAGTTTGGGGAAGAAAAAAGATTGAAAATTACATGACTTATTCAAGAAAAAATGAGTTCTGTACAGAATAGTATATACTTATCATCAGGATTCTATTACATCTCAGGAATACTCCTATCACAATTGGAAACTTAGTCACTAAAACTTAATTGCCACTCTCAAACTGGAAAGACAATATTCAGGCAAGTTGTCAAAAACTAAGATTCATACCCTTCAAATGTTCTCTATTATAATTACCAAAATATCCCTACAGAAGACATTGTATTAATAACAAGTAGCTTGTGTGTTCAAATGTTCATTGATGTGTGTGTGCCTATCTTGTCCCTTGTGTTAAAAACCATCTTGTCTTAAAACAAAAATGCGCATGCAATACTACCATAACTAATAAATCATGTATGAAAAATGTGAAAAAACGCATTATATATCAGTTGATGTTTCCTTGTATAATTAGATATATTATATTTTCTTCAGTTACTGTAGACCATCTATGACATTTTTGCTTTAGAAGTTCATTCGTAATGTAAATGAATAATGCATTTCCCCATGATGGACACCCTGAACACTAATGTCATGTCACTGATGATGGGCTGTCACAAATGTGAGAAGAGAAATGATAGCTAGAAGAGTTATTTTTTACCTCACCAAATGTTATGGGGAAAAATGCTATACATTAGCATTGGACAAACACTCTGCCCACTTCCACAATTTATAGGGATCAACTTTCTAGAAAGCCAAGGATGCCTTCCATCTGTTGATTTACTCTAGAAAGGAGGAAATTTAAATTTTGCCACTATTTTTCCACATGAGAATACAAGGAGCAATTTATCCCTGGTAAGACACTGGGGACAAGTAAAGCTCTATAACATGTAACACATTAGGGAAAGTTCTTAATAGGAAACACCCTTTTAACATTAAATAACTATTTTAATAAGGAAGACAGATTTTCAAGTTTGAGTTTGTTTGGCACAATTCTGAACAAAGTCAAATATTTCACAATATATATTCAGAAGACATAAGTTTATATTGAATAATATATATTATTTTACAACTCCTTCTCATTTATACCATCCCATTCTACTCTGACCACAAGTTTGCTACACAGTGTATGCATACATAGTATTATTAACCTAGTTATGATAATAAAATAAATCATAGTGAGGATGGTGAGAAGTAAATCCCAAGTTTCCTCACTTGTGATAGGTTAAAAAAAAAACAAAAACACTTTCACCTGAAATATCTAAATAATTGAAACAAAAATTATGCATTGTTTTAAAATGGTTTTAGGGATACCTCAAATTATCTAGTTATTAGTATCATCTCTTCCCTATAGTTTAAATTCCTTAAGTGCCAATTTTTAATAACTAGATCACTGTATACAGCACAAGTTATATTATCAACAAATACTTGTTGAATAAATAGACATGTATTAATGAAATTTGTTTTAGCTTAATTGTTTTACTACAATCTTAACAACTTGTTATTTTTTCCCTGCCAGAAAGAAAGGGTTCCCTCTGGCCTTTCTGGTCACAGAGTATAATAAATGTCAGCTTCCCACACTTATTTTCATCTAGTTAAATTCCAGAGAGAATAGCCCCAATTCACCTAAAAAAAAACCAAAAAACAAGGTAAACTTCCAGAAATAGGTAGAATAAAGTCTGGAGTCCTGTATTTAAACATATGACAATATGATATATGTAATTTTAATGGCTAAGTTTCCAATTGGTGTGGGAGTGTCTTAAATGTAATAGAAACCTGTTATGTACACTTAGTGCTACATGAATATAGAACACAAGTCTTCTGGAATAAATCATTTATCAATGTATTTTTCTGCCCAAAGATTTTCATTATTCTAAATTTTAGTACCACCACACACACAAACACACAATATAAAGATTTGTATGAGTCCTTGAGGAAAAGCAGATATTGAAGACATCATAAATCTTTTACACACATTAGAGCAGAGAGAAATGGATTTGTATTCATTGTACTCTGCAGCCCACACTAAGCATGTTTTATATATATTTATATTGTTCCCATTCCCACTACTAATATCTTGCCTAAGGCCCATATGCAAATAGATATACACTTTCAGGAGAAAGAAACTGAATGAACACATCCTTTGGAACTGAAAGCATATATCAAACGATGAGCCTAAGCTTTTAAAAGCTCTTTACATATATACACATCTTTGATGGAGTATGTAATCAGATAATAAAACTTGTGATAATTTATATTTTTTTCATAGTTTTGGAAGAACATTTGTGGCTTATAATAACTTGAATGGTAGACATGATTATGAGCCCATAGACATGTAGATACACTGCTCTGTAGTGAAAATTGTTTGAGTTGGAATCACAACTTTTCTACTTATTAATCTTGAGCAAGTTAGTTGACTTTTCTGAGTTATAGTTTTCTAATTGATACAAGTGAGAAAGGGATAATAATATATTCATTATAGATGTATCCTTTATCTATTGATAAAATAGTGGGTAACAAACCACTTTAAAACACAGTGGCTTAAACAATAAGCTTTTGTTCTTGCTCAGGAGTCTGGTCATCTGGGTTTTGCTGTTGATCTTGCTGATCTGGACTGGGATTGGCTCATTATGTCTGGGTTCACTCACATCTGTAACTAGTTAGCAAATCAACTGAGGGCTGGCAGTTCTAGGACACCCTCAACGGGAACTGTGCATCTCTGCTTCACATGACCTCTCATCCTGGAATAGATTTCCTTCCCTCTTTCCTTTGGGATCCTTTTGAGTAAGTACAAGTACACAAAGCATCTGAATGCTTGGATTTGGCCCATCTGGATTCAAGGAGTGAGGCACAGATTTTATCCTTTAAATAAAGAGTAGAAAGTCCCATTGCAAAAAAAGTGGCCAACTGGGGCCACTTCTGCAATGAATCTTCCATTATATGGTTTTGTAAATTTTAAGTGCAATTATGTATAACATATGTACAGTCCTTTGCAATGCTGCAATCTTCCAATACCCATCTCTTATTTTACAGAAGAGGAGACAGATGTATAGAGAGTGTAATGGGTTTATAGAAGGCAAACTAATATTAAAAATCATATCTGGGTCCAGAACCTAGACATCCTACATCCTTATGTACTTGCATAGCACCTTATTCTTATAGAAAGCTGTAAATGGTATATTGAAATGAACAAAGCACATGAGACTTGTTTATTCCATCGTTATGCCTATAGTTTCCCTTACAGTAGAGCAGCATCTCTGGGTGATAATTATGTTACATCCTAATCCTGGGTAACTCAAGTAGCAAATTTTTACTTTATTTTGTTATTAATTTTTAGTACTTCCCAGTCTGTTTTCACCAGCAAGGTGATCTTTAACTTGAAAGAAAATCAAGAGAAAACCATTTCAATTTTCATATGCTTCTGGTTGGAAAAAAAAAAACAAAAACATATCAAACATACTTAAGAATGTGTCAATTTAAACCCTGATAGAAATACAAGTGTTAATTTATTTTTACTTAAGTTTGTAGTATTTGTTATTTTTAGATTTCACTTTTTATTTGCTGTACAATTTTAAAGGCATCAGGAAAAACATCATAAGTGATTAACAGCATTGGAAAATCTCTAGTTGTCATTTGGATGAACCACTGGTCAGTACTGCCCTAGATTCTTCTTTTGACCTTGATAAATCTTCCACTCACACCAGATGAAAATGAAACAAGCCACCCTAGGCCTGACGTCAATTGTATAGTAGCCAAGGAAAGCAAGACTATTCCTAAAGACAATCAGTTTATGGTATGAAATATGTATCATTTCATTTTACCTTTATGTTATTCAGAATTACAATTATTTCATAGCATCTTGGTTATTAGTTTTAATGGCATTCTTTGCCAGAGATTTGCCTTATCTAACTGTACTTTGTATAAATTATTTAATGTGTTTGTAATTCATGCTGGCATATTTAATTTTATTCTAAAATTACTGTTTTGCACTTTACATAAGATCTTGTTTACAGTTTTGTTAAGAAAAAGTTCCTATATGATTTGTTAAGAAAAAGTCCCAATGTGATTTCTGTATTGAAAAACTAAAAACACATGCTTCCAGTTGTTTCCTTTGTGGATTAGTCTCCTTGTCCTTGTTTGAAAAATTGAATTTGAATAGATCTATGCATGAGAGCATCTGGATTTTGGTGGGGTGCGTTCCTCAGCATTCCCTCATCTTTCTGCTTCATTGGCTCAGTTTCTCTCTGACAACCTTAGTGCCCAACAAAGGGTGTTACCTTTTTAACTTAATATGACTACTTAGCTTAATATGAACATAAATAGAAAATATGAAAGGTGTTCTATATTTTAGATTAATTTTATAAGGTAGTGAGGAAAACACCTAAGTGTGTTCTTTCAGACAATTGAATTAATACCTCAAGGGAAGAAGCTTCAGAATCTGTATTTTTTAACAAGTGTCCCAAAGAATCCTTTAAGAACAGGACATATTTCCACTGGAGAACTGAAAATACTGTAAACTAGACATCTAAGGACCTGAATTAGGATCTAAACTTAGTTAACTGTGAAATTTGTGACCATTAGTAAATAGACTAATCACACCAGACCGTCAATTATTATGTTATAAAATAATTAAAAAACAAAATATCACACGTTTCTTACCTTTCGTTCAACTATTTTTGGAGTTAAAATGAAATTCATTTGGAAAATTTTAATAACATTTATACAAATATAAAATATCATTTTTTCCTGTGCTTATGAGTGCTTCTATCTATTTTGGAGGGTACAGCCATTTACTTTTTTCAACCCTCAATAGAGGTGGCTGATGGCTGTATCTTTCTGCTGTTCTATTTTGTTTTGAAATTCGTGTGTGATTTAATAATCATAAGAATTAAAAGAACACATGAAATGTGAAATATTATCTAGTATCAGAGATTGTATGCTTTCTGAAATAAATGTATTTCAAGATCTTCTTAAAAAGTCAGAAAACTTTGACCTAAATATAATAAGAATAAAGGTGAGTTTTTACATTTATATGTCATGCAGCACTGTCAAAATAAAATATTTATTTTTCATTGATAGAAAGTAACTTACAACACCATTTCTCTTCCTGCTGAAATACTACCAGTTAAATAAAATATGAGCTCTAGAGAGAGTTTTTACTTCATTTCTCTATATGGATTTCAGAACTCTCTGTTCTTTCTCCTAGAGCATACCCCAACTGATTTCTGGCTAGTGTATTTTTATTCATTCTGGTACTTTGAATTCTAAGACAACCCAAATTCCTGAATAAGTTAGGATATCAGCAAATTCAGTAATTGAGTTTGGGTTCACTAGGTAAACTTTGATCTTTATCAAGAAAACAGTGTGAGAACAGTTATAAATAGGCCCTTTGCTTATAAATAATAAGAAAAGAATAAGGGAACTCCATCATAGAATTCTCTAAGTTTAGCATGAAAAAAATGAGAATAAAATTGCATATTATATTTGCATTTCAATCAAATTGAATACATCTGAACTATTAATATTGTATTCTCAGAGGATAAGAAAAAGAAAAAAAATAATGGTTTATGCTAACCTATATCTAATCCATTCTGGAATAGACAGATGTTTTTATTTCTCTAAAATTTAATCACTATTGTTGGTAATAGAAGTCTATGTCAAAACTTCTCTATGTTTATTTGATATGCCCTTTCCATCCTACCTAATAAAGGAAAAGGAGAAGATACCATGTCTGTGCTGGGGGTGCTCCTAGTGGGGATAGGTGAAGAGAAGGAATATTGAGGAGTGTCTCTGCCCTTTCTTTGGATCCCTGGGAAACAGTAAGTGTGCTGACAGAGGACAGTATAATGAATACCTTCTTCTGGAGCTCATCATGGCAGCAAAAATGGAACAGCATAAATGTGCAAAGGAGACATCATCTCTACAGGAGAGAAGGAAACAACCAGGAAGAAAGTCATATGTCCTACATGTAACCCTGCTTGAACCAGGGGTAGGCACTGTGTCCTTGTACATCAGAAGAGGAAATAGTTGATGTATGAACTATTCTACATTCCCTTATGATCTCTGAAACTAATCTCATGGGGGATCTCTTTGCTGGGGCAGGGGGTGGGGTGAAGGAGATTAGATCTTGAATGATTATGATAATATCTGAAATTCTAAGATAAGAAATCAATCTCTTAAACAGAAATGAGGGCCTTTGCGGGCAATAGGTTTGAGGGTCTGGTGTGACAATGTGAATGTAGGTGGTGAATATATATGCGGGGCTTTTCTGATTTTCAGAAGGATCAGTGATTAGAATCTGTGCTAAACTATTGTAATTGAGATTGGGGCCCCATTGTGTTGCAGGAGGCTTGTCAAATTATGATAGTCAGGCACCAAGTTTCCTACTCCAGGGACATAGGTGTTTTATGTGTGAACTCTCTGAGGTCTCCATGAAACGAAGTATGAATAAAAGAAAACAGTCTGCAGTATTTCATGCTGAAATGCTGAGGACATGAGCTCATCTAGTACTACTTGCAGCCTTTTCTTCCCTTAAACTAAAGAAGAATGATATAAATATATTTATATTGCAAAGGAATTTCAGAAATTTCTCTTCTTTTATGTGAATTGTTTATAGTAGTTTATTATCTTTAGCTGCAGAGTCATTCTGTCTTCCACGACAGCATGCTGTTATATAGAGGAGAAGCTGTGTGTGTGTGTGTGCATGTGTGTGCATGTGTGCACACATGTGCAAGTATGTGATGTGCTATGGGAAGTGGAAAGGTTAGTAAGAACAATTACGAAGAAGTAAACCTCTTAATAGCCCATTGCTTTCCTGACAGAGGAGAATAGCGATCCCCTTTCCTATCCCTGCTTATATAATTTATCTTTGTTTGACTGAGAGAATTTGTATGTATAGAGGAATCATATGAAAAAAGCTCATCCATCAACAGTTTTTGCAGCTTTATAAACATCCAAAACTTGATGCGAGTACTTTGTTGTTGTCACTTGCATTTCCTCACATCGTTGGACAATCAGATTATCTGGTGTGTTTTTAAAGTAATTATGAGCACAAAACTGACTACTGTTGATTATGACAAATGCCTGTCAAACTGTGAACTATCTAGAAAAGTGCTCACATCTATTAAGAACTTTGATGATCTTTTCCATAATTTATTTTACTCGAGGCAGAGGCTGATATGACAGAATTAAATGTAAGATTATTCTGTGATACTAGATTACCCCAGGAACTATCATTGATGACAAAGAAGAAAAAAACAAAAACAAAAAACAAAAACAAAGTTTTAAAATGATATTATACTAACATTTTAAAATAAGTCAAACTAGAAAAAAAGTTTTTTATGTATATATTAATTAATTTAAATTAATTCAAAGACTCACTGATTGATTAATCTGTGTCAGACACTATATTAAGTACAGAGACAGTGAAGAATCAGTCACTTTCTCTGCCCTCAAGGGTTTTAAATTTGGTTGTGAAGACCAGAAAGTACAGAGTCAAATAGAATATAAAATAAAAGTGTGATTAGGGTAAGAAAGGTCATAGGAGAGACAACTAAATACGTTTTTTTTTTGTTGTTGTTTGTTTGTTTGTTTTTTGCAGTTCGCGGGCCTCTTACTGTTGTGGCCTCTCCTGCTGCAGAACACAGGCTCCGGACGCACAGCTCAGCAGCCATGGCTCATGGGCCTAGCCATTCCAGGGCATGTGGGATCTTCCCGGACCGGGGCACGAACCCGTGTCCCCTGCATCGGCAGGCGGACTCTCAACCACTGCACCACCAGGGAAGCCCTAAATACGTTTTAATGGATAGAAGTTCCCAGAGGAAGGGTTATCTAAATATTTGGATGGTATAGAGGATTTAGTCTGTAAGGACAGTGAAGAAAGGCAGAAGATAAGTTATTTCCAGATGAAGCTATAGCATATACAAAAGATTAAAGGAATCAGAGAAGCTTATGAAATCAGTAAATTGAAAATTGTTCAGTATGCTACAACGTAAGAGTGGAAGATAAACATGCCATAAAGTGGGATGTGGGAGTTTCACAGGATCTTAGGAGGTGGAGTAAAGAGTCTCAAATCAGTAGGGAGCCAGTGAACATTTTTAATTAGAGGAGTGATATCAGATGCTTAATCAAAAGAAAAGGAAAGGAAAAATTTTATTGCTGTCATGGGGAGAATTGATAGGAAGCAAGACTGGATAAAGGGAGATCACATTCAGGAGATACATCTTTGGGACAATTTCTGGTATGATACTTACATTTCCCACTTGGATGACTGAGTGTTTAATGGTTCAAATCACTGACATCAGAGACCTAGGGAGAGCAAATTTCTTTGTGTGAGGAGACAGAGTTCAGATTCAAATATTATGAAGTTGAGAATATCTGTAGGATAGGCTCGTAGGAGAGAGTTGGAAAGCATCAGTGTGGAAAACAGTTACTGCCAACCCAGAGATTAAGAGCAGTGACCACTAGTCAGCCAGATCCTATACTAGTTAATGTAAGAGCTGAGTAAGTAAAGCATCACTGGTAAACTGCTTCCTCTCCAGGTAATGGGCAGAGATGAATAGGGAGGAGGTAGGGGTTCTCTGAATCTTCTTTTTCTCTGTCTCTTAATATTCTGATCTAGATGACCTAGATTGTCTAATTGCTTGTATCAATAACTTACTTTGAATTTAGAATATTAGGTTGTTTATTTGTTTCCAACTTAAAAGATCTAGGTAGTCTACAGCTTTATATATATTATGTGTAGCTGCCAATGTAAGTGTGTCACCCACATGGTTTTTGTCCCACAGCCCTTTTCATTACCATGTGTTTGTGTATTATGAGGCTTCAGGATACTTTTGCTTCCAACAGCCAGCACCTACAGCTTCTAAAGCTTGCTTTGCCCACAAGCCCCAAAAGCCAGAAGTGCCTGGGAATTTGCATCATCTTTGGGTGGCCACCAACCAAAGACCGACAGATGTGGGACTAAGAAAGCCCTAAATTCCTTGGCACAGGGCAGTGTAAGTGTATAACTTACACTCAACATATTACTACTACCTTGAGGATTCTGCCTGAGATCACACCCTTAGTTGGCTTACACCCCACTTTTCTGCTTTTTCAGTTCCATTTTAGTTCCCTGAAAGGATTTCCTTAATAAATCACTTTCTCATAAACTCTCATCTTAGGCTTGACTTCTGGGGATTCCCCTCTCAAGACATAACCTTTTCACGTTTACCTTACTAATCCACATGTCCCTCCACATGTTGGTTCACAAGGACCTATGAAATGTCTGTGGTTCCATATCAATATATAAATCTGAAACAAGATCTTTGATGACACACAAGATGGTCCGATTTCTGCTTTTTGGGTAAAAGTATATAATGTAAACATCCTAAGTTTTGAATGCATAGTAGGAATAAATGTTTCATATATATGTGTTTGTATGCATATGTGTGTGTATTTGCATTTGTGTATTTGTGTGTGTGTGTGTGTGTGTAGTAGTAGCAATAGTGAAGCTATGGGCACACCTCAGAGATATTGTGGGTTTAGTTCCAGACTACCACAATAATGTGAACACTGCAATAAAGCGAGTCACACAATGTTTCTGATTTCCCAGTGCCTATAAAAGTTATGTTTACACTATAGTGTTGTCTACTAAGTGTGCAGCAACATTATGTCTAAAAAGCAATGAATATACCTTAGTTTAAAAATACCTTATTTCTAAAAAATGCTAACAATTGCAAGGGAACAAAATTTGCCACCTCAAAATATCTCTCCTTGGTGTGAGTGTTAGGGGAACCACTACAGAAACCTCCTTCCCTGGCCAGGCAAGATAGTAGACACTTGCATGAGTTATCTTATAACAGGACATCTTGGTAAGGAGTGTGGAACTAACAAGCTAACAGCAACAGGAAGAATTTGGGAAAGGTCAAAAGGAGAGAGGAGATGCCAGTCCATAGGTCCTACCACCCTTCCAGAATCCTTCTCTCTAGAATCCATCTTGGCTGAGCTATGTGTGCTCCACCAGGAAGGATCCTGAGTCAGAATGATTGGCTAGAGACAAACCAGAAACTAACTCCATTACCATAAAATCTGAAACTGCTAGCTACATGGCAAAAGAGTTCTCCTGGTTTCCCTTACCCTGCTGTTCTCCACCCAGGCACCCCTTCCCAATAAAGTTCCTTGCTTTGTCAACTCGTGTGTCTCCTCAGACAATTCATTTCTGAGTGTTAGATAAGAGCACACTCTCAGGGTCTGGAAGGGATCCCACTTCTTGCAACATGGGGATTAATATAGGTTGATTATTTTCCAGAAACAGAAGACTTGGGAACTGGTTTTATTTTTTTTTACCTCCCCCTTAGCAGCCTAAGTACTTTAGACAGAGGATCTGTTCCCTAAATAGAGCTATTACCATAGTCATCTACCAAAAATACATGCTATGTGTGGTGGAGGAAGTTCCGCAAGGCCTGGAGATCAGAGTCCACTGTGTCCCTTTGTCTCTGCATGGCCCAACAAACATTTGTTTATAAAACTTTTGCTTTTCCATCTCCAAATGAATTGCCTTCATCCCCTTCGAAGACCCAAACCACTAACCCCAACATCCACTTTTGTCTTTAACTAAGGATGGTATTTAAGGTGAGGGTTTTGGCCATTTTGACAAGTTACTTAGCTCTCCTTCGTCTCTCCCATGTATATAAGTTATTAAATTTTTGTTTGATTGCCTCCTTTTAATCTGTCTCATGTCAATTTAATTCTTAGACCAGCCAAGATAACCTAGAAAGGTAGAGGAAATCTCTTCCTCCCTAATAATATCATCTAAGGCTTCAGCGAGTCAAAATCTTTTTGCTGGTGGAGGCTCTTGTCATGTTGATGGCTGCTGACTGATCAGAGTGGTGGTTGCTGAAGGCTGGGGTGGTAATTTCTGAAAATAAGACAACAATGACGTTTGTTGCATCAATATACTCTTCCTTTCACAGATGATTTCTCTGTAGCATGCAATGCTGTGTTTTTGTTTTTGTTTTTTTTTTTTACATGGGCCTCTCACTGTTGTGGCCTCTGCCGTTGCGGAGCACAGGCTCAGTGGCCATGGCTCACGGGCCCAGCCGCTCCGTGGCATGTGGGATCTTCCCGGACTGGGGCATGAACCCGTGTCCCCTGCATCAGCAGGCGGGTTCTCAACCACTGCGCCACCAGGGAAGCCCTGCAATGCTCTTTAATAGCATTTTAGTCAAAGTTGCATTACCAAATAAGTAGCCTGGACCCACTCACATCCCGAGCCAAGACCCCTTGTCTCAGCCAAGGAGGTTTTTTTACTGCTCGGATTCACACAGCCAATAAGGAAGTTGATGCTGAGACTGGAAAAGCACAAGTTTTATTCAGTGGCCAAAGAATGGAGAAATGGGAACTTAGTTCACAAATCAACTTCTCAACCTGATTCGGGTAGAGACTATATATATATATATATATATATATATATATATATATATATATATATATATGTATATATGTATGTATGTATTTATGTAGGTATGTATGTATATGGGTCAGGGTAAAAGGAAAGGATTTGGAAACAGTGAGGGTAATATTCATGAGTTATCTGAGAACAGGGCTGTGGTTTGGACCCGGAACTTATGTAACACTCCTTTTCAGTCCTTGTATGGGCTTTTCCAGTTGTTGTCATGGCAATTGTCAACTGTCATGGTGAGGGTAGGCGTGTCATTTAGCAAGCTAATGTATTACAATTAGTGTATAATGTGGTTCAAAGTGTACTGAATGTCAAGTATTCCACCATCTTGGGACTAGTACGTTCTAACCAGTTCTTGTGTCTTCCTCTTTGCAGCTTCCTCCTGAAACTTAAATAAGATCAATTGGTTTCCAATGGAGGGAGGGGCAGGGGTATGATTCTGGAGCAACAGCCTTGGTAATAGTAGAACTTCATTCAGACTTGAAGTAAATCCTTTCAAACCCTGCCACTGCTTTATCAATGAAGTTCATGTAATATTCTAAATCCTTTGTTGTCATTTCAACAATCTTCAAAGCATCTTCACCAGGAGTAGCTTCCATCACAAGAAACCACTTTCTTTTCTTATCCACAAGAAGCAACTCCTCATCCATGAAAGTTATATCATGAGATTGGGGCATTTCAGTCACATCTTCAGGTTTCACTTCTAATTCTAGTTCTCTTGTTATTGGTTACTTCCTCCCCTGAAGTTATCCATGAGGGTGGAATCAACTTCTTTCAAACTTCTGTTAATATTAATATTTTGACCTCTTCCCATGAATCACAAATGTTCTTCATGGCATCTAGAATAGTGAATCCTTTCCAGAAGTTTTCAAATTTACTTTGCCCATATCCATCAGAGGAATCCCTATTTATGGCAGCTCTAGCTTTACAAAATATACGTCATAAATAATGACTTGAAATTCAAAATTACTCCTTTATCCATGACCCATGGAATGGTTGTATTAGCAGGCATGAAAACAACATTAATCTCATTGTCCATCTCTGTCAAAGCTCTTTGATGACCAGGTACATTGTCACTGAGCAGTAATATTTTGAAATTAATCTGTTTTTCTAAGCAGTATTTGTTAACACTGGGTTTCAAATATTCAGTAAACCATGTGTTAAACAGATGTGCTATCATCTAGGCTTTATTGTTCCATTTATAGAGCACAAGCAGAGTGGGTTTAGCATCATTCTTAAGGGCCTTAGGATTTTTGAAAATGGTACAGGAGCATTGTCTTCAACTTAAAGTCACCAGCATCATTGGTTCCTAACACAAGTCAAACTGTCCTTTGTGTTTTGAAGGCAGACATTGACTCCTCATGTCTAGCTTCTTCTTCCAATAGAAAGCTATTTTATCTACATTGAATCTCTTTTGTTTAGTGTAACCACCTTCATTAATTATCTTAGCTAGATCTTCTGGATACCTTGCTGCAGCTTCTACTGCATCAGCACTTGCTGCTTCCTTTTGCACTTTTATGTTATGGAGATGGCTTCTTTCCTTCAACCTCATGAACAAACCTCTGTTGGCTTAAGACTTTTCTTCTGCAGCTTCCTCATTTCTCTCAGCCTTCATAGAAGTGATAGAATTAGAACCTTGCTCTGGATTAGGCTTTGGCTTAAGGGAATGTTGTAGCTGTTTTGATTTTCTATCCAGACCACTATAACATTCTTAATATCAGCAAAAAGCCTGTTTTGATTTATCATTTGTGTGCTCGCTGGAGTATCACTTTCAATTTCTTTCAAGAACTTTTCCTTTGCATTCACAACTTGATGTGAATGACTAACTCTTTGATGCAAGAGGCCTAGCTTTCAGTCTCTCTCAGGTTTTGCCATGTTTTCCTCACTAAACTTGCTCATTTATAGCTTTTGACTTAAAGTGAGGGACTTGTGGCTCTTCCTTTCACTTGGAGGCCATTGTAAGGTTATTAACTGACCTAGTTCTAATTTTTTTTTTTTTTGTCTTCAGAAATAGGGATTTCTGAGGAGAAACAGAGAGATGGGGAATGGCCAGTCGATGGAGCTGTTAGAATGTATACATTTAGCAATTAAGTCTGTCTTCTTGTATGGGTGTGATACCTGGCACCTCAAAAAAATCACAATAATAACATCAGAGATTGCTCATCACAGATCACCATAATGCATACAATAATAACTAAAAGGTATGAAATATTACAACAATTGCCAAAATGTGACACAGAGATATGAAATGAGAAAATGCTGTTGAAAAAATGGCACCAAAGACTTGCTCCATTCAGGGTTGCCATAAACCTTCAATTTGTAAAACACACAATATATTGCAAAGCACAATGAAGTAAAGTGCAGTGGAATGAGATATTCCTGTACTTGTATTTGTCAGGAGAGTTTCAATTCTAACTGACAGAAATCCAACTAAAATTAGCTTTAAAAATAATAATAGGGCTTCCCTGGTGGCGCAGTGGTTGAGAGTCCGCCTGCCGATGCAGGGGACATGGGTTCGTGCCCCGGTCCGGGAGGATCCCACATGCCGCGGAGCGGCTGGGCCCGTGAGCCATGGCCGCTGGGCCTGCGCGTCTGGAGCCTGTGCTCCACAGCGGGAGAGGCCACAACAGTGAGAAGCCCGCGTACCGCAAAAAAAAAAAAAAAAAAAAAAAAAAAAAAAAAATAATAATAATAATAATAATTATGGTCTGCAACTGCCATGTCCAAAGAGTGGGACTGGGCTTGACTACTGTAGAACTGAGGACTTGATGGTGTCATCAGAAGTGGATCTTCTCCTGCATATTTTGCATGTGTTTGCTTCAATTGCCTTCATTCTCAGGCAGGCTCTTTCCATGAGGAAACACAATGGTTTATGGAAGCCTTAAGCCTACAGTGTCCTCATAAATATGGTTTCTATGGTTGTATTAAAGAAATTCAATTTATTTTATTTTATTTGTCAATGACCTATTTGTTTTTTACATCTTTGTCTCCAGAAGCTTTTAGAATTTTCTCTTTACCCCTGCTGATCTGCGATTTCACAATGATTTGTATCACTATGGATCTTTTCTTAATTTATTGTGCTGGACTCTCTGTAGACTTTTTTAGTCTGGAAACGTCTATTATTCAGATCTGGGAATTATGTTCATATTATTACATTAATAATAACCTCACTTCCATTTTCCCCTTCTCCTTTCCTGAAATCTGAATTGTTTTAGTCAAGTGTAGTGATAGAATTTTCTTATTTCCATTTCAACCTCACTTTTTTGTTTTTTCTGGGTGAAAATTTCAAGTTTATATTTTATATTTACTCTTTATTTATGTATTCATTTATTTTTAAATTCTAGTGTCTTTTTTTCCTTTTTATCTAGTGTTACATTTCTTCTGGATGAAATATCTTTTTTGAATGATTTTTAAACTTCTTACTGATTCTTATATTTTTCTATTTTTCTCTAAATTTCTTTATTTCATTGTTCCTTTTTGCCTGGCTTAAATCTTTGGAAGTTTCCTTAAATATCAGGTGACTATTAGGTGTCCTGTCATAGTTATGTGCAATGCACTAAGAAGTTACTAGAAGAATTCTCTGCATGTGGGCAGAACTGTGGTGGATGGGTGAATTTTACTTTGTGTTGACCAGATAAAGGCACAGGTTTTCCACTGGGAAATCATGAAAGGCCAGTATCTATTGGTCTTTTCTCTTCCATTTAGTCTTTTCCCTATGTGTAATTCCTCAATCATTTGCCTGTGTATATCTCCTGTTTCCCTCTGTTCTGGAAGACAATGTGAAAAATAGGTTTCCACACAAAGATATTCACTTAATATCACCCTAAGATTTGTATTTGGTGTCCATGAAATCAGAAACTATCTTTATCAACCCTTTCAGAAAGCCAGCCTTCAACAAACTGTAGAGGTTGTATGAGTTCTTACTGCTTAAGTTATCCCCCAAATTAGTGATTTAAAACAATGATTATCATTTATTATCTCTTATCTTTTTGGTAGATCCAAAATTCAGAAGCAGCTGCTCTGGACAGTTCTGGCTAAAGGTCTCTCACTGTGGTTGTAATCCTCTGGACGCCAGGCTTTGGGCGTCTGGAGGCATCACTAGAGCTGGAGAATCTACTTTCCAAGGTGGTTAACTGACATAGCTGACAAGTTGGAACTGGCTGTTGGTGGAAATCCCTCATCCCTCTTCAAGAAGGGCATTCCCCCAGGGCTGCTGCAGTGTACTCAGAGCATGTACTTTTCCTATAAATTTATTTAAATTATATATATATATATATATATATATACACACACACACACACACACACACACACACACACACACACACATACACACACATATACAGAATCAGTAAGGGCTCTTAGATAATACTATATTCTTTACATCATTGCCCAGATGGTTCCAGGTTTGGCCTTGGAGCTCTATCAGTTGGCTCCTTTGTCCTTTTGACATGTCCTCTCCTTTTCTTTCTCCGTTTTTTTCTTTTCTCTCTTTTTTTTTGAGTATTTCCTTATTTTCTGACATTTCAAATTCTTCATGTTGATATTACATTCCCTGTCTCAGCCCTAAAATCAAGCATTCTCCAAGAAGCCCTGGTTCTTTCTATTGGTGAATTTTATTAGAAACCAGGATTGGGTGCTGTGTGTGATCATTGTTATTGGTGTGTCATTGCTTCTGGACCCTTTAGGCAGACAGAACTAGAAGGTATATACATGTATTCTAATTCCGCAGACACATATCTATAATGATTACTTTATCAATCTATCTAGAATTACGCTAATCATGGTTTATAAGGATGCCCCCAAGTAATCCTATACTATATGGCTCATTCTAGCCTTTTCCAGGGCATACATTTTGTACTACAGAATCTGAATATAGGCCCTGGATTCAAGGCCTCCCTTTGATTAAATAACAGAAGTCAACCAGACAGTTTTGTCTGAGGAAGTCCAAAATCCACCCTCAGTGAAAAGGTCGTTTTGCATATTTTTTGTTTGCTTATTGTTGTTTTCATTTCAGTTTTCTCCTATGCATGGTTTGCTCTAGTTCAGCTATCTCTTTAGAGATTTTGGGGGGAAATGATAGCAGGGAATGATTAAGTTTAGTTGAATTTCAGTATTCTCAATCTCAAATGGAATCATTAAAATTAACATGCCCAGTTATATTCTATGTGCTTTAACATCATTGATACTAAACTGATTAAGATTATTAATATTTTATGAGTTTATATCCCAAGTGTCAGAGTATATTAGAGCTGTTTAACATTAATGTCTCCTGTAGAATTTACCTTTCCCAGCAGTGAACCATTTTAAAATTCAAATCTCTAAACACAAACTTTTGTAAATACTTTTTATATCCACCAACTATGTGTGTTCCATCAAAACAATGATCTAAACATAAAGCTTGCTTTATAGTAAGTAGAAGGAGCAGCTGCTTTAATTACAGTGGAGTGTCACTGGAAAATTACAGTGGCCCACACTGAAAAATAAATAAAAAGGAACATCATTACCATCCTTATAACTGTACCTTAACAACGTTTATCTGAAATCAGAGAAAAAAACTTAACTACTTGCATTAAGATTTAAAATTGTGTTAAAATGTAAATATACATAAGGTGTGCCTTTTTGAATTTTAGTTCATGTATACTCTTAAAAGCACACAATCACTGAATATTATTTATGGTATTTTCCCTATAGAGTATCTAGTACAACAATATTAACAATGAGCAAACAACCCTGTCTGCTAAAGGAGAAAACAAGTTCTAGAGACATTGAGTAGGCTTAAGCCTCTGATTAACCTAGCATATCTTTTACACAAATTACCTACTGTGTAAAAATGGAAAAAATAAAATAATCTCCTTAAACCTCATTTTCTTTATTGGTAAATTTATTAATGATTACATGTATATCATGAGATTATTATTAGGATTAAATGAGAAAATATGTGTAAACCTCCCTGGTTAGTGACAGGTATGCATGTTGCTCCACAAAGATTGGTTCCTTTCACTTCCCTAGGTAGCATGAGGAACAGACACTGGATAAAACTTAATCTCTTGTCTCTGATTCTTGTGTTAATAAAAGCTTAGATTATTCCAAAATGCACACAAAGCAACAATTCAAATAGCCCCATGGCTTAAGCCCACTCTACTATGAACCCTCCAAGTGCTGTGTTTAATTTATATGTGAAGTAGAAATTGGTGAGTGAATAAGGAAATCCATCATGCAGTATTGTTCTTCCATGCTGCTATTTAATTGTTGTTATTTAATTGTTGAGTTACTTGTGAGTGGCCCAGAAAATAAAATATTAGTCTCATCTCATGGCTCCAATGGTATCAAGAAAAGGTGTTACACTGGGGCCTTTAATAGCAACCCTGGAAGTTCATGCATGATGTCTCATTTTCAAACTTCATTAGTCTGCCTGGTCCTGAAGAAGACAGGACCTAAATAGGGGGAAAATTATACAGCTATATATATATATATATATATCTGTATCTCTCTATATATTATAAGAGGGAGAGAAAAAAGATTACAGACTGAGACAAAGTAATTAATAGAACTCCTTTGTTCTCCATCCACCAAACCACTGAGCATAAAGATTATATTCTATAAACTTATAAGTATTTTATTTCTAAACATATTTTCAGAAACATATACTCAAAATTAGAAAACTACCTACAAAGGAATTGTTTGCCATCTCTTTATTTCCATCTAGATTCTCCTCAATATGTGGCCATTATTTTAGTTTTTAATTTTTAAAAATACAGATTTTCTGAAACACTTAAAAAGTATAGTTTAACCAAAGCCTCTCAAATTCACACGTTTATGTCATTATAGTCACATAGATATACATTTTCATATGCTCTTACAAAAGTTTTATCAGTAGATAGCTTAAGGCTAAAATGAGATTTCCACTCACATCTTAAATAAAAATGTGCCTTTGTTATCTTAGAAATAGTTGTTTTAGAAATTACATAACTGTGCATGTATTCAAAAATGTCAATGCATGCAAGCAAATTCATTTGTTTCATTCATTTTTGGAAGACACATTATGATCTTATGCTCCAAATATTTGCAGGGGCAAATATTTAAAAGATCACAATTACAAGAATTTGATCATAGTGGATTATTCACAGCTGTGAATGATTATATAGCTACCCCGTCATTTATAGCAGCTCCTAAAGCACTAAGAGCATATAAGAAGAATACTGTGACAATTATGTAACAATACGAAAACATTTAGGTAATGCTTACATTTTAAATAACTTCTTTCTATGAGTCATCATATTTGATTATAAGAAACTATACGCCCTTGGAAATACTGTATCATCTTTTTCTCTGATTGGCTGTTTCTACTCTTGGATTTTTTTCATCTATTGCCTAAACTAACCTCTCCATTCTCTTACTGTTAGTCACATTGTTGATCAAGTTGCTGTACATGGGATGTACTACTTCCCCTTGTAATACAGACTGGCACCTAAGTGTTTCCTCTAATAATCAGTAGTAAAATGTCTCACATTATTTCAATACACCTGACCTTTTAAACTTACTGATAAGCTCCCCATTACTGTATAGAGCAAAATTCTCTGTTCATTTGTGGACAAGTGTATAACCACTAAATGATAATTACCATATCATTCTATTTCCCCAGAGACATACTTCAGCAACTGTTGTATAACATTTCAGTCCATAATCATACCCTTACAGTTTTATACAAACACACACACACACACACACACACACACACACATCTTACATGATTTTGCAACTCAGGAGAGAAGTGTAATTCTTCAACACTGCTCTTGACCTTAGAATTGGAAACTAAAGTAGCATTGCTCTTTTCAGAAAACTTCTAGAATTCTTGTCTCAGTTATATGTGGATGTGCAACAAAGCACCCCAAAGTTTAAAAACACAATTTTTTATTTGCTCATAATTTTCTGGGTCAGCACTTTTGGCTGGATTTAGTTGGCGTTTATTCTGCTAGTCACTCTAAGGATAACTTATATGTGGTTTCATGTCCTGGTGGCTTGACTGGAAATGAGTTAATATAACCTCACTCACTCACACATCTGGGCTGTGTTTGGCTGTTGACTGGGACATGGAATCCAGCAGGCTGGGACAGGCTTCCGCACTTGTTGGGGGAAGAGTTCTAGCCAGCAACATGAGAAGGATCACTCCAATGTGTAAGTATGTTTCAAGCTTCAGCTTCTAGTATGTCTGATAATGTCTTATTGTCCAAAGCAAATAGGAAGGTCAATTGTCAATGTGGAAGAGGATTACATGAGAATGTGGTACAAAGAGAATTTATCTATTAGGAGATATTAACATATCAGTGTCCTATATACATTACTGTATCAGAGTCCTATATGCTTTCACATAGTCACATGGTTATAAGGTGAAAACTTCAAAGGACAAGATAAGTACGTTATTTTTCTTAAGTTGGCATGTTGCACTCATTGACTTAGAAAATTCAACAAGGTTTAAAATCATCCCTTTGGTATTGTCCTGACAAAAGGTATTATGAAAACACTGAGGCACTGAATTATGTTATGTTATTTCCTGGGCTGATACATATTTATCAAAGTCATAGACTTGATTAATAAAATCAAAATTTCTATTTGGAATTTTATAGAAAGAACCACAGCTGGTTTCAACTAGCCTAATATTAGGTTAAGATTACCATTTTATAATAGAGATGGCATTCTTTATGGGATCAGACCACTCATATTTGATTGACTAAAGCTCTTCAAACTGCTGGACAGAGTTAGGCTGGGTATGGCTTTGTCTAAGTAAGTGATATCTAACATTTTTACCTTACACTCTGCTATTAAGAATCATTTTAAAGTACTCACCCCAATGTCTATAATTAATTCATGCAATGCAGTTCTAATATATTTTAAATATTATAAAGCATACAAATATACTCTAAAACATAGGTGAAAATGGAACAATAATAAATACACATTAGCTGTGATTTTCATCCTGTATTGCGCTGGACAGGCATACCCATTTGCCACATATGAGGACCACTATCCCGGGTTTCTGATTTTTTCCTCAATAGCCCTCTAAGTTTACACAGTTAAAAAAAAGTATATTAATATATACATAGTTAATAATTAACATATACGTAAGTCCTGTGCTGGCTTAAGCACAGGGGGTTGGTGAGATTGTTAAATTTCTTTGAGGTGACATTGTATAGCTGTACTTGAATCTTGGTAATCATTATGTTTTGATCTCAAAAATTAATTCTAATACTGTATTTCTCTCATTGCCAAGCAATGGTGACACACTATAGGTTATGGCCTATAAGTTACATTTATCACTATTGTAACATTCCCTTATATATTGTTAGAAGTCAAATTACCAGTTTAAGCATGTGTTAAAATGCTCAATTTAAAATTGTAAATGTGCTGAAAACTTGGCACTTATTCCTTCATAACAAAAGAAGTTATTTAGCAGCTACACACAAACCGTCAGTGATGCGGAATATAGCTTTCTAATGTTGGTTAATCCATAGAATTCCAAAGTATAATACTGCAGCATTTGCAGATTAAATTGTCTTTCACACATATAACAAGGTGTTGATAGAATAAGTGTTTTTTTGCCAGTCTAATCTTTAAAATGTGGTATTTGCTGAAGTACAAATGTTTGCAACTCAGATCCCTGTGAAATATGTAAAACAATTCCAATCTTTTCCCGATTTGCAGAAGGAAAAATTGGTCTAGTCTACTTCTCAACGTAGCAGTATTTTTTTATATGATTAGTTGTTTCAATTTATTTCTGCACAGAAGGAAACAGCATTATGAGCAGATGTTTTATTAAAGCCACATATTTCAAAACATAATATATTTTACATCATATTCGATATTTATTTTTATATTCTGGCTTTATTTTAAATTAACAAAGAACAGTGCTGAACCATTGTATCAATTTTGTTAGATTGTCTTGTTAGGAATGATTGCATGATAAATAGATTATTTGACTATGAACTAATTAACTTTTTCTAATAATTATGAGAATGGGATACAATTTTATCAGACAGGTAAAGAGACATTTACCTGTAACTTTGATGGGAGGTTAATATATATACATGTGTATATATTTATAATTACATATACATACAGATTATATATAGTCAATTGGGAATTAACTACTTTATTTACAGTAAAACCAAAAAATAGATGGCAATGACAAAGAAAATTCAGAATCATTCATCGATGCAAATTTGAAAATTAATGGAATCACAAATTAAAATCATTGTATATATCACATTATAAAAATTTCCTCTAAGAAGACCAATTATTTTCAGGGAAGAAGGCAGTCAGATTATGATGCATTTTTAGAATTCAGAAATTTATATTTCATTAAGACTCCTAAACACCAGTATCTTTGTTTGCTGAGCAATTACATGGCCTAAAAACTGAAATTCCACAGAGTAACTATAGATTGGGAAAGTATCTACAAAAGTAGATACAAAAGTGTCTTCTCTGATTTACAATAGGGTTACATCTGGATAAACCCATCACAAATTGAAAATGCATTTATTACACCTAACATACCAAACATCATCCCTTAGCATAGACTACACTAAATATTCTCAGAACACTTACATTAGCCTACAGTTGGGCAAAACCTTCTAACACAAAGCCTATTTTATAATTGTACTCGATATCTCATGTAATTTATTGAATACTGTATAGAAAACAAAATTGATAGAAACTGATAAAAACAAAATTGTTGTATGGGAACAGAATGCTTCTAAGGGTATAGTTTGTTTTCGTTCATAAGTATATTTGTTGTTGACTCTTCTGGTTGCATGGCTGACTGGGAGCTGTGCTGTCACAGCTGCTGTCCAGCATCATATCGTTAGACTGGGGAAAAAAGAAACAAAATCCAAAATCCTAAGTGTGGTTTCTAAATACGTATCACTTTCACACTTTTGTGAAGTTGAAAAAATTGTAAGTTAATTTTTGTAAATCAGGGACCATCACTAGTAGTTTGACTTACACAATATAAAAGAAAAAAGTAATACTAAGATATAATAGTTGTTAAGAGAATTTAGCTCCCATAGTCACAATGAATTTTTAAATAAAATAGAAACATGCATTTTTAGAATAGGTATACAGGTATGTGATTGTTTCTGTTTGGGGGAAAATACTTTTCTTTTGAAAGGAGGTAGATTTACCAAGAAGCTAATGTAACTTAATCTTAAGGACCCATCTTTGCATAGGCTCCTTTTTGACAATGCTTTCATAAGGTCACATATTTTTGTAAAATTTTTAAAAGTAAGATATTCTGATCACGGTTGGAATAATTGTCTCTTTGTATCGATTTTCTCTCCATCACAATTCCCCTCTGATGGGTGACACTGAAGACACCTTAGGCATTTTGTGGAGCTAAATAACAGGAAAATGAATGGAGCACATTTGTGGGTGGAGCAGTGGATGATATTTATGTGGTTCGTAGGCACTTCCATATCTAGTTAATTACTGTCCTCCTCTCCACTGAAGGAATGGCTTCCAGGTATATTTCTATTATTTACTGTGTTGACTGCCCCAGCCTAGTGAATGAATTTGCAGGTTTAGAGACCCTACTATAAGAAGAAAATTTCTTATGATATAAATGGTGGAGCATAAACAAGATTAAAAATATATGAAACCAGAAACTAGTCTGTGGTAAAGTTATATGTAACTATGAGAAATGGACAATTATAATAACATTTAAAACAGATAACTGCCAAGTATACTAATTAATTTAATTTTTAAAATTTTGTGTTGATTTGTCAGTTTTGTAGAATGTCTAACTTTTATCATCTATCTTCTCACTGCAAATAAATATATACTTGAAAATTAGTTTTTGATTTTTTTATTTCTCAAAGAGAGACCTCCAAGCTCTATGAAACCTGAATGCCTTCTTTGATTTGAAGTATCCTGTACATTTCTTAATTTAGAGAAGTGTCTTCCTTGTAGGTGTTTCAAAATGTGTGGAGGCAAGGATGTTAATTGTCCTGCAATGCAGAGATAGTTTCACATAGTCTATTCTTAAGAATGAACAATATGTGACACAGCACTCTTTCCCAATATAAATTATAAAATGGTCAGTGTGTTATATGCATGTGTATTAACTTCTCTCTAAGCAAAATCAAAACATTTTATTATGGAAATTTAATATAAACTGTTTCAATTGTGTTTAACTGTTTCATCTTCTTATATTTATCTAAAAGTAGTTTAATATTATTTAATGTTTACAATTATTTATATCATGATCAAGTATTATGATTTTATTGCAAATATAGTTTTAGTTTTCACATATACATACACACTCATGTGGCGCACACATATATACCTTGGGAATGGAACCTAATGAATTATAACTGGGCTTAAATGTAATTTGGGTCAATAATTTTGATATTTCCCTTTGATCCATTGCCTTATCATGAAGGCAGAGCTGATTCCTTATTCATTCTCTATTTTCCAATTCACATAAATTAAAACAATCCACTTGCTGGGTTCATAGTTGTATGGGCTTAAGACATAGTATGTCATATGTTGTTGAATGACATGACCTTTAAAGTATCTTCCAATGTTAACAATCTAAGAGGATAATAGTACTTCCTAGAAGCGAGGCAAATAATTAACTTCATTTTACAGGTGAGGAAATTGAGGAAAAGTAAGCTGGATTAATTTGCTCACAGGTACATAGCTAGGAAGTTTGGAGTTCAGATTTGAATCCAAGAGCGGGATTCCAGGGCTTCTGCACAAACCATCAGTCCAAGAGTTCTTGCTTCTGCTCAGACCATACTGCTAATCTAATGTCCATCTTTTTATTGATCAATCACTGTTATTAATCTTTTCCACCATCACCCCTTAATTTGAAAAACACTGTCAATTAGTCACAGCCATTGTGTCATTCATTACCTTCTATGGAAGCCGGGTAAAAGTTGCTCTCTGATCTTCAACTGTGGGGGCCATAAATGATCAAACATCCCTGTTACTGCTTTCTGAAATCCATAACCTAGTGTGCTCTGAGGCCACATCTCTCACAGTGACCAACCAATGACAGGCTTAGCAGGGATACGAAGACAGGCTCATTCTTAGGACAGTGAGACTCTTCCAATGGATGACTTTGGCTCAGGATTCCCATTTGGCCTCATCAAAAATGTTAAGATCACCTTCCCATCTGAGATTCTTTCATCCTGCATTCCTTCTTTCCCTCTTTTCTTCACAAGGCTCAGAGTTTGCATCATAGTCCGTCAGCTCTCCCCGTCTCCTTGGGCTCCCTCTTCCTTTCTCCTACAAGTGTTTTCCTTAATAAATTCCTTGGATGTTTAATTCCATATTGGTCTCTGCTTCTTCGAGGACCTTAAATAACATGTATTTTTACCAGTTAGCTAACAACACAAAGAGCAATTTTTTTGTTCTTTAGTTTCACTAGGCAGCATCCTGTCCCAGTTCAAAGGTTGCATGTGTGTGAATTAATGACTAAAATCATTGTTCCCTGTCCATTATAACCTCCAACTATAAAGCCATGTCAGAAACTTAGGAGACCTGAAATCTGATTTCTAGAAAAACAAGCTATATTTTTAAATAGTTTACATTTCTCAGTAAAAAATATTATTCATGGAAACAATTGGCCAATATTTGTGTTTGAAAAAATAAATTGGATTTTATTTTAAAAATCACTTTTAGGATACCATTTAATAATTTAATTTAGACTAGGTATTGACTATTTTTATTGGGTAATTTGACACTATTATTACATTACATTTAAGCACACTAAATCAGCAAGTATTCATTGTACATATAATATACCAAAGACACTGTGTGAGGTAGCAAAATAAAAAGACGAACAGATGATACACCAATAAGAGATATTTCTAATATCCACAGAACTCCCATAGTAGTGAATTATGCAAATGTGTATGTAATTAATGAAAACACAAATTAGTTAAGATAGTGGAGGTAGGCAAAAAGGAAATGTGGAAGAGGTAAGAAAAGTTTAAAGTAACATGAATATGAATATAATATTTTTCCCATGAAGCTATAAGTTTTCTGGAAGATAACTTTTCTAATTTTCTGTGGAAAGTTTCTTCTAATGGCTTGATATTTTAAAAGTTAGAGCCAGTTAGGTTGGAGGAATGGCTTCAGAAAGCATACCTGTTCAATATCATGATATATTTATTTCCTCAATTAAGGACCTTAATTAAAGAAGCTATGACAAATAGGTGAATGGTCAGAGAATTAATCCTGAACTGAATATTTATGGCCACAAAAGTCTCCCAAGCAAATTGTCTGCTGATGTGTTTAATGTTCATCCTTCCTCAAGAGTACAGGATAATTTAAAAATATATATATTGTTGTACTCTTTTATTCTAATTCTTCCCTTGGAATGCAAAAATGTGGGCTCTTTTTAAGGAGTTGGGAGCAGAGAGACCATTGTACAGTATTTATGTTTTTGCCAGTAATTTTCCTTTTCACAAATCCAACTCTTTGTAAATGAAAGGAGTATGGAAAAAAGATTATAGTACAATGTCCAAATACCTGTGTATAATTCACATCCCTTTCTCCAAAAACCCCATCACACTCCACTCCCACCCCACCTGCAAAAGACATTTATCTCAACTGTGTCTCCTCATGCCAAGTGGACGATTTGGAACCAATATATCTGTTGGTATTAATTTTCTTACATAAAAATTTTATGGTATCAAATAAATCCTCAGCTAATAATGTATAGCCATGTTGACATTAATTCTTCTAAGGAGGAGGGATAATTTCCCAGATATTATTTTACTCATTTAACTCAAAAAGTTGCCAGTTACTATGCATATGAATTTTTGAACATTTGACTATATCTAACAGAAAACATAGACTATTTCCATCTTCTATCAAATTTATGCTCTTATGGTCTTGAACCAATACCCATATTCCTAGAAATCCAATTTAACACCAATGTCTCTGAATTTGTGATATGTTGGGTCATTCAATCAGTTCCTGTTTTGTTCATACAGAAGATTTCTTTTCTTGATACAGTGATTTATTCTATCTGCTCAAAGCTTGTACTTTGCATTTTCCATTTTTCTATACTACAGAATTAAAATTAATCATATGAGAAAGATAGAAAGTGAGTCAGAAAGTTCATTTTCTTTATTCTTTTCAATATAAACCTCCAAAATGTCCAATTCCTAAAATCCAATAAGAAAGCTTTCCTTTATTCTGTAACAAGATATCAAATAGTGAATTCCAAAGGCATTACAGCAGTCACATAAAATGGGTTTAAAGAAAATCTACAGGGAAAATAAAATACTATGTTCTTAAGGAAAAAAAAAATACTTATATTAAATGGGACCACTACACATGTTTCTTGTTAATGCCTGAGCTAATGATTATGTTACTCATTCCCCCTTTCCTTGATCTTCGATATATATTGTTATTGCAGAACTTAGCACCTAAGGAAGTTACATGAAATTTACCTTGATAAACATAAACATAAACCTTACAGCATTACTTAGGACTGTCCTGCCATTGCACAGCCTGGAGAGAAAGAAAGTCTTTTCTCTCATTCCACGACCAATCTAACTATGATTTTTAGAGTAATTTAAGGCTATAAAATAGGATTCTTGGTAATCACTAACAAATAGTTCAAAATGTAATATTATAGCTTTCTATTTCTGTTTGCTAGTCATGTGAAAACTCCTGTTTAAACTTATGCAGATAGTATATGCATTTCATTTAATTTTCTCAGTATAGCAGTGACCCATATATGTTTCATATTGTTGTGGTCTAATGTTCCTTCTCTATTTTTCTATTTCATCTTTTCTTAATGTTCTTTCCTTCCCTATAATTGCCACAGCCCATCCTGTTACTTTTCTTTCCATCCATCTTTTTTCTTCCTCCCTTTCTTTGTTGCTATATTCTTAGTCATTCTGGCTTTTCCTATAATTCTTCATTCTCCTCCACATCTTTCATTCTTTTTTTCCCCTGACTTCCCATTATTTCTCTATCCACATCTTACATATTTCTAGTGGCAACACGATTTCTCTTTTATCAAAGTGTAAGTACCACATTAAAACTCTATTACTGGTAATAGAGTTAATGTGAAAATACAGATTACCTATAATTTATGACAAAGTAATTCTATGTCTTAGTCACTATAATGAGTTGCCAATTTAATTTAAACATATTAGATATTCACCAAATGGATACTGAGCTCATTTTATGCGCTTAGTGTAGAACTGATCATTACTGAATACCTAAAAAGTCATCCTGCAAGATTTTTAGCATAATAAAGTTATTTTGGGCCCTAAACCACAAGAAGAAGACAGAATTAATAAAAGCAAAGTCTTTACTCTAGATATTGTTTTATCTCCTTTCCTTTTTTAATTCTTAGAAATGAATTCATTTGTTTTTCTATTTCAACTATTTTTGATAGAATAGTATTAAGATTCTTATAAAAAGATTATAATAAAGGAAGTTTAATATGCAGTTTTTGAATTACCTGTGTAACAGTCACATATGCCCTTGGGATACTCAATCATTTGTTCAACACTTAGCACTTGTTAAATGACAAAGCTCTATATGGCACTGGAGATGTACTAACAAATATGATATCATCACTTTTCTGGAAGGGTTTATAACCTAGCTGAGGAAGATGGGCAAGTGAACAGAGAACCATAACATAGCCTGATGTGATAATGAGAAACCACAGAGCTCTCTGAGCACATGATGTTCTTGGAACCCAGAATGTTAGAAAGTTCCTGTAAAACTTCCAGAAGAATTGACACTTTCATTAATTTTTCAGGATAAAACAATGTTGATGAAATAAAGAGACAAAATGAGGTGAAGGTGTAAGTAAGGAACACTCCAGAAAAAAAAATGGCATATTCAAAAGCTTGGAGGCAAAAGAAATTCCAGGTAATGTTTATAATATAAATAGTTCAGTAATTCTGAGACATGAGTTGTGGAGTATGTGTGTAGGGTAGGGAGAAAAATAGCAGTAACATGGAAAGGCCTGGAAGTAACCAGGAATCAGATAGTGAAGGGCCTTGCACGGCGTTGTAAGGAGTCTGGACTTCAACTTGAAAATCTATAAAGCCATGTGGAGTCCTAAGCAAAATAATGCTCTGATCAAATCTGATATTTTAAAACAAGAAAATGTGGAGAAAGGATTATAGAGGCAACATTTAAGACACAAAGGCCATTTAGATGGTGTTGCAAACTATTGAATGGTAGTGTTGAATGAGTCACATGGTGCATGATGCAATAAAGAATATTGATTCCCTAAGGTAGTAGGGATTTCAGACAGATTTATGATGGAGAAGAGAGAGAGTTTGGCTTTTACTTGGATGAGGGAATAAATAAACAAGAGTCAAAGGTAACAAATGGATCTCTGCTTTAGGCAACCGAGTGTATCACAGTGCTCATCCTGAGATGGGAACAAATTGGTTTTGCCTTGATAAGCAAGGTTGGTGCTGTGTGAGGAGTTCTTTTCGGTTCTGCTGACTTTATGGAACTCTTGACTCTTAGCAGTGGACCTATCCAGCAATGAGATTTCATTGTTGTTTCATAACTTCCTACATTCTTCCTAAGATCCCACTCCCTTTCCAGCTCAATTTATTCCTTCGCTTCACGAGAGATTTCTGTCAGAGTCTAAAGCAAAGCTAGGTATATAAGAAAAATTATGTGAAGGGGTTTTTGGAAGAAGCGAGATGGAGAGAAGCACATTCAAGATGGGAAAAGAGTCAGTAATCTGCTGATCCCAGATCTTGGTTGGAGTCTGACTTGCAGTGTTACTCTGAGAGCTGGCAGGACATCAAAGGGAAATGATATTGTATTACCTTAGGAAGCTCTTTCAAAATTTGCTTTGCTCAAGTGTGGCAGGAAAGTCACTTAACCTCCTCATTCAAAGAACTATTTGAGCTTCAAAACCAGGTACCAGTGACTAAATGCTAGCAATCTTTCTTCCATTTCTGAATAAATATCTTATATTCTTGTGAGTCCCCAGAAAGATGCTCCCATCCTCCAAATGTCACCAGATCATGTAACTGATAACAAATACTCTAAGATTCATATAGGATGGGCCTTGAGTCTGATTTAAATTGTTTTTTAAAACTGAAATACTAGGGCTTCCCTGGTGGTGCAGTGGTTGAGAGTCTGCCTGCTGATGCAGGGGACACGGGTTCGTGCCTGGTCCAGGAAGATCCCACATGCCGCGGAGCGGCTGGGCCCGTGAGCCATGGCCGCTGAGCCTGCACGTCCGGAGCCTGTGCGTCTGGAGCCTGTGCTCCGCAACGGGAGAGGCCACAGCAGAGAGAGGCCCGCGTACCCCCAAAAAAAAAAAAAAAAAAACTGAAATACTATGATCTCTATTACACTCCTAAATGTAGAGTAAGATTTATACTCAGTACATATGGATGTGAATGTCGGGAAAAGGTTTTTGTTAAAAAATAAGAGTTTGTGAAAAAGTGATGGAATTAGGAAATTAAGTGACTGAATTTTAAGAGTCCAGATCTATAACATATATTTGCTTTGTTTAATTTTGGTGGAATAAAAACTTCCCAAATTCAATGGCCACACGAAATGCTCATGTCTTCCACATCTAGAGGCATGACCTTAGTTCCTCTGGCCCTCTCTCCATTTCTGAGTGTGGGTTTCCCCAATCTGTGCAACTTAGAGGTGCTGTCTCAAGATGCATTAATTTCCTAGGGCTGCCATAACCAAGCACTTAAACAGCAGAAATTAATTGTCTCACATTTCTGGAGGCTAAAATGATGAGGTTTCAGGGTTGGTTCCTTCTGAGCACTGTGAGGGAGAATCTGTTCCCCTCCTCTCTTCTAGTTTCTGGTGGTCCATCACAACTTTTAGTGTTCCTTGGCTGTAAGTGCATCACCCCAATGTGCTTTTGTGCTCACATGGCATCCTCCTTATGTGTGCATGCCTGTCTCTGTGTCCAAATTTCCCTCCCGCCCTTTTAAGGACACCAAACATATTGGTTTAGAATCTACCCTAATGATTTTATTTAAGCTTGACTACCTCTGCAAAATCCTTACTTCAAAATAAGGTTGCATTATGAGTTACTGGGGATTAGGACTTCAACACATCTTTCTTTGCGTACCACATAATTCAACCCATAACACAAAGGTGTCATCAGAAGATGAGAGTAAAATCTCTCTGATGTTGAGTTACTTTCTTTCTCCCAATGTATTTTCTTTTGATTCTCCCTCCCCCACCCAAAAAAGGGAAAGAAGATAAGAGTCTTGGGCAGTTACCCCTTTTTAACAAATTGCTGTCTCTACCTTTAGTTTTTTCTGGCTATGCTGTGTAGCATGCAGGATCTTAGTTCCCTGACCAAGGATCTAACCCATGTCCCCTGCAGCAGAAGCATGGAGTCTCAACCACTGGACTGCCAGGGAAGTCACTTTCTCTGCCATTCTAATAATGGTATTGTTTTTTTATTCCATGAGAATCTGAAGACAGAGGGAAAAAAACAAAAATTAAAAAAAGAAAATCATCATCACTACTCTAACTCTACATTTACTAATCTTCTCCCCCTATAACAGACAATGAGGGTGTTCTCTCTTTATGAATCTTGGAACTAGGTGGTCTGGATGGTTTGAATTCCATCTCTGCTATCTACGAGCTGTATGAATTTAGTCAACTTGTTTAACATTTGTGCCTTGGTTTCCTCATCTGTAAAAAGACAATAATACCAATATATACCACATAGGGCAGCCTTGAGAAGTAAATGAATTCATACATGAAAAAGAATTTAGGATTAAACGCAGCACAGAATTCCACAACCTGTGTATTAGTTATTGTTCTAAGGAATGCTAAAGCCATTATTAGAAACTTCTATCAGTGAAAGTGCTATGTGACTAGAATACATACTTTGCTAACCTGTAAGCGGTGATATATAAGACCCTCCAAAGAAGGAGTGCTTTAGTAACAAAGCTTAATCCAAACAGCCTTCTAGGGCATTCATTTGCTGAGTAAGTCAGCAATTTAATGGCAAAACTGAGTCATAATGCACAATATAGAAGAAAGCCAAAGCAGTCCTTCCTCTCTGCCTTTTCTCACAAGTGCTCAATCTTTTCTTTAAATTTGGGAGAAATTGTTAAAGAATATTTCTTTAAGGGATTACCAATGTATTAACTTGTGTAGAACCCACATTTCTAAGTCTACTAGAACTTTGTCTTAACTCTGCCCTCCAACCAAAGTGATTCTTTTCCCTGAAACTTTCATATTTCTTAATCCAAGTATTTAAGATCCATTATGGGTTATACAAACTACTGACACTTGGGTGTTAACCTGCTATAACCTTGCTCCTATGACTAAAACAATTTAAAAAAAATAGGTTGCAAAATAGAAATCTGGAACTCACCTCATTCCCTCATTGGTAAGTTGGGGATTAATTCCACAAAGTTATGCAAACAATTGGTGCCTCAAAAGATGAACAAAGCACTTTATCAAATGACTGAGGCATCTTAGAGGATTGAAATAAGATTCTCACATCACATATTTTTTCCTTCCTCCTTTCCCTTCTTTCCTCCCATCCTTGTTTCTTCCTTTCTCACTCACTCCCTGCCTCTTTCATTTTTTTCTCTTTCCTTTCCTCATTCCCTTTCTTCCTGCTATCTTACTTATTTAATCTTTTAATTTTCATTTAAATCTAAACTGCTATCTTAAATAAAAAACAACTTTGAAAACAACCTCTGGAGGGGAAAAGAGTTGAGCTTGTCAGGTTATAGTTGTCTCTCTGCCACTTACTAGATGTCTGACCTTGGGTGAGGTATATCATCTCTCAGGCTTCTGTTTCTTCATCTGTAAAATAAAGTGGGTCAAACTAGGTGATCTTTAATGTCCTTTTTTCTCCTTTAAAAAGTCAGAGTCTAAGTATAGTAACATTGATTCCTGAACTAGTGCCAATTAGCCATTCCATAATTCTATTTAAACCTTGGAAGATATTTGGAAGACTAGAGCCTAAATATAGATCTGTGAATTGAAATATATTTTTGTAATTTTCTATGAAAATAAGTTTTTAGTAAAAATGGATTATTAAAAGCCAGAAAATATAAAAATGTATAAGAGAAAAAATAGATCTTTCTGTAAAAAATTCATTCTGAGCCTGTGAGCTTCACTGAAGTGAAATGTTTCTACCAAGGAAATTCCTTTCTTGTATTTGATTTTTATTCGATTTTAAGACCTTGATAACTGGAGCCAGAATGTAAATTATTAATACCAGAATTAATAGACATCTGTTGCAGAGAGAGGATCAGAATAAAATGATTTATATTTAATTGTGTTGATATGAGTATACTTGGATCTTTCTTCTCTTTCAATTATAGTTATTTTATTTCTCTGCAGCCAAGTTTAAATCTTACTGTATGTGACACACTGATATTTGAGAGGCATTAAAGGGTGGCATATCTCTCACACAAATATTTGAGTGGGGGGCATTTAAATGTGCATAACTATTACCCTCAATAAGTGTGCATTACATCTTATTAGCCTTAGTGAGATATTATAATCTAACAGTTCTGCACCATGTTCACATTAATATACAAATGGAATTAGAATACAAAATTAAATGAAAATGAAATTTGGAAGCTAATTGACATTTTTGTCACAAAAGCTCAGAGAAACACTATTTACAGTTTAATGGTAAAAGGCTAATGTGTCATCCTGGGGAAGGGGTCACATCAATCTCAGCTACAGTTATTACCCCAAGTACAGTGTTAAATACTGTTTGTGTATGCAAGTTGCCAGCCTCCCTCACGTAGGTGGTCCCATCACTGTAAACCTGCACTAAATTGCTACCATCCATTATAAACAGTGGCTGCCTGGATGGCTGCCTGGCACTGACTTACTTAGGCCATCTATTCCTGTCAGAAATATGATATGTCACTGACAAAAGCTTAATTATACCATTAATTAATAGGACAATTTTCAAAATGCCTTGAAATGCAGCTTGACACTCATTAGTGCCATTTATGAATAATTTCTCCTAGGAAATAGTACTCTGAAGAGCACTTTAACACAAAATACAGTTTTAAAGGAAGGTATCTATAAAACAAAATAAATACGTGGTTGGAAGCTGTTTTTCTTCCCCCCTCTCTTTCAAATGTGACCTATCTGTTCAGCAGTGGCAAATATATATTTTTTTAAATAGTGAAATTATTATTACAGTTTTGCCACAAAATGCCTCATTTTGCTTGTTTTGTGCTCACTTTAGAAATATAGGCACTTGTTTTCACCCTTTTAGAATCTTAATTACTTTTTAAAAACACACCATGTTTTAAACTTTAAATAGTAATAAAAATGCATTAACCTCAAAATAGGGTTCTAAATATTTATTGACATGAAATGTATCTTTTTTTTTCTTCCCTCATTTTTCTGTATCTTAGTAATGCCATGTGTAGCAGGAAGGAAAATCAAATGCATGAATTCAGTGGGGATCACAATTTCACAATTTATTCTTATTTATCCAGCTTGTGTATTCTTTGATTTACTAAAATGTTGTCATATTTCTTTTAGATCAGCAACATACCAACTCAGGGCACTTTACCATAATCCTTGATAAAAATATAACACATTATTTAATATTAAAACATCATCTCCCCCATAAAACTCATTTTGACAGTAAAGCCAGCATGCCTAAGTTGTTTAAAGCCACAGCATACTGTGCATAATTAATGCCCTCTTTGTTACTATTTGTTATTTGGCTACGGTAGTTCTATGATTACTGCACTATATTATGGCAAACTGCAAGAGATTGCAAGGTTAAAGCTAAATTGGTCTCTCCCAAAGGATAAAGGAAAGAATTAAACATCTCAGATAAGAAACTGCAACTGGAAACCAGAGATGGGTGACAGAATGAGAATAAGACCTTCTTTATCGAGATGTAGAAAATGTCAATGTGTCCAGATGTGACCGGGTTATTGACTGTTATATTACTCTGCTCCTTTAAATTCCGCATCCTGCTACCTTTCAAATCTATTGCTCTTCCAATATCTTAGTTCATTCTTTTAAAATCTCTCAATTGGATTACTGAAACAGACTCTTTTCTGATTTTCTTGTTACCAGTTATGCTTCTACTCAACCTATTTCTACATCACAGCAACAACTACTTTTCTCAGATAAACTGGAAAACAATAATTCTTGACAATAGTAATCTTGAAAGAGAATGGAGAAGTTCATGATCAAATGAGTTTGAAAAACACTGCATAATAAATCTCCCTCTGTGACATTGGTAATGAATATCAACATATTAATGACACCATGAAGTTATGAATTAAAGAATTCCATTTAATTGTATTTAACCCAGTGGCTGATTTACATCTTTGATGACAGAAAGGTTTGCTTTTTGCTCTAAGAAATAAATTTGGTCATGACCTGGTGATGCTTAGCTACAAAGGTTACCAGTTGATTACAGAATAAATTCCCAACTCCTTGGCATTTTATTCAGGTTTCTTTACTATTTAATTTCTTATTACTTGTTCATCCCCACTTCATACTTTCTCTTCCTTCACGTTCGTTGTTCAACCAATATTGAACAAATGCTAATACATTGATCTTCTCATCTCCCTTTTAAGCCTGCGTACTTGTTGCTCTCTCTGCATGGAAAGTTCTTCTCATCCTTTTCCCAACTACCTTCAGGTTTCAAAAAGCCTGCACCAACCACCAAGACTACTGTACAATCCCCTTGTATGTGGTCTCATAATATTTTTTACTTACTGCTACATTTTTTACCTTTTAAGTACACTAGAAAGGTAGCCATGTGAGGGTAGGGACTATAGTTTGCTCTACACTGTGTCTTTATAATCCAACATGGTGATAGGTAGGTCAGCTTCTGGATAATTTTATTTGAATAAATCATGTAATAAATTGTTTTTGCAAGGTTGAGATTGAGATCAGTAACACACAAAGTTAGTTCAAAGAAGAGGGAAGGCTGAAAAAATAATTTTCTCAAATTTAGAAGACCTTGAGTTTTGTGCTGGTCAGATAATAAATAAACTTACTAGGTTATCTTTGGCAAGTCACTTAACCTCTCATTCTCAATGTTGTAGAGAGAACTTAGAATATGGAAGGAAAGGAAGGCAGAGTAAGGAAGAACAATAAAGAATACTTTGAGTTTACAGACATGGAAAATCAGATTTCTTCTTTTCTATTTTTATGACTTTTTCTGTCTTCAAATTTAACATAAGTCTTGTTTGCAGGTTAATGTCCATTGTTTGTCATTGTTGTTCTTGCAGCCTTAAACACAAGGACCAAAAGAAGGCAAAATTGTGATGTATTCGTGGCAGAAAGGAGTTAACTCACCTGTCCTAAGATCTGCTCACTCCCTTTACCAGGAGGATGTCCCCAGGGAAAATGAAAGATGGTAAGTGGTTAAGTTTAATCTCCTTGTAAGCAGGACTCCCTTATAAGTAGGCAAATAATGATATTTGCTTGGAGAAAGAGGATTTATCTATGAAATGTCCTTGGAAAGATGACCCTCTATGGATCAATTATAGTAAATAGAACCCAGAATCTATGAAGGTGATTTTCTGGAGAATGTCAGATAAGCTATTCAAAATTCTGGAGTATAAGATGGAGATGTTTAGTAACAGAAAGCTCCCCACTATGCGAGGAGCCTCACTGGAAACCTCATTTAGAAATCTTACCTATTCTGAACCAGAGGGGCACGTCCAGTGCAGGGAGAGGAAACTTGAAGACCTGGCCTTGATATTCCTGTCCTGTCTAGGCTTCATCTGAACCTCCTTCTTGATCATCTTTATTCTTGAAAGTGTTTATACTAAGATCTCCAATTCTTCTGAGTCTGACAACTTTTCTGATCCTGTGTGTTTGCTCAATAAGGCAAATCGTTTTGATTTCCTTAAGCCTCCCAACTGTGGTTTGTTACTGTTGTTGTTTTGAGGTTTTTTGTTTTGTTTTTGCCTCTTCATGATGCTGTCCCTTTCCTCCCTCTTATCCTCTCATGCCTTAAACTCTGAAATGCTTCAAAGTTAAAACAACTGATACTAATTTAACTGGGTTATTCACATTTTTAAAATAGCTATTAAAGCACTGAGCCTAAGGGAACAATACTGATAGTAGAATCTGAATGGCTTTGTTAGTATGTATTTTGTTGTTCCGTTATTTTACCAACTAAACTAAAACTGTTGCTGACTTCTCTGCAGTTCTTAAGGTGTGTATGGAATAATTCTCCATACCCAAACCAAATTTTGGGTGGGGACAATCTGTCATTGCAGAGGACCAAAATATTAGACTACCTCATGTCTATATTAGCATGCTAATTTTATATTGGCCAGCTTACCAATTATCCTTTTAAATTAAATAACAGTGAAGTCCAGTTAGTCTGTAAAATTTCTAACTCTAGAAAGTAGTGCTAGCCATCAGAATTTGGGCATGAGCTACTTTAGAATAGAGTGTTTTTTAAATTTCTTTAGTCATATATTTATTGGTGGATGTGTTTTTATTTATTTTTATTTTTTTAATTTTTAGTGAAATATAGTTAATTTACAATGTTGTGTTAACCTCAGATGTACACTAAAGTGAGTATAGTGTTTTAGTGTGTTTCAAATAACATTTCATAGAAAGCCCTTCCTGTTTACATATTTCATCCCTTTGGGACTTCCCAGACATTTTCCTTCAATCCTTGAAATAGGGTCATAAAATCATTACTAATTTTTAAAAAAAGGAATAAAATTATTTCACTGTAGGAAGGGATACTGATAAGCAAGATAATTAGCTCAAAAATGCCTAAGAACTGGAAGAAACAATATTACAATAAATGATTGATGGGCATTGCTATGTCCTAAGGAATTAAAGAGGATAAAAATATAACCAACACTTATTGTACATGTATAAGCACCACACAGTGAAATGAATTCTTTATAAACATTAGCTAATTCATCCTTGAGTTGACCTTTGAGATGATTGTTTTTATCCTTATATTATAGATAAGAAATTTGAAACCCAGAGAATTTAAATTCCTTCAACAAGTAATCACAGTTGGCAAGTGATAGAGATGGGATTCAGATCCAAATCTTTCTAAATGCAAAACCCATGCACATAACCATTAAATTCTTCAACTGCATTACATTATGCATTAAAAATAACAATACTTTCTAGCCCACAATTTTATTTTAGATGTGACTTGTCTGAGTACAGGATAACAGAAAGCTCTGTAGTTAAGAGTAAAGTCTGGATCTTCTTAAACCAAAGCCCATGTTCTTTTGACTATTTTATGTTTCTCTCAAATTAGAATCATAATCACAGATTTGGAAGGGGCTTAAAGGATAAGCTAATATGTAAAATCAAATTTAACCAAATTTTACAAATAAACTCATGTGTTGTTTTCTAAGTGAATAATTTATAAATTTAATATATTTGACTAAAAGTTTTATGAGATACAGGAATTCATTATCCTAATCACACTGTTCACTGTCCTAGACAATTTTACTCCCCTTTTGTTGTGTTCCAATTACTTTTCTTTATCATATGCTATCTGTTACTTTTCTTTATCATATGTTATTTGTTAGTAAGTCATTGTTGCCTGTTTATCAACTTTAAGGGAGAAAAAAATGGCTTGCTATTATAATTTGAGGAAATATAACTTTGTCATGTGGTGTAAATTTGAGGGATAAGGAGTATCATACAAGTCCCTGAGTTAGTCTCTCCTCTCTCTGTCTCTTCCTGGTTTAATTTAATTTATTTTATTTTATTTTATTTTATTTTATTTTATTTATTTTATTTGTGTCTTAGCTGGGGTTAAGTAGAAAAGGGCCTTTAGACAATTAAGATGCAAATGGCACATTTTAACCCATCAGCAGATTCTTCACAGATTAATTTATTAAAAATACATGTATATTTTTATATCTGTAGTTAAAGACTAAATTCACCACATAACTGTTCATATTTCTGCTGTACATTGTGAAGTTATAGAGAATTGATCAATATTGCCCTGCTGCACTTTGTTCTTCAGCAGCAATTTGTCTATTGTAAATTGCTCTCATTTCCTTTCAGTTTATTTTGTACAACAGGAACCAATTCATTTTAACCTTAGTTTTCAGTGAGGGATGCATGAAGATTGATAATGTGCATAATATTTTCTCTAGACACTTACACATGCTAGTCTTAATTACCAAATAGAAGAAAAGAAAGAAAACAAGGAAATATAATATAAATATGATATTCCTTAAAGCTCACCAGATATCTGGTAGTATATAATTGATGATATCTCTAACAACCAAGTTACACTAGACAGTTCCACATCTATTTTAATGGCATGTCTACATTATGGCATTATGTTACCTTTCATATAAACTTTCACTATACTAGAAGGAAATGCCACCAGTTTGGGGGGTCAGTTTTGAGTTACTGGTTTTTATTAATTCATGGTTTTGTTACAATGTATTAAATTTAATGATCTGCATAATGGTGAAGAATGCTTAACTTGAAACTAGTATCAGCCATGTAACTAGTTAACTTTGAATTTGATCAAGATACTTTCCATTTTACTTTCCTAAGATTTCAAATCAGATCAACAGGCTTGCCCTGGTAGACACAATGGAATATTATAGGAAATAGTTACATAACATCTGTTGTTAGTTGTAAAGTTATCAGAGAGAGTACAGGAGGAGTTTATGGAGTTTGAAAGATAAGAAGGAAGTGAATATTGAGGAAGAATATAATTAAAATCTAGCACAATGTATGTGTTTTATCCCTGAGGATAGCAATTTAGACCCTGTGATATCAGTTTGGTAGATCCTTAATGTCTTATCATTGTTGAGTTGTAAACTGAAATAAAATCATGAAAAGCTAGAAACAAAAGTTAGTTAGAGCCTGTAGACCTGCTTTTATTTTACTTACCAAGTAATTTATTATTTAGAACCCCCTTCACATATATGTCATGGGAGAAGCTAGGATGGCAGGGTGGGAAATGTTGAACAATATCACAGTAGTCACCCAATTAACAGGGGAGTCTACAATAAACTGTGTGTGACTGGTGGTGCTGTCAAGTCCTGTTCATGAAGGTTAGTTATTGTTTACCCTGAGAATATGTATGTTACATACCTTATCTTCTTGGCTCTAAAGAGATGAGATTTATTTTCACCTTTGCAATCTTTTAGGGTATTACCTGTGATGTATGGCACATTCTGGTGTAATGCTTATTAAAAAATAAAACTTTTTTTTTTCTCTACTACCTTTACAGAGAGCTTTTCTGAATTGGGAGAAGAGTTTGGTTTTAATTGTATTTCCCCAACAAATAGCAATGTGTATGTGTGTGTGCACATGTGTTCATGTGCTCATTTTGGAAAATATCAAGGATAAAAATGAGGATGCTTCTACAGTTGACCCTTGAACATAAAGTGGGTGTCAACCCCTGCCCAGTCAAAAATCCACATATAACTACAATCTTCACTTTGTATCAATGGTTTCAAATCTGTAGACTCAACCAAACAAGGATTGTTTAGTAATGTAGTATTTATTTTTAAAATCCACTTATAAGTGGACCCACACATTTGTAGTATTTATTTTAAAAAAATCCACGTATAACTGGACCCACACAACTTAAGAACATGTCATTCAGAGCTTAACTCTACATTACATATATATTGTATTCAGTCCACATGGCTAATCTGTTCTATTAACTACTACATACATATAGAACCCATTGCTCATAAATAACTGGTTAACAGTTTGATATTAAACTTTTTTTGTGTGTGGTACATGGGCCTCTCACTGCTGTGGCCTCTCCCATTGTGGAGCACAGGCTCCAGACGCGCAGGTTCAGCGACCATAGCTCACGAGCCCAGCCGCTCCACGGCATGTGGGATCTTCCCAGACCGGGGCACGAACCCACGTCCTCTGCAACGGCAGGCGGACTCTCAACCACTGCGCCACTAGGGAAGCCCTGATATTAAACTTTTATTTAAGAGGATGTATAAAATCAAAATTCTCATTATTTTTTAACATGGGATAATGTATATGCCAAATTTAACAAATATTGTCCAAAGTCACAGTTATGATAATTCACATTTTAAATAGTTCTGTAACTTATAGCTATCTATTGTTGAATTAAGTTTCTAGGCCCACAATATGGCAGCTCCTTCCCAGAGTGTCACATCAGCAAACTGAAGCTTAGATGACTTTCATGCCCCTGTAAATATTCCTCTTGGCCAGAAATACAAAATATTCATTCAGTCAGCCAATCCCCAGACACTGAGCCAGCTCTGGGTTCTGTATTTATTTCTTTGTTCCTTCTCAGCCAAAGCAAGTTTGACTCTGTGGCCCCAAACAAACAGGTATTTTCTATTTATCTCTCTTGTTTTATATTCTTTATCCTGTAAGTCTTCCTGCCTTCTGCCCCATGTTGCAATTCTACAAAAGGACACTGTCCACTTCATCAAGTGTTAAATGAATTTTTTTGCATCACCTAAATTGTCTTCTTTAATCCATTTTAACATTATTTGAAAAAATTCATTATCCAGTCTATTGAAGACACATAGATGGGAACTAGGTCAGATCAGAGATTCTGGAAATTAGGTGGCAGTTATTCTTTCTACAGAAAAGTAAAGTATATAGGATTGCTATAGGTAAAAGTCAAAAATCTAAACAAAGTTGCCTCAGTTAATTGCAAAAGTTAATATGGGACATAATTAGAATGACTATTGTAAAGTCACCTGATATTATCATCTTGAATGAAATACTCTTTAAAATACATCCCAGTTTTGTGTAATAGTATGAAACTGTAGGTCATGTTTTCTGATTAAAAATACAAGTTTTGAGGGGACAGTTCAGGAAATAGCTAGTAATGTGTTAAAATTTCTTTCAAACATCTAATATATACATTTTTTAAAGACTGGACATTTCCAGTTACAAATTGCATATTTACCATACATTTATCTTTTCTTTTCCCAAGAATCCTATTAAAAAGAGGAGTTGGGGCAGATATATCACTTCTACTGTTTTTGTATAAACCTTTTAAGCTCAACTTATTGCCTCTTTCACAATGATTTAAAACATCATTTGCCAAATACCTATTTATTTCAATTTAGAATCCATTTGTTCAAACTTTCAGATATTTTCCCATGACTTTCCTTGTAACCTACAAAAAAAAAAAAAATTCCTTTGGACTATTTGATCCTTGACTATTTTGGAATTCTAAAACAAACAAACAAACAAAAATGGACTTTATCATTTGACTAATGATATCACGTTACTTTTTGAGGACTGATACATGACTGAAATAGAGTGATTAAAATTTAACAGAAGAAAATGTCAGCTTACTACATCTTCAAACCTAGAATCATCTTCTTTGTGCTCCCTGAGTCTTAGTTTGATTTTTCTCACACCAAGATTTAAATGTTGCTATAAAAAGAAAGACAAAAGACAGCATTGGGTAGACTATCTACCATTTGAATTAATCTTGCTAATACTTTTCTCCAGCAGTTTAAGTTTTCAAAGGATGAATTCATTTTCTTTCCAAATCATAGTATGAGAAGAACTATTATGTCTCTGTAAAATCTCACATATATGGCCCCAAATACTGTTTTTATGGAGTTATCATTTGGTTTAATGAGCACAGTTATGCACTGAGGAGTATTTACCTCTGTCATAATGTGTCATATCATCAATTCCAGAATAAATTGATCAGCTAAGGAACTGATATCAGCAGTAGGCTGGTCGTTTTATTATAAAATCAACTTTAAGATCCAAAAAGCTTAGACCATATGCAAATTACCTAAATTATTATCTTTGATGAATTTATTTCATTTTGATGTGTTGCTCATCAAAATTTTGTATGTGTTCATTATGTTCACTTTTTTTGGTGGTTAAAAGAGTTGAAAACAAATTTTTTTTTGAAGTTTTCATTAAATGCTTGGTAACAAGGCAGAATGTAAGGAGATGTACTTTAAAAACATAATTAGCATTAATTTGATTTGCAAATATAAATCATGAAACATAAGTGTTGTGAAATTTCCCTACAAGCCAATGTCTATAGAAATATTTGGATTTGACTTTTAAAAAATTAAATAGAATCGCCAATATAAATAGTTTTAAGATATTGAGGTAGGTAAAGAAAATAAAACAATAGCTGTCTCGAGAGCAATCAAGCAATTTCAAAAGCAAAAACTCTGAGTCAGGAAACTAGAAAATTTGGAATGTATTGCAGGGTGCCCAAATCGGGTTATTGGTTGAGTCTATCTTTTGGGTTCTTTGAGTTTCTCTAATATGTAATTTGAAAATTTAAAATAAGCAATAAACCAGTGGTTTGACTGACCACATGTAGGGGATGTGACACTATCCAGACTGCTACTTCAAAAATGTCTGTTTGGCTAGCTGAGCTGATAACTGAAAATTATACCACATTCCACACTGAAATGGATATTCCTGGATAGTCACTCCTCTTCAAAGAAGAATGGCTTGATTGGACTGGAAAGAACAATACAAATTATGTTGTTGCCCCCTGAATATTTTGTACCTTGTAAAAGCAAATGGAGCAGTCATTTTTTTTAAATTGAGGTATAGTTGCTTTACAATGGTGTGTTAGTTTCAGCTGTCCAGCTAAGTGAATCAGCTATATATATACATATATCCCTGATTTTTTGGATTTCCTTCTCATTTAGATCACCACAGAGCACTGAGTAGAGTCCCCTGTGCTATACAACAGGTTCTCATTAATTATCTATTTTATACATAGTATGTATATATGTCTATACCAATCTTCCAATTCATCCCACCCTCCCTTTCCCCCCTTGGTGTCCACACATTTGTTCTCTATATCTGTGTCTCTATTTCTGCTTTGCAAATAGGCTCCTCTGAACCATTTTTCTAGATTCCACATATATGATTATTATACAATATTAATTTTTTTCTTTCTGACTTACTTCACTCTCTGTGGTAGTCTCTAGGTTCATCCACATCTCTACAAATGACTCCTTTTTACACATATTCCATTGGATATATGTACCACCTCTTCTTTATCCATTCACCTATCAATGAACATTTAGGTTGCTTCCATGTCCTGGCTATTTTAAATAGTCCTGCAGTGAACATTGGGGTGCATGTGTCTTTTTGAATTATAATTTTCTCAGGGTTTATGCCCAGGAGTGGGATTGCTGGGTCATATGGTAGTTCTATTTTCAGTTTTTTAAGGAACCTCCATACTGTTCTCCATAGTGGCTGTATCAGTTTACATTCCCACCAACAATGCAAAAGGATTCTCTTCTCCACACCCTCTCCAGCATTTATTGTTTGTAGATTTTTTGATAATGGCCATTCTGACCAGTGTTAGGTGATACCTCATTGTAATAAATAAACATTTCTCCAGGGAAGACATACAGATGGCCAAGAGACTCATGAAAAGATGCTCAACATAACTAATTATTAGAGAAATGGAGCAGTCATTTTAATCTTAATTGATATCTGATAGATAATCAGCACCTTGTTAAATTACATTATGTCATGATGGTAATTAAAAGTTTCTAATTTTAAAGTAGATGAACTAAAATAAATATTTTTATAAATAGAATAGTATTATGTTGTGAATTATAATCTTTAGCAAGTTTCTTATCAGGTGAATTTAAAATAAGATAAGGAAATGTTTTATTTTGTAATTTATATGTTTCTATGGTATTAATTTAATGCAATGAATATACATTATTTTTACAATTAGAGAAAAGAGAAATGTATGAGGAACTATTCTTCTATGTAGCACTTTATATAGTAAAGAGCATGAATATATAGTTTTGAAAAAAATAATTAGAAGTGAAAAGGCTTTATGGTGAGATATTGCATGACCGCTGTTTTAGATTTAAGCTATCTGGGAACTCTATTTCATAATTAGAGAAAATTGGGATTGTTCCTGTAGCTTTATTCAATTTGAAGGTCATTCTAAGGATTCAATTTTATTACAATAATATCTGGGCTTAACCAGGTTGTACCAATGTGAGTGAGATCCATGCCCCAGCATTGAGGAAAAAAGAAACAGAATTTTTTTAAATAAAATTTTAAAAACCAGACCATCTCCAGGAGGGCATGATACATTATGTTTTTGACCTGAAAAAGTTATAGGATGGAGGTTATTTGTTGAAGGGCACATGTAGAAAGAATCCATGGCAAAAATATTATTTTTCTACCAGAAAATAAACTATCCAGAGACCTAACAAAACTCAACCAACCACAGGGGGCCATTCATTCTGAGACAGATTCCTACAGCTAGAGAAGCAGAACTAAAGTCAGTCAAAGGCCAGAGATCCAATCAGAGAAATGTCAGTTTGAAAAATAGTGAGGAAAACGTAGCATGTGAGACGGGAGTTTCAAAAAGTCCTTGGCATTTGCCTGGACAAAAAATGTAATGGCTTTAGCAGAGTTTCTGTTTTCTTTGTAGATGAATAGATTCAGGGAAGAACTGGCAGATAATGATGGAGCTGGGGGGATAAGTGAAGAGGCAGCCTTTGGTGATTAGAAGGGCAGAGATCCAGAACAAATGTGGAGGACACTGTCTTCATTTTATCAAACGGCAAGTTTGAACACACAGAGAAAGACAAGAAATTCCCAATTGAAAAATTATGTTTTTTAAAGAATTATGAGAAAAACAAAGATAGTAAACTAAAGGTGGAGAAGCAATCATGGGGGAAAGAAAGTACTGAGTAAAAGTGCTAAGTTGTGCAACATTGAGGAGAGGGGAAAACTATGATTAGTGGAGGAAAGTAGTAATATCACCAGGCGGTGTTGAAAAACCTTGAATTTGTTTTCCAAGTTATGTGTCTCAATACAGAGAAAGAAGTTGCAATTACAAAGGAGAGTGTAAAAGAGGGAAAGGGAAACACAGATTTAAGTATTTATAATAATTAACCTGAAATATAAAATAGACGGAGAGGAGAATGAGGAAAACTTGCAGCTGAAGAATTCAGAAAAAGTTTTTCTACTGCAGTTTAAGTTGGCTGTCTTGATTGGGCTGAAGGTTGGAATATTAACCCTAGGGTTTAGAAAAAATGTCTAACAAGCTCTGTAACTCAATATAGCTTCCCAGTAGTTTTAGTGAATTTCCAATTCATGGTGAAAGATGTGGAGCCTCAACTGAGAACATATTTTATTAAACAGCAAATTAAATACAAATAAAGTGCTTCATTATTATTATTATTACTACTACTACTACTACTACTACTTCTATTATTTGTCCCACAAATAAACCTGTTTATAGCTAAATTCCATGCAGAGTTACCACAATCTTTATTAACATAATAATATAAGCCAGTGTTTTTTTGTTTGTTTGTTTGTTTTTCTGTTTTTTTTTTTCAAAATAAGGCATTAACTTTGCCATCAGTTATATGGATTTTAAGCCACATAGATCTTCTTTTAATGTGAAATATTAAAATAATTTAATGTGAAATATAGACTGTATGCTATTCAGTTTCTTGCTAATGATGTCAAATTTGATTTCTTTGCCATTCAGGTACTCTTGAGAGTCTGCTGATACAGCTGATATCTGAGAGCATGAGGAATAAATTTGCTCTTGTTGCCTCAAAATATTCCAGGATGTATCCTTGTATTAAGTTAGCTCATTGGAAATGATATACCTGGACCACACTCCTCTGCCTGCCCCCACTTCAGATTGTCTCTACTGAAAAAATTGTCAGTTATGCTCAGTCTTCACCCAGAGGTAGTAGTAAAGCATTAAAACCAGAAATGTCTCTTACTATAAAGAATGTGATTGATTTTGAACTTTCTGCACACTCTGCAAAAGCCTCTATGGCAGATCTCTCTTAGAAGCTCACTACTGGAAGGGATATTTCTCTTGATGATGTAGTCTAGTTTGGGCTACTGCATGATGAAAGTTCTCTTACACGTTAGTTTACTCCTTTGCCCTGTCTGCTAAGTTCCTGACATTTCCCCCTTGCTTTATCTATTTTTCTTTTTTGTTTTGCTTATTCTTTTTTTTTTTTTTGTAGTTGATTTCGTATCCAAGGATCTACCTATAAGCAACAGAGTAAACCAGCAGATCATTCCTTGATTCAGATTAAATAGTCAAATTAATTTTATTTATTTAGTTATTTATTTAGTTTTGTATCATTAATTTTGAAATCATTGTGGGACTTCTGGCACATTTTAAGGGGAATTTCAGATACTTATTCTCCTAAATACATGAAATAATAATTCACTAAACATAACCTACTTGTTATTTGAGTTTAACATGGTAACTGTGACTTTGCCTCATAGACTTTTAAGTTATTCTGCTCTGTGAAATGAAGAAACACTGGAATTTACCTTATCATGGTACTCACTGTACTTAAACCAGTGCTTTCCATTTTCATCTTGTAATTTCTTTTTATAAGAGTAGATTTAGATGATTCAAGTTTTTATGTACCCATATCTGTATGTGTAGTGGTTTTATAAGAATTTGAAAATTCAAGACCCACTCAATAGCAATGTTGATATTGTGTTAAAGTGATAAATATAAATATCATACAAAAATTACATCTGAGAAATGTTTAATTTTAGGTGGAATTTAAACAGGCAAGAGATGAGAAGTCAGACAAATATTAATAAAGTTTTTTAAAAATTTTTTTCAAACTTATATGTGGTCTAAAAGATAATACCACAACACCAATTCAAAAACAAATCAGGCAAAACTTCCCTGGTGGCACAGTGGTTAAGAATCCACCTGCCAATGTAAGTGACATGTGTTCGAGTGCTGGCCAGGGAAAATCCCACATGCCACAGAGCAATGAAGCCCATGTCACAAATACTGAGCCTGTGCTCTAGAGCCCGTGAACCACAACTACAGAGCCTGCATGCCTAGAGCCTTTGTTCTGCAACAAGACAAGCCACCAAAATAGGAAGCCCATAAACTGCAATGAAAAGTAACCCCCACTTGCCACAACTATTAAAAGCCCATACGCAGCAACCAAGACTCAACGCATCCAAAATATTTTTTTAATTAATTAATTAATTTTTTTAAAAAAGAAAAGAAAAATCAGGACAGTTTTCTTCAATTCTAAGTCTCATTCCCCATAGGGAAACAATGACAAATATTTTTCATTCTTTTCAGTTTTTTGACTCCAAATTTCTAAGTAAAATATTCTCCATCCTTCATTCTCTCCCACTGTCCTGTGGGTCTTTATGCCACCTCTCTTTTCTTTTTTTCTTTCTTTCTTTTTAGATATTATCACTGTTTATTACTTGTGTCTAATATAGACATTAGACGATTAGTATCAAATACCATCTCTCATATCCAACTCAAAATCACATTTCCCCTTCTGCTATACTTCCATTATAATAGATTAGAATTTGTAGCTAAATCTACATTTGGCTTTCATATTATTACAATTTGCAATTTAGACTACTTGACCTGCACAGTATATTAGCATTTTCATTTCTGATACAGTTTTAGTTTGTTCTTCATTGTTCATACACACACACACACACACACACACACACACATATATATATATATATATATATATATATATATATATATATATATATATATATATATATATATATATTGTTTGTTTAACATCGTTATTCGAGTATAATTGCTTTACAATGGTGTGTTAGTTTCTGCTTTATAACAAAGTGCATCAGCTATATGCATACATATATCCCCATATCTCCTCGCTCTTGCATCTCCTTCCCACCCTCCCTATCCCACCCCTCTAGGTGGTCACAAAGCACCACCTAGCTACTGATTTTACATTTGGTAGTTTATATATATTCATGCCTCTTTTTCGCTTTGTCACAGCTTACCCATCCCCCTCCCCATATCCTCAAGTCCATTCTCTAGTAGGTCTGAGTCTTTGTTCCTGTCCTGCCCCTAGGTTCTTCATAACCATTTTTGTTTTAGATTCCGTATATATGTGCTAGCATACAGTATTTGTTTTTCTCTTTCTGACTTACTTCACTCTGTATGACAGACTCTAGGTCCATCCACCTCACTGCAAATAACTCAATTTCATTTCTTTTTATGGCTGAGTAATATTCCGTTGTATGTATGTGCCACTTCCTCTTTATCCATTCAGCAAGCGCAGCCAGGTCTGCCTTGGGCAGAGAAGCCCCCTCATAGGGCTGACAGGGAGGCAGAGTGGGAGGCTGGGTTTATATGAATGAGGATTCACCTCAGAATCCCAAGGGGGGACGTCTAAGCAGCCGGGAGGTGAGCAAGCCTGGACGGAGATGTCTCTGCCTCATTCCAGCAGGAAACACACTCACACTGTCTGGACGTTCTTTTTTTTTTTTTTTTTTTAACATCTTTATTGGAGTATAATTACTTTAAAATGGTGTGTTAGTTTCTGCTTTATAACAAAGTGAATCAGTTATACATATACATATGTTCCCATATCTCTTCATTCTTGTGTCTCCCTCCCTCCCACCCTCCCTATCCAACCCCTCTAGGTGTTCACAAAGCACCAAGTTGACCTCCCTGTGCTTATGCGGCTCCTTCCCACTAGTTATCTATTTTACGTTTGGTAGTGTATATATGTCCATGCCACTCTCTCACTTTGTCACAGCTTACCCTTCCCATTCCCCATATCATCAAGTCCATTCTCTAGTAGGTCTGTGTCTTTATTCCTGTCCTACCCTTAGGCACTTCATGACTTTTTTTTTCTTAGATTCCATATATATGTGTTAGCATATGGTATTTGTCTTACTCTTTCTGACTTAGTTCAATCTGTATGACAAATTTTAAGTCCACCCACCTCACTACAAATAACTCAGTTTTGTTTCCGTTTATGGCTGAGTAATATTCCATTGTATATATGTGCCACATCTTCTTTATCCATTCATGCAATGATGGACACTTAGGTTACTCCCATCTCCTGGCTATTGTAAACAGAGCTGCAATGAACATTTTGGTACATGACTCTTTTTGAATTATGGTTTTCTCAGGGTATATGCCCAGTAGTAGGATTGTTGGGTCATATGGTAGTTCTTTTTATACATTTTTAAGGAAGCTCCATGCCATTCTCCAGTGTCTGTACCAATTCACATTCACAGCAGCAGTGCAAGAGTGTTCCCTTTTCTCCACACCCTCTCCAGCATTTATTGTTTCTAGATATTTTGATGATGATCATTCTGACCAGTGTGAGATGATATCTCATTGTAGTTTTGATTTGCATTTGTCTAATGATTCATGATGTTGAGCATTCTTTCATGTGTTTGTTGGAAACATGTATATCTTCTTTGGAGAAATATCTATTTAGGTCTTCAGCCCATTTTTGGATTACATTGTTTGTTTTTTTGTTATTGAGCTGCATGAGCTGCTTGTAAATTTTCAAGATTAATCCTTTGTCAGTTGCTTCATTTGCAAATATTTTCTCCCATTCTGAGAGTTGTCCTTTTGTCTAGTTTATGGTTTCCTTTTCTGTGTAAGAGCTTTGAAGTTTCATTAGGTCCCATTCATTTATTTTTGTTTTTATTTCCATTTCTCTAGGAGGTGGGTCAAAAAGGATCTTGCTGTGATGTATGTCATAGAGTGTTCTGCCTATGTTTTCCTCTAACAGTTTGATAGTTTCTGGCCTTATATTTAGGTCTTTATTCCATATAGAGCTTATTTTTTGTGTACGGTGTTAGGGAGTGTTCTAATCTTATACTCTTACATGTTCCTGTCTAGTTTTCCCAGCACCACTTATTGAAGAGGCTGTCCTTTCTCCACTGTACATTCCTGCATCCTTTATCAAAGATAAGGTGACCATATGTGCGTGGGTTTATTTCTGGGCTTTCTATCCTGTTCCATTGATCTATATTTCTGTTTTTATGTCAGTATCATACTGTCTCAATTACTGTAACTTTGTAGTATAGTCTGAAGTCTAGGAGCATGATTCCTTGAGTTCCGTTTTTTGTCCTCAAGATTGCTTTGCCTATTCAGGGTCTTTTGTGTTTCCATACAAATTGTGAAATGTTTTTGTTCTATTTCTGTGATAAATGCAAGTGGTAGTTTGATAGGAATTGTATTGAATCTGTAGATTGCTTTGGGTAATACGGTCATTTTCACAATGTTGATTCTTCCAATCCAAGAACATAGTATATTTCTCCATCTATTTGTATCATCTTTAATTTCTTTCATCAGTGTCATAATTTTTGGAATACAGATGTTTTGTCTCCTTAGGTAGGTTTATTCCTAGATATTTTATTCTTTTTGTTGCAGTTAAATGAGAGTGTTTTCTTGACTTCACTTTCAGATTTTTCATCATTAGTGTGTAGGAAAGCCAGAGATTTCTGTGTATTAATTTTGTATCCTGCTACTTTACCAAATTCATTGATTAGCTTTAGTAGTTTTCTGGTAGCATCTTTAGGATACCCTATGTATAGTATCATGTCATCTGCAAACAGTGACAGTTTTACTTCTTCTTTCCATCCTGGATTCCTTTTATTTCCTTTTCTTCTCTGATTGCTGTGGCTAAAACTTCCAAAACTTTGCTGAATAAGAGTGGTGAGAGTGGGCAACCTTGTCTTGTTCCTGATCTTAGTGGAAATGGTTTCAGTTTTTCACCATTGAGGACGATTTTGGCTTTGGTTTGTCATATATGGCCTTTATTATGTTGAGGAAAGATCCCTCTATGCCTACTTTCTGCAGGGTTTTTATCATAAATGTGTACTGAATTTGGTCGAAAGATTTCTCTGCATCTATTGAGATGACCATATGGTTTTTCTCCTTCAATTTGTTAATATGGTGTATCACATAGATTTATTTGCATATATTGAAGAATCCTTGCATTCCTGGAATAAACCCCACTTGATCATAGTGTATGATCCTTTTGATGTACTGTTGGATTCTGTTTGCTAGTATATTGTTGAGGATTTTTGCATCTATGTTCATCAGTGATATTGGCCTGTAGTTTTCTTTATTTGTGGCATCTTTGTCTGGTTTTCCTTTTAGGGTGATGGTGGCCTCGTAGAATGATGTTGGGAGTGTTCCTCCCTCTGCTATATTTTGGAAGAATTTGAGAAGGATACGTCTTAGCTCTTCTTTAAATGTTTGATAGAATTCGCCTGTGAAGCCATCTGGTCCTGGGCTTTTGTTTGTTAGAAGATTTTTAATCACAGTTTCAATTTCAGTGCTTGTGATTGGTCTATTCATATTTTCTATTTCTTCCTGATTCAGTCTTGACAGTTGGTGCATTTCTAAGAATTTGTCCATTTCTTCCAGGTTGTCCACTTTATTGACATAGAGTTGCTTGTAGTAATCTCTAATGATCCTTTGTATTTCTGCAGTGTCAGTTGTTACTTCTACTTTTTCATTTCTAATTCTATTGATTTGAGTCTTCTCCCTTTTTTTCTTGATGAGTCTGGCTAAGGGTTTATCAATTTTGTTTATCTTCTCAAAGAGCCAGCTTTTAGTTTTATTGATCTTTGCTGTCATTTCCTTCATTTCTTTTTCATTTATTTCTGATCTGATCTTTATGATTTCTTTCCTTCTGCTAACTTTGGGTTTTTTTTGTTTTTCTTCTTCTTCTTTCTCTAATTGTTTTAGGTGCAAGTTTAGCTTGCTTATTCGAGATGTTTCCTGTGTCTTAAGGTAGGATTGTATTCTTATAAACTTCCATCTTAGAACTTCTCTTACTGCATCCCATAGGTTTTGGATCATCGTGTCTCCACTGTCATTTGTTTCTAGGTATTTTTTGATTTCCTCTTTGATTTCTTCAGTGATCACTTCATTACTAACTCGTGTATTGTTTATCCTCCATGTGTTTGTATTTTTTACAGATCTTTTCCTGTAATTGATATCTAGTCTCATAGCATTGTGGTCAGAAAAGATACTTGATACTATTTCAATTTTCTTAAATTTACAAAGGCTTGATTTGTGACCAAGATATGATCTATCCTAGAGAATGTTCCATGAACACTTGAGAAAAATGTGTATTCTGTTGTTTTTAGATGGAATGTCCTATAGGTATCACTTAAATCCATCTTGTTTAATGTATCATTTAAACCTTATGTTTCCTTATTTATTTTCATTTTTGATCATCTGTCCATTGGTGAAAATAGGGTGTTAGTGTCCTCTACTATGAATGTGTTTCCCCTTTTATGGCTGGTAGTATTTGCCTTTCATACTGAGGTGCTCCTATGTTGGGAGCATAAATATTTACAATTGTTATATCTTCTTCTTGGATTGATCCCTTGATCATTATGTAGTGTCCTTCTTTGTCTCTTGTAATAGTCTTTATTTTAAAGTCTATTTTGTCTGATACGTGAATTGTTACTCCAGCTTTCTTTTGATTTCCATTTGCATGGAATATATTTTTTCATCCCCTCACGATCAGTCTGTATGTTTCCCTATGTCTGAAGTGGGTATCTTGTAGACAGCATATATATGGGTTTTATTTTTGTATCCATTCAGCCAGTCTGTGTCTCTTGGTGGAAGCATTTGATCCATTTACAGTTAAGGTAATTATTGATATGTATGTTCCTGTTCCCATTTTCTTAATTGTTTTGGGTTCGTTATTGTAGGTCTTTTCCTTCTCTTGTGTTCCTTGCCTAGAGAAGTTCCTTTAGCATTTGTTGCAAAGCTGGTTTGGTGGTACTGAACTCTCTCAGCTTTTCCTTGTCTGTAAGCTTTTAATTTCTGCATCAAATCTGAATGAGATCCTTGCTGGGTAGAGTAATCTTGGTTGTAGATTTTTCACCTTCATCACTTTAAATATGTCCTTCCACTCCCCTCTGGCTTGCAGAGTTTCTGCTGAAAGATCAGCTGTTAACCTTATGGGGATTCCCTTGTGTGTTATTTGTTGTTTTTCCCTTGCTGCTTTTAATATGTTTTCTTTGTATTTAATTTTTGATAGTTTTATTAATATGTGTCTTGGAGTGTTTCTCCTTAGATTTATCCTGTAAGGAGTCTGTGCTTCCTGGACTTGATTAACTATTTCCTTTCCCATATTAGGGAAGTTTTCAACTATAATCTCTTCAAATATTTTCTCAGTCCCTTTCTTTTTCTCTTCTTTTTCTGTGACCCCTATAATTCGAATGTTGTCCTAGAGGTCTCTGAGCCTCTCCTCAGTTCTTTTCATTCTTTTTCCTTTATTCTCCTCTGCAGTAGTTATTTCCACTCTTTTATCTTCCAGGTCACTTATCCGTTCTTCTGCCTCAGTTATTCTGCTATTGATCCCTTCTAGAGTACTTTTAGTTTCATTCATTGTGTTATTCATCATTGCTTCTTTCCTCTTTAGTTCTTCAAGGTCCTTGTTAAATGTTTCTTGCTTTTTCTCTATTCTATTTCCAAGATTTTGGATCACCTTTACTATAATTACTGTGAAGTCTTTTTCAGGTAGACTGCCTATTTCCTCTTCATTTGTTAGGTCTGGTAGGTTTTTACCTTGTTCCTTCATCTGCTGTGTGATTTTTTTTCTTATCATTTTGCTTCTCTTACTGTGTTTAGGGTCTCCTTTTTGCAGGCTGCAAGTTCTTAGTTCCCATTATTTTTGGTGTCTGCCCCCTGTGGCTAAGGTTGATTCAGTAGGTTGTGTAGACTTCCTGGTGGAGGGGACTAGTGCCTGTGTTCTGGTGGATGAGGCTGGATCTTTTCTTTTTGGTAGGCAGGTCCACATCTGGTGGTTTGTTTTGGGGTGTCTGTGGCCTTATTATGATTTTAGGCAGCCTCTCTGCTGATGAGTGGTATTGTGTTCCTGTCTTGCTAGTTGTTTAGCATAAAGTTTCCAACACTGTAGCTTGCTGGTCATTAAGTGAAGCTGGGTGTTGTTGTTGAGATGGAGATCTCTAGGAGATTTTTGTTGTTTGATATTACATGGAGCTGGGAGGTCTCTTGTGGACCAGTGTCCTGAAATTGGCTCCCCCATGTCAGAGGCACAGCACTGACTGCTGGTTTCAGTACCAAGAGCCTTTCATCCACACGGCTCAGAATAAAAGGGATAAAAAGTAGCAAGAAAGAAGGAAAGAAAGAAGATAAAATAAAATAAAATAAAGTTATTAAAATAAAAAAGTTATTAAGAAAAAAATTTGTTTTAAGTAAAACAAACAGACAAGTAAACCAAAAAAAAAACCCCCAAAAAACCAAAAAACAAATAACGGACAGACAGAGTCCTAGGACAAATGGTGAAAACAAATCTATACAGACAAAAGCTCACACAGGAACATATACATACACACTCACAAAAAGAGGAAAAGGGGAAAAAATAATATATCTTGCTCTCAAAGTCCATCTCCTCAATTTGGGATGATTCATTGTCTATTGAGGTATTCCACCAATGCAGTGTACATCAAGTTGATTGTGGAGATTTAATCTGCTGCTTCTGAGGCTGCTGAGAGAGATTTCCCTTTCTCTTCTTTGTTCGCACAGCTCCTGGGGCTCAGCTATGGATTTGGCCCCGCCTCTGCATGTAAGTCGCCGGAGGTTGTCTGTTCTTCGCTCAGACAGGACGGGGTTAAAGGAGTAGCTGATTGGGGGGGCTCTGGCTCACTCAGACCGGGGGTAGGAAGAGGTCGGATGCAGGGTGAGCCTGCGGTGGCAGAGGCCAGCATGACGTTGCACCAGCCTGATGCGTGTCGTGCGGGACAACATCCAGGGATGTTGTTCCTTGATCATGGGACCCTTGCAATGGTGGACTTCACAGGCTCCCAGGAGGGAAGATGTGGATAATGACCTGTCCTCGCACACAGGCTTCTTGGTGGCGGCAGCAGTGGCCTTAGCATCTCATGCCCGTCTCTAGGTTCCACGCTGATAGCCGCGGCTTGCACCCATCTCTGGAGCTCCTTTAAGCAGTGATCTTAACCTCCTCTCCTTGCATACCAGGAAACAAAGAGGGAAGAAAAGGTCTCTTTCCTCTTTGGCAGGTCCAGACATTTTCCTGGAGTCCCTCCCTGCTAGCCATGGTGCACTAACTCTTTCAGGCTGTGTTCACACTGCCATTCCTCTCCCTGCGATTGGACCAAAGCCCGAGTCTCAGCTCCCAGCCCCCAACCGCCCCTGTGGGTGAGCAGACAAGCCTCTCAGGCTGGTGAATGCTGGTCGGCACCAATCCTCTGTGTGGGAATCTCTCCGCTTTGCCCTCCGCAACCCTGTTGCTGTGCTCTCCTCTGTGGCTCCAAAGATTTCCCCCTCCTCAGCCTGCAGTCTCCGCCTGCAAAGTGGCTTCCTAGTGTGTGGACACCTTTCCTCCTTCACGGCTCCCTCCCACTGGTGCAGGTCCCGTCCCTATTCTTTTGTCTCTGCTTATTCATTTTTCTTTTGCCCTACCCAGGTACGTGGGGAGTTTCTTGCCTTTTGGGAGGTCTGAGGTCTTCTGTGAGCATTCAGTGGTGTTCTGTAGGAGTTGTTCCACGTGTAGATGTATTTCTGATGTATCTGTGGGGAGGAAGGTGATCTCCACATCTTACTCTTCTGCCGTCTTCCCCCTCCCCTTGGCAGGAGGATTCTTAACCACTGCACCACCAGGGAAGTCATGTCTGGACCTTCTTGACCCTAATGCAGTGGAAGTGCTATTTTAAAGATGAACTTGACCAGAACTGCTAAGAGGGACTGCTTTCTCCAGGACCTGGGACCACTTGGGGAGGTGGTGCTAGATTGAGAGGACCAGTGGATGCTTGACTCACTATCCAGACTCCATGTCAAAGTCTTGAGCAGCTTTTCAAGTGCCTCTTGGTCATCTGTATTTCTTCTTTGGAGAAATGTCTATTTAGGTCTTCTACCCATTTTTTGATTAGGTTGTTTGTTTTCTTAATATTGAGCTACATGAGCTTTTGTACATTTTGGAGATTAATCCTTAGTTTGCTGCTTCTTTTGCAAATATTTTCTTGTATTTTGAGGGCTGTCTTTTCATCTTGCTTATAGTTGCCTTTGCTGTGAAAAAGCTTTTAATTTTCATTAGGTCCCATTTGTTTATTTTTGGTTTTATTTCCATTACTCTTGGAGGTGGGTCAAAAAGGTTATTGCTGTGATTTACATCATAGAGTGTCCTTCCTGTGTTTTCCTCTAAGAGTTTTATAGTGTCCGGTCTTACATTTAAGTCTTTAATTCAGTTTGAGTTTATGTTTGTGTATGGTTTTAGGGAGTTTTCTAATTTTATTATTTTACATGTAGCTGTCCAGTTTTCCCAGCACAACTTACTGAGGAGACTGTCCTTTCTCCATTGTATATTCTTGCCTCCTTTATCAAAGATAAGGTGACCATATGTGTGTGGGTTTATCTCTGGGGTTTCTATCCTGTTCCATATATCTATATTTCTGTTTTTCTACCAGTGTCATATTGTCTTAATTACTGTACCTTTGCAGTATAGTCTGAAGTCAAGGAGTCTGATTCTTCCAGCTCAGTATTTTTCCCTCAAGATTGCTTTGACTATTTGGGGTATTTTTTGTCTCCATACAAATTTTAAATTTTTGGACCAGTTCTGTAAAAAATGCCATTGGTAATTTGATAGGGATTGCATTGAATCTGTAGATTGCTTTGGGTAGTTTAGTCATTTTCACAAAGTTGATTCTTCCAATCCAAGAACATGGTGTATCTCTCCATCTATTTGTGTCATCTTTGTTTTCTTTCATCATTGTTTTATAGTTTTCTGAGTACAGTTCTTTTACATCCTTTGGTAGGTTTATTCCTAGGGATATTATTCTTTTTGTTGCAATGGTGAATTAGATTGTTTGCTTAATTTCTCTTTCTGATCTTTCATTGTTAGTGTATAGGGATTCAAGAGATTTCTGTGCATTAATTTTGTATCCTGCTACTTTACCAAATTCATTGGTTAGCTCTAGTAGTTTTCTGGTGGAATCTTTAGGAGTTTCTATGTATAGTTACATGTCATCCACAAACAGTGACTTTTTACTTCTTCTTTTCCAATTTGTATTATTTTATTTCTTTTTTTTTTCTCTGATTGATGTGGTTAGGACTTCCAAACTATGTTGAATAATAATGGTGAGAGTGGGCATCATTGTCTTGCTCCTGATCTTAGAGGAAATACTTTCAGTTTTTCACCATTGAGAATGATGTTTGCTATGAGTTTTTCATATATGGCCTTTATTATATTAAGGTAGGGTAACTCTATACCCACTTTCTGGACAGTTTTTATCATAAAGTTGTGTTGAATATTGTCAAAAGCTTTTTCTGCATCTATTGAGATGATCATATGGTTTTTATTCTTCAATTTGTTAATATGGCATATCACATTGATTGATTTGCGTATATTGAAGAATCCTTGCATCCCTGGGATAAATCACACTTGATTATGGTGTATGATCCTTTTAATGTGTTGTTGGATTCTGTTTGTTAGTATTTTGTTAAGGACTTTTGAATCTATATTCATCAGTGATGTTGGTCTGTAATTTTCTTTTTTTGTAATATCTTTGTCTGGTTTTGTTTTCAAGGTGATGGTGGCCTCATAGAATGAGTTTGGGAGAGTTCTTTCCTGTGTAATTTTTTGGAAGAGTTTGAAAATATTGCATGTTAGCTCTTCTCTAAATGTTAGATAGAATTCACCTGTGAAGTTATCTGGTCCTGGACTTTTCTTTGTTGGAAGATTTTTAATCACAGTTTCAATTTCATTACTTGTGATTAGTCTGTGCATATTTTCTATTTCTTCCTCTTTCAGTCTTGGAAGGTTATACCTGTGTAAGAATTTGTCCATTTCTTCCAGGTTGTCCATTTTATTGGCATAGAGTTGTTTGTAGTAGTCTCTTAGGATGCTTTGTATTTCTACAGTGTCCCTTGTAACTTCTCCTTTTTCATTTCTAATTTTATTGATTTGAGTCCTCTGTCTCTTTTTATTGATGAGTCTGCCTAAAAGTTTATCAATTTTGTTTATCTTCTCAAAGAACCAGCTTTCAGTTTTATTGATCTTTACTACTGTTTCCTTTGTTCCTATTTCATTTATTTCTGCTCTTCTCGTTATAATTTCTTTCCTTCTACTAACTTTGGGCTTTGTTTGTTCTTCTTTCTCTAGTTCCCTTAGGGGTAATGTTAGATTGTTTATTTGAGATTTTTTTTTGTTTCTTGCAGTAAGATTGTATTGCTATAAACTACCCTCCTAGAACTGCTTTTGCTGCAACCCATAGGTTTTCATTGTCTTTTGTGCCTAGGTATTTTCTGATTTCCCCTTTGATTTCTTCAGTGTTCTCTTAGTTATTTAGTAACATACTTTTTAGCCTCCATGTGTTTGTATCTTTATGGGTCTTTTTTCCCCTGTAACTTATTTCTAATCTCATAGCATTGTGGTCAGAAAAGATGCTTGATACAATTTCAATTTTCTTAAATTTACTGAGGTTTGATTTGTGAACCAAGATGTGATCTATCCTGGAGAATTTTCCATGTTCACTTGAGAAGAAAGTGTATTTTGTTGTTTTAGGGTGGAATAACCTATAAATATCAATTAAATCTACCTGGTTTATTATGTCATTTGAAGCTTTTTTTTCCTTATTAATTTTCTGTCTGGATAATATGCGCATTGTTGTAAGTGAGGTGATAAAGCCCCCCACTATTATTGTGTTACTGTTGATTAACTCTTTTATAGCTGTTAGCATTTGCCTTATGTATTGAGGTGCTTCTATGTTGGGTGCATATATATTTATAATTGTTATATCTTCTTATTGGATTGATCCCTTGATCATTATGTAGTGTCCTTCCTTGTCTCTTGTAACATTCTTTATTTTAAAGTCTATTTTATCTGATATGAGTATTGCTATTCCAGATTTCCTTTGATTTCCTTGTACATGGAATATCTTTTTCCATCCCCTCATTTTCAGTCTGTATGTGTCCCTAGGTCTTAAGTGGGTCTCTTGTAGACAACATATATATGGGTCTTGTTTTTATATCCATTCAGCAAGGCTGTGTCTTTTGGTTGGAGCATTTAATCCATTCACATTTAAGGTAATTAATGATATGTATGTTCCTATTACCATTTCTTAATTGTTTTCGGTTTAGTTTGGAAGGTCCTTTTCTTCTCTTGTGTTTCCCACTTAGAGAAGTTCTTATAGCATTTGGTTCTGTGGTGCTGAATTTTCTTAACTTTTGCTTATCTGTAAAATATTTGATTTATCTGTTGAATCTGAATGAGGTCCTTGCTGGGTAGTGTAATATTGGTTGTAAGTTCTTCCCTTTCATCACTTTAAATATATTGTGACACTTCCTTCTGTCTTTTAGAGTTCCTGCTGAGAAATCAGCTGTTAACCTTATGGGATTTCCCTTTTATGTTATCTGTCATTTTTCCCTTGTTGCTTTTAATAATTTTTTTTGTCTTTAATTTTTGTCAGTTTGATTAATGTGTGTCTCAACATGTTTCTCCTTGGGTTTATCCTGCCTAGGATTCTCTGTGCTTCCTGGAAATGGGTGGCTATTTCCTTTCCTATGTTAAGAAAGTGTTCAACTATAATCTCTTCAATATTTTCTAGGGTCATTTCTCACTTCTCCTTTTGGGATTCCTATTATGCATATATTGGTGTGTTTAATGCTGTCCCAGAGGTCTCTTAGGCTGTCTTCATTGCTTTTCATTCTTTTTCTTTATTCTACTCCATGGTCGTGAATTCCACCATTCTGTCTTCCATGTCACTTCTCCGTTCTTCTGCCTCAGTTATTCTGCTATTGATTTATTCTAGTGTATTTTTTCATTTTCCTTATTATACTGTTCATCTCTGTTTGTTTGTTCTTTCATTCTTCTAGGTGTTTGTTCTTTAATTCTTCCAGTTATTTGTTAATCATTTCTTGCATCTTCTCGATCTTTCCCTCCATTCTTGTTCTGAGGTCCTGGATCATCTTCACTGTCATTATTTTGAATTATTTTTCTGGAATGCTTCCTATCTCCACTTCATTTATTTGTTTATCTGGGATTTTATTTTGATCCTTCATCTGGTACATAATCTTCTGCTGTTTCTTTTTGTCTAACTTTCTGTGAATGTGTTTTTCATTCCACAGGCTGCAGGACTGTAGGTCTTCTTTCTTCTGCTATCTTCTCTCTTGTGTATGAGGCTATCTAAGAGGCTTGTGCAAGCTTCCTGATTGAAGGGACTGGTGGCGGGTAGAGCTGGGTGTTTCTCTGTTCGGCAGAGTTCAATACAACTTTAATCCACTTGTCTGCTAATGGATGGGGCTGAGTTCCCTCCCTGTTGGTTGCTTGGACTGAGGTGATACAACACTGGAGCCTATTGGCTCTTTGGTGGGGCTAATGGCACACTCTAGGAGAGTTCATGCCAAGGGTTACTTCCCCTAACTTCTGCTGCCAGTGTCCTTGTCCCCACAGTGAGTGACAGCCACACCCCTGCCTCTGAAGGAGACCCTCAAACATTACAAGGTAGGTCTGGTTAGTCTACTCTGGGGACGTTGGTCCTTCACCCTTGTCTTGATGCACACACTACTTTGTGTGTGCCCTCCAACAATAGAGTCTCTGTTTTCCACAGTCTTGTCAAAGTTCTGCAATCAAATCTCACTAGCCTTCAAAGTCTGATTCTCTCAGAATTCCTCCTCTTGTTGCCAGACCCCCAGGGCCCAGAACTTTTACTCCCGTGGGTGGACTTCTGTGGTATAATTGTTCTCCAGTTTGTGAGTCACCCACCCAGTGGTTATGGGATTTGTTTTTATTGTGATTGCACCCCGTCCTACCATCTCATTGCAGCTTCTCCTTTGTCTTTTGATGTGGGGTATCTTTTTTGGTGAGTCCCAATGTCTTCCTGTCAATGATTGTTCAGCAGTTAATTGTGATCCTGGTGTTCTCACAAGAGAGAGTGAGTGCACTTCCTTCTACTCCACCAACTTGAACCAATCGCCCTGAATTATTTTTAAAATTTTAAAATTATTTTGTGTGCTCATTGGGGTTTATTTATCTGGAAAATTTTCTTTTTCCCTTCTGAGACTCTTTTTGTGAATTTTCTTCTCTGCAATTTTTTTTACCTTGTTATTTGGATATTGTATCACATTTATTGATTTATATTTCTTGTCTAATCTCTCCCATTATCTCTGTGTTTTTATTCTATTATTGGGAAGATATTCTCAATTATGCATTCCAATATTGATTGTAATTTTTCTATTATGGGTCCTCAAGTTTTTTTTTTTTTGCCTCTTAGAGTGTTTATTTTGATTATGTATTTAAAATAGCAATGTGTGATTTAGTTCATGAATGAAATATTCACAATTTTTAGTATTTTTTTAATATATTTAAACATATGCTCCCTACACTTTGCCTTTATCTAAGTTCCTTCTTTTCTGTTTGTGCGTCTCAGTCACTCTCTTCCATATTTGGGATTTTTCTTCCGTATTGGGTGATTGTTGGTTCCTTGTTCATTTATGAGAGTGAGACACTAAAATACTGTTTGAAGCTGTGTGTGTGGGTGTGGTGGTAGTGGAGGAGACTTCTTTAATGTGTGGCCTGTCTGTAGGCTAATTGGGCTGAATCCTGGCCATTCCATGGATTACGCTCAGGATTGGCATCTTGAGGATTTTTCTTTCCAGCAACATAATTTCCCCCAGAGAAAAGTTCTGAATTCTCCTGCAGTGATTGTAAATCTGGCACCCAGGATTTGGGAGGCAAGAAGGGGAAACAGCACCAGCTGCATAATTTAAGGATGCCTTGCTCAAAAATTATTAGGAATTTTAAGCAAGCAAGAGGAAAGCATTAAACCAAGAGTAGGACCCTTCTGAGTGTGGACTCTGGGTGACTACACAAGTCCCTTGCCTATGATGTCAACTCTGAGAGGAATCAGCAGAGAGGGGTAGGTTTCTCACTGTTGAGTATGTGGACTTTCACATAATCACTGTGGTGACTTGTTTTTCAGCAGACCAGAGATTCTGTTTCCGTCTCTCTAGAGCTAACCATTCTGTTCCCTACTGCAAGTGCCAAGGAGCAAATTCTGCCTGTAGAGGCAAAATGGTGGGAAAATGGTTCTGAAGCCTGGCATTCCTTATAAAGATTTTCAATAAATTATTCTGCTTTCAGTTCCAGGGAGATGTTTTTAATTCACTGTGCTTAAGCAGAAATTAGGCTTTTTCTTTAACTCGGTGTTTAAAAAAGCATTTAGAAAATTTGTCTGTAAAAATGTATTCCATATTAGAGAACTATAGGATTTCTTTCTACAAAACAGTTTAACTCTCTCTCTCTCTGTTCTTTGATCTTCTTTAACTGAAATAGACTTTGGAGATAATATAAACCATTTCTCTCATTTTATAAATGAATTAATTAAAACAGCTAATTGAGAGACATTCACATTGATATACAGCTGGATGGAAGCAAAAGAATGTCACAACTTTTAATGATTATAAAGTGTTTGGTATTTAATACTTAATTAACTATCATTTAAACATAGAAAGTATATCTTTCTTAAAAATTTTAGATATTAGAGAATGTTTGTCTACTTGAAGGAAAAGCATCTGCACACAAAAAGTAATGCCTTTCACACTATAAGAATTCAAAAATCATTTTTGATCAATAATAGGAAGGCAGGATCATTGGTTTAACATTATATTCTGATGTGATAAAATGAGCATCCTAGAGATTGTTAATGCTTAATTTTTAATATATGAAGAAATTTATTCTATTGGGAAAATAATGAATAAAAGTACATTATTTTAAAACTTATTTTTATATTCACTGTGCATTTGTATCTTTTTTATGAGTATTTTGGATTATTATCTCTAGTTCACAAGTACAGAAAACTCTCATGTGACATACATTTTCTCTACATCTTTTCCAAAAATTCCAATTAATGAATATTTATCCCTTTCCAGAATAGAATTACAATAATCATAATAATAAACCAATAATATTAGCTGAATTAAATACTTTTAATTCAGTTTTAAGAATATTTTCTTATAGCCTTGTAAAGCATGAATGAGCCTAGAATAGAAGAATATCATCATCAATTTTATTTGTAGAATACAAATGCTTCATTCTTTTAGTAAGTCTTTGATACTGAAAGGTTTTTCTCTGGAACCATTGTTGAGGAAAAGCAATATGTGCATCTTAAATCTTATTATTTCACCACTTCTGTTAATTTATATATGTAATCCAGGTAAGTCAGTCTTATTCTTGAGCCCTTCTTATTGTGTTTCAGTAAAAAATAGAACTATTCATTTTGAAGTATTTTTTGAAGTATGAAGACTGAAGTAGAACTTCTTGGCATTTTCTTTCCACTATTTTAGGAAGATTTTTCCATGTGCAGAATGAAATCTAGTGCTTTTTGAAGTCAAGCCTTGAATTGCTATGTTATTTCAGAAAAAAGCTCAGCTGGTGTTTGTCCAGTGGGATGATCTGGAACAACACAGTACTAAAAAAGAACCATGGCATACTATCTTAAATATTGATATACAAAAAAGACAACTTTTTGTTGTTGATTTATCTTTTATACATATACAACTTGAAGCAAGGTTTTCCTTCTCAAATTTAAAATTATTATTTTATCATGTATTTGATAATGCTTCCTTTCCCATCTCATCAAAATGAATTATTCTTAATTTAATGTAGCACTACTTTGGATTTTGAAGTTAAAATATGCTCCATCCTCAACTGCTTAGTTAGTTGAAAGAATATCCCCTATTCCTCTCTCACCAACACATATGGAATTTATGCTGAGGTAACAAAATATAGCTATGACATTTTAATTAGAAACATAGCACCTTTTAAATGTTTCTAAATTCATAGTGTTGCATTTATGGTACTTATAAAAATATGCTGTATGGTATAAATGCTATCCTGAAATTACTCTAATGTTAGAAGTTTAGCTGCATAGATCACCATGAAATGAGGTATAAATAAAAGGAATGAGGGTTAATATATATTGAATTATTGTTTGGTATTATGCCCTTTACATAGATTATCATATTTAATCTTTATTAAACCACTTTCAGAAAAGTATTATTATTATTATAATTATTATTGATAAAGGAAATAGAGGTTAAGGTAAGTTAAATAATGTGCACAAATAAACAGTGGTAGCAAAAATCAGGTCTAGATTACCAATCAAAGATATTCCAACATTGAAGCTTAGCATATCTTCCAGTTAGAATGCTGAAGGATGGTGAAGAAGAATAAAAAGGATGAGGTTGGATATTAAAGATAAAGAATCAATTAAAAAGAATCCAAAGAAAGGACTTGAGGTCAGATGGCTAAGAATTAAATGTGATAAGGTCTTGCTATGCTTCCCACTAGATATCTATTTTATATTTGGTAGTGTATATATGTCAATGTTGCACACTCACTGCGTCCCAGCTTATCCTTCCACCTCCCTTGTCCTCAAGTACTTTCTCTACATCTGTATCTTTATTCTTGCCTGCTCCTAGGTTTATCAGAGCCATTTTTTTTTTAGATTCCATGTATATGTGCTAGCATACGGTATTTGTGTTTCTCTTTCTGACTTACTTCACTTTGTATGACAGACTCTATGCCCATCCATCTCACTACAAATAATTCAATTTAGTTTCTTTTTATGGCTGAGTAATATTCCATTGTATATATGTGCCACATCTTCTTTATCCATTCATCTGTCAATGGACACTTAGGTTTCTTCCATGCCCTGGCTATTGTAAATAGTGCTGCAATGACTATTATGGCAAAGGACCATTTTTGAATTATGTTTTTTTCAGTGTATATGCCCAGTAGTGGGATTGCTGGGTCATATGGTAGTTCTATTTTTAGTTTTTTAAGGAACCTTCATACTGTTCTCAATAGTGGCTGTACCAATTTACATTCCCACCAACAATGAAAGAGGATTACCTTTTCTCCACACCCTCTCTGACATTTATTGTCTGTAGATATTTTGATTATGCTCATTCTGAATGGTGTGGGGTGATACCTCAGTGTGGTATTGATTTGCATTTCTCTAATGGTTAGTGATATTGGACATCTTTTCATGTGTTTGTTGGCCATCTGTATATCTTCTTTGGAGAAATGTCTATTTAGCTCTTCTACCCGTTTTTGGATTGGGTTGTTTGCTTTTTGATATTGAGCTGCATGAGCTGCTTGTGTATTTTGGAGATTAATCATTTGTCAGTTGCTTCATTTGCAAATATATTCTCCTATTCTGAGGGTTGTCTTTTCATCTTGTTTATATTTGCCTTTGCTGTGCAAAAGCTTTTAAGTTATATTAGGACCCAACTGTTCGTTTTTGTTTTTATTTCCATTTCTCTAGGAGGTCGATCAAAAAGGATGTTGCTGTGATTTATGTCATAGAGTGTTCTGCCTATGTTTTCCTCTAACAGTTTGCTAGTTTCTGGCCTTACATTTAGGTCTTTAATCCACTTTGAGTTTATTTTCGTGTATGGTGTTAGGGAGTGTTCTAATTACATTCTTTTACCTGTAGCTGTCCAGTTTTCCCAGCACCAATTATTGAAGAGGCTGTCTTTTATCCATTGTATATTCTTACCTCCTTTATTAAACATAAGGTGACCATATTTGTGTGGGTTTACCTCTGGGTTCTCCATACTGTTCCACTGATCTATATTTCTGTGTTTGTGACAATACCATATAGTCCTGGTTACTGTAGCTTTATAGTATAGTCTGAAGTCATGGAGCCTGATTCCTCCAGCTCTGTTTTTCTTTCTCAAGATTGCTTTGGCTATTTGGGGTATTTTGTGTTTCAATACACACTGTAAAATTTTTTGTTCTAGTTCCATGAAAAATGCCATTGGTAGTTTGATAGGGATTGCATTGAATCTGTAGATTGCTTTGGGTAGTATAGCTATTTTCACAAGGTTGATTCTTCCAATCACAGAACATGGTATATCTCTCCATCTGTTTGTATCATCTTAGTTTCTTTCATCAGTGTCTTATAGTTTTCTACATAAAGGTCTTTTGTCTCCTTAGGTAGGTTTATTCTTAGATATTTTATTGTTTCTCTTGCAATGGTAAAGGGGAATGTTTCCTTAATTTCTGTTTCATATATTTCATAATTATTGTATAAGAATGCAGGAGATTTCAGTGCATTATTTTTGTATCCTGCTATTTTACCAAATTCATTGATTAGCTCTAGTAGTTTTCTGGTGACATCTTTAGGATTCTCTATGTATAGTATCATGTCATCTGCAATCAATGACAGCTTTACTTCTTGTTTTCTGATTTGCATTCCTTTTATTTCTTTTTCTTCTCTGATTGCTGTGGCAAAAACTTCCAAACCTATGTTGAATAATAGTGATGAGAGTGGACAAGCTTGTCTTGTTCCTGATCTTAGTGGAAATGGTTTTAGTTTTACATCATTGAGAATGATGTTGGCTGTGGGTTTGTCATATATGGCCTTTATTATTTTAAGGTAAGTTCCTTCTATGCCTACTTTCTGTTTTTTTTTTTATCATAAATTGTTGAATTTTGTCAAAAGATTTTTCTGCATCTATTGAGATTATCATATGGTTTTTATTCAATTTATTAACATGGTTTATCACATTGATTGATTTGCATATATTGAAAAATCCTTGCATTCCTGGGATAAACCCCACTTGATCATGTTCTATGATCTTTTTAATGTGCTGTTGGATTATGTTTGCTAGTATTTTGTTGAGGATTTGTGCATCTATTTTCATCAGTGACATTGGCCTGTAGTTTTCCTTTTTTGTGACATCTTTTTCTAGTTTTGGTGTCAGGGTGATGGTGGCCTCATAGAATGAGTTAGGGAGTGTTCCTCCCTCTGCTCTATTTTGGAAGAGTTTGAGAAGGATAGGTGTTAGCTCTTCTCTAAATACTTGATAGAATTCACCTGTGAAGCCATCTGGTCCTGGGCTCTTGTTCATTGGAAGATTTTTAATCACAGTTTCATTTGCAGTGCTTGTGATTGGTCTGTTCATATTTTCTATTTCTTCCTATTTCAGTCTTGTAAGGTAGTGCTTTTCTAAGAATCTGTCCATTACTTCCAGGTTGTCTATTTCTTCCAGGTTGTCCATTTCATTGGCATAGATGAGCTTGCAGTAATCTCTCATGATCCTTTGTATTTCTGCAGTGTCAGTTATTACTTCTCCTTTTTTATTGCTAATTCTGTTGATTTGCGTCTTCTCCCTTTTTATCTTGATGTGTCTTATATATGGTTTATCAATTTTGTTGTTCTCAAAGAACCGGATTTTAGTTTTTTTTTATCTTTGATATAATTTCCTTCATTTCTTTATCATTTATTTCTGATCTGATCTTTATGATTTCTTTCCTTCTGTTAACTCTGGGTATTTTTGTTTTTCTTTCTCTAATTGCTTTAGGTGTAAGGTTACATTGTTTTATTTGAGAGTTTTCTTGTTTCTTGAGATAGGATTGTATTGCTATAAACTTCCTTCCTAGAACTGCTTTTCGTGCATCTCATATATTTTGGATTGTCGTTTTTTCATTTTCATTTTTTCTAGGTATTTTTTTATTTCCTCTTTGATTTCTTCAGTGATCTCTTGGTTATTTAGTAGTGTATTGCTTAGCCTCCATGTGTTTGTATTTTTCACAGTTTCTTTTTTCCTATAATTGATATTAGTCACATAGAATTGTGGTTGTAAAAGGTACTTGATATGATTTTATTTTTGTTAATGTATTGAGGATTGATTTGTAACCCAAGATATTATCTATCCTGGGAATATTCCATGAGCACTTATGAAGATAGTGTATTCTGTTGTTTTTGGATGGAATATCCTATGAGTATCAATTAAATCCATCTTGTTTAAGTTATTATTTAAAGTTTGTGTCTCCTTATTTATTTTCAGTTTTGATGATCTGTCTATTGGTGAAAGTGGGGTGTTAAAGTCCTCTGTTATTATTGTGTTACTTTCGATTTCCCCTTTTGTGAGTGTTAGCATTTGACTTAAGTATTGAGATGCTCCTATGTTTGGTGCATAGATATTTACAATTGTTTTACCTTCTTCTTGGATTGATCCCTTGATCATTATCTAATGTCCTTCTTTGTCTCTTGTAATAGTCTTTATTTTAAAGTCTATTTTGTCTGATATGAGAATTGTTACTCCAGCTTTCTTTTGATTTCCATTTGCATGGAATATCTTTTTCCATCCCCTCATGTTCAGTCTGTATGTGTCCTTAGGTCTGAAGTAGGTCTCTTGTCAACAGCATATATATGCATCTTGTTTTTGTATCCCTTCAGCCAGTTTATGTCTTTTGGTAGGAGCATTTAATCCATTTACATTTAAGGTAATTATCGATATGTATGTTCCTATTCCCATTTCCTTAATCGTTTTGGGTTTGTTATTGTAGGTCTTTTAATTCTCTTGTCTTTTCTGCCTAGAGAAGTTCCTTTAGAATTTGTTATGAAGCTGGTTTGGTGGTGCTGAATTCTCTTAACTTTTGCTTGTCTGTAAATGTTTTAATTTCTCCATTGAATCTGAATGAGATCCTTGCTGGTTACAGTAATCTTGGTTGTAGGTTTTTCCCTTTCATCACTTTAAATATGTCCTGCCACTCCCTGCTGACTTGCAGAGTTTTTGCTGAAATATCACCTGTTAACCTTTTGTGAATTGCCTTGTATGTTATTTGTTACTTTTCCCTTGCTGCTTTTAATATTTTTTCTTTGTATTTAAGTTTTGATAGTTTGATTAGTCTGTGTCTTGGCATGTTTCTCATTGGATTTATCTTGTATGAGACTCTCTGTGCTTCCTGGATTTGACTGACTATTTCCTTTCCCATGTTAGGGAAGTTTTCCACTATAATGTCTTCACATATTTTCTCAGACCCTTTCTTTTTATCTTTTTCTTCTGGGACCCCTATAGTTCGAATGTTGATGCATTTAGGCTTATCCCAGATGTCTCTGAGAGTGTCTTCAATTCTTTTCATTCTTTTTGCTTTATTCTCCTCTGTGGCAATTATTTCCACTCTTTCATCTTCCAGGTCACTTGTCTGTTCTTCTGCCTCAGTTATTCTGTTATTGATTCTTGCTAGAAAATTTTAGTTTCATTTATTGTGTTTTCTATCATTGTTTGTTTACTCTTTCATTCTTCTAGGTCCTTGCTAAATGTTTCTTGTGTTTCCTCCATTCTATTTCCAAGATTTTGGATCATCTTTACTATCATTACTCTGTGTTTTTTTTAGATAGATTGCCTATTTCCTCTTCATTTGTTTGGTCTGGTGGGTTTTTAGCTTACTCCTTCATCTGCTGCATATTTCTCTGCCTTCCCAGTTCGTTTAACTTACTGTGTTTGGGGTCTCCATTTTGCAGGCTGTAGGTTCATACATCCCTTTGTTTTTGTTGCCTGCCTCCAGTGGGTGAAGTTGGTTCAGTGGCTTGTGTAGGTTTCCTGGTGGAGGGAACTGGTGTCTGTGTTCTGGTGGGTGCAGTTGGATCTTGTCTTTCTGGTTGGCATGGCCTCCTCCTGTGGTGTGTTTTTGTTTCGGTGTGTCTGTGAACTTAGTATGACTTAGGAAGCCTGTCTGCTAATGGATGGGCTTGTGTTTCTGTCTTGCTAGCTTGTTGGCATGGGGCATCCATCACTGGAGCTTGCTGGCCATTGGGTGGAGCTGGGTCTTAGCATTGAGACAGAGATCTCTGGGAGAGCTCTCATTGATTGATATTATGAGGGGCTCAGAAGTCTCTGGTGGTCCAATGTCCTGGACTCTGCTCTCCTACCTCAGAGGCTTGGTTCTGACACCCGGCCGTAGCACTAATACCCTGCCAGTCACACAGCTCAGAAGAAAAGGAAGAAAATAAATAAAATTTAAAAAAATAAAATAAAATTTACATTTTTTTTAAATTCAAGAAAAAAGAAGAGTGCAACCAACCAACACACAAATCCACCAGTGATAACAGGCACTAAAACTAGACTAAGATAAACATAAAAATTTCTTTCAGAAATCAGTCACAGAAATCAAACCCCATGTCTACAGTTGCTACCAAAATCCACCACCTCAATTTTAGTTACATTCCTTGTCTATTCAGGTATTCCACAGATGTAGGGTTCATCAAATGGATAGTAGAGATTTAATCCACTGCTCCTGAGGCTGCATGGAGAAATTTCCTTTTCTCTGCTTTGTTCACCCAGCTCCTGGGGTTCAGCTTTGGTTTTGGCCCTGCCTCTGTGTATGTTTTCCTCAGGCATCTCTTCCTCACCCAGACAGGATGGGGTTAAAGCAGCAGCTGATTAGGGCTCGCTTGCTCACTCAGGCCAGGGAGAGGAAGGGGTATGGTAGTCATAATTGGAATGCAGGTGTGCCTGTGGCAGCAGAGGCCAGTATGATATTGCAACAGACTGAGGCATGCTGTGTGTCCTCCTGGGGAAGTTGTCCCTGGTCTCAGGACCCTGGAATGCTCCACAGGCTCCCAGAGGGGTGTGGGCAGTGACCTGTGCTTGCACAAAGTATTCTTGGTGGCAGTAGCAGCAGCAGCATTAGTTTTTCATCCCTGTCTCTGTGGTCCGTGCTGATAGCCCCAGCTTGTACCCATCTCTTGTGCTTTCTTAGGCAGTTCTCTGCCTTCTGTGGGCTCATGCGGAAGGAATCTCCTCTCCTCATGCACCCCGGAACAATGGTCTCTTGCCTCTTAGTCAGGTCCAGACTTTTTCTTGTCCTCCCTCTTGACTAACTGTGGCACACTAGCCCCCTTCAGGCTGTCATCACACAGCCAACTCCAGTCCTCTCCCTGGGATCTGAACTCTGAAGCCCTAGTCTCATCTCCCAGCTCCACCCACCCTAGTGGATGAGGAGCAAAGCGTGTCAAGCTGGTGGATGCTGGTCAGCACTGATTCTCTGTGCAGGAATCTCTCCACTTTGTCTTCTACACCCCTGTTGCTGCGCTCTCCTCCATGACTCTGAAGCTCTCACACAACTTCTCCCCATCCCTGCCAGTGAAGGGGCTCCCTAGTGTAAGGAAACTTTTCCTCCTTCACACCTCCTTCCCAGAGGTGCAGGTCCCATCCCTATTTTTTTCTATGTTTTTTCTTTTTTATATTGCCCTACCCAGGTACGTGGGGATTTTCTTGACTTTTGGGAAGTCTGAGGTCTTCTGCCAGCATTCAGTAGGTGTTCTGTAGGAGTTGTTCCACACGTACATGTATTTTTGGTGCATTTGTGGGGAGGAAGGTGATCTTCACGTCTTACTCCTCCAGCATGTTGAAGGTCTCCAACAAAGCATTCTTGACAAAGAAAAACAAAACTGGAATTATCACACTCCTGACTACAGTCTATACAATAAAGATAAAGTAATCAAAACTGTATGGTACTGACATAAAACCAGACAAATAGATAAATAGAACTGAATAAAGAGACCAGAAACAAACTCAGATTTATTCAGTCAATTAATCTACAACAAAGGAAGCAAGAATATACGAAGAAGATTGACAGTCACTTCAGGAAGTGATATTGGGAAAACTTGACAGCTACATGCAAAATAATCAAACTGGACTACTTTCTCACATCATACAGAAAAATAAAATCAAAATAGATTACAGATCTAAATGTAAGACTGAAACCATACATCTCCTTGAAGAAATCATGGGCAGTACAATCTTAGACGCAGGTCTTAGCAATATTTTTTTGCACCTGTCTTCTCAGGCAAGGGAAACAAAATAGAAGTTTTAAAAATGTGACTTAATCAAACTTAAAACATAGTGCACAGAAAAGGAAACCATCAGCAAAATGAAAATTAGCCTAGTGAATGGGAGAAGATATTTGTAAATCATACATCCAATAAGGTTTAAAAAAGAACATAAATATCTTATACAACTCAATATCAAAAAAACAAAACTCCCAATTGAAAAATGGGCAGAGGACCTGAATGGGTATATATATATATATATATATTTTTTTTTTTTTTAAGAAGACCTGCATATGGCCAACAGGCACATGAAAAACTGCTCAACTTTATTAATCATCAGGGAAATGCAAATCAACAGCTCAAAAGGATATTGTCTCACACCTGTCAGAATGGCTACTGTCATGAAGACAAGAAATAACAAGAGTTGGAAAGGATGTGGATAAAAGGGAATCCTAGTATACTTAGGGTGGGAATTAAGTTGATACAGCCACTATGGAAACAGTATGGGGATTCCTCAAAAAAATAAAAATAGAACCATTATATGATCTAGAAATTACACTCCTGGGTATATATATGAAGAAAATGGAAACACTAATTTGAAAATAAGTATGCATCCCAATGTTCATAGTAGCATTATTTACAATAGCCAAGATATGGAAGCAACCCAGTGTCCATCAACAGATGAATGGATAAAGAAATAGTATAAGACTAGACCATATATATAATGGAATATTACTCAACAATTAAAAAGAATAAAATTTTGCCATTCTTGACAACATGGTTAAGCCTGGAGGGTATGTTTAGTGAAAAATATCAGACAAGGAAGGAGAAATACTGTATGTTCCACCTTATGTGTGTTATATAAAAATAAAACAAATAAAGGAATATAACAACACAGAAAGAGACTCACAGATACAGGGAACAAAAAAGGCATTACCCGAGAGGAGAGGGGTGCAGGGTAGGGCAAGATAGGTAAAGGAGATTAAGAGGTACAAATTACTAAGTATAAAATAAATAACAAGGATGTAATGCACATCTAATGTAATATAAATATAGCCAATATTTTGTAATTTATATGGAGTATAAACTATAAAAATGCTGAATCACCATGTTGTATACCTGAAACTAGAATTATATTGTAAATCAACTATACTTCAATTAAAAAAAAAAAAAAAAACTCCCAGTGCCCCATATATCCCCTACTAGCATGTGTGTATATGTGTTCTGTCATCCTTCCTGTCATCATGGATGTGCTATTGTTTGAGTATCTGAGACCAAATCATTCACTTGTACACTAAATTTCATGTAATTGTATCTGCTCAAGCAGATCACTCTAAAAATTGTCTCTTTTTTCCTGCATCATAAATTTCTCTCTATGTACTGAATCATTTCTATCAACATACAATGATAAAGTTAATTTCATTCATTAAGGAAAGTCCTCTACTACTTTGTGGGAGACAATTATCCATTGGTATATCACAATTGTGTACATCTTGCAAAGTGAAGCACTGAGTGTTTTTTGTTCCAGATTATTATTTTTTTTCTAGTATGTTTGTGCAAGAATCAGCCTTGGAAAATATATATAATGTATTCTGCTGGAGCAAAAGGGAGAATTTTCTTAGCCCTTTACATAAGACTCAGGTCCCTAAAACCCAGAATTTTTCTTCTGTTTTGGGGCTCAGAGGAGAGACCTGTTGAAAATGCTGAAACTACAACTACTGCTATTTTTGTGAGTTATACACTATCTTTCATCTCTGATCCAGTAGTTGTGGGTCTACTACTAGTATTTATGAAATTGCAGCAAGCTAAATCGTAAGATTGCAAGGAAGGTAAAATACAGCCTCTTTATTTTTATTGCTATCAATTTCATTCACCTGATACATTATCCTTTGCAACAAAACGCCTTGAAACTGTTGCCTATATTTATGATCTCAAATTCCACTCCTCCCATTCTGATTGTATCACTCCACAGAAAGTGCTATAGAAATTTGACTTAAAATTTGCTTAATCCAATAGTCAGTTTTTAGAACTCATGTTTATTTATAGCAAACATTTAATACTTTTTTTTTTTTTTTTAAATTTATTTGTTTATTTATTTATTTTTGGCTGTGTTCGGTCTTCATTTCTGTGCGAGGGCTTTCTGTAGTTGTGGCAAGTGGGGGCCACTCTTCATCGCGGTGCGTGGGCCTCTCACTATTGTGGCCTCTCTTGCGGAGCACAGGCTCCAGATGTGCAGGCTCAGTAGTTGTGGCTCACGGGCCTAGTTGCTCTGTGGCATGTGGGATCTTCCCAGACCAGGGCTCGAACCCGTGTCCCCTGCATTAGCAGGCAGATTCTCAACCACTGCGCCACCAGGGAAGCCCCATTTAATACTTTTGATCACACTTTTTATCCAGTTTCATGGTTTTCCTCACTTGGCTTCCAGATCAATACAATTATGTTCTTTGTCCTTCCACGTTAAATGCTCATTTTCAGTATCTTTTGCAGATTTCTCCTTTTTCCCGTCTCCTAACATTCCATCATTTACAATAAATTGGCTTGGTCTCGAAGCACTTCTCTTTCCTTTCAACATGTGATTCCTTTAATATCTATCTCTGTTAGCATCATGTATTTAATTATCTGTAGACACTGACAACTAGCATATTTATATCTATAGGCCAGACCTCTCTCTTGATATACACATTTACTTCCAACTGCTTGACACATTCACTTGGAAGTAAAATTGGCATATCAAATTTAACACGTCTAAAACTATACTACTGTTTCCCTCATAAGCCTATTCCTTTCACAACCTTTAATTCTGTATAATGTCAGCCATATTCTTTAACTTGTTTAAGGTGAGAATCTTAAAACTTTCCTTAACTTTTCACTTTTTCTCATGCCACAAATCCAATCTCTTCACAAATTCCTTTGTCTCTCCACTGAGTTACATTTAGACCATACACTCTCTTTCACCTCCACTGCCACATCTGGTCTAAACCATCATACTTTATCTAGATCATTGCAGTAGCTTCCTAAAAGATCTAAATATTTCTGTTCTTCCTCCTAAATATTATTTTCACCAAAGTAGCCAGAATAACTACTATCCTGTAAAATGGAAATCTTTACTTCTGGGCTCAAAATCCTCTGTTGGCTTTCCAACTCATGCAGAATATAAAGCATAATATTTAGAGTAACCAAGAAGACTCTTTACCTCATATTTTATCTCCTTTACTCTCTGACTTACCTTGCCCAATTCATGTTGGTTTCTTTGATGTTCCTCAAACACTCTAGGCACATTCCATCTTCAAGATGTTTAAACTTCCTCCAGATATCCACAAGGCTTACTTCCTTACATCTCTTCTGGTATTGGCTCAAATGTCACCTTTTCCCATAAACTTGGAACTTCCTGGCCCCTGAAAATTCTGTATGCCTCCCCACCTTTTTCTTCCTTAGCTCTTATATAATTTCACATCATTTCTATTTTTACTTAAATGATAACAGCTACAAATGCTAGGGTCTATGAGGAAATTATTTTCTCTTAAAAAAATCATTCTGTAATCCTGTCATTTAGTATAGTCCCTGGAATATAGCTGATGCTCAATAAATATTTATTAAAGGAATGATTTACTTAAATATATGCATATATGGATACAGTATCTCAGAAAGCCTCCCATATATTTATAAAAATTCTTTTAGAGACTATTCTCTAAATGAATAAATAAGTTTCTTTTCTTTCAAATGAAAACCTTTGATTGATACTACTTTATGTGCATTGTCAAATAAAATATTTACTTTAATCTAGTTAATAGCTATAAGTAGATTATCATATTTTGTCAACTTTCACTTGTTCATCAATCTACATCATATGTAGAAAAATAATTAATAACCTATATTCCTGCCTTCAAGTTAGGGGTCAGCACTAGTAAATGGTGTCAATTTTTATTTATACAACCATGTTTTTCTTTATGTTAACAATCAGTTGCTCTTTTCTAGAGTTTTCAAAATTCCTTTCTTTTACTCATTATCCAAGTCTAACTTAATTACTCTTTCTTCCATATCCTGTTTTTTGAGAAATTTGAACTTGTCAAAACAATTATGCAATTATCCATTGAGAGAAAGGGGGGATGTAAAGGGCAGTGCCTTTGAGCATAGGAAGAAGTTTGATCAGATAAGGATTAAGTCTGAATGTTGTTATGGGTTGAATGGTATTCCTCAGAAAGACATGTTAAAGTCCTATCCTCTGGTTTCTGTGAATGCAAATGTATTTGGAAATAGTGTCTTTGAAGATGTAATTAAGACAAGGTCATTAGAGTCAGCCATAATCCAATACCAATGCAATGTAACACTCATAACCAGTGGTTTTATAAGAAGAGAAGAAGAGACATAACAGGGAGAATATCATATGAAGATAAGACAGAGATTGGAGTGATGTATCTGCAAGCCAGGTAACACCAATGATTGGCAGGCATCACCCAAAACTAAGAGAAGTGTGGAACAGATTCTGAGCCTTCAGAAGGAATCAACACTGCCAGCAAGTTGATTTCAGATTTCTGACCTTCAGAACTGTGAGAAAATAAATTTCTGTTGTTTTAAGGTACTGGTTTGTGATATTTTGTTATGGAAGCCCTAGGAAACTAATGTCACTGGCATGTTCAGAAAACAGTGGAGAAACTCACTATGTCCCATTGGCTGAATGAGATACTTAGAGACCAAATAGAGGAGATGTCTAGTCAAGTAAGATGTATCCGGGGCACTCATCCTCAGATCTCTCCAGCGACTCCCTGGTTACCTGGGGTGGCATGTGAGCAGCACAGCTACTTTACCTGCTTGTATCTTAAAGGTTGAGACAATGGGCTTCTTGTGTGTAACACCAGTAGACAAATGACTCTTGATGGACCTCCTAAACTTTGTCTTTAAATATAACCCTGGGGCCTTGAAAACCTCCTGGAAAAGGGAGAGTTTGAAATTCCCTTAGTAATAATGTAGATGAATTTATTCACAACATTGAACACTGAAGGTTGAAGGTTTTAATCTGTATTTAAGTTTAAGAATTTTAAAATAAGCTATAAAATACACACTTCAGGGCTTCCCTGCTGGCGCAGTGGTTGAGAATCCGCCTGCCAATGCAGGGGATATGGGTTCATGACCCAGTCCGGGAAGATCACACATGCCGCAGAGTGGCTGGGCCCATGAGCCATGGCTGCTGAGTCTGCACGTCCAGAGCCTGTGCTCCGCAATGGGAGAGGCCACAACAGTGAGAGACCCACATATCATGCCCCCCCAAAAAAATACACACTTCATGTTGCCATCAAGATACTTGCTGCATATGTAAAATTATGTATATATTTGGAAATGGATATAACTCTTAGATTTTTCTCTCAGTTTTCTAGATATTATGAGCAAAATTGTTTTATCTGTATTACTTGTGTTTTTGCTTAAATAACCTCTCTTGAATTTTAATGCCTTTGAAACAACATGGAATTTAGAAATCAAATCTATATATTTAAGACCTCTTTGGGTTATGTACTACCATATAACATTTAACAACCTGATTTTTTTTTTTGAGTTTCAGTTACTTCTTCTGTAAAAATGTGAAGAATAGTACCTAATTATTAAAAACGACTAAGCCAATCATGTAAAAGTCATGACAATTAAACAAAAAGTATCATTATCATCTTAATATAAGCAAGAGTCCTCAATCCAGTGAATCTGTAAGAGAGTTAATTATCTCTTTCAAGAAATTCTGGGAAAGAGTTTTATTACTCAAGAGTTTGAATGATTGAGCAAAGTATCTCAAATCACCAATTGCTGTCTCTGTGTGTAATTATTTTATATTATTAAACATCTCCAAATAAAATATTGATTGGGATCCCTCATTTATATGAAATTATGTCCACACCATTAGTTTTTGTTCTTAGTTTAAAAGTTTCCACTGTGTCTTATCCAAAGAATTTGAAAGTAATATTATTGTTGAAAGTAAATCTGTTAAATTTAATTTGCATAGAATGACTGCCAGACCAGTAAAACTTGACTGTAAACAATAAAGTCTAATAAGTTTTTCAGAAGAAAGCCTTAAAAAAAATAGAAGTGATTAAGTCATCTTTGAAGCATAGGACAAAGGGGAAGTAAAACGATAAATGTTGACAGTGTCCTGGGAACTGCCACAGGAAGAATGTGTCCTCATTTAGAGACAAATCCTTGGATCCACAGCTATATTGGAGTAGTTGTGAATATTCTACTGTCTTTGGCTGGGTACCATGACCTGAAATAGGGACTCACATGCAAGTGACATATTTTGAGAATCTGGCAAGAGAGTAGGGGAAGTTTGTCAAGGATGGGGATGAAGGCAGGATAGAGGGAAAGGTCAGGATAAGTCTGATTTCATTGCGATTTCAGCAGGGAAAGTTTACGTTTTCATACTCTGAGATGGAAACCCCCAGGCACTTCTGCTCTCTACATTTGTGGGTAAAGATAGGTGCTCCAGTGGTTCAAGGGCTTTCTTCTAATATGAGCCACAGGCATGCATTAGTGAAAGCAAATTCACACCATATTTAGAGGAGTGGCCCACAGAAACAGAAAAAAAGGGATGATCTCAGGTATCTGGGGAGCACTAGACAGTACACCTACCTCTATTATTAACATCTGGAGAAAAGTTGAACCCTCTTTTTTTAGTAGTTTCTAGTAGTTTGTAGGGTTTTGTAGTAGTTTCAGATCCATCTCAATATATAAACACATTTCTGCAGAGCTCACTGATTTCATACAATTATGTGTATATAATATAAACCAAAGGAGATTATTATATACAGTTTATTTATAGCCTGTTTAACTGTGAAATAATTTTTAAGTCCAAATGAAAAGATGGCTATAGTTCTATCTCGAATTCTTTGAGCAATCATTAAGGAGTACCAACGTGCATGATTTTAGGATTTTAAACCATCTCTTTAATAAAAAATATTCCTCTTTCTAGAAGAAAGCACACTGCTCTATGAATAATTAATCATTTCTACTTAGATATTCTAACTGGAAGTGTAGCATAATAGGAAGACTATTAGTTTTTAACATATAAATAATTAGCTCTGGGAACCTAAAATTATCTCAATTATCTCTTCTTGCCCTTGGTCTTCTTGTATTCTTATCTGTAAAATGGAGATGATAAGAACTGCCAAATCTATTCACATAGCTGTACTTAACATATACATTAATGTAAAAATAACACACTTTTAAAAAAATAAAATAAATTATGAACGTGTAAAGATGAATCATTATAAATAGATTTGACAGAAACATGTCTATGTGGGGATGATGGATTTATACAGCTGACTAAATTCAAATGACAGAAAATGATGTATTAATAAACTAGCAGGAAATAATTTTAATTGGCTGCATGGATCAAATATCTGATTTCTTAATTACTATGTATTCCAAAGTGATTAAAATTTTTCATAAAGTCAAATTAAACAATTCACTTTTTGATAATAATTCTTTTTTGCATTATTAAGCTCTGGTGTTCCACGTGGAATAAACCTGAAAATTGGCATCTATATTTACAACACAACTATGTTTCAGTTAGCCTAAATTTGCACCTTTGCTCAATAGTTAATATTCTAATAATTGGAAATATTTGTGAACACTAAATACACAGTAAGCAGTAACTTTCTTTCAAGATAATTTTGAAAAGTCACAGTCATATCTATGAAAGATTCATCACTTACTTTTTTCTTTTAGTGAGCATTACAGGAGTAAGTCCACAGACGGCTACACCTACAACAGCAAGTTAAGCACTTCATCTTCTACAATATATTATTTGAAGTACTACATTTTTCAACTTCTTTCAGGATAAACTGATAAAATTTCTATATTGGCCTTAAATTTAGCAATTCCACTAAGTTGAATAATTTTATCTTCAGTTTGCATTTGCTTAGATACCTCTGAGTATTTTCTGGTTTTATCTTTGCTGCCAGAAGTGTTTATGCATTTACTGAGACTAGAGATACTTTAACTGGCTTGATCTTTATTATACTGGTACATGGGTTACTACTTAGATGGAGATTAACAAGCCAGTGAAAGTACTCTCTGGGGATAGTGAGTCTACTGTGTTGAGAGGGTCAGAAACATTATCCATTTCAAATTCTAAATGCTTGAAAACAACTTTAACATGTTCCACATCCCTCTGCAACTGCTGTTATAATGTATACCACTGGGCATGCTGTACTTCCTAACATTATTTAATTTCATGCAATAATAAAAATTTTAAGTTAAGCGTTTAGGAAAATTCAATAATTTTTAATTGTCTATTGTTTGGCTTAAAAAAAGTCCTTGGATTCTATCATAGTCATATATATATATATATATATATATATATATATATATATATATATATATATATATATATATATATATTTTTTTTTTTTTTCTTTTGCAGGGAAGAAAGCATCAGTCATTTATTTCAATGTGTTGAACGTAAAATATTTTGCAGGAAACAAATCAAGCTGCTTAAATTATTAAGAGGGAATAAGTAGACAATTACTCTTTATCAAGATAAATCTGTTGTAAAATTTTATCATAAATGTAGATTTTTGTCCAAATGGTAACATATATGAAACTTAAAAGTAAAGAATTTTGACTATTTGGCAATACATGTAACGGGTAAATAAAAAGAAAAATAAAAAATGATGATTAAGATTTGGCATGCTGTTTCTTAGAGAAAAGAATAGTTGTATGTCTCTATTGTACATTCTAATAGAATTTTAGGAGGAATCTTACATTTTCTTAATCCAGGTACCTACACTATTATGACCATGATTAAAACTGGAAATATAGATTTAATAGATGATCTATACAGTTTTAAAGTTGTGCTAATGTAAAGCAATATTAAAAATATCAAACTCCTTTCTAATCAGTTTAATCTTTCAAAGAAAAATATTTGGTTATATTCTTAAAGTAAAACAATTTACAGAAACTTTTTTTGTTCTAAAATATGTTTTTCTTATTTTATTGAAAGAAACTTTATCAATAACAATGATTTTTTCCTCACCATATCTGATTTTTTTCTTTACCATATCTGATTTATTTTATTTATTTGAATCAAAAATTCAAGAAAGCTTGAAATTTTTTCCTGTCCAAACCATGGAATACACAAAATTATAGCATGCTTTGTTGCTTTTCAAAAATATCCTACAGGGATTTAAGATAGGAAACTATACTTTGTAGTTTTTTGCTATGAGATAGACCTCTGTTTATAACAAAACAAAATGCCATATATTTTCTTCCCCAAACTATGTGTCTTCCTTTTCCCATTCAAAACTTTTCCTTTCCTTTGAGATGTTCTTACTTTTGTTGCCCTTATCATTGAAAAACTGGAAGCATCTTTTACCTATTTTTTTTTTTGCTTTCTTATTAGAATGTATTATAATTTTTCATATCCAACTGCTATTTTCCTACCATTTTCAGAATTAACTCTAATTCTACACTTTCACAACACTAAAAGTAAACTCAGTATAATAAATGTGTTTATCCTTTGATAAATATTAAAATATATTAAAATTCATTCAGTTAACTCTGTAGTAACTAACTTTTCATAAAAACTGCAAAATTTACTAATTTTACTGATGCAAAATTTCAGTTAACCTATTTTGTTTCCTATGTAAATGGAAAATAGAAGAGAAGTGAAAACATTTTTGGTTATTTTCAACATGTTTTATTTATTTTTGTATCAGTAAATCTTTAAATGATCTAAACAAGAAAACCTTGAATTTGAAAAGTAAAATTAATCAAATCTATTTTCCTGAAAATAAGTCAGGAACAGTGACAGGTTTTTGACACTGTCCACCTGTCTTTCACCTCAACCAGGTCTTCTTAATATCTACCTTCTCATCAGCTTATCATTCTAGAATTAGTCTTTCCTCCACCAGTGTTATATAAAAGTATTGAATCTTCTAATTCTATACTATTACTTTATATGAACTTGCCTGTTATTTTGCCTTAATCCTTGACTTTGTATTATATATCTTGCTCTTTATTTCCAGTTGTGCAGATATCTTGGTCATTTTTGTCTGTACTTTGGAGAGGACTGAGTATGGCAATGCTCTTCTTTGTGAATAACATCTTTGATATTATTTTGTTAACTGATCTACTGTATATGTAGACCTTAATTCTGGTTTTACACTATGGTTTTCCCACCATGTTATGATGAAGAGCCTTTTTATGACTTTTAGTGCTGGAGAGGATTTCTACTCTCAGTTCTGCAATTGGTTTTATCTTTTTCTTGATCATCAGTTTCTTTCTTTCTTTTTTTTTTTTTTTCTTTCTGGTCCTATACAGATACTGTAATTAACTTTACTTGAAGTCTCAGGTTTATACGAATTCTTTCAATTTTAGGTCTTTTTTCTAAATCTGGAATATAGAATAATTCAGATATCAGCAATTACTAATAATCTACTGAATTCTACTTCCAACCATGATGGGGTAACAGAAACTACTAAATGTAATCATCCCACTTTAAACAAACAAACCTAAATGTCAAAATGAAATTTTGAAAAGATGAAGCATACGACAGTGATTTCTGACAGAAGTATTCCTGTGGTTTAGCCAGTTTACTGCCTAGACAAAGTATCTGGATCACAGTACATGAATGAGAACTCAAACAGAGCCCAGAATTCTCCCTCAGCTAAACACAGACAGCTAAGAATTCAAGAAGGCCAAGTTGCCTACAATTTGCAGAACAGAGTACAGGAGGAAAGAAAACATCACTGAGGAAAGAAGTGTACAGAGAGAGAGGTCCAGACATCTGTGCATGATTTCCTTGATATTTAAGCTGAGTCCTGATCAGCACATATGAGAGGAAAGCACTTGAGGCCAAGAAAAGAATCACTGAAAACAAGCCAACAGAATAATTGTTAGGGAACACTAAGGCTAGAAATATATCATCTTCCTACCAGTCACAGTGGAAAAACATAATAATAGATGGGCATCAAGTCAAATACTCAGAAGGCAATTGCCTTAGTCATAAATAAAAATTAATCCCACAATAAGGATTGTATTGGTCCATGTAACTTAATTACATCCTGAAGGAAAGCTCAAGTATATTTAGGAATATACAAGTATTCATCAACCAATATGGTAAAAATTACCATGTCTAGCATCCAAAAAATAACATTACACATGCAAAAAGGAAGAAAATACAATTCATAATAATAATAATAATTTAAAAGTCTATAGAAAATGATCCAGGAATAACAGGTAGAATTAATAGACAAGAAAAATAAGTTAATATAACTATTTTCATGTGTTAAAAAATTATGAATATGTTAAAGAGGGAAATAAAAAGAGGTACATAAAAGACATATAAACTCCTTAAGAGGGAAAATAAAATTTCTGGCAGGAAATATAAACTTGATCAAATTAACAGTGCATTAAATACTGCAAAAGATAAGATTAATAAACTTGAAGATGAAGCAATAGAAGCTGTCTAAATAGAAAAGCACCTGAAAATAAGGATAAAATATCATGAACTGTAGTCCAATTTCAAATGGCTGACTATGTATAATTGTCATAACTGATATAAGGAGATCAATTTGTTTTCAAAACTGGTAAAAACAAAACCTTCAGAACTAAGAAAGTTAAAAACAAATGAAAATAAAAATGAAGAGATCATGGGCTTCCCTGGTGGCGCAGTGGTTGAGAGTCCGCCTGCCAATGCAGGCGACACGGGTTCGTGCCCCAGTCTGGGAAGATCCCACATGCTGCAGAGCGGCTTGGCCCATGAGCCATGGCCGTTGAGCCTGCGTGTCCGGAGCCTGTGCTCCGCAATGGGAGAGGCCACAACAGTGAGAGGCCCACATACCACAAAAAAAAGAAAAAAAAATGAAGAGATCTGCACTAAGTTCCATCATAATTAAAATTATAAAAACATATTAAAAAGTAAAAAAGAGAAAATATTAATAACAGCCAGAGAAAGAAAGTCACATTATATACAGAGGAAGAAAAACATGAATTATAGCAGATTGTTATGAAAACATTGCAAGCAAGAAAAATGAAAAAACACATTAAAGTCCTGAAATGGGAGGTGGATATAGTGGGAGAGTTAATGTAGAATTCTATTATCAACAAAAACATCTTTCCATAATAAAAGGTGAATAAAAGATAAAGCTTTGGACAGGTACATATTTATTATTTTTATATCACTTAAATGATAATTGACTGCTTAATGGAAAACTAATAATAATATATTGTGGAGCTTATAACATAGTTCTAAGTAAAACAAAAACATAGAATTTAGGACAGGGAAAATGGAAGTATATGGTTAAGGTAAAGTCGCATACTACTGCTATGCATTATATGTTATATGCTATATGTTAAGTGTTATGAGATTATTTGTGATAAGTTAAAGATATATTCTATAAATTTAAAGTAATCACTAAAAATGAAGCAGAACTTTGTGATAACTTATAAGGGAAAAGAATCAGAAAAATAATGTATATAATTGAATCACTTTGCTACATAGTTGAAACTAACACAACATTGTAAATCAATTATGCATCAATAAAAAATGAAATAAAAATAAATGAAGAAGAATTGAATCATATTTAATAATCCAATATGAAAAATAGATTAAAAAACAGATAAAATAAATACAAAGCAATCACAAGGAAAATTTAAATCCAGCTTTATAAATAATAAAATTAAAATTTCTACACTTTTCAATTAAAAGCAGAATTGTCACACTTTGACTATAAAACCACAAATAGATTAGAAGTAATAGAATGGCAAAAGATATACAATGCTAGTTCTAACCAAGTAACACTAGAGGCCATATGAGTATCTGATTATAAAAAACTTTTCAGGAAGAATATTGTTAGGAATAAAGATAATCATTTCATTATAATGATAAGATTAATGAAATGTAAATAAGAAAAAGAAGAAAATGATAGAGATGAACACCCAAAATGATAACATTGAGAGCAAAATTTATAAGAATCCGTGAATCCTGAAGTTATTTCTTTGAAAAGATGAGTAAAATTCTTAAACTTTTATTCAAACTAATCAGAAAAAAAAGACAGGATATGAATTACCAATATCAGAAAGATGAGAGGGTACATTATAATATATGTTAAAAATATTAAAATTATAATAAGATAATATTATAACAGTAAATTAAGCAAATTTTGTGAAATGCACAAATTTCTTGAAACACAAAAGTACTGGAACTCACTCAAGAAAAAAATAGATAACCTAAATAGACCTATAGCCATTTAGGAATATAAATTTGTAATTACAAAGAATCTTCCAACAAAGAAAACTCCAGGCCCAGATGATATCACTAGTGTACTCTACCAAACATTTAAGGAAGATCAATGTCAATTTTACATAAATGCTTAACATTTTTTTCAGAGGAATTGTTTCCATCTTATTCCATTAAGACTATATTATCCTGACACCAAACCTTAAAAAAGATAGTAATGAACAGATTTTAAGGTGCTCCCATGATCCCCATCCACTGGATGCTCACATTCTTATATAATCAATCCCTTCTCCCTGTGTGTGGGAAAGGCCAGTGACTTGCTTCTAAACAATAGAATGAGGCAAATGCTATGAGAAATCACTCTTGTGGTTATATTATGTTACATAGGACTGTCCTTCTAGAAGTTTTGATCTTTACCCATCTTCCAGTTCCAAAGCCACATTTTTTGGTATCTATTACAGCAGCATCCTACTTCTGGTACCAATTTCTATCTTAGCCAGTTCCAGCTGCTATAACAAAGTAGCATATTTTGGATGGCTTACAAACAGAAATTTATTCCTCACATTTCTGGAGGGTAGAAGTCTGTAATAAGAGTGTCGATTCCGGTGAGGTCCCTTTTCCAGGTAGATTGTTGACTACGTCTTTTTGTAGCCTCACATGTCAGAAAGTGTTCTAGAGAGCCCTCTTGAGTTTCCTTTGTAAAGGCACTAGTCCCATTTATGAGAATTTCACCCTTACGACCTAATTACTTCCCAAAGGCCACACCTCCTAACACCATCACATTAGGGGTTAAGATTTCAACATGAATTTGGGGGAGACACAAACATTTATTTAATTGCTGGCATACTGAATATCTTGAGTTGAAGGCACTTAAGAAAGAGGAGATGCAGGAAAGGCTCTCTGCCCTGTTGTTTCTGCCTAAAAGCAGACCATAAAATTTATGATGGAAAACTTCCCATCCCTGTACTAAGAAGAGAAAAACATTATTGCCAGAGATTGGGAGTCAACACTTAAGTGAACATGTATAAGTAAATCTAATGAAGTAACCCCTATCTTCCATTAGTTTCTCCTATATATTTCCTAGTCATGGTCCTACAATTTATTGCCCTCAGCCCAATCCATATTTTCTTATCAAATATCAACAATTTATTATTCTTTGTTTAAAAAGATATATAAGTTTTTGGACCTACTGGCTTCTTCAGATATTTATTTTCCTTTTGAAGATTCCTATGTACACAGAAAAAATTTAAGTTTGTATGCTTTCCTCCTGTTAGCTTGTTTTACATCAGTTTAGTTTGTAGGACTAGACACAGAATCTAAGAGAGTAGAAGAAACTTTATTCACCCTTATACTTGGAATTTCTTTTTTTTTCTTGACCTTTCATTTGGAGCAAAATTGGCTGGCCTTGTATTCCTGCCTTGTCTTTATAAAGAGAAGTCTGGTAAGATAAGAAAGAAGGAAATGGATATCCTGTTGGTTATTTAATAAACAACAATATTTATTCTTACTACTAAGATTTCAAAAGTCCTTATCATCTTTTACCTTCTTCTCTACTTCCCATTTTTCAAGAACTATAAAACAAATTTAAGAAAACACATATTATTTTAGGTAACTAACATTAATCATTCATGAAATACTTATGTTGCAATGTTTTATTTAAAACTCCTAATTTAAAATGAGAGAGAGCCTTTAGGAGGAAGAATATTACTATTTAACTCTTTTTACAAGCACTGAATATATGTAGAAATATTTGTGTGCTTGACAGGGATAGAAGGAAAGAATAAAATGTTGTATAATTTTCCACAATAATTTGAAGAAAAATACACTGTAGTTTTAGGAAATAAGTAGTGAAAATGTATAAAATAAAGAAGGCAGCTGATTCTTGGGACTGACAAAAAAATCAAAACAACCCACACCTTGTTAAAAAATATGAGAGAAATGGCATATACCGGAAGCTGTTTCTGAATATCTTGTTCTTGATTTTCAGTGTTAGGCCCTCAGATCACCCCATGATAATCACAAACAATGTCTAATTTACTCCTCCTGTATTCCCAGATCCCACCTTGCAGGAAATTGATTCACGTCCTGAAGATAGCCCTTCATAGAGAATTTTCCCCACCAGCAGGAAACCTCCCTATACTTTTTGACAATAGGAAAAAGGATCTTGATCTCACAAGACGGGAATGGGAATGCACTTCCCTCTGCATATGTCATTACACACATAGGTCAGAGAGGTATCAGGCAGTTGTAGCCATTGCATCCTCTGTCACTGAAATAAACTTGCTTTTGGCATGATGATCTAATTACCATTTATTATATAATGTCTATGGGAAATATGTTTCCTGTTTTAAATAACATTCTCAAATATTTTAAAATATCAGAGCTGTTTTTCCCCCCCTTTGGAGACTGCTCATACTTTATTCCAAAATATGGACCTCAAATAACCTTTTGGAAAAGGGTATTACATTTTTCATGCCTTTGTTTTTCATTGCTAAAGTTATGTTGATATAATTTGTTTCTCTGCTTTGCCTTCATCCTGGTTGGCGGCTGCCCAAAATTTCCAGTAAATTTATTTTAGTGAATTACTTTTCCTCCCCTTGCACTTCTCTTTTGCCGCCTCTCTGCTTATGGCTAGATGCCCACTATACCCTGGTATGCTTTACTGTAAGAACAGGTATAAAGAAAATCCATTCATTGCATTTGAGACAAGGGTTTTACTTGCTTCATACAGCTGACTGGTTCTTGCAGCTTCTCTCTGTGGCTAGATGGAATGCATCATCTTTTCAAGTGCTGAGCTGAGCAATTTTAGAAATTTAGATTATTTTTTAAAAGGATACTATGAAATATAGAAAATCTTTTATGCTTTTTCTTAATCTCCATTGCCCTAGCCATCTTTACTTAACCTTCCGAGTACTGAAGACAAAATAGCTTCCAACTTGAAATATATATTTGTGAATTATGAATATTTGAAGAAACCTAACATAATGAAATTACTGCAGCAGAAAATTTAAAGCAGAAACTTACTCAAATATTGAAATTTTTAGGTCTTCAGAGACAGTTGAATCTCATGGATTAATAGGCAATCTTAAATTAAGGAAGATGGTGATTTGCTATTTATGTTATGTATATGAAGCATGCATGCATCAAAAACATATTCTTATCATTATGTTACAATGAGGGGTATACACAAATTTGCTGTGTCTTGTGCAGTAGCTTTGCTTTTCAGTGAATCATAATGTTTCAACTCATACATTTAAAACATTTAATGTTACAAGGGCTTGATCTGGAGAGATATAAAAATAATTCAACACTATTGTGTTTCATTTTATTAAATGAAGATGAATAAAATGAAAATAACTTCATCCAATTTGATTATTGAGGTTAACTCTACAAGCCTGTATTTTATGTAAATCCTGTAGGAAATAGCAACAGCCAGCATTAAGCTAAATTATATGAAAGTTTATCTGGTCACATTTTATTAGAGGCAAAAATGTTTTTCAAAGAAATAGACAATGTATTTGGCATCTTCTGCTTAATGTCAATGTCTAGTATGTTTTGGAATTAAAACATAAATTATGTGTACTACATACAATTACAAAATAGAACAAGGAGATGATAAGCTTAAAATAAGACTAAGGAAAAAGTGCAGCTCTGGTTTACATATTAAAACTACATTTTCTGTTTCAGAGTAGAGTGTTTCTATAATAAGGGAAACTTTTTAGGTCCTAGGACAAAGTGGCAGATGTACTCAATATCAAACATAAATCTTTCAATGATCAACCCTGCGACCTTGAGCAAATCATTAAGTTTATGCTCCAATAAATACTAAAAATTACTTTACAAATATTTTGATACATTTGTTCAAAAAGTCTTAAAATATATAATCTATATCTGCTTCCATATTATTTATTTCTGTTTTGCAGCTAACTGGTTATTTTAAATTTTCAATGTGACACACTGCAGAAAAATTACTAGGTGGTTTGAGGAAGAAGAGACATTAGACATTTTGCTATTTGAAGCTTTAGTCATATTTTATATATAGAAAATCTTCAACAAATGTCAGAAGCTATACACTGCCTAGTGGTATACTATTTGACTGGGCATGAGACTAGGAAAAGCAGTCTTATCCTGGGATAAGAACCACAGCTGATATGTTTTACTCTCTCACTAATGCTTTCATAATTTCAATGTAGATAATCCCTCAACAAATAGCTAACAAAGATAGATAATTATTATTGCTTATATAATACTTCTTATTACTATTGCTTATATATCTAACAAAGATAATTACTATTGCTTATATAAGAAGTGTTTAATATTATACTAAAATATGGTTCTCAATTCTTTATTTCTTTAATATAGTGTTAAAGTATGTTTAACTGTACCATGTCATTCTTAAACAGTTTGCTTATATAATTTTACATATAATTTGTACTCAGCAAGCTTTATTGAATGGAAAATATTACAGGGTAACAAAATTGAGAGAGGCTGTGGCAAACACTGTTACATCTAAAATTTTTGAAAACAGTACATTGGGAATTCCCTGACAATCCAGTGGTTAGGAGTCTGTGCTTCCACTGCCAGGGGTCTGGGTTCAATCCAGGGACCTAAGATCCTACATGCCATATGGCCAAAAAAAAAAAAAAAAGAGGAAGAAAGAAAGAAAATAATACCAAAAAAAACATTTATTTCTTTTTATTACTACTAAAATTCAATGTAGTGATTTTTTATTTGGATATTTTTATGAACCATACTTATCAACTCATTTTCTATAGGGCAATGGATTTTTAAAATTCCATCAGCAACACATTTATGAATGTATGTCTTAAAATGAAATAGAATAGAATGATAGTTTTGAGAGTGCATATCATTTAAAGAATATTTTGTTTTGTTTATATAATTATGTGTTGGGAGATAGTATTGTGATGTGCTGTAAAATAAACTTTTTTCTCTGCATCATGATCAAAATGTTTGAAAACCACTACTTCTACAAATGTTTGCCTATGAGAGGAGTAGGGGAGAGAGACAGTGGATATCACCACCAGGGAAACAAAGGGTGCTATTTTAGTTTTCATGGCACACTGCAATGTCTTCCATCTCAGGGAAGAATTGTAAGAGAAGTCAGCTAATGATCTGAGAGAATATTAACAAAATTATGAGAGCTGTTAAATCTAATGCATACCCACATTTGGCATATGAAAATAGTTGTTGTAATTACTAATTATGGATACAATTAATACATAATAAATATCATTCATGAAGAGCTTGCAATGTTCTGTGACCTGCACTAAATTATTTACATTTATATTTATTTCTCACAGAGATTCTATGCCAGAATTATAGATTTACTCAATTTACAGAAAGGAAATTGTGGGGATGATTATTCTGGTTAGATAGGTTGAGGAAACTGAACTCAGAGACATTCAATTAATTGACAAAAATCACACAAGTAGAAAATGGAGAAGACTTGATTAAAACTCATAATCATCTGACTCATCTATATTGATTTCAGAAAGCCCCACATGTTTTCTTCTAGAAGAACTTTTTAATTGGAAAAAGCTCCCTAATGATGTCATAGGCAATAAGGTAACTAAACTTCCTTTCCCTGCTATTCTGTGATGTACCTCTGGAATCATTGCTAGTAGGATGAAATAGAAGACTTTTTCACATGAACTTCTGTTAATTCTAGCTTTCTTTCTCTGACTCTAGTGTTAATTTCAGGGCTATGTGTACAATCTCCAAAATCTACTATGAATAGATGACATATGTTAACCATATGTTAATAGATGACAACTGTTAACCATACTTACAAATATGATGTGGGAAAGGTAAGACTTGGCTAAAATTTAAACACTTCTTTCTTCTTTAATATATATTGGAATTCCTATATTTAGAAGCTTTTGACTACTAAGGAAGAATTGATGCTCCTGAGCATTTCTTAGATTATTTTGGATTGGAGATGGGTATGAATTTGAGATATTAAGGAATCATGTATTGATTCTACCTGATGACTATTTTCATCCTTATCTAGAAATTAAATTTGGTTATCCTTTACATACAGTGGAGAGTTTATTAATATAGTCAATTGAATATTGACATCATTAGACCTTGAGTTCCCAATTTTGACTCCTGATCCTTAGGCTCAGAATAAACACAATGTTTCTAAAAGTCATAGCTAAAGTCATGGTCTTTTATATATGTATACATGTGTTTAGTTATTATTCATTTATTTAAGATAAAGATATGTTGAAGTAAGTCTTGTCCTGCAAGACTGGATTTTACATTTGCTACAATTTTTGGCTTAAATAAATATGTCTTTAAGTACAAGTATAAATGAGGCCTGTGAACCAGTAACAGTGGAGACTTCCTGCAAAATTAAAAAAAAAAAAAAAAAAAAAACTCTGCCATATAAAATACAGAACCATTCTCACTCTGTCCACGGAAGCAAAGGCTTTTATTTATCCCTTTGCAACTGACTTAAAATTTACTCACTTTAAAACTTTCAGTTATTTACAGATTCCCATATCCTTATTTTCAATTTCAAAGTCTGACTATTTCTGAAATCATTTTTTCCTTAAATTTGTGGCATGTTCACTGGTAGCAAAACATAAACTGAACTGATATAAATATATTCATAGTCTTTATATACCTATTTATTGTGAATGCCCACAAATTTAGTATAGAAAAATCAATATGTTTGAGTACAGAGTGTTGCTCCAGACCTCACACACATCATGGTGACCATGTAATACATTACTGTATATTCATATTACTTTTGTAAGATCTGAAAACTTCAGAATTCCAAGGGACATCTTGGTCAGAGGGTATAAGAAATTGGAGGCCAGTATCCATTTCTAAATATATTTTACATGAAATATAAAATGTGTTTAGTATTTTTATACTAAAGAGCATAATTATGAAAGAGTGCCACAGAGCAGCTAACAGGATTGTGACCCATGCACATATGGTCACCTTATCTTTGAAAAAGAAAGCAAGAATATGCAATGGAGAAAAGACAGCCTCTTCAATAAGTGGTTCTGGGAAAATTGGACAGCTACATGTAAAAGAATGAAATTAGAACACTCCATAATATCATACACAAAAATAAACTCAAAATGGATTGAGGATCTAAATGTAAGGCCAGACACTATCAAGCTCTTAGAGGAAAACATAAGCAGAACACTCCATGGCAAAAATCACCGGATGATCCTTTTTGACCCACCTCCTAGAGAAATTGAAATAAAAACAAAAATAAACAAATGGGACCTAATGAAACTTCAAAGCTTTTGCACAGCAAAGGAAACCATAAACATGATGAAAAGACAACCCTCAGAATGGGAGAAAATACTTGCAAATGAAGCAACTGACAAAGGATTAACCTCCAAAATTTACAAGCAGCACATGCAGCTCAATATCAAAAAAAAAAAAAAAAAAAAAAAAAAACGACCCAATCCAAAATTGGGCAGAAGATCTAAATAGACATTTCTCCAAAGGAGATATACAGATTGCCAACAAACACATGAAATAATGCTCAACATCATTAATCATCAGAGAAATGCAAATCAAAACTACAATGAGGTATCACCTCACAGCGGCCAAAATGGCCATCATGAAAAAACCTACAAACAAATGCTGCAGAGGGTGTGGAGAAAAGGGAACCCTCTTGCACTGTTGGTGGGAATGTAATTTGATACAGCCACTATGGGGAAGAGTATGGAGGTTCCTTAAAACATTAAAAATAGAACTACCAAAAGACCCAGCAATCCCACTACTGGGTATATATACCTTGAGAAAACCATAATTCAAAAAGAGTCATGTGCCACAATGTTCATTGCAGCTCTATTTACAATAGACAGGACATGGAGGTAACCTAAGTGTCCATCAACAGATGAATGGATAAAGATCTGGCACATGTATACAATGGAATATTACTCAGCCATAAAAAAATGAAATTGAGTTATTTGTAGTGAGGTGGATGGACCTAGAGTCTGTCATACAGAGTGAAGTGAGAAAGGGAACAACAAATACTGTATGCTAACACACATATATAAAATCTAAAAATATATATATATTTAGGTGTAACGTTATACTGTTTATTTGGGATTTTTGTCATTGTTTTTTCTTGAGCCTTTATTTCTATGAGTTTCCCTTTTAGAAACACTTTTGCTGTATCCCATAGATTTTGCTATGTAGCATTTCTGTTTTCAATTGTCTCTTGCTTTTTTTTTTTTTTTTTTTTTTTTTTTTTGCTGTATGCGGGCCTCTCACTGTTGTGGCCTCTCCCGTTGCGGAGCACAGGCTCCGGACACGCAGGCTCAGCGGCCATGGTTCACGGGCCTAGCCGTTCCGCGGCATGTGGGATCTTCCCGGATTGGGGCACGAACCCATGTCCCCTGCATCGGCAGGTAGACTCTCAACCACTGCGCCACCAGGGAAGCCCTCTTGCTTTTTTTTTTTTTTACATTTCCTTTGATTTATTTGATGAATCATTGTTTTTTTCAGTAACATGCTGTTTAATCTTCATGTTTTTGTGTTTTTTCCTTTTTTTATATTGTGATTTATTTTTAGTTTCATACCATTGTGGTCAGAGAAGATGCTTGATATGATTTAAATCTTCTCAAATTTATTGAGACTTGTTTTGTGTCCTAATGTTACTGAATCAAACTTGGGTCTTCTCTCCTGTACGTAGTAAAGCCAATTTACTGATATCAGGTTGTGGTGAAGGAAAGTGCAGCATTTATTGCAGGGTGCCAAGCAAGGAGTTCAGACTTAGTGTGTCATTTAAGTCTGATGCTTCCATATTGATTTTTTCTCTGGATGATCTATACATTTATGTAATGGGGTGTTGTTAAAGTTTTCTACTATTATTGTATTGCTTTCAATTTCTCTCTTTAAGTCCTCTAATATTTGCTTTGTGCATCTTTTTGCTCCACTGTTGGGTGAATATACATTTATAAATGTTATATCTTTTAGCTGGATTGACCCCTTTATTATTATGGAATGCCCTTTTTTGTCTTTTATTGTGTTCTTTGTTTTAAAGTCTGTATCATCTGATATTAGTATAGCTACCCAGTTTTTTTTTTTTGTTTCCATTTGCATGGGATATCGTTTCCATCCCTTCACTTTCAGACCACGTGTATTCTTACTTCTGAAGTGAGTCTCTTGTAGGTATCATTTAGATGGGTCTTGTTTTTGGCTTTTGGTTTTTTTAAATCCATTCAGAGACTTAATGTCTTTTGATCAACAAATTTACATTTAAAGTGGTTATTGATATGTATGTACTTACTGACATTTTGTTAATTGTTTTCTGGCTGTTTTTGTAGTTCCTCTCTGTTCTTTTCTTCTCTTTCTCTCTTCCCTTGTGTTTTGCTCATTTTCTTTAGTGTTATGTTTAGATTCCTGTCTCATTGCCTTTTATGTATTAACCATGTCGTTTTTCATGTGGTTTTCTCTGAGGTTCACCTATGATATATTATGTAAATAGTAGCCTATTTTAAATTTGTAGCAATGTAAATTTGAACAAATTCTAAAGCTTTACTTCTTACCCCCCCATCCCATGTTTTATAGTTTCAATAAACCTTTTGCATCTTTTTATATTATGCATCCCTTAATTAATGGTTGTAATTTTAGTTAATTCTGGTACTTTTTTTATTTAACCTTTATGCTTGCTTTGTGACTGATTGATTCATGACTTTAATGATATTATTTACCTTTTCCAGTGACATTTTTACTTTTATATGTCTTCTTATTATAATTACTGTCAACTATTGTCAGTTTAAAGAAGTAACTTTAACATTTCATGTAAGAGCAGTTTAGTGATAATGAACCCCTTTAGCTTTTACTTATCTGGAAAATTCTTGATCTCTCAAAGAAGGGTTCTGAATGATAGCCTTGCTGGGTAAGTAATTCTTGGTTGGGCGTTTTTTCCTTTCAGCACTTTTAATATGCCATGCCATTCCTTTCTGGCCTATAGAATTTCTGCTGAAAAATCTGCTGGTAGCCTTATATGCATTCCCTTGTGTGTAACAAGTTGTTTTTCTCTTGCTGCTTTAAGATTTTCTTTATCTTTAATTTTACCATTTTAATTATAATGTGTCTTGGTGTATGTCTCTATGGGTTCATATTATTTGGAATTCTATATGCTTCCTGAACTTGGATGTCTGTTTCCCTCCCTAGATTAAGAACGTTTTCAGCCACTATTTCTTCAAATAATTTCTCTAGCCCTTTTTTTTTCTGCTTTTTCTCTCCCCCTTTTGCAACCCTTATGAAGTGAATGTTATTCTGCTTGATGTTGTCCCATGTGTTCTTTAAGGTATCTTTGATTTTTTAAAATTCTTTATTCATTTTACTACTCTGTCTAGATGAGTTTCATTGTTTTGTCTTCCTGCTTGAAAATTTGTTATTCTGTCTCTTTACATCGGCTCCTGAACCTTGCTAGTGTACTTTTAAGTTCAACCATAACTTCCTTTTGATACTTCCTTATATTTTCTAACTTCATGTTCTCACTGTGTTGATTTCTGTTCTGAGTTTGGTTTGTATTTTTAGAACCATTACTTTGAACATGTTATTAGGTAGATTGCTTAACTCCATTTTGCCTAGTTCTTTTCTGAGGTTTTGTCTTGTTTTTTGATTAGAACATATACCTTCTACTCCTCATTTTGCCTACTTCTCTGTGTTTGTTTCTATGTATTAGGTAAATCAGCTATGTCTCTCAGTCTTAAAGGAGTGGTTTTATTATGAGATGTCCTCTGGGGCTCAGAGGTGCAGTGTCAACTGGAACCAGAGTCGTGCACTCAAGGAATGTCTCCTATGTTGTTTACCTGCATCCTCCTCTTGTGGTGGGGCTGCTCTTGCTACTGTTGGGTGCTAGAGGGAGGGGCTGATCCCCATACTGGCTGTGGTTGCTGCTGTGGCTGTTTCAGTCTTCTGATAGACAGGGCTGGCACTCAGACCAGCTGTGGGGCTCAGCCAAGCCTCGGGGATGGGCAGGGCTCTCAGCAGGACATGCACATTGGCACTAACAGACTAGACAGAGAATTTCAAAGGGACACTTACCAGTGCCAGCATTAGCAAAGTAGCCTGAAATCACACAGATGTTTCCCATCAGTGTCTCAGTCCCCAGGGAGTGTCCCAGCTGGTACCTGCCCCTTCAGAAGATGCTTAAGATTAATAAGTTGGTTCCTTCAACTATGGTTTATGCACTTTTCAATCTCATGTATTTGTACCAGTTTTCAGGTCAAGTGAGTCTGTATGGGAGCCCTTTAAGAACTTTTTTTAAATTCCTTTCTGTTTATGGTTTTTATGGACATATTCTCCATTGGTTTTCAAAACCAGGTGCCTTGGGGGCTCATCTCTCCTGTGTAAGATCAACAGGTTGGAATGCCTGTTGTGGACCTCGATTTTCTGATTTCTTTGCTCCTGGGGAGAAAGATCTATGCCTTTGTGATCCCTCCCAATTGTGGATAGCTGTGTCTGAGATGCATCTTTTTTTCTCCTGCCACCTTGGTGAGACTCTATCTATGGCTCTCCTACCTATTTCAATGCTGTCTTTTTATTCTGTGTTGTGGAGGATCTGTTTATCCAGTTTTCAGGTCCATTATCCCATATTTAGTTGTATACTTGTGTGTCCATGGGAGATGATGAGTTTAGCACCTTCTAACACCACCATCTTGAACTTTTTCCAGGCTGCCTGGGTCTTAATTTTAAATCATCAAGGTCTTTGATCATTAATCATTAAGTAAACCATATATAACACTGGACAATCTGTTTATCTTTTTTATGCTTCAGTTTTTTCACATATAAAGTGGGAAAATAATAGCACTTACCTGATGAAGACGGATTTAACATTTCCCTTCAACTTGACCAAAATTTAGACAGGTTTCTTCCTGACTGTAGGCCTCTGACCTCCCTTATATTAGAGCATTTACTTTAGGAAATGTGCAATTGTAAATTCTTTCTCTGTCCTTCTGAGATGTAGATTTTCTCTTGCTAGTTTTCTCTTGCTAATTTTACAACCTAGAAATATCTTTCTCAGGGATCTGGGAGCCACACCTTTGAAATGTAACCATCAAGGAAAATAATGTCCCTCTGCTCCTAGTCTCTATAAGATGATGGGAGCCAAACTTCAATAAGTGCCAATTAACAAACACATATCCTAGTCATACTGACCAATCTCCTCCTTGATGTTCTCCAGTACTTTTCTGCTATCTCACCCAAGTGCTTAAAAACTCACCTGTCTTTTGTTTCAGCAGAGTTAAGTTCAATTTCTCTCCCTTACTGCAGGAGTCTTGAATAAAGTCTTCCTTGTTTGATGTCTCCTGTACAATTTTATTTGATAAATTTAGAGCAGTTTTATAAATATTAAGTGTGTTAACCTATGTAAAATGTTTAAAACAGTGTCTGACTTGTGGTACTATATAAGATTTACCTATATTTGCGATCATGCAAAATGTAATGTTAACCTTAATTTTTAGGTGACTTTGCCATCATTCTTCCTCTAAGCATATGTGACACTATGTTAAATTAAATTTCATATTGTTCCATGAACACAACCAGCTCATTTACACTTTTTGTTTTTACACATTATTTTGTTTGTTTGTTTAACAGTTGCCTGGCTGTTCTTCTATCCTTACTGCAAGGCTCAAATCTGTTAGCACCAGCCATATAGGAAGCTTTAATTTTCTTGAGTAAGAATTTGTTATATGCTACTTCTTTGCTCAGTCAAGTCCCCCTCCCTCACTGGGCTGTAATTCCCTTGTAGGTAGGTAGAATATTGTATTAGTAGATTGTTTGACACATTAAAGGATTTGTTGTATTAATGAGTGCCCATTACTTGCAAGTTACTATGTTATTAAATATAGAGTCATGGTTTGTTTCAGTGAGCATTGATTTTTTTTTAAGTGTTAAGATCTTTAGAAATCAAAATATTTATTCACATAATTTTAAACTAAAGTCAAAGGTAATAAATCTTCCATGGTAATGATCTGAGTGCAAGTGATGCTGGTTTTCTTCACATTCCCGTCCTTGGTTCAGTTGTTCTTGAACAAGTCGTTGCAGCTCTGTTAGGAGGGGGAGACATCGTTCCTGGCATGCTTTATTTCCAGTTCAGACATTTCAATCAGATTCTTCGTAAATGCTGCCACTCTCTTTCGTTTGAAACTGATTGGCTCTCTTTTGCAGATTCAGAAAGCTGTTCAAATTTTTGGCAGCATTCCTGTTGGTGTGCCTCAGCTAGCCTGATGACTTTGTTTTTTAACCGGGCCTAATCCAATGCCTTGTTTAAATTCTCATAGTCAATGAGAGCTTTGGTGCGTCTGTATAAGAGATCCTTAGCAGCCTCTATGCAGTCTTTTCCTTGTTTCTCTCATTCTCCTAAGCAGTAATTTTTTAAAATTATTTTTGTATTTTATTCTTTAGTTGAATGGCTCTTTTTATTGCTGTTTCCAATCTAAAATTATGGATACAAACAGCTCTAGCAATATTACTGCATTAGACTCTAAAAATTCTAATGCTGTGGAGTTATTTGAAGGACACCATTTCTCTCTTGTGGCTAACATTTTTGAAAGATTTAGAAAAAAAAATCACAAAAGTGCATTGCCTCAGGTGGTTTCTTTCTGTAAAAATTCCTGTGGACATTGAAAGTATTAGCTTTGTTCCTATTAGCTTTACTGTGAGGTATTTGGCAGAAACACAGGGAGGTGGATAAAGAGTAGAGTTCAGAACCCATTTTGTGAAAACACCTGCTAAAAGAAGTATTCTCAAATCCCTTGACTATATTAACTTGTAAATTTGCTAGGATTTTTAAGTTTTAGGTGGAAAGATCTCTCTTCAATGACTATATATATATATATATATATATATATATATATATATATATACACAAAATAGGATTTCCCATTGATCAGAAAGTAGGAAGCAGTTGCCAGGTAGGAAATAGTTAATGCAGCAAAGATCTAGAGTATGAGAAGCTATAGCATCAAATTCTAAAGACAGCTGACTACGTACTATCTGTGGAAAGCAGGAAGATCATGTTTCAGAGTTTCAATTTCTAGCACCTATAAAATGAACTATAAACTGACACATTTAGGGTCATCCAAAAAGTAAAAAAAAAAACAGATTTATGTGTTTGAAAGCATTTGGAATAACATGTGACATAAAATAGACATAAACTATCTCTCCAATATTTTTTGGGAAAATAATCTATCCTTGTTTCTCCCTATTTCCTTATTTCCAATTCTCATTTCAACTACTTGCAATATATTTCCTCCTTTTAAGCTAATTTTCAAATAACACTATAATAACCATATGATTGGTAACAATAGAAATTCCTTGGTTTTCACCTTATGTTACTTTTTTACTAGTAATGTCATTTTTGTCTTATATGAAGTTTCCATATAGAGTTGGGTCTTGGAATTCTGCTCAATTGTCTAGTTTTGAGCATATAGCAAGCTATTTTATTTACATTGGAAAATAACTTTTGATCTATTATGTGGCAAGTCCTCATAATGCACTGTTTTTCATCAAAAAATGTCTTGTTGACTGCTGAACATCTATATTTCTGACAAATTTTAGTATTAATTGCCAATTTTCACTATAATTAAAAAAATACAGTTGGGTTTTTGTTGCAATTGTCCTTCCTATGTTGAATAATTTGGGAGGCTTAATATCCCTATTCTATTAAGTATCTTTACCCAATATTTTATACATCCTTTTATTTCATTAAATTTTTAAGTGACTTTCAATAAACACTCACAGGTTAATTCTCAATAGTCTACACGGTTGTTTTCTATTTATTCCTCAATATTTTATACTTCTACTTCTTAGGCAATAGATATATTTTTTAAAATTATATTTCCTGTTTCTTGTGGTGATATATAGAAGTGAACATAATTTTTATAGATTGATTTCATGATCCAGCAGCCTTGTCAAAATCTTTTGAAAATGTTCATGATTTGTTCATAAATTCCTTTGAAGATAGAAAATATTATCTATGGACAAGTTATTTGAATAGGAACAATGATTGTTCCTTTCTTTCCAACCATTATATCTTTTATTCTATTCATCTTATTCCTAAAAGAGAAAGATGTATGTCTGTATATGTATAAAATACTATATAACATCATTTTTAAAAAACATTCTTTCCCCATAAAGGCTATTACAGTGTATTGAGTAGAGTTCCCTGTGCTATACAGCAGGTTCTTATTAGTTATTTATTTTATATATAGTACAGTGTTTATGTCTGTCCCAATCTCACAGTTTATCCCTCTCACCATAAAATACTATATAACAAATTGTTTGAAACACATATGACTCTTTAAAGCCAAGAGTGTAACATTGTCTTGTAGGGTTTTTTTGTTTTTGTTTTTGTTTTTGTTTTTTTTTGGTATATAGTTGTCTTACATATAATATCAAACAAAAAAGAATAATGGTAGGTGGGAGCATACATGGACCTAAATGATTGCAAAGTGTCTGAAATTTATTAGAAAAGGCAAAAAATGAAATCAAATTAATTGTGAAAATGACATACCTTATATATTGTAACTGCTAGAGAAATTACTATAATACATAGTGAAAAAGCAAATAAATAAAATGGAATTCTAAAAGCAAATTTCAAATAATACCAAAAAGGAATGAAAAGGCAAACAGAGAAAGAAAATAAAATGGGGGGAGGTTGAAATGGAAAACAAATAAAAAGGTGATAGACAAATTTAATAATCACTAAATTTATTAAATGAAAATGGACTTTCCAATCAAAAGATGGAATGGGTATAAAATAAGACTCAACTCTATGTTATCTACCAAAGACAACCCTTTGAAAATGGACCAAGAGGTTTAAATTAAATGAATGGTAATGTCATGAAAACAATTTAGAAGACAATATCTGATAAATGCAGGATACAATTTTGTCCAGTACACATGGTATGATCACTAGCAATGACCATATGTAGTACCAAAAATCTTAATAAATTTAAAAGCATATAATCTATACACACCTAAAAATTCATGAATCAATGAAGAAATCCAAATTGAAACTTCTGATAGCTAATTTTATGTGACAAATTTACTGGGCCAAGAGTTGTCCAGATAGTTGACTAAACATTTTTCTGAATGTTTCTGTGAGAGTCTTTTGGATGCTATTAATCTTTAAGTTAGTAGACCGAGTAAAGCAGATTGTCCTCTTTAAACTGGGTGGGCCCCATCTAATCAATTGAAGACCTGAATAAAACAAAATGCTGACCCACCTCCAAGTGAAAGAATTCCTCCTGCCTGACCGTCTTCAAACTGGGATATTGACTTTTTCCTGCCTTCATTTCTTCCTGGGACTTGAGCCTTCAGACTGGAACTATGCCATTAGGTCTCCTGGATCTCAAACATTTGGAATTACTGGAACTACACTATCAGCTCTCTTAAGTCTTCAGCTTGGCAACTCACCCTTTAGATATTGAGAATTTTCATCTTCATAATTATGTGAGCCAATTTCTTATAATTATGTGTATATTCACAAACACACACACATTCCCCATATAAGCATATACATCACAGCTACCTTCTATTTGTTCTGATTCTCTGGAGAATGCTGATTAATAAAAAACTAAAATATATTTCACACTGAGTAAAAATGAAAATATATCTAAAATGTGAGCAGAGGATAAATAAAAAAAAGTGAAAACCTTATAGGACAAAATTTATATTAAAAATAAAATGTACAAAATCCCTGACATAAAGTTCTAATTTCAAAGCAAGCTACAACAACAACAAAAAAAAAAAATCACAAACTAAAATGAAGGGTGAAATTAATAAAGACAAGAACATAAACCAAAAGAAAAATTGATAAAAGTTAAAATTAACAAAACCAAAACCTGGATCTTTGAATAGAAGATAAACAAAGGACAAAACAAGGGAATTAAAAAAAAAAAAAAGCAAACTGTTAAACTCTAGCCATATTGATTAAAGGAGAATGAACACATATGAGGTATATCAATGAAAAAATATTTTTATTACAGAATCTATAGACATAAATATAATAATAAAGACATATGCATAACACTATGACAATGTATTTACATTTAATTATATTTTAATATAAGCAAAAAATAAGATTTAATAAAAGTATCTGAAAAATCTAAAGATTACTTTCAATGATTACTAACTATAAATTCTGAGTGATAAAAGAATATTGGTTTATATTTTATTGACAGTATTTTTAACTTTATCTTAAAAGCTAGTGGAAATTATAATTAACAGACCCTTAGGGTCAGTAAAGTATTATCTACATTTGTAGGCTTAGGGTTATTATAGGGTTCTGGTGAATTGTTATCATTCATCACATAATGATCTTAAACTTATTTATATTTTGTGCATTAAAGCTAACTTATCTAAATTAACATAGTATATTAATTTTTGCTTTTATTTACTGATGTGTTATATTCAATCGTTCTTTTTCTTAGATATATGTGTCTTGTAAACACAGATGGATTTTTTTTAAGGGAATTCCTTTATTATTTATTTATTTATGTTTGGCTGTGTTGGGTCTTCATTTCTGTGCAAGGGCTTTCTCTAGTTTCGGCAAGTGGGGTCCACTCTTCATCGTGGTGCACGGGCCTCTCACTATCGTGGCCTCTCTTGTTGTGGAGCACAGGTTCCAGACACGCAGGTTCAGTAGTTGTGGCTCATGGTCCCAGTTGCTCCATGGCATGTGGGGTCTTCCCAGACCAGGGCTCGAACCCGTGTCCCCTGCATTGGCAGGCAGACTCTCAACCACTGAGCCACCAGGGAAACCCCCAGATGGATTTTTAATTCAACATTTAAAAAAATCTCTTTCAGAAAATGAGATAAGCCACAGAATTGGAGAAAATATTTGTAAAAGACTTATGAAGAACTATTATCCAAAATACACAAAGAACTCTTAAGACACAATAAGAAACAAACCACCCAATTAAAAATGGGCAAACACCTCACTAAAGAAGATACACAAACAGCAAATAAGCATAGAAAAATGTTCTCAGCATCATTTGTCATTGGGAATTAAAAATTAAAACTATAATTAGATTCCACACCCATCAGAATGACAAAACCCCAAAACACTGACAACAGAAAATATTGGTGAGGATATGGAGCTATAGGAACACTCATCCACTGCTGGTGGAAACAGAAATTGGTATGTCCACTTTGGAAGACAGTTTGGCAGTTTCATACAAAATTAAGCATACTCTTCTATACAATCCAGCAATCACAATTGTATTAGGGTTTTCCAGAGAAACAGAACCAATAGAATATATATGTGTATATATATATATATATATATGTGTGTGTGTGTGTGTGTGTGTGTGTGTGTGTGTAAATTTATTATAGGAACTGGCACATGTGATCATGGAGACTGAGAGTCCAACAATCTACCATCTGGAAGCTGGAGAACCAGGAAAGCCAGTGGTAAATTCAAAATCTGAATGCTTGTGAACAAGGGGAGCCAACAGTATAAGTCCCAGCATCTCTAGGCCAGAGAACCAGTAGTTCCAATGTCCAAAAACAGTAAAATATAGATGGCCCAGTCCAAGAAGAAAGGGAATTTGTCCTTCCTTCACCTTTTCATTCCATTCACTGCTCAGTGGGAATAAAATGCTAATTCTTTACAGAAGCCACCTCACAGACACTCCCAGAAATAGTGTTTTAACAGCTATTTGAGCATTATTTAGCCCAGTCAATAAAATGGTCAATAAAATCAACCATCACAATGCTCTTTGAAAACCTGTCCACACAATAACCTATACAGGAATGTTTATAGCAGCTTTATTCATAATTGTCAAAATTTGGAGGCAATCAAGTTGTCCTCAAACAGGTTAATGGACAAATAACCTGTGGTACATTCAGACACTGAAATATTATTCCAACACTGTAAAGAAATGAGCTATCAAGCCATGAACATACATAGAAGAACCTTAAAAGCATATTGCTAAGTGAAAGTAGCCAATCTGAAAAGGTTATATGCTGTTTGAATCTAATTACGTATCATTCCAGAAAAGCAAAACTATGGAGATAAAAGATCAGTGACCGTCAGGGGTTAAGTGGTAGGGAGGGATGAATACATGGACCACAGATTTTAGAGCAGTGAAACTATTCTATATGATAGTATAATGGTGGATACAAGTCATTATATATTTCCCAAAACTCATAGAACATGCAACACCAAGAATGAACTCTAAAGTATGAACTTTGTGTGATGATGTGTCAATGTGCTTTCATTAATTATAAGAAATGTACCACTCTGTTGTAAGATATTCATAATGGGAAGCTGTGTATTTTAATGTGGAGCGAGCGAGCGAGAGAGAGAGAGAGAAATGTTTCTATGTAAATATTTAGGATTATAATACTATATTGAACTTAAATAAAATCACTCAGTAACAGTAGCTTAAACAAGATCAAAGTATAGATCTCACTCAGGAGGTCTTCTGGATGCATGTAGTCCAGGGCTGATATGACAGCTCTATCCTATAAAGTAGGCAAAGACCCTGGATCTTTCCCCTTCACTACTGCATAATTTTTAGGTTATGGTCTTTGTTTTTATAAGTTGAGATGACAACATTCATTTTCCAAGTAGTAGGATAGAGGAGTGAAGAAGAAGCAAAGGGTCCTCAAGGATATTCTCTTCCAGAAATATCTCTATAAGCTATCTTATCACATTCACTTGAATTTCATGGCTACATCTAACTGGCGATGAGGCTAGGAAAAAATATAATATTGATTCTGGCAGGAAAAATTCTATTCATATAGATGAAAGATAAACATGTATTGGGGTATCACTATCAATTTCTCCCACAATCTACATGTATTCATATTTTCCATGCTTCTTAAATGCTGACATAAAGGTGAAGGCATATTTAGTTATGTGATTTACACTCTAGATAAAGGAAATATAAGCCAAGTGTTTGCAATGAATATAATTACTCCTAGTTATTAAGAGGACCCATCTCTAGCAAGCTAGCTAGCTATGAATCCATCCATAATGTCTTTCAGCTAACCACACTTATAGATCAGCATTTTATTATTATAACTAATTTATTTTTAAATGGAAGAGAGGAAACTGATCATATAGGAAAGCCTTGGTGTAATTTGGTTTCCTAAGTAATCTGTGTTCAAATTGGTTCAAGAACAACACCTACTATAGAATGTAGTGATTATGAGCAAAAGTCTAGAATCAAATATAACTGATTTCACATCCCAGGTCAAATACTTACAATTTGGAAACTGAGTAAAATAATTAATCTAAGTATTTCTGACCATAAATATTATAATTTCTAGAAATAAGTTAATATAAATTAGAGATGCTATGAAGATATCGGGTTATCAGTTAGAATAATCATTTCCAAATAAGAGAAGCCACATTTGCAAAAAAGTTTAAACCAAAAGAACTGTATTATATATTAATTAATTCATAGGAACTTTAACACGACAAGAGAATTAGGGCTATAGACTATAAACACAAATAAAGTTTAAAACAATAGGCTTAATTTTCTATGTTGAAAATAATACAAGAGACTTCTCCCCCTCCCTTTTTCTTAGAGAATTTTCCTTAGAGACATGTAATTATAAAGTACTTTCTCCTCCTCTGAAACGGACATAAATTCTTTTGAAACTATATGGTCATTTAATCAGCTTTATTATGACAGGTATACCAATTTAAGGACTCAGGAACAATCTAATAGAAATGCAAGCATTAAGGAAGATAGCACCCCTATCTCCCAGTTTCTGTGGGAAAATATAAACTTAATTTCAGTGGGTGCTTTGCTCTGGGTTGCAAAAATACTTTCTGTGGTAAAGATATGGGAAATTTGTTTTTCCTCTGGATGAAGTCAAGTAGCTAACACCGATGACACCTCAATTCAGGTGTATCTAAGATGAACTATGTCTGACAAATGGTGCCCTCAAGTCCTCTGACTTGAGGACTGGTCATTGTTTACCATGAGAATAAATAAGTAATGGGTTGTACCTGCTTGGGTATATAAAAGTGTGAAATTTCTTTCTGTCTTTACAACTTTTTAGTGGATTGCCTGTGATGTTGCCTTGCATTCTGGTTTAATGCTCATTCAATCATAAAATGTCTTCTTTCTCTGCTACCTTTGTGGAGAGGTTTTCTGGTGTGGGAAAATATTTTCTTTTTAATTATACTTCCCCAACAATTTTAAAACATAATTTTGTCAAATACACATGAAATGCTTCAAAATATTTAGCTGGCTAAGTGAGGGAGCAAGGATTTACAGCTTGTACCACTACGTGGGCTACAACCTCTGACATTATTGCCTCTGAAAGAAGAATGCCTCCCCACCATACTTTACCACCCTTACAAGAAGGAAACTGTTGAACATCTTTTTCTGTGACTATTTTGCACATAAGCCTTGAACAGGTGCATCTGATTAGTAAAATGTCAGTCATATTTCTGAATTCTAGCCTCAAGGAAACCTGGAAGAATGTGCTTTCTTTTCCTAACCTGAGGAGGCAGAACAAAGAAAAAATGTGGTAAATTAAAAGTGCTGGTTTTGCAAAAAACATAAACAATGACCATCAATGTTCACTAATTGGCTCTAAAATGAAGGCATCTGCCATTCTTTTGCATTTAAATTTCCAAACAATAATAACAACAAAAATAAAAACAAAAAAATAAACCAGGCTAAAGTATATATCTATGAATTAAATTAAAAATGTAATGTCATCTTTGGATTCCTTTCTCCATTCTTACTAGCAGAAAAATAGAAACAAGTGAAACAACCTTGGGGCTCAAGTGTTGGGGTAGTGTAGCCTCCCCATTATCCCTAGATTACTTACCTTGGACTGTTAAGTGCGAGAGAAATAAGCTTTACTTTATTGAAAGGCCATTGTAGATAGGTTTTTTTTTATTACAACAACATAGTCCATACTAATGGTTGTTTGGTGTTGCTGTAAGCCAAATCCTAATATGTAGAGCATTTAGTGTTAGACAGCATGTGGCAAGGAAGCAGTTGTCACAGGCTGAACAGACAACAAATAAAGGTGGAAACTTTGCAAGTTCGAATTATGCTCAGAAAGGATCTTTGAGTATTAAACTTTCACATGATTGACTGAAAGCAAATAATAACCAGAGCTTAATGAATTTTGAGGAAGTTACATTGCCAAAGAAATTACAAACGTGGTAACAGAAGCTTGGGACTGTTTAATACTTAAAGTAGCCTCAGTACCCTCGACCTACAGTAGCAGGAGTGAGCTGTTAAAGGCTATAAATAACAAGGAAAGCATACTTCCTAACATCCTCTTTAGATATTATCTTAAAGGACATTAGAGAAGGAAGACCTAAAGAAAGAGCAAATTCAAAGACTATAAATCAGGGGTGCCCAACCCGCGGGCCACAGACCAGTACCGATCCGTGACCTGTTAGGAACCCGGCCGCACAGCAGGAGGTGAGCAGCGGGCAAGTGATTGAAGCTTCATCTGCCACTCCCCATCACTCCCCATTGGTCACATTACCACCTGAACCATCCCTCCCCATCCGTGGAAAAATTGGCTTCCACGAAACCGATCCCTGGTGGCAAAAAGGTTGGGGACCCCTGCTATAAGTGAGAAGATGTACATAGGAGTTATTATAAAGCAGCCTCAGGGGTAGCCAAATGGGTCACCATGGAACAACTTCACCAACAGTCACTTCCGTCCTGAGATCTACTTACAGGAGGGCATTGCCCTGGGGCCCGGGGCTTCAGATTCCTCATGTATCTTAAACTACATACACCAAAAAAGTACCAAAGAATGCATAGATACCCATAAGACTCAGGGTGCTGCACTAAGTAAGTCATACCTCCACCCAAACTCTCTGTTTTTTTGTGGATGGTGCTGTTATTAGAGGACATTGCTTCTGAGAGAAGGGAGGAGTGGAGAGTAGAAGTACAGAAGTTAAAGAAAACACACATTAAGGTCATTTCCATATATTTTCAGATAGTAAGAATTCAACAGTCTTCCATAACAAACTATAATTTCTGGATAGTGCCTGATTTTCAATGCCTTGCTTCTTTTTGTATCCCACTACATGTTGCTGGAATTGCTTGCAAATTATGGCAGTATTTCCAACAGGTTCACAAGGTAGCTATGGTACATTTTGCAATATTAATTCATCTTATTTTAATTTAAATATAGGTATAAGCATTATACCCATAAAGTGTAATACTATATTTTTTTGAAACTTTACAGATAATAAAAATGTAGAGTGCATAACTTTGTCTTGGAATGAGGAGACATGGTCTCAAAGGTGCTGATAGCAGTGACATTGTTTGGAATAAATCAAAGAATAAATATTATATTTTCTGGATCTTCCCCAAATAGAATATCTTGTTGATGTTTTTATCACCTCTTGCATTAAAGGCATTTAAGAACAAATTCTGAGAAAGTCAACTAAATGTTATTAAAATGATTAGATTTAACTTAGATTATTTGAAATTTTATATGAGCTACAAGAGAAGGAGTTACCAAAATAACAAAGCATTCTTATATAAAGAGGAAATTGTGACCATTGACAGATATAAAAATTAATTTTGAATATGGTTTTTACAGTTATTTAATATGAACTGTTGATTATTATGAATATTACTAGAAAATGCTTATAAAATCGGTCTATGATTAGCTATTCTACTTCAAAATACTCTTTAAAAATTTAGAAAAATGATTTATGTAAACTGAAAGAAAGTAGATATGAAATATGCAACAAAAGTGACATCTAAAGAAAATATAAGAAACTTAGAATAAGGAAATAAAAATGTATAAATGGAAAAATTCATCAACAAGTATACTCCAAATAAAATTTTATGAAGAATATTTGTAAGACCACTATAGTTTGCCATGGAGTCTTAACTGAAGAGAGTATTAAACCAATTCAGCAAAGTATTACTGTTCTCATTTTTATAATAATATACCAGTAGTGAATATCTTGAAACAGAAAGAATATAGTAAATATTGTTTGGCTCTAAATGTTCATTTAAGAATGATTTTAAAAATCAGGATATAACAAATAGTAATTGATATGATAGACTCAGAATATTGTTATAAAATTTTCTGCAATTACGGGACAACATGTAAAATTCATGGTTGATTTCTGAATCTAAATATTGTACTACCATGTTTATTAATAATACCAGTTGCTACTGACTCAGCAGAGGGACTTTTTCCAAACTGCACTGAAGCAAAAACTACAAACTATAATAATTCAAGAATAGTAGTCTAACAAACCATACTATCAACAGAATACAATTTATGATATTTGATAGTTCATCCAAATGTAGATGGCTGATTAGCAGAACACTGAAATATGCAATAATATTTATATTTTGTAGTCTTTAAAATGTTTAGCTGAATTTAAATCTCACAAAGTCTATAGATTTATGTTTAAGTTTTTGTTGTTGTTGTAAGGAAGGTTTGTTTTTTTTCAAGTTAGGACCACATAACATACTGGAACAGTTGGCACTATATATATAAACTTAAGGAATTTAGATATATTGTATGTGGTCCTCTTTTTGTACTTTTGGCCTAGATCCCACAAATTTTAAGGGTGTGCTTATGCCATTTCAGGTAGTAAATTGCTGACCAGAAACATTTTTCAATTTCTGTGCATGCCTGACTGCTGCGTTTTCTATTTTTCCAGTTTTTGAATGAGATCATTTATTGTGACTATCCTGTCTGTATTCTTTTTTGAATACTGAGTTTGAAAAAAAGCAAGACAATTTAATAGCTTATAGTTTGATGAATTTTTCAAGGAGCCACATCCATATGTCAGGGGGAAGACTAGGCTTCATGCAGATATCCCAGACTTCCAATTGGACGCAGTACCTGGATGAGACTTGGATTATCCTTAGGGAAGAAACTAGTGTGCTCAAGATCTAGGATATATGGAATATGGTAGAAACTTGTAACAGCCTTCCAGTATCCATATTTCATTTCTTCCTTTTAGAGTAGAATCCCTGATCTTTTCTCAGGTCCATAAGTGCCCAGCTAGAGTCTCATTCTGTTGGACCACTGGCTACATTATGAGCAGGGGTTAGTGAGTGAACATGGCAGCCTTCTTACAGACTATTGTCTGTATTCCAGACACTCACTTCCTCTCTTCCCTCCTGTAGATATGTACTTGTGTAATTTGCTGAGGTATGGTGATTTCTGGAGAAACTGCAAAATCCTTGGGATAAGCATGACAGAGCTGCCCTACCAGCTTCCCTCTACATCAAGGGTACAGAAACTGCAGCCTACAGACTGCCTTGTAAACAAAGTTGTATTGGAACACAGCAATGCTCACTCATTTATTTATTGTCTACTGTTACTTTTAAGCTACAACAGCAGAGTTGAATAGCAATAACAGAGACAATATGGCCTTTACAGCAAACTTTGCTGCATTATGCATTACATTATTAAATAAAAAGAAATACATTTATACAAATGATTATATACTGAGTATCTTTGTCTAACAGATTAGCATCTAGCCAAATTAATACAATCACTATAACTGAAAAAAATTCCTTAACTGAGTGTATCTAAAGGACAAGCACCCCCCTTCCCCTGCAAAAAGCAAGGAAATGAAAGATAATTAAATTCAAGTTTTAAACTACTCCATGAAGGCTAGAAGCCTGGATGCCATGAAAGCTATTGAGTGATAGGTGTCAATCATTGCCAGAGCATGACATTATTTTAAAGCTGTTGTAATGCTGGATAGTAGCACTGTGAGAAAATTTTCTCATGGAATTTCTTTACCCAATTAAAAGAAAGTGAAACTCTATTGAATTCAAGCTTTGAAATATTGCAAGAATGGAATATTGTCTAATGTGGAAGCTAAATCAAAGCAGAAAAATTAAAGACAATGTTAGCAAAAATGTATATTAGTAAACAGTATTAGAGTTCTTAGAAATATGTTACACGTTATTTTTTTTTGGAGGGGGTGGGGACGTGGACCTCTCACTGTTGTGGTCTCTCCCATTGCAGAGCACAGGCTCCGGATGTGCAGGTCCAGTGGCCATGGCTCACGGGCCCAGCTGCTCTGCGGTATGTGGGATCTTCCTGGACTGGGGCACGAACCCGTGTCCCCTGCATCGGCAGGCGGATTCTCAACCACTGCGCCACCAGGGAAGCCCCTACACTTTTATTTTTTAAAATGAATAAGATGAACTATTTATAGAAATGGAACTTACTATAGAGTAGGACTCAAGTGACTTTCTACTTGTGGTTTAAGTGAGTTGTATGACAGAAAGGGTATCTATCACTAATAGTTTTGTTATGCACAAAATTATAGTTTCTATTATGTGACTTTTAGGTGATTCAAAAGCCTTACAAAATTCTTTATTATACAGCTTCCAATGCAACTAGAACTATTTCTGTAAAGTAAAAATTCTCATGTTGATTGAATCATAAATGCTAACACCCATCAATTTCAGAAAGATTTAAATTCTTTCTAGAAACAATTGTTTCTAGAAATCTATAAATATTTATGCTTCTTTCAATGCCTGTATACTTCAGAAGGAAATTATCTTGAAGGTTTTCAAGTTTATTTTCTTTCTCAAAATTAAACAGACCAGCAATGCACTGGTTGTAGCTGTGGTAGTGGTGGCAGAGCCCACAGTGGAAACTGGAGCAGGTGGGGTGGGAGATTTAGATGACACAAGACGGTGGGGAGTGAGTCTATAGAGGAGCAGAGCCATGACAGTATCTCTGTCCTGCTTGTGACGCTCATCCAGATGAGCTTCTCAACACTGGAGACTGACCTGACCCACAGAATTTAATTCCAAGGAAGAAGACCATAATTCAAAGGAGCTGACCTATGATTCAGTTCTAAGGAGGAAAGTAGGAAAATAATGTGTTTTAGTCTCTTCAGGCTGTTATTACAAATTACCACAGAGTGGGGGAAATTTAAACAACAGAAATGTATTTCTCCCAGTTCTGGAGGCTGGAACTCTAAAATCAGGGTACCAGCATGGTCAGGGGAGGGTCTTCTTCTGGATCGTAGACTTCTCGCTGTGTCCTCACCCAGCCAAAGGGGCAAGAGAGCTCTGTGGAGTCTCTTATATTACAGCACTAATTCCATTCATAAGGGCTCCACCCTCATGACCTAATCACCACTCTAATGCCCCACCTCTTAATACCATCCCACAGAGCATCAGGATTTCAACTTATGAATTTTGGGGGAACACAAACTTTCAGACCATAGCAGAGTACAAATTCAAAGTACCTGTTTCAGATGCAGTGCCTGAGAGGAAAAGGGTATCACCCATGAGCCCTGCAAATACAATTCGAAAGATACACATGGACAGCAGTGTTTCTCAGCGGTCATAATGGCAAAAGACGATGTGCTTCCCAGAACTGAAGACCTACAAGACACCTGCACTGGTTGCTTCCTTGCAAAGAGATGGTATCATTCCAAAACACAAACAATTCCCTCAGAACAATTTGGCAAAGAAGCAGCCAATTGGAATCCTAAGGACATTCGTTACATATATTTTAGACAATTATATTTTTAAAGAGATTCAGAGACACTGGCCTAAATTCAATAAAACAAAGCAGACATTCATAGAAGTTTCTGCTTTCTAGAAAACAAAATCCGGGGCTTCCCTGGTGGCACAGTGGTTAAGAATCTGCCTGTCAATGCAGGGGACACGGGTTCAAGCCCAGGTCTGGGAGGATCCCACATACCACAGAGCAACTAAACTGTGCACCACAACTACAGAGACAGTGCTCTAGAGCCCGTGAGCCATAGCTACTGAGCCCATGTTCCACAACTACTGAAGCCTGCAAGCCTAGAGCCCATGCCCTGCAACAAGAGAAGCCACCACAATGAGACACCGACGCACCGCACTGAAGAGTAGATCCCACTTGCCAAAACTAGAGAAAGCCCTTGCAGCAATGAAAACCTAACGCAGCCAAAAATAAATAAATAAATAAAATAAAAAACAAAGAATAAATAAATAAATAAATAAAACAAAATCCGTCTTAGACTAATGTACACAACAGCCATTCAAAAGCTTCTGAATGTTGTATCTTCTCTTTCTCAGAAAATGCCTTTGGATTTAGAGTTAATTCATATTTTAATAATAACAAGTTTGAATATCACATTTGACAATTATAGTACAGCTCACGTTAAATGGTCATTTGAACCTCACCAGTGAAAAATCTACTGTAGGTCTCTCACTGCTCCTACAGCTGCTGCCATCCCCACCCTTTCATCTCTACCTCTCCCCAAAATGCCCATCACAAATCTTACTCCACTTGTAAATTGTAACTCCAATTCTCCCAGCTCTACAGATGGCCAGGAGACACAAAACCTACCTGTTCTAATCAAAACAGTGTCATCTATGAGAAACGGCAAGACACACTTTTAGGACTTCTCTGGAAACGTATCCCTTGGTTAGGTTCAACTAAAGTGTCCAATGGCTTTAGAAAAATATCATTCAATTTCTCACATAAATTCTAAAATGACATCTAAAAAAATAAGAAAAAATAATCAATTAAAAAACATGATTTTGAGATTATTGAGGAAAAGGAGGAAGACATTAAAAAAGGAGAGGGAACAAGTCAAGGTTACCCAATCTCACCACTATTATTCAATATAGTCTTGGAAATTTTAGCCACAACAATCATAGAAGAAAAAGAAATAAAAGGAATCCAAATCATAAAAGGAGAAATAAAGCTGTCACTGTTTGCAGATGAAATGATACTATATATAGAGAATCCTAAAAACTCTACCAGAGAACTACTAGAGCTAATCAGTGAATTTGGTAAAGTAGCAGGATACAAAATTAATGTACAGAAATCTCCGGTATTCCTATACACTAATGATGAAAAATCTGAAAGAGCAATTAAGGAAACACTCCCATTTACCACTGCAACAAAAAGAATAAAATACCTAGGAAAAAACCTATTTAAGGAGACAAAAGACCTGTATGCACAAAACTATAAGACACTGATGGAAGAAATTAAAGATGATACAAACAGATGGAGAGATATACCATGTTCTTGGATTGGAAGAATCAACATTGTGAAAATGACTGTACTACACAAAGCAATCTACAGATTCAATGCAATCCCTATCAAACTACCACTGGCATTTTTCAAAGAACTAGAACAAAAAAAAATCACAATTTGTATGGAAACACAAAAGACCCCTAATATCCAAAGCAATGTAGAGGAAGAAAAATGGAGCTGGAGTAATCAGGCTCCCTGAATTCAGACTATACCACAAAGCTACAGTTTTCAAGACAGTATGGTACTGGCACAAAAACAGAAATATAGAAAAATGGAACAGGATAGAAAGCCCAGAGATAAACCCAGACTCATATGGCCACCTTATTTTTGATAAAGGAGGCAAGAATATACAATGGAGAAAAGACAGCCTCTTCAATAAGTGGTGCTGGGAAAACTGGACAGCTACATGTAAAAGAAAGAAATTAGAACACTCCCTAACACCATACACAAAAATAAACTCAAAATAGATTAAAGACATAAATGTAAGACCAAACTCTTAGAGGAAAACATAGGCAGAACACTCTGTGACATAAATAACAGCAAGATCCTTTTTGACCCACCTCCTAGAGAAATGGAAATAAAAACAAAAATAAACAAATGGGACTAATGAAACTTCAAAACTTTTGCACAACAAAGGAAACCTTAAAAAAGACGAAAAGACAACCCTCAGAATGGGAGAAAATATTTGCAAATGAAGCAACTAACAAAGGATTAATCTCCAAAATTTAGAAGCAGCTCATGCAGCTCAATATCAAAAGAACAAACAACTCAATCGAAAAATGGGCAGAAGACCTAAACAGACATTTCTACAAAGAAGATATACAGATTGCCGACAAACACATGAAAGGATGCTCAACAACACTAATCGTTAGAGAAATGCAAATCAAAACTACAATGAGGTGTCAACTCACACCAGTCAGAATGGCCATCATCAAAATATCTACACACAATAAATTCTGGAGAGGGTGTGGAGAAAAGGAAACCCTCTTGCACTGTTGGTGGGAATGTAACTTGATACAGCCATTATGGATAACAGTATGCAGGTTCCTTAAAAAACTAAAAATAGAACTACCATACAACCCAACAATCTCACTACTGTGCATATACCCCGAGAAGACCATAATTCAAAAAGATTTATGTACCACAATGTTCACTGCAGTTCTATTTACAATATGTTGGACATCAAAACAACCTAAGTGTCCATTGACAGATGGATGGATAAAGAAGATGTGGCATGCATATACAATGGAATAATATTCAACCATAAAAAGAAACGAAATTGGGTTATTTGTAGTGAGGTGGATGGACTTAGAGTCTGTCATACAGAGTGAAGTAAGTCAGAAAGAGAAAAACAAATATTGTATGCTAACACATATATATGGAATCTGAAAAAAAAAAAAAAGGTTATGAAGCGCTTAGAGCCAGGACAGGAATAAAGACACAGACGTGGAGAATGGACTTGAAGACACGAGGAGGAGGAAAGCTAAGCTGGGACGAAGTGACAGAGTGACATGGACTTATATACACTACCAAATAGAAAACAGATAGTTAGTTGGAAGCAGCTGCATAGCACAGGGAGATCAGCTGGGTGCTTTGCAACCACCTAGAGGGGTGAGATAAGGAGGATGGGAGGGAGACACAAGTGGGAGGAGATATGGGAATATATGTATATGTATAGCTGATTCACTTTTTTATACAGCAGAAACTAACACACCACTGTAAAGCAATTACATCCCAATAAAGATGTTAAAAAAAAAAAAGAAGAGGGGATTGCCAAGTTGACTAAGTTCTGAATTTCAAAGAAGGAGTTAAAGAGGGTTCATGGAACCTTCATCAAAAATTGAACATCCAGAGTATTAATGAAATATTTTGCTATCATCTTCCATGAGAAATGCCAGAATCACAATGAAGGCTTCAGTGCTTAGTGTGATTAGTGTAGGACCTTGCAACCAGGATAAAGACTGCACCTAGAAGATTTATTAAACTATTGCACAAGGGAAGCACGCTTCTCCAGTTCAAAATAATATCAGATTTTTCATGATGAATTCTTACAAGCCCATCAAAAGAACAAGCATTCTAGTTACAATTATGATGAAGAAAACTTCAAGTATCCTCCATGACAAGGTAGGTCACATTAAATGACAAATAGATTAATTTCACCAGTGGCAAGTGGAGTCATAACAATAGAACTATTCTTGTCCCAGAAAAGATGAATATTTTTAAACTTATTAATATAATATTTTTAAAGAGCAAATGAACAACAATCAAAATTCATGTATCACAATATTATTTTACAAATGTGTTGACAGAAGTATCTTTTTTATGTTTAAATAACTTTTAAAAACAAAATATCAGCTGATTCTACTTTTATAGCTGAATAGAAGAGACATAGAATGTCACAGAAATCATCTATATAAAATAAACAAAATAAGATACACTGAGAAAAACCCTTTAGAGATTAGTCAAAAAGGATTCTACTAAGAAAATAGTTCAACTGAGAGTAGCGTAGGACACATTCATAAAACATGAATTCTTCACTAACCAGATAGTTTAGTAAGTTTATGTCAGGTTGGAATGCATTTGTATAAATATATCAGCATAAAAATTTTTCATATTTTCACATTTAGACTGAATCATAAAAAGATTGACAATATCCTGGCAGAGATATAATAGTAAATAATACTGGAATCAGTTGTTAAAGCCTAGCATAACAATAATCTAAGGAATTCATTTCTATTATCAGAACATATTTGCACATACATATTTTTATCCACTTTCCTGGAACACTGCTTGCTTGCCTGGTCTAAATTATCTCACCATTAATGTATATATATTAGTGAGATCTAGTGTCCCTTCATTGAAAATGCCCTCATTCCCTATTCCCTAGCCTGCTTTATTCTGCCCAAACCCCTGGAACTCTTTATTTAATTTTAGCTTCTCCTCAGGACACTATTCTCACTGAGCGACATGCTTCTTGCATGTGCTCTTTTGTACTCAAAGCCTAGTAATATGTGATAAGTTGCAGGAATGTGTTTTTATGGAGTGTATGAATGAAAGTCATAATACTTTGCAGTTTACAATATTGACATTTTCAATGATATATAATTGTAAATATATTGAAATATGATGTATGTAATGGTATATAACTGCATATATATATTTATATATATATCACTTTTTAAAAATCTAAGTTGTTCTGGCAAGATTTCTTCTGACTCCCCTGCTTTGTAATTTTTTGAGAACCACTGAATCATTCTTTTTATAAAGGGAGCTTTGGAATCTGGAGATATTTTCATAAGAAAATTATCTTTCCTAAACTGAAGATACATTAACCAACTTTCGAGAGCAGCACAGAAGTCTTTTTCCTAACTATGAAAAAGAAAATAAAAGAAATATTAATGAATCAAGTTCTTGCAGAAGTTTTTATTTATTTTTTGTACAACACTGCATATTAACATAGAGCTGTTTGTACAGCTTAGAAAACTAAAGGATTATTAAATGACACAATACTTCATGAAAATTATTCAATATAGAATTTTTTAAACAGAAGTTAATATAAATAGATTAGAACAAGATGTCTTGCATTATATAATTACATTATAGGCATAGCAAATTCCTTGGGTGAAAATGAAGCTTCAGATATTTCTCAGTTTATGAGAGAAGAAACTGGAAAAAAAAGTGTGAAGCATAATTTATGCTTTCAATTTTCTAAAAGTTGGAACACAATTTACCATCGAGATTGCCTTTATCTTTGTTCTAGGGGGAAAAAAGCTAGATGTCCTTTATTAATGCAAAATTAAAACTAAAAAAAATATTGTTAGTGAAAGTTTTGCCTGAAGGAGTTATTTTTTCTACATAAAATATAAAAAGATTGTAACCATTATATGCAGAGTTTCATCTCAACAAGTTTTATTCCTAAATATTTATTTTAAAATAAGAATTAAAACACTATTGTGCTTGTAAACATTTTTTTCCATAATTCAGATTTTCAAAAATCAAAAACACAGACTCCTGATGATTGGAGTAAAGTCTGAAAGCTCTATCTTTCTTTCACTTTTTACTGAAGGAGAGAAGGGAAATGAACTAAAGCTAACTGGATGCAGCTGAAAGGAGACATGATTTACATGGCCTGCGGGGGGTGCTATTTCAAATAAAGTGATTCAGACCTTGGCACACACTGAAAGTGCTTTATCTTATCTTTTGAAGGGGGTAAAGGAAAAACCACACTCTTCAGGAATGAAGGAAAGATCTTATGCTGGGTGTAGGACAGAATATGGAAGATATTTTCATCTCCCAGAAAGTCAGAGTAGGACGCACAACAGCAGAGAATGACCTCATGTAGCTCAGGAAGGTGATCAATAGCACAGGCAGAAGCTGGCTGTCAGGAGGAGAATCTCAGAGCACTAGGACTTTAAGTTATTGCTCCGAGCAAACACAAGCTAAAACACGGTCATTTTCTTAAACACTTTAGAAATATATTCAGAGTGATAACTTTCCAGTAATTAACCGATGCATCCCTGAGCATTTAGAACTTGAAAGTCATATTGCAATGAAACCTCAGTGTACTCACAAGGCTAATGACCAAGACATTTACCATCATGTTTTATCTTGGCATTAATTAAATGCTTCATCTCAGCAATATCCCTTTTCATTAGAGTCTCACCCTGTTTTTCCACCTGTGTTCCAGAAATGGTTTAGAAATTGAGATCACTATTACTGACTGAAATAGAAACAACTATGTGAGTGTCATAATGATATAGGAAAAACCTATAAGAATCAGGATTGTCAGCTAAAATACAGGATGTCTAGTAAGAACAAATAAATTTTTTGGTGTTAATATGCCCTCCGTAATATGGCATGGGATATATGACACTTAATATGAAAATGCTATGTGGGCTTTATCTGAAATTAAAATTTAATTGGGTATCTTGTATTTATATTTGCTAAATCTGGCAACCCTAACAAGAATGTCTAAGAAATACACTCTGTTATATAAGATAGTGTCTTCCAAATGTTTTCACAACATGACCTTCAGAAAATGAACTATGTCCAGCTGGGGTTGGCAAATGGGAGAGGGTACTTGTGTATAGGGGTAGCAAGCCTGGGTTCCAGCTGTTCCCAATACACCAGAAACACATTATGGCTGACTGTCCATGGTGAGAGAGTCTATTCTCCCGGATGTAGAATATATCACTGAAGGAAAGATATCCGACTTGTTTTACATACATATATGACCTCAGTTTCATTCACAAACGTCAATTCCTGAGAAATACTGTAGTCCTATATATTTTAAGATATTTTCTCTCGTTGCCTCGTGAAAAACTTAGGGAGGTATTTTAATAAAGAGAGTTGAATTTTTGTAACCAGATAGATCTAAGCGTGAATTTTAGTTCTTCCACTTCCCAACTCTGTGATTTGGGAAAACTATTTTGGTTTGGAAATCTATTTCTAACCTTTTTTGCTCTGTTTCCTTAACTGTAAAATGTACATAAGTTGCCTAATGTAGGACTAATATCAAAGTATATGTAAGATCACAAGTGTAAATCCTAGTAAGTAGTCACTCATCATTAAAAGATATTTTCAACAAATAATGTGAAATGGATTTCTGTGTAGCTTTCTTTAAAGGTTTTATGCCAATGTAGAATGATTCCATTCCTGATGTTGGAAAATAAGAATACATTAGAACTCTCAGTTTAAATAAATGCATTTTTATACATTTCCTGAAGAAGATGGGTTCTCTTAAGTCTTCACTGAATTAAAGCAGTTTCTCAGATCTACATCTTTGAGCAATATTATACCACTATCTTCCTTGGAGTTACTTTTACTGAAGATACTTTCTTTTAATGGCATTTGCCTTCAGTGAGAGCTGTTTTTTTTTATGTTTTTATTATGGTCAAATATATAAAACAAAACTTGCCATCTTAACCATTTTTAAGTGTACAATTCAGTGGCATTAATTAAGTACACAGTGTTGTGCAACCATCATCACTATTTCAAAAATTTTTCACCACCCGAAACAGAAATTCTGTACCCATTAAGCAACAACTCCCGATATCAACCTCATCTCCAGCCTCTGGTACCCTCTAACCTATTTTCTGTCTCTATGAATTTGCCTATTTTATTTTATTTTTATTTTTTCCTACTTATTTTTTTTTATTAGTTTCTGCTTTATAACAAAGTGAATCAGTCATACATATACATCTGTTCCCACATCCCTTCCCTCATGCATCTCCCTCCCTCCCACCCTCCCCATCCCACCCCTCCAGGCGCTCACAAAGCACCGAGCTGATCTCCCTGTGCTCTGCGGCTGCTTCCCACTATCTATCTACCTTACGTTTGGTAGTGTATATATGTCCATGCCTCTCTTTCGCTTTGTCACAGCTTACCCTTCCCCCTCCCCATATCCTCAAGTCCATTCTCAAGTAGGTCTGTGTCTTTATTCCCGTTTTACCCCTAGGTTCTTCATGACATTTTTTTTTTTTTAAATTCCATATATATGTGTTAGCATACGGTATTTGTCTTTCTCTTTCTGACTTACTTCACTCTGTATGACAGACTCTAGGTCTATCCACCTCATTACAAATAGCTCAGTTTCGTTTCTTTTTATGGCTGAGTAATATTCCATTGTATATATGTGCCACATCTTCTTTATCCATTCATCCGATGATGGACACTTAGGTTGTTTCCAGCTCCGGGCTATTGTGAATAGAGCTGCAATGAACATTTTGGTACATGTCTCTTTTTGAATTATGGTTTTCTCAGGGTATATGCCTAGTAGTGGGATTGCTGGGTCATATGGTAGTTCTATTTTTAGTTTTTTAAGGAACCTCCATACTGTTCTCCATAGTGGCTGTACCAATTCACATTCCCACCAGCAGTGCAAGAGTGTTCCCTTTTCTCCACACCCTCTCCAGCATTTATTGTTTCTAGATTTCTTGATGATGGCCATTCTGACTGGTGTGAGATGATATCTCATTGTAGTTTTGATTTGCATTTCTCTAATGATTAATGATGTTGAGCATTCTTTCATGTGTTTGTTGGCAGTCTGTATATCTTCTTTGGAGAAATGCCTATTTAAGTCTTCTGCCCATTTTTGGATTGGGTTGTTTGTTTTTTTGCTATTGAGCTGCATGAGCTGTTTATAAATTTTGGAGATTAATCCTTTGTCAGTTGCTTCATTTGCAAATATTTTCTCCCATTCTGAGGGTTGCCTTTTGGTCTTGTTTATGGTTTCCTTTGCTGTGCAAAAGCTTTGAAGTTTCATTAGGTCCCATTTGTTTATCTTTGTTTTTATTTCCATTTCTCTAGGAGGTGGGTCCAAAAGGATCTTGCTGTTATTTATGTCATAGAGTGTTCTACCTATGTTTTCCTCTAAGAGTTTGATAGTTTCTGGCCTTACATTTAGGTCTTTAATCCATTTTGAGCTTATTTTTGTGTATGGTGTTAGGGAATGATCGAATCTCATACTTTTACATGTCCCTGTCCAGTTTTCCCAGCACCACTTATTGAAGAGGCTGTCCTTTCTCCACTGTACATTCCTGCCTCCTTTATCAAAGATAAGTTGGCCATATGTGCGTGGGTTTATCTCTGGGCTTTCTATCCTGATCCACTGATCTATCTTTCTGTTTTTATGCCAGTACCACACTGTCTTAATTACTGTAGCTTTGTAGTATAGTCTGAAGTCAGGGAGCCTGATTCCTCCAGCTCCGTTTTTCGTTCTCAAGATTGCTTTGGCTATTCGGGGTCTTTTGTTTTTCCAAACAAATTTTGAAATTTTTTGTTCTACTTCTGTGAAAAATGCCAGTGGTAGTTTGATAGGGATTGCATTGAATCTGTAGATTGCTTTGGGTAGTAGAGTCATTTTCACAATATTGATTCTTCCAATCCAGGAGCATGGTATATCTCTCCATCTATTTATATCATCTTTAATTTCTTTCATCAGTGTCTTATAATTTTCTGCATACAGGTCTTTTGTCTCCTTAGGTAGGTTTATTCCTAGATATTTTATTCTTTTTGTTGCAATGGTAAATGGGAGTGTTTTCTTGATTTCATTTTCAGATTTTTCATCATTAGTGTACAGGAATGCCACAGATTTCTGTGCATTAATTTTGTATCCTGCTACTTTACCAAATTCATTGATTAGCTCTAGTAGTTTTTCGGTAGCATCTTTAGGATTCTCTATGTATAGTATCATGTCATCTGCAAACAGTGACAGCTTTACTTCTTCTTTTCCAATTTGGATTCCTTTTATTTCCTTTTCTTCTCTGATTGCTGTGGCTAAAACTTCCAAAACTAGGTTGAATAAGAGTGGTGAGAGTGGGCAGCCTTGTCTTGTTCCTGATCTTAGTGGAAATGGTTTCAGTTTTTCACCATTGAGGACAATGTTGGCTGTGGGTTTGTCATATATGGCCTTTATTATGTTGAGGAAAGTTCCCTCTATGCCTACTTTCTGCAGGGTTTTTATCATAAATGGGTGTTGAATTTTGTCGAAAGCTTTCTCTGCATCTATTGAGATGATCATATGGTTTTTCTCCTTCAACTTGTTAATATGGTGTATCACATTGATTGATTTGCATATATTGAAGAATCCTTGCATTCCTGGAATAAACCCCACTTGATCATGGTGTATGATCCTTTTAATGTGCTGTTGGATTCTGTTTGCTAGTATTTTGTTGAGGATTTTTGCATCTATGTTCATCAGTGATATTGGCCTGTAGTTTTCTTTCTTTGTGACATCCTTGCCTGGTTTTGGTATCAAGGTGATGGTGGCCTCGTAGAATGAGTTTGGGAGTGTTCCTTCCTCTGATATTGTTTGGAAGAGTTTGAGAAGGATGGGTGTTAGCTCTTCTCTAAATGTTTGATAGAATTCGCCTGTGAAGCCATCTGGTCCTGGGCTTTTGTTTGATGGAAGATTTTTAATCACAGTTTCAATTTCAGTGCTTGTGATTGGTCTATTCATATTTTCTATTTCTTCCTGAGTCAGTCTTGGTAGGTTGTGCATTTCTAAGAATTTGTCCATTTCTTCCAGGTTGTCCATTTTATTGGCATAGAGTTGCTTATAGTAATCTCTCATGATCTTTTGTATTTCTGCAGTGTCAGTTGTTACTTCTTTTTCATTTCTAATTCTACTGATTTGAGTCTTCTCCCTTCTTTTCTTGATGAGTCTGGCTAATGGTTTGTCAATTTTGTTTATCTTCTCAAAGAACCAGCTTTTAGTTTGGTTGATCTTTGCTATCGTTTCCTTCATTTCTTTTTCATTTATTTCTGATCTGATCTTTATGATTTCTTTCCTTCTGCTAACTTTGGGGGTTTTTTGTTCTTCTTTCTCTAATTGCTTTAGGTGCAGGGTCAGGTTGTTTACTCGAAATGTTTCCTGTTTCTTAAGGTGGGATTGTATTGCTATAAACTTCCCCCTTAGAACTGCTTTTGCTGCGTCCCATAGGTTTTGGGTCGTCGTGTCTCCATTGTCATTTGTTTCTAAGTATTTCTTAATTTCCTCTTTGATTTCTTCAGTGATCACTTCATTATTGAGTAGTGTATTGTTTAGCCTCCATGTGTTTGTATTTTTTACAGATCTTTTCCTGTAATTGATGTCTAGTCTCATAGCATTGTGGTCGGAAAAGATACTTGATACAATTTCAATTTTCTTAAATTTACCAAGGCTTGATTTGTGACCCAAGATATGATCTATCCTGGAGAATGTTCCATGAGCACTTGAGAAAAATGTGTATTCTGTTGTTTTTGGGTGGAATGTCCTATAAATATCAATTAAGTCCATCTTGTTTAATGTATCATTTAAAGCTTGTGTTTCCTTATTTATTTTCATTTTGGATGATCTGTCCATTGGTGAAAGTGGGGTGTTAAAGTCCCCTACTATGATTGTGTTACTGTCGATTTCCCCTTTTATGGCTGTTAGTATTTGCCTTATGTATTGAGGTGCTCCTATGTTGGGTGCATAAATATTTACAATTGTTATATCTTCTTCTTGGATGGATCCCTTTATCGTTATGTAGTGTCCTTCTTTGTCTCTTCTAATAGTCTTTATTTTAAAGTCTATTTTGTCTGATATAAGAATTGCTACTCCAGCTTTCTTTTGATTTCCATTTGCATGGAATATCTTTTTCCATCCCCTTACTTTCAATCTGTATGTGTCTCTAGGTCTGAAGTGGGTCTCTTGTAGACAGCATATATATGGGTCTTGTTTTTGTATCCATTCAGCCACTCTGTGTCTTTTGGTGGGAGCATTTAGTCCATTTACATTTAAGGTAATTATTGATATGTATGTTCCTATTCCCATTTCCTTAATGGCTTTGGGTTCGTTATTGTAGGTATAGTCCTTCTGTTGTGTTTCTTGCCTAGAGAAGTTCCTTTAGCATTTGTTGTAAAGCTGGTTTGGTGGTGCTGAACTCTCTCAGCTTTTGCTTGTCTGTAAACGTTTTAATTTCTCCATCAAATCTGAATGAGATCCTTGCTGGGTAGAGTAATCTTGGTTGCAGGTTTCTCTCCTTCATCACTTTAATTATGTCCTGCCACTCCCTTCTGGCTTGTAGAGTTTCTGCTGAGAGATCAGCTGTTAACCTGATGGGGATTCCCTTGTGTGTTATTTGTTGTTTTTCCCTTGCTGCTTTTAATATGATTTCTTTGTGTTTAATTTTTGACAGTTTGATTAATATGTGTCTTGGCGTATTTCTTCTTGGATTTATTCTGTATGGGACTCTCTGTGCCTCCTGGACTTGATTAACTATTTCCTTTCCCATATTAGGGAAGTTTTCAACTATAATCTCTTCAAATATTTTCTCAGTCCCTTTCTTTTTCTCTTCTTCTTCTGGAACCCCTATAATTCGAATGTTGGTGCGTTTAATGTTGTCCCAGAGGTCTCTGAGACTGTCCTCTGTTCTTTTCATTCTTTTTTCTTTATTTTTCTCTGCATCAGTTATTTCCACTATTTTATCTTCCACCTCACTTATCCGTTCTTCTGCCTCAGTTATTCTGCTATTGATCCCATCTAGAGTATTTTTCATTTCATTTATTGTGTTTTTAATCGATGCTTGATTCATCTTTAGTTCTTCTAGGTCCTTGTTAACTGTTTCTTGCATATTGTCTATTCTATTTCCAAGATTTTGGATCTGGGAAATAGAATCTTGGATCAGCTTTGCTATCATTATTCTGAATTCTTTTTCAGGTAGACTGCCTATTACCTCTTCATTTGTTAGGTCTGGTAGGTTTTTATCTTGCTCCTTCACCTGCTGTGTGTTTTTCTGCTTTCTCATTTTGCTTATGTTACTGTGTTTGGGTTCTCCTTTTTGGAGGCTGCAGATTCGTAGTTCCCGTTGTTTTTGGTGTCTGTCCCCCGTGGCTAAGGTTGTTTCAGTAGGTTGTGTAGGCTTCCTGGTGGGGGGGACTAATGCCTGTGTTCTGGTGGTTGAAGCTCGATCTTGTCTTTCTGGTGGACAGGTCCACGTCTGGTGGTGTGTTTTGGGGTGCCTGTGGCCTTATTATGTTTTTAGGTATCCTCTCTGCTAATGGGTGGGGTTGTGTTCCTGCCTTGCTAGTTGCTTGGCATAGGGTGACCAGCACTCTAGCTTGCTGGTCGTTGACTGAAGCTGGGTGCTGGTGTTGAGATGGAGATCCCTGGGAGATTTTCGCTGCTTGATATTATGTGGAGCTGGGAGGTCTCTTGTGGACCCGTGTCCTGAAGTTGGCTCTCCCACTTCAGAGGCACAGCACTAACTCCTGGCTGCAGCACCAAGAGCCTTTCATCCACCCGGCTCAGAATAACAGTGAGAAAAAGTAGAAAGAAATAATTAGTAGAAGAAAGAAAGAGAGATTGAAAGAAAGGAAGAAGGGAAGTAAGGAAGGAAGGAAGGAAGAAAGAAAGAAAGGAGGGAGGGAGGAAGGATGGAAAGAAAGGAAAGAAAGGAGGGAGGGAGGGAGGAATGAAAGCAAAAGGAAGAGTGAATGGAAGAAGAGAGGGAGGGAGGGAGGAAGGAAAGAAAGAAAGAAAGACAGGAGGGAGGGAGGGAGGGAGGAAGGAAAGAAAAAGAAAGTGGAAAGAAGAAGGGTGGGAGGGAGGGAGGGATGGAGGAAAGAAAAAGAAAGAAGGAAAGGAGGAGCGGAGGGAGGGAGGGAGGAAGGGAAGGGAGGAAAAAAAGAAAGAGCAGGTAAAGTAAAATAGATTAAAGTATGAAATATAGTAGCGTTATTAAAATTAAAATGTAATTATTGAAAAAAAACACGGACCGAAAGAACCCTGGGACATATGGTGGAAGCAAAGCTATACAGAGAGAATCTTACACAGAAGATTACACATACACATTCACAAAAAGAGAGCAGGGGGAAAAATAAAAAATCTTGCTCTCCAAGTCCACCTCCTCGATTTGGGATAATTCGTTGTAAAAAGAGGAAAAGGGCGAAAAGTCTGAAATCTTGCTAAGTCGACCTCCTTAATTTGAGATAATTCGTTGTAAAAAGAGGAAAAAAAAGGGGGGGAAAGTCTTAAATCTTGTCCTCAAGGTCCACTTCCTCAATTTGGGATGATTCGCTGTCCATTCATGCACTCCACAGACGCAGGGCACATCAAATGGACCGTGGAGTTTTAATCCGCTGCCTCGGAGGCTGCACAGAGAGATTTCCCTGTCTCTGCTCTCACAGCTCCCGGGTCTCAGCCTTGGACCTGGCCCCGCCTCTGCGCGTAGGTCGCCGGAGGGCGTCCGTTCTTCGCTCAGACAGGACGGGTTTAAAGGAGCCGCTGATTCGGGGGCTCTGGCTCACTCAGGCAGAGGGGAGGGAGGGGAATGCCCTCTCCTCGCGCACCAGGCAACAAAAGGGAAAAAAGTCTCTTGCCTCTCCGGTAGCTCCAGACCCTTTCCCCGGACTCCCTCCGGGCTAGCACTAACCCCTTCAGGGTCTCTTCCTGCCGCCAGCCCCAGACCTCTCCCTGTGCTCCGACTGAAAGCCGATACCCGAGCCTCAGCTCCCAGCCCCGCCCGCCCTGGCGGCCGAGCAGACAAGTCTCTCGGGCTGGTGTGTGCCTGAGGGCACCGATCCTCTGTGCCAAAATCTCTCTGCTTTGCCCTCCTCACCCCTGTTGCTGTGCTCTCCTCCGCTACTCCGAAGCTTTCCCCCTCCGCCACCTGCAGTCTCCGCCCTCGAAGGGGCTTGTAGTGTGTAGAAACCTTCCCTCCTTCACGGCTCCCTCCCACTGGTGCAGGTCCCGTCCCTATCCTATTGTCTCTGTTTATTCTTTTTTTCTTTTGCCCTACCCAGGTATGTGGGGAGTTTCTTGCCTTTTGGGGGGTCTGAGGTCTTCTGTCAGCGTTCAGTAGGTGTTCTGTTGGAGTTGTTCCACGTGTAGATGAATTTCTGATGTATCTGTGGGGAGGAAGGTGATCTCCGCGTCTTACTCTTCCGCCATCTTCCTCCGGCTCAGTAGATATATTTTTAAATTTAAAATATTTTAAACATTGTTTTGAGAAATTTTTTCCTTATTCTCATTTTTGATTCACTATATGATGCTTTATATTTCAAATTTAGATAGATAAATAGATAAATCAGTTTATGATAACATTTCATTAACAACAGTTTATAAATTTGTAGCAAATAAAGAAAATTAAACTAAAAATTTATACTGTATATCAAGTTATCCAAGTTATCTGTGAACTTGTAAGAAAACATAAATTTTAAGTTGACACACTTACTTATACATAAAGAAAATGCATATTTTTAAAACTATCCAACAAAATGAAGACACCATATTTTTACTTCATGCCTTTTTATATTATTCAGGTATCCTCAAACTACTGAATTGTTTTCTTAAATCTTATGAGAAAGAAAATTATTTTCATTTAAATATAAAGGGAAGTGGGTCCTTTAAAGTTAGAGAATTATAAAGGAAATATTTTCTGTAAGAAAAATTTGATTTTTAATTAATTCTTGCAAAGTAATTTAATTTAAAATTATTTCTAATCAGCCCAGGAGAAAAGTCAGTACATTTTGTAAGTCCACAGAAAAGACAAAGGTCCCAGAATGTATTAGTTATTAATGTTTTTAATTTTGGATCCTAAGTTCATGTTAAAAATAAAGATTAATTATGCATGTAGTAAAAACCTTCATAATTAGCAGTAGAAATAATTTTATGATCTAATACCTCACGTTTAAATTACTATTTTCTAAATGTTTAAAACACAACACAATTAAGCTATAGTACAAAACAGTATAAGAAACTTAGGTTCTCTTTTGGATATAGGCAATATATTTTATTTAACAAGGGAATGAATTTTATCTGATTATTCCCAGTCATGTGAAAAGTTATTACTTTTATAAAACTCTGATAAAATATATGAATATTCAGATGACTATGACATTTGGTAATTCACATTGGTTTCATTCAGATGAAAATCTGACTAATCAATGAGTTATATTTAGTGAACCTGAAAATTTATGCATCATTTCAAGCATAATCTTTTCTTCTAGGTACATTTAATTTTAAAGAGCATGCAGTTTACATATATTTCTATTGGTAAGTTAATTAAACAAGGAGAACTTTAGACTGAGGTGTCTCTAATGTCCTACTGGCTTATATATGCAAACCAAAATCTAAGCCTATAAATGCCTCTAGATATTTAGAAATCAAAACCTAAGAGCAACTAATCACTAACAGCCAATTAGGCTTTAAGTTATAGCCAATCAAATAATTTTCTTTTTATGCTTTGGCATTTTCTCTATATCCTTCCCCAGCCTGTATGGGTGGAGCACTCTTAACCACTTCTGATTTGGTGCTGCCCCATTCAAATCGATAAATGTTCAAATAAACTCTTAAAAATTTTAATATGCTTCAGTTTATCTTTTAACAATTTGTTGTATATCCAAGTGTACAAAAAAATCACCTGAATGAATATGCATAACTCAAAGGAGAAAGCAAAGATATATAGGAAGTTACATCAGCAAAATGGAAGAAGAGGAAATCCCAGGTGTAGTTTCTCACAGAAACATTGATTTAACAGCATTATGGGAACCAAATTACCTCTTGAGAAGTCCAGGATTTAGTCAAGAAGTTTCAGTCCTCAGATAAGCACAAACCTAAAAATAGCTGCATGGAAATGAGTAAGGTGAGTGATTTCACTTTAACATGTCACCCCTTATATCAAACTGACACAGTTGAGTGCCAAGAGAAATTACCTTGGCCCCCAAATTCACTTGAGAATAAAGAGAATGGAACAGTCCTCCAACATCCTGTCCTTCTAGTGAGTTGCCCAAAGGGATGGTTTCTGTCTTCCTTCATAGAGTGCTGAAGGAAGTGGCATGCCTAGGACACCTAAGATTAAAGGAAAAAGACAGAGCACAAAAACAAAAACAAAGAGGTGGAGCTACCTCAAACTAAAACACTTATGCACAACAAAGGAAACAACCAACCAAGTGAATCTATAGAAAGGGAGAGAATATTTGCAATCCATATCTCTGATGAGGAGTTAGCATCCAAAATACTAACTCCTTATCAGATGGGGTATATGTGGTATATATATACAATGGAATACGTGTTACATATAAACAATCAAATACAATGGATATATGTGGTACATATATACAATGGAATATTACTCAGCCATGAAAAAGAACAAAATAATGCCACTTGCAGCAACATGGATGAACCTAGAGATTGTCATACTGAGTGAAGTAAGTCAGACAGAGAAAGACAAATATCATATGGTATCAATTGTATATGGAATCTAAAAAACAGGTAAATATGAACTTATCTACAAATCAGAAATAGAGGTACAGATGTAGAGAATAAATTTATAGTTACCAGAGTGTAAGGGGGGAGGGATAAATTGGAAGATTGGAATTGACATATGCAGACTACTATATGTAAAATAGATAACTAATAAGTATGTACTGTGTAACACAGGGAACTCTACTCAATACTCTGCAATGACCTATATGGAAAAGAATCTTTAAAAAGAGTGGATATATGTATACATATAACAGATTCACTTTGCTGTACACCTGAAACTAACACAACATTGTAAATCAACTATACCCAATTTTTTTTAAATGAGTGAAAAATATGAATAGAGATTTCTCCAAACAATATATACAAAAGACAAACATCAAATGAAAAGATGCTAAATATCACTAATCGTCAGCAAAATATAAATCAAAACCACAATGAGATATCATTTCACACCTGTTAAGATGGCTGTTATAAAAATAAACAAAAGATAAAAAATTTTGATGAGAATGTAGAGAAATTGGAATGCTTGTATACCATTGATGGGAATGATGTAAAATGGTGCAACTACTATGAAGAACAGTATGAAGTTTCCTCAAATAATTAAAAATAGGACTATCATGATCCAGTAACCCCACTTTTGGGCATATATCCAAAATAATGGAAATCAGGGTCTCAAAGAGATATCTTCACACCCATGTTCAGAACAGCTTTATTTACAATAGCTAAGATATGGAAACAACTAATATTTATCAACAGATGAATACATAAAGAAAATCTGGTTTATACATATAATGGAATATTATTCAGCCTTAAAAAAAATAAGAAAGCCTGTCATATACCACAACATAAATGGAACTGGAGGACATTCTCCTAAGTGAAATAAGCCTGTCACAGAGGGACAAATACTGTGTATTCCCACTTACATAAGGTATCTAAAATAGTCAAAATTGCAGAAAGACAGTAGAATTGTGGTTTCCAGGGACTGGAGGGAGGGGAAAATGGGAGCTGCTGTCCAATGTGTATAAAATTTCAGTTATGTGAAATGAATAAGTTCTAGTAAACTGCTGTACAATATTGTGCCTGAAGTCTACAGCATTCTACTGTACATATACACTTAAGAAATGTATTGAGGATGTCTTATGTTATGTGTTTTTATGACATTATAAAAAATTCAGTAGGGTTGAGGTTTAGAAACTTGCTCAAAAATGTTTTGCTCAATACAGCCCATATTCATAATGAAGTTTGAAATCACATTTAAAACTATTCTTTTTGACATTATTGTAGTAGTATCAACCTATGGGGATCTGATCAGTGATTTCTGTCTACATTGTCCTCTTCTAATTTTCCTGACATTTGAGATACTTAATACCTCCAAGTTTTAGCTGTGACAGAAATTTGAGACATTAAAATAAGATCTAACTTTTTTTGGAATGGAGGTGTAACAGGGAAGAACAAACCTAACTCCATATTGGATCTATCCTTTTAGCTCTAATGTTTGTGCTCCATTGCCTGTGCTTAGTCATGCTGGCTCTGCACCTTTTTAATGGAAATTGCCTATAGCCTGAAATGTACATAATAGCCATTTCTCAAGGGTCTGCCTCCTAGGCTGCAAAGGTATAACACTTTTCATTTATATGGAGATAAAAAGTTGCAGACCAGAGAATAACATCTGTCTTGTTGGAGGTTTACAGGAACATTGTGAGCAGACCTATGTGGACAGCTGCAAAAACAGAGGGTTATCACATCCCCTCTGGAGTCTGGCTAGCACCAAGAAGTTTGCAATAGCCAGCCACATTCCCTCCCCTTTTAGTATAAAAGAAACCTGGATTCTAACTCCAATAAGATGGTTCTTTGGAACACTAGTCCTCCATCTTCGCAGTCTGCTGATTTTCCGAATAAAGTTGCTGTCTCTTGCCCCAACACCTCATCTTTTGGTTTATTGGCCTGTCTTGTGGTGACCAGTACTAGCTTGGACTTGGTAGCAGATGTTTACTTGTTGTGGGTTGGTAATGACTAACTGTGCTATCTACTACAAGTTATTTTTTTATTTTTTTTCTTTTTCTATGTGATTATGTTGCATTTAAGTGAGATTTTATTTTTTAATAGAATAGATGGTTTATTACAACTCTATAAGAAACATTTTTTAAAATATATACATAGTTATTCTTACACTATTAAACTATTTTAGTAGTCTCATCCAGGAACTAATTTATAGTTTGATGTTTCTATGCCTGTCTAATAAAAAAAAAAAAAAAAAAAAACATTATGAGGCACACTCAACATTCACTGTATGAGTGCTGAAATATGTCTTGTAAAGTTTCTGGAGCCAGGCATGATTATATTGACCCATCAGAGAGCACTTAGTGTCATCTAAGGAGAAGAGCAATTTTAAGATTATAATGGTGCCTATCATTCAAATTGGATTCCCAGTGTGATCTCTGATTCATGTAAGACTTGTAAAAGGATAAAAGTGGAAGAGCAGTCATCGGAAAAAAGAAAAAGGAAAATACAGAAGTGTCATTTCACTAAATCTTTATACAATATTAGGTAGAAAGGAATAATATATTGAGAACCTGTCACAATTTTTGTTTTGTTTTGTTTTGTTTTCCTTTAGACCACTTTACACGAAAACAGCACTTTAAACAAATGTATCTTCAAACATTAGCAGACATATTACTTCTGTAAACTGAGAATTAAAAGCAGACATAATGTTGATTATGCATCTACACGGGGCGTCAGAAATCACATCCTGATAACAATGTTCCGCCTTGATTATAAGTCTTATTACTAAAATTAGGCTCTGTATTTCTCCAAATCTTATGGTTAATAAGATACATTTTTAATACTTTCCTGACTTTTTTTCCTGTGTATTCCTTTTAAAATATGATAATCAACTAAAGTTGCTAATGAAAGAGATATTTTAAAAATAATGCTTAAGACCATCCAAGTTAAAATGTGTACCATTTCTCAGTGCCATTTTTCAACACCCATTGCATTTTTTATATAATGCATAATCAGAATACATTCAACAAATGCAATTGAGAAAGAAAAACCAGCATTAGTCTGGAAATGGTAACAAAAGTAACCAGCATTAGTCTGGAAATGTGTATTCAAATTGGTGAAAAAATTTGTGAGAATATGCAAAATGATGAATAAAAGATATTCCTTATATAGTTCCTCAAGAAAAAATGCCCCCTAGCTAGCATAATCATACTCCTTCATTAGAAATCCAAGATATATTTTTCTGAATCAGAATCTAAAGGTTGTTATCATAAGGTTTGTTCTTAAGTAATAGAGATGCTGAATAATAAAATATATAACATGTCAAAATATGCATTTCAAAGAATATATGCATATATTTTAGTTTCCTTTATAGGAAAAATAATTATTGATGTTATATTTTTGGATATGAACAAAATGTGTTTTATCCTAATTTTTCTGGAAAATAGTAATTGATATATATGTATCATCTGGCAAACTATCATTTTGTTTTTCTTTTTTGTGAACAGAGGAAGAAGTAAAAGCAAGTGGAAAGGGGCCAGATGACTAGAGAAGAAAAATAATGTGTGACACAAAGTAAAAGTAGATGGTATAAAATTATATGATAAATTTATTATTAGTATTACTACTACTACGGATTCAAAACTTTCATAAATACAAGGGGATTATCAAAGATAATACATATAATAAGAGAGGGAGCCAGAAACTGAACCGAAGCTTTTAGGTCACTTTCCAATGAACAATGTATGGTCCGACCTCTTGTTTCTTTTCTTAGTGCATGTTTGTAAGACAGACTACATTTATCTGAACCTCACATTTCAGAACATGCAGAACAGAAAAAAACAAATTATGTGATTCAACTTTCTCTTCTAAGGATTTATCTCATGGGGGAAAATGGCAGTTTCATATTCTCAGATGCTAAATAGGGGTTTTATATGTAGTTTAGTATGATATGACATAATAACATACCATGAAATTATGGTATGATATAAATATAATAGTTTAGTCTTTAATGTTTATTGAATGAATAATATTTAAAACAAGGAGATATGAAAATTATAAGCTATTCATTACTTATAAGAATTGTATTTCCCTTGTGGCCTTTTCATCAGTTAAGATGGTTGTAGCTTACAACGTTTCCATTTGCTTTGGGCTATTTGTAAGCACTTATTTTGCAGTAATTAAAGCGTTAGTTTTCAGTGAATCCATTAAGAAGAAAGTGACGAATTATGACCATTAACAGTCAAGATTATTGGAAGAATAACGTGTTGCACTGTGAATGCAGAAATCCACTGTGTTAAAGCTGTAACCTGAAATGAATGTAACATGTAATAGATAACCAAAAATATTCACAGAGAAGAAATTCAGGCTATTATCTCTGAAAACAATAAAGAAATTAGATATGAAATACTGAAAGAAGAGTTTCCATTATCTTGTTTGGTCTTGGATGGCTGCTAGAGAACAGATATGAGATGGAATAGCCTTCCTCTCACATCTCAGCCCTTGGCTCTCCCCTACTTACAGTGTCATCTCCCAATGCAGAGTCATTTATTTGCCGTCTACCCATGGTGCCTTTCCTCCTCTTCTTCCTTAATCTGCCCAAAGAATTCATATAAATTCTTTAGTGTGGAATTGAAAAGGACATTTTTATAAGCTTTCATAACACCCCAATTAGTTACCTTCACTGAAATACATGCATTTAAGTACTTATTATATACTCTACTGTACCTATTACACTACCTTTTTCATAAGACTTTCCTTGAGATCAGAAACCTTGTACTGTAAGCCAATATAGCCCCAGAATTTAGCCTAATATTTGAACATATTAGCTATTCAGTAAAGACTTAGTAGTTAAAAAACAAATATTTGCTATATTTTATGATATTGGATATTCAGATGAGGTTCTGATTTGTATACAAATATTATCTGCTATTGGAGATAACTTTAAAAAACACTATTACTATTAACAATAAAAAATAGTTTAAAATTTACAATGGTGTGAATATATAACAAAATACTTCTGCCTAGAAATTTATACAGTATAATTAGAACTACAGAAATGAACATAGAAATATCACATGACCAAACACTGAAAAATCTGGGTAAGACTGTTGTTTGAAAGTAAAATAAACATTTCAAATCATCAGAAAAAATATATATAGGAAGAATTTTTTAGAAAGAAATTCAGTTAACTCATTGAATTCACAGAAAGTTTATGTAAGAACATCTATAGCAACTGGTGAGAATACAATTCCTGGACCAAAAATAGCAGCATAGAGAAATACTAGAGGTTATTTAAATAATACAATGAGAGAATGAACTGCTGGAAGTAGGGATAATAATTAGGTATCAGATTCTATATGTGTTTTGAAGGTAGAGCCTACAGGATATCATGACAAATTCAGTGTAAGGTGTGAGAGAAAAAGAACCCTCATGAATTCAGGGTTTTTGGCAGATTAACTGTAATCATGGATTTTCCATGAAGTTATACGTGCAAGAATATGAAATAAATAATTTTGAGGGGGGTAGAAGTCTGCTGATGTTATATGATGGGAATAAACGATAGTAGGCATCTCTTGGGATCTCTTATTTATGTTTCCTGGGGAAGTAGGAAACAAAGTTATGTCCCGAGATTAAGATAGAGGAGGAAGTGATGGAGGTGTGGAGAGAGGGGAGAATATGAAATAGTTAACAAGTAGAAGAGAGAAGAAAAGAGAATACAGAAGTGCATTACGGTGACCAGGCAGCACTCAGGGTTCACTTGAGGTTCACAATAATGAAATTAAAGAGAGAACATGTAGAGTGGTAAAGTGTTCTTTTGTTCATTTTTGTTTTTGTTTTTGTTTTCTACTCACATTTGGCTGTATTAGTGCAAAGTAAGAGTGGCCTAAAATTGGATGTAATTAAAATTGTGATTTTGCCAAGAAGGCATGACAAAGTGAGAAAGGGCAAGGTATGTAATGGTGTTTAGAAGGAAATTATTATAACCAATGACCAGAATATACACTGGTTAGGAAAGAAAAGAGGTTTTCATAGAGGGGAGAGAGAGTAAAAATGTAATAATCAATGCATCAAAAAAGCCGTATGCATCAAAATTTTTGTTGATTTTGAGACAGTAAAGATTATAATATGGAAGGATACGAGGTGGGATCAGAGAAGATGTAACAATTTAATGCACAGCAATTTTTAAGCTGCAGATCTATGCTGATTCCTGAAAATGATTATCCTTTGTAAGAGCTTTTCAGCAATATGTTAATAATGAAATTAATACTAGATTTTTGTTGGTCTGTTTTGTGACTGTATTTGTAAATGCATCTGGGTTTTCACACATATTCAATGAAGACAAGTCATAAAGAAGAAAGGATTGTGCATATTGATTCCTACATTCCCAAGATTTCATGTTAGATTTCTGCAACATTAAAGTGATTAATCAGCTCTCCAGAAAGGGATAATTTGTTGAAGCAATGAGATAAAAATATTTTATTTAAAAATTAAAAATAAATTAGTCTTGTATAGGCCTGGAATACAAAAGTAAATTTTCCTAATCTTTATTCATTTAAAATAAAGAACATAATATCATACGGAGGACAGCACTTCTTTTAAGTTAAAGGTCACAATTTACTCAATAGACAAGGAAATTTCTTCTTCCTCAAAATTTGTTTTTTGAGCTTAGAGACCATGAAGAACTATGATTCATGTTTCTATGGTACAGTGACTTGTGATGCATCTGAATTTCAACAATATGTTTTAGAACTAATCCAGAAAAGTAAGTTACAAACTTTGAAATCAGATTGAAATCAGCTGTCATAAAAAAATAAAAAATAAATAAAAATAAATAAAATAAAAAGTCAAAGCTGTGGGGAAAAAAATCACCTCTACGTCATTAGTAAATACTACATTGCAGCCTAATTAGCTTTCATTGAAACTGATATATGCTGCTCCTCAAACCTGATAAAGACATATTTTTAAATAAGTCTTGTGTCTGAGTCATGAATTTTTCAACTTAATATTAATCAGCTTAATTTTGGTAGCAAAAGAATATTTTTTTTTATTTTGCTAAATCTAAAACAACCCAAATAAAATGAATAAAAGTGATAATTTTGGTTTAGATTTTTAAAACTTCTAAGCCATCAGGAGCTTGGGGGTTTAGGGGTTGGGGGAAGCCAAAGAAAAGATCTGTAAAACCCAATGTAAATTTTATAGTATTTCCTTCTGCTAACACATAAAATGTTTTCTCTAAATAACAAAATAAATATCACGTTGGCTTATAGACTAAAGAAATAACTTCCATCACATTAGTAAAAGTGTAAATGTGAGCTTGAATGATGGCTGATTCATTAACTACCCGATGGCTTTAGTATATATCAGAAGCTTCCCATCTATTCACTCACTATCCATAACCTTGGCTTCACCTTCAGATATATAGGAAGCTGGCTGCAGCAGTTACAGGCACCACCTCCAGACATTACAATATTCAGAGGAGGAAGATAAATGATGTCTCTCTATTGTGCCCTTTTAGAAGTGCTGAAAATTTTTCCCAGAATCTTTCCAGAAACCCTCTTGTATCTGATCACACATTTATGAACAGTTAATTGGGAAGGATTTAGAATGTTCTCAGACCAGTGATATGATTTTGGGGGTGATTTTGCCCTTGAGGGGACATATGACAATATCTGAGACTTTTTTTTGTTGTGATCATTAGAGCAGTATTACTGGCATTTAGTGGATAGAGGCCAGGAAGAGTGATAAACAACCTACAATGCACAGGACAGCACCCCATAGCAAAAAATTATCCAGCCCAAAATGTCAATAGTGCTGAGCGTTAGAAACACTGTCTTAGAGTAATCAGGACTACAATTTTCTAGTGAGGCACATGGATCAATGAAGGAAGAAACAATACATAAAGAAAATTATAGTTCTTCTAGAAACAAAGCCTCATAATGAAACCAGATAGACAACAATGCCACTACCCTCACCTACTAGTGACAAGCACAATGTTAGTCTTATATTTACATTCCAGTAGAGATAAGCCTTTCTGCCTTCAGGGATCTGATTACAAATGTCATGGTGGCTGACCTCATGATATTTTAGTTATGGCTAGTTGATTGCTTGGTGATAAAAATAATATTCAAATACATTTAGAAGAACATGACAAATATAGTGTTTTCTTCATAGTTCTAATAAAGTATTGGCAATTGGGTTAGAAAATAACATTACTAATTTCCTTTTTCATTTGGCAACAAAACAATACTTTAAAATAGAACACTGTGTGTTGATGTGTGTGTGTGTATGAACTGAAAAGAAAATGATTCTTCTCTACAAAGTGCCTGGGGTGTGAACTTTTGGAGAAGATGGACCACTCATTGTTAAACCTCCTACCACTGTTCACAAATTTTCTATGCTTTTTCTATAAGATATAAAATAATTGTTTCGGGATAAATGAAATTTGAAACATTCTATATTTATTTCCTTTTTAAATAGCTTAAAAGAGTGATATTGTCATATATCTAAGGATAAGAAAACATATTTCATTAACATACTTATAATATGTAATGATGTTTATCATATACAAAGTACAATTCTTAGAGTTGAGACTATTTTAATTCTAGTTTTATTCTGTCTAGTATTAGAGATTAAATGACACCATAGAATGTCAAAGCCAGGAGGAGAAAATTTTAAATGATACTCAAGAGAAAACTGTGGCTCAGGGAGACAAGGTAATTTTTTTCTAGATCCCACAGCTAGACTGAGACAAAGCTATAATTTCAGAGCTGCTATCACATAACATGCTGCACAAATTTACTAGGTAACTCTTTGGAATACAGGGTAGGCTTCAGGAAAATAAGAGCTGGAGAGAAGGAAATTTGCACAAGATTTTACATTTGAGATTTCTTGAAGATGAATACACACAGACAAATGCTTGTGGTCCTTAATGATGCCAGTGATAGTAGGTTTTGCAGAACTAATGAATTATATGCAATATTCCCTACTGGCAAATTTAGCAATCATAACTCCCAAGATTACTGTTAAGATATGAAATTATTATTTTTACATGACAGGTAAATAACCAGTTTCCTTTAATTAGACTAGATTAAGAGAAGTGAAATGCTTTTGAAAATAGCAGTGGAATGGAGTGGTGTCTTTCATCAAGAGCAGAACCATGTTAATGTCTTATGCTGTCTAGTTACCATGACAAATATGTTGTGGTACATGCACACTTTAATTATTAACACTGAAATCTGCTGAAATTGAATTATTGCTCTTAGTAAGAGCTATTACCACTGAAATGACCCATTTAATAGTGACCCATGGTATCAAAGTATGGATTTATATTGGTAATTAATAACAGTCCATTTCTGAAAATGTTAACACAGGAGTTCAATAAAAATGCTAACTAGATCTCAAATATCACACACAGTATATTGACATGTTAATGTGTTTTATGTTAAATGCTTTGTAAATCTAGATATGAAACAAGATGATAAGTAAAAATATTTCTCTAGTGTCCACTGAGTCATTAGTAAACTTAGTGAATTCGTTTACTTTTTATTTTTAGTGTTTAGACCTAAAATTTTTTATGCAAGAGTTTCCTTTTACCATATTCTACAGAAGTACAATAAACGGAAATGAAAAAAAAAAAAAAATTTGACAGCAAAACCCTGAGGAGGAATTTTGGACTAATGGGCAGTAGATGTGTTTCTCATTTTACTGGTTACTTGTTCCAAGTCCCATATAACAACTAGCTGCCCCACACCCATTTTATTCTTTTTCTGCCTTTCCAGATGAAGAATATAAAGCTCCATAGGGTGACACATAATCTATTATATTATAATACAACATTTAATTATATTTTAGTAAACATAAAAACAAACAAAACAAATAAAATTAAACATGCCTATGGCAACATGATCATTTCCAGAGTCATCAACATGTGGTTCGAATATACTGATTGATATTTGTTGAGATTTATTACTTAATTGGCTTGTCTTAAACAGATATTAAAATCAAATTATGTTCTCTGAATATATTGACTGACAGTATCTTAAATATGTTAGAATAAGTTAAGAGAAAAGAATGTATGATTTACAATTTTCTAAATATAATTTTAAACCTGCAACTTCCACCTCACAATAAATGTATACTATATTATACTAACTATGATGAATATAAAAATATGTTGAATAATAATCATTTGTCACCACCTAGGTCTTTAAATTTAAATAAGAATGGCAGAAAATTTTAAAAATTTAGGTCCATATACAAGTACATTTTGTTCAATATGATTGTTAGTGTCTATGTTTACACATAGAATAGAAATATATAGTAGAAAACATTTCAAAACACTTTGAAAATAAGTACACATACACAACACATGCACATTATATGTTTTTAACCAGAACATTTGTTTAATGACTAATTAGTCCATTACTAAAGATGAACTGAATGCTGCAGCAGCTGTTCTCTCAGATTTGGGTATCATTACTTCAGGGACCTCATGCCTGAATCTGTGGTCTGCTGTACCAATGGCATTTTGTCCTTTAGACTTGGCACTGGAGTTATACTTTCTCTTTGTTCTTAGAAGTTTAGATACATTTGTCACAGGCCCACTTCTTAAGGTGGTCGAATTATAGTTGCATCATATCATGCATATCTTATTGTGACACTTTCCATTCCGTTTGTCATCTGATTTCTGTGACCCAAACCAAAATCTATTTCTTTATCTTTAAAGGAGATAAAGATATCTCCATGCTTATCTCTTTATTATAAGCATGGGCATTTATCTGGATATATAATGATTAGATCTCTGTCACTGTTGTCTTCAGAAACAAATCATAGGAATGCAACAAATTTTAAGCAATATGTTGAAAATTTCTCTTTTTGAGAAATTTATGAACTTAATAACCTATAAGAAGAGAGCTGAAATTTATAATATTCCAAATTCACTTACTCTGAATGTAAGTTGCTCTTGACAGATTTTATAGAAAATGTTTGTCTTATTACCTAAGAACTTACATATGTGTGTGTGTGTGTGTGTGTGTGTATCTGGCATAATAGCAACAAAATAGTTCATTAAGATTGTGACTAGCTATATATTGTAGTAGTATGTGTTTAATACCTCCTGATATAGCACTATAGTAAGTTATACTACTATTATCCCTAAATTATAAACAGTTAGGGAAGCTAGTGTAGGAAGAACAAAGAGCATGAAACATGCATCTTTTAAAATCAATAACTAACTGTCTCTTCTAGGTTTTACAGGATTTGGATTAATTCTTCCCTGGATAATTGACTCATTTTGTAGAAACATGGTTTTGTTCTCAAATTTGTTTGTAAAAATTAGTGTTCCTTTCCTTTATCAAAAGAATTAGACCTTGGTTGTACACATGTAGATATGAATTGCTTCATCATAAAGTGAGAATTTAGAATTTTTGAGTACAAAATTCTCAGACAGAATAAAAGTAGAATTACATTTATAGAGTTTTACTTAAATATCCATTTGTTTTCCTTAGTAGGGTTACATTTGCTGTATTTTAAACAGTTTCTCTCAAAAGCCATTCTGGATGGATTTGTTTGTTTATTTATGTGACAAAAATATTTATGGCATAATCACTCTGTATTAACAGACATCTTTATTTGAAACATCATCTTCTTTTGAACATCAACATCTCCAAGTTTTGAAAGATTTATAGTTAATCTACAGGCATCCCTCAATTTATTGTGCCTAACTTTACCGTGCTTTGCAGATATTACATTTTTTTTTTTTTTACAAATTGAAGATTTGTGGCAATCCTGCATCAAGGAAGTCTATTGGCACCATTTTTCCAATAGCATTTCTCTAGTGTCTCTGTTTTACATTTTTATAATTCTCACAACACTTCAAACTTTTTCATCATTATATTTGTTATGATGATCTGTAATCAATGATCTTTGATATTACTATTGTAATTGTTTTGGGGCACCATAAACTGTGCCCATACACGATGGCAAACTTAATTAATAAACATTGTGTGTAATCTAACTGCTCCACTCACTGCCTGGTCTCTCTCTCCTCAAGCGTCCTTGTTCCTTGAGACAAAACAACATTGAAATTAAGCCAGATAATAACCATACAATGGCATCTAACTGAGTGAAAGCAAAAGTTGAACATTTCTCACTTTAAATCAAAATCTAGGAATGATTAAGCTCAGTGAGGAAGGCATGTCGAAAGCTGAAACAGGCCAGAAGCTAAGCCTCTTGCACCAGTTAGCCAAGTTGTAAATGCAAAGTGATGTCAGAATCATGGTAGACTGAGACATTCCATTTGTCTCTCCCCTTTAATCTACAACCTGTAAAACAAGCACAGCCTAACAAGGGTACCTCTGCCCAACACAACAGGATATCAGAGAATTCCACATTTCTGTACATCTAACAGTGGATCAACTGGAACAAATAGAAGAGGTGGAACTGGGGGAAGAGTAAAGGCACTGCTTGCAATTCTGGCCCTCTGGCCACGACAGCTGAACTTTCAGCCCCAGAGAACCCAATAGCATCAATGGAGGGTGTGTACATGACACTGAACTCCTGGCAGCAGTGGCACCTGTGACCATAGGTAACTGGGAAACAATGGTGTCTGGGACCCCATGCATCTAGTCACAAAGGCATGTGTGACCCTGGCCCCCTGATCCCCAAGCCACAGCAGTGAATCCCATGAATATTACAACAATATGCACAGCAGAGGTACCCATGCAACCTTGGATACTCCCCAATTCCAATCACCTTTCAGAGGCAGAACCTGTGACTCAGTATTTCCCAGATATGGTGGAAGAGCACATGATCCTGGTGCCACAGGCTTTGATGCCAATGACACTGGAAGCAACAAGGCACCAATGAACTTGGAGACACACGAAGTGATAGCATGGGCATGGGGTGAAACTTCTGACAAATGTGGTGGAGAATGGAAAGTGACAACTCTCAAATATAACCAGAGGCAGCTCAGGTAAGAGAAACCAAAAACTTGAACGATTGCACCACCTACCAGAAAAGAAAAGAAAGATCTCTGATTTCTTACCTACTGAAACTCTAAAATCAAGTAGAAATGTATAGAAGTATTGAATCACAATGTTGTGTAACAGGATCTAAGATAGTGTTCTGGGTGAATCATACTTTAAGAACAAACAAACAAACTAATAGAAACAGACATCAAATCAGATCTGTGGTTACCCGAGGCAGGGGGTGCGGGAGGGGGAATTGGATGTAGGCACTCAAAAAGCACAAACTCCTAGTTATATGATAAATATAGGGACGTTATATACAAAATGATTGATATAATTAACATTGCTGTGTGTTATATATGAAAACTGATGGGAGTTAATCCTAACAGTTCTCATCACAAGGAATTTTTTTTCTATTTCTTTAATTTTGTATGTATACGAGATGATGTTCCTTAAACGTACTGTGATAATCATTTCATAATTAATGTAGGTCAAAAAAGTTCTTGAAGGGTATTAAAAATGCTACTCCAGTGAACACATGAATGATAAGAAAGTATAAAGCTTCACTGCCAATAAGGGGAAAGTTGTAGTGGTCTGGATAAAACATCAAACCAGCCACAACATTATCTTAAGCCAAGCCTAAGCTATAGCAGTGCCCTGTATTCAATTTTATGAATGCTAAGAGAGGTGAGAAACCTTCAGAGGAAAAATTTGAAGCTAGCAGAATTTGGATCATGAGGATGAAGGAAAGAGGACAGCTCCATAACAAAAAATTACAAGGTGAAGAAGCAAGTGCTGATGTAGAAGCTGCAGCAAGGTATCCAGAAGACCTAGCTAAGATAATGAATAAAGGTGACTACACTTAACAAGAGAGTTTCAATGTAGGTAAAATAGCCTTCTATTGGAAGGTGTCATCTAGAACTTTCATGATTAGAGAGGGGAATCAATGCCTGGCTTCAAAATATAAGTTGACTCTCTTGTCAAGAGTTAATGCAGCTGGCAACTTGAAGTTGAAGCCAATGCTCATTTACCATTCTAAAAATCCCAGGGCCCTTAAGAATTATGCTAAATTTACTCTACCTATACTTCAAAAATAAACAAGAAAAACTGAATAAGATCACATCTCTTTACAAATGAATATTTGAAGCCCACTGTTGAGGCCCATTGGTCAGAAAAAAGGTTTCTTTCAAAATATTACTGCTCATTGAAAATGCACCTGGTAACCTAAGGGCTCTGATGGAGATGAACAATGAGATTCATGTTGTTTTCATGCTTGCGAACACAAAATTCACTTTGTAGCCCATGGATCAAAGAGTAATTTCAACTTTTAAGTCATATTATTTAAGAAATACATTTTAAGGCTATAGCTGCCATAGATATGAATCCTCTAAATGGATCTAGACAAAGTGTATTGAAAACCTTCTAGAGAACATTCAACATTAGAGATGCCACTAATAACATTCATGATTCCTGGGAAGAGGTCAAAACCTTAACAGGAGTGTGGAAGAAGTTGTTTCCAGCCTTCATGAATGATTTTGCAGGTTCAAAATATCAGTGGAGACGTAGAAATGTAACTGTAATTAGAAGTGGAGCCTGAAGATGTGATTGAATAGTTGCAACCCCACGATAAAACTTTCATGGATGAGGCATTGCTTCTTATGGATGAGCAAAGAAAATGGCTTCTTGAGATGGAAGCTGCTCCTAATGAAAATGCTGTTGAGATTGTTGAAATGACAACAAAGGATTTAGCTGCAGCCAGGTTTGAGAGGATTCACACCAATATGAAAGTTCTATTGTGGGTAAAATGGTAGCAAATAACATTGCATGCTACAGAGAAATCTCCTGTGAGAGGAGAGTCAATCTAAGTGGCAAACTTTGTTGTTGTCTTATTTTAAGAAACTGCCACAGCCACCCCAATCATTTTGTTGTCTTATTTTAAGAAACTGCCACAGCCACCCCAATCTTCAGCAGCCACCACCTGGCTCAGTCAGCAGTGATGAACACCAAGGCAAGACCCTCCACCAGCAAAAAGATTATAAATTGCTGAAGGCCCAGATAATAGTTAGCATGTTTTAGCAATATGGCATTTTTAATTTAAGGTACTTACATTGTTTTTTAAAATATTTTTGCACACTTAACAGACTATAGTAGAGTGTCAACATAACTTTTATATGCACTGGGAAACCAAAAAGCTTGTGTGACTCACTTTATTGTGATATTCACTTTATTGTGGTGATCTGGAACTGAATACCTGACATTTCCAAGGTGTACTTGTATTTCAACAAAGTAAAAAATTTCTATTGCTTTGGATTATTTTGCCTGGGCTTAAGAGAGGCCAACTTTTTTTGGTCTTTATCCTAACATAAAAAACGTGGTTACCTACTCCCTGTCTTACGTTCCTGTTACAAAACACTTGGTTGATGATTTATTTAAATAAAAAAGGAGGGGTCAATAAACAGTTATTCTTCTAGTAACTTTCTGCTTATCGGGTAAAATATCCTTACATATTGTCCTTCCTTGCCATGTTCTACACTGCCTCAAGAGTTCTTTTGGCTGCTAAGTAAATTTCAGTGCTTAGTTGAGGCATAAGCTAGGCAATATTATAAAGACAAAACAAATAAGAATGTCATTGTATTGCTACATCCAGTAACATTGTGCATCTTAAAGTTGCAAAAAAGCAATAATTTTATTTAAGGTTTTCCTTAAATCTATGTTTAAGAGTATGATTATGTAATATCCTAAAGGACAAATTATTTTTTTCTAATAAATTAAATGTACTGTTTCCAACCTCCAAAAGATACCATCTTTTAATACCATAAAAATAAGAAAACCAATTATCAAAACTTAGCATACAATGTTACCTTTCTCATATAATGCCCTTGAAATAAATTCTCATATCCTCACTGTATATGATGGAGATTCATAAAAAAATGATGAAAGATGACACTAACACTAAAATATGCAGTAGACAGTCAATAATTTGTCAGACCTAGGAGTATCATCAACTAAAATCAAAGACAATTGAATTGACCTGAAGCACAGATTTTCTGGCTCACTATTATAATACTATAAGAATTTGACCAGGCCATTCATCCGACATTAAAAAAAAAAAAGTCATCCTTTCACTGTTGCTTCACAGAAACATAGAAACACACATTTTAATGACCAGAAACCAGCTGTCTTTATATTGGTGTTTTTTTTTTTAATAAAAATACACCATTTACTCTAATGAACAAAATCAAAGAAGAACTAAATAAGTGGAGAGATTTTCTCTGTTCATGGGTAGAAAGATTCAAGAATATCAAGATGTCAATTCTTCCCAACTTGACCTATATACTCATAGCAATTTCAATGAAATTCCCACTAAGTGTTTTATGGATATAAGCAAACTGCAAAATTTATATGGAGAGGCAAAAGACACAAGATAGCCATAAGATATTGAAGAAGAACAAGTTGGAGGACTGATGATACATGACACCAAGAATCACTTATAAAGCTACAGTAATCAATACTGTGTCATACTGGCAAAAGAAAAGACAAATGAGTCAATGGCACGTGATAGAGATCATTGAAATAGAACCCCATAAATAGAGTCAACTGACCTTTGACAAAGGAGATAAGGCAATACAATGGAGTAAAGGTAGTTTCTTCAACAAATGGTGTTGGAATAACTAGAAATTCATTTGCAAAAAAAAAAAATTAATCCAGATATAGACCTTACAGCTTTAACAAAAATTACTCAAAATGGATCATAGACCTAAGTGTAAAATGCAAACCTATAAAACTCCTAGAAGATAACTTAGAAGAAAACCTAGATGACATTGTGTATGGTGATGTCCTTTAGGTACAACACCAGTGACAAAACCACAAAAGAAATAACTGATAATCTGGACTTTATTCAAATTTAAAACTTCTGATCAGTAAAAGACAGTATCAAGATAATTAGAAGATAAGCCACAGACTGGGAGAAAATATTTGCAAAAATAAACATCTGATAAAAGATTGTTATCCAAAGTATTCAAATAAATCTAAAACTCAACAGCAAGTAAACAAGCACACCCTCATATGGTCCCAGCAGGACTGAACATCAAATGTTCACAGTGGTAAGTAGCTCAATTAAACAAATTTGGATGGCTCTCCTTTTCTGTTGAAATCAACCCAATTCTTCCACCTTAATTCTCTGTGATATCTTCCCCAAATAATTTGTTATATATGGCCACTTGTCTAAAGATTTCCTTTGTTAAAGAAAGCCAAGCTATGTCTTGATTTGTCACTTGATTTTTAAAAATAAGTTTTTAAAAAATTGTGTCTCAGGAGATAATAGTATAGGAGAGTCAATGATACAAGTTCAAATCCAAATCAGAGTCGAAGGGCAGGACAAGACTAATGTTCCAGCTAGAAGACAGTCAGACAGAGAGTAAATTCTTTGTTAAACTTTTTGTTCTATTCAAGCCTTGAACAGATTGAATGGAACCCTCTTCACTGGGAAAGGCAATCTGCTTTACACAGTCTCCTGATTCAAACATTAATTTCATCCAGATATACTCTCACAGACACACTTAGGAGTGACTTAGGGATAATATTTAACTAAATATCTGGGTACATCCTGGTCTAGTCAAGTTAACACATACAATGTACCATTATAGAAAGTGAAGATTTTCTTTAAGTTTATGAATTTAATTCTTTGGTTTCCATCATTAACATTTCAAAAACTGAAGAAGAATTAAGAAAGAATATTGAAAATTGATGTACAATAGAGCAGCAGGACAGCCAGGAGAATATGGTGTTTAAAAGCAAAATTAAAAGGTTGTTTCAAGGAGGGGAATGAGGTCATGTGTATTAAATGATACTGATAATTTATGTGAGATAAAGAATGAATATTGGCCATTGAACTTATCATTATGGATGGCATTGTTGTTTAACAAAATTTGTTTTAATATAATGGATATAAGTTTAAAAGGGTTTTGGTTTGTTTTGTTTAGTTTTTCTTTTTAAGAAGGTATAAATAATAAGATTCAGTGAAATTACTTCTATAAGTGAAATAGAGAGCAAAGTCTTCAACTGTGAAAAAAGTGAAGGAAGTTTTAGAAGTTTGAAGAGGGAGCAGACAACAGTATAAAAATCAAGGAAAGTTACTCAAAACGAGGAAATACATATGATTGTGTGTTTGTTGTGTTCAGGAGAGTGGGTGATAGCGAAACTAGATAGCTTTTGCTCATTTAGCAAGTTCCTTATGTCTCTGGTTTCCATTAGCTTCTTGAATCAGTGATGTATATGGACTAAGGTATTATGCAGAATCTGTATACCAGTTTGGGAACTCATATACATATTTTTTTCATTCATTTTTTTAAAACATCTTTATTGGAGTATAATTGCTTTACAATGGTGTGTTAGTTTCTGCTATATAACAAAGTGAATCAGCTATATGTATACGTGATACCCATACCCCTCCTTCTTGAGCCTCTCTCCCACACTCCCTATCCCACCCTTCCAGGTGGTCACAAAGCACCGAGCTGATCTCCCTGTACTATGGAGCTGCTTCCTACTAGCTATCTATTTTATATTTGATAGTATATATGTGGCAATGCCAGTCTCTTACTTCATCCCAGCTTACCCTTCCCCCTCCCCGTGTCCTCAAGTCCATTTTCTACATCTGCATCTTTATTCCTGTCCTGCCCCTAGGTTCATCAGAACCCCCTTTTTTTTTTTTTAGATTCCATATATATGTGTTAGGATACAGTATTTATTTTTCTCTTTCTGACTTACTTCACCCTGTATGACAGACTCTAAGTCCATCCACCTCACTACAAATAACTCAATTTCATTTCTTTTTATGGCTGAGCAACACTCCATTGTATATATGTCCCACATCTTCTTTATCCATTCATCTGTTGATGGCCACTTAGGTTGCTTCCATGTCCTGGCTATTGTAAATAGTGCTGCAATGAACATTATGGTACATGACACTTTTTGAATTATAGTTTTCTCAGGGTACATGTCCAGTAGTTGGATTGCTGGGTCATATGGTAGTTCTGTTTTTAGTTATTTAAGGAACCTCAATACTGTTCTTCATAGTGGCTGTATAAATTTATATTCCCACCAACAGTGCAAGAGGGTTCCCTTTTCTCCACACCCTCTCCAGCATTTGCTGTTTGTAGATATTTTATTATGGCCATTCTGACTGGTATAAGGTGATACCACATTGTGGTTTTGATTTACATTTGTCTAATGATTAGTGACTTGCCATTCATTTTTTATCTCTTTTATGTTTCAAATTTTGCCTGTCCTTCCCCACAATCACCACACAACTGACTCAGGTCCATACCAATATGAAAGGTTCTCTACACCCTTTCTAAACCATTAGAATTTTAGAGCTCTCCATCTCAAGTGCTTAATTTTGGGGGGATTATGTTTGGTTAATGTGATAATGGGACTATGTTCTAAACTAGATCCTCATTCATCATTCCCTTTCCCTTTCCAAATGCATTTCTTCTTTCTTGAGGACCACCCTCTATATTTTCAGCATGGTGGCCCCATGCTCTGGAATAAGGAGAATATAGTTCTTTCACGTTTGTTTCCTAGTGTTAGCCAGAATGTCCTAATCAATTTAGGCTGACTAGGTAACCCCACCAATCTTGTTAATCCCACTTCCCTCACACCCTGTGTTTAAGAAGTCACAACAGGGCTTCCCTGGTGGCTCGGTGGTTGAGAGTCCGCCTGCCGATGCAGGGGACGTGGGTTCATGCCCCGGTCTGGGAGGATCCCACATGCCGTGGAGTGGCTGGGCCCGTGAGCCATGGCCGCTGAGCCTGCGCGTCCAGAGCCTGTGCTCCGCAATGCGAGAGGCCACAGCAGTGAGAGGCCCACGTACTGCAAAAAAAAAAAAAAAAAGAAGAACCCACAACATTATACTGCCTCTGCTTCAGTCCTGACTATACATCTGTCCCTCTTCTTCACTTTCATTACCATAGCTCATAACCTCTCCTTTCCATAACTGCAAGAGACTATATGATCTTTCTTATCTCTACATAGAACCAGTGGTGATTATTCTTTAAAATAGATCTGGTGAATTTCCATTAACTAGAGCAGGTTTTCAGACTGTGCTTGTTTAAGTCCTAGGAGTTTGCAGGTGTGCCCTCAAGGACCTTTTTTTAAGAAGCAATTGGTGGAATAGAAAAGAGAGGCAGGGCTGGCTCCTAGCCATCTCTCTGGCTTCAACTGGGACAAACCTCCTTTTCTTTGTTACATATTTATCTTCTGAATAAGATCTTGTTCATAAAGAGTTTCACTGAAAGAGAGACAGAGACAGAGGAAAAGCAAAAGAGATAGAGAGAAAGAAAGGTTGTAAAACACTGATTTAGACTAGTCCTAACTCCATAATAAACATTCATCCTCCTTCAAAGCTAATCTCTTATTTCAACCTCTTCTTCAGTTATTTCCCCAATAATACACACTACAGTCCAGCCATACTGACTGTACCATCCATACTTCCTAGAACATGCCATGGCCTAAAATATGGACATGAAATAAGCTCTTGCCATAGCATATCTATGCTCTCAAAAATGGTTGCTGTTACAAGTGATTGCTCTTTCTTGTCCCACCATATTTATCTCCTTCACTATCTTCATCCTTAAGGAACTCACAAGGAACATCATCTTCTTCCTGACTCCTCAAATGGGGTGAATTTATTGGTAACATTGTGAAGGTATTTCTCAAATTGTGACCTAAGAATGTATATTCAGGAACCCATACTGTTTCTTAGACTCTTGTTACAATTTTATGCCTTTATTTTGGTGATAATATAAAAATAAAATTTACTAGTTTTAAAGTGGAAGCTTTCTCTTACAAGAAGTTTTTAAAAAAGAAGAATGAAATAAAGTGACTCAAAGGGAGGAAATATAACTGATTGCCTGGAAGCACTAAGGTCTCATTTGAGGGTAGTGATCATGGGATTGCAATAAGGCAAGCCAACAGGTTGACTTATTCTCCAGTTTCATTCATATGTATGTATGTAATCATTGAGTAGGCTGAGAGCTGGCATTCACTAGAACTGCAGTTTATCAACATGAATAAAGGACAAAGAAGTTGAAAGGACATGTATGGTAATGCAATTAATGAAGGATAAAACAATTTAATCTGTCTGGGTAAGAAGAAATGCAAGAAAATATCATTGATAAGTAGAAAATCATAACATATAAGATTATATGAACATATAATTACATATGCATATATAACTATACATGCATATTTATCCTGCATTTCATTGTTTATTGGAAAATGTTTCCTGTTTTAACTTTTGAAAGATATAAGTAAAATATTTTATTTCTTTTTAATCAATATTATGTTGTTTTTTTATTTATTACCATTTCCTTAATTTAGTTTTTCTGTAACAAGTTAATGCATACTGGGTTCTCAAAAAAAGAGAAAAGAAAGTTTATTTATCTGTATTCTACAACTGCAAGCATGAAGATAGATGAAATTCTAGAACATGACATTAAGGTATTATAGTTATATCGAACACAATCAGTTCTAGGGTGTCTTGGAAAAATAAAATAGATTTGCACTTGGTTTTGTGAGTCTGAGAGGTTATAGTAAGCTTGCAGTAAATCTTTTGGTATTTGCAAACCTGGCTTAATTACACTAAAGTTTCTTTAGGCAAGGGACCTGAATTTTTTTCTTTGTAATACTGTTCAATCTGTAATTTTGTCAGTTTGCTTCAGTGCACATTAATTATCTGACTGACAGAGGTTTGTCACTAGGTAGCCTGTCACTATAGTGTCCATCAATAAATCCCCCTTCTAAGTCTCCAGTAGGACTTTTAACCTGGCAGAGTATTTAAAGTCCATACTTACTTATATTTACAAAGCATGTAAGCCATTAACTTAAAAAAAATAGAGCTATTCTATGATATAAGATGATGTCAAAACACTAGGAATATTCAGTGTGTTAACTTCCATAAAGCAAAAAGACAAATCTATTATGTTTGAACATTGCATTTATTATAGATGCTACAAAAATATTTGACACAGAGTACTAACATCAGCATTATACAAATGTTGTGATAGATGGCAAGACATCTAATCTATTGTCACTGCTAATGTGGTTGAGATCAGAAAAATAAGCCATAGTTTTACAATTGTATCTGTCCATGCCTTTGTGTAACAGAACGTGAAACAGGGGACTGAACTTTGGTCCTAAATATAACTGCTTATGTTTTCCCACAATTGTTAGCCATTTACAATACACTGATGCATTACTGATTGAGGGAATTTTTTTAAACCTCTTCATAGTCAATTACAGTTGTCTTTATTGTACGTTTTCTCAACAGTGTCTCAGTCCATTCAAGCTGATATGACAGAATGCCACATGCTGGGTGGCTTATAGCTAACAGAAATGTATTTCTCACACTTCTGGGGGCCAGAAAGCCCAAGATCAAGTCACCAGCAGATTAGATGTCTGCTGAAGGCCTGCTTCTTGTTCATAGATAGCTGCCTTCTAACTGTGTTCTCACATGGCAGAAGGGACAAAGCAGCTCTCTGGACTCTCTTTTATTGGTATTGGTATTGGGCACTAATACCACTCATGAGGGCTCCACCCTATGATCTAATTACTTCCCAAAGGCCTTGCCCCTTAATATCACCACATTGAGGGTTAGGAGCTAACATGGGAAATTTGGGGGAACAATAACATTTAGTCAATAGCACAGATATTATGTTAACATGGAAAATTATAACATGATAACCAAAGCAATGTATGCTAGATGTTGATAACTCTAAAAATGCCAATTATTTTTCATACAAGAAAATAAATGCTCCAATAAACCAGTTTGACACATTCACGACTTTAAAGCAATTAATTAAAATTTTACTCATTTTCTTAATGAAGCAAAGTTGTCCCCAACTTTGACTATACACTTGGTTTAGAAAGTATGCCAAATGTTACCTCAAAATTTAGGTTATGTTTCATACAAGATATGAATTGCTCCATTTCATAGGGGGTGTTTTATTTTTGAAAATCTTCAGGTAATTCACTTATTTGAACTGAAATTTTATGTTTCCTTCTTAAAATTAAGCAGACCTAGAAATTCTAACATAAAATATTGTGTTGAAAGAATTAGCTCCCAACATATGTTTACTGGATTTCAAAATTAACACGAGTCTAAGAAAACCATAGTATGATCACATACTACAGTAGTTCTTAAACTAATTAAGTAAAAATAATAAGTAGGAAATTAAAAGCTAAAAATATCTAGTTAGGTATGTATAACATGTTTTCTGGATAATCAAAGAAATAAAATAGACAGTAAAATGTTCAGCATTCTTATAAACAGGGCATAATTATAGAAATGATACTAAAATACAACCTAGGATTTAAATTAGAGGAATAAGAATGAACCACTTGACATATGTATTTAAATGTTTTTATTTATCACTTTACTACTTCTCTTCAAGAATCTTCAAATAGGTAGCATACAAGTAGCAACGAATTGAGTACAATTACCATATTCTGTTTATTTAGTCATATAAACCTAAAGTTTGTATTAATTTTCTAGTGAAAATGATCCAATGTTAATATAAGGCACATCCTGAGTGTTATGTGGAGTTTCCTGTATATAAACATGATTAAATTCATTCTTTTGTAGAATACATGTACTTTATAGCCAATGTTACAATTCACAGGTAATTATTTGATTTTGTTTAATTTTAGCCTGTTAAATTAAAATCACCTTTAAGTACCATTAAAGACAATAATCTAAACCAGGTGAGCTCACACATAATTGTAGTAAATCATCATTTATTCTTAGAAAGTGCTGCTTATATATGCTACATGTTTAATGTTACTCAGTAGAGAAAGAAATGAGACAATCACTTACTGACTGCTCTGCATAGCACACCTTACTAGGTTTTCTCTCTCTGTCTCATATATATAATTTTCACATTAATCCATAAAATGTGGGGAAGATAATCCTTGTAGTATATATGAAATATCTGAACTAATGGGAGAAAATTGTTTTGCTAAAATACATTTATATTTTTATTAGGAGTAGAACAAATCTGTGTTTGATTAACACTATTGCCTCCATACATGGCAAAAAAGGAAATTTAATTCACATTTCTGTAATATTTTTCAAAAGATTGCTGAAATTCAGAACCTGTGACATCAACATCATCATTGTCATTGACATATCTAGTATTTATTGCACACTTATTTATATTGCTCATACATCTAGTTTGCCCAGGATGATCCCAGTTTATATCTGTTGTCCTGTTGTCCAAGAATACCTATTAAGAGCATCCTCAGTCAATAATAAATTATCCTACCTTGGTTGTTAAATTATGTTACCAGCCTACTGATGATGAAATAAGAATTTGATTATATTTTGAATACCTTTAACTATCAATTCCTAGAACAATAACTTTGCACGTGAAGAGACAAGATTAGTTTACTAACTAATACAGATTCATCCCGTCAGCAAATGGTAGAAACAGAAAATAAATCCAGGTGCCTGAACCCTCCTACCAACGCACATAAGATAATTTAGCTTTTCTCAAAAGAGTGAGTTTGAATGTTCAATTCAGGACTATTAATTACATGCAACTTGCATCAAGTGAGGAGTTCCCCTCTGTGAATGGAAAAATATAAAATCTTTGGTAAAAATATCAAAGGGGCAAAGTGAAACTTGAAGTAATCAGTTCAAGGGAAGCTGTGGGAAATGAGCTAAGGAGAGAAGACACTCCATGTGGAGGAAGAAAAATGGTCACATTTACAAAGGTTTAATAGTAAGTTGCCTTTTTGGTCAGGAGAATTCAAATTAAAATTAAATGTAGAATTAGCAGTTCTTCACAGTATGCCTGCACCCTATTTTTTTTAAACATGGAAAATCTTTATGCAACTTAATCATTTCAGCAACTTTTAATCTGGAATACTTAATATTTCAGTGTTATAGAAATAATGCCTATGTCATATTTTAAATCCTATCATCATACAATACTCTTGAAATGCTTATATGTCAGTATGATATTACTATGATATTTTATAGGTTTGTAAGTGGTATTTAAAAGTGGTGTGTGCATTATTAAAAAGGTATTACACAATTGGACAAAGGAGGAAAAGTAAAAATTTCCAAAAAAAGAAAGAAAATTTATCATCATTTACCCACATGAAAATTTATTTGGGAAACCTAACACAATCAATTTAGCTGCTACTAAAAATAAAAAAGCATATTTGGTCAACAATTATCTTGTGAGCATCTTCATGAGAAGATGGGGATAAGGTATGATCCCTCCGCTCAAAGATACTACTTCTTATCAGATTTCATATTCTATTAAATCTCTCCTGATTTATCTTCAATTTTAATACTATACCTTTAGTAGCAAGGACTTTTATGGGAATAGCAAAGCCTCAGTATATTGTAAGAGGTACATATGTATGTATGAACATATACACAAACACATGCATATATACATGTACTTGAATATTTGCTATATATACAAACTATATATATACCTATGCTTGTGTACACACACATACACACACACACGAACACTTGTTTGAACTGGTAAAACCAATGAAATGCAAGATTTAGCATTTTCTGAAAATTTGGTACTTTACTGAAGCAACTTGGTGCTTATAGTTTTTATTTTATGTGCTCCATAGGTCTTAACACATTTCATTGTCCATAATATGTATATTCACATTTGTTGCATAAAACAATAAAAGCTTTTGTTGTACAAATTGATATGTTTACCATCAAATTGTCCAGCTGAAATTAACTCCTGAAAATAGGAATTTTCCCTCAAATTTAATCAGGACACACCATTCTTTTGAGTTATATATATATATATATATATATATATATATATATATATATATATACACACATAAATAATTTTAGCTATTACATATATAATATAGTGTTTTCACAGTTTAAAAAGGAAGTTGCTATTGAATTATCTCTGTTAACATGCTATGATTACTATTAATTTTCTCGACCTTCTCCATTATAATTGTTATAGCCTTCATTACTTCATCCCATTAGTCTTTCTTGGATGTCAATGTATTCAATATAAATATGAACTTTTCAGGCCTGACCTTCTTGATTTATTTCTGGAGGCTATGAAGAAATCTTACCACCTTCAACCTTCTAAAATGTAAAATAATTGAATTGAAAGTACATTGATGGAGAAACAGTTAACCTTTTGCTTTGGAAAAGGCTGCTGCATTTATGTCAGAAGAGCACTTTAGAATGTCTCTGTAAACTTACTAAGGACAAATCTAAGCACCCGATTTCAAAGATTATCTCAAAACTGAAATTAAGAATACTTTAAAAACTGACCTAACCCTAGTTGTTTCAATTGTTCCAAGACAATACACCAATGATTAATAAATTAGATCCATTCTTTCAGTTAAAAACCTATCAGAAATGAGTATCTGTTTTTAGTTTGCTATACTTGGGTCATTTCTCAGTATCAAGGCAACATAAATAGGAACATAGTATTTCCTTAGTAACATAAAATATTGAGAATAAGTTTTTTCAGAATATATTTTAATGAAAAACATTTAAAAAATACTTAAGTGTAATCACAAATCTATGATGAAATAGGATAATTATATTTGAAAAATATTTTCAGCCATCCCATGTCATATACTTGGAAAATATATAATCTTAGTAAATAATCAGTTAATAACTTTATTAAATTTTATGTGCATTTTATGTTCTATAGTGGCATTTATTCTAAAAATGGTTTAATAAAGGATTTCCTCTTCTTGAGGTATAATATGAGTAAAAAGTTATACTTTGCTCCATGTATCTCTTCCTTGAATACTTTTCTCATGCCCTCTAATTTTATTTCATCTCATCTTATCTCATCTTACACAAATCTCTTTCTTCATCTAAACTTCCAATGCTCAGCCTTCTATTGAAAAATCCAGCAACACTGGTTGTCAAAAATGAAAAGAATTTAAAGATTATCCAGCAAAAATTCTCATTCATTCAAAGTATGGACAATACCTCTAACAGAGTATCACTGGATCTTTCTGACCAATGGAATGTGGGCTGAAATAATGTACAGCAGTTCCATTCCTGAACTTATAAAAGGTCTCTTTAAGTGTTCCTCATTCTCTCTTCCAAGGTGACCTTAGTAGGCACATGTTGAAAATGATGCTGTTACACAATGGAAGAAATCAGTAAACAGGAGGGATCAATTCCCCTAGCTAACAATGTGAAACAGAGTCATAAGTGTCCAATAAAATTAATATGTTAAACCTATGCTATTTAGAAGTTATGTATTATACTACCTGGTTTTATTACCCCATGCTTCTTTAGAAAAATGATTTTTGTGTAGACCTCTGAAGAAATGACTCCTTCCTCCTGGGTAATCTTCATGAAATTGAGTATAGATATGGAGTCAGTTTCTTCCCTAATGTTTGTAGACATCTCCTTCCCTTCCTTTTAAGAACTAGAAATTCATATCTAGTGCCATTCATTTAACAAAATTTATATATTTATCATGCACCTTCACAAATAGTCCCTCCTTGAATGCAGACATCTTCAATCCCCAGGATTCTACCAGTAAGATTTGAAGTCTTGTCTTAATCTTCCTCATTCTAACACAAATGTCATAATATTTTTTGAAATTTCACTATCTATATAATTAGTCTAAATACGATTTCACAATTTTTTTAGCTTCTTACTTTCTTCCAATAGTAAGATAATTTTCTGCCACTTTCTCTTAACCATTTATTTCCACATAGTGGTTTCTTATCTCACTCATAATGGTTCTCCATGTTTCCCAGAAAAGCCAGCATCTGTAAAATGATGTACACAGCTCTTCATGTTCTGCCTCACTTCACATATCCTACAACACTTAATCTGCTGCAACACAATTGGCCTCCTAGATGTTCTACAGATAAGACTAGTGATGGTTTCAGAGCTACATGACTAAATATTTCACTTCTTCAAATTTCTGCTCAAATGCTACCTTTACAATGAGCTCTACCTTGACAAGCCTAATTAAAATTGTACCATCAATGATAAGAAATGCAGGGGGCAGAGTCAAAAGGACAGAGTAGAAGGACACGAAGTTTACATCTCTTCACAAGTAGGGTACCTAGCAAGTGCTGGTGGGGAAACTTGGACACCTAAGTGGATGGGAGGAATCCCCTCATGACTGGGTAGGACACTGGGGGTAGAAGGAGAGAAAGAGGAAAGGTGGAGGCAGGATAGGACCAGGTGCTGGTGGGAGGGGCGAGGTTCCCATGATCATAGGGGACCACTCACGAAGAGGGCATCAGCAGGGATGGAGAGAGAACTTCAGGGGATTGGGGAATCAGAAGGGAATGTAGCCAGTGTCTCCCACATGTGCTCCAGTCCCAGCAAGCCTGCTGGGGTCCTGGCCTGAACCTCACCCCTCTGGGGCCCTCTCCAGCTGCTCAGGTCCTGAGGACTGGGAGGAAAGGAGGGGGCGAGTAAAAGCTGAGGTAGGATGGGACCGGCACCCCTGAGGGGTGGTGGTGGAAGGGAGTGGTTCTCATTCTTGGAGGGTCTGACTCATGGTGTGGGGATCAGCAGGGACAAGGGGAGACCTTCAGGGGATCAGAGGATCAGAAGGGAATGCAGCCAGCATCTCCCTTGCCTGCTCAGGCCCTGGCAAACCTGCTGAGATCCCAGGCCTGAATCTCTGCTCTCTGGGTCCCCCTCTGGCTTCGAGTGTACTGACCCAAAGCACCCCCCAGGGCCTGTTCTAGCCACACAGGTCCTGAGCCAAAGCCCCACCTCCCCACTAAGGCATTTTCTGGCAGTACAGGCCCTAAGCCTGAGCAACCCCCTGCCAAGGTCTTTTCTGGCCATGTGGGCCCTGGGCATAAGGCACCACCCCAGGGACTCTTCCAGCTGCAAGAGTCCCGCCCCACGCCCCCCACTGCCAAGGCCTTTTCCAGCTTTTTTTTTTTTTTTTTTTTTGCTGTTGTGGTTTTCTTTTGCTATGCTGTTGTTCCATTTTTATTTTTTCTATTTTTTCTAATTTATTTTTTTATTTTTCTAATTTTATATTTCTATTCTTTTTTTATTATTTTGTTCCTATTTATTTATTGCATTTTTTTTTCTGTGCCACACAGCTTGTGGGGTCTTAGTTCCCAGGCCAGGGGTCAAGCCTGAGCTTCTGTGGTGGGAGTGCCAAGTCCAAACAGTTGTCCTAACAGAGAAACCCAGACTTCAGGGAATATTAATTGATGTGAGCTCTCCCAGAGGTCCTCATCTTGGCACCAAGACCTGCTCCAACAAACTGCCTGCAAACTCCAGTGCTGGGTGCCTCAGGCCAAACAACCTTCAAGACAGGAACACAGCTCCACCCATCAAAAAAATGGAGACAACAAAAATTAGGGTACAAACGAATGAGCAAGCTAAAAGCCTACAAGACCAAATACATGAAAAGGAAGTGGGCAATCTAAATGAAAAAGAATTCAGAGTAATGATAGTAAAGATGATCCAAAATCTTGGAAATAGAATGGAGGCATGGGTTGAGAAAATAAAAGAAATGCTTAATAAGGATGTAGGAGAACTAAAGAACAAACAAACAGTGATGAACAACACAATAACTGAAATGAAAAATACACTGGAAGGAAACAGTAGCAGAAAAACTGAAGCAGACGAATGAATAAGTGAGCAGGAAGATAGAATGGTAGAAATAAGTGCCAAGGAACAGAATAAAGAAAAGGAATGAAAAGAAATAAGGACAGTCTCAGAGACCTCTGGGAAAACATTAAACACAACAACATTCAAATTATAGGGGTCCCAGAAGAAGGAGAGAAAGAAAAGTGTCCTGAGAAAATATTTAAAAGATTATAGTCAAAAAGTACCCTAACATAGAAAAGGAAATAGCCACCCAAGTGCAGGAAGCACAGAAAGTCCCGTACAGAATAAATCCAAGGAGAAACATGTCAAGACACATACTAATCAAGCTAACAAAAATTATATATATATATATATTAAAAGCAGCAAGAGGAAAGCAACAAATAATATAGAAGGGAACCCCCATAATGTTATCAGCTGATTTTTCAGCAGAAACTCTGGAGGCCAGAAGGGAGTGGCAGGATTTATTTAAAATGATGAAAAGGAAAAATCTACAACCTGGATTACACTACTTAACAAGGATCTCATTCAGATTTGATGGAGAAATCAAAAGCTATACAGATAAGGAAAAACTAAGTGAATTCAGCACCACTAAACCAGTTTTACAACAAATGGTAAAGGAACACCTCTAGGCAGGAACACAAGAGAAGTAAAAGACCTACAAAAACAAACCCCAAACAATTAAGACAATGGTAATAGGAACATACATGTTGATAATTACCTTGAATGTAAATGGATTATATGCTCCAACCAAAAGACACAGACTGGCTGAATGGATACAAATACAAGACCTGTATATATGTTGTCTACAAAGCCCCACTTCAGACCTAGGGACACGTACAAACTGAGAGTGAGGGGATGGAAAAAGATATTCAATGTAAATGTAAGTCAAAAGAAAGTTGGACTAGCAATACTCATATAAGATAAACAGATTAAAAAAAATACTGTAACAAGAGACAAGGACGGTCACTACATGAAGATCAAGGGGTCACTCCAAGAGAAGATAAAACAATTATAAATATGCACTCAACTTAAGAGCACCTCAATACATAAGGCAAATGCTAACAGCCATAAAAGGGGAAATCAGTAGTAACGCAATAATAACAGGGAACTTTAATACCCCACTTAAACCAATGGACAGATCATCAAAACAGAAAATAAATAAGGATTTCCTTTTTTAAATGACATAATAGACCTGATAAACTTAATTGATATTCATAGGACATTCCAACCGAAAGTGGCAAAATACACTTTCCTCTCAAGTGCACACCAAACATCTCCAGGATAGATCACATCTTGGGTCACAGATCAAGCTTCAGTAAATTAAAAAAAAAACTGAACTTTTCTCAAGAATCTTTTCTGACAACAACAATATGAGATTAGAAATCAATTACATGAAAAAAACTGTAAAAAGCACAAACACATGAAGGCTAAACAATACACTACTAAATAACCAAGAGATTACTGAAGAAATCAAAAGGAAATAAAAAAAATACATAGAAACAAATGACAATGAAAACATGACAACCCAAAACCTATGGCACACCGCAAAAACAGTTCTAAGAGGAGGTTTATAGTAATTCAATCTCATCTCAAGAAGCAATAAAAATCTCAAATAAGCAAACTAACCTTACACCTAAAGCAACTAGAGAAAGAAGAAGAACAAAAACAACAACAAAAAAACAAAGTTAGTAGAAGGAAGAAAATCATAAAGATCAGAGCAGAAATAAAGAAGTAGTAACAAAGAAAGCAATAGAAAATATCGATAAAACTAAAAAATTGTTTCTTTGAGAAGATAAACAAAACTGATAAAGCTTTAGACAGATTCATCAAGAAAAAAGGGGAGAGGATTCAAATCAATACAATTAGAAATGAAAAAGGAAAAATTACAACTGATACTGCAGAAATAAAAAGGATTATAAGAGACTACTACATGCAACTATATGCCAATAAAATGAACATCTTGGAGGAAATGGACAAATTCATAGAAATATACAACCTTCCAAGACTGAACCAGGAAGAAATAGAAAATATAAACAGACCAGTCACAAGAAATCAAATTGAAACTGTAATTAAAAATCTTCCAACAAAACAAAAGTCCAAGACCAGCTGGATTCACAAGTAAACTCTTTCAAGCACTTAGAGAAGAGCTAACACCTATCCTTCTTGAACTCTTCCAAAAAATAGCAGAGGGAGGAATATTCCCAAACTTGTTCTACAAGGCCACCATCACTCTGATACCAAAACCAGACAAAGACATTACAAAACAAGAAAATTACAGACCAATATCACTGATGAATATAGATGTAAAAATCTTTAACCAAATACTAGCCAATAGAATCCAGCAACACATTAAAAGGATTGTCCACCATGGTCATGTGGGATTTATCCCAGGAATGCAAGGATTTTTCAATATACACAAATTAATCTATGTGATATACCATATTAACAAATTAAAGAATAAAAAGCATATGACCATCTCAATAGATGAAGAAAAAGCTTTTGACAAAATTCAACAACAATTTATGAAAAAACTCTCCAGATAGTGGGGATAGAGGAAACCTACCTCAACATAATAAAGGCCATATACAACATACCCACAGCAAACATCATTCTCAATGGTGAAAAAATGAAAACATCTCCTCTAAGATCAGGATCAAGACAAGGATGTCCACTCTTTCCACTATTATTCAATATAGATTTGGAAGTCCTAGACACAACAATCAGAGAAGAAAAAGAAAAAAAAATAAAGAAATACAAATTGGAAAAGAAGGAGTAAAACTGTCACTGCAGATGACATGATACTACACATAGAAAATCCTAAAAATGTCACCAGAAAATTTCTAGAAACAATCAATAAATTTGGTAAAGTTGCAGGATACAAAATTAATGCACAGAAATATCTTGAATTCCTATACATTAACAATGAAAGATAGAAAGAGAAATTAAGGAAACAATCCCATTTACCACTGCAAAAATAAGAATAAAATACCTAGGGATAAACCTACCTATGGAGGCAAAAGACCTGTACCCAGAAAACTATAAAACACTGATGAAATCAAAAATGACATAAACAGGTGGAGAAATAAACCATGTTCTTAGACTAGAAGAATCAATACTATGAAAATGACTATACTACCCAAAGCAATCTACAGATTCAATGCAATCCCTATCAAATTACCAATGGAATTTTTCACAAAATTAGAACAAAAATTTTACAATTTGTATGGAAACATGAAAGACCCCAAATAGCCAAAGCAATCTTGAGAAAGAAAAACAGAGCTGGAGGAATCAGGTGCCCCTATTTCAGACTACACTACAAAGTTAGAGTAATCAAGTCAGTATGGTACTGGCACACAAAGAGAAATATAGATCAATGAAAGAGGATAGAAAGCCCAGAGTTAAACCCATGCACCTATGGTCACCTAATCTATGGCAAAGGAGGCAAGAATGTACAATGAAGAAAAGACAGTCTCTTCAATAAGTGGTGCTGGGAAAACTGGACAGCTACATATAAAAGAATGAAATTAGAACACTATCTAACACCATACACAAAAATAAACTCAAAATGGATTAAAGACCAGACATTATAAAATGCTTAGAGGAAAACATTAGAAAACAGAGAAAACATTTTCTCCTATAGTAATGGAAATAAAAACAGAAATAAACAAATGGGACCTAATGAAACTTAAAAGTTTCTGCACAGCAAGGAAACTATAAATAAGATGAAAAGACAACCCTCAGAATGGGATAAAATATTTGAAAATGAAGCAGCTGACGAAGGATTAATCTCCAAAACATACAAACGTCTCATGCAGCTGAATATCAAAACAACAAATAACCCAATCAAAAGGTAGGCAGAAGATCTAAATAGACATCTCTCCAAGGAAGATGTACAGAAGCCCAAAGGGCACATGAAAGGATGCTCAACATCACTAATTATTAGAAAAATGCAAATCAAAACTACAATGAGTTATCAACTCACACCAGTCAGAATGGTCATCATCAAAAATTCTACAAATAATAAATGCTGGAGAGTGTGTGGGGAAAAGGGAACACTCTTGCACTGTTGGTGGGAATGTAAATTGACACAGCCACTACAGAGAACATTATAGAGGTTCCTTAAAAACTAAAAAAAGAACTACCATATGACCCAGTAATCCCACTCTTGGGCATATACCCTGAGAAAACCATAATTCGAAAAGACACATGTACCACAATGTCCACTGCAGCACTATTTACAATAACCAGGATATAAAACCTAGTTAAGTGTCCATCGACAGATGAATGTATAAAGAAGATGTAGTACATACATACAATAGAATATTACTCAGCCATAACAAGGAACAAAATTGGGTTATTTGTAGAGATATGAATGGACATATGTTCTGTCCTACAGAGTGAAGTAAATCAGAAAGAGAAAAAACGAATATAGCATATTAATGCATATATGTGGAATCTAGAAAAATGGTACAGGTGAACTTATTTGCAGGGCAGGAATAGAGATGCAGACATAGAGACTGAACACGTGAACATAGTAGGGGAAGGGGAGTATGGGATGAACTGGGAAATTATAATTGACATATATACACTACCATGTGTAAAATAGATAGCTAATGGGAACCTGCTGTAGCACAGGTAGCTCAGCTTGGTGCTCGCTGATGACCTAGATGGATGGGATGAGGAGTGGGAGGGTGTTTCAGAGGGCAGTTATATATTTATACATATAGCTGATTCACTTTGTTGTACAGCAGAAACTATCACAACATTGTAAAGCAATTATACTCCAATTAAAAAAAATAAGAATTGCTTCTAATCTTCCTTACATTTCATATATTCAAAAAATTTTCTGTAGCATATATGCCCAGCTTTTTACTATATAATTTACTTGTTCATTTTGTTGTCATTTACTGTTTATTATTTATCTCCTCTAGTAAATTGTTAAATCCTTTAGGACAGGAAACTTTTCTTCTTACATCACTTGATATATCTCAAGTGCTTTGAACAATGTCCAGTTCATAAAAGACACAAATAAATATTTTTTAAAATAAATGTTGATTTAATGTATGTATACACATATGAATAGTAGCATATGTTTTCTTAATAATTTTATAATATTTTAAATTAAAGGAGCAATGAATCTATAATTAGAAAGCTCATATTAATTCCAGGCTCTTTATTAAATAGTTATTTGATGCCAGCCTACTTAACCTCTTATTTGCCTCACCTATAATATTAATATAATTATATTTTACCATTTTACTTTTAGGAATTATTGTCAAAATCAAATAAGGTAGTCCGTATGAAAGTGGTCATAAACTCTAAACCAACAAATATTTTAATTAGATATTATTAAAAATAAATGGAGGCATATTTAAAATGAGTGTTTTTCTGAGCAAAATTTGATATTAATTGGGCATCATCCAATATAACAGATAGAAACGAGTTCTGAAGAGCCATTCAACATGAAATAATTTCATAGGCAGAAGGTAGCGGGAAGAAGGAAGTTATACTAGGCAAAAAAGTGGGTTTGTTATTGAAAGGTTACTTTCTTTTAAGGGATGGCAACAGTCTATTAGTCAGATTACCCAACAGTGCACTTCAGGCAATTCCTGATTGACTGTTTAAATTTTACTTCTGGGAGAGCTGAAACTGTAATTAAGTTAAACTTTGGTTTGGTGACATGGGGCTTAGCATAAACAACTCCATTTTGGGCCTATTGTCTTGTTTTTAAGAAAGTCACTCTTGATTAAACTCTCAGCCTAACAGAGAGATAGGATAATAAATTCAAGGCATTAACACTACTTCCAGATACCACTCTGGATTTCTCAAAGTGTTTGCTATTTCTCTGTGTGGCATTCACAAGTCACAACATTGAGTTCACATTCTTTAAGTTGGTTGTTCTTTTTGTTCTTTTTTCAGTGTTCTTTCTATTCATGGGAAGATTACTTGCTTGGTGGTTAGCAGCTGAAATCATGCTTTAAAGCATTTGAAAAAATACAGTACACCAGGGAGAGAACTATGATTACTATAAATAGGATAATTCCAATGTCTGGAATGCACTTTGAAAGAGTCATGGTCCCCAAGACCCAAACTGGTTAGAATCAAATAAGTCAAAGAAAGACCTCGTTGAAGGGGTCATTTTCTTAAGCCAGCTGACAAGTTCAATGATCTTACATAGCTGAGTCTCAACTTCCTTGAAAGATAATCTAGTACAGCTACTGGTGTCGGCCATAGTACAAACACATCTTTGCTCAGCTAGAAGGTAATCAAGGGCTAACTTGTTATCAGGAATAACTGGCCAGAGAGTCTAGAGATTTTTAGTTGGGCAGCTATTGCTTTAGGAACAGATTGTGTAATATCTTCAAGAATTAAGTAAAGATTCCTGATCATAGTCTCATTTGCACTTACTCTTAGCCAGGGAAGTAAGGAACTGCCAAAGGAAACAAATTTTGAATCATGAATGTCTCCTGGTAATTCTGGTTTGAGTTGGTGGCTCAGAACAGAAAGATTACAGCCCTGAAAGGCCACTAAAATTTAAGAGTCTGTAGACTACACAGGCAGTTGTATCTGGTTACCCTTGCCTTGTGTCCCTTTCTTTGTACAAAGCCTGGTTTCAAGTTTCCCTGGGTTTAGGGATGTTAATTAGAGAGAAGGGAATGGACCTAAAGGGGATACAAAGCCTGACATGATAGAGGGAGGGCTGAATATGTTCCAGAAAAAACTGAGGCATTGGAAATCAGGGATAATTTTGTGATGGATAGAACTACAAGATCATAGCAAATCCAACAGTCATTTGGAAGTTAGATTACCCCCCACCCATACAATGGTCTGAGATATGTGAAAAATGGCATTATCTTTCCAAGCCAGAGCAGGCAAAAGAATCGTAAATACCTTCATGGTGTAAGATTTAGGGACAGTATGGTCAGAGAAAGAAAGAGGTATGAAAAGAAATGTTCCTGATCAAACATCTTAGGAGGAAGCAGTTTACCTCTATGTCAGCTACTTCTCTTCCTAGTGAACTTGATTTTGAGGTCTGCAGCATTTACATAAGACCAGATCTCAGGTAGAGCCTTCTTCAATTGAGAAATATGCACCTAACTGACATCTTATAATTTGACAGCAGTGTCAGTGATCAAAGTATTGGTAGGGTCCTTTCCATGAATTGCACTTTTGCAAAAGCTTCACAGTAAAGCAATAACTGCATGGAAATGGCAAAAGACTTTAAAATACCCACATTAAATATCTGATGAGTTCATTATAATGAAATTAATAAGGGAATTCTGTTACTGCTTTAATATACAACAATTTAAGATAACTTGATGTACTGCTAAAAACACTGTACAAGGACATATAAATTTTTACACGCATCCATGCAAATGTAACATAAGAATGTTTATTATCACTTATTTGGCAATGATTCCCATGTAATTTAACATAACATATAAACCTAACCAGTTTAACATCCATCTTTCACAAAGTGAGAGATAGATCCTTTGAGATTTTTGAGAAGCCCTCTGGGAAATCTCAAAGTTAGTTTGAACTAAAAAAATATTTCATTTAGAATTTGACCTTGAGAAAGTGTCAAATGGTTTGAACATTTGATTAAACAGGATGCCATATTATTAAGAAATAATATTTAATTTTCTATTTACCTAAAGGGACAATGTCAAAGGCAAATACAGAAGGTTACATAGATGTGAACAAAACTTAACTCTTTTAAATATTGAGAAGACTAAGTTTTCTTAAGTAATTAAAGAGCTGAAAAAAAAATAATGTGAAGCACAGTAAGACATGAATTTTTTTGTTCAGGCAGATTATGTAAAAGGTAAAGAAAAAGCTTTGTTTGCAATTTCTTATTAAGAGCAGACCAATAATTAAAGAAAACTTTGTTCTTTTAACAGAGAAAAAACAAATTATAATTTTGCATCAGTGTTATTTTTGATATTAAAACCCATTTTTAAAAACTTAAATCCATACCAATCTTAGCCAGCTTGACTACACATAAAATTCCTTTTCCATGGGACTTCTACAACATTTTTATATCCATTCAATTTTTTCCAATATTTTTTTCCTCTTTCTCGTTCTGAAGCAATCAATCTTTTTACTTTCCTTACCTGTATTTCATACACAATTGTTTTCTTTTCCTCATTATTTCTAAGTAGTTTAGTTATGTATATTGATTAGAATAATTAACCCTTAGAATTCTTAATTCTTAGTGAAAGCTAAGAAATAAGTAATTGTGGACTGTTGCACTAACATTCTGTGGATTGGAAAATTGGAAATATATTTAATAAAAACTGGATGCATATTATTCCCCATAGTAAAACTTCCAAGGTGGCACAATACATGTTTACTAGTAAACCCAAACACATTTAGTTTCTCTGTAAAAGGAAGCAAAAGTGGATAAACCTTTGCTCAGTAGTTAATGTATTTATTTTATTTTATTTTATTTTATTTAGAATTTATCTCAGTGTAACTATAAAATTTCAAGTTACCCAAAAGATTATGGAAACTATTTTTAAAAAGATATACCATAAAGCATAATTGTTGTTAAAAAGTTTATTTATAAACTTTTATCTTATTTTATTTACTTGTTCTTAACAGTTATGTTTACATTACTCATGAAAATTTCCTTAGACATTAAACAGCTAACCACCATCTTAAGTCACTCTTCTTGGTGACAAATTCTGTAACAGAGATAAAATGAGTTTATTTGACTTTTAGTACAGTTAGAAAAAAAGCATTATAGTTAATGCTGATATCTCTAAAGACATGACTGTTACTTAAACCAACAAATTTAAACTAGATTTTATTTACTAAAGATTATCCTAGATCACTTGAACTTGAAAAACATTTAGGTTACTTCAAATATTATTGAGAATATACTTGATTTATAAAACACTTATTTGTCTTTATGCCAATTAAATAGAGTTCTTAAATAATTTTGGTGATACCATCTGAAGGTAGAAAAAATCACACATCTATAGCATACATATACAGACATACATAAACATACACACAGGTCTTATAGCTTTCATTTAAAAATTTTAGCCATGAGACAAGTATGATAATGCAAAACTCGCTGGTTGATAAAGAAAGAGTTGGAACCAAATTGTGTTTCTGGCAGACCAAATAAGTTAAGGATACCTGCTCATAATGGCTAAAGCTTTTTATTTATGTTTACAGAAGAGACTTAAGCTTTTCACAGGGCTAGTTTTCAAAATAGTCTTTTCCATTTCCTTCTGATAAGAATTACCTTGGCTCCTAGAGAAGACTAGATAGAATACTTACATCTCAAATGTCATAGAGAAAAAAAAATGCGAGTTACAACAAGAAAGACTTTTGTTCATAAATCCAGATCTTTTACCATATCTGTAAAACATTTGAAATGAATAGGAGAGTTTTGGGGATTGGTAAAACGTTTGGGTAGGCTTTGAATTGTTTCTAGAGCCACCCTTCTATTACTGTAAAGATTCAGTTTTTAAGACAAGTGCAGTTGTTTTTGATTCCTAAACAAATTGAGTTGCAACTTCAATGATACAGAGGCTGATCCATCCATCTAACTTATCTTCAGTTTACTTATTTATATCAGAGAGAAAATATTTAACTAAGATGGAAATCAAAAGATTTCTATGTTCTAGATTTAGAGCTGTGTGTCTTTGAAATATTTTAGTAAGTCTTTCTGCAAAGACTTCAGAATATGTTTCTTTCCCTCTGTGTACATAGTTTCATTTTAGCTTAGGGGAGAAGACCTAGAAAAAAGTTCCCATCAGGTTCTGGATATCAGCTTCCAATCTGGCTAACTTTGGGTCATAGAGCTACCATACATATATATATATATATATATATATGTGTGTGTGTGTGTGTGTGTGTGTGTGTGTGTGTGTGTGTGTGTGTTTTGAATATCTTCTCAGGTTTATCTGGGACAAACAGTAAATATGCCTGTCAGTACTGAATAACCCTATGGATGCAAGAGGCATCCTCAAACAGGGTGCAAAATATATTATACTCTGAAGATCTAGAGCCACGCTTAAAGATAAACAAAATAAAGACGTACTTAGACAATTCCCCTGAGAGCTGTCAATAGTAGGCAGAAGCCCAGACACAAATGGAGTGCAACCCACATTTCTGTCCAGTCATATCTAGCTACAAATGGCATATACAACCCACATTTTTTTTGGCACTCAACTTTCTGGTTACCAAGTCATGTTCTCAGGACACAAAATGAGATAAACAAGAAGGAAATAGCTATCCCTGGGAGAGAAAGGATCTATGACCAATGGATAAACTAAAGCAAGTCTATAAGTCAAAATTCAGAAATCTAATTTTTACTTTTTTTTTGCTAATCTGAATTTGAAAAGGAAGGGAATAAGTGAAATTTTCCTCCCTCTCTAAATCGGGCAGCACAGATTAACACCTGGGAAAACTGACTTTGGTAACCATTCTATTTGCTGATTTCTGCTAGCTTTTCCAGGATTCTGTCTACCAGCTCCAGAGGAAGTACAGTGTCCCAGCAGGTGTCTTCCTGGTCACCCGACACAGCGGAGGGGGAAAAATAATTTGATATCTACCCTTTATGGTGAGTGCTAGGCTGAGAACAAGTTTTCTCTAGGGCACCTCATAAATGGATAAGCTTATTTAGGTTAAATGTTCTCCACTATGGTCACTGTAATTCAAGATAATCTTTGGTAAAGTTCACCTACTTGTTCAGCCTTAAACCAAAATTTTATACCCTGAGACCTCAGACTGGACCCAGTTTAAATCAGACTTAGTCTGACTCCGGACACAGTCTAGTTTCTAAGGTGGACACTATCTAACCCTGGATCCAGTCCAGTTTCTAAGTTGGACCCAATCAAACTTTGGTTGATGGTTTCTGTACTCAATCCACCAAAAGAGATGTTCAAATAAATTATGAAAGCTTGTATGCAATATCTGCAGAGCCAGGACCAGCAGGGACTGACTCATCACCTCCAAAGGCAGCAAGAAAGCAGTTAGCTCAAAGGGCTCACTGGTTGCCATTGCTTCTGGGGGGTTTGGGTTCTCCTTCAGTTCCCTCTTTTGACACCACAACTGTTAAAAGATAAACTGAGGCATATTAAAATTTTTGAGAGTTTATGTGAGCAAAAAGCAATTCAAATTCAGGCAGCATCTAGTCTAGCAAATTGAAATGAGCTCTGAGGAGCTGTACAAAGTGAAAGACTTTCACAGGCAGAAAGGAGTGGGAACAAGGAAGTTATACCAAGCAAAAAAAGCAGGTTGGTGACAACGCTCAAAGTTACTTTCCTTTAGGGGATGGCAGGGTTCTATCAGGCAGGTAACTAACTCACTAGTGCTCTTCAGGTAATTCCTGATTGACTGGGTCAGGATTCCATTTCTGGGAGAGCTAAAAATGTAATTAAGTCTGAATTTGGTGAAGTGAGTCTTAGCATAAGTGACTTCATTTTGGACATATTGTCTTATTTTTAATATTTTTAATAAATACCCTTTAGATTTTCATCATATTGCACCTGTAAGGTACAGAAAATCGAAGGAGATGAAGTTAAGGTAATGCATAGTCACTTTCAGTTAAAACAAAACAAAACAACACAAGAGCATGCTTACATTCAGGTTGCCTCAGTAAGACTAAATAATCAAAACTTTTACTACTTTGTTCCTCAGAATTAGACAAATTTTATGCAAAATTATATTTTACATATAAAATTCCATTAAATAAACATTTCATATGTTACCTGGACTTCTCCATTTACTAACAAAATCCAATAATAAAGGTGTGAGAATTAATTGACATCCATATGTAAAAATAATTCTCATTAATATAAGTACACATACACATAAATGTATGCATGAACATATATTTATAAACAAATTTAACACACATATACATATGCACATATTATTATTTTGCTGAAAATTATATATTTGAATGTTAAAATATGACTAGTTCTTGTAGTTTTGGGGATAGGCATTGAGATAGTCATTTGTAGATAGTTCTAAAATGGTAGGATCATTGGATGGTTCAATACTACTGGTACGTGATTTATCCAGCAAGTATCTTTCTTAAAGATAAAAACACATTCTCAGAATAAAGTTTATGAGAGGTCAATAACATTGAATGGGAAATAATGTCAAAGTCTGATAGCCATACAAGAATTGAGATGTGGGTGGGACTTGACTCAGAAGACTGAACATTTGAATGTAAATTTCAATAACTGAACTGGTTAGTAATAGTTGAATCTGGAGTCAAATTGCAAAAATAGTTTTGAAAATAGGAATATAAGGAGGGAGGATGGGTCATCATTTCAGCATCAGAGATATGTCATAGAATACTACAATGAACATACATTTATTCATAGTTTCAAACATGTTGCTGTTCAACTGTCAATGTTGAGGTAGATGAAAGCTTAAAGTTAATGCCCATTAAGATGGAACCAAATGAGTCATTTGGTGCAAAGAGAATGATGCTGTAAAAGAAAAGAAATCCACTAGGGAATACATAAAATTCAGAGCTAAAAGAATATTAGGGAAATATTTTGTTGAATTGATTTTAAAAATATGAGAGGTAACAGGATCCATTCAACAACAGACCACTAAACTGAATAAAAAAAACAAGGTATTTTTTTGCTTTAGCTCAGGGTTCTTTTCATTGCATCATGCTACCCTTATGTATGAGATACTGCACTAGATCCTGTAAAACTTAGAAAGAGGAAGAGAGGAATTCTGAATCTGAGAACATTTAGAATCTGTTTTGTTCATTTTTTGTTGGTCTTATCCAAAAATGATAAAAGTGATAGTTAAATTTCTTTCATTTCATTCATTCACTCATCAATATTTATTTAAATAACTTCCAGGTTTAATAATCAGTTGAACAAAATATGCTTATATGTATTACTATAATCACACAATTTTCAGTTATTTCAGGAATATATTATTTAATAACCCTTTCAAACTTTCTTCGTTCATCATAGCCACTTAGCTCCTTTAGATGCTAATAACGCTATTAGGCAACACCGAAACCTCTGTTTCCTTGAGATTTGGCAATAAGACACATTTACATTTCTAAAGAGATTTATAAACTATTTAGTCAAACCAAGCATATGTAAAGTATATTCATAGCGATATAATAGAACTTTCTACTTAAAGTCAAAATGAGGAATATAGATAATAGTGTTATAAGAGTTCAGAGGAAGGAGCAATTAATGAATGCAGGCAATCATGGAAGAGTTTGTGGGTTAGGATGGTGGGACTTATGCAGAGTATTAAAGGACTGATTTAATTTCTTAAAGTGATGCCTTTATTGAAGCAAATGACACACTTATTAATGACATAGGCTTCCATTATCTGATTGAATGCTTGACTTTACTGACCTGTTACTTTACCTTTGAGATTTCAGTTCCTACCTGGCTAGCACAGTTCTCCATGTGAAAAGGAAGGTCAATGCTAATCAGAACACTTTTCACAAGGTTATACAAAATGCTAGCTAATCCTGGAAACTTTGCTTTTTTTTTTTTTTTTTTCTAATAGAAACATGGTTTTTTTTTTTGCATTAACTTATTTTCTTGAAGGAAGTAGTGGTAGGTATTCTTTAAAGCTGAGTGAAGCAAGTAAAATGCATGAGTGCTTATTTATTTTAGGTTTGGATTAGATGAGAAAAACACATAGGGCATTCAGAATGCCCTTCCTCACCTTGCAATGAATCTGACTCATAGGCAATTTATAGCAACACATACAGTTTTAAAAGTTGCTGCAGTAATATTCAGCAGTCAAAGTATTATAATTTAACCTGACTAAAATGTCCCCAGAGAACACATTTTAGAAGAAAGCTAAAATTTATTGAAAAACAATGTGAGTTAGGTTTTTCATTCATTATGCTTCCATTACTGGAAAAAAAAAATAACAGTGGCAATAACGCTTGTTAAGTTGGCATTCTGCTTGAGGCTTATGCCATGCAGCTTAAACATTTGGTTTTAACAACCAAAGACAAGGTCAGAATTATACTGTTTTTCTGTCCACCTTACTATGACACAATACATCAAGAACATTTCCAAGTATTTCAATATTTCACATCCTAGATGAAATATGGAGGTGCCTTTTCTTGTTCTTATAGATATTTTCAGAAATATCTAATATAAATTTCAATAGATGTAACATTATGTAAAAACAAGTTTAAGACTTAATGGTAATAAGTATGGTCAACTGTACCTGGTAAACAATGCAAAAAGACAAAATAAGTAGTAAGAAGAAACACCAGGATTTTCCAAAACATCTTTCGATGTGAATTAACAGAAAAACAATTTTTTTATCTCACCCATTAGGAGAATACTTTTTAATCATGGTAAGTATTAATTTTAGAATTAAATAGAAATATTATGGTTTACAAAGAGGAAAAAAAAATCAAAGATACAACTAACTACATGTTTATTATTCCTGTTTTGATGTTTCTGTCATTATTTGGATTCACATGTAAGGTAAATGTTCAACCTTGATTGCCTGAGAGAGTTCCAGTTTAAACCTTAGTCCTGGAAGCATTATTACTAGTACCATTTCACTCTAGACTGAAGAATTGATGACAAATTATACAGTCGTATTTTTATGGGGTATATTTCAAGAAGCATTCAATCCTTTCTTTGACTTGCAACTTTATCACTAGTGCCTGTAAACCTGTTATGTCATCTTTGAGGAATAACACTGCCATTGCAAAACTTTCAACAGAAATAGCAGATATGAAAAATTAAGATCTCTAAGGAAATGCATCTCCACTTTCACCATCATTGTGTGAGATAATACAATTACTTTCCTATTTTTATTCTTATTATACAGATAAACATGAACATTTTACAACTCAATAAATCTAAAAAGCCAGACAGACAAAAAAAAAAATGTTTTGGGGTTATTACCCAGAGGCAAAATTTGATAAAGCAATTTAAAATATAAAAAAAAAATTCTCTATGCATAGTGTTTATATGTATTTACATACTTGTTATCCAATTATACATATAATTTTCTGTCTTTAGTTTTACCTCTAAGATTACAATGCAAGGACTTTCTTATTAAGATCATTGGTAACTGGCACATAATAATACTTTGAGTAAATACAGCAATGTTTATTTATTTTTTGTCATTGAATATTCAATTTGTTTCCAAACTTCTGGAAATGATAAACTATATTTTTACCAACATGTTTGTCTATAAGGATTTGTTTTGTTTTATTCTGTTTTTTGTTTCATGATTTTAGGATTTTTTAAAATTCTAAATCCTAAATTAATTAACAAGTCTATTAATAAAAGAGTTGTCCAAACTTATACTACCACCATTGTTTTATGAACTTCTACTGGCCCCGCATTTTTGCAAACTTCAAGTATAATCTCTTAAAAATATTTGTCAGTTTGATTCAATTTGCCCTTCTTTAATTATTGATTAGAATGAATATGTTTTCCACATTTGCCATCTTGTTCTACCTCTTCTTTTGTTACTTGAAATCCTTTGTTAGCTTATATATTACATTTCACAAAAAGATAAGCAAATTATACAATATAAACAAGTTTATGTAAGCAATGGGTTATATTTTTAAACCAAATATTCAAGGTCTACTATATAAGTTATTTTTCAGTGAACAATGAATGTTTCTGTCAGTGTATCAAGTGGCTGATAGAAAGCTGAGTAGACTTAGATGAAAATATGAAAAACAATCTCACAAAATTAAAATATGTACTTATTATTTCAAAGAATTATATTTTTAGTAATAATTGTGCCATTAGGATTTTCATAACAATTGCAGTGGTTAATTAATTTAAAAAACATCTCCAAATTTACCTCTGGTTAGACTAGGATTCCAACATGCAGCCAGGATTGAGAATCTACCATCTAAGCTAATGGCTTTTCCATTGGTTAAATTTGCACTTTCGTAAAGCAATGATTGTGTTATTGACTGACTTTTGAAATACTGAGGCAAATAATAATGTAATTGTTATAACTGACTAGTATTGAAAATGTAAACAGTGAACATTATAAACAGATTTCCATTGGGAATACAGATGTCAATAAATATACTGGCATAAATGAATAAAAGAAGTAATGATCTTGCACAAGCAGCTAAAAAAAGAAAGTATAGAAACCACGGAATAGCTAGTAATTGAATTTAGTGGTGAGACATTTCATTTGTATTTCTAACTATGTTGTCTATTATAAGAACTGATTATCAAATAGTGAAAAAAACTATCAATAGTTTCACATGAATTGCAAAGAAAGCACAGTGGCCCAACTAGTAAGCCAATTGTCATTTGGACAAACTATGAAAACTGATCTTTTTTCTAAAGATTTTTTTTGATGTGAACCATTTTTAAAGTCTTTATTGAATTTGTTACAATATCATTTCTGTTTTGGTTTTTTGGCCCTGAGGCATGTGGGATCTTAGCTCTCTGACCAGGGATCACACCCACATCCCCTGCATTGGAAGGTGAAGTCTCAACTACTGAACCACCAGGGAAGTCCCTGCAAACTGATTTTTTTAAAAAAAATCTATTTGGATATAACTTTGAGGAAACTAAGGCAACATCATTCAGTGTTGAATGAATTACAAGGAATATAATACTATAACTAAGAAATTTGTGAAAGTAATCACAGAGATAACAACAAGTCTTATTGCTGAAGGAAAGCACATAAACCTAAGAGCACTGTTGGATATTGCATAATATTAATGTGAAATATTTAAGAGAATACAGTATCATATATTCATACTATTAAATATATTAATTAACAATAAATGAAAAAGCTTTTGGCATCTTAGCCTGCATGTTAGACAGATATTCTAAAGAACTTATTTTTTTGTCACTGAAAATTCATGTTGTGAAAAATATACATACACACATATTTTTTAAATAAAAAGCTATGAACCACAGTACATACTTGAAAGGATACATTGAGAGTCCAAATTACGTTTGGAGTAAAAAGTCACTGTTATTTAGATTTTAAAAATTTCTATCTGAAGGTCAATCAGACATTATTTTTTCAAACAACACATTGTTGCTATTCAATTGTAATTCTCTTCATTTCAATTCAGTGTTGGAGGAAATAGTGAACATTGAGAATGAAGTTAAATTATATTCGTTTTTCAAATGCTCTGAGAAGAAATGGGAATAAACCACAAAATAGATATTTCCTTTTCAATTATGTTGTCTGTCTCTGTTTTCCTTAATATTTGCCTTTATAATGAAACACAGAGAGATTCTGTTTTTAAAATTATCACCCAATGAATTTGGCATTTTACATTGGTATGGCATGCTATCTACTCATTGGCCTCATGTGGTTTGCATAATCTTTTGGACTTACTAAGTCATAGTTCTTATCTCAGTAATCTTTTCTGATCAGCAAACCAAGTGATTGGATGCCCTTATCAGAGGTAGATGGACTAAGGTCTACAGGGTACAGGAAACTGATCAATAAAATGTGGATTCCAGTATACTATTTTTCAATGAGAAGTATATTTGCACCATGGACCAAAATGGTTTCATCTGCACATTCATCACTTTCTCTCTTGGAATGTAACCAATAGGAAAAAACAACAAGAAAAATATGAAGAAAATAAGGAAACATCACCTAGAGACTTATCAATGGATGAAAAGATTGTTAAGATTATTCTGCATAAAATCTAAATATTATAATATCACATCTCAAATTTTGCATTCCTTATATTTTTACTTAATTTTTAATGATATTTATAACAATCTTTGGATATCTTACATTAATGCCTCCATTGCAATTTTTGATACAGATGTGTTGTCATTTATCACTCCTATAAAGTAGGTTATTTTGTTATCTCCAATAAGCAGATATTACAAACAAGCCTGCAATGAACATCTTGTCAACATTTCTTTTTATTTTCTTAGGAAAGGATCCTAAAAGTGGAACTATTGTGCATCAGAGTATCAGCATTGTAAAGGACCTTGCAATACATTCCTCTGTTACTAGCATGTTTATAATAATAAATATTTCCAGCAGTAATATATAAGAATGCCTGGGGGAGAAGGGATATATTGGGAGTATGGGATTAACAGATATACACTATCATAAGTGAAATAGGTAAACAACAAGGATTTACTGTATAGCACAGGGAATTAAATATCTTATATTCAATATCTTATAATAAACTATAATGGAAAAGAATAAAAAAGGTTATAGATATATACATATATATGTATTATGAAATCACTTTACTGTTCACCTGAAACTAACACAGTATTATAAATTAACTATACTTCAATTTAAAACATTAAAAATAATATTCCATTGTGTAGATATGCCAGTTTTTTTATCCATTTACGCATTCAAGTAAATTATGGTCACTTCCAGTTATTGCAAATAAGAATAAAGCTGTTAAAAAAAAAAGAATGTCTATTTTCATTAGATCCTGGTTAGATTTGTATACTATAAAATTTGGCAGTTGAAAATTATATTTGATTTTTGTGGCAATTTTTATAGTAGTGAAGTCCAAAATCTTAACACAGTTAATTATTCTTTTTATTTTTTGAGAATATTTATTATTTGTTTTAAAGATCAGTGACCTTTATGAGTTGAATAACTCTAAAATAAATTAGATTACATGGTCTTTTGTTCTTACTAAAAAAAATGTTAACATCAATTTCTCTAATTATAATAGCAGAGCATATTACTACTCGATGATTCAAAAGCCCAAAAGAGGAGGAGGAGGAGAAGGAGGAGACAAGGAAGGGGAAGGAGAGGAGAAGAACTAGTGAGCAAAAATAATCCAAGGTTTTATTCCTAGATATAACCATTGATGGTACATTGACATATTTTTTTGGTCACACACATACACACTTACATAAAAGAAAATATCAGTGTTTTATTCAAAATTACTAAGACTGTTTTCTTCTAGGTAGAATAGGAACATAAATAGTACTTCTCTTATAGGTTTTGTGACTATTAGATCATGTTTTTCTCATAAACATTTACTGCTTTACCTGGCCCATAGTAAGTGCTTTAGAAAACGTTTACTGGGTTATTGCAGTGATTGTTCTACCCTGTGACTCATGTAATCCAAACAATTCTTTCTTGTTAGCCATTTATTTTGCTTCCTTTTGTGAACTGTTTCATTTGTATTTCAATCCTTGCTCATCCTCTGAAGAGGAAAGTGTTTGCTTAAGAGTTTACCCTATAATTCCTGCTTGTTGTTCTGTTCAGGAGTGAGGATTTTTGAAGAAACTTTGGCAAATGACTACAGCACCTCACAGTACCCTTTATGAACAAGCATATGGGAGAGAACCTAATAAATGGAGAATTTAAATCACATAGGTAAAAAGGAAGACAGAGCATTAGATACTGAATATGAGGTTTTTGGGAAAGTCCAGATTTGTTTTACAGTATATACTTATGTATATACTTCTTTAAAATGCCTCAAAATCTTACAGTAGAGACTGGGATTATAATGATGTATTAGTCTGCCAAGGTTACCTTCCATTGTGTTCCACATAACATTTCCTCTGTGCACAGTTGCTCCTGGTATCTCTTTCTCTACTTATAAGGACACTGATCCTATTGGATTAGAGCCCCAAATTTATAACCTCATTTAATGTTAATTGTCTCCTTGTCTAAGAATAATGAAATAAACTTAATTTTTCAAAATCAAATGCAATGAAGGCCACTTGTACCTCTCTCCAAATATGGTCGCATTGAGACATAGGGCTACAACATATGGATTTGGGTGGACACAATTTAGCCTGTAACACTTGGTAAGGATTTTGGGTCATTTCTGTATTTCCCTTGATATACCTATGTTATTACTGGCCAGAAGTTGGCTCTTGAAAATGTGGGTTACTTTGTGAGGTGGCAAGAGATGATGCCATTGCCTCAAATTTTGAGTCTATAGGCAGTAACAGTCAGCTGTATCATAAGAAAGAAAACATAACCAGCCAAAACAAAATAAAAACAAAACCCAAACCTTACTAACACTGAGAAATAATTCCTGACTATTAAGTTGTTGGATTTATTTACAGTTGTTTACTTATATACAGAAAAGTCTATATTAACCTTTGTATTCATGATAATCTTTGGAAGAAAATTGCAGAAAGTATTCTGGGTTAATGCACACAGACTATAGGTTTTCGTGAGAGAATTAGACCTCATCAGGGCTATATCTAGATGTGCAATCTAGATAGAGCATTTTTGAGAAATTTCTCATAAGTTTTCAGACTGGTGATAAGTATTAAACTTACTAATAGCTAATAGCTGAGAAATTTGACTATTACATTTATGGGAGAAAAGGATCAAAGTGAAATGGTTCAGGACTCTTGTCCATTTGTATTGTCTGGGACCAAATTTACCAGTAAGTGTACTGCTATCATAGCCTAGAAATAAAAAATGATTTGAAATTACTACATGAGGACTCTTGTTCCCAAAGAGAACAAAAAGGCATGTGGAGAGCATTTACCAGGGATAGGAGAAAAAGGATTTGAAGCATGTTTATTTGGTGGTCATGAGCCTTATTCTACTAAATTAGTTATATAAGACCTGTTATATATTAAGATGTTTTAGATGAAATCATATCTGCCACTGAACCTCCATTGTTCTAGGTTAGAAGAAAATAGACACCACTAGGGAGGTCAGGCAAAGGAAGCTGGGGTTCTTACACACATCAGAACACTTAGAAAGATCCCTCTAATCTAGGGTCCATCATAGTCTGGTAACAATTCCATAGACACTTGGAGAGCATGACCCTGCATCTTCCATCTCATGCCTGGGTATAGACATCTTTTTAGAGGCTTGAAGCCTAGTACCTGTGTTCTAGTCTCCAAAGGTGTAACACGAAGCAGCTCCTTTCCAAGGTTCTGCAAGTAAACATTATCTAAGCATAATGAAGCAACAGTTTTCAAAATCAAATGCTCTGAAAGATATTTATCATAAAATTCTTCCTTTTCTGAAGCACAATTTTCTTGAAATGAGAAAATGCAAACATGGAAATGGAACCAGAAATGGAATGATTAATGGTTAATGCAAGAAAAAATGAGGGTGGATAAAGCAAGAATAAAGTGCAAATATTTGTTGATTATTCTGCTGTAATTTGAACATACTACTGAAATAATACAGTGTGACAGTTTTAAAAGATAGAGAACTGATGGAGGGTAGGTAAAAATTTGGAGGATAAGACATTAGGAATTATTCATTGAATCACAGCATCAAAGATGTATATTTTGTTTTTGGTGCATAAGACAGCCCTAGAAAACCCACATGACAATTTGAATAATCGTCCCTATTTATAAGTCTTGTACATAAACTATTAACTTACAAAAATGGAAGTATTTGCATATATATTCAGGCTAGAGGGAATATTGTGGTAGTCCATAAAATTAGGTGGATTACATTTTGAGTAATTATACTACAGCAAGTTAGTAGAAAAATTATTAAGAGCTTAGAGAACAAAAAATATTTCCAGAAACATGGTCAGCCAGCTGAATTCATATTACTGGTTAAGATAATTTTGTAGAATGTGAAAAAGTATTTTCCAGGGCTGCTCTGAAGAAGAAACAAATAAGCAAACAAACAAACAACAAGAGATCATTTGATGGAATTGAGACCAAATTAGGTGCTGGAGATTATGGAATCAGAGATAATGCAAGGATTTCTTAGCCTGCACTCCGTTTGAATCCCCATTAGGCAGTTTGCTGTATGCAAGATAAAGAACTAATGTGGGGTTTTTTTGTTTGTTTGTTTTTATTGAAGTATAGTTGATTTACAATGTTGTGTTAATTTCTGCTGCACAGCAAAGTGATTCAGTTATACATATACACATTCTTTTTCATATTCTTTTCCATTATGGTTTATCACAGGATATTGAATATAGTTCCCTGTGCTACCCTGTAGGACCTTATTAGTTATCCATTTTATATATAATAGTTTTATATATAATATCTGCTAACACCAAAATTCCCAATCCATCCCTCACCCCCCCACCTTGACAGCCACAAGTCTGAAGAACTAAAGTTATATACAAAATTTTGTGTGTGAATAAATTCGTAGCATGCTTTATATGACAGCTGTTCTTCATATCCTTGATAGATATGCACTAGACATTCAGACAGGGGGACTGAACAATTATCAATTTGTTTTCTCTAGGTCTTCCCCAAATTTCCCAACAACAAAGTTTCCAAGGGATTGAGGACAAGAAGGACAATTAGAACAAGTCAGGTGGCACTGTGTTCAGAGGCATTACAAGAAGAAAAAATTAAAAAGTATGCCCAGGCCAATTAGTAAAGGAAGAAATATTGTTAACTATAGTCACCATGCTGGACATTAGATCCCAGGAACTTATAACTTATATCTTATAACTTATAACTGGAAATTTGTACACTTTGACTATTGCACTTTAACGTTCTCTCCATAGCAACAATAGCAAAGTAGTAATTATGTGAGGTAAAGGATGTGTTAACTAACCTTATTGTGGTAAACATTTTGCAATATATAAGTGTAACAAACCATCACATTGTACACCTTAAAATTACACAATGTTATGCCAATTATATCTCAATGAAGCTGGAAAAACAGAACAAAACAAAGAAAAAACATTTACATGTGTTATTTTTCCTTTTTTCTAAATGTGAGATTGTACTTTTACATTTTAATTTACTATTTACTTTTAGTCACAATTTCAAATGAAAGCAATTTCTTTAGATTAATAAACATTTTTAAATTAAATAAAGGAAAAAATAAAATAAAATAATTGTTTTGTTAGTTGGAAGGGGTACTAGGTACCACATTAAACACTGCAGCCCACTTATTTGGATGTATACCAGTGCGGTATAGGGAAATGTTACAGTGAAACACAACACACTACAAATATTCATATATCCAAAGAAAACCAAAGTTCAAAAAGATACATGTACCCCAATGTTCATTGCGGCACTATTTACAATAGCCAATGCATGGAAGCAACCTAAATGTCCATTAACGGAGAAGTGGATAAAGAAGATGTGGTACATACATACAGTGGAATACTAGCCATAAAAAAGAATGAAATAATGCCATTTACAGTAACATGGATGGACCTAGAGACTATCATACTGAGTGAAGCAAGTCAGACAGAAAAAGACAAATAACATATGATATCCCTTATATGTGGAATCTAAAAAAAAAAAAAAGGTACAAATGAGCTTATTTACAAAACAGAAATAGAGTCACAGATGTAGAAAACACACTTATGGTTACCAGAGGGGAAAGGGGGAGATAAATTCGGAGATTGGGATTGACATATACACATTACTATATACAAAATAGATAACTAATAAGGACCTACTCTATAGTACAGGGAACTCTACTCAATATTCTGTAATGGCCTATATGAGAAAAGAATCTTAAAAAGAGTGGAAATGTGTATATGTATAACTGATCTACTTTACTGTACATTTGAAACTAACACAATATTGTAAATCAACTATACTCCAATAATTTTTTTTAATAAGGAAGTAAATTATTTTAAAGCAAATATTTGTGATCTATCCTTTCCCACAACTTCTAAAGAGGAAGGACAGTTTTCTTTTCTGATAAATCACTTAACCTTCACTAAAAAGGCTAAAGACAGAACAGAACATACATCAATACATGAGAAAGGGTGAGAGATAAAAAGGAGTGAAGAAGGAGAAATTGTGACAGTGGAATCTATAGAGGAGGAGAGAGAAAAAGGAAGTTGGGTGAAAAAGCACTTGTTAGAAAAAGTACAACAGTGAAAAGAGATATGTGTAAAGAAAAAGTTAACGACTTTTTCCTATTTTTTTAAATGTAACGTTGCCTTATTAATCTCCTGGCAGAAACCTACATTAAACAACTGCATTAATTTTCAAAGGTTTAACATTGAATTGATGCTTCTTTTAAGGGTCACGTAATGCTGAAAGTGGCCTTAAGATGGCTCCAGTACATGTGTATTACACGTGTAAAATGAAATATGTGTGGACAGATTGCAGGCAGGAAAGAGGAGGTGAGAGAATAGCTAAGAGTTGGCAGTTGGGCATGGAGAGCAGCTGAACCATTTTCCTGGATGGAAAACTACCCAGGTTGATTGGACTTGCTCTTTTTGAAGTAGCCGAGGGTGCTGAAACCTACATAGCTCTTCTTTCTCCTCCATGGTCAAGGTTCTACAGCTCTCCCTGGGCTTTCAAAGTCATGATGGTTGACTGTTTCAAATTTCTATTGTTTAATATGTGTCCTAGCAGTCTTTCCCAAACCAAGTTGTTCTCTGTCTCAAGAAAACCAAAAGCATAGTTATTCCACTTCATATTGAAGTGTCATTTGCAGTAACATGGAGTTATTGAAGTGGAATGTTGGATTTTTCAGTCATCCAAGGATATACTACTTTGGAATATAATACTGTTATAAACAGGATTTTCCAAAAGTGTAGAATATTTTCCAACAGGTTTGGTCAAAATTAACCTTTATTACTGTGGGTGTTAATTTTTCTTATAGACTCTGTGCATCATGCTGGATATTAATGTTTCTATGAAAAAAGCATTTGTTACATTGTCATAAAATATACTGATTTACTCCTCTAAAGGCTATTCCTAATAAATAGGTCCATACAGATAACAACATAGTGGGAACATGTATACTCAGTTTCAAAGAAAAAAAAATTCCATATGATCAGATAAAATCCCTCACTTTTCCTCGTAATGAAGAGAGAAGATATATAAAATTCCTGTGTGATCTGAACTTTTGCTTCAGGAATCAATTAAAATAACAATTTTTACTTTAAAAGATGAAAAAGCTAATATTTAATTTTAAAGTCAGTTATTCTTAGTACTATTGTTTTATTTGCAAATAATTGAAATGTAATTAAAATATGTGCAATTAAACTGTAATATTTTAGACAAGAATCTATTTTTGATACCCAGTATTTAAAAAATAATAATTGTGAAAGAAAGAAAACATTAAAATGGCTCACATATTTCACCTAACAAACAATATCCTATTAATAAATGACTAGACTTCTCTGAGTCAATCTAAAATGAACTGATTGCCATTTAAAAGACATATTCAAGCTAAAGGTGACCCCCAAGTCAGTCAAATTCAAAAAAGTATTTCAGAAAATTTATGATGTACATGTTTTCTTAACATGCTCGTAAGTAGGATTTATCTATCTTTTTCTATACCTTCATCCTTCTACTTTTGTTATATTTCCCCAATTAAATTCATCCATAGCTCAAGGTATTTTGTTTTGTTTTGTTTTACCATATGGGCGTGCTGTCATGGAAATTTTTAGCTTTCTACACTCCCAATCTTTCCAAAGTACCCATTGGTTTTGGCTATAATGCAAATGCGAATATTATGTTTTATTATAGTTGATTTGTAATATTACACTAATTTCAGGTGAATATTCTTAAGAGAGGCTGTTTGCTCCTTTTGCAGCCCACTTATTTTAAAGACACTCATTCACAATGCTTCGTATACCATCATCTAGCTGTGGTGGGTGTGTTCTAAATAGCAACTGGAATTGTATCCAAATTACTGCCTTACCAGGGATGAGACGAAACAGGGGTGAAATTGAAAAATGAGATGCAAAAGGAAAAATTGACAGTTGGACAGAGATGGTTGAATTGGTATAACTATGAGAGATAGAGACAGACAGACAGAGGGAAGTTGAAAAAAATGTACATAATTTTACATAATTTTGAGATAACTACAGTGACTAGAAAGATACTACAATGCACCAGTGATGAAATTGACAAATTCGAAGTTAAGGAACAAGAGATACAAAATCTCTTATGCTCTGATGTCAGCAGAAACTTCTGTGCTGGGAAAGAACAAAACCCCCTTTGGGCAAGCTCATATGTATAGAATGTCATTCAGTGACTGTTCCTTTCACCAAGACTTCAATTCTACTGCAATTCTTCAATCTAATGCAATTTCACTGTGTTAAAAATGTGGTGTGTGGAGGGAAAAATGATCTTGCTGCATAGCCAAACTAAGGAAGATGACAAAGAAAAGAATAACAATTTCTAGTAAATCTATAGGTTTGTGCATTCTTAATTAATGGGAATTTCATAATTTGTCTTAAGAGATCTACTAAGTGGATACTACTACACATGGGACTGATATAAAGTCAATTTTTTTATTCAATTTACAATGTGTTAATTTCTGCTGTAAAGCAAAGTGGTTAAGTTATATATATATATATATATATTTTTTTTCATCATCTTTTCCATTTCGGTTTATCACAGGATATTGAATATAGTTCCCTATGCTATACTGTAGGACTTCGTTTTTTATATTGTATATTTTAGTTTGCATCTGCTAACCCCAAACTCCCACTCTATCACTCCCGCATCCCCTCTCCCTCTTGGCAACCATAATCTGCTCTTTATGTCTATGAGTATGTTCCTGTTTTGTAGATAAGTTAATTTGTGTCACATTTTAGATTCCAGATATAAGTGATATCATATGGTATTTGTCTTTTTCTTTATGTCTTACTTCACTTAGTATGATAATCTCTAGGTCCATCCATGTTGCTGCAAATTGCATGATTTCATTTTTTATGGCTGAGTAGTATTCCATTGTATATACATTCCATGCCTTCTTTACCCATTCATCTGTCAATAGACATTTAGATTGTTTCCATGTCTTGGCTATTGTGAATAGTACTGCTATGAATATAGGGGTGCATGTATCTTTTTGCATTATAGTTTTGTCTGGATATGTGCCCAGGAGTGGGATTGCTGGATTATCAGCAACTCTATTTTTAGTATTTTGAGGATCCTCCATACTATTTTCCATAGTGGCTGCACCAATTTCCCTTCCCACAAACAATGTAGGAGGGTTTCCTTTTCTCCAAACCCCCTACAGCCTTTATTATTTGTAGGCTTTTTAATGATGGCCATTCTGACTGGTGTGAGGTGCTAATCTCATTGTAGTTTTGATTTGCATTTTTCTAATAATTTGTGATGCTGAGCATCTTTTTATGTGTCTGTTGGCCATCTGTTTGCCTTCTTTAGAGAAATGTTTATTTAGGTACTTTGCCCATTTATTCAGTTGGGTTGTTTGTTTTTTGGTTGTTGAGTTGTATGAGCAGCTTTTATATTTTGTAAATTAAGCCTTTGTTTGTCGCATCATTTGCAAATATTTTCTCCCAGCTTGTAGGCTGTCTTTTTGTTTTGTTGATAGTTTCTTTTGCTGTACAAAAACTTATAAGTTTGATTAGGTTCCATTTGTTTATTTTTGCTTTTATTTCTATTGCCTTGGGAGAGTGGCCTAAGAAAACATTGGTACAATTTATGTCAGGGAATGTTTTGCCTATGTTCTATTCTAGGAGTTTCATGGTGTAATGTCTTATATTTAAGTCTTTAAGTATTTTGTATTTATTTTTGTTTGTGGTGTGAGGGTGTGTTCTAAATTCATTGACTTACATATGGCTGTCCAATAAAGTCGATGTTTTAACCCTTTTTTCCACAAGTTAATGGAAATAAAACTAACATAAAGCATGGAGTTTTCCCTTGTTAACTTAAGATTTTCCATATATTTAAGTAGAGATCTACATGTATCTTACCTCAATCTTTATTTTAATTCAGCATAAGCAACTGAGTACTTGTGTAAAATTAGTTTTTAAATTTTCAATTCTAGAAGCCACACATTTATGGATTGTTATTTAAAAAAATACTTTTAGAGTCACTTCCTTTATAGTTACCAAGATTATATTCACCTGTTTCCCATAAAATACTAATATTGGAATCTGATGTGCAGAAATAAAGCACACTGAAATACAAAAGAAGCAAACATATCAAAGAGAAATTAACTCTAAGAAGCACTGACAGATGCAAAGTGCTTCATGAACATTGCTCTGTGAAGTTTAACACATGTTGTCAATTAAAAATTGCTTAAAAAATATTTAACAAGACAGATCCATCACACTCAGAGTTTGTTGAAGTAGTTTTTGTGTATATATGTTTTACTTTTGCATATTTAAGTTAAAAAAACAAAGTTTATTTGCCCAAGTCATGCCTTAATTATTTTTTTGAAAGGTACATTGTTTGATATTTGTTTTTCATAGGTGGTAAATAAATTTCCATTTTTAACATTTCATGGCCGACTGAATAAAATATTTAGCATAAGGAATTGAGTGAGGAGGTAGTTCTTTTCATTTAGAAACTATTGTTATTGCCACATAACTAACTTTAGTTAAAAAGTAGTGTTAAGATACACATATGTATGTACTTGTGCATTATATTTACTGTTGCAAGAATAGGTGTTGAATAAACACTGACATAGAAAAAATCAACACCAATTTTGATATAGAATCCTAGAGAAATATGTTAACTGAAGCCCACCAAGTGTGTGAAACAAACTGAGGGCAACTCATCCTGTGCATAATGGTTTGGCCAGGCTTTCGGCCAAACCATTTGTTGATTGATAATGTAGACCTGGAGACAACATGTCTCCAGTAGTATCTTGGTTGACAGGATTGGGTGGCCTAATATAATCCTAGATTTAAAGTGGTCCTGATAACCATACTACTTAATTAGGCCTCAGGTAAGTTTATTCATGCAGTTCACTGTGGGATCAAATATATTAGCCATGATCAAACATATAAAGAGACAAACAAATTAATTATGAAATAAAATAAAACAGAGATGATCTCCAAATGCCCTCAGTTTTTCAAAAAGCAGACTGCTGGTGTTGCAAAACTAGATGTAATATTGAGTGAGTAAGTTGTTTGGTGCACACAGATTAATGATGGATGGATTTATTTTCATATTCATTCATTCATTTAAGCTAATGAATGCGTTGGGTATACACAGGAGTGCAAGAGCTTATGCTGAGTACTCTGGATACACTGGGAAGTGTCTCCATCCATATATCTGTCAATCAGCTGGCCTATCATTTCTAACTTATATTAAATTACACCTATGTATCTGAAAATATGACATGACTAAGAAGATTTCCCCAGAATGAACTGAAGTTCTTATGAAACAGCTCAGATTTTCTATCTGTTTATAAACAAGGTCTAGTATTGACATTTCACTGTAAGGAAGTCACATGGGGTATTGATTAGTGTCAGTGAACACACTCAAAACAAATACAGATCACTGGTGATCACTCTTGAAATCATTTACTTTTTAGAGCTGCTCATATTTTAGTGTTGAAAGAAAGAGAAAAAAGGAAGGAAGGGAGGAAGGAAGGAAAGGAAGAAAAAGAAGCAGTAGTCATTTTGATGTCTCTTGCAGAACAATAAGTCATATTGACTCTTTTGCTATTTTTCCTACATATTTAAAATACTACTTTGAAAAACTTGGTTAAGCAGGTTTTATATTTATTATAAATACTGTTTTATCTAACTAGTTATAATTAATAACTATTTCTGAATTTCCAGGTAAAACTTTCATTGCTTAAGTGTTAAAATTTTAATTGTTTTTCTAATATTACATGTGCTGAGATCCCTCCAAACTTCCTTTATTCTTCATTCAATTTGTAAATTAGCAGTTTTCAAGGGCACAGTTTAACTCAAAAAATCATATTTTAAAATATTTATTGATTTATAGATGTATAACTTCCTTTCTCCATCATTTTCTTATTTTTAGCACATAATTTCATTTTGAAAGATGAACACATTATAGCTTTGGAAAAATAAGATGCTCTGTTTATCTAGAGGTTATGCACAAGATGAGCTTAAAATGGTTCTTTCCTTTCACCTTTTTATTGAAATAGTTTATTTTTCTTATATTTTCTGCTCAGATGTAATCTCAAGTATCAAGCCTGTTTTCATTCACGTTCTCATTTTAGTGAAATTGCCAAGAAGAAATCTGTTATATTTATTTATTTTTTTGCTGTTATGTATCCTCTTCATTTAGATTATTATACAAATGTCTTTATATTAAAACTAACCTGAAGTTGCCATAGAGGAACATAGATCATCACTAAATACCAAAGATGAATAATTAGTACTTGATGTCCCCCATATAAGAAAATGAATTTGATAAATGGTAGCATAGATCATTTAGAACGTATGTGTATATGTGTGTGTGTATGCATGTGTGTGTGTGTGTGTCTTGATACCTATAGAAATAACTTCCCAAGTGTTCTCCTCACCAACTTTATTATTAGCTCAATTCTGTACTCAAATTTAGCAGCAGAAAATTTTTCAGAAACAAAGCTACCAGTACAATGCTTTGAACTTGCATTCTTTTATTGAAAAATCTAAATCTCATTTTTTTTTCACCTGCCAGTCTAGATGTCTAACAGAAAGTGAGAGTTTATAGCAGCAGAGAAGTGGCTGAGTAGGCAATGACATCTGAGTTTGAAGTAAATAGATTTCCCATACAAGATCTGGGGCTGTCAACACTGTCAGTCTACGCTCTCATGATAAGCACACCATTTTAAACTTTGGCAAGATTTTTCCTAGCCTTCTTCCGACATTATTGAATCTCACAGTGCTTCACATATCTCGCTTTGGCTGCAGCTCTGTGTTACAAGTTCAATGACTGCTTCTACCCTGAAAATATTGGACATATTGCTGTCTAGCCTATCACAGGAATTCAAGTGATACTGCACCCCAAGGGACCTTACATGAAGACTTCCTCAGGGTCCAATACCCATTCCCTTTTGATGTAAACAGTCATGTTCAAAATGTAGAAAGTATTCTTACAATAGATGCCCTTCAGCTGCCAGTACATGGATTAATTTTTGTGTAACATTTTCTTTTAATTCTGCTCATGGCAGTAAACTCAATTGTGAGGATATTCTCTTTTCCACTTACTCCCTCTAGTTCTTAAAACCTAAGAATACCATACAGCTTTGTGTAAGCTTTCTTAGAAATAGATCCTGAGACAAGGACTTAAGTGCAAGAATTTATTTGGAAGGTACACTAATCACAGCAAAGATTGAAGAAGTAAGACAAGGTAAAAGAAGGCAATGCGAGTGTGAATGCCAGCTTTGGACAGCTGGAGCTACCTCTGCAAGGAAAGCTTGGGAAATGGAGTAAAACATATGTTTGATAGTTACCACGCTTATAAAGGAGAGAATTGGGGGTATGTGCATACAGTCTCTAATAAAATATTTGGATGAAGGCTGCTCTCAGGGCTCTATAATTGCCCTTCAGAGAAATCCTTCAGACAAAAAGATGCAGATCCTGGGAGTGTGAAGCCTTAGTAAGCACTGAGGAGGTAAGGGCTGAGTGTGGCGGGGTTTTAGAAGCATCCAGCATTCTTGACTCTTCACATCCTTCACATCCAATCATCTTTACCTTTGAACTATATAAAGAATCTGGCAACATTCATTACCTGCACTGCTGCACCAAGCCACCATCATTTATTGGTTGATGAAATAAGTTGCTTGGAATAAGTTCAAAGGTGAATTGGAAGAAAATAGCCAGTGAAACCACTCTTTCTTTTAGTTTTACAGTGAAGGAAAACAGAGATTTAAAGTGTTGACCTCAAAGAGAAGTGGAATCAAGACTGATCTATTTTTAAGGAGGAGGAAAATGATCTCATATTGGCATGATGATCAGAATTATACAATAGAGAGAGAAGAAAATGATGTCAAAGAAGCAAAATTATTGAGTATACCAAATTGAAGGCATCATTTGTATACTGGTGGAAAGTTTCTTAATTTGGACTCTTAATACAGATTAACAGAAAAGCAGGCAAATTTATGATCACAGATGCAGTTAAATGAGAGGTGGTAGATGTGTGTCCAATTTCCTCAGAAGATCTCAAGGTTTAAATGTAATGTTGAGTGGCATTACTAGTGTGAATAATGAGGATGACAAAGGACAGAGGGTGTAGGAGAGGAGGGTTTATGAGTTTTCAAGGAGAATAGGAGAATAAATGGTTTAGAGAAATTTGTTATAATTTCTTGGAGCATCAGGACCTTACCTGAGGCTCAGTCATTATCCTTCACACTATAGAAAGGTTATTTAAAAATGTAAGTTACATCATATCACTTTTGGATTCAAACTCATCACTCTGTTTAGAAACAAAGCAGTTACCTGCTATATTCTGCATTACGAAACCCTTGGATAACCACCTAATGTCTGCTGCCCACTGCCCACCTTACTTTATCTGCTGCAGTCACACTGGTCTCATTTTGATTGATAAGCCATGTCAGGATGGCTTCCATCTCTGGGACTTTACTATTTTCTCTGCATGGAAATCTGTTACCCCTGATAAGGACCTGTTTTACTCTTTCAATTTCTTCAAGTTTACATCACTGTCACCTTATAAGAGAGGCCTTCCTAACCTCATATATAACATAGTGCCCTCCCCATTCTGTACTTCCTTATCCTACTTTGCTTTCCTTCATAGCACTTATCAATGGCTGATTTATGTATCATCCAGAGTTCTTCCCTTGACCATAAACTTTGTATGAGAAAGAGCTTTCCTTAGTTCATTGCTTTATCCTCAATGCCAAAATCAATGCCTGGAACTCAATGAACATTTACTGAGATGAATTGAGTCATAAAAGGCTATCCGTTAAATATAAATACCAGAAATCATGTATTACTATTTTTAAGAGTTGTTTTTGTTTTGAGAATCTAGAGCTCACCATAAGAGTTATAAAAAGGGAAAGATTAGATATCTAGATCAGTAAGTAAGAAAAAAAAAAGAGGATGCATGAAGTAAATGCTAGTCTTTTCTAATAAAATTTATAACAGCTGAAAACATACTTGTGAATTTCCTCGTCAATTTTACTGAAATTGATTTGGATATGATGACAATTTTTTTCACAATATCTGTCAGCCCAGAATTGATTCAGCTGATGCTGTATGCTAGGTGGGTAGTCCTGCCTGCCACAGTATTTCAAGTCTTTTATGTTTATATAGTTTTTTGTGTGTATGTTAAATAAAGGAAGATAAGTTGCAATAAACTATATTTTATTTATATTTTTCAAAGATGTTCAGACCCTTTTAACAAATTTAAGCTACATTTAAATTTTTACATTTGATTTAGACAGTCAAATTTTAGGTCAAGCAACAAGTTATCTATTTTTAATTTTTTTAGTATTTTTAACATAGTAAAATTAAATATACTACACAAAATTAAGGTGAAAAGTGTACTGAATCCTCATGTATCCACAACTGAACTTCAACAATTATCAATGTTTTGCTAATCTTATTTCACCCATTAGAATTGAAATTTTTTGTTGTTTATACAATAAAGATCCAGTTTAATTTTTAAACTATATATAGATATCAAATTATCTCAATACCAATTTTAAAATGATATTTTTCCACATTATTTATATGTCATCTTTGTGTATGCTACATTTCCATATCTACTATATGTATATAAATCAATATATAACTTTTCATGTATTTTAGTTATATATATTTATATTTAGTGAGTTATTTGATTTTGTGAAATTATTTTTCACTTGGCTCCTTTAGAATTTTCAGATACACAGACATATATAAAAACAGGGATAGATTTACCACTATTTTTCTAATTCTTATACATATAGTTTATTACTCTTGTCTAATTATTTTATCTAGTGTGCCAATACTAGCAAGCTAACTGTGAGATTATTGGCAGCCTGGATTTGCTCCTGATTTTATCAAGTTAAGTATGATGCTCAATTTTGGGTGTAGGCATTTATTTATGTGTTTATCAGTTTTCACTATCTATTTATCTCTCTATCTAACTAACCATCCATGTATCTATCTACTTATCTATCATCTAAATAATCATCATGTTAAAAACGTACTTATCTTATTTTTAAGTGTTTCATCACATATACTTGTTCTTACAATAAACTTCCTTTTTGCCATATAAGGAGATAATCCAGACTTTTTTTCTTTAAATTTTTTTTGTGTCTATGATGGATTATATTAATGGTTTCCATCTATTGAAACTTCCTTGCACTCCTTTAATAAACTTCCTATGACAGAGTTAGCAATTCTCCTAGAATTGTACTGAACTCACTTTCTCTTTCAGTTTTCTTGATTATCTGACCCAAGGAAGATTACTCAGAATACTCGTACTAGTTGAATAGATGACTATCTTAATACATTAGTTTTCTTTGTCCTATTTTAGTAATACATGTCAGCTCTTTAATGTCAGTTTTAGGTAAAAGGACATTATTATTATTGAAAATACATTTAGTTTAAAATGACCCATTTAATTTAAAATGAAATAAACCATTTAGTTTAAAATAGAAGAAATTGGGCAATGTATTTCTTGAAACTTCCAAAACAAAATATAGGGGAAGAGCTTTTTGGCATTGGCCTTGGCAATGATTTCTTAGGTATGACACCAAAAGTGCAGGCAACAAAAGCAAAGACAGACAAATGAAACTAAAAACCTTCTGCACAACAAAGGAAAAATCAGAAGAATGAAAAGGTAACCTACAGAATGGAAGAAAGTAGTTGCAAACCATATCTCTGATGAGTAATTAATATCCAAAGTATACATTGAACTGCTACAACTCAATAGCAAAATTCCCTGCAAATAATCCTATTTTAAAAGGAGCAAAGGAGTTGAATAGGCATTTCTCCAAAGAAGACATATAAACTTGCCAGAGGTAAATAAAAATGTTCTCAACATCACTCATCATCAGGGAAATGCAAGTCAAAACCATGATGAGATAGCGTCTCATACCCATTAGGATGGCCATTCTCAAAAAAAACAAGATAAGAAGTGTTAACCTGAATGTGGAGAAATCAAAATCCTTGTACACTATTGGTGGGAATGAAAATAGTGCAGGCAGTATGGAAAAAGGTACGTAGGTTCCTCAAAAAATTAAAAGAAGAACTATCATATTATCCAGCAATCCCATGCCTGGGGGTAAATCCAAAAGAAGTGAAATCAGGATTTTGAAGAGCTATTTGCACACTCATATGCATAGCAGCATTATTCACAATAGCCAAGACAGTCAAACAACTAAATGCCCATTAAAGTGTCGCTGGATAAAGAAATTTTTTTTATATAAATACAATGGAATATTGTTCAGCCTTAAAAAAGAAGAAAACTCTGTCATATGCAACAACATGTATGAACATGGAGGTCATTATGCTAAGTCAATTAAGCTGTCACAGAAGGGCAAATACTACATGATTCTATTTGCATGAGAGAGTTCAAAGAGGAAAAATCATAGAAAGACAGTAAAATGGTGGTTACCAAGAGCTGGGAGAAATGGGAAATGGGGTGTTTTTGTTCAATGGGTTTCAGTTTCAGTTATGCAAGATGAATAAGTTCTAGAGATCTTCCATGGAACAATGGGCACATAGTTAACCTTTCAGTATTGTACACTTAGAAATTTGTTAAGAGGCTAGATTTCATGTATTCTTACCACACACACACACACACACACACACACAATCAAAGGGGCAGGAGAAAACTTTTGAAGGTGATGTAATATATTTATTAACTTGATTGTGGTGATGGTTTCACTAGGGTACGTGTATCTTCATACTCATCAAATTGTATACATTAAATATGTCCAGTTTTTGTACATCAATTATAGATCAATAATGCTGTTTTTAAAAAATGAAGATTATCTGAATGAATAAAAATAAGTAATTTATGGACATCCATTATAATTTTTGGTAAACTTTAGGTCCAGTAAACTCTCAATATAAAGAATAGTAATTTTTCAAAGGCATTTATTGAGGACAAACGTGTATTTGAGATTCTGATTCACATCATTGATTGATAGATCTATCATCTATCTATATACCTATCTATCTATCAATCATCTATCTCCCTATCTTAATCTATTTTTACAAATGAAAGTATTTCTTTCCATTTTAACAAAATTCACCACAAGTTTGGGGAACAGAGAGTAGTTCAGAAAGATGGAACCCTATGGCAGTGTGCAGACTCATCCCTCTTTTTTACTGATTCTCCTACAGACCACACTCTGTTCATTTTCAAAATGTATTATTCAGTTGATGTGCCATGCTTGCTGACAGGGTTATGCTCTTTCTTCTACCTGTTGTTTTCTTCCTGACATATGTCATCATCTGACAAACTGCTGATCAGTCATCAAAAATGAGTTCAAATGTAGTATTCCTGGTGACTCTTTCTCATGTTACACCCAGATATTGTCACTCCTTCCTTTGTTTACCTACTGTTTATGTAAATCTTATAATTTAGCCTTTTACCTCTCCTATAAGAATGTGAACTCCTCAAGGAATGGAATGACAATAATCTTGATCTTTATTTTCCTTGATTATGTGACAAGGGTGACAACAGAAATACACACATGCATACACAAATGAGCCATATGATACTTCAAAATGAAAGTAAGAACTTACATTAGGTCTTCTATATATAGCATATTACTCTGCACATAGTGTTTGTTCCTCTCTCATTCTCCTGTTCCTGTGTTCTCAAACATTCACACATCTTTGAATTACCTGCAAATCTCTTAAACCATGGACACTTCTTGTCTTTACCATGAAGGATTAAATTGTGCATTTTAAACAGGCACCCTACATTATTGTGACACAGACAATCCACAGATAACCCTTTGAGAAGCACATGTGGCCTATACTAAAAATTTGAATACATGCCGGTCTCCATTGAAGCATAAGATAAAATAGGTCATGCATGTTAAACAAAGATAGGGTCAGATTAATTTAGACCACATTTTTAATGCAGCTTTTGTGGCAAGGCTCTTTCACCACTAGGTGTCATTGTTAATAATGTCTCATATTGTTAATAATGTCTCATTGACTTTGTGATAAGTGACAGGTGAAGTTTTTCTTTCTCCTTGTATATAGACTTCAAATTCAGGAAAGTGAATAATTAATCCTATAATTCTGCAAGGAGCAGGCAGAAAACTTTTCACTTACATATGTACTTTTCTGAAGTCTTATTTTTCCAGTAATCCTCAAATTCCTTTGTTCCTGTTTGAGTGAGCTTTGATGTCTCTGAAACCAAATCTGCCAGAATAGGGAACTGTGACTACAGGTGATGCTGTCTACCTCTGTGACATATCAGGCTGAAAGCCTTCCTTCTTGTCTTCGATCTACACATTTAGATGGCTTTAACAAGCATGATATTTTAGCAAGAAACAAAACAAACAGGGGAAAAAATATCCTTCATTTTATTTAAGCCTCAGGCTTCTCAGGGCTTCAGCCTGAGGGAATTGCATTCTTCTTCATAGGATGCAATTGTTGTCTGGGCTGAAATTTCCAATAGACTGAGAATGATTTTCATTTTCAATTACATTGAGTTAGACCTGACCTCAAGGTAGAATTTTACATTAAGTGGATAAGTGATGGTAGTTATTACAGGAAAAAAAAGACACACAAGCAGTAGGAATAGCAAATAAAATGAGTTGAATAAGGAAATTGAACTATTATCTAACATTCAAAATAAGGGGGTATTCTACATGCCGCTTTCTTTGGAGCACTTTGGTCCCCTTTTGCAGTGAGCAGTACAGAGCTGAAAAAAGAAAAAAAGATTCTGATAGTTTCATTTTCTTAAAAGTGCATTTGTTTATGGATTTATATGTTAGTGACTTGATGCTCAGTTTTGATTGGCAATCTTTTCATATTTTTATAATAGCACTGCTTTCAAAACTTTAAAAGCTTGCATTATCTTAAAACTGCTTTTAAAACTGATTGCTAAACTAAAGCTTTATATGCTCTGGCAAATTATAAAGTTCTTCATTTCCTGAAATTTTTATGCATTCTTTATTTATTTTTCAAATATTTATTTTCCACAGATATTTTTATAGCATCAGAAGTATTGTGGATTATTATAGTTACTTAGTTTTTGCTACTAATACATCCCATGTCATATAATTTATCTCTATAACTTTATTGAAGAATCATGGATAACTTACTCCAATGTCTTATAGGAAAGTTTAAGAAAAAAATATTTTAATTAATCATAAAATGTCTAAATAATTGGTAAAAGATAGTCAGCTCTGTAGACATAGAAGTCTAACTCAAATATTTGGAAATATAATTTTACGATAATTAAGATTTGGTTGGCTAATAACTGTTCTCTGTATCTGTAATCCTTTTCAGTCATTCAAGGCAATGTCTTACTATTTATGTCAAAAAATACTTTCCAAAAAGATTAATAATTCCAAGTTCTGTTCCACTATCAATCTATTAAAAGTAGTATAATTGCTTTGTAAATGAGTAGTGTTATAGAGATAAATATTTCAGAAATACTTTTTACTCTGAAGTTTTGACAGACAACACCTTTTTTTCCATTTTATATATAGAATCCAAATGAATAGTCTATTTTCTGAAAAACAACAAAAACTCCTGTTGAATTTATTCAATTATGTGTACACTTCGAGAGATGGATAATGTGTTTTAACATGTATTATTTATTTATACATTTCTTCAGAATATAATTCAGTGATTTACTTAGTTTAGTTACGTTATCATTGTTACACTTGAAAAAAAATAAACACATTTCATCTCATGAATTAATCACTCATAAAATTTCATAACTATGTGTTTTAAAAATAAGCTAATGTTTAAAATTTAGTTAATTTTCCTAAGCAAAATTGATAAAATATGAATATTAAATAAGGAGGACTGCATTACACTTTTGTTTCTTCTCATGATTCACTATTTCACTAATTATGCAGTATCAGATAATTGAAAGGAGTCACAAAGATTCAGAGGTTTATGCTCATATAAAGCTCTAATAAATGTAAATGATATGTAAATGTAAATGTAAATGTAAATGATAAGACACACCGACCAGGGTTCTTGGTCTTCCCCAATCAATAGAAATTGACTAGAGTCCAGACAAGAAATTCAGGCAAGGCTTTATTGTGGCCCCTGCTGCAGCAGAGGGAGTGAGACCAAGTAATAGGTTCCCTTTCTCACTTGCTCCCAGAGTGGGGGACAAGCTTGTTCCTCATATGGGGTGAGCATAGGGGTGTGTCCAGGGCTCAATCTGGAGGGGTGGCTTAGGTGATTTGCCCACCCCTTAGGTGGTGTTGTGTGCAGGGGACATGTGCAGTACCTTGCTTTTGCTCCCTATCCCCTGATTTTGCTCCAGGCTCTTCAAAAGTGGCAGTTGAGTGTTTGGTCTCCTTGTATGTTTTGTCCAGAATTTGTTCTAACTGCCACATGCATGCAGTTATTTTTAGTCCATATAGTTTCTTTGTATCTTGTTGCTAGAGGAGAGATTTGTCCAGGTGAAAGCACTGCAACACTACAGCAAAGGGTCCCATGTCCCAGCCTGTCTCAACAAGAAGAGAAAGAAAATGCAGTCATGGAGATGCCTGAATATTTGTGGGTACAGAAGCTAGTGTACTTTCTTAGTCACAAGGAACACATGTTGGATTCTGAACCTCAAGAAATATGCAACATATTTCAGTTTCAGGGAACTCAGGCATGAGTTTATTGAGGTATACATTATACCTCATTTGTCAAGAAGCTATAAAGCCCTGCTTTGTAAGTGGTTGAACCAGGTGCAAACCATCCATCTAAATTCCAGGGGAGTTTCAAACTTTTAACAATGTGTTCATTATAAGTCACTAGCTAGGGCATCTCATCCTTATCTATTCCAGGGGTAAGTACCCGTTATCCAGGCATATTCAGAAATAAACATAGATCTATCCTATTTCTAGCTGTAAAATAACTCCATTCTTAAGCACAGCTTAAACTGAACAAGCCATTTAAGATCTCTGTGACAATATCCTCAGTATTTATATTTTAATATCACAATGATAAATAAGTCAAGTTTGCCAACATACAGTTAAGAGAATTAGCTTCTATTAGCAACTAACAATTTCTGCTTACGCTTAGTGACTTTCTCAGTAACCCCAAATGACCTGTTTCCAGTTGGATAAAATCAGAAGTGTTCTTCCTTGCCCTCTAAGCTGAGCTTTTGGAAATCTACCTATAAAAAGTCAAAAATACTTATTTAAAGACAACCATTCCCACTTTATTCCTATCCATTTTCTTATGTTGTAGACACAAATAGACTCTCTCCTCATTCTCCTTCCTTCTCATATGCCATATCTATTTCTTGCCTTTAAATGCCTAGAGGCTGAGTAAAGTAGGTGTTGCATATATTTTTGAATAATATGAAATGGACACTCGGACAAAAAGTAAGTTGATCTTTTCAATATATGTTGCTTTCCTTTTTATCTTTTTTAACAGTTTACAAAGTATTTTGCTCCTATTATTGCAAGGTTAGCAGTCATTAAACTATTTTTTTTCCCTCTGTATAAACTAAATATTTTTTCTAAACTATCCAAATGTATATACTAGATTTCAGTTTGGCAATTGCTAATATTTAAGCTTAAATCATTACTGACTCTAAGATGACAATTTTTTTTTTAATAAACGAAGGAATAAAAATTTATGTGATAGAAAATATATGTAAAAATTATGTGATAGAGATTATGTATGAGTTCCTGTGATAATTTTTGACTGAAATATTCTAAAATAAAAATTAAAACATTTGAAAATAAAAGTATATATTATGTTAATAATATTAGGTTGACCTTGATTTATATTCATGTAAAGTGTATGTAGATTAGATAAAAACAAAGAAATTGTAACAAAAATAGCTGATAAAAAGATTCTTTTGCAAAGATCTTATGTATAAAACTTATACAAATACACCCATAGTCTTTCTTCTTATTTTTTAAATCTTCTTTCAAAATTCTATTTTCTTTCTTTTTTGAGTCATAGTTCTCTCATCCAGAATGTATGAGTGGTATATTTACACACATAATTCAAGACCTATGTATATTTGCTATTTAAAAAATAGTATTTTTACTTCTGTCAGAATATTTCTATTAGTCATGATAGTAATTTAACATGGTCTTTTAATAAGTTCACCAAAAATGTTAAGGAAATTAAAGCCATTAAAATATAAACAGTTAAAACTTTGAACTTAAAGACTGCAAAATAGAACAACACTTTTAACAACAATCCAGGTTATCACATTTATAACAGTTCTTTTTACGCTTATAATAATAAAGGCTGGTATGTTGACTTTTCAATGAAAAAAGTGATATATACTGTAATGTTAGGTGCAAAAAGTAATTTTAACTTACCTAAACTGAAATGCCATATGTTTTGAGCAAATAAACATGGGAGTGAGGGTAGATACTATTCCGAGTTGAGGAAAGAAGCAACTCCAAAGGCCCAGATTTGCATTTCAAGAACTGAGTATTACTGGAGTTTCTGGAGTACACTGGGTAACGGAAAAGTAGAATAAGGTTAATTTGAAGAGAAAGCTATAGACCAAAATATGCAAAATCCTGCAGGCCATAACAAGGATGTGGAAGTTTTCCAAGTGTGGTGAAGAGAGCTAGATGTAAGGAAAACAGGAAGGAAACAATCACAATAGTCCAAAAAAGATATAATGTGACTTGAACTACCTTAGTCGCCTCCATTTTGTAAATCTTCATATCAGAAACTCAGTATCTTATATCTATTCATTTATATTATATGTTTATTCTATTGACCTTAGCAATGTTTTAATGACATATATATTATATATTTTTATTATTCTGTATAATTTAAAGATAACTTGGATGTTTTTAGTATTTTTAGGAGAATATTGGATACACTTAGATTTAAAACATATTTTCCTAAGACATATACTTTCCAGGAAATATCAAAATCCAAATGCTCAAATGTTGGAGTACAGCTTAGGCTGCTAGACTCTCCTCTCACATTGAGGGAACCTATTATTATTATTACTTCATACTTTTCTAAGGTAAGTGAATTGTGTCTGTTCTTGAGTATTCCTGATAAAAAGCATGGAACAAATAATAGTTTAAAGTTCTAGACAAGGAATTGAGTTATAAACAATCAGAATTTTGAAGATGAGAAAATGTTTCAAAGAATTTTTAGCCGAGAAGTTTCCTATTCACAGATTAATGAAAAATAAAATGAGTGTAAAATAATTAAAAGTATAACAGAGTAAGCTTGATACCTAGTAACAGTTTAGTAAATATAAACTGGAGTAAATAAGGGAATTCCCTGGTGGTCCATTGGTTGGGACTTAACATTTTCATTGCTAGTGACCTGAGGTTTGTTCCCTGGTGGGGTAACTAAGATCCCACAAGTCGTGTGGTACAGCCAAAAAATAAAATAAAATAAAATGAAATGAAATAAAATAAAATAGTAAATGATTATAAACTATTTTTACTAAACACAAAAGAGAAAATAAAATGCAATTAATTGGTGGAAACATCAGCATGATGGTTTATCTGTGGAGTACAATTGCTAAGAGTGGGAATTTTTAGAAAGTTAGGTTGTAGAGAAAATGCCAGTGTGAAGACATAAATGATTCAATAGAAAACACATAACATTATTTTAGTTAAATACTGTGTATAAATGTCAAGAATTGGAGAAATAGAACTAAAATTGTAGAATTGGTTAAACAGTGATAGATTTTTTCTGAATTCTAGTGCCTAGCAAAATGTCTGAATTCTAATAGACATTCAATATTTGTTGAATTTATGATTCAATTCAATGTCTGCAGTTGGCAGTATGATACGGAGAGAAAAAAAAGTGATGCAAAAGAAGAATGAATATCTACTTGATATTCAGGAGGTTTCAAAATTTCTGCAGCCTCAGATATCCTATAACGCAGGAACAAGTTAGATATACATGATGTTATCTAGCATTTATATACATAACTTTCTCAAAGAGCTCTGCAGTCATTTTTAAAATGTATGCTGTGATCATGCTAGCACAATGAGTTTATCACTAGGAGACAAGGAATCAACACAATTTCATGCTTTGCTGTCTGTGCATGAACTTATTAACAGATGCAGAGTGACCAACTACCCACAGAATTTGAAAAAAATTACATTATTGGTAACTGATCCTGATGTTCATCTGTTATTTACATAATGATTTGTGGAATGTAGAACTAGCAGGAAAGTTTGTTCTTTATGTACTTACTCACAGTTAATGAATTGTTAAAAGATAAACTGAAGCACATTAACATTTTTAATAGTTGATTTGAGCAAAAATTGAATCCAGTTGGGCAGTGCCAAACCAGGAAATGGTTAGGAGTGATGTGCCAACAAAGCCAAGGGAAAGACATATAGAGAAGATGCAGCAGCAAAGAAAGGAAGTTATTTGACTGGCTCTAGCTTAAAGCCTACTTGGTTGTTTGTTATTGGTTTTCCTTAGCATTTTGATTTCAAAACTTTGAGGCATTTACAAATTTAGATATTAGTTGGCTTATGTAGGCTGTCCCCATATTAGAGCCCCCTCAGTCTAATGGCCTCCTAGTTTAATTAATTAATTTAACAGTAAAAATTAAAATGTGAACTTCTTGTTGAGGAACTATTGTTAGTGAGATAAGCCTTGGTAACTGAAATTCAAACATGTCTGAATCTTGCAAAATGAAGGCTTCCAGTATTAAAAATTTAAGCCTAATTTTAGATTTATTCCTCCAATACGCTGTCCTCTATGACATAACCCCAGTCCTATTTGTGAGCTGCCTCCATTTTGTGAATTTTGCTGTCATCCTTTAGAAGTTAAATGTAACAACAAAGTAATTACCTCACCTGGCATGATGTCAGCTGAGACATATATATGTGAACCAAGATTGACCAAATTGACTCTTCCAAGAAGGATTTGTAACAAGAAGGAGTGACTCGAAGATTCATATCAACTGGAAGTTATTCAAGGCTGTCATGTTTTCCACGAGTAGCAGTGGAAAGCATCCAGTGAAGGCTGTGAAGTCTTTTGTGGCAAAGCCACTGTTACCAAGGTCGAAGGGAGGTGTCTTGAGCAGGCGAGGCCCATGGTGTGAGTGACTGTATTCTCCACGGTCTCTCTTCCTTGGGTTGTGCCCATTTTCTGGGGTTGAATCTTCAGGACTTCTCTTTATCCTGTGAGCTTCCTTGTATCTTTCCAATCCTCTTTTCTTCTTAATAGATCCAGAATCATTACCAGTAATTACCAGAAAGCTGCATATGTCAAATCCTTTCTGCTTTAGCCTTGCTCTTTCTTACCTCCTCATTTTGCAGCCCAATAATTTTGAACAATTTGTATATTTGTTGTTTTCAAACCAGTTCCATTGTGCATTTCACTCTTTCCATCTATAATCTGTTTTTCTTTCTTTCCTTCCATTTTTAATACTTCAACTTTTCATTAAGTGTTTATTGTTTTCCATTAAAGGAAATCCTGAGAGCATCTTCTTTTCTGGAAAGCTGTTTCCGAAGCCCAAAGCAAAATGGTTTTCAGTTTTAAAATATTTTCTCTTCTTGTTTCATTGTCCTCCATAAAATGGATCAATGTAAGTAAATATTGTCAGTATTAATGTTATATATTCAAAGTGATCAAGAGTTCCTGGCAAATAGTACATACTCAGTAAATGGCAATAATAATAATAATAATAATTATTATTATTAAATGTATATGCAGGTTTAGAAATCAATGCCTCACATTTAAAGAAGTTTCTTGTTCTGTAGAAGAATTGCCCCACATCAATGCAATGGCCAATACGTGACATGCCCCCTTATATTTTTCCTGATTATTCAAATTATTTTTTCTTTCATTTCCTTCCCACTGCCAGTCACCATCTAAGAGGTCTTTCAGCTGTATGTACAAAGTTTTTGAAATCCATGTAACTTCCCCAGAAATATACTGTAGTTTGACACATTTAAGGCAGTAAAATATCAAAAATTCTGGTCCAGGACCTTACAATAGTATACAGTGGTTTTCATATTTTTATGTTGTGGAATGACTATAGGCTTAAATTACTGGGATACTCTACCCAAGGGGTAAAACAACAATTCAAGGAGTCTAATGTGATTGTTGGTAGAAGATAATGAACAGTGGAAAAACACCTTTGGAAAAATAAATTAAAACCTCCAAGGACTGATCCCAGATTGTGATCTTGCCTGAGGCCAGTTTTGTTTCAATGCTACTCTATGTATATTAGCAACTGGGTCCCTGTTTTACCCCTAAGTATGGGAACAATTTGTAATGGTAAAGCAAATATTAACTAACAGTTCAGTTAACCTGTGAATGTTTTCCTGGGGTGATTTCTATTATTTTTCTAGGCAATGTAAAAGGTGAAAAGACAAACCTGAAAGCAGAAGAGTGACTTTTATTTTTATGTTCATTTTGACTTCTATCTTATCTCTAGCTTTTTGTTTTGTTTTGTTTGTTTTGTTTTGTCATTGGGAATTTAAATTAGTCTTCAATTCTGAAATGTAATTTAAGAAAATTAGATTAGATGTTCTGTCAATTCACAACTCTCTTTCCCAAATTTGTCTGACAGTCTATACTGACTTATATGCCAAAGAAAAGGTAATAGCATGAGATCAAAAAGTTCATGACAAACTGCAGAGGTGGTTATGGGGAACAGTATTCTGAAATGTGTACATTTAAGAGCATGTGCTTTTTAAAATATATAAATTCATATATCTTCAAATGTTCTTCTCAATCAAAAACATCTCAATTCCACCTCTCCTCAACCTTAAACCTAAAAGAGAACTATAGTCCTCTATTCCTCTAACCCTGTAAAATAAAATACTCTTAAAGTTCATTAGGTTACATAATCACAGAGAATGTTACATGTAATGGATCTAGTCCACCCCTGCAAGTGGGTTTAGAAATATTTCTTCTATTCCTAGGTCTTTTAGAAAATCTGATGAGACTATGAATTCTGCTGCTCAGAAAAGTACAGGCACCCAGAGAATACACATGTTGTAGTTGATATCATGGGGTGAGGTAGAGGGGTTCTGAAGGATCCATGCCCGATGGTAATGATAGGACAGGCAATTTTGAATTCAAATATACCATATTTTATTTCTAGCCACTCATTGTTTGGCACAATTTCAAAAGTCTATTGTAAATGGACTTGCATCTTTGTTTTCCTAATTAATTTCTAACTTTCAGTTAAATAAAATTAAATAAAATATGCTATGCAAATGGAGTTAATAATTATCCTATTTTATAAGCAATAATAGATGCCCTTTGAAAAGATTATTGAAAATTGATTCAATCATATATCATTAAAAAATCAAATAATGAATTATTGCATTAGTGAAGTTATTTATGACATACATATTTCTTTACTATATTAACATACATGTTTCCTCTTACTCTACTCCTTCAAGTTGAAGAAATTAAGATAAAATTCTGCACATAATTAAAACTCTCTTTTTTCTTCTGAAAATGTTGTTACACACAGAATACAAATGATAAAGGATAGATATAGAAAAATGTTCACTATTTTTTTCAATTAAAACTTTTCATTTTCGTGAATTGTAACTTGAAATTTGTCAGCTGTTCATTGACATGGATTCATGAAAACTGTTTGTTGTCATAGATTGCAGCTTGAAATTGTTGTCAAGCTTTACATCAAATATTTAAAAGTTTCAAATCAACACGAATCTAATAACTTACATTTACAATAAAATCAGCATGGTTTAATGTGTAGATGGAGACACTATATTAAAAGTATTTCATGTCGACTTGGAAAAGTTAAGCCTCCAAACTTATCATGGAACATTATATAATTTATAGATTCCTTGACATAGTACTAAAATTTCTCAATAATTTTAATAAGATACAAATTATTAGTATGTTTCAATGCATATGAAAATATATTTAATATGTATATCACAATAAAATTTACTGGCAAAAATTTTAAAATTCCCTTTCAATATTACTTAAAATGCATAAAACTTATTTTCATGACCTGCAGATTTATGATTCAAAATTGGGAAGAGTTTGTATATTCCAGTTTAGAGATTGCATGAGGCTATAACTAAAAGCATTACAAATAAAAGTTAGGAATATCAACTTTGATAGTATGTTAACATTTCCTTTCCATTTTAAACACAAAAGAAAAACGTAATATTAAGAATAAAGATCTGACAAGCAACAGGATTACATTTTTAAAAGGAGCTTCTTGCAACACTTTAATTCTTCAGTTTTCTTGATCACACTTACCACATAAGATATATTTTATAACAGATTTGAACAAAATGATCACTTTCATACAAACAGTGTAAAACACACTAAATTTGAAATGTATTAAATAATCTTTGAAAATCATTTTTCATACATTGTTAAGCAAGTTTTAGTTATAACACCCAAGGATTTTTTTTTAATTTTAGAAATACCAACTATTAATATGCTCATCAGTCAAGATTTAAATTAATTATAAAACGTTGGAAAATGCCAAGTTTTCCATATTTATAGATATGTTGGGGAAATAACTTTACATTTCAAGTTATGTATTATGCAAACTAGTGATAATGAGGACTTATGGTTACTATGGCAAAAATAACTGAATTAGAAGGAAGGGTTCTCATTAAAAACACACAAAATGCTAGATATTTTCTATTACCACATAATATAGAAGGAGAAAAAATAAATAAGAACATCCCAACTGCCAAAAATCATATTAAATGACCACAAACTGAAGCTGAGCAACCCACAAAATATCAAAAGGCAATAAGACACTGATTGTGGAGTTGAGATTTTAATTATATTGTGATGACAGGAGAAAATTCATAAAATCCTGACAAAAGAGAAAGCTAAAACTGAGTTTGAAACTGATCTAATTGTATAAAGTAGATCTGCAAATCACTGTTACATCTGTGAAACAGGGATTATAAATGCTCCACCCACAATCCTTGGGAAACTCCAAATAATCTTGTTATTGATCATAGGCTCAGAGGTAGGCTGGGAAGTCTTTTATTGTCCAAAAAGTAAATAAAGAGAAGACTTCAGTAAACATATATGCTGGACCCAGAATCTTACTAAATGCTTAGTTTAGTAATTTCAACCAAAGGCCTCAATCTTAAAATGACATCAAGACTAGATATCCCATACATGTCTACACAACACAACACAGATTGATATTCCATCAAACATATAACATTTAACTAAAAGGAGATGGTGCCAGGTTATAAAAAATAGACTTCTGCATACCAGTGCTTCTTAAATATTAAAGGCTTAAAGATGGCAGAAGGGTAAGACGTGGAGATCACCTTCGTCCCCTAAAGTACATCAGAAATACATCGACATCATGGGTGTAGACTGTGGGTGGTGGAGGGGGGAAGCTTCAGAGCCATGGAGGAGAGCTCAGCAACAGGGGTGCAGAGGGCAAAGCTGAGAGATTCCTGCACAGAGGATCAGTGCTGACCAGCACTCACCAGCCCAAGAGGCTTGTCTGCTCAACCACTGGGGCAGGCGTGGGCTGGGAGCTGAGGTTCTGGCTTTAGTCAGATCCCAGGTCAAGGACTGCTGTTGGCTGCATGAACACAGCCTCAAGGGGACTAGAGCACCACAGCTAGCTGGGAGGGAGTCCAAGAAAAGGTCTGGAGCTGCTGAAGAAGCAAGAGAATTTCTTGCCTCTCTGTTTCCTTGTGCACGAGGAGAGGGGAATAAGAGTGCTGCTTAAAGGAGCTCCAGAGATGGGCGTGAACAGCAGCTAGTAGCATGGACAACAGAGACAGGCATGAGATGCTAAGGTTGCTGCTGCAGCCACCAAGAAGCCTGTGTTCAAGCACATGTCACTCTCCACACCTCCCCTCCCGGGAGCCTGTGCAGCCCGCCACTGTCAGTGTCCTGTGATCCAGGGACAACTTACCTGGGAGAACACATGGTGCACCTCAGGCTGTTGCAATGTCATGTCTGCCTCTGCTGCTGCAGGCTCACCCCACACTCTGTACCCTTCCCTCCCCCTGGCCTGAGTGAGCCAGAGCCCCCAAAGCAGCTGCTCCTTTAATCCCATCCTGTCTGAGCAAAGAAAAGATGCCCTCAGGTGACCTACATGCAGAGGCAGGGCCAAATACAAAGCTGAATCCCAGGAGCTGTGCAAAAAAAGAAGAGAAAGGGAAATCTCTCCCAGCAGCCTCAGGAGCAGCAGATTAAAGCTCCACAATCAACTTGATGTACCCTGTACCTGTGGAATACCTGAACAGAAAATGAATCATCCCAAACTGAGGAGATGGACTTTGAGAGCAATGATATATATATATATATTTCTTTTTTCCTTTTTTCTCTTTTTGTGACTGTGTATGCTTATGATTCTGTGTGTGATTTTGTCTGTATAGATTTGCTTTTACCATTTGTCCTAAGGTTCTGTCTGTCCATTTTTTGTTTGTTTGTTTGTTTTTCTGGTATAGTTTTCAGTGTTTGTTAACATTGCTTGATTTATTTTTTGGCTTGGTTGTTCTATCTTACTTTCTTTTTAATTACTTAAAACATCTTTAATCATTTTTTTTTGTTTTTTATTTTAATAACTATTTTATTTTTTCTCTTTCTTTCTTTCTTTCTTTCTTTCTATCTTTCATTCTCCCTTTTATTCTGAGCTGTGTGGATGACAGGCTCTTAGTGTTCCATCCAGGCGTCAGAGTTGTGCCTTTAAGTTGGGAGAGCCAAGTTCAGGAAAGTGGTCCACCAGAGACGTCCCAGCTCCATGTACTATCAAATGGTGAAAATCTTCCAGAGATCTCCATCTCAACGCCAAGACCCAGCTCCACATAATGACCAGCAAGCTAAAGTGCTGGACACCCTATGCCAAACAACCAGCAAGACAGGAACACAACCCCTCCCATTAGTAGAGAGGCTGCCTAAAATAATAATAAGGCCACAGACACCCCAAAACACACCACCAGACATGGACGTGCCCACCAGAAAGACTAGATCCAGCCTCATCCACCAGAACATAGGCACTAGTCCCCTCCAGAAGGAAGTCTAAACAACCCACTGAACCAACCTTAGCCACAGGGGCCAGACAGCAAAAACAACGGGAACTACGAACCTGCAGCCTGAGAAAAGGAGACCCCAAACACAGTAAGTTAAGCAAAATTAGAAGACAAAGAAACACACAGCAGATGAAGGAAGAAGGTAAAAACCCACCAGACCTAACAAATGAAGAGGAAATAGGCAGTCTACCTGAAAAATAATTCAGAATAATCATAGTAAACATGATCCAAAATCTTGGAAATAGAATGGAGAACATACAAGAAATGTTTAACAATGACCTGGAAGAACTAAAGGGCAAACAAACAGTGATGAACAACACAATAAATGAAATTAAAAATTCCCTAGAAGGGAAAAATAGAAGAATAACTGAAGCAGAAGAACGGATAAGGGACCTGGAAGATAAAACAGTGGAAATAACTACTGCAGAGAAGAATAAAGAAAAAAAGAATGAAAAGAATTGAGGACAGTCTCAGAGACCTCTGGGGCAACATTAAATGCACCAACATTCAAATTATAGGGGTTCCAGAAGAAGAAGAGAAAAAGAAAAGGACTGAGAAAATATTAGAAGAGATTATAGTTGAAAACTTCCCTAATATGGGAAAGGAAATAGTTAATCAAGTCCAGGAGGCACAGAGAGTCCCATACAGGATAAATTCAAGGAGAAACCTATCAAGACACATATTAATCAAACTACGAAAAATTAAATAAAAAGAAAAAAAATATTAAAAGTAGCAAGGGAAAAACAACAAATAACATACAAGGGAATCCCGATAATGTTAACAGCTGATCTTTCAGCAGAAACACTGCAAGTCAGGAGGGAGTGGCAGGACATATTTAAAGTGATGAAAGGGAATAAACTACAATCAAGTTAACTCTATCGAGCAAGGATCTCATTCAGATTTGATGGAGAAATTAAAACCTTTACAGAGAAGCAAAAGCTAAGATAAATAAACACCACCAAACCAGCTTTACAACAAATGCTAAAGGAACTTGTCCAGGCAGGAAACAGAAGAGAAGGAAAAGATCTACCATAACAAACTCAAAACAATTAAGAAAATGGAAATAGGGACATACATCTGGATAATTACCTTAAATGTAAATGGATTAAATGCTCCCACCAAAAGACATAGACTGCCTGAATGGATACAAAAACAAGACATGTATATATGCCATCTACAAGAGACCCACTTCAGACCTAAGGACACACACAGACTGAACGTGAGGGTATGGAAAAGGATGCTCCATGCAAATGGAAATCAAAAGAAATATGGAGTAGTAATTCTCATATCAGATAAATAGACTTTAAAACAAAGACTATTACAAGAGACAAATAAGGGCACTACATAATGATAAAGGGATCAATCCAAGAAAAAGATATAACAATTGTAAATATTTATGCACCCAACATAGGAGCACCTCAGTACGTAAGACAAATACTAACAACAATAAAAAGGGAAATAGATAGTAACACAATCATAGTAGGGGACTTTAACAGCCCACTTCCACGAATAGACAGATCATACAAAATGAAAATAAATAAGGAAATACAAGCTTTAAATGATACATTAAACAAGATGGACTTAAAAGATATTTATAGGGCATTCCATCCAAAAACAACAGAATACACATTCTTCTCAAGTGCTCATGGAACATTCTCTGGGAGAGATCATATCTTAGGTCACAAATCAGGCCTTGGTAAATTTAAGAACATTGAAATCGTATCAAATATCTTTTCTGACCATAAAACTATGAAACTAGATATCAATTACAGGAAAAAATCTGGAAAAAAACCCAAACACATGAGGCTAAACAATACACCATATAATAAACAAGGATCACTGAAAAAATCAAAGAGGAAATCAAAAAATTCTGAGAAACAAAAGACAATGAAAACACGATGACCCAAAACCTATGGGATGCAGCAAAAGCAGTTCTAAGAGGGAAGTTTATAGCAACACAATCCTAAATTAAGAAACAAAAAAATATCTCAAATAACCTAAACTTACACCAAAATCAAATAGAGAAAGAAGAACGAAGGAATTCAAAAATTAGCGGAAAGAAAGAAATCATAAAGATCAGATCAGAAATGAATGAAAAAGAAGTTAAAGAAATGAGAGCAAAGATAAATATAGCTGGTTCTTTTAGAAGATAAACAAAATTGATAAACCATTAGCCAGACTCATCAAGAACAAAAGGGAGAACTCAAATCAATAAAATTAAAAATGAAAAAGAGAAGTAACAACTGACACTGCAGAAATACAAATGATCATGAGACATTACTACAAGCAACTATATGCCAATAAAATGGACAAGCTGGAAGAAATGGATAAATTCTTACAATCGCACAACCTTCCGAGACTGAACCAGGAAGAATTAGAAAATATGAATAGACCAATCTCAAGCACTAAAATTGAGACTGTGGTTAAATATCTTCCAAAAAATGAAAGCTCAGGACCAGATGGCTTCACAGGTGAATTCTATCAAACAATTAGAGAAGAGCTAACACCTAACCTTCTCAAACTCTTCCAAAGTATAGCAGATTGAGAAACACTCACAAACACATTCTACAAGGCCATCATCACCCTGATACAAAAACCAGACAGAGATGTCACAAAGAAAGAAATCTACAGACCAATATCACTGATGAACATAGATTCAAAAATCCTCAACAAAATACTAGCAAACAGAATCCAACAGCACATTAAAATGATCATACACCATGATCAAGTGGGTTTATCCCAGAAATGCAAGCATTCTTCAATATGCACAAATCAATCAATGTGATAACCATATTAACAAATTGAAGGAGAAAATCCATATGATCATCTCAATAGATGCAGAGAAAGCTTTCAACAAAATTCAACACCTATTTATGATTTAAAAAAAAAAACCCTCCATAATGTAGGCACAGAGGGAACGTACCTCCACATAATAAAGGCCATATATGACAAACCCACAGCCTAACATCGTCCTCAATCATGAAAAACTGAAGGCATTTCCGCTAAGATCAGGAAAAAGACAAGGCTGCCCACTCGCACCACTATTTTTCAACATAGATTTGGAAGTTTTAGCCACAGCAATCAGAGAAGAAAAATAAATAAAAGGAATCCAAATTGGAAAAGAAGAAGTAAAGCTGTCACTGTTTGCAGATGACATGATACTATACATAGCGAATCCTAAAGATGTTACCAGAAAACTACTAGAGCTAATCAATGAATGTGGTAAAGTAGCAGGACACAAAATTAATGCACAGAAATCTCTGGCATTCCTGTACACTAATGATGAAAAATCTGAAAGTGAAATCAAGAAAACACTCCCATTTACCACTGCAACAAAAAGAATAAAATACCTAGGTATAAACCTACCTAAGGAGACAGAAAACCTGTATGCAGAAAACTGTAAGACACTGATGAAAGAAATTAAAGATGATAGAAAAAGATAGAGAGATAGGCCATGTTCTTTGATTTTAAGAATCAAATTTGTGAAAATGACTGTACTACCCAAAACAATCTGCAGATTCCATGCAATGCCTATCAAATTACCACTGGTAATTTTAACAGAACTAGAACAAAATCTTTCACAATTTGTATGGAAACACAAAAGACCCTGAATAGCCAAAGCAATCTTGAGAAAGAAAAACAGAGCTGGAAGAATCAGGCTATTGGACTTCAGACTATACTACAAAGCTACAGTAATCAAGAAAGTTGGTACTGGCACAAAAACAGAAATATACATCAGTGGAACAGGATAGAAAACCCAGAGATAAACTCATGCACATATGGTCACTTTATGTCTGGTAAAGGAGGCAAGAATATACAATGGAGAAATAAGAGCCTCTTCAATAAGTGGTGCTGGGAAAACTGGACAGCTACATGTAAAAGAATGAAATTAGAATACTCCCTAACACCATACACAAAATAAACACAAAATGGATTAAAGGCCTAAATGTAAGGCCAGACCCTATAAAACTCTTAAAGGAAAGCATAAGCAGAACACTCTATGACATAAATCACAGAAGGATCCTTTTTACCCACTTCCAACAGAAATGGAAATAAAAACAGAATTAAACAAATGGGACCTAATGAAACTTAAAATCATTTGCACAACAAAGGAAACCATAAACAAGATGAAAAGACAACCATCAGAATGGGAGAAAATATTTGCAAATGAAGCAACTGACGAAGGATTAACCTTCAAAATTTACAAGCAGCTCATGCAGCTCAATATCAAAAAAAACAAACAACCCAATGCAGAAATGGGCAGAAGACGTAAACAGACATTTCTCCAAAGAAGATATACAGATTGCCAACAAACACATGAAAGAATGCTCAACATCATTAATCATTAGAGAAGTGCCAATCAAAACTACAATGCAATATCATCTCACACCAGTCAGAATGGCCATCTTTGAAAAATCTAGAAACAATAAATGCTGGAGAGAATGTGGATAAAAGGAAACCGTCTTGCACTGTTGGTGGGAATATAAATTGATACAGCCACTATGGAGAACAGTATGGAGGTTCCTTAAAAAACTAAAAATAGAATTACCATACGACCCAGCAATCCCACTACTGGGCATTTACCCTGAGAAAAGAATAATTCAAAAATGGTCATGTACCACCACTTTCATTACAGCTCTATTTACAATAACCAGGACATGGAAGCAACCTAAGTGTCCATCAAGAGTTGAATGGATAAAGAAGATGTGGGATATATATACAATGGAATGTTGCTCAGCCATATAAACAAAATTGGGTTATTTGTAGTGAGTTACGTGGACATAGTGTCTGTCATACAGAGTGAAGTAAGTCCGAAAGAGAAAAACAAATTCCATATGCTAACGTGTATATATGGAATCTAAAAAAAAAAAAAAAAAGGTCATGAAGAACCTAGGGCCAAACGGTAATAAAGACACAGACCTACTAGAGAATGGACTTGAGGTCATGGTGAGGGGGAAGGGTAAGCTGGCACAAAGTGAGAGAGTGGTTGTGTATATATGGACATACATACACTACCAAATGTAAAATAGATAGCTAGTGGCAAGCAGTCGCATAGCACAGGGAGATTAGATCAGTGGTTTGTGACCAGCTAGAAGGATGGGATAGGGAGAGTGGGAGGGAGGGAGATGCAAGAGGGAAGAGATGTGGGGATATATGTATATGTATAACTGATTCACTTTGTTATAAAGCATAAACTAACACACCATTGTAAAGCAATTATAATCCAATAAAAATGTTTAAAAAAGTTAAATGCTTAGAATATTCATGTTTAATGCATTACCCAGTTATAATTATTTAGGTTGTTTGCAGTCTGAGCTTTAAGCTTAGTGTTTTAGAGTCTCCGAGGGCTAATTGGTTACCATTTGGTATAATTAAGTGTCCAGAAGATGCCTTACAATAGTTTTACATAAATTCTATGGCAGTCAAAAAAGTATGGACAAAAACAACTGCCAGAATCAGAGAATTCTGATCTGTTTTTCTTCTGCTGCTGCTGTTAAATGAGCTACCAAAAGAGCAGATAAGAAGGAGTATCTATACACCTTGATGTTCACTTTGTGTTTATTTATCTAGTTAATAAAACTTTATTGAGACACTTCTAAAATGCTATTGAGACACTCTGAGATGCCAACGATAGAGATCAGTGAACAAAATCATAAAGCTCTCCTGCTTCTATTTGAATATAGTAAGAAAGACAGATATTGCAACTGTAAGTAGAAGTCTGATAACTTTGTAGTTGTTTAATCATCTAATGCATAGTTATTGTATAATTAAGGTTATAATTCCTTGGAGTTGTAAGTTTCAAAGTTATTTCTCCCTGCGCTAATTTCTCATTTTATAAGTATAATTTTGCCTCTCCTCACAACCCTGGAAGACATTCATGGAAAAATCTTGGGTTTTGTTGTTTGTGTCCCTCAGACCAGGATGCAGAATTGAACAGGATTCACTTGGGAGAAATTTCCTTTGACTCAGAGAGTAACAATAATAGATGTTACTGACATTTGTTGATCACTTAGTGATGTCAGGCACAGAGCTAAGTGCCACACGTACATCATGAGAGAGACACAGGTAAATAACCACCCAGTGTAACATAGAAAAGAAGAGGACACCTGGGATCTGAACTTTGGAAATTAACACCAGGGCCTCTGTTCCTCAGAACTCTGCCAGACTGAGAGAGGCAAATTAACCAGTGAACAACTGCCTTATAAGCAGGAAGGGTTTTTTGTTTGTTTTTTAATTTAAAATTTGCTGGCCCATAGATATTTTAGTAAGGTTAAAATAAATGTAAAACACTAGAAAAATAAAACTAAAAATATACAAAATAGAAGCCCAATTTCTTTTATATTTATGAGAAATACTTTTACTCTATCAAAAGGCTGTACAAGTGAACCATAATTTATCTACATTTTTCAAATAATATCGCATTTAAATATATCTCCTGAAGGACCTGCAACAAATAATTTGCAAATCAACACGAGTCCAGAGCTGTACTTTTGAGTGGCACTGCAATAAATCTATCTCATGGTAATTTAGATTTTTTTACTATAGATATTTTATTTCCCCATTGGAGATAAGCTGAGAGTTGGGAATCAAGAAAACACATGTAAAATAGTATAAGCCTTATCTGTATGTGTATATTTTACTAATTACAAGGAGTTGATATTTTCTGCAATGATTTCCTTTTGATCACATTTAGCTTTAAATAATAATTTGGAAAAAGTCAATCAATACTAAGCTAAGAAGTAAAAAGTAAAGTGTTATTTTTAGTGCTGTTTTATACTGGCTCCTATTTATATCTACACTTGAGACAAAGTTATAAGGGCTGAGAAACTTACTTTTCTAACCAGACAGTGTGGTGGGAGAGGCAAATCCAAATGAATATTCCAAGTAAAAAGTCAGGTTCAGAGAAACTACCACTATGAATTTTTTACCATATTATATTTACTCTCTGGAAAGAAAGTGTGTTTGCTTTTAATAAGTGTAGACAATCGCTTGCAATACATTTATAATACATCATATCTTTGTAAACCAAGGGCTCTAAAATGTCATCTTTAGTAACTGTCTGGATGGTCTTCCTCACCAATGGTGGGACCTGTAGTGACATGAAAACATATTATTGTTGCTCTCTGTCATCAAACATCATTTATCAAATAGTCTGTTTTGTGCCTATATTGGTATTAGAATTTTTTAATTTTTAATCTTGGGAAAAGCATGCCCCAATATGTTTATAATTACAAAATATGAGCAGCTATATATGAATGTTATTGCAGTTTTAAAAGAAGCAGGCGCTTTTTTCTGGATTGATAACTTAAATAAGATTAGTAGCAGAGAAAATTTAGCAGTTGTCCTTGAAAATATAATTCAGATTTTATTAATCCATAATTTGCAGACAGAAATATACTGAAGATAATATAGTTTCCTTCAAAACTGATGAAATGATGAGTAATTTTGATTAAAACATAAGTTAATTCATATAAAACAAGCTTTAGAAGGGAACTTTCTAAATGGAACCCAAGAAATTAGTATATTAAATTACTAGTAGTAGAGCCGGAGGAAGATGGCGGAAGAGTAAGACGCGGAGATCACCTTCCTCCCCACAGATACATCAGAAATTCATCTACACGTGGAACAACTCCAACAGAACACCTACTGAACGCTGACAGAAGACCTCAGACCCCCCAAAAGGCAAGAAACTCCCCACATACCTGGGTAGGGCAAAAGAAAAAAAGAATAAACAGAGACAATAGGATATGGACGGGACCTGCACCAGTGGGAGGGAGCCGTGAAGGAGGGAAGGTTTCTACACACTACAAGCCCCTTCGAGGGCGGAGACTGCAGGTGGCGGAGGGGGAAAGCTTCAGAGTAGCGGAGGAGAGCACAGCAACAGGGGTGAGGAGGGCAAAGCAGAGAGATTTTGGCACAGAGGATCGGTGCCCTCAGGCACACACCAGCCCGAGAGACTTGTCTGCTCGGCCGCCAGGGCGGGCGGGGCTGGGAGCTGAGGCTCGGGTACCGGCTTTCAGTCGGAGCGCAGGGAGAGGTCTGGGGCTGGCGGCAGGAAGAGACCCTGAAGGGGTTAGTGCTAGCCTGGAGGGAGTCCGGGGAAAGGGTCTGGAGCTACCGGAGAGGCAAGAGACTTTTTTCCCTTTCGTTGCCTGGTGCGCGAGGAGAGGGCATTCCCCTCCCTCCCCTCTGCCTGAGTGAGCCAGAGCCCCCGAATCAGCGGCTCCTTTAAACCCGTCCTGTCTGAGCGAAGAACGGACGCCCTCCGGCGACCTACGCGCAGAGGCGGGGCCAGGTCCAAGGCTGAGACCCGGGAGCTGTGAGAGCAGAGACAGGGAAATCTCTCTGTGCAGCCTCCGAGGCAGCGGATTAAAGCTCCACGGTCCATTTGATGTGCCCTGCGTCTGTGGAGTGCATGAATGGACAGCGAATCATCCCAAATTGAGGAAGTGGACCTTGAGGACAAGATTTAAGACTTTCCCCCCCTTTTTTTTCCTCTTTTTACAACGAATTATCTCAAATTAAGGAGGTGGACTTAGCAAGATTTCAGACTTTTCGCCCTTTTCCTCTTTTTACAACGAATTATCCCAAATCGAGGAGGTGGACTTGGAGAGCAAGATTTTTTATTTTTCCCCCTGCTCTCTTTTTGTGAATGTGTATGTGTAATCTTCTGTGTAAGATTATCTCTGTATAGCTTTGCTTCCACCATATGTCCCAGGGTTCTTTCGGTCCGTGTTTTTTTTCAATAATTACTTTTTAATTTTAATAACGCTACTATATTTCATACTTTATTTTATTTTATTTTACCTGCTCTTTCTTTTTTTCCTCCCTTCCCTTCCTCCCTCCCTCCCTCTGCTCCTCCTTTCCTTCTTTCTTTTTCTTTCCTCCATCCCTCCCTCCCTCCCACCCTTCTTCTTTCCACTTTCTTTTTCTTTCCTTCCTCCCTCCCTCCTTCCCTCCTGTCTTTCTTTCTTTCCTTCCTCCCTCCCTCCCTCTCTTCTTCCATTCACTCTTCCTTTTGCTTTCATTCCTCCCTCCCTCCCTCCTTTCTTTCCTTTCTTTCCATCCTTCCTCCCTCCCTCCTTTCTTTCTTTCTTCCTTCCTTCCTTCCTTACTTCCCTTCTTCCTTTCTTTCAATCTCTCTTTCTTTCTTCTACTAATTATTTCTTTCTACTTTTTCTCACTGTTATTCTGAGCCGGGTGGATGAAAGGCTCTTGGTGCTGCAGCCAGGAGTTAGTGCTGTGCCTCTGAAGTGGGAGAGCCAACTTCAGGACACGGGTCCACAAGAGACATCCCAGCTCCACATAATATCAAGCAGCGAAAATCTCCCAGGGATCTCCATCTCAACACCAGCACCCAGCTTCAGTCAACGACCAGCAAGCTAGAGTGCTGGTCACCCTATGCCAAGCAACTAGCAAGGCAGGAACACAACCCCACCCATTAGCAGAGAGGATACCTAAAAACATAATAAGGCCACAGGCACCCCAAAACACACCACCAGAAGTGGACCTGTCCACCAGAAAGACAAGATCGAGCTTCAACCACCAGAACACAGGCATTAGTCCCCCCCACCAGGAAGCCTACACAACCTACTGAAACAACCTTAGCCACGGGGGACAGACACCAAAAACAACGGGAACTACGAATCTGCAGCCTCCAAAAAGGAGAACCCAAACACAGTAACATAAGCAAAATGAGAAAGCAGAAAAACACACAGCAGGTGAAGGAGCAAGATAAAAACCTACCAGACCTAACAAATGAAGAGGTAATAGGCAGTCTACCTGAAAAAGAATTCAGAATAATGATAGTAAAGCTGATCCAAGATTCTATTTCCCAGATCCAAAATCTTGGAAATAGAATAGACAATATGCAAGAAACAGTTAACAAGGACCTAGAAGAACTAAAGATGAATCAAGCATCGATTAAAAACACAATAAATGAAATGAAAAATACTCTAGATGGGATCAATAGCAGAATAACTGAGGCAGAAGAACGGATAAGTGAGGTGGAAGATAAAATAGTGGAAATAACTGATGCAGAGCAAAATAAAGAAAAAAGAATGAAAAGAATAGAGGACAGTCTCAGAGACCTCTGGGACAACATTAAACACACCAACATTCGAATTATAGGGGTTCCAGAAGAAGAAGAGAAAAAGAAAGGGACTGAGAAAATATTTGAAGAGATTATAGTTGAAAACTTACCTAATATGGGAAAGGAAATAGTTAATCAAGTCCAGGAGGCACAGAGAGTCCCATACAGAATAAATCCAAGGAGAAATACGCCAAGACACATATTAATCAAACTGTCAAAAATTAAACACAAAGAAATCATATTAAAAGCAGCAAGGGAAAAACAACAAATAACACACAAGGGAATCCCCATCAGGTTAACAGCTGATCTCTCAGCAGAAACTCTACAAGCCAGAAGGGAGTGGCAGGACATAATTAAAGTGATGAAGGAGAGAAACCTGCAACCAAGATTACTCTACCCAGCAAGGATCTCATTCAGATTTGATGGAGAAATTAAAACGTTTACAGACAAGCAAAAGCTGAGAGAGTTCAGCACCACCAAACCAGCTTTACAACAAATGCTAAAGGAACTTCTCTAGGCAAGAAACACAACAGAAGGACTATACCTACAATAACGAACCCAAAGCCATTAAGGAAATGGGAATAGGAACATACATATCAATAATTACCTTAAATGTAAATGGACTAAATGCTCCCACCAAAAGACACAGAGTGGCTGAATGGATACAAAAACAAGACCCATATACATGCTGTCTACAAGAGACCCACTTCAGACCTAGAGACACATACAGATTGAAAGTAAGGGGATGGAAAAAGATATTCCATGCAAATGGAAATCAAAAGAAAGCTGGAGTAGCAATTCTTATATCAGACAAAATAGACTTTAAAATAAAGACTATTAGAAGAGACAAAGAAGGACACTACATAACGATAAAGGGATCGATCCAAGAAGAAGATATAACAATTGTAAATATTTATGCACCCAACATAGGAGCACCTCAATACATAAGGCAAATACTAACAGCCATAAAAGGGGAATTCGACAGTAACACAATCATAGTAGGGGACTTTAACACCCCACTTTCATCAATGGACAGATCATCCAAAATGAAAATAAATAAGGAAACACAAGCTTTAAATGATACATTAAACAAGATGGACTTAATTGATATTTATAGGACATTCCACCCAAAAACAACAGAATACACATTTTTCTCAAGTGCTCATGGAACATTCTCCAGGATAGATCATATCTTGGGTCACAAATCAAGCCTTGGTAAATTTAAGAAAATTGAAATTGTATCAAGTATCTTTTCCGACCACAATGCTATGAGACTAGACATCAATTACAGGAAAAGATCTGTAAAAAATACAAACACATGGAGGCTAAACAATACACTACTCAATAACGAAGTGATCACTGAAGAAATCAAAGAGGAAATTAAGAAATACTTAGAAACAAATGACAATGGAGACACGACGACCCAAAACCTATGGGACGCAGCAAAAGCAGTTCTAAGGGGGAAGTTTATAGCAATACAATCCCACCTTAAGAAACAGGAAACATTTCGAGTAAACAACCTGACCCTGCACCTAAAGCAATTAGAGAAAGAAGAACAAAAAAACCCCAAAGTTAGCAGAAGGAAAGAAATCATAAAGATCAGATCAGAAATAAATGAAAAAGAAATGAAGGAAACGATAGCAAAGATCAACCAAACTAAAAGCTGGTTCTTTGAGAAGATAAACAAAATTGACAAACCATTAGCCAGACTCATCAAGAAAAGAAGGGAGAAGACTCAAATCAGTAGAATTAGAAATGAAAAAGGAGAAGTAACAACTGACACTGCAGAAATACAAAAGATCATGAGAGATTACTATAAGCAACTCTATGCCAATAAAATGGACAACCTGGAAGAAATGGACAAATTCTTAGAAATGCACAACCTACCAAGACTGACTCAGGAAGAAATAGAAAATATGAATAGACCAATCACAAGCACTGAAATTGAAACTGTGATTAAAAATCTTCCATCAAACAAAAGCCCAGGACCAGATGGCTTCACAGGCGAATTCTATCAAACATTTAGAGAAGAGCTAACACCCATCCTTCTCAAACTCTTCCAAACAATATCAGAGGAAGGAACACTCCCAAACTCATTCTACGAGGCCACCATCACCTTGATACCAAAACCAGGCAAGGATGTCACAAAGAAAGAAAACTACAGGCCAATATCACTGATGAACATAGATGCAAAAATCCTCAACAAAATACTAGCAAACAGAATCCAACAGCACATTAAAAGGATCATACACCATGATCAAGTGGGGTTTATTCCAGGAATGCAAGGATTCTTCAATATATGTAAATCAATCAATGTGATACACCATATTAACAAGTTGAAGGAGAAAAACCATATGATCATCTCAATAGATGCAGAGAAAGCTTTCGACAAAATTCAACACCCATTTATGATAAAAACCCTGCAGAAAGTAGGCATAGAGGGAACTTTCCTCAACATAATAAAGGCCATATATGACAAACCCACAGCCAACATTGTCCTCAATGGTGAAAAACTGAAACCATTTCCACTAAGATCAGGAACAAGACAAGGCTGCCCACTCTCACCACTCTTATTCAACATAGTTTTGGAAGTTTTAGCCACAGCAATCAGAGAAGAAAAGGAAATAAAAGGAATCCAAATTGGAAAAGAAGAAGTAAAGCTGTCACTGTTTGCAGATGACATGATACTATACATAGAGAATCCTAAAGATGCTACCGAAAAACTACTAGAGCTAATCAAAGAATTTGGTAAAGTAGCAGGATACAAAATTAATGCACAGAAATCTGTGGCATTCCTGTACACTAATGATGAAAAATCTGAAAATGAAATCAAGAAAACACTCCCATTTACCATTGCAACAAAAAGTATAAAATATCTAGGAATAAACCTACCTAAGGAGACAAAAGACCTGTATGCAGAAAATTATAAGACACTGATGAAAGAAATTAAAGATGATATAAATAGATGGAGAGATATACCATGCTCCTGGATTGGAAGAATCAATATTGTGAAAATGACTCTACTACCCAAAGCAATCTACAGATTCAATGCAATCCCTATCAAACTACCACTGGCATTTTTCACAGAAGTAGAACAAAAAATTTCAAAATTTGTTTGGAAAAACAAAAGACCCCGAATAGCCAAAGCAATCTTGAGAACGAAAAACGGAGCTGGAGGAATCAGGCTCCCTGACTTCAGACTATACTACAAAGCTACAGTAATTAAGACAGTGTGGTACTGGCATAAAAACAGAAAGATAGATCAGTGGATCAGGATAGAAAGCCCAGAGATAAACCCACGCACATATGGCCAACTTATCTTTGATAAAGGAGGCAGGAATGTACAGTGGAGAAAGGACAGCCTCTTCAATAAGTGGTGCTGGGAAAACTGGACAGGGACATGTAAAAGTATGAGATTCGATCATTCCCTAACACCATACACAAAAATAAGCTCAAAATGGATTAAAGACCTAAATGTAAGGCCAGAAACTATCAAACTCTTAGAGGAAAACATAGGTAGAACACTCTATGACATAAATAACAGCAAGATCCTTTTGGACCCACCTCCTAGAGAAATGGAAATAAAAACAAAGATAAACAAATGGGACCTAATGAAACTTCAAAGCTTTTGCACAGCAAAGGAAACCATAAACAAGACCAAAAGGCAACCCTCAGAATGGGAGAAAATATTTGCAAATGAAGCAACTGACAAAGGATTAATCTCCAAAATTTATAAACAGCTCATGCAGCTCAATAGCAAAAAAACAAACAACCCAATCCAAAAATGGGCAGAAGACTTAAATAGGCATTTCTCCAAAGAAGATATACCGACTGCCAACAAACACATGAAAGAATGCTCAACATCATTAATCATTAGAGAAATGCAAATCAAAACTACAATGAGATATCATCTCACACCAGTCAGAATGGCCATCATCAAGAAATCTAGAAACAATAAATGCTGGAGAGGGTGTGGAGAAAAGGGAACACTCTTGCACTGCTGGTGGGAATGTGAATTGGTACAGCCACTATGGAGAACAGTATGGAGGTTCCTTAAAAAACTAAAAATAGAACTACCATATGACCCAGCAATCCCACTACTAGGCATATACCCTGAGAAAACCATAATTCAAAAAGAGACATGTACCAAAATGTTCATTGCAGCTCTATTCACAATAGCCCGGAGCTGGAAACAACCTAAGTGTCCATCATCGGATGAATGGATAAAGAAGATGTGGCACATATATACAATGGAATATTACTCAGCCATAAAAAGAAACGAAACTGAGCTATTTGTAATGAGGTGGATAGACCTAGAGTCTGTCATACAGAGTGAAGTAAGTCAGAAAGAGAAAGACAAATACCGTATGCTAACACATATATATGGAATTTAAAAAAAAAAAAATGTCATGAAGAACCTAGGGGTAAAACGGGAATAAAGACACAGACCTACTTGAGAATGGACTTGAGGATATGGGGAAGGGGAAGGGGAAGCTGTGACAAAGGGAAAGAGAGGCATGGACATATATACACTACCAAACGTAAGGTAGATAGATAGTGGGAAGCAGCCGCAGAGCACAGGGAGATCAGCTCGGTGCTTTGTGACCGCCTGGAGGGGTGGGATGGGGAGGGTGGGAGGGAGGGAGATGCATGAGGGAGGGGATGTGGGAACAGATGTATATGTATGACTGATTCACTTTGTTATAAAGCAGAAACTAATAATAAAAAAAAAATTACTAGTAGTAGAAAAAGAAGTATGAAATAAAACTCCTTTCAACATTTTTTTCAAAAATTTTATGTTAATAATAGTTTTAGGCAATGTATTTTGTATTTATCTAAGTATAATTTTATCCCAAGTGATATACAGCAAATATTTAGTATATATCTAATACCACTTTAAGGAAATGAATGGTAATAGTAATAACATGAAACAACTGGGTAACATAAAAATATTGTGATTTCTTTTACTGCATAGATTTTATTTTTTTAAACTGTTTTAAATTTACATAAAATTTGAGTTAAATGTAAAGGTTTTTCCATATACCCCCCTCAACTCCTCAGCCTCCTCACCACCCAGTTACCCCTATTATTAGCATATTGTATTTATGGTAGTACAGTTGTTATAATCAATGAACCAGTATTGATATTTTACTATTAACTAAATGTCCTAGTTTACAGTAGTGTTCATTCCTTGTCTTGTACTGTTCTATGGGATGTCTTGTATCCATCATTATTGTATCATACAGAACAGTTTCAGTGCACCTAAAACTCTCTCATGTTCCACCTGACCTATTTTTCCCCAGCCTGGCAATCACCTATCTTTCTACCATCTCCATAGTTTTTCCTTTTCCAGAATTGCATTTAGCTGGAATGATCAACACTGCCTTAACATTCTCCTCAGCTTAATTAAACTGTAGACAGGTTTCTTTCTGACTATAAACCCCTAACATTCGTTTTCTTAGAGCATTTACTTTAGAAAACTTATAATTGTAAACTCTTTCTCTACCCCTTTGAAATATATGGACGTTTTCTCCCAGCCTCTAGCCAGGTTTACAATCCCAGTAAATGATTTTATTAATGATCAGGGAACCATTTCTTTGAAATGTAAACATGGAAGGAGATAGCAATCCTATCTTCCAGTCTCTGTTCCATGGTTGAGGCATAACTTACATGGGCATCTATTAGCAAACACAGAAGACCTAATTAAAGAGAAAAACTTTTGTTCAAGAATAACATTTACTCAGGAGTAACTCAATGTGTTGGACACACTCATTGATCAACCTTCCCTCTAATTTCCTCCAGTAATTTTCCACTAGACAGCCCCTGTGCTTAAAAATCCTCCTGAATTTTGTTTCAGTGGGGTTGAGTTCAGTCTCTCTCCTCCACTGCAATAGTCTCAATAAGTCTTCCCTGCCTGTTTAAATTTGTCCAGTGCAAAATTTACATTGACAGAAACATACAGTATGCAGACTTTCAGACTTTTCACTTTTACTTAGTAATACGCATTGAAGGCTCTTCCCTGTCTTTCTGTCACTTGATTTCCTTTTATTATATTTTTATATGAATGTATAATTTTTTATCTATTCACTTATTAAAGGATATTTTGGTTGCCTCCAATTTTTGTCAATTAAGAATAAAGCTTCAATAAACATTTATGTGGAGGCTGTAGCTGAGTATTTCCCTTTCCCAGGTTGATTAAGCTGCTGTGAAACCTAAGTCAATTAAGCTCTGTGAAAATAGTTTTCCTTGAGGGAAGAGCTTTGTTAAGGAGAAGGAAACACTATGGGCTTATTTGAAAATGGTTACTTCTCCACTTTACCAGCAGGAAATACTGGGAATTTTTCTACGTTCTTTACCATGAGAATTTAATGGGGTTTGTGGTAGTAAAACCCACAACAGCATGAGATTTTAGCTTTCAAGCTAGGCCACAGTTTATAGCATTTATTCAATTATCCTTTCAGTGTTCCTCTCAATTTCTGGCTCCAGAAACAGATTCTGGTCCTGGTGAGCTGTGATTCTTTATATACAGTAGTCTTCCTTATCTGTAGGGGAAACATTCCAAGAGCTCTGGTGGATGCCTGAAACCATAGAAAATGCCAAACCCTATATACACTATGTTTTTTTTTCTTATACATACATACCTATGATAAAGTTTGATTTATAAATTAGGCACAGTAAGAGAATATCCAATCTCTAGCATTGTTACCCTTGTGCTTTGGGTCCGTTAATAAATAAATAAAGGTTACTTGAACACAAGCACTGCAATACCTCAACAGCTAATCTGATAACCAAGACAGCTGCTAAGTGACTAAGGTGGGGGTGATGCGTGCAGCACGGATACAATGCACAAAGGGCAGGATAGAGCAAGACAGCTTGAGATTTCATTACGTACTCAGAGTGGCACACGATTTAAAACTTATGGATTGTTTATTTCTGGAGTTTTTCATTTAATATTTTGGGACCAAGTTTGACCACAGCTAACTAAAACCACAGAGAGTGAAACTGTGGATGAGGGACTACTGCATTTGCATATCTGTCCAGTTTTCAGGGCAGCAGCTTGCACTGTGACTTCAGTTCTCTGATGTATCTAAGAAGAATTAATTTCCAGTTTGTTCAATGTTTTTCTCGTTGTGAGGAAGGAACGGATTATTCCAAATTTGTTACATGTCTGACCAGAAACTAGAAGTCCTGATGACAATTTTAAAATAACAACAACAAAAAAAACCTGTAATAATTACTTAAATTAAACTCTTCTTGTATCTCATATACATATTAACAAGTAAATGAAATCAGTTCATAATACAAAATGCTATTCTGAATGATTAGCTAGGTTTTTCCTAAGAATATATTAATCAACTACAAGGACCATTTCTAAACAGAAAATATGCTTCCATAGAAATCAGAACACCTTGTTGTAACTTATCAATCTACAAAGGAACTAGTTATGTGACCTTTAGCTCTATGAGCATGGATTTATTTTTCCTATAAAATCAAGGGAAATAGTTTAGACTGCATGTTCTCTAAATCTATGGTAAATGCTAATGGTCTTTAGCAAGTGATAGTCTCATATGCTGTCATTTAAGAAGACAGCCTATCTATGAATTTGTACTACTTCACTACAAAATACTGTTTTAAGAATGACTACAAACAGTTAAAATGATTTCCTTTATTTCCTTGATTTTCAGGTCCACTTTTATTTTCTTCATTCTCCTTTGAGATAGTTCAGTCAGCACTTTTACTATTTACAGACTAAGCTAAATATAGATGGATAAAAAAGGTTAACACAGAAAAGCAAAACATTTAGAAGAAAAATAGATCAGACATTTAAACTCATAGCTAAGGAAACTACATGAAGCCCTTGGGTTATATACAAAGGAAATAAAAAGAAAAAAATAAGAGCACAGTGAATCTCATAACCGCAATACTTTTAGACCCCAAATATTTCCTCTAGGGAATAATGACCCTAAATATATTTATAATCTTTATAGCCCTTGATATAACCTACAATATGATTCATAGACACTTAACCCACTTTTTTTTTTTTTTTTGGAGCGTCTATTTGCCTCAGGAAATCAGTGGCAGAGGATAGTGGTGCTGATACACTCTTTCAGAAATAGGTCTACTCTCAAATATATTTTATCTCAGTCTGTTTATTTTTTTCTTTTTTCTTTTTTTATTTGTTTTGGTTTTGGGCTGTTTGGAGGGAGCACTGTTATTTAGACCATTTTAGAAATTGCTAAAAACCTTAGTGATAATAGAACTAAAATTGAAAGACAACTTTCAGACTCCTTTTGCACATCAAAATTACAAACTGCATAGTAGATTTCAGTTTCATACACAGATCGTGCAATATAAAATGCAAATTCACACCATAATACACATATTGGAAAAAACATAATTTTTCAGACTATAAAATCAACTAACAGTCTTTGTGCTTTATTATTTGTGCACTTTAGGCAGTTTTCAAATACCAAACATGGTATATTAGAAATTATTTTTATTCTCTCTGGCAAGTTTAAGGAGTTAGAAAAATTTAGCACCTTTTAAGGGACCAACCATTTTCTCCCCTTTAATCTGTTTTCTCTTGATTTAAATATCACTTATAGTGTGAAGAGAGTCATTAACTGCCACTTCTCATATTTTAAAAGAAAAAAAGTAATGATTTAAGGAAAAGAGCAGCAAATTTGAATATTAAATTGAGATTGAATGTTAAATAGTGGGAGTATAGGACATTTCAAATCTAGCTAAAAATAAACCTTCACTAAGGCTTTATTTGGTAGTAAGGGAAATTGTTAGTTTAGACTGTACACACATGGCATCAAAATCTTGATTTTACATTGTTAGTTGAGTTCTTTGGATTTATATATCCTTCCTTAACAATGCTTGAAGGGATATGTTAGCTTGCTACTTTGGGACTGTCTTATAAAACAAAATAAAATAAGCAAAGAAACAGTCCAACAAGTGTTATATTCTTAACCAGAAGTTTAGAATTAATGATATAAAATGTGCTAGATAGTATATCTAAATAGCAACATTTAGATATAGTAAACAGAATAATTACCTATATAAAAACTTAATTTTTTTAAAAAAGCATAGTCCTCACATTTACTTTTAGCACCTTTTTAGGGCACATTAGTCAGCTTTTGCTCAAGTAATAAAAAAAAAAAACAACAACAAATCTCAGAGGTTTAAAACACTGAACATTTATTCCTTGGGTTCATTACATCAGTTTGGCTGTAGCTCTACTGGGCTTGCCTGGGATTTCATGGCCACATTTGGTTGAACCTGACTCAGTTCTACATGTCTTCTCATCCTATTATCACAGCAGAAGCCCAACATTCAAGCATGGATTCAGGAAGAAGTGAGTAATCAAACCATGTAATGATATTTAAAATTATAGTTTAAACATGTCATATGTCACATCCGTTTGCATGCCATTGGCTAAAGCCAACTATGTGGTTAGCCCAGAATCAGTGACTTGGTAAAATATATTCTTCCTGCAGAGATTTATGACAGCAGTGGGTAGGGAACTTAAAAGTGTGAACAAAATGCAAGCAAGAACAAACAAGAATTGGTACATCATATTTTGGTGTAAGACAGTTCTTACATATATGTATATAATATTGGTGTTATATTATACAATTATTTTCTCTTACAGGTTATTATATTTTATGTAAAAATGATTTTTTTTCTACTGACTTTGTCTATTTTTAAAAATCCAAATAACAGACTTCTCAGTCTCTCAACTGTGGTCCTAAGATTTCTTTGATTAATACATGAAACTCCCTCTACTCCTGTCCCTAAAGTGTTCAGATATCCACATGTGCATATGTGCATACACAGGTGCACACACACATAAAACACACACAATTCTGAAATATAAGATAATTTTATCTTTTCAAAAATTATCTGAGTTTTCCAAAGCATTGACAAAAGCTGAATAATCTACCCTTTAGTTTTGGCAAGATAAAAAGTTGTTTTCCAATAGGAATATAACAAGAAAATATTCCTCAATTGTACAGAAGTAATTAACTTTATTATACTACATGTGGAATAATATTAAATACTTTCTTTGATTGTAATTTCCTGTTTACCTATTTTATAACCATCTTGATTTGAGCCAAAAAATGTAATCAATTGTATCTAGATAGAGCTTTGCAGAACCAGAGAGCTCAGTTGTTTGCTAGTTAAATAAGATCCAGGGGAGGTTAGTGGGCTGATAAAAGCCTCCACTGGAGGGGTCTATGACCCTTAGGTAGGATGAATTGTGAAAAGACAGAACATTGTGCGGTAAGGTAGAATGGGGACTTAACCTATTGTAACATGCACCCTCAGGTTAATGTAACCTCATTAAGTCACATTAACTGTGTATCCTAAGTATGTCATAGGCTGCTGTGTTTCAGTTATACCAGGTATTCAAGGTAAAGGCCAATATGCTGGTGTTAAAAATCTTACAAAGTTCTTAGTTTTGCACAGGGATTGCTTATAAAAAGTCCAGAGAAGACATAACAAAAATTACTAAGATATAATATTTGTTAGTTTTCTGGGGACAGGCATCAACCTTATCCTATGTAAAATGCATTCAGGCACATGTATTACATTCGAATTAGGCAATTTTGTCTGAAAAATTAAAGCTACTTTGATCATTACCATTCCATGAACATAGTTCTTAACATTTGACCTTTTCTGAATCTTTAGCTTATTTGCTTTGTTCACCTTGTAGGAGTGTCTAGTATATCTATCTATTTGTGTAATGCAAAGTATATATTCACATATATATAATGGTATATGTATGTATACCTTTCTTGATTTCCATTAATAACATGATATTATACCATGATCCTAATTTACATCATGTTGCATATTGATATAGTTAAGAGATTTATCAGTACCATGGTCTGAATGTTTTGTGTTCCCAAAAAATCTGTATGTGAAAACTAATTCCCACTGTGATGGTATTAGGAGGTGGGCCTTTGGGAGGTGCTTAAGTCATGAGGAAGAAACCTTCTTGAGTAAGATTAGTGCTTTTATATAAAAGACCTTACAGAGCTCCCTACACCTTTCCACCATGTGAGAAAACAGTGAGAACGAACTGGCTATGAGCCAAGACAAGAACCCTCAACTGACAATGCTGGCACCCTGATCTTGGACTTCCCGGCTTCCAGAACACAACAATTTCTATTGTTTATAAGCTATCCAACCTCTGGTATTTTGTTATAGCAGCCCTAACAGACTAAGACAAACAGTTAAATAATCTTAGGGATAGTGAAATAATTGTTGAAAGAAAGTTATTGAATTTCAAAGATGAACTGCATTTAATTTCATGAGATAAATAGAATCTATCTTAATACATACATTTATGCCTATGGACCCTTACACATTCTATAACAGAAGGCCTGGAAGATGCTTGGCCATTTGCCAGTTAATGATTCTTTATTCATTGCTTAACAAAAGGAATTATTAAACCATTATTAGATGACACAACACAGATACAAGGTTTGAGTCTTTTCCTTACCATGAGAAGATTTAAATTTCCCAGAGAGAGAGAGAGAGGAGAAAGAGACAGAGACAGAAAAACTAAGAGCATAAAGTGCTCCTATCTTGTTATATCTTTTGTTTGTTTGTTTGAAATTACAGCTTCACTGAGGTAAAACTGACACCAGTAATGTCATATATAAAGTGTACAACTTGATACATTTTTATATATGCATACGTTCATGAAACATTTACCACAGTCAAGAAAACAAATATAACCATTATCTCCAAAATTTTTTCTCTGTGTCTTTATAATCTCTTTTCCCCTCCCTCCCTGATGCCTAGACACTGTCCACAAACAAACCATTGATATGATTTGTATCACTATAGGTTAGTTTGCATTTTCTAGAAATTTATATGAATGGAATAATCTATTCTCTGGCTTCTTCTACCCAGCATTTTTATTTAGAAATTCACCCATGTAGTTAGAATGTCTGTATTCATTCATTTTCATTGCTGTTATATTTCACTGTAAGGTTATACAAACATCTATTCCCTAGTTCACAGATATTTGTATTGATTTTAGTTATTGGCTATCACAAACAAAGCTGCTGTAAACAATCATGTAAGAGTCTTTGCACAAATGTTTTTATTTCCATTGGGTAAAAAACTAGTACTGTAGTGACTTCATCGTACAGTAAGTATAATTTTAACTTTTTAAGCAACAGTCAACTATTTTCCAAAGAAATTATATCATTTTGCATTCCACCAGTAGTGTTGCTTCATATGCTTGCCAACACTTGTTACGGCCAGTCTTTAAATTTTAGTCATTCTAACATGTTTAGAGGTATCTCATTTTGGTTTTAACTTACACTTTCCAAATATTTAGTAAAGCTGAGCATCTTTTTTTTTTTTTGAGCATTTTCCTTGTGATTATTTGTCATCCATATAGCTCCTTTCGTGAATTGTCTATTCAACTCTTGTGCCCATTTAAGAGAAAAAGGTTTTTTTTTAATTGAGTTTTGAGGGTTCTTTATGGATGGAAGCCCTTCCCACTCTGTGGCCTGGTTCTTCCTTTCTTTAACAGTGTTGTAGAAAGAGCAAAAGTCCTTCAGTTTGATAAAGTTTAATTTATCAGTTTTTCCTTTAATGGATTGTACTTTAGGTGTGCTTAGTTATTTTCTTAACTAAGAAATCCTTGTCAAAATAAGGTCATTAAGATTTTCTAATGTATCTTCCAAAATTTATAGTTTCAGTTATTATATTTAGGAATATGATAAATACCAAACTACTTCTTATATCAGGTGGAATGTGAGGGAAAATATTAATTATTATTTTTCATATTGCTATCCAGTAGCTCTAGAACCAGTGAATTACCTTGGTATCTTTTTCAAACTAAACTGAACGTGTTGATTTACATCTGGATTTACTATTCTCTTCCTTTCCTAAAATTAGTAATTTCTATCTTTTTTCCTAATCATTCTGGTTGGAATTTTACTCCTTTGATTAATCACGAATAATCAAATTTTGATTATATTAATTTTCTATTTTCTGTTTCTCTGTTTTCTATTTATTGCTTTCTGTTCTTATTATTTCATAAATACTACTTACTTTGGGTTATTTGTTCTTTTCTGAGTTTCATAACATGAAATCTAAGGTCATTAAGAACATCCTAATCTTTAATATGTGTTTAGTGATATAGGTATCTCAACAAACACTGCTTAGCTATACTCCACAATTCTATGTTCTATTATATTTGAATTCAAAATAAATTAATTGCTCTAAATAATTTCTTATTCCCATTTTTTATTTGACTCATGAGTTATTTAGATTTATTATATTTATTTTCCATAAAATGAGGATTTTCCAGACATTGTTCTATTACTTATTTCTAATATGGTTCCATAATGATCAGAAGCATATTGTAACAATTGAGTTTTTAAAAATTTGTCAAAGCTTCTTGCATGGCTCATATTATGTTATGTTGTTAAATTTCCAATGTTCACCCTAAAATACATGTGCATTCTGCTGTATTGGATGGAATCTCACATAAGTGTTAATTAGGTCAAGTTGATGAACAGTCATTTTCGATATTCTTTAAAGTTTCTCTGAAATTTTTTCTATCATTTATAGAGAGGACATATTGAATCTGACTATAGTTGAGGTTTACCTGCTTTTCTTTGAATTTCTATCAATTTTTTGCTTTATATATTATGTACTCTTGAGTAATTGACAACAGAATCCTTATGAAATTACTTTTTAATTCCTTGTCTGATTTAAATATTGTGCCTCCAGATTTCTTTTGATTGATGTATGTTACATTTTTTGCCCAGCATTTTTTTGAAAATATATTTTTCTTTATATGTAAAGAGGATTTCTTTAGATAACATAATGAGTATCTTTTTTCCCAGTGTGATAATCCCTGCCTTTTAATTGGAGTATTTACATCATTTCTATTTCATTTGATTATTAATATTATTTGGTTTTTCAGCCATTCTTAGATTGCTTGCTATGATATGATTATTTCCTTTTTCAGGTTATTAGATTAACACTTTGTTCTGTTTTTCTATTTTTCATGGGTTTGATAAAATTGATTATGATGTAACTGGAAGGTTTCTTCATGTTCTTTTTATGCTGTATAGGTTTAATTGAGCTTGTTGGACCAGTTTATAGTTTTCATCAAACTTGAAATGTTTTCAGGCATTATTTCTTTACATAATTTTTCTTCTTTGTCTCCTCTCCTCTAGGGACTCAATTACATATAGATTAGACTGCTTGAAATTTTCCCACAGCTGTTTGATGCCTTGTTCTTTATCTCTTTGGTTTGCTTATTATTTATTTAGGAGTCTTTATTTTGGAAATTTTTATTGTGTTGATTTCAACTTCAACTAACACTTTACTCTTCATTGTATAATCTGCTGTAAACCCAACCCAGTTCATCATTTTTCATTGTCCAATGTATCCTTTCTTGTTCTATCTTGTGTTGCACTGCAATAATTTTTGTGTACTTGCCTGTTGAAAATAGAGAAGACTCACACATAGATGTCACAAACAAGAACATAAAAATATCATTGGTATTACTACAGTATGTTATGGTTTCTGAAGATTCGAAGATGATCACAAATGAAGAAACCATTCATAGAGCAGCTTCTTGTTTGATGTGGGAGACATTTTTTCCCCTGTCTTCTTTTATGAGAAAATGATGGAAGAAAGGAGAAAACTCATCTCTAGTAATGTTCAGAACGTTTAAAGATTTCAAGAAAAGATTCCTCATGTCCACCTTAAAAATTATGCAATATATATGATTATTCTTAATATTATAAGTTAAAATATTTCATACCAATTTTTTTCTTGGACTAGTGTATCTTTTGCTCACTGCTTTCTAAAACATGAACTTTTAATTATCTTAAGATCTGACAAGATTAAAGACTTCTCATTTATCTATGGCCATATGAATAATTTAAATAATAAATTCAATAATTTAAACTGACTGCAGTTGGGCTTTGTATTCCACATCACTCGGAAAAAAAAAATCACTTGGGAAATGAAACACCACATGCTTTGAGAAACCCTCCAGTTCAAAATATCTAAAAGTATAGAACAATTATACTTTCTAGAAAAACTTTCTTATGCAAATTAATGATAAACATTCAGGGAATCTCATACAGATAAAAAAAAACTTGAAAAATTACATTTTTTAAAGGGTGTATTGGCTCTGAATGTGACTTTTGCTTTACACTGCTAAATCTGGTAGTTTAGAGCTTCTGCTTTTGCAATCCACACATGGCAGGAAGGTGACAAAGGCTTATTCCCTTGTAAAGTGGGACGTTGGATCAGGGACACTACAAATAAAACAGACACCTTTAAAAGATGAAGACGTCAAACCTTGAAGTTATAGTTGGTGGGTATAAAGAGAAAATAAAAAGATTTCTGAGAATTCCTAACTAAAAGCTTACCCTCCAGTGAGGAAAATACCAGAATTCAAACTTCCTGCATGCAAATAAATCTAAATATGCCAAGCTTGGTATTGTATTTAAATAAACCTGTGTTAGTGCACATAGTGTCACGTTGCAGGATTTTTAAATCCTTCTGGAGGAATACACCTTATATACAAGCAACAAATAATTTTTACTAATTGAGAAAAAATTAAGTGCACGATAAAAGAAAAAAATGAGAGGCAATCCAGTCAAACACAAAAGTACCATCCAAAAATATAAAATTGAGGAGTCTAATTGAAAACTGGAGATATTGAAATAATCTGATTCAAGGTACAGCTATTCATGCTTAATGTAATTAAAGACATATAGGATGGTGTCAAAATATTCTAGAGTCACTAACTTTTCAGAGATGATAAATTAAGTTTTAAGAACAACCAAATTGAAAAATAAAAAAAAAAGTAGCTGCTATTGAGAAATTAATTAATGGTTTAGTTAATATTAGAGAGAAAGTAGAAGTGGTGAAGTAGAAGATTATCCTGAAAAGATATAAATGAAGAATGAAAAAAGAAAGGAAATTATGAAAGGAAAACTTAGCAGATATGTGGATTGAAAAGAACCAAACCTAAGTAGTTCTGGAAAAGGGTGTTTTAACTGGAAATTGTAACACTGAAGACAAAAATAACTGTTGGTGAGTATGTTTCACATATGAACATGAGTTAGGAATTCTGAGAGTATTTAAGATGCATTTTAGAGTTGAACAAATAAGCAAATGAACTCTAGGTAATGATGGCCAAGTTTTCCACTCTCAGAGAAAGAAATTACAAATAGCAATGGGGGGGGAGAAAGCTAGAATTAAACTTGTGGTGGTGAACTAGAGTTTGAGACACACACATACACTTGCCAATATATACATGTTCACATATATAACTATGTCAATCAATCAATCAATCAATCAATCTTCTGTCATCTGTCTATCATTAATCTTTCTATCACTTATCTACCTACCCTGACTATCTTTGAGTTCACACCAGCACCTCTAATTCCAATTCAACATCCAAGGAGTTTTATCCTTTGTATGCGTTATGCTGTTTGTTTTTCCCAGTCTTCTCTTTTTCTATATTTGTAAAGCCTTTCTTTGACAATGAGAAATTTAATTTCTATGAACCCCAATATATTTATTTATTTGCTAAATAACCTTATATACCCTAACCTAGCTAATCACCTCCTTGATTTCTGGCTCCACCATTGATTCCTGATGCTAATGTGGTCATTTTTTATGGCCCCACCATTTCTTTGCTCTCTAGCTATGCTGTCACCTCCAAGGGGAGAGAAGAAAAGAAGTACTAGGACAAAGGAAAGAAATGATTGGAGAAGCAAGAGAGCATATTTAGGTTTTATATACCTATAATTATTTTTTAATTATCTTATTTTTCTAAGTTTCACAATCTATTCTGGTTCTATATTAATATGACTCACAGAAAGTAAAACTTCATTATAATAAGAGAGTTTGCTTCATTCTCCATAAAGAGTAGAATGTAGAATGTCCCAATTATATAGTCTGGAAAATGCAGACAATATCCTCTATCTTTGGTCTATGCTGATTAAAATGAAATGACCCTTGCATAGCATAACTGGTCTTTCTAAGACAAAGGACTCGGCTTTTCTTGTTTCAAATTTGAAACGCAGGAATCATGACCAAGACTGGGAGCCTACATTTCAACTGTTTTCAAGTGTTTCAGCCCCATGGATGTGCCATGTAGTCAATTAAGTTCTGTTGAAGGAACCTGCAAATTCCTGTTTTTTCCTGATTTCTGGAAGCTCTCAAAAACTTCTGATTATCACATATACCTTTTGCTTCTGTCTCTGAGGAACTTCTCAACCTAATAATCAAATTATTTTTTTCTCTATAAACCTACAAATTTTCGATATAATTTTTTTTTCCCTAGGAGTCTGGAAACTGAATGTAAGCTTTGAATAGCACTAACACAACATAAGTCATTTATAGAAATGGAGATGTAGAAGGGATTGGCTAATTGCTTGGGATCAGAAATCATTAAGTATTCCAAAACAAACTTACATCTTACAGATAAACATAAATTAATATCTAAATACATATTCTAGAATTTGCTCTTACATTTTTTTTGGTAGGGAAGTGAATATTAGTGACAGTCCTAATATCATAGGGTATTTTTTTTGTGTTTGGAATAGAAGAACTATTAAGCAAAAACACAGTCCACTGTATGACGAAGACAAACTTGCAGTAACAACCAGGTATAAGAGCTAGGTATTTACATAAAAATAACTGAAATTAATCTGAACATATACCAGAGATGTAATACAAGACGGGAGCAGTGAATAGAATTCAAAACAAAGAAAGTAGTCATAAGTGAAATCTTAGTAATTCTGTCTGAGATTCACTCTTTTACCTAAACCACTTTTTTTTTTTTTTGAGTATATGCTTCTTGGAACTCACAAAATTAATTTTTATTTTAATCCATTTTACATTTTAGTTTAACTCTAGGCTTTTGTTTTTATTTGAAAGAGGATTTCCTTGGAAAGAATAATAATAAAGAAAATAATGTAAAATTTACAAAACTCACAGCTCTAGAAGCTTTTAAAAATGTCTGGCATTTTATTTGAATGCTATATACAGTGCCAAAGATCTAATAAAATATAGTAATTTACATAAGTTCTCAATATTAACAAAGTTATTTTTAAATCAACTGACATAAAGCTTTGTTATGATTTTTTAATAGTTAGTTTGCATATTTTTAATTATTTTATTTTCAACTTATTAATATGTTTTCAAATGCCTTTAATGGGTATTAAATGGATAATGCTCAGAATTTGATATCTTATGCACTCAATTTTTTTAGCATATTTAAAAATATTATTTTAATTTTATATGACCACTGAGACTGATTTTGGGGAAAATTGATGAATCAGATGCATTTATAGTTATTCACCCCCTGACAGTGTCCTTTAAAATCTTCTATGAACAGAAGTAGTGAGATGGTTAATGCATGGAATTGGATTTTTAAATATAGTGTTGTTGTTGTTGTTGATTTTACTTATGACAGTGAAACTTTATTTGCAGATATGCATCAAACCGATCATACATAAAGTGAAGTCATGTATAAAGTGAAAATCATATATAAAGTGAATTTTTCTACCTTATTTTTAATTAATCCTCAATATTTCTGATAATATCAATATATATATATAATTATGTTTATTATATATGGAATGATGACATTGTTCTAATTTTACTTTGATTAATATTTCAAGTAGTAAAGGGATTCTTGGGCTTTAATTCATAGTGAAAGACCTAAATTATCTGTAGTAAATCAACACCTTTAAGACTTGATTCTTGTAGCAACTGCAACTTATATATACAAAATATATATTTTAGTGGCTTGATTTTCAGATCAGTAAAATACTATCTCTTAGCTACTGTGTCTAATATTCCTGGGCTAACTAAGAGACTTTCTAAAATGTCATGCACCATGCACAGGCTAAAGAAAGAGCTGCTTTAGATATTCCTTTATTTTTTTTTAATTTCAGTACAGTTGCCTCATTATTTACATTTCAGTTGTACAACATAGTGATTCAACATTTAAATACCTTATGAAATGATCACTTCTATAAATCTAATAACCATCTGTCCCCACATGAAGTCATTAAAATACTATTGAACATATTCCTTAAACTGTATATTATGTCCCTGTGACTTATTTATTTTATGACTGGAGGTTTTTACCTCTTAATCCCCTTCACCTACTTTGCCACTACCCCGTCCCCTTCCTTTCTGTATCTATGAATCTATTTTCATTTTCTTTTGTTTGTTTGTTCACTTTGTTTTTTAGATTCCACTAAAGTGAGTGTAAGTGAGATCATGCAGTATTTGTCTTTCTCTGTCTGACTTATAGGTAAAAACCCTATCTCCACATTCTGAGGTACTGCAGGTTATGACTTTAACATGTGAATTGGGGGGTGGGGCACAATTCAGCCCACAACACCTCCTAGGTCTAATCACTTTCTCATTGTCATCTGCACCCTCTTTTCTATCTGGCCATCCTCCTCACCTCTCTGGAACTGACCACATGTTCAGGACTCCTGTCCCCCCTCTTGGATAACTTCATCACTCTGATGTGTTCTGACACCCTGCAAGACACCAGTCTTATACATGTAAACTGTCCAAACTATCTGAGCTCTAACATCCTGTGCTAGGCTACATCTTGATGTGGATCCCCTCTTTATTCCACTTCAGGTTGGTCCCAATACAGTAACCCTCTAAATCCCTTTTAGGTTTGACTCTTCCTGCCAGGGAATTCTTTGTTTTAAGTATTGCCAAAGAAATTCAAAGGTTGACTAAAATACCCTTGTTGACTCTTGAACTGATAAAGTAATTCAAATATTCCTGAACCGTACTCAATGAGTGAATTTCCAAAGAAGTTTAGTCTCCAAGAGGACAAGCCTCTCATTCCTAAGTCAGATGTGTTCATGGGAAAAAAAATGAATATAATAGCACTTACCAGATTTTCAACCCAGAGGCTGCCAAATGAAGTAGCTTCCCAAGGAAACAGTATCCACTGTCAGGTCAGGTGTTCCTTGTGATTTCTGGCCCTCAGGAAGTCATGTAAGTTTTGGTGGCATCTTTTATTACACACACCTACACTAAAACAGCATTGAGTAGATAATTCCAGTTTTTAGTTTTTATCCTTTTTTTTTTTCATAAAAGGTATCTTATTGTAATTGTCAGGTTGTCTGTTGCAGGTAAATAAATTTTCTATTTCATGTGAGTCATTACACTATATATTATGCATCCTGAATTTGGAGCTAGAAGCAACAACTGGATGAAGTTTGGGTTTATCTCCCTTTTGTGTGAAGTACATTTTGAGTAGCAGTGGTCAATACTGATAATGTGTGCACAGAGAGTCCAAAATGGGCCCCATCTGCTAGGGGCTGTGTCATCTGACTCTGTGGATGGGAGGATACAGGAACCAAAACACTTGAATGGTCACTGAAAATATTTGCCACCAAGTAAAAAAACAATGAAACTTACTTGACATGTGGACTCCTGATAATATGATTTATTTGCTTCATTATTTAACTTGAAGTTTATATTATTAACTGATTCAGGATATCCTAGCAATATTGTAATCTTCAATAAAATATAGCCATAAGTGAACAAAACTCACCCAAATAATAGAGCTTTTCAGGAGATTTTAGTACGTTTCTCCATTAAAAAAAGAAAACTTAAAAAATTTTTTTGTGAAAAATAACATGCAAACATAAATATGCACAGACACAATAGTATATATTTCCAGCTATTTCTGCCTTTTGACATGCTATGTTGTAGCTTTCAATTTTTTGGATATTATGTATAGAAGCATGTTGTGTATTCTCTGGTGTCTGAATATTTTCAGCTTACACAATGTTTGTGATATTCATGTATACAGGTACCGGTTCATGGCCTTTTAGGAACCGGGCCACAGAGCAGGAGGTGAATGGCAGGTGAGCGAGTGAAGCTTCATCTGTATTTACAGTTGCTCCCCATCATTCTCATTAGCACCTGTGCTCAACCTCCTGTCAGATCAGCATCAGCATTAGATTCTCATAGGAGCGTGAACCCTACTGTGAACCACACATGTGAGGGATCTAGGTTGCACGCTCCTTATGAGAATCTAATACCTGATGATCTGCGGTGGAGCTGAGACACTGGGGAGTGGCTGAAAATAGAGTTTATCATTAGCAGAGATGTCTGACTGCACAGAGACCATAATAACTCAACTTCTTGCAGACTCATATCAAAACCCTATCAGTGAGTAGCAAGTGAAAAGGAACTCAGGGCTCCCGCTGTTTCTGCATTATAGTGAGATGTATAATTATGTCATCATATATTACAACATAATAATAATAGAAATAAAGTGCACAATAAATGTAATGTGCTGGAATCATCCTAAAATCATCCACCCCACCTCTGGTCCATGGAAAAATTGTCTTGCGTGAAACTGGTCCCTGGTGCCAAAAAGGTTGGGGATTGCTGATGTATACGATTCCATGTATTTGTAGCTCATTATTTTTATTGTATAAATGGATCACTTTTTTTTTCTTATATGTGTGATGGACATTTGAGTTGTGTGTGGTTTTTGGTTTTAACAGATAATGTTGTTTTGCATATTTTGTGTATATACATACCATGTTCTACTGGAGATACACTCCAGGAGAAAAAACAGGGTCAGAACAAGTGCATATTTTCAACTTGTTTTTCAATGAGACCTATTGGAACTTTGCTTTTTTCTGGCAAAATAATCTCTGGGCAGGAATCTTGAGAAGCCAGAATCATAGTGAAAAATGCTTTAAGAGCCCTATTTTGTACTCTTAGTGAATCAGATTATGGGGAGATGTGCATAACCAGACCGTATATTATATGGATAAGAACTTCTGAAGCATGTGGAAGTATATACATATGGAAGTAATTAATTGGCACTTGACTACTTAAGCCATTTCTGATTTTATAACTTTAGAAAGCTTAACCTGCTATAGTCCATAAGGAATGAAAATTATTTTCAATTTTAAGGAGCTATGCTTTTGATCCTTTGATTCATTTTCATGGTGTTTTATAGGTGAAAATGAATCCCTAAAATGTATGTTATGAATCTTGCAAGATAACAAAGTGTTTTAAATTACTTCAGTCTTTGTGTCATTTTAAATGAATTTGTACAGCTTTTAGGATATATTGCATGTTGTACTGAAATGGCAACTGGGATGTGTATCTACTAAGAAAAAGTGCAATCTAGAAAACTAGATCAAATGATAAAAATTAGTATAGCTCAGTGCCATTGGTCAACATGTTTCAAGTTCTAAGATCAGAAAGAAACACAAAATAGTCTCCTCTTTCTCCTCATAAACCTTTTGAAAATATAGATCTTATGTAAATAGTCATAGAAAATAAAATAAATTAATTTTCAGCTATGATTCATTTAATTCTTTTGACAACAGACTTGCTTGGATTGAATATTTCCATTGATGCAACATACTATGTTAAAACACAGATTATGAAATTAAAATTTATTAGTACAAACATATTTTTAAGAGGAAACATCCCTCGCATAGAGTCAACATTTAACTTGAGATATTGACATAATTGAGTTGACTTTGCTAATCTTTCAAAAATTGATTAGTTCTATATTTTTTATCTTAATATATCGGAGAAGTTATAAGCAAAATTAATTAGGTGTAATTATATTGTACATATGTTCTAAACACTTGGGAAACTTTTCAAGCTATATAATCCTAAGCAGCTCTGACCATCAAAATTCCAGGTGAAATCTATTTTAAATATACAAAACATCTCTATGCAGTTCTAAGGCCATTTAGTAACTACATTTGGAGTAATGATAAACAATAAAATACAATAAATACAATACAAATACAAAATAAAAGGAAAGACTTTGACATAGACTCAGTATTCCATACATTAATTGAATGAATAAACTAAGAAAATCTTGATTCTAACTATTCTTTTCTTATCTCACTTGTCTGAAAACTATGGATATTTGATTTTTTTCTAACATATTTTTTTGGAGTGTAATTGCTTTACAATGTGGCATTAGTTTCTGCTGTATAACAAAGTGAATCAGCTATATTTATACATATATCCCCATATCCCCTCCCTCTTGCACCTCCCTCCCACCCTCCCTATCCCACCCATTTACGTGCTTTGTGGATATTTGATTTTAATATTTCTGTGCCCCAATTTTCCTATGTCCAAAATGAAGTTTTTGAGCCCAGACACAGAATAATAGCAGTTGTACTGAAAATTTACCAATAGATCCTGATAAATTTTTGACATTATTGTTAACCTTAAAATTGCCATTGCTTTAGTCATTCACTCATTCATTCAAAAATATTAATTACACATTTACTATGTGAAAGCACAGTAAATTCTTCAAAGAGTACAGTTTGAAAAAGACAACTTCCTGCCTCCAGGATCACATGGTCTGTCAGAGACAAACAGAAGTTCCCAAAATTGCAATATTGTATATACAATATTGCAATATAAAATTGCAATACAATATTATATAAGGATATTGAGCCAACATAGATTATGAGGCACATGAACAACTGTGTTATGATTTTAATATCTTCCCTGATAATAAAACTAGTACATATATATCAATCCACATGGAATAATCAACATGTTGCACAGTGCCTGGCACAGAGTGAGAAAGTGGTGATTTTTGTTGCAAGAATAAACTTTAGTTAACATTTATTTCATAGTTACTATGTTCACGTTAACATTTTAAGTGATTTTATATATAGTAACCAATTTTATTTTTACAACATTCTTATGCAAATTTTTTCCATTTTATGATTAAGGAAATCAAGACATAAAGATAATAAGCTATGCATCTAGTATGTAGAATAAGGAATAGAAACTAGTTGAGTTAATTATAAAATGTGAAATTAAAAAAAATACACTCTGAAACTTAGTATCTTTAAACAACCATTATTTTGCATAATATGTTGTAGATGTGGAGATTTGGATGGGGTTTGGCAGTCATATCTGATGAACTGTCAGTCTGGAGTGGCTGAAAGACCCACTTTCAAGATTGTTCCATCAAACACATGTCAACACTAAGGTGCTCCCTGGATACTCTCTCTGTGACATGTCATCTGGGGAAATTCTGTGAGGTTTGGGATTCCGACAGAAGAGTGGTCTCAGAATATTTACACTTATGACATGGCAATTAACTTCTAAGAGGCAGGGAAAGGAAGCTGCCAAGCCAGTTAAGTGTTACACATCTTTTCTGTCACATTATATTGATCAAAGCAATCATAAAGCCCATGCAGTCTCAAGGAGCTGGAGAAATAGAGAGTCCTCCTTGAAGGGACAGTAGAAAGGTCACACTTCAGGAGAACCTGTGGTATAGGGAATATATTTGAGGCCATCTTTGGAAAAACATCTTCTAACACCAGGAATGTGATTATAATATCTTTATTCACAATATTAGAAGATGCTGTATTAAATTTATGAACTCATTCACATACTCTACTTGGAGTTCGCCAAGTCTTGAACATAATTTTGAAGGTGTTTTCTGGGACAGTGGTGTAGGCAAATAGTATTAACAGCAAAGAGAAAAATATGGGCAATGCAAAGAGAAGCAGAATATATGGCCTGAGGTTTTTCAGCTTTTTTTTTTATGTTTTGTTATTGTTGTTTTTGAGGAGGTTCTGAAAAACAAACAAACAAAACAAAAACACAATGACTTTAAATGACCAAATGTGTTTTTTCTTTTCAAATGGATTTGATCATTACTCACTGATATTTATGCTAGCTCTCCTCAGTGAATTCTTCCTGGTGTCTAAGTTAAATTTGTTATAATTACATTTCAATGTTTTATTTATCACAGATTTAAAATAATGGAAACTGTCATATATGTTACATTTTTAAAAGCTGATGTGTGGTTTGCAAAAATTCTGTATTATCCTTAAAAACCCTTATAGTTCTGAATTACCCTTCTATAAGTTTGATTTTATAAATCTGACATAGTTAAGGAAATACAATAAAAAGTTCAATTTTTTTTTTTTTTATTTATTAAGAAAGGCCACTTAATGTCTTAAAAGTTATGCCAACATGTAAGTTCTACAGGGAAAAGGATCTTTGGAACAGGGATAGATTCTGCATGGCACAAAGTAATACATAAAATATGTGTATAGAATAACTGAACCTGATTTGTCTTCTCTGCCATGGAAAAAAGTAGACTTGGAGAATGATGTGAATGTTGACTTACACTCAGTAGGAAGACAGAAACTAGGAGATGGTGACTGTTGCAGATTCTACAACAAAGTGTATTGCAAGAAGAGGAACAGAGTACCTGCAAAATAGAGCAAGAAACAGTAAATGGGCAGTTTACCTCAGAGACACTTCCATTGAGTAAAAACATTCAATAAACAGCTGCATTGTTCCAGGAACTGGTCCAGTTGTGGAGGACAATAACATAAACCAGGTAGATCATAGCAATAGGCTGTACAGGGGCAGTTAAGATGAGTATGAGACACAGTAAACTCGATCATTGTACCTGGAATTTGAGAAAAAGAATCTAGACCCTGGTTACAAATGGGGAAAAGAATGAAGCTCCATCCCCCAAACTCAAGTTTCTTTGTTTGTTTATAGTATTCAACACTTGCAGTTTAAAAAAGATCATCAAAGACTACGCATTATTAGCCCAATCCCTAATGAGGTAATCCACAGACCCTAGACACCCTGGAGGCTTTTGGACGGTTGGTAAGAAGTTCTTTCTTTCTTTTATTTATTTATTTTAATTTTATTGAAGTATAATTGATTTGCAATGTTTTGTTAATTTCTGCTGTACAGCAAAGTTACTCAGTTATACATAAATCTTATTCTTTTCCATATTGGGTTATCACAAAATATTGAATATAGTTCCCTGTGCTATAATTAGGACCTAGTTGTTTATCCATCCTATATATAATAGTTTGCATCTGCTAATCCCAAACTCCCAATACTTCCTTCCCCCACCCAAGAGGTTCTTTCTCTTTTAAGCCAAACAAAGCAGAATGACAACACAAGTCTGGGGCCGCAGCCTTCAAGGATGTTTCCACTCAGAAAAAGCTCTTACCAATTATCAGAATAAAATAACCTAAAATTGTTTTTCTAATTTCTATATTACTGTCTTCAAAGAAGTTCAGTATTCCTGCTTATTCTGAGGGAAAAGAAAGTCTTCCCTAGAAGAAAGTTATGTGTATTGCATACAACTGTTTCTATTCTGAGAACTGCTTTTTCACATTTTATGGTATTTTGTGAAGGACAATTTATTATTATGATTTAATACAGTAAAAGCACTCTGTGACTTTGTGTGTTTGTGTGTGCTACTCAGAAATTCCTTCTCATTTTCCTCCATTTAAAAATATTTATATTTTAATATTTATATTTAATTATTTAACACACATAAAATTAATATGTGTGAGTATGGTGAATTTAGGTATCTGATTTTATTTTACTGTATTTTATTCACAATGACAGTCACCATGCAGCATCCTTTACTAAGAAAATTCAGCCTCTTTTCAATTATCTGCAATGCCACCTCTCTGTGTAGAACTGTTTCTAGTCTCTTCATTCTGCAGTACTGACTTATTTTCTAACTCTTCTTCAGTACTTCCATATGTCTTCTTTAGTATTTCCTTGGCCTTTGTCATTTGTCCTACATCTGGACTTTAGATTCATTTTGTTAATTTACTAATCCACATATAGAGAAAACACAGTTTGCAATATTTCCAGAAGTCCCTAATTATCAAGGAGGAGGTGGTTTAATACAAATGCAAATTTTATGTTTTAGTAACAACATACATTTGGGGTCAAATACTGCCCTTTTACTCCCTTTAACTTAAGCGCTGAACTTTTAGACAAATCACTTAACTTCTTCGAAAATCATGATCTTTACCCATAAGAAGAGGAAAATAATAATCATACCACAGAGTTGTAAAAATTAAACAATATAATACATATGAAGATTACATATATATAATATAATATAATACATATATATAATAATATATTTTTATTCTATTCTATTCTATTATTATAATATATTACATTATATTATATATAATATATTATATATAATATAAATATTATATATTATATAATATAAATATTATATTATATATTATAGAATATTAATGTTATATTATATATTATATAAATATTATATAACACTATTATATTAATTGTTAATAATATATTATTAATTAATACATATGTATTACAATATAATACATATAATACATATGTACATAGTAAACATTTAATAAAAGTAGCATTAGTTACTAAAGACATAGCTGCTCAATATATAGTATTTTCCAGACATTTTGATAAGTTCACATTAAAAAAAAGAAAGGAGGATTTTTGGGGTTTATTTGAGGTTAATATTTTAATTTTATAAAATTCTCAAATATTTGAGTGACTACATAATTTCAGTTTTGGAGAAAGCATAGGGAGATGAGTACTTGCACATATTACTGATGGGATTATAAATTGCTACAGCCTCTCTAGAAAATGATTTGGTAACAACTGTCAAAAGCCTGAAAACCACATATAACATTTACCCAGCAATTCCACAACTATGAATTTATCTTAATGAAATAATTAGGGATATGGGTGAAAATTTTACTGTGAAGAGAGTTTATCTCAGTACTCTTTATAATAGTAAAAAAAATAACATAAAATTAGGTGAATATTAATTTAAGTAGAAAGATGTTTATGATGTGCTGTTAAGTAAACAAAACCTGTTACCACAGAGCATATAAGGTATAATCCCATTAGTGTGTATGTTCATATGCATATATAACCATATTTTACTACAAACTACATCTGGATGCTGGGATTGTATGCATATGTGTCTGTGCATTTTTAATTATCTTTTGCTTAGCTGTATTTTTAAGTGTTCTATACTTCATTGATATTACTTTTTTTTAAAAGGTTTAACAGTTAAACATTTGTAAAGTTTATATGAGAGCCTAGTTGAATACATGTATATTCATAATCACAAAATACACTTAAGTGTTGAATTATAATTAGTTGCAAGGAAAATATATGTGTTGATGAGGTAGTACAGTGGGAAAACAGTATTTAACTTGAGACTTGGAGGCTGAGTTGGAATAAAACAAGTGTCACTGTGTATGGGACAGGGATAAGGGGAGATGTGTTACCAGTAAGAGCATTCTAGAAAGAGAACAATGTACAAAATCATTGAGCCAAGAAATAACTTGCTGTTTAATTAAATACATGCTGATAATGAAAGGGGTTTCTTAAATTTCGTTCTTATATTTTAAAATTTATATTTCCCTTTTACAAAGAACAGAAACCACTACATGAGAATAAATTCACTTTAGAGGTTTTTTCTTTATAACATATCTGTCTATAATATCCTACTTTCTAATTCTTTAAGCTATTTATAACTAACTTTTTATGAAACTTTTGTATTACACATTAATTGCAGAGCCCAATTTTCACATAAAAATGGGAAAGGACCTAGGTAGTATTTGTCTGCACTAGTTTTCTCTAACCTATTTATATGATAAATATAACATATGATTCATATATTATATGTGTTTTTAGTAATATAATATATATATTATTACACATATAATTATATAATAAATATTAAATTATAACATAGTGATTAACAGTGCTACCTGTGTTCAAATACTTGTTTTGCCACTTAGTAATTTTGTCCATTTTGGAAAGCTTCTAAGCTTCAACATGCTTTTTATATTATCATAAAATGATAATAATAAAGATGATGATAATAATGATGTTTATGTCTAGCTATAAGACGGTTGTGAAGTTTTAGTGAGTTAATGGGTCTAAGAAGTGACTTGCGCTTAATGAATACTGAAAAATTATAGCTATTATTGTTTTTTTATTGACATTTGTGAAGATATAGTTCCTTGTTATTTGGAAAATAAAGCAAATACTGAGTATCCTAAAATCAATAAACTATACCTCTTAAATATCCAGAATTTTTGAAGCAGCATATTTGCTGTAGCAAGTTAACAATGGTAAAGATACAAAAATTTATCAAGATTTTATTGAAAACAAAAGTCACAACTTAAATATCTAAATTATAATCTAAGATTAATAAAATGTATTTTGTCACATTTATTCAATTTTTTAAAATGTTAAATGTCTGCTATGTAAAACTTTAAATGTCTGCTATGTAAAAATTTGATGGTTTTAGATACTAAAATAGAAGTAAAAAAAGGTCAAATGTGTTTCATAATTATGACTATCCATAAATAAAAATTTGTTTAAAATAAAATATAGTCAATATTGGACACATATAAAATATAGCCAATACTTTACAATAACTATAAATGGAATATAAGCTTTAAAAATTGTGATTTTTGTACAGATATTGTATTTTATTTGATTTTTGTACAGATATTGTGTATCTTTAACTTACATAATGTTGTACAGAAGCTATACTTGAACAAAAAAGAAATACATAATTTTTTTTAATTTTTTTTTTTGTGTGTGTGGTACGTGGGCCTCTCACTGTTGTGGCCTCTCCCATTGCTGAGCACAGGCTCTGGACACGCAGGCTCCGCGTCCATGGCTCACGGGCCCAGCCGCTCTGCAGCACGTGGGATCCTCCCGGACCAGGGCATGAACCCATATCCCCTGCACTGGCAGGTGGACTCTCAAGCACTGCGCCACCAGGGAAGAACATGTTTCAAAATTTTAAGAAGCAAGGGAAATTTTAAAACCTTTGCCATCTGAATGCAAATAGTGGTATATCTGGGACAAAGATTTAAGTAATTTTTCAATATTCCACACTTATGAACATTTAAAATTATGAATTTATATAAGGAATAATGATTTACCTTTATTTGCTGATTGAGAAGCTATTTTTCAGGATTATTCAGGGATAATGAATTATACATTTAAGCATTGAAGGAATGTTATAACTATTGCTCAATTTTGTAAGTCTGACATTCATACAACGTCAAATTCTGGAGTTTTAAGAATGTTCCTAAAGCTGTTTCAATTATTGATCAATTAATTTGATCAATTAATTTTTGGTCATTATTTGATCAATTAATGTTTTGAAGTTTCATGGAGAAAAACTGCCTGCTGGCCATTGGCTTACATTTAATACCTTTTACAATTTTTATTTTTTCTGTAGAATGATGTTATTAAATTGTTTTTAATTTAATTGTATGTCTATTTTATTTAATTTTAAATTTAATAACTTCTAAATTTAAACCTGAATATTAAAATTGTTGCTTCTAGTGATAACACATGTAGATTTCACAAACTAATATAGAAATAAAATCTTTAGGTATTCTAGTTTGTAAATTGTGAGAATAATCAGATGTTTCCATGGACCAAAGATAGTCAATGGTATGTTTAATTTTAAGAAAAATAACAAATTAAACAAAAATATTTCAGAAAACATATTGTTGAAGATCATGTCTTAAAAGTGAAATAATATATTGAAATTCTCTAGGAATAGAACCCCTGCTTTCTCAATGTCACATTCTGGTTCAAGTTTCACACATTCAATGCTTATACACTTTTGTGGAGTGCATTACCTACAGAAGTAGGAAAGTACACTTCAAAATATCTTAGAGATACTTTTTAAAGGTCTGGAAAATTGAATGAAAATAATTTTTATCAACTGAAAATAAAGAGAAAGCTGCAAGAAATGATAGGGGCAAATATATTCTGTGTCATATTTTTTGACTTCATTGACTCAAAAAAAGTGGGGACTAGGATCTTAACTAAGCCCGTACCCTGAATCACTAAGCTGATGTCGAATGTTGAAATATACTGTAATTTTAAACTATCCGAGCCTGAAGAAATCAATTGCTTCAATAATTCTGTTTAATTTGTAAAACACAGATGATTAGTCTATGATCTCCCTTTCTAAACCCCACCTGCTTCCTCCTGCCATTATTTTCCTGTCAACAACACAGATTTGACACATTCTTAATGTGCTTTGATTATTAAAATAATTTTGCAAACTCTCTTCTCATACTGTTTCACAACCTCTCCTTAACTACATCCCAAATGTCCCTTCATCTAATTTTTGAGTAGACTACTTCATCTTGTTTAAAAACTACACACTTCCAAAGCAAGTGCACATTTCTTATATAATAACTTAAGACATTGATATTATATTTATTTTAATGTAGGTTCCTAGGAATGAAATTAGTATATAGGGTACTTGACTAAATGTAGGTATCCTGAAAGAAATAATATTAACAACCATTTTTTTTCCTTTTTTTATCCATACAACAATAGACATTATTGCTAAAATGTTTGAAACAATACAAAATTATACAAAGTAAAGTAAATTAATTATTTTACTTTCATATTTGTAACATAGTGATATTATTTTGATCTTTTTAAAGGTACATATGTTTAAAATTTTCTTCATTCTGTTTTACATAAGACATAAAATGTACCTATATATACCATACATGTTACTTTTATTAGAACAAATATCACATCTGATTTTATATATTTTTTAACATCTTTATTGGAGTATAATTTCTTTAACATGGTGTGTTAGTTTCTGCTTCATAATAAAGTGAATCAGCTATACATATACATATATCCCTGTATCTCCTGCCTCTTGCATTTCCCTCCCACCCTCCCTATCCCACCCCTCTAGGTGTTCACAAAGCGCTGAGCTGATCTCCCTGTGCTATGTGGTTGCTTCCAACCAGTTATCTAATTTGTATTTGGTAGTGTATATAAGTCCATGCCACTCTCTTATTTCGTCCCATCTTACACTTCCCACTCCCCATGTCATCAAGTCCATTCTCTGCATCTGCGTCTTTATTCCTGTCCTGCCCCTAGGTTCTTCAGAACATTTTTCTTTAGATTCCATATATATGTGTTAGCATATGGTATTTGTTTTTCTCCTTCTGACTTACTTCAGCCCATATGACAGACTGTAAGTCCATCCACCTCACTACAAATTTCTCAATTTTGTTTCTTTTTTATGGCTGAGTAATATTCCATTGCATATATGTTCCACATCTTATTTATCCATTCATCTGTCCATGGACAATTAGGTTGCTTCCATGTGCTAGCTATTGTAAATAGTGCTGCAATGAACATTGTGGTACATGACTCTTTTTGAATAATGGTTTTCTCAGGGTATATGCCCAGTAGTGGAATTGCTGGGTTGTATGGTACTTCTATTTTTTAGTTTTTTAAGGAACCTCCATACTGTTCTCCATAGTGGATGTATCAATTTACATTCCAACCAAAAATGAAAGAGGGTACCCTTTCCTCCACACACCCACCAGCATTTATCTTTGCTAGATATTTTCATGATGGCCATTCTGACTGGTGTGAGGTGATAACTCATTGTAGTTTTCATTTGCTTTTCTCTAATGATTAATGATGTTGAGCATCCTTTCATGTGATTGTTGGCAATCTATATCTGCTTTTGAGAATATCTATTTAGGTCATCTGCCCATTTTTGGATTGGGTTGTTTGTTTGTTTCTTTGATATTGAGCTGCATGAGCTGCTTGTAAATTTTGGAGATTAAGCCTTTGTCAGTTGCTTCATTTGCAAATATTTTCTCCCTTTATGAGGGTAGTCTTTTCGACTTGTTTATGGTTTCCTTTGCTGTGCAAAATCTTCTAAGTTTCATTAGGTCCCATTTGTTTATTTTTGCTTTTATTTCCATTTCTCTAGGAGGTGGGTCAAAAAGGATGTTGCTGTGATTTATGACATAGAGTGTTCTGCCTATGTTTTCCTCTAAGAGTTTCATAGTGTCTGGCTTTACACTTAGGTCTTTAATCCATTTTAAGTTTATTTTTGCGTGTGGTGTTAGTAAGGGTTTTAATATCATTGTTTTACATGTAGCTCTCCAGTTTTACCAGCACCACTTATGGAAGAGGCTTTTTCTCCATTATATATAATTACCTCCTTTATCAAAAATAAGGTGACCATATGTGTGTGGGTTTATCTCTGGGCTTTCTATCCTGTTCCATTGATCTATATTTCTGTTTTTGTGTCAGTACCATACTGTCTTGATTATTCTAGCTTTGTAGTATAGTCTGAAGTCAGGGAGCCTGATTCCTCCAGCTCCTTTTTTCTTTCTCAACATTGCTTTTGTTATTCAGGCTCTTTTGTGTCTCCATACATATTGTGCAATTTTTGGTTATAGTTCTGTAAAAAATACTATTGGTAGTTTGATAGGGATTGCATTGAATCTGTAGATTGCTCTGTGTGGTATAGTCATTTTCACAATGTTGATTCTTCCATTCCAAAAATATGGTATATCCCTCCATCTGTTTGTATCATCTTTAATTTTTTCATCAGTATCTTATAGTTTTCTGCATACAGGTCTTTTGCCTACTTAGGTAGGTTTATCCCTAGGTATTTGATTGCTTTTGTTGCAATGGTAAATGAAAGTGTTTCCTTAATTTCACTTTCAGATTTTTCACCATTAGTGTAGAGGAATGCAAAAGATTTCTTTGCATTAATTTTATATCCTGACACTTTATGAAATTCATTGAATAGCTCTAGTTTTCTCGTAGATTCTTTAGAATTCTCTATGTATTCTATCATGTCATCTGCAAACAGTGACAGGTTTACTTCTTCTTTTCAGATTCAGATTATTTTTATTTATTTTTCTCCTCTGATTGCTCTGGCTAAAACTTCCAAAACTATGTTGAAAAATATTGGTGAGAGTGTGCAACCTTGTCTTTTTCCTCATCTTAGTGGAAATAGTTTCAGTTTTTCACTATTGAGGATGATGTTGGCTGTGGGTTTGTCATATATGGACTTTATTATGTTGAGGAACGTTACCTCTATGCCTACTTTCTAGAGGGATTTTATCATAAATGGGTGTTGAATTTTGTCAAAAGCTTTCTCTGCATCTATTGAAAGGATCATATGATTTTTCTCCTTCAATTGGGCTAAAATGGTGTATCACATTGATTGATTTGCATATATTGAAGAATCCTTGCACTCCTGGGATAAACTGCACTTGATCATGTTGTATGATCTTTTTAATGTGCTGTTGGATTCTGTTTGTTAGTATTTTCTTGAGGATTTTTGCATATATGTTCATCAGTAATATTGGCCTATAGTTTTCTTTCTTTGTGACATCTTTGTCTAGTTTTGGTATCAGGGTGATGGTGGCTTAATAGAATGAGTTTGGTAGTGTCCCCCCACCCCACTGTATTTTGGAAGAGTTTGAGAAGCATACATGTTACCTCTTCTCTAAATGTTTGATAGAATTCGCCAGTGAAGCCATCTGGTACTGGGCTTTTGTTTGTTGGAAGATTTTTAATCACAATTTCAATTTAAGTGCTTGTGATTGCTCTGTTCATATTTTCTATTTCTTCCTGGTTCAGTCTCAGAATGTTGTGCATTTCTAAGAATTTGTCCATTTCTTCTAGGTTGTCCATTTTATTGGCATGTAGTTGCTTGTAGTAATCTCTCATGATCCTTTGCATTTCTGCAGTGTCAGTTGTTACTTCTTTTTCATTTCTAATTCTATTGATGTGAGTATTCTCCCTTTTTTTCTTGATTTGTCTGGCTAATTGTTTATTAATTTTGTTTATGTTCTCAAAGAATCAGCTTTTAGATTTATTGACCTTTGCTATCATTTCCTTCATTTCTTTTTCATTTATTCCTTATCTGGTTTTATGGTTTCTTTCCTTCTGCTAACATTTTTTTGTTGTTGTTCTTCTTCTTTCTCTAATTGCTTTAGGTGTAAGTTTAGGTTGTTTATTTGAGATGTTTCTTGTTTCTTGAGATAGGATTTTATTGCTATAAACTTCCTTCTTAGACCTTTTTTTGCTGCATCCCATAGGTTTTGGTTCATTGTGTTTTCCTTGTCATTTGTTTCTAGGTATTTTTTGATTTCCTCTTTGATTTCCTCAGTGATCTCTTGCTTACTAAGTAGTGTACTGTTTAGCCTCCATGTGTTTGTATTTTTAGAATTTTTTTTCCTGTAACTGATATGTAGTCTCATAGCGTTGTTGTTGGAAAATATACTTTATATGATTTCAATTTTCTTAAATTTACCAAGGCGTGATTTGTGATCCAAGTTATTATCTATCCTGCAGAATGTTACATGAGCACTTGAGAAGAATGTGTATTCTGTTGTTTTTGGTTGGAATGTCCTATAAATAACAATTAAGTCCATGTTTTTAATGTATCATTTAAAGCTTGTGTTTCCTTATTTATTTTCATTTTGGATGATCTTTCTATTGGTGAAAATGGGGTGTTAAAGCCCCCTACTATGATTGTGTTACTGTCAATTTCCCCTTTTATGGCTGTTAGTATTTGCCTTATTTATTAAGGTGCTCCTATGTTGGGTGCATAAATATTTACAATTGTTATATCTTCTTCTTAGATTGATCCCTTGATCATTATGTAGTGTCCTTCTTTGTCTCTTGTAATAGTCTTTGTTTTAAAGTCTATTTTTGTCTGATATGAGAATTGCTACTCAAGCGTTCTTTTGATTTCCATTTGCATGGAATATCTGTTTCTATCCCCTCACTTTCAGTCTGTATGTGTCCCTAGGTCTTTGGTATCCATTCAGACAGTATATGTCTTTTGGTGGGAGCACTTAATCCATTTACATTTAAGGTAATTATTGATATGTATGTTCCTATTACCATTTTCTTAATTATTTTGTGTTTGTTATTGTAATTCTTTGCTTCTCTTTTGTTTCCCACCTAGAGAAGTTCCTTTAGCCTTTGTTGTAAAGCTGGTTTGGTGGTGCTGAATTCTCTTAGTTTTTGCTGCTCTCTAAAGGTTTCATTTTCTCCGTCAAATCTGAGTGAGATCCTTGCTGGGTAGAGTAATCTTGGTTGGAGTTTTTTCCTTTTTATCCCTTTAAATATGTCCTGCCACTCATTTCTGACTCGCAGAGTTTCTGCTGAAAGATCAGTTGTTAACCTTATGGCAATTTCCTTGTATGTTATTTGTTGCTTTCCTTTCTTGATTTTAATATTTTTTCCTTGTATTTAAATTTTGATAATTTGATTAATTTGAGGTTTGACATGTTTTTCCTTGGATTTATCCTGTGTGAGACTCTCTGTGCTTCCTGGACTTGATTCACTATTTCCTTTCCCATATTAGGGAAGTTTTTAACTATAATCTCTCAAATATTTTCTCAGTCCCTTTTTTTTTTTCTCTCTCTTCTTCTTCTCAGACACCTATAATTCAAATGTCAGTGCATTTAATGTTGTCCCAGAGGTCTCTGAGAGTGTCCTCAAGTCTTTTCATTCTTTTTTCTTTATTCTGCTCTGCCGTAGTTATTTCCACTATATTATCTTCCAGGTCACTTATCCATTCTTGTGCCTCAGTTATTCCGCTATTGATTTCTTCTAGAGAATTTTAAATTTCATCTATTATTTTGTTCATCATGGTTTGTTTCCTCTTTAGTTCTTCTCAGTCCTTCTTAAACATTTCTTGTATTTTCTCCATTCTATTTCTAAGATTTTGTATCTTCTTTACTATCATTATTCTGAATTATTTTTTCAGGTAGACTGCCTATTTCCTCTTCATTTTTTAGGTCTGGTGGGTCTTTACCTTGCTCCTTCATCTGCTGTGTTTCTCTGTCTTCTCATTTTGCTTAACTTACCGTGTTTGGGGTTTCCTTTTTGCAGGCTGTAGGTTCGTAGTTCCCATTGTTTTTGTTGTCTGCCCCCACTGTGTGTATGGTTGGTTCAGTGTGTTGTGTAGGTTTCCTGGTGGAGGGGATTTGTGCCTGTGTTCTGGTTGATGAGGCTGGATCTTGTCTTCCTGGTGTGCAGGACCGCATCTGGTGGTGTGTTTTGGGGTGTCTGTGACCTTATTATGATTTTAGGCAGCCTCTCTGCTAATGGGAGGGGTTGTGTTCCTGTCTTGCTATTTGTTTGGCATATGGTGTCCAGCACTGTAGCTTGTTGGTCATTGAGTGGAACTGGTTCTTAGAATTGAGATGGAGATCTCTGTGGGAGCTTTTGCTGTTTGATCTTACATGGAGATGAGTTGTCTCTGGTTGACCAATGTCCTGAACTCCTCCCTCCCACCTCAGAGGCACAGGCCTGACACAAGGCCAGAGCACCAAGATCCTATCAGCCAAACTAAAAGTTACAGTGACTCACAGAAGTAAACAGTGCAAAGGCCTCAAGTGCAGGATTCTCACTTGATTCTGGAGGTTCAAGTGATTGGCACCTTCAGATCTCTTATGACACCATGTAATGTCAACCTCATTAGAGAGCCCACAGGTGGTGTGGGAGAGAACTCAGAGCACAGACTGTGCTTGATTTTATATATTTTCTCCTTTATTACCTTATTAACTATACTTTTCTCTTGTTTCCCTAGGTTTTACAATATACATTGTTAAGTAATCATGCTCTACCTTCAAATAATATAACATATCACATCTAGTTTAAAACCATGTAACTACTTATGTCCATTTCTCCTCTCCCAGCATTTGTGCAATTCTTGTTGATTTTACTTCTGTAGGTAATATAAACACTACAAGAGAATATTTTTGTTTTTAGTGAATCAAATAACCACTTGAAAAGATTAAAATAATGAAAAAAACATTTTAAATGTACCAACATATTTAATGTTTCCAGGTTTCTGTATTCCTTTGTATCATTTCTTCTTCTATCATTTTTCATCTGTGTGTAGGACTTTCTTTAATGTATATTGTAGTTATTGTTTTTTAATGCTGGTTTCTCAACTAAAACAAGTTTGTTTTTGCCTTCATTCTTGAATTATAAAAGTTTTTTTTAAGATATAAAATTTTAAGTCATCAAGAAATTTGCCATCTGCCTAGGTTTGTTCACCTTGATGTAATGAGTCTACTTTTAAGATTTTATTTTTATCTCTTATTTTGAAAATGGTATTTATGATGTATTTTAGGTAGTTTTTCATATTTATTTTGCTTTGGATTCATTGATTTTTTTCTTGTTTCTTATCTTATTGAACAAAATATGACACCCATTATTATATGGAACAAGAATTGTAAGAATGCATGCCTGGCTCTTGAACCTAAGGCATTCAGTTTCTCACTATTACTTATGTTTTATCTATAGGTCCTTTGTGCATCCTATTTAATAGGTTAGGAAAAAATGTTCCTCTAGAGTTTTTTCATAAATAGGAACTAAAATGTTGAATGGTTTTGTAGTTTCATCTCACAATATTATGGACTGCATAAATTACTTTATGAATATTAAACCAGCCTTATTATATTCCTGGAAGAAGCCCTACTTTTTTCTTATATTACCTTTTTTATTTTTTACTGGGTTTAATTTGTTAATATTTTGTTGATGATTTTCTATTGATGTTCATGAGAGATATATTTCTGTGGTTTTCTTTTCCTGTAATGTCTTCAGTTTGGTAGTAGAGTAATATGGGCTTCATAAAGAGTTTGGAACTATTTCCTTATTTTCTATTTTATAGAAAGAGATTTTATAGAATTGGTATTATGTCATCCATAATATGTTAAGTCAAATTCACCAGTTAAAGCATTTGGATATATATTTTTTCCTTTATCTAAAAAGTTTAGTTAATAATCTGATATCTTTTTCAGAGATAAAATATTCAGGTTAACTATCTTTTCCTGAGTAAATGTATGTGGTCTATGTTCATGGAATTTGTTCACCTTATCTAGAATATCAAATTTATGGCCATAGAGTTGTCTGTAATATTACTTCTTATTTTTTCATATCTGTGAGATCATTAGCATCCTTTTAAAAATTGTGTTAAAATACATGTAACATAAAAATTTCCTTCTTAACCATGTTATATGTACAGTTCAGTGGCATTAATTACACTCACTTCATTGTGCATCACACTCTCCATCTCCATTACTCTTTTTATTTTGCAAAACTGAAACTCTATTTCTATTAAACAACTTTGCATTTTTCTCTCTCTCCATCCTCATAACCATTGTTCTATTTTCTGTTTCCATGAATTTGACTACTTTAAATACCACATATAAGTGGAATTATATAGTATTTGTCACTTTGTAGATCTATTTTCTTTTAAATGTTCTTAAGTTGTGTTTTAAGGTCCACAATGTGGTCTATCTTAGTAAATGTTATTGAGATGAATGTGTATTTTACTATTCAATGGAGTATTTTATCAATGTCAACTAGATCAATGTGTTGATACCATTGTTCCTTTAATTTATATCTTTGGAGATTTTTGCCTGCTTGGGTTTTCAATTATTGGGAGAGATGTGTTGAATTCTCTTAAACTCGTACAACAATAGGTTTGTCTATTGCTCCTTCAGTTCTAATGTTTTGCCTTACATATATTGATACTTTGTTGTTTGATACATATATGTTTAAGGTTGTTATGTCTTCTCACAGAAATGACTTCTTTATCATTATGTAATTACTGCCTTATCTCTGATAATCTTTCTTGTTCTGAATTCACTTTGAAATTAATATAGCTATTCCAGTTTTCTTTTAAGTGGAGAATAACATGGTATATATTTCATCATATCTTTATTTCTAACCTGAGTCTTTATATTTAAAATGTGTTTCTTGGGCTTCTCTGGTGGTGCAGTGGTTGAGAGTCCACCTGCCAGTGCAGGGGACGTGGGTTCAAGCCCTGGTCCAGGAGGATCCCACATGCCACGGAGCAACTAGGACCGTGTGCCACAACTACTGAGCCCATGTGCTGCAACTACTGAAGCCTGTGTGCCTAGAGCCTGTGCTCTGCAACAAGAGAAGCCACCACAACAAGAGGCCCACACACTGCAACGAAGAGTAGCCCCCACTCGCCACAACCAGAGAAAGTCTGCACACAGCAACAAAGATCCAATGCAGCCAAAATAAATAAATAAATAAACATTAAAAAATAAAAATAATAAAATAAAATGTGTTTCTTGTAAACAGAATATAGTTGGATGTTGCATTTTTAATCCAATCTGATAATCTCTGTCTTTCAACTCATATTTATGTTGTTCACTTTTAAGGGTTTATAGATATAGTTGGAGTATAATCTAACATCTTTGTAACTCTTTTCTATTCATTTATTTGGTCTTTTTTCCACCTCTACTTTCTGTGCCCTCTGATTTTAATTAAGCAATTTATTTGATTCCATTTTGTCTCCTCCTTGACATGTCATTTATCTTTTTTTTCCTTAACTTTTTGTGTTTGTCCCAGGATTCAGAGAAACCATAACACCATAGACAAACAGATAACATCATACGCTTTTATTTGTAATTCAGTTATTTCATAAGAGCTACCACTCTTTTGTCTATTGTATATTTTATAAGACCTAATGATTCATTTTATGGTGAGATACAACACAGTGACACTTGGATAGATGAAATGCTGAACTCTTTGTTATATACAGCTCTCTACCATAGAAGGCTGCCACACAAGGTCACTTAGAAGTTTTCAGCTAAGGACAGTGTAACCAGCATCTTAGCTGTAGGGGGGCAGTTTATATATGCAAGTGGTTAGGGTACTGTTTCACTAGGCTTCCTGAAGACTGAATAATTTGAACAATTTCATGATCTCCAGGGTAGAAAGGCTGTCCTTAGCTGTTTGGTACCTTGTCCCAGAATATGGGATCCTGATTAGTGAGGCAGTTGCAGTGTATTCATTGTAGCTCCAGAGAATAGATGCCTGATAAAGGGAGTGTTTGTTGTTGGGAAGTCTCACATTTTGAAGGGGAATTATAAAGTTTTTAACCATGACTTCAAAACTGTGTCAAGACAGTACTTGTGAAATATTATATTACAATTGACACGTTGATGTCTTGATATTAGTTTTGAACTCAATGATTTGAGGTACTTGACTGGCTTGAATAGTAGAGGAGACCTCCAGAGAGTAGGGCATGAGTTGTCTTAAACAGCATAGAAAATATTTTGCTATGACGGTAAAAAGAACCAAGTAGAACATGAGGAATTCTTGAAGGCTCTCTACTTATTTGGTGTTAGTCTCTCCATTTGCTTGATGTTAATAAGGTGGAAAAAAATCATTCATGACAGGAACCCCTGGGAATATTTCAGTTGAATGATGAAATGTACTAAAAGTGTGGGTTATTTATATTTTTGATGAAGATGATTTCATGTTTAATATTTTTTTAGACTAGCCACTTGACAGATAGATGTTGTCAATCCATATGCAAGTATTAATATTAAAAACACTGTCTTGATTAACTAATAAATGATTAATGGCCACTTTATTGTTAAAAAAAAACTATTTTTACCAGGTTTCCCTGGCTTTGTTTAAATAAGTTCAATACATGAGGTACTTTAAAATATGAGATATTTGAGTTTTAGAAATGTGTCAGTTAGTGTCAATGCTTTTTTTCCCCCCTTATTTTATTTAATTTTTTTAGTGTCAATGCTTTTTAACTGTTGGGTTAAAGCTATGGTTTCTACAACCATTCAAGAAAGTCCCAAAGTTGTGGCAGATACCAATATTATAGGTATGAATGTGGTATATTGATGACATTTGCCCAGGGTGGGGGAAGAATTATTAAAATATATATATATAAATGAAAAGGCCAAGAGAGACTGGAACGTATCCATGTGATTTGAGACTTAAGGGTAGTGGAAGGGAAAAATAGAGAATATGAACAGAGGACCACAATATAGACTTGTAGACTTATCTTTAGATTGGGAAATTGTAATTTGCTTTACACATTGGGAATTACTAAAGAATAGGACTGGAGGAAGATATTGGTGTTTAGGGGGCATATGGTGAGGAGGTAGAATTAATTGTCCATTACGTGTCTCCTCTGTGAGGCATATTGAGGAGACATGACAGCAGTCGCCACTTGAGGAGACTGCTTGGGTGGCACAAGAGGAGACACCCAAGAAATAAGCAAAGGTAACAGTTTGAAAGGGGTCTTAATTTCCCAATATCTATCTATCTCACAGTGGGATAAATGTGTGGTATGGGATATGTGGAAACAGGCTGATGGCAAATTCAATAATTATGGACAGTCAAAGCATGAGAGTATGGTTCAGTTAAAGATATGTAATGTCTGTATAAAAATCTAAGGGGTTGGGGAAATGGGTTTGGATTTTCTTTGCCATGTAATCTTTTGGAGGGCAACAGATTAGACACTGTTAGCATAGGAAAGTTGGCAAGAGGAGATGGATATTGGATAATACGGAAAAGGGAGAGGAAGAGGAAAGAGGAGAACAAGTGGTTTGACCACTGAGAAACCAATAAATCCTGTTATACCGAGAAGAAAACACAGGATTGATATTTTGATAAAGTCACCTGTTAGGTAGGAAATATGAATGATACTAGCAAAATTTTAGCCTTGGACATATTGCAGAAGCATATCATAAGGGCTTAAAATTATGTTAGAATTATAAGGGTCAGACTTTACAGTTTTACAGGTAACACAAGAAAAGATTGAATTGTGGAGAAAGCAAGCTGAATGTCTGGAAAATCACTATAGTTTTGGGTTGCTTCCACCTTTTAAAATAGGACACAGCAGGGCAATTAGTCACTAGAGAACTAAGGGTATCTGAGGGTATCTTGGCTACAGCAACTTAGGGCTGGAATATCCTTCCCAGTTAGGCACCAGCTAGAATTGATGTGGTCATGTATTAGTAGTTCTATAACATTATAATGAGGCTGTTCTGCTTGTAGAGTATGGTGGCAACTTAGGTATGTGAACTTGACTTCAAAATACATGTTAAATCAAGATGTTTAGGGGATATACTGTTAGCAAACGTAATGATGGCATCTTTGATACTGCCATAAATGGACCAAAGGACAATGACCCAAGAGCCACCATTAAAGTACCAATTAAGAGTGGCTGAATCTAAAAGCTCCTAACACAGCAAGGTTTTGTTCAGAGTAGTGATGAGAGGGGCTCTGATACAAATAGATTTAAGATCATAGGGTCCGATTTTGGTGTGTGTGATTAATAGGGTGTCAAGATGTTTGCCAATTAAAATATCCAAGGTTGAGGCTAGGGCCACAGCATTAATCTGTAACCAGGTCCTCAAATTTAGCCATTATTGTGGACCTTTTGTTTCAGTTGTTGGTTTGATTAGTGAAGAACAAGCTAGTGAGGTGTTTGAGCTGTAAGGCTTGCATTAGCCAAACTCAGTGGTTTGTGGGCTTTTGCATTTGCCCTCTTTGGTTCAAATAATGGCTTATTTGGAGAGTTTGAGTCTCCACATCATAAACCAATGAAAACACTCAAATCAATAATAATAAGACCAAGAGCCAACAGAATAGTGTGGCAATAGTGTGGCAATGTATCTTATAGGGATTTTATTGTTTGATGTTTCTTTCTGTCCAGCATGAATTATTACCAAAGAGGGATTGTTTAGTTTTATTTTGGTGGAATAAGGTCTTATTTCCATAATTATTTTTGAATGTGATTTTCATTTGCCAAGTGGGGTTGCTTATCTCCCTTCTTGGTTGTCATACTGTCTGTAGAAATGACCTTGGAGCAATAATTCCTGCTTTCTGAAGAGAATCAGAGAAGGAGGCCAGATTAATCATCCATCCTTTACAGCATGAAGAATGTGGAAGATTTTTCAATGGTGAAAATGTAGGTTCAAATGGGTTCCATAGCAAGTGGGGCAAATGTCAGTCCTGTGGGACAATCTCTCATTATTGGGTGTCATAAAAATATCTGTCCTTGATCTGGCTTCCAGCTCCTGGGGAATAAGGCAAGACTGACAACTTATATTCATTGAGATAGATTTTTTTAAAGGGCCTTTTGTAAAGAATCTCCTAAACATAAAGATGAGACCTATCCCCCTTTAAATATAGAAAAGCTTGATAGGAAGTTGTGTAAAAATTAGCATGTGGCATAAGTCTGCCCAAATGTCTGGAATTAAGAGAAATTGGGGCCTGGTGTAAAACTGAGACTCATTTAAGAGTACATTTCCAGACTGAAGTTTAAAAAGCAGTTGTTCAACTGGTTTAATTAAACCAGTTGCCTGGAGGCAATATGCCAGATGGAAATTTTATTGAATACCCTGTTCCAGGGTCAGTTGTTTCACTGTATGTGCTATAAAATGAAAACACTGATCTGAATCAATAATGTTAGAATCCCAAAGGGGACAAGAATGGTTTTAGTATGGTCGGTTATTGTGGATTCAGCCATTGTACGCCTAGTATGAAAGGCCAGTAGGAGGTCAGTATAGTTATCTACCATAGTTTGAGCATAAGGCATGACTTCTGCTGAAGGGGAAAGCAGTCTGATATCACCTAGTTGCAATCTCTTGTAGGGAATATTTCCCCAGGGAATTTTTTTTTTTTTTATCTCATGAGTTGCCAACGACAGGTTTGATGACAGTGTGTACATTTATTAATAGTTATATTTGCCAGGGTTGTATTAGAGAAAGTCCTGTAGCTTTGTCCCAATCTGTCAGAGAAAAGACTCCCCAGTGGATAAATGTCTCATGAGTTTAGACTCCTCATGGTAACAAAAATAAGGAAGATTGAGCAAGGGAAATATTGACCTGTTTATCCAATTGATTATGGAAGAGAGCCTTGGGAGTATTGGCCTTGGTATGAACAGAGAAATGAGCCACCTAAAGGGAATACTCTTCAGCTGCCACCAAATGGACTATCCTCATAGTTCTTTACCCTGAATGAAGAAGTTTTCAATTTCCCATTGACTGGAGCAAACAGCAAGTCTGTTAGCTAGTCCCCAGGAATCTGTAAAAAGGTGAACCACTGATAACTTGGGCATGGCCTGTAATTCTTCTAATTAGGCCAAGCCAAGGGTATTATCCCATGTGACGGAATAGTCAAGGGGAATGCAATGTCCTCTAGGGAGCTGCATCACATGTGAAGTTGGTAATGCCATCAGTGACTCTCTTTTCTCTTCAGATAGTTGGTTCCAAGGGGCTCCTGATTTTACAGTGGGGGTGAAGATGGGGGAAGCCACCTCCTCCCATAGTGTGGAAAGACCTTCGATGTTGGGTTTAGCCCTATCCTGAATAGTGAGGATTCTGTAGCCATGCTGAGCCACATAGGTGGTAAGTTTTTTAACCCACTGAATTATGGGCACCGAAGTATGCAGAGGAACATATTAGGGCCCTGTGGTGGCTTTTGTTTCCAGGGGTGTCCAGTGTATTGGGGGGTGTTACCCCCCAATGTGTACCAGGTGTCTGTCACATGCAGTCACCAGGTTCAAAATCTCATAGAGTGTTTCTGTCCCTAGGCTTCAAGAGACATAGTCCTTGGTGACAAGGCCTCCACTCAAAAGTTGTACCCCAGCAATGCCAAAGGCAAGTCCTGTGGAGTGGCCAACTGGGCAAGCTCCCAGGCACATAACAGTTGAATAATGTATGGGTAATCTGATAGATGGGCCTTATTATGATAGACAAATAAAGAATATGTTTTCTCTAAAACCCAACGAGACCCAGCAGATGTAGGGCCTGTTTAAAGGTAGTTGGGTCTTTTAGTATCAACTGTTGATGCTTAATTCCCTCAGGAATCTTTCATCCATCTACTGACCAGATAATGCTCCCAAATTCAACAAAAAATACTGACTTTTGGATTTTATTCAGATCTGTAGACCAACCTCTGGTGTGAGGTCCTTCCACCATCACATCCAAACTGGACTGGATGACCCCTAGTTATCTGGATTTTAAAAGAATATTATTTATATAATATCAGCAAAGCAAAAGTCAAAATGTATATATCTTCTAGTTCTTGGAGACAAAGATTATGGGCGACAGCAGGAGTATTTAAATATCCTGTAAGCAAACAGGTAGAAGTATACCTTCTTTAATAGAGAAGGCAAATTGCAACTGGGAAATTGTAGTAATAGGAACAAGATAAGACATACTGACTAAGTTAATGATGGAAAAATACTTCCTAGAGACTTTTGAATGTCCTCATTCATCTCTAAAAATATTGAATATGGGAGCTTTGATGGGAGGAACTACAGCATTTAGATTATCAAAATATTCAGTGGTGAGCTTCCATTTATTTTTATCTGCCTTAAGGATAGGCCAAATTGGGCTATTAAAAGGATAAATTGCAGATATTATGACCCCTTCTTTCAATAAAATTTGTATGTCTGGCCACAGTTTTTCTGGTTCTTGTTTCAACTGGTAGTTTGAGATGTTAGCTATTTTAACCATCATAGGTAAATCAGTGGGTTTCCACTCAGCATGGCCCACCAATAAGGCTACAGATTTCTTTTTTTTCCAATCAGCGGATTTCCCTGAGATAACATTTATCCCAATTATGGGGGATTTCAGTTTAAGAAGAACGGTAACCACAGTAGTATTTCTCAATCAAATTATTCCAATTTTGACATCCTATTTAGTTACCTCGACTAAGACTTTAAAGCTAGTGACCCCCTGTAAGTTGAAAAGAGATGCCTTATATTTAGAGATCCCTGGGCAAGATAGTTATTTGGGGTTCTGTATTTAGAAGAGTCAGGAAATGCTGGAAATTTTTTGCTTCCAAAGGACCTCCAAGGTAGTGTAGGGGCAATTGTCCTCTGACAGCTATAGAGGTCCAAGATGCATATTGAATTCCTGTGGGATGGGCCAAGTTAGTTTCCTTGGGGCAAGTGAGTGGAGGGGCTTCAGCTAGAGCTGATGAGACCAGGGCTCTGGTGACCCTTGGGGTTTTGGCTAGGAGAATTTCTAAGGATGAGACACATTAATGGAATTCAGGATGTCTTGTCATTGCTGGGGGTGAGTGTTTCTGAAACTAAATCATTTGGTACTCCTAAATGCTTTAGATACATTAATTGTCAATAGAAGGCTTCCTGGGGATTTTGAGGTGATGGGAACTAGAGGGAGGCTCAGGAGGCTGGGTAGAATTAAATTCACTGGATGGTTTCTTTGGAAGATGTTTTAATTGTCCTATTAGTGGTTAAAGTTGGGAAATTAAGAGAGCCATCTCCATTGTGGGTTAACATCTCTATGCTATCTAATTCATCTTTAACTGTATGAATAAGATTTATTAAAGAGAGTAGAGAGGCCTGATAATGAGTAGGGCTCCCTTGTAAAAAGAGTTATTTTGCTAACACAACATTGTAAATCAACTATAATCAACAAAACTTTTTAAAAAGTTATTTTGTTTCAACTCAAAAAAAGAGTTGCTTCAGGTGTAGTTATAAGCTTCTCTCTCTCTCTAGAGGTTCTGCAAATGATATACCCATTATACCATGCAGATTTAGGTAACAAGGTATAAGCCTCCTCCAAAATTTCCCAAGGGTGTTAGCCTTATAGAAATAGAAGTGTGGACAATTTTTCAGGCCATAAAGACCCCATAATAATGGCAGAGGATCTTGGGGTCAGGCCTCATCAGAGGAAGCAGAGTGCTCTATTTCTGAATTATGTCTTTTTTTAACTCTGGTGGCCTCTCACTATCATGGGCAGTTTGAGTCTTTAAGGTAGTTAGATCTCTTAACAAATCATAGATTTTTGGATCTCTAGACAAACCAGCTGTCTTATTTCCACTGCAGTAAGTAGTAGCTCCCACAGTACATTATGTAGAACTAACAGCCAGCTGGTTGCTTTTTCATTATTATTTTGGACAAAGTCACTACACATGTTGTGTGTTTCTAATCTAGTAAAATTGCATCTTTCTGATGTGGTTTCTATTTGTTGCTGACTGTTGGGACCTTCTGGGTGATGAGAGGAAAAACCTCAGCACTTCAATGAGGTCCTGGTAGCACTCGTCATAGGTAGCTGCCTCTCATTGCAAAGCCTGCCAGCCACCTCCCAGCCATGCATATTGTCTGTGGCTTTTACACTCTTTGAATAATAAACCCAATTTATAGCAGGTATTTGGTCTGGGGTGGGGGCAGGTACAATAATAAGGTAATTATTCCTCTGTCCCCTTTGATTTAAATGTTGAGCCAGTGGTCTTCTCAATTGCAATCCACAACACCTCTGGTGGGCTGGAGACATTTAAGTTAGTTGGTGAGAGCAACAAAGTATGCAACAGTGAAGAAGATGAGTGAGGGTTTTACCACCACTGGAGTAACCTAGACAAGATGGTACCATATTACTACTACCCAGAAGTTTTGCTTTTTGTATATTGAAGATGCATTATAAGGTGCAAAGAATTTGGAATGACTGGATTATTGAGTCTTTTTATCATTACACAATATGCTCATTTAAAAGGATTTTTTGGGATTAATCTAATTTATCTGATACTATTACAGCTACACTATCTTCCTCTAGTTTAGTTTATGCATGGCATATATTCCCTATTCTTTTGCATTCACCTTCTATGAACCTTTATTTTTAAAGTGTTGTTATTTTATTAATAGTATATATTTGTTTGCTTATTTGTTTTTATTCATTCTAACTTTATCTTTTGTTTGAATTATTGGTCAACTTATGTTTAATGGAATTATTAGTAAATTCATGTTTAAATTTATAATTTTTCAATTTGATTTTTATTTAGACTAATTTCTTTATACTTGTCTTATCTTCCATTTGCCTAATATTGTGTTAGATATGATTTCCCTATTTTTTGAATTCACCGTAAATATTTCAACTTACATTATTGACTATTTTACATTATTGACTAATTAAAGTCTAGTATAAAATAGTCCCTATACTACTTCATGGAAAATGAAAGGACATTTAAACACATTAAATCAATTTATTTTACATCCAGTTATGTATTTCCCAGGTATTATTTTGAACATGCATTTTAATTCTCTCTTTGGAAGTATTTAATCATATGTTACAATCATCTATTGAATCTGAAGTGTCATTTGTTATATTCTTTGGTTCAATCATTCCTCTCTATACTCCCCTACTCCCTCCACCTTCTTCTTATAGTTCTCAGCTGAGATTTTCAGCCTGTAACATATTATCTGGCACACATAAGTCATTTATCTTAAAAGCATTTTTGATTTCTCAGATATCTGCATCCCCAGTGGGTTTTATTTTATTTTATATTTTTCTTTTGACTAAACCCACTTGATTATATCTCTTGATAATATTTTAATGAATACTGAATGGTGTGTATTAAAAAGAGATTTTAAAACTTGCTATATGGTAATAGGAAAATACATATGGATAATTACCTTAAATGTAAATGGATTAAATGCTCCAACCAAAAGACATAGACTGGCTGAATGGATACAAAAATAAGACCCATATATATGCTGGCTATAAGACCCACATCGCACCTAGGGAGACATACAGACTGAAAGTGAGGGGACGGAAAAAGATATTCCACTCAAGTGGAAATCTGAAGAAAGCTGGAGTAGCAATTCTCATATGACACAAAATAGACATTAAAACAAAGACTATTGCAGGAGACAAAAAGGACACTACATAATGATCAAGGAATCAATCCAAGAAGAAGATATAACAATCGTAAATATTTGTGTACCCAACATAGGAGCACCTCAATACATAAGGAAAATACTAACAGCCATAAAGGGGAAATCGACAGTAACACAATCATAGTAGGGAACTTTAACACCCCACTTTCACCAATGGACAGATCATCCAAAATGAAAATAAATAAAGAACACAAGCTTTAAATGATACATTAAACGAGTTGGACTTAATTGATATTTATAGGACATTCCATCCAAAAACAACAGAATACACTTTCTTCTCAACTGCTCATGGAACATTCTCCAGCATAGATCATATCTTGGGTTGCAAATCAAACCTTGGTAAATTTAAGAAAATTGAAATTGTATCAAGTATCTTTTCCAACCACAACACTATGAGACTAGATATCAATTACAGGAAAAAATCTGTAAGGAATATAAACACATGGAGGCTAAACAATACACTACTTAATAACCAAGATATCACTGAAGAAATCAAAAAGGAAATCAAAAAATTACTAGAAAAAAAACTAGAATGAAAACACGATGACACAAAATCTATGGGATGCAACAAAAGAAGTTCTAAGAGGGAAGTTTATAGCTATACAAGCCTACCTTAAGAAACAAGAAACATCTCAAATAAACAACCTAACCTTACACCTAAAACAATTAGACAAAGAAGAACAAACAAACAAACAACAAAAAAAAACAAAGTTAGCAGAAGGACAGAAATCATAAAGACCATATGAGAAATAAATGAAAAAGAAATGAAGGGAATTATAGCAAAGATCAAAAAAGTAAAAGTTGTTTTTTTGAGAAGATAAACAAAATTGATAAACCATTAGCCAGACTTCTCAAGAAAAAAAAGGAGAAGACTCATATCAATAGAATTATAAATGAAAAAAGAAAGGTAACAACTGACACTGCAGAAATGCAAAGGATCATGAGAGATTACTACAGGCAACTACATGCCAATAAAATGGACAACCTGGAAGAAATGGACAAATTCTTAGAAATGCACAACATTCTCAGACTGAACCAGGAAGAAATAGAAAATATGAACAGAGCAATCACAAGCACTGAAATTGAAATTGTGATAAAAAATCTTGCAACAAACAAAAGCACAAGACCAGAAGACTTCACAGGCAAATTGTATATCAATCATTTAGAGAAGAACTAACACCTATGCTTCTCAAACTCTTCCAAAATATAGTAGAGGGAGTAACACTACCAAACGCATCCTATGAGGCCACCATCACTCTGATACCAAAACAAAACAAAGATGTCACAAAGAAAGAAAACTACAGGCCAATATTACTGATGAACATAGATGCAAAAATATTCAAGGAAATACTAGCAAACAGAATCCAAGAGCACATTAAAAGGATTATACAGCATGATCAAGTGGGGTTTATCCCAGGAATGCAAGGATTATTCAATACATGCAAATCAAACAATGTGATACACCATATTAGCTTAATGGAAGGATAAAAACCATATGATCATTTCAATAGATGCAGAGAAAGCTTTTGACATAATTCAACACCCATTTATGATAAAAACCCTGCAGAAAGTAGGCATAGAGGGAACTTTCCTCAACATAATAAAGGTCATATGTGAAAAACCCACAGCCAACATCATCCTCAATGGTGAAAAACAGAAACCATTTCCACTAAGATCAGGAACAAGACAAGGTTGCCCACTCTCACCACTATTTTTCAGCATAGTTTTGGAAGTTTTAGCCACAGCAATCAGAGAAGAAAAGGAAATAAAAGGAATCAAAATTGCAAAATAAGAAGTAAAGCTGTCACTGTTTGCACATGACATGATACTATACATAGAGAATCCTAAAGATGCTACCAGAAAACTACTAGAGCTAATCAATGAATTGGGTAAAGTAGCAGGATACAAAATTAATGCACAGAAATCTCTGGCATTCCTGTACACTAAGGAGGAAAAATCTGAAAGTGAAATCAAGAAAACACTCCCATTTACCATTGCAACAAAAAGAATAAAATATCTAGGAATAAACCTACCTAAGGAGAAAAAAAACCTGTATGCAGAAAACTATAAGACACTGATGAAAGAAATTAAAGATGATACAAAAAAGATGGAGAGATATACCATGTTCTTGGATTGGAAGAATCAATATTTTGAAAATGACTGTACTACCCAAAGCAATCTACAGATTCAATGCAATCCCCATCAAACTACCACTGGCAGTTTTCACTGAAATAGAACAAAAAATTTCACAATTTGTATGGAAACACAAAAGACCCCAAAGACCCAAAGCAATCTTGAGAAAGAAAAATGGAGCTGGAGGAATCAGGCTGCCTGACTTCAGACTATACTACAAAGCTACCTTAAGCTAACTTCTCTCTTAGAACTTCTTTTGTTTCATCCCATAGGTTTTGTGTTGTCGTATTTTCATTCTAATTTTTTTCTAGGAATTTTTTGATTTCCTTTTCGATTTCTTCAGTGATATCTTGGTTATTAAGTAGTGCATTGTTTAGCCTCCATGTGTTTGTTTTCCTTCATTTTCAAGACAGTATAGTACTGGCACAAAAACAAAAATATAGATCAATGGAACAGGATAGAAATCTCAGAGATAAACTCATACATATATCATCATGTTATCTTTGATAAAGGAGGCAAGAATATACAGTGGAGAAAATACAGCCTCTTTAATAAGTGGTGCTGGGAAAACTGGACAGCTACATGTAAAAGAATTAAATTACAACACTCCATAACACCATACACAAAAATAAACTCAAAATGGATTAAAGACCTAAATGCAAGGTCAGTCACCATCAAATAATAGAGGACAACATAGGCAGAACATTCTATGACATAAATCACAGCAACATCTTTTTTGACCCACCACCTAGAGAAATGGTAATAAAAACAAAAATAAATAAATGGGACCTAACAAAACTTAAAAGGCTTTGCACAGCAAAGGACACCATAAACAAGATGAAAAGACTACCCTCAGAATGGGAGAAAATATTTGCAAATGAAGCAACTGACAAAGGATTAATCTCCAAAACATACAAGCAATGCATGTGGCTCAATATAAAGAAAAAACAACAACCTAATCCAAAAAATGGGCAGAAGACCTAAATAGACCTTTCTCCAAAGAAGATATACAGATTGCCAACAATCACATGAAAGAATGCTGAACATCATTAATCATTTGAGAAATGCAAATCAAAACAACAATGAGATTTCATCTCACACCAGTCAGAATGGCCATCATCAGAAAATCTACAAACAGTAAATGCTGGAGAGTGTTTGGAGAAAAGGGAACCCTCTTACATTGTTGGTGGGGAGGTAAATTGATACAGCCACTATGGAGAACAGTATGGAGGTTCTTTAAATAATTAAAAATAGAACTACCATACAACCCAGCAATCCCACTACTGGGCATATACACTGAGAAAACCATAATTCAAAAAGAGTCATGTTCCAAAATGTTCATTGCAGTCCTCTTTACAATAACCAGGACATGGAAGCAACCTAAGTGTCCATCAACAGATTAATGGATAAAGAAGATGTGGCACATATATACAATGGAATATTACTCAGCCATAAAAAGGAATGAAACTGAGTTATTTGTAGTGAGGTGGATGGAACTCGAGACTCTCATACAGAGTGAAGTAAGTCAGAAACAGAAAAACAAATACTGTATGCTAACACATATATATGGAATCTAAAAAAAAAAAAAAGGTCAAACGGACATAGGGGCAAGACAGGAATAAAGATGCAGACCTACTAGAGGATGGACTTGAAGATACAGGGTGGGGGGGGAGGGAAGGGTAAGCTGGGACAATGTGAGAGAGTGGCATGGACATATATACACTACCAAACATAAAATAGAAAGCTACTGGGAAGCAGCTGCCTAGCAGAGGGAGATCAGCTTGGTGCTTTGTGACCACCTAGAGGGGTGGGATAGGGAGGGTGGGAGGGAGGGAGATGCAAGAGGTAAGAGATTAAGGGACATATGTATATGCATAACTGATTCACTTTGTTATAAAGCAGCAACTAACACAGCACTTTAAAGCAATTATACTCTAATAAAGATGTTAAAAAAAAAACTTGCTATAATATTTTCCTCCAATATGGCAGCCCTGTAAATCCAGTCTGAGATTGTGCTTATTCAAGACTGGTTTTAAATCTTTCGAGGGTTTTTCTATTCCAGGATTTCTTTTACTTAAAAGTTGTTCTCTTCTATGATTGCATTATAAAGACTGAACGTTTCTAGCTCTCTTGTGTCTTAGTGGACAGCTCTATATTCCCAACTCTGTGAGATTTCTAAAAGTTTATCTTGACTGCCCACCTTCTTGACCAATAATTTGATTTGGAATTTTAATCCAGTCAGACATTCTGGTATAAGTGGGTGAACTTCAATCTTTGTAAGACCCAGTGTTTTTACATTAGAATTGATTCTTGGGAGTAGCCTTTCAAAGATTCATATTGAAACTACTGGGTGCTTAACATGACCCTTTCATATTTGAGAGTCTTGAACCCTATTTTTTGTCTACTTAATCCTGTAGGACAGTCTGATAATTTTTACTGAATTTTGCTCACTATAGAATTAAGAATATGAGACATAACTTTAGCAAAGTTCAAGGAAAAACTTCAAACTTTATCTCTGAGAACTTCAAACTATACTTTCATAAGTAGAACACACAGTTTTGTTTGAAAAACCCACTGAAAGTTGAAACAGTTACTTTAAAACCACCCACTCTCTATACTGCAAACAGACTTCTCTTGCCCATCTGCTTACATTTGAATTAATGTGATGCTATTCTCTGCCTGCTTGCATACCTAGACTCAAGATTTCAGAAATAGTATATCCTGAGATTTCAAGAAGCAAGAGAGAAAGGAAAGGGATAAAAATATATATACACACATTTTTCTCTCCCTTTCATTTCTTTCTTGCTCTTTAGAAATAAACTTGCAATATCTCTCAAAGTGCTTTGTTCCTATTTATATTTGTGTATAAATATATGTATATTTGTATATATATCTGTATATATATATATATATATATATATATATATATATATATATAAGGCCACGTTTCACTTACCATGATATTTAAATAGATCCTTAACCTATTAAGAACTCTAAAATATTTATGAAATTTCATCCAGAAAACTCACTTTTATGATACTATTAATAAAAGAAAAATATTTTTAGATGTACACAGGATTTTTATTTATGAGGACACAAGAAAAAAATGTCAAGCAAATTGGGAATAACAGAATTTTTTTTTACATCTTTATTGGAGTATAATTGCTTTACAATGGGGTGTTAGTTTCTGCTCTATAACAAAGTGAATCAGCTATGTGTATACATGATATCCATACCCTGCCTTCTTGCATCTCCCTCCCACCCTCCCTATCCCACCCTTCTACGTGGTCACAAAGCACCGAACTGATCTCTCTGTGCTATGCAGCTGCTTCCCACTAGCTATTTTACATTTGGTAGTGTATATATGTCAGTGCTACTCTCTCACTACATCCCAGATTCACCTTTCCCCCTCAGTGTGTCTTCAAGCCCATTCTCTACTTCTGCACCATTATTCTTGTCTTGCCACTACGTTGATCAGAATGATTTTTTTTTTTTAGATTTCATATAGATGTGTTAGTATACGGTATTTGTTTTTCTCTTTCTGACTTACTTCACTCTGAATGACAGACACTAGGCCCATCCACCTCACTACAAATAACTCAATTTCATTTCCTTTTATGGCTGAGTAATATTCCATTGTATACATGTACCACATCCTCTTTATCCATTAATCTGTCAATGAACATTTATGTTGCTTCCATGTCCTGGCTATTGTAAATAGTGCTGCAATGAACATTGTGGTACATGTCTCTTTTTGAATTATGGTTTTCTCATGGTACATGTCCAGTAGTGGGATTGCTGGTCATATGGTAGTTTTATTTTTAGTTTTTTAAGGAACAATCATACTTTTTTCCACAGTGGCTGTATCAATTTACATTCCCACGAACAGTGCAAGAGAGTTCCCTTTTCTCCACACCCTCTCCAGCATTTATTGTTTGTAGATATTTTGATGGTGGACATTCTCACTGGTGTGAGTTGATACCTCACTGTAGTTTTGATTTGCATTTTCTCTAATGATTAGTAATGTTAAGCATCCTATCATGAGTTTGTTGTCAATCTGTATATCTTCTTTGGAGAAATGTTTATTTAGGTCTTCTTCCCATTTTTGGATTGGGTTGTTTGTTTTTTTGATATTGAACTGCATGGGCTGCATACATATTTTACAGGTTAATCCTTTGTCAGTTGATTCATTTGCAAATATTTTCTCGCATTCTGAGGATTATCTTTTCATCTTGTTTACGGTTTCCTTTGCTGTGCAAAAGCTTTTAAGTTTCATTAGGTCTCATTTGTTTATTTTTGTTTTTATTTCCATTACTCTAGGATATGTTTCAAAAAGGATGTTGATGTGATATATGTCATAGAGTGTTCTGCCTATGTTTTCCTCTAAGAGTTTTATAGTCTCTGGCATTTTAGGTCTTTAATCCATTTTGAGTTTATTTTTGTGTATGATGTTAGGGAGTGTTCTAATTTCATTCTTTTACATGTAGCTGTCCTTTTTTCCCAAGCACCATTTATTGAAGAGGCTGTCTTTGCTCCACTGTATATTCTTAACTCCTTTGTCAAAGATAAGGTTACTATATGTGCATTGGTTTATCTCTGGGTTTTCTATCCTGTTCCATTGACCTATATTTCTGTTTTTGTGCCAGTACCATACTGTCTTGATTACTGTAGCTTTGTAGTATATTCTGATGTCAGGGAGCCTGATTCCTCCAGCTCCGTTTTTCTTTCTCAAGATCGCTTTGTCTATTTGGGGTCTTTTGTGTTTCCATACAAATTGTGAATTTTTTTTGTTCTAGTTCTGTGAAAAACGCCATTGGTAATTTGATAGGGATTGCATTAAATCTGTAGATTGCTTTGGGTAGTACAGTCATTTTCACAATGTTGATTCTTCCAATCCAAGAACATGGTATAATCTCTCCATCTGTTTGTATAGTGTTTGATTGCATTTGTCAATGTGTTATAGTTTTCGGCATACAGGTCTTTTTTTTCTCCATTGGTAGGTTTATTCCTAGGTATTTTATTCTTTTTGTTGCCATAGTAAATGGGAGTGTTTCTTAATTTCTTTCAGATTTTTCATTGTTAGTGTATAGGAATGCAAGAGATTTCTGTGCATTAATTTTGTATCCTGTTACTTTACCAAATTCATTGATTAACTCTAGTAGTTTTCTATGTATAATATCATAGTTTCTCTATGTATAATATAGAGAAATACATAGTTTCTCTATGTATAATATCATTTCAACTGCAAGCAGTGACGTTTTTACATTTTTTTTCCTTTTTGAACTCCTTTTGTTTCTATTTCTTCTCTGATTGCTGTGGCTAAAACTCATCATAATTTTGTCTTATTAGTCTTTACATCCTGAGAGGGAGAACAGAAAAGGAAATAAATAACCAACTATAATTTTACTCTGGGAAAACAAAAAAAAAGAATCAATGATCTGTGCCTAAATGCTTCTCAGGGTATGACCTTGTCTCAGTTCCAGCTCGAGAAAGTTGGATTTAAATAGAGTTTTAAAAAGTTAAAGGAGTTAAAAAAAAAAAAAAGGATATTCTTTCCATGACACTGAAACTACCATGCACTGGTATGAATGAAACCAAAAGAATTTAAATTGTAGACCAATATACATTAGTGGAATATTAAATAAAACCTTAACTAAGTTTCTTTACTTAACAAAAAAAAAGAGACTGAGAGAGGTAAGAAAAATAGACGGGAAACTCAGAATCAAAACTTTATCATCTGGAAATATTTAGTCTAGCTGAGAGGCAACGTAGTAATGTGGCTAAGCACATGGATTCTGGAATTGGAATACAGGTTTGATTTCTGGCTCTGCCACTGCACCTGCTGAACTGCTGTGGCAGTTACTTAATATCCTCTGACCTCTCTCCATGTCTAAAATCATGACCTCCCTCATGGGCTTGCCATAAACATTAAATAGAGTTAATATTTGCTGAGCATTCAGAACACAGCCTAGACATCATAAACATGGAAATGCTTGCTACTAGATTTATAATTCTATGTATTTTGATATATACATTTATTTAATATGTGTAGTCTGTCAAATAGATGCATCATTGTTACTAGATTTATAATTCTATGTATCTTGATATATACATTTATTTAATATGTGTAGTCTGTCAAATAGATGCATCATGATGCATTAATCATTTCTCCTTTTGCTATGTAAGTGCTTCCTGAATGACAGATAGATGGTAGATAGATCGATATAGATAAATCTAAAATAAACTAATCAAAATCAGATTAAAATAGCTCACTGTTACACGATAGAAATTGAGCCTTGTATTTCTGAATGAAACTTGAATGAAACTATATGCATATGAAAAATGTATCTAGTCCTGCTTGGAATAACAAAAATTAATCTGTTTTAACTATTGAGTACAATGAATTAGTATGGAATTTCAAGCCTAATTCAATAGATAGTTATTTTAAAATTTTTTTAAAAATCTATATAAATTTTACACAACTATCAAGAAAAAAACTGTATAGTATATAGTATACAGTAAAATTTACAAAAGTCTCTGGTTCTCATTCAAACAGAATACAAAGAATTATTGATGACATGAGTAGAAACAAATATCATTTATCATTCTAAAATAATATTCATTCAGAATACAAATTTTTAAATATTAAAGTTAATTCCTCTGTACAATTATCAGCAACTAAAAAGCAAGGGAACACACAAAACTTGTGGCAAAATTAAGTAAGTTTCAAAGATAGGATAGGTCCATCTGTTTAAGTGAAGTAATTTCATATTTACAGGACACCATGTCCTATGGATATTAAATATTATGAAAGATCACTTTATTTATAAATGAACAATTCATATTAGCACAAAAGGAGCTCTGAGCCTATGCCTTTTATTATCTCAATCAAATTCTCAAAAATGATCAAAACTTAATATCAGTGATATAAATCATAGTAAGATTCCATTCATAAAACAGAAGATTCAAATACATTTTGCAGTTGTATTGTGTGGGTAAGTCTGGGTTAATTTAAGTGCTAATGAAACCATGACTAACTAGAGGAATAGGACCAAAACCACATAAACTTAAGCATGCCTAAGTCAATCCATGCTTATTTAGGCAACAGGAGATATTACTGTTCTAAAGAGAAGGAGGATGGTGTGGATGATCACACAGGTACACCTAAAATTCCAAAGAATGGAAAAGCCCTTTATATTCACATGTCTGTACATACTGATTTACCTCATTGATTTTAGTCACTTCAAAGTATGACATGGTAAGTTTATATTAAAACCATTTCCTTATTTAGAAAATTTTTTTCAATAGATTATATTCATAGAGGAAATTGAAACTAAAAGAACATCCTTGAATTTTTACTCTATGTAAGCAGTTAAATATTTGTTTATAAGAAGGAATTGTAGGGCTTCCCTGGTGGCGCAGTGGTTGAGAGTCCGCCTGCCGATGCAGGGGAAGCGGGTTCGTGCCCCGGTCTGGGAGGATCCCACATGCCGCGGAGCGGCTGGGCCCGTGAGCCATGGCCCCTGAGCCTGCGCGTCCGGAGCCTGTGCTCCGCAATGGGAGAGGCCACAACAGTGAGAGGCCCGCGTACCACAAAAAAAAAAAAAAAAAAAGAAGGAATTGTAGACTCTACTGCCTGGGTTTGAAAACTGTCTTTGCCACTTAAGAGTTGTGAATTTCTGGGAAAATTACTTAAGTTCTTTGTCTCAGTTTTCTTACCTATAAAATGAGAATAATAATAATGATATCTAAATCAGAGTGCAGATGAGAAATAAATACATAAATACATGGAAGTTTCATAAATAATAAGTGTTATATGATGATTTACCATTTTTATTATACATTATATATTTACATTTATTTGACATGTCCAGAATGATTGTCTTTTGTAAGCTAGGTTTTGTGCTACATTGTGGGGCATAATGAGATTTGCTAGTTGCCTACTAAGCTTTGTTTCTCCCTTTCCACTCAGCCAAATGGTTTTGGTAAAATTGTCTCACTCCAAGAATAGGAATGGACCTTGATTCACTTTAAAATACTCAAGTCCATGACCACAGCATTTTTTCAGTTTATTCATTGTCTACTTCAGGTCAGTGGGACGTGCTATGTGTTAACTGATGGTTTCAGAGAATGAAGCTCACTGTCTTTCTCCAGTTATATGTAAATGACCAAGGCTTTTGCAATCAGTAGCCTTCATGTAGCAATAAAGAATATAGTCTTCAAATGATAATGCTTCTCTTACTGTGGAAGTCAGAAGTAGGAGATGAAAAAATCCTAACAAATTAATTTGCTAATATTGGTAACATTGTTTGAACTTATAAATGACAAGAATAAAAATAAATTTTTAAGCTAAAATTAGATTCAGTTCAAGTGAATAAGATACATTTCAAAACTTCAAGATATGTGGTGGTCAGTTCAACTCTACATCTTCTAGGAGTATTTTTCTGGAATAATCAGGCACAAAGAATAAATATCCAAAGACATCCAACTTGGAAAGTGGACAGCAAAGTCCCAGTAAATAAGATTGGAATGCCATTGGTCTCAGTTGCCTTCTTTTCTAAATTTTCTCTGAAAACTCTCTCACTTGACTTTTCTTTTCTTTTTTTTTCTTTTTTTCTTTTTCTGGTGAGAACACCAGCTCTGCTGTCAGCAAATTTAAATCATGCAGTACAATACATTATTATCAACTATCCTCACCATATTATACATAGATCCTCTGACCTTATTCATCTTATAATTGAAAGCTTGTACCCTCTTATCAGGCTCTCACTATTTCCACACAGCCCTCAGTCTCTGACAACCATCATTCTATTAGATTCTGTAAGTTTGACTTTTTTTATTCTACATATAACTGATAACATGCATTATTTGTCTTTCTCTGTCTAGCTTATTTCACTCAGCACAATTCCCTCCAAGTTCATCCTTGTTGTCACAAATGGTAGGATATCCTTAAGTGTAATAATAGTCCATTGTGTATATATACCACCTTTTCTTTATACATTCATCTTTTAACAGACATTTCAATTGTTTCTATACCTTAGCTATTATGAATAGTACTGCGATTAACATGGGAGTACAGCTATCTCTTCGAGAGAGTGGTTTAAATTCCTTTTGATATGTATTCAGAAATGGGATTGCTAGATCACATGGTAATTCTATTTTTAATTTTTTGAGGAAACTTCATACTGTTTTCCATAGTGGCTATACAAGTTTACATTCCCATCAATAGTGTACAAGTATTGTCTTTTCTCTATAACCTCATCAAAATTTGTTATCTCTTGTCTTTTTGACAAGACATACTAACAGGTGTAAGGTGATATTTCATTTTGGCTTTGATTTCAATTTTCCTGATGATTAATGATGTTGAGCACCTTTTCATATATATTTTGGCCTTCCTTATGTCTTTGGAAAAACGTCTTCTCAGATCCTTTGCCCAATTTTTTGCTATTGAGTTGTTTGATTTACTTATATATTTTAGATATTAACCTCCTTTGGGATATGTGATTTACAAATATTTTCTCCCATTTCATAGGTTGCCTTATCATTTTGTTGGTTTCCTTTGCTATGCAGAAGCATTTTATTTTAATATAGTCCAATTTGTTTAGTTTTGCTTTTGTTGTCTTTGCTTTTGGTGTCAAATCCACAATCATTGCCAAGACCAATGTCAAGGAGTATGTTTTCTTTGTTTTCTTCTAGGAATATTATGGCTTCAATTCTCATTTTTAGGTCTTCAATCATTTTGAATTGATGTTTGTATATGATATATGATAGGGATTCAGTTTCATTCTTTTACATGGGGATATCCAGCTTTTGCAGCAGGATTTATTGAAGAGACTATTCTTTCCCCATAGTAAATTCTAGGCTTTTTCTAAAAAATTAATTGATCAAATATGCATGGGTTTAATTCTTGTTTCTCTATTCTGTCCCTTTGGTCTGTGTGTCCTGTTTCAATTATTGTAACTTTGTAATATAGTTTAAAATCATAAAGTGTGATACCTCTAGCTTTGTAATTTCTCCAGATCATTTTGACTATTCTGGGTCTTTGGTGATTCCATACAAAATTTAGGATTGTTTTTCCTATTTCTGTAAAAAATGCTATCAGAATTTTGATAGGGATTGGAATTGAATCTGTAGATTGCTTTGGATAGTATGGAAATTTTAACAATATTATTTTTTTCAGTCTATGAATATGGAATATCTGTCCATTTATTTGTTTTTTTCTTCAGTTTCTTTCAACAGTATTTTATAGTTTTCAGTGTACAGATATTTCAGTTCTTTGGTTAAAGTTATTCCTAAGCATTTTATTCTTTTTGATGATATTATAAATGGGATTGTTTTCTGACATTCATTGTCAGTGTAAAGAAACTCAACTATCTTTTGTATATTGATTTTGTGTCCTGCAAATTTACTAAATGTATTAGTTCTAACAAGTTTTTGTGGAATCTTTAGGATTTTCTATATATGTTATCTGCTCATCTGGAAATAGAGAGAATTTTACCTCTTCCTCTCCAATATGGATGCCTTTCATGTCTTTCTCTTGCTTAATTGCTCTGGCTAGGACTTACAGTGCTATGATAAGTAAAAGTGTCAAAAGTGAGCCTCCTTGCCTTTTCTTTGATCTTAAATGAAAAGCTTTTAACTTCTCATCTTTGAATATAATGTTAGTTGTGGCTTGTTATATGGTCTTTATTATGTTAAGGTATGATTCTTCTGTACCCAGCTTGTTGAGAGTTTTTATCATAAAAGGATATTAAATTTTATCAAATGCTTTTTCTGCATCTGTTGAGATGGTCGTATGATTTTTCACCTTCAATTTTTTAGTATGGTGTATGACATTAATTGATTTGTGTATGTTAAAACACCCTTGTATCTATGGAATAAATCCTACTTAATCATAATGCATGATCCTTTTAATGTACCGCTGAATTTGGTTTCCCAATATTTTTGCTTCTGTGTTCATCAGAGATATTGGTCTGTAATTTTCTTTCTTTCTTTCTTCTTTGTTTAGTGTTTTTATGCGTCTTTGGCTTCAGTGTAATGCTGGCCTGCTAAAATGAGTTGGTAGTGTGGCTTCCTATTCTATTTTTGGGAATATTTCAAAAAGTAGTGGCATTATATTTTCTTTAAATGTTTGGGAGACTTTACTAGTGAAAACTCTCTGTCCTTAGATTTTCCTTTGTTGGGAGGCTTTTTTATTACTGGTTTAATCTCCTATTACTGTTTTAATTTCCTTAACAGTAATGGGTCTGTTCATATTTTCTACTTCTTCATGATTTGATCTTGGTAGTTTGTATGTTTCTAAGAATTTAACTTATTTTTTCTAGTTTATCTAATTTGTTGGCATATAATTTGTTCATATAGCATCTTATGATTTTCAGTATTTCTGTGTTATGAGTTATAATGTCTCTTCTTTCATTCCTGATTTATTTATTTGAGATTTCCTTCTTTTCTTTTCCTTTACCTAGCTTAAGGTTTTCAAGTTTGTTTATCTCTTCAAAATGACAGCTTAGTTTCACTGATTTTTTTCTACAGTTTTTTTTTTTTGGTGTGTGTGTGGTACGTGGGCCTCTCACTGTTGTGGCCTCTCCCGTTGCAGTGCGCAGGCTCAGTGGCCATGGCTCACAGGCTCAGCTGCTCCGTGGCACGTGGGATCTTCCCAGACCGGGACATGAACCCGTGTCCCCTGCATTGGCAGGCAGACTCTCAACCACTGCGTCACCAGGGAAATCCATTTCTACAGTTTTTAAGTCTCAGTTTTATTGTTTTCTGCTCTGGTCTTTGTTATTTCTTTTTCTATTTACTTGAGGTGTAAAGGTAGGTCATTTATTTGAGTTTTTTTTTTTTTTTATGTAGGTATGTTTTACTATAAATTTCCATCTTAGGACTATTTTTGTTGTATTCCAAAAGTTTAGTATGCTATATTTCTATTTGCATTTTCTTGAGATGTTTTTATTTATCCTTTGAGTTTTTATTTGACTTATTGTTTTTTCAGGAGCACACATTTAATCTCCACACATTTGTGAATTTTCCAGTTTCCTTCTTGTACTGGATTTCTGCTTTCATATCACTGTGGTCAGAAAAGATTCTTGATATGATTTCAGTCTTTTAAAATTTACTAAGACATTTTTTGTGCCCTAACATAATGATCTATCCTAGAGAATATTCATGTGCTCTTGAGGATAATGTATATTTTGATGCTGTTCTATGGAAAGTATGCACATGTCTATTAGGTTTAGGGTTCCCATATGATTGTATGGTGCTGTGCTGTGGGTGGTATTTATGGCAAAAGTGTGTCTCAACCTTTCCTATCCATTTGGATGTGGGTAGTCTCTAAATGCTATGACTGAGAGGAGGTCTGATCATGTAAATGACAGGTGCACAGAAAGTTTTACTTTAGACTATTTGGCAAGGGAATAATGTACCAAGCTGTCATCTAATCCAAGAGTCCTCCCTTCCCCTCAAACCATAAGATAAAATAATGAAATTATCACAGGTTTCTGTACACGATTTTCATGTTAATAGAAGAATCAGATTGGAGGGCATACCATTTCTTAACAGAAATTCTTCAAATCTGTTTTCTGATAATTGCCTCAGGGTCAAAATAAGAATAGTGAAACTGCATTGTTGTATTGCCATCAAATATCTCCTATGATGATTTCAATATGAAAGTGTCAGGAGACACTCTGAGCTAGTGCTATAGGCCAAATTGTTGTGTCTCTCCAAAATTCATATGATGAAATCCTAATCCTCAATGTAATAGTATTTGGAGATGAGGACTTTGGGAAGTGATTAGGTCATGGGTGGGGAGCTCATGAATAGGATGAGTTCCCTTATATAAGAGACCCCAAAGAGCTACCCCTTCTACCATGTGAAGAGACAATGAGAAAAAAGTTGTTTATAAACTAAGAAACAGGCTCTCCCTCACCACACACTGAATGTGATGGTGCCTTTATCTTGGACTTCCCAGATTTCAGAGCTGTGTTTACTGTTAAGCCACTCAGATTATGGGTATTTTTTTTATAGCAGCTACAATGTACTCAAGACAGATGATAGAAAATGAAATATTTGAAGAAAGAGGTGATATAGCCATATAGTATAAGAGTTTGACGGAAGAGACAATAACATAGGTGAAAGGTGAGATACAAGCATTATTATTATTTACGCCATAAATAGTGGTGAATTACAGTATCCAGTTCTAAAACTAGGAATACTGGAAAATCATTTCTGAGGAAAAAAAAAGAAACAATTAATTCTATTTACTTTATGTCCTGATCAGAGATGTCATATAGCACTCCAATGCCCAAATCCAAGATATATAATTGCTTAGCTCATGAGAAATAGAGATAGATTTGAAATGTAGAATTGTAATTATTAGCATATACCACATGGAGTCAGGGAATGGATCATCCTGACAGGAAGAGTAGGTACAGAGAGAAGAGAAATGAGATAAGGGCAAAAATCCTGGCAAAATCAACTTTTAACATTTCAGTGCAGCTTGTGGCCCTCAAAAGACTGAGAAGAAATAGCCAAAGAAGTAGTAGAGTAGTGTCAAGTGACCCAAGAGAAGAGAGAACACTAGGTGGGGAAGCAATACTAAACAATGAAAAATACAGCTGAGTTGCAATAAGAAAAATATGTGCATGCTTATAAGATTTAGTAACAAAAGTGTCATTAGTGACCTTGGCCACTAAAGTTCAATAGATGGATAGGATTGAAGTAATAATTCAATGAGTAAAGAAAAGGTGGGTGTTGAATACAGATGCTTAAGTAAATTCATATAAAAGTGTTTTAGAGAAAATGTGCTTGAATATGCTGAAGCAGGTGGGTATAATAAAAATGGAGCAAGAGATCTAGTCTAAACAACAAAGAAATTGATCCATTTTAGAAAAGGAGTTGATACCATTCAGTGGGTGCATGGAAAATAAATCAGAGAGGAAAGGAAATCTGGGAGGTCCACCAAATATTTTCTAATTTGTCTGTGAGAAAGTCACTAAATCTTATTTTATGACTGAATAGATTAAGGATTATAGAAGATACATCTTAGTCAATTTCCATCTATAGAAATAATTTATATTATCTTAATAATATAAATTCATTTTTCATTAATGCTTTTATTAATATAAATTCTATATACCTTATAATTATTAAAAGAATATGGCATATGTTATAGGAATTGTCTAATTTAAAGAACATTTGAGTAAACAATTCACTTCATCTCCTGATATGACTACATGAGAGTTTGCTTTTCCTGATATGAGAAAATCAAGCTTTTACTATTTTCCTCTTCTTTTTTTTGTTGCCAACAAATCAAAGTATAAAACTACAGCAGTTAGCTTATAGAAGCTTAGGTCAGAGGAAAGTGGATTGCTCTGGATTGCTGATGTTTCAAAAGTTTTATTCAGTCTTTGAGAGATAAGGAAATGATCTCATATAAAACTTTTCACAACCCTATTGTACTTTATCTTCTAAGTAGAGCCCCTTGTCAGCCTTTGATCCTACTCCACTAAAGTTTCCAGTAATTCAGTTGTCCCAGAGTGATATGTTCTACAGCATTTCTGTAATTGCAAACCAGCTGGTAGAACTTCAAGAGACCAACAGAAATATCTTAAAAGACTTTTAAAAACTATTAGTTGCTAAATTACACTGTTTCCCTCACCATTTGAAGTATTCTGCACATTAAATATGCCTGGGATTACCTAATTAAAATACAGAAGAAAAAATTTCCTTGCAATTTACCTCTAAGCAAAAGCATATTTTTATAATAACCCTGCAGCTGCATTTTTCTCTCTAGTGCTTTTTCCTAAAAAGATGTATGCCATATTCAGTAATCCTTTCACCTGTAGGTCTATTGGGCACTGCTAATAATAACTAGAACTTTTCTATTTGTAGAGAAAGTAGCCCAGTGGAAATGGGGTCAGGGAAATCTCTTTTTCAATGGATGCACAACTTCCTGTAGAAAAGGAAGGAAAGTATGTAAGGTTGTCTTCCCAATATATAGAAACATAATTTCTAACAATTTAAATTCTATTCAATATTTTTATACAAATAAATATATTTCATATTTTATAACTTTATGATTACATTATGTAGAATCATGTTTCAAACAATTATTTACATATAAAGGTTTGTTTAAAATATGTGTGGTAATTTCTTTATCAACATCATGTAAAGGATCTTTAATTTTATGCTATTACTTAAGTCAAACTTTTCTTTCCTCACTGAAGTTTTAAGTTAATGCTACGTTAATGGCAGTTAGAATATAGTATGATTTTAACCTGAGGGAGGGTGGGGTACAACTTGATATAATTTGATACTCTGATGATATTTCTCTGTAAAATTTTCTGATATGTTTTTTATCTCAATTTTAAAAAACTGTTTTAAACATTTCATAATGCATATGTATGACCTTGGTGCGAATTTCAGGGTCTGATGAACAATTAGGTCTGAACTAAAAGGACTGATCAAGTCAAGCTCAACCTCAGAAACTTTAGTCTATTTGAAGCATTATTCTTCCCATCTCTATCTATTTACATATGTACTATGTAAACATACATTTTAGACAAATAAAATTTTAGCTAAGCCATATTCTTAAAAATTCAGATAACTTGCTCAATTAAATAGACAATTTAGCAATTTTATGAGAAATTTGGGCAATGCAAATAAAATTGCATTGTCCTTAAATATACTTTTTCTTAAAGGCAGATTTCTTTCACATGCATTTGCCAGATGATTTCTCAATTTCTTCTTTGGACATTCTTTAAGAGTACTGAAATGTTAGCTTTGGAGATAGGCAATTTGTGTCATAAAAAGGACTGGAAAAACCAATAATTTACTTCAATAAGAATAAAAATTAATTTTTAACACACATTTTATTATGACACTTAGATTAACATCCAACATAACTCTGTTGGCCAAATATGAGTAAATAGGGGTCAATAATATAAATATAGAAGTTAATATAATATATATTATTTATATATATATATATATATATAATATAATATATAGAAGCTCTAGTTTCCAATTCAACATCACACAGAAGACATAGCTTACTACAGAACCTCTCACATGATAAGAAAAATTGTATGGTGATTACTTTCCAAATCAATGCTGAATGAAAAGGTGAAGAGGTTATGATCTTTGTTATCATTGAGCTCAGGAAATTAAAGCTACATATGTGAGCCAAAGTTATTAGGTGAGATTTTTTTTTATTATGTTTTGTAGGCAACCAAAGATTTCTAATGTCATTAGACAACTAAAATTGCAAATATGTCTCTGTACCCTGTTTAGCATCTTGTACAAATAAATGAGGGAAAATTTGGAGCATCCATCAAGTTCATCTCTTCTCTCTCACTTTTCTTTTAATTTTGTTTTTCTTTCTCTTTCTTTCTTGACTCTTTCTTTTTGCCTTTTAATTTTGAGACTACCATGAAAATGAAAGGGTTATGGCTTTTTACAACACCCCCTTGAGAAAATGGTCATGCTGTAAAAAGGACTAACCTGTGGTCCTTGAAGAGATAAAAACAAAAAAAAAAGATGGATTCAGAAAAAAGTAATACAGACAACACTCTGTATATACAGGTTCTTCGTTGTGGATTCATCCAACCAAGTACCAAAAATATTTTAAAAAATTCCAGAAATTTCCAAAAGACAAAACTTGAATTTACAACTATTTATATAGCATTTACATTGTATTAAATATTATAAGTAATATAAAGAAGATTTAAAGTATATGCGAGGATATGTGTAAATTATATGCAAATATGAAAATTTTTTATATGAGGGAATTAAGCATCTTGTTGGCATATATGATGCCAACAAGAATAACTGCTTGGATAGCTACTACAAGGAGATCCATCATTCACTGTATCAATGATTTTTTGCTGGTCTATTAGACTTCCTCACATAAATTTAATTTCAGAGAAGGTGGGTTTGAATGAGTATCTATTCAGTTTCAGGCTAGAGACATTAACCTTCCTTTAAGTGTTCAAAATATGTGTGTATTTTTTAGCATTTGTACTTACATAGACCTTTCTTCATACCTCAAATACTATAGTCAACACCTAGATTTCATTTGTTTTTTTCTTCTCCTTTCCCTTGTCCTTTCTCTTCCTCTTCCACCTCCTCCTCCTCCTCCTATGTCACTTCCTCTCCCTCTCTCTCTCAAGAGTGAGTCTGGTAAGGATAAGAGACTGAGCAGAGATAGAATTTGTGCACAGTGCTGGGTATGCTGAAAATAAGACCAGTGACCGAATATGTTAAGAGCTAAAACTTTAGTCAACTTTAATGCAGTTTGCCTCTATATTAGGAGGAATGAGAAGCCCTGATGGCTTTAAGCTGGGACAGTAAAGTACTCTGGCCTGTATTTCAAGAGATCTTTCATATAGTAAAGAAAATGAGCACCAGACAGAAAGGCAGAGCAGACTAGTGTAGACTAGTTAGGAGACTATTTTTGTGGTCCAGGAGACTGATGATAGCTTGTTCAGAGGTATAAATATAAGTTGTATAAGTGAAGAAAAGTAAAAGATGAAAAATATTCATCATAAAAACCATTGCTATTTGCTGATAAACTGAAAAAGGACCAGACATAAGGAGTTTTATTTAAGAATATTGCCATTTGGCACCTTCAGACTCGAGGCTACTAGAAAAGGGAATTTAATACTATCCTTTCAACATTCATGAGAAGGACTTCAGTGTTCAAAATTCAGGCATCTCTATGTTGTTAAAATTGTGTTTTATATTTTTATATAGACTTAACTTCTCATTACAAAGCCTCATGGGATCTATAACAAAATAACATTGATAAAACATGATTTGGCAGGTGAAATTAACATCAACATTTAGTGATTAGATATGGATTCAAATTAGTAAGTGTTTCAAGGATGATCCCTCAACATGTAACCTCACCAGTAGAGTGGAAGATCAAGTTTAAAGAGATTCTATGTTTATTTCAGAGTACTTTAAGATGCTTTTGAAGCATGTGATATGACCTTATTATGGGAAAACATGGACTCTCTTTCATCAAGCTTTCATATGAAACAAACAAAAATATATCACTTCAGGATTCTGTTCATCTCTTCATTCATTTCTCTCGAAGAGAAGAGATATGATTTAACTGATTTATGTGGTTGTGAAAAAGAAAAAATATAGAATACAAACATTACATATCCTCTTTTTCATATATCTGCCTGCAGAAGTGTTGAATTCTGGTCTATTTTCTCAGCCTGTTGACAAGGACCAGCCTCCCTGTGGTGCAGCACATGGTTTTCCTTACATAGTCATGTTAGAGTATTTAAATGTGTCTTGTACACTGATCAAGAGTGAGTAACATTGCTACTTGCCCATGTCCTCCATACTAAATTTTCCTTTTTTTATTTTGAAATATTTCAAACATATAGAAAAGTTGAAAGATGTGTATGAATAATGCTCATATATCCACTATCTAGATACAACAAATGAAAGGGTGGTTTAATATTAGCTTATGACTCAACAATGTTGCTTAGAGGTAACTACCCAAAATAAATGAGTATAAGTGGCCAAAAAAAGATATGCATAAGAATGTACATACAAATTCTATCTGTAATTTCCCCAAACCACTACAACACAATTATCCATCAACAAGAAAATTAATAAACATATTTAGTTTTATTTGCTCAATGAAATACCACACAGAAAAGCAAACTACTGATACATACAATAGCATGAAAAAAATCTTGTAGACCTAACTTTGAGGAAAAGAAGCCAACTTCACAAGAATACATACACTATGATTTTATTTACATAAAATTTTAGAAGAGGCAAAAGTAATCAAGGTGATAGAACAGTGGTTTACATTGAGAAAGGCAGATGATGGGACGGGACACAAGTTAACCTTCTTTCATTTGTGTAAAAATGCTATAGATTTCCCTGTTTACACTGTGGTAACTTTCTTTGATATTTTATCACTCAGTTCATTTTATGCACTTTATGCACATGACCACATCAATAAGCAAGTTAAGAGAAAGAGGAAGAAAGGAAATATAAGAAAATGTCTGACATTACAAAATAACACATAAAATTTGACATTTCTTATGTAATCTTCATTGGGTTCTGGACCTAATTATTATGGGATATGTGGTATCTTGACTTTTGTTTCTTGCTTCAGCTTCTGGTAAGCAGTCCACCCTCTTACCCTTTTCCCACAAATAAAGACCGATTTGATTTTAGGCAGGAGAGAACTTTGTTAAGCTCAAAATATAATGAGACAATAGTGTAAAAGCTGCTACATTTCAATATTAAGCTGATAATATGCATTTTGGCTTAGTATTTTAAGAAAGGCTACAGCCAGAATCAGTTCTATATGAAAATTGGTAAACAGATCACTGACAGTTTACTTTATTTTCAGCAGAATCTGCAGGCCAAGATAGATTTTGCAGTGAAAAGTGAGTTAAGTTCCATGTGTACCACAAAGCCCTAATGCATAACGATTGATTTCAATTATTGTTGCCAGACTTGGGTAGACAGCATAAAACTTCATATAACAATTTCAGTAATTGCATTCAAGGCCGAGGAGGAACTGGAAGAATTAACTTCTCTAGAGACATTTCCATATATCGGGTCTCATTTGGCTCTGGATAGGTTCATTTTATAAACTGAAAAATCTATGAAGGTAATAAAAATGCCTGGGCCAAGAGTACTCTGTCTCCAGGAGTAAAGGATACTCAGGACATCAAGAAGAACCTGTTGTTATTAGTCATATGTTTGGGAGGCATAACCTAGGAGCTAGGTCCAAATGGTAAACAAACAAAGTGACAATAACAACAATAGCAATGAGACAGCTAGGAAATATTAAATGATTTTTTCCATTCATCAGGCTTCCATGTAAAGTAATCACAATAAAATAGCACTCCTGGATGTATGAACTTCCTAATTTACTCTTTCACAGGAGAGAAAGAGAGACTTTTCTAAATTTTGAGTAGCTTATGATCCAGATTTCAAAGATACTTGTTAAAGAGGAGGATCCATTTGCAAAACTCAAGATCATTTGCCTATATATCTAATCTTGTTGCTACAACCTGGCATAGTCAGAAATAAAGATGACATCTAAATTTCCATTTACCTGGATTTTTATCTATTTATTAATTTACTTACAACTCAATGGCTACAAAAAGGATATTCTTTCCTTATCCTTTGAAAATCATAACAGAGGATATAACTAGAAAAGTGGATATGGGAATCTGGACTCAAAAGGAGAAGCTCAGATTAACAATGTACATTTTTTCAATAATCACAAAAATATAGTCAATAAACAGAATGCTGTAAGGTTCAGAGTGAGAAAGAAAAAGCCTTGGATGATTCCAACTTTTAAATGCCATTAAAATTAATCAGTTCAATAAATGGGAAATAGAAGCAGTGCTTAAACAGTAGATAGAAAATGAGAATAGAGTCTGCTCTCCATATCTGCGGGTTCTGCATCCAACAATTCTTGGAAGGAGAACCACAGATACAGAGTATTGAGAGTACTATGTTATTTTATGTAAGGGACTTGAGCACTTGCAGATTTTGATGCCAAGGGAAGACATACTATATTGTCCCTGAATTGAGAGAATGTGACAGTGTCAAGGAGGGAAAGATTACCATTGTGTTCATTCTGCTGAGAGGTCAAGTAAGATGGTTCTCTTATGCATCAAAATTTGAACTTTATTGTTACATTAGTGAGTGCTCATTTGGGGGAAAGTTGTTGCTAATCATTGGGTAGATTTATTTGAGAAGTTAATGGAGGTGAGGAGATGGAGAGAGCCAGTATAGAAAACTCTCTTAATAAGTTTGACTGTATTTTTATATTCCACATATAAGTAAAATCATACTGTATTTGTCTTTCTCCATCTGACTTTAATTTAACATAATACGCTAAAGGTCCATCAATGTTGTTGCAAATTGCAAGATTTCATCTTTTTTTTCTGGATGAGTAATATTCCATTGTGTATACATACACCACATCTTCTTTATCTGTTTTTTCTGTTGGTGGACACTTAGATTGTTTCCATATCTTAGCTATTGTAAATGCTACAATGAACACACACCAATAAAAAGCAAACAAACAAAAAAACAAAAATAAATGAACAAACTAAACCAAACAAAACCAAACACAAAGATATTGAGAACAAAGTAATGGTCACCAGAGGGGAAAGAGGTGGGGAAAAGGTGAAGGGGATCAACTACATGGTGACAGATGGAAACTACATTTTTGTGGTAAGCATGCTGTTTTATATACAGAAGTAGAACTATAATGTTGTACAGATGAAACATACACAAGGTTGTAAACCAATGTTACCTCAATAAAAAAATAAATTTAAAAACTTTTTAGGGACTTCCTTGGCAGTCCAGTCATTAAAACTCTGAGCTTCCACTGCAGGCGGCATGGATTCAATCCCTGGACATTGAACTAAGATCCCACATGCCATGTGGTGCATGGCCAAAACGTTTTAAATTAAAAAATGGCTGATTGTAAATGGAGGAAAGAATGAAATTAATTTAAATGAAATTTAGATTAAGAGGGATATGCTAACAGAGATTGCAATTTTTTTCTTTAATGGAGAAAAATGAATGTGTTTACTAACCAATGAAGGGGATCCAATAGGAAGGAAACAGTTGAATATACAGGTAATAAAAAGGATACTTTAATCATTAGGCACAACTTTGCCTTTAGACTTCTCAGTATCTTATTTTTTTTTTTTTGCAGTACGCGGGCCTCTCACTGTTGTGGCCTCTCCTGTTGCAGAGCACAGGCTCCGGACGCGCAGGCTCAGTGGCCATGGCTCACGGGCCCAGCTGCTCCACGACATATGGGATCCTCCTGGACCGGGGCACGAACCGGCATTCCCTGCGTCGGCAGGCAGACTCTCAACCACTGCGCCACCAGCGAAGCCCATAGACTTCTCAGTACCTTTAAGCAAGGTCTTAAATATCACGGAAAAAGTAAAGTATTATTTAATAGACATCTTCAAATTTTTAGTCTTCTTAAAATACAAGATTGTTTTATCATCAAAATATTAAATATTAAAAAAAATTCTAGAATTACTTGGGTAAATATATGGATTTTCTCCTTGGAGCTGATAAAATTTTGTAGTGTTGATATTTATAGCATGGATTTTAGACTCAAGCAGGCTTGATTTGATTCCTTATAGTACTTAGTAGCTGAATGACCTTGAGGTCTTTACTAGTCTGTGTCTGATCACATCTAGTCCAAACACTTCACTACAAAGATATTTACTTTCTGTTTACTCACACTCTTTGTCCAACTTTATGGGTAGTTTTTGTTTGTTTGTTTGTTTTCCTTTTATCTCCTTGATTAAAAAATTCTATATAACAGTTTCCCTATCATATTCTACCAGATAGTGTTGCCTTGTAATTATTTTGTTTGATAAATATAGTAACAAAACATTTGTATAGATATGTGTGCATTACTCACTATAATTTCTTCCCATAATTTTATTCTTATAAAAACTTCCTCATCCCAGTGAATCTCTTATATATTCTTGAAACAATTAAACACTGAAATTTATTCTGACTTTAATCTCATGATTAATTTTGCCAGGTATTGGTGATCTGAGAACTCAGATGTTTATTTAGCTTAGAAAAATATTAATTTCCTATGTTCTTGATCCACGTATTTCTGTACCTTTTAAAAATTAAAAGAATAATCATAAAATGTACATAAGGAATAAAGAATGAGAACACAGAGAGTGCACAGTACTCAAAATCCACCTCAAGCAAAAGAATATTTCCATTGTTTTTGAGGTCTCTATGGGTCCCTTTAAATACTATTAAAATTTTCTACCTTCAAACGTATTTTCTATCCAGAATTTTGTTTGTAAAATTCCCTTGTTGCTTTTGACAGTTTTATAACCTGAGTTGGAATCCCTAAATATGTGTACTTTTACATAGTTTTGAATTTTGAGATTGGAATGTACTACACATATATTTTTTTCTTTTTTTTCTTTTTTTTCTTTTTTTTTTTTTTTGCGGTACACGGGCCTCTCACTGTTGTGGCCTCTCCCATTGTGGAGCACAGGCTCCGGATGCGCAGGCTCAGTGGCCATGGCTCATGGGCCGAGCCATTCTGTGGTAAGTGGTATCTTCCTGGACTGGGGCATGACCACGTGTCCCCTTCATTGGTCGGGGAACTCTCAACCACTGCGCCACCAGGGAAGCTATACACATATTTTTCAATACCTTTTGTTTTTTTTACATATTAGATTACTATAATTCAAATATGTAACTGCATGTAACTATAATTGATTTTTACTCTTATAATGTACATTATGATTATATTGAATTATGACTGTACTACAATTTATTGATCCATTGATTATCAGGGAACACTGGTAGAAATTTGAGTTGTACGTTTATTGTTTGTTTGTTTCTCTTGCAAACAATGCATGCTTTAATGTCTGCTTTTACATGTTTATGGATGAACATATGTAAGGTATGCTATAAGATATACACCTAGAAGTAAATTGCTGTATTTGAATTTTCAACTTTATTAGATAAATCAATCTTTCCTCAGAGTAGTGGCCATTTATATTTTCATCCGAAGGGCTTGAAAATAAAAGTATAAAGACAATTTTTCAAAGATATTTTCATTAAAAAATGGAGCAAATATGCATGGTAGCAGCTGGTCAAATAATAAAATTATGAAAACTTTTTTTAACTTTGTATATGATAGAAGAAATAATGCCAAGTGCATAAGCTAATTCAACCCCTCCACCTCCCCCCCTAGAGTTTTTAACATGATGATAAAGGAGTAAAGGTAAATAAATTTCTGGCTTATTGATCTTTTATAGATGAAAGGGTTATAGTTTAGTGAATACCTGGTGGGACTAGCTCTAGTTCGGAGTATGGCCATTTCACCCAGAGCAACAGGATGGAAAATAGAGTGGGTGGGTACAGATTCTGCTTAGGTGGGTAGAAATCACAGAGGAGGTCTGTAGAATTCAATTGACTCCTTCCTCTTGGCCCCAGTTAGGTAGTAAGCAAGATCACTAGCTGAAATTTTATAGGCCTGTTTTCTTTAAGTTAAAATAAAAGAGTATCTGTGATTAACCTCCTTAACTTTTACTTTTGCTATGATTAACTTTATCATCAAATCTTAGCTCCCTCTTTAGTTTCTCTGAGATAACTATGAATGCAAGTCTGGTTTCTTATCAGCCACCATGAAAAAAAAAATACCAACATGTAGGAATATAAGTATGTGTCTCTGTATACAATATTATTATATAACACTTTAAAATATTTATAATTGAGATCCTATGACTTTCTTCCATTTATTAATGTTATACAAATGTGTGTGTGTGTGTGTGTGTGTGTGTGTGTGTGAAGATGTCACTGAGTCCAAGCACATACTTCTTACTGCATGACAGGCCAATAAATCCAGTCATAAGTCCTTGGGACAAGGAACTGTGACTTTATTTATTCAGAAAGCCAGCAGACCGAGAAGATGGAGAACTAGTGTCCCAAAGAACAGTCCTACCTGAGTTAGAATTCAGGCTTCTTTTATATTAAAAGGAGAAGGGATGTGGCTGGTTGTTACAAACTTCTTGGTAGCAGAATCCTTTGTTCTTGCAACTGTCCACATAATTCTGGTTACAATGTTCCTTATAAAACTCCAACAAGACAATTGTTCTTTTCTGTTCCACAATTTTTTATTATACCTTTAAAGGTCAAGCCTGGGAGACAGAGCCTTGAGAATGTTATCATATGTACTTTAGGCTACTGGGAACATTCTTTTACAAAGGTGCCCCAGCATGACTAAACACAGGCAACAGAGCACAAGGGATAGAGCTAAAGGAATAGAGCCAATATGGAGTCAGACTTGTTCTTCTCTATTACAAACATAGCACAATGTTTGAGAGCAATTAAGATCCAAACTGCTTGTGTTTGGATTTCAGCTCCAACTTTTAATAGTTCTGTGACCCTAGCCTTGTTTCATAAACTCTTCCTGCTGAAGTTTTCTCATCTTTAAGTGAGGATAGAAGTGTACCTATCTCATAAGATGATCAGTAGTAAATAAGTTAATATTTGTAAAGTGCTTAGAACAATGTCTAACAAATATTAGATACTATTTAAGTAATTATTAAATAAATATACAAATGTATGGATATTGCTGCATGTAATTTCTAGTTATTAATTTAACTGCAATATAGTATTCCATCATAGGTATGTATTTAACCTTTTCCTTTTGATGTCTGTTCAAGTAATTTCTTATTACATTTCTCTACAAACAAGAGTAAATAAAAATTCCTCCTGTTTGTCCCTTTGTATACTTGTGTTAGTTTTTATTTAGACTCAATATCAGAAACTGGAACTGCCTAAGTAGCTATATTGGATGAATATTTCCAGTTTTAATAAAGATTTGATCTCAGTGTAATTGTTTTAATATGTGTACTTTCTTGCAGTGCGGACCCTTTTCATGACATTCTCACTAATATAGGATATTGTCAAACAAACTTTTGCCATCCTATGCCAGCTTAATTCATATAAATATGTTCTTATCATAACATACTCTCTCCTGATTAACACTTAGATAGATTACTTCATTTAATGAATATCTATGTAGTCTATATGATTTGCCAGATATTATTCTAGGCACTGTGTATACAGCAGTGACAGAACTTTCAGTGAACATTTAGGGCTCATTTTTTACCTCTGTGGATGGTGGAAAGGAGTTGAAATTGGTGATTATTTTATGAGTGTGTGGATAATTGTTTTATATATTTATTATCCTTTATCATTTCCTCTTACATGAATTGTCTAAGCAAATATTTTGCCATTTCCACTATTGATTTTTTATGCATATGTAGGATTTTATTACTATTATTTTTAAATCTGTAAACTATGTGCCAATATTTTTTGCTCATTTTAGTTATAATATCATTCTCAGTTTGTCATTTTACTCATTTTCACTTGTATTTTAACTTTATCATGCGTTTAAAAACTTTTTGTTTTGAGGTATTGTATTATAGATTCACATCAAGTTTTAAAATATAGAAGACATCTCATGTAACCTCCAGACAGTTTCTTCCAATAGTAACAACTTGTATAACTGTAGTCCAGGAAATTAATATTGTCCATCAATCTTATTCACATTTTGCACATTTTATCTCAAATCAGTTGTTTGTATGAGTGTGTATTTACTTCCACAATTTCTTTTTTCACTTGTGCACATTCATGAAACCACCAATATAATAAAAATACAGACAGTATCATCACAGGGATCCCTTATGCTACCCTTTGATGAGCAGGCCCACATGCCTTCCTCCCCTCATCCCTAATCCCTGCCAACAAATAACCTGTTCTGTACTTTTATAATTTTATAACATTAAAATATTACATAAATAAAACCATAAGGTATGTAAACTTTTGAGACAGAATTTTTAAAACCATTATCCTCTTTCATTGATTTTCCCCTTGTTTTCCTGTTTACAATTCTATTGATTATTTAAAGATTTATCTTTCTTTTTTTCCCTTCTACTTGCTTTCCTTTTCATTCTTCTTTTTTCCTCTGTTGAAGTTGGAAGTTAAATTATTAATTTGAGAACATTCCTCTTATCAAACATAAAAACTTAATGCTATAAATATCCTTCTCAGTGTTGCTTTAAGTTGTGTCACATATTTTTGACATGCTACATTTTCATTTTCATTCAATTCTATGAATGTTTATTTCCTTTCAAATTTCATCTCTGATTCATGGATTATTTAGCAGTGTGGTTTTAAATTGCCAAATACTTAGAGATGTTACTGATGTGTTTCTGTTATTGATTTCTAGTTTGAGTCCATTAGGAACAAAAAAGTATATACTCCATATAATATTGTTTCTTTTAAATTTGCTGAGGTTTATATTATTTCTCAGGATATGAAGTAGTTTGACAAAGGTTTTATTTTTTTTTTTAATGTGTACTCCTGCTGGATAGAATGTTCTATATATGTCAATTAAATCCTGTAGTTTGACTATGTTTTTCAGATCTCTATATTCCTGCTGATTTTCTTTCTCATAGTACACTCAGTTGCAGAGAGTAGGGTATGGAAGTCTACAAATATAATTGTGCATCTGTCAATTTTTTATCAACTCTTTCAGTTTTTTGCTTTATATATTTTGAGTATCTGTTCTTTACTGCTTACCCATGTCAGATTATTATGTGTCCCTGGTGGATTGATAATGTAATGTCCCTTTTTGCTTGCAGTAATTTTCCTTGCCCTGAAGTCTATTTTATCTGATATTAATATAGTCATTTGTGTTTTCCCTTGCAATTAATGTTTTCATGGTATATCATTTTTATTCTTTTACGTTAAATCTACATATGTTGTTAAATTTGATATGATCTTTTAAGCAACAATATGATGTGGGGTTTTGTTTGTTTGTTTATTTTTTAACCCATTCTGTCCATCTCTGTCTTTTAATTGCTATTTAGTCCATTTATGTTTAGTATAATTGTTGATTTGTTTGGGTTTCTGCCTACCATTTTATTAATTATTTTCGTTTTGTTTCCTTCATTTCTCTTTTCATGTCTTCTTATGGTTTATTTGAAGATATTTTTAGAATTCCATCTTGATATATTTATAGTGTTTTTGAGTGTATTTTTGTACAGTTTTTTAGTGGTTCATCTATGTATTACAATACACAAATGTAGTTTATTACAGTCTACTGGTATCAGTGTTTTATCATGTTGTGTGAAGTGTGGGAACTTGAACTCCATTTAAGGCCCTTTAATTTTCCAAGTTGTTCAATATTATTTTGTCTAATATATGATGTTATAATTGCTACCTCAATTATCACCATTTATTAAAAAAATATTTCTTCCTGATCATTCAAGATTCCCTTCTACTTGAAGAATTTGTTTAACCATTCTTTAAGAACTTCTTTTAACCTTTCTGTTGTTGACAAATGGTGGCCAATAGTTTTAGTTTACTTTTATCTCTGAATGTTTTATATCCTTCTTATTGCTGAAGGATAATTTTGCTACTGTCATAGTTCATTCAAGCTGCTATAACACATACCACAGACTGGATAGCTTTAAAAAACAGACATTTATTTCTCACTGTTCTAGAGGCTGGAAGTTCAAGATCAGGGTGCCAGTGTAGTTGTGTTTTTAAAATTTGTTCAAGATAATTTTTAAGTACTTGTTGAATTATTTTTATAATAACTGCTTTAAAATCCTTGTCTGATAAATCCAATATCTGATGTATCTCTGGTTTGGTGTCATTCAATTATCTCTCCTCATTCAGATTGTGAATTTTCATTTCTTCTTCTTTTTTTATTCTTATTTTTTTATGATGGTGACTTTCAATTGTATTCAGGACATTTTGGCTAACATTTTAGGAGATTCTGGGTATAATTTGTTGTATTTTAGAAGGCTGTCATCTAACTTAGTTTTATCACATAGATGATAGCCAGCGTTTTGAGGTTGTGGATCCAATAACAATTTGATTTTCAAAACGTTCCCTGTGCTGCTTTGGTATTCTTGATTGCAGTATTTCATCTGGAGTGTCCATTTTTTCCTACTTGTGCTTTTTGATGCAATAAAAGGAGTTGTCCCAAGTCCTGATGTTTAGTGGCTTTGGGTGGGAGGAATTTTGTGGTTTGTGAGGACAAAGAGGACATCCTAGACCTGGCACCATTGGGAAGGAATCAGCCATGTCTGCATCCTTTGGATGACTGTTTTCTCTCATTGATGGAAAGTGTTATTTGTCCTATCTAGGTGAAGACTAGATCCCAGGCTTGATCACCTGTTCTGGGGTATCTTAACTACCAGTCTTGTCAGGCTACTTACTAGCTCTAGCTGGATGACAGGATTCTATGGTCCATGGGGACAAATAACATTTCCCAGCTTTGGCTTCTTGTTATGGTAGATTCCTTCTCTTGAAGTTGCCTAAGTGCTTCTTTGTCTCTAGTTGGGAGAAAGGGCTATTTGATTCACAAACAGGAAGAGCACTTTCTAGCTAGGCACTTATTGTGGTGTAATTTCCCTGCTGGTGTTTCCTGGTCATTGCAATCTGAGGTTTAGATGGAAGAGTATGCTTGTGGCTGCTTTGTGTTAGCTGCACTTGTGACTGATACTTCTTAGTGGTGTCCCTGGGCTTACAAGAACATCCATTAAACCTGATGGTGGAATGAACCTAACTAGGCCAACTTCAGTTGCTAGATTTGGAGTAAGGAGACACTGGTACTTCTGCTTTTGGATGATGGGTTATAAGAGGCTTTGTCTAAATGTTGTTCCTCCAGTCTTAGGGTCAGTGACCAATGTGTCTTTCTCCTCCTACTTTACAGCATACTTGTTTTGCTGCATTTGGCATTATTTCCATACTGTTTACAGCAGTACATGTTACTCGGAGAGATAGATAAATCTATATGCCAATCTGTCTAGACTGACTTTTTGATTAGACTTCTCAAATCTTTTGCTTTATCTTTGTTTATATATTTTATATCAAAGCAGTGTTCTTTGTAATTTTGAAAACATATGTCATATTTTGACATTTATTATTCTAAAACAGAGCTATAATTATCTATACATTCTATATTTCTTGCTACAGTAATTACTAAATGACTCTCCTAATCAGTTAGGTGACAGTGGAGGCTTCACCTGCTCTAAATAGACAAAGTAATAAATATCTCACATGCTGCTCATTAAGAAACCTAGTTCTTCATATTTTCTTGTTTTATATAGTTTGTCTTGCAAACATATCTCCAATTAAATTATGCCATAATATATTGCTTTTAAATTGCTTCATCACAATCTCTCCTACTGTTTTCATAACTTTACTTCGTAATTTTAGTGATAAAATATAGTTTCTGTGTGCCCTTTGCACTTTATGAATATTTAACATTCTACGTCATAAGAGTTTCCTCTATGTAACTTATCAATCAAATTGACAATCTGTTTATTTGGGGGTTTATTATCTGACAGATGTCTGTATAGCTAGAGATCTATATGAATACTGTATTGTGGGGCTTACAATGTATTTCAGGTGATCAATGATGACTAAGACTAAAAGACTTTTAATGTAGAAGACAAATTAGTGAGAGATTAACTCAAGATGGTGGAGTAGAAGGACATAAGCTCACTCCCTTCTTATGAAAACACCAAAATCACAACTAATTGCTGAAAAACTATTGATAAAATAATGCTGGAACTTACCAAAAAAAAAAATTACCCTACATCCAAAGACAAAAAAGAAGCTATAATGAGACGTAGGAAAGGCTCAATCACATTAAAATCAAACCTCATACTTGTTGGATGAGCGACCCACAATCTGGAAAAACAATAATACCACGGAAGTTATCCAACAGGAGTGAAAGTTCTGAGCCCCAAGTCGGGCTTCCCAGCCTGGGTGTCCAGCAATGGGAGGAGGAATCCCCTGTCCTTCTGACTTTGAAGGTCAGTGGCGTTTGATTCTGGAACTTCCACAGGACTGGAAGAAAGACAGACTCTACTCTTGGAGAGCACACACAAAGTCTCATGCTCACAGGACCTAGGTGAAGAAAGCAGTGACCCCATAAGAGACTGTGCCAGACTTATTAGTAATGGAAGTTTTACTACAGAGGAAGGCAGCATCTGTGGCTCACTGTGGGGACAAAGGCATGAGCAGCATCAGTCTGGGAAATACTCTTTGGTGTGAGCCTTCCCAGAGTCTGTCATTAAGCCCCACCAAACAGCCTGTAGGCTCCAGTGCTAAGTCATTTCAGGCTAAACAATCAACAGTGTAGGAACACAGCTACCATCAGGAAGCCTGCACAAGCCTCTTAAACAGCCTCACCCACCAGAGGGAGACAGTAGAAGCAAGAACTACAATCCTGCAGCCTGCTGATCAGAAACCAAAATCACAGAAAGTTAGACAAAATGAGATGGCAGGGGAATATGTCCCAGATGAAGGAACAAGATGAAACCCCAGAAGAACAACTAAGTGAAGTGGAGACAGCCAACCTACCAGAAAAAGAATTCAGAATCATGTAAGTGAAGATGATCCAAGATCTCAGAAAAAGAATAGAGGCAAGGATTGAGAAAATGCAAGAAATGTTTAACAAAAACATAAAACAAACAAACAGAGATGAACAACAAAATAACTGAAAAAGAAAATACACTAGAAGGAATCAACAGCAGAATAAGTGAGGAAGAAGAATGGAAAAGTGACTTGTAAGACAGAATGGAGGAAATCACTGCCATGGAACAGAATAAAGAAAAAAAATGAAAAAATATGAAGACAGTCTAAGAGACCACTGAGACAACATTAAACACATGAACATTCACATTATAGAGGTCCCAGAAGGAGAAGAGAGATATAAGGGATCCGAGAAAATATTTGAAGAGATAAAAGGTGAAAACTTCTATAACATGGGGGAACAAAAACAGTCACCGAAGTCCAGGATACACAGAGACTTCCAGACAAGAAAAACCCAAAGAGGAACATGCTGAGACACATAGTAATCAAACAGATAAAAATCAAAGACAAAGAAAAAATATTAAAAGAAACAAAGGAAAAGTGACAAATAACATACAAGAGAACTCCCATAAGTTTATCATCTGATTTCTCAGCAGAAACTCTGCAGGTCAAAAGGGAGTGGCATAATATATTTAAACTGATGAATGGAAATAACCTACAACCAAGAATACTCTACCCAGCAAGGCTCTCATTCAGATTTGAAGGAGAAATCAAAAGCCTTACAGACAAGAAAAGCTAAGAGAATTCAACACAACCAGAGCAGCTTTGTAACAAATGATAAAGGAACTTCTTTAAGCAGGAAAGAGACCAGCAACTTAAAACAAATTTCTACATATAGAGACTGCTGTATCAAAACCTCAGAGGAACAGCAAACACAACAACTACAATAGATACACACACAAATAAGAAAAAGCAAACCAAACACAACACTAAAGATGGTCATCAAACTACAAGAGAAGAGACCAAAGAGGAAGGGAAGAAAAAACACCTACAAAGCCAAACTCAAAACAATTAAGAAAATGCCAATAGGAACATATATATCAATAATTACCTTAAATTTTAATGGAATAAATGCTTCAATCAAAAGGCATAGGCTGGCTGAATGCATACAAAAACAAGGCCCATGTAGACACTGTCTACAAGAGACCCACTTCTGACCTAGGGACACATACAGACTGAAAGTGAGGGGATGGAAAAAGATATTCCACACAAATGGAAATCAGTAGAAAACTAGAGTAGCAGTACTTATATGAGACAAAATAGACTTTAAAAAGACTGTCATAAGAGACAAGGACATTACATAATGTTCAAGGATCAATCCAAGAAGAAGATATAAGAATTGTAAACATATGTGCACCCAATATAAGAGCACCTCAATATATAAGGCAAATACTGACAGCTATAAAGGGGGAAATTGACAGTAACACAATAATAGGGGGGACTTTAACACCCCGCTTTTGGAGGATCAATAGACAGATCATCCAGACAGAAAATCAATAAGGAAACACAGGCATTAAATGACACATTAGACCAGATGGACTTAATTGATATTTATAGAGCATTCCACTCAAAAGCAGCAGAATACACATTCTTCTCATGTGTACATGGAGCATTCTCCATGACTGACCATGTGATGGGTCACAAAGTGAAGCTCAGTACATTTAAGAAAACTGAAATCATATCAAGCATCTTTTCCTACTACAATGTTATTGAGATTAGAAATCAACCAGAAAAAAAAAAAACTGTAAAAAACACAAACACGTAGAGAGTAAATAATATGCTTCTAAACAGCCAATGAATCACTGAAGAAATCAAAGAGGAAATCAGAAAATTCTTAGAGGCAAATGAAATTAAAAGCACAATGATTCAAAATCTGTGGAAAGCAGCAAAAGAGTGAAGTTTAAAGCAATAAAATATTACCTCAGGAAACAAAAAAATCCCAAATAAATGACTAACTGTACACATAAAGCAACAAGAGAAACAAGAACAAACAAAACCTAAAGTTAGTACAGGAAAGAAATCATAAATTTCAGAGCAGAATAAAATGAAATAGAGATGAAGAAAACAGTGGAAAAAATCAGTTAAACTAACAGCTGGTTATTTGAAAAGACAAACAAAATTAATAAACCTTTAGCCAGACTCATCAAGAAAGAAAGGGAGAGGGCTCAAATCAATAAAATTAGAAATGGAAGAGGGGAAGTTACAACTGACACCACAGAAATATAAAGGATCATAAGAGACTACTACAAGCAACTGTATGCCAATAACATGGACAACTTGGAAGAAGTGGACAAATTCTTAGAAATGTACAAGCACCCAAGACTGAACCGGAAGAAAGAGAAAATATTAACAGACACATCACATATAACGAAATGGAAACTGTGATTTAAACCCCCCCAACAGGGGCTTCCCTGGTGGAGCAGTTGTTAAGAATCTTCCTGCCAATGCAGGGGACACGGATTTGAGCCCTGGTCTGGGAAGATCCCACAGGCCACAAAGCAACTAAGCCTGTGAACCACAACTACTGAGCCTGCGCTTTAGAGCCCATGAGCCACAACTACTGAGCCTGTATTGCACAACTACTGAAGCCCATGTGCCTACAGCCCATGTTCCACAACAAGAAAAGCCACCACAATAAGAAGGCCGCATAGCCCAATGAATAGTATCCCCTGCTTGCTGCAACTAGAGAAAACCTTCACACAGCAACAAAGACCCAACGCAATCAAAAATAGATTAATTAATTATTTTTTTAAAAATTACAAAAATAAAAATTAAAAAATTAAAACCCCCAACAAACTGAAGTCCAGAACCAGATGGCTTCACAGACAAATTCTATTAAATATTTAGAGAAAAGTTAGCACCTATCCTTCTGAAACTGTTCCAAAAAATTGCAGAGGAAGGAATACTCCTAAACTCATTTTACATGGCCACCACCAGTCTGACACCAAAATCAGAAAAAGACACCATAAAAAAAGAAAATTACAGCCCAATATTACTGAGGAAGGAAGAAGCAAAAATCATCAACAAAATACTAATGAACAGAATCCAACAGCACATTAAAAGGATGATACACCACGATCAGTGGCATTTATCCCAGGGATGCAAGGATTCTTCAATATATGCAAATCAGTCAGTGTGATACACCATATTAACAAATTGAAGAATAAAAACCATATGATCATCTCAATATATGCAGAAAAATCTTTCAACAAAATTCAGCACTCATTTATGATAAAAGACTCTCCAGAAAGTGAGGATAGAGGGAACCTACCTCAACATAATAAAGACCATATATGACAAATCCACAACAAACATCATTCTCAATGGTGAAAAACTGGAAGCATTTCCTCTAAGATCAGGAACAAGACAAGGATGTCCACTCTCCCCAATATTTTTCAACATAGCTTTGGAAGTCCTCACCATGGCATTCACAGAAGAAAAAGAAATAAAAGGAATACAAATTGGAAAAGAAGAAGTAAAACTGTTTTCAGATGACATGAAACTATACATAGAAAATCCTAAAGATGCCACTAGAAAAGTACTAGAATTAATCAGTGAATTCAGTAAAGTTGCAAGATACAAATTTAATTCACAGAAATCTGTTGCATTTCTATACTCTAACAATGAAAGATCAGAAAGAGAAATTAAGGAAACCATCCCATTTACTATCACATCAAAAAAAAAAAAAAAAAAAAAAAAAACCCTAGGAATTAGCCTACCTAAGGAGACAAAAGACCTATACTCCAAGAACTATAAGACATTGATGAAAGAAATTGAAGATGTCATGTTCTTGGATTGGAATGATGAATGTTGTGAAAATGACTATACTATCCAAAACAATCTATAGATTCAATGTAATCCCTATAAAATTACCAACGGCATATTTCACAGAACTAGAACAAAAAAATCTTAAAATTTGTTTTGTGACAAAAAGGACCTTGAATAGCCAAAGGTCTTGAGAAACAGAAACGGAGCTGGAGGAATCAGGCTCCCTAACTTCAGACTATATGACAAAACAATCATCATCAAAACAGTACAGTACTCACACAAAAATAGAAATATAGATCAATGGAACAGGATAGGAAGCCCAGAAATAAACCCATGCACTTAAGGACAATTACTCTACAGCAAAGGAGACAAGACTATACAATGGAAAAAAAGCAGTCTCTTCAATAAATGATGCTGGGAAAAGTAGACAACTACATGGAAAAAAATGAAATTAGAACACTTTTTAACACCACACACAAAAGTAAACTCAAAAATGATTAAAGACCTAAAAGTGTGACTGGACACTATAAAACTCTTAGAGGAAAACATAGGCAGAACACACTCTGACATAAATCACAGCAATATATTTTTGGATCCGTCTCCCAGAGTACTGGAAATAAAAACAGAAATAAACAAAAGGGACCTAATTAAACTCAAAAACTTTTCCACAGCACAGAAAACCATAAACAAAATTAAAAGATAACCCACAGAATGGGAGAATATATTTGCAAATGTTGCGACTGACAAGGGATTACTCTCCAAAATTTGCAAGCTGCTCATGTCGCTTAATATCATAAAAACAAACAACCCAATCAAAAAAATGCACAGAAAACCTAAATAGACATTTCTCCAAAGAAGACATACAGATGGCCAAGAGGCATATGAAAAGATGTTCAACATTACTAATTATTAGAGAAATGCAAATCAAAACTATGATGAGATATCATCTCACACCAGTCAGAATGGCTATCATCAAAAAATCCACTAATAATAAATGCTAGGGAGGGTGTGGAGAGAAGGAAACTCTCCTACACTGTTGCTGGGAATGTAAATTGGTACAGCCACTTTGGAGAACAGTATGGAGTTTCCTTATAAAACTAAAATAGACCTACCATAAAATCTAGCAATCACACTCCTGGGCATGTATCTGGAGAAAATCATGGGCTGAAAGAATGCATGCACCACAATGTTCATTGCAGCACTATTTACAATAACCAAGACATGGAAACAACCTAAATTTTCAGTGACAAATGAATGGATAAAGAAGATGTGGTACATATATACAGTGGCATATTTCTCAGCCATTAAAAAGAATGAAATAATGTTATTTGCAGCAAAGTAGATGGACATAAAGATTGTCATGCTGAGTGAAGTAAGTCAGACAGAGAAAAATTAATATTTTATGGTATCACTTATATGCAGAATCTTAAAAAAAATGAAAAAATGAAATTATTTACAAAACAGGAACAGACTCACAGATTTAGAGAACAAACTTATGGTTACCAGGGGAGAAGGATGAGAGGAAGGGATAGTTAGGGAGTTTGGGATTGACATGTACACACTGCTATATTTAAAATGGATAACCAACAAGGATCTACTGTATAGCACAGGGCATTCTGCTCAATAAAATGTAAAAACATAAATGGGAAAAGAATTTGGAAAAGATTTAACATTTGAAACAAATCTTAAAATTTTGTATGGAGACGCAAAAGACCCTGAATAGCCAAGGCAGTCTTGAGGGAAAAAAAAACAGAGCTGGAGGAATGAGACTCCCTGACTTCAGACTATACTACAAAGCTACAGTAATCAAGACAATACAGTACTGGCACAAAAACAGAAATATAGATCAAAGGAACAGGATAGAAAGCTCAAAGATAAACCCACACTCCTATGGTCAACTAATCTATGACAAAGGAGACAAGGATATACAATGGAGAAAAGACAGTCTCTTCAATAAGTGGTGCTGGGAAAACTGGACAGCTACATGTAAAAAAATGAAATTAGAACAATCCCTAACCCCATACACAAAAATAAACTCAAAATGAATTAGAGACCTAAATGTAAGACCGGACACTATAAAACTCTTAGATGAAAACAAAGGAAGAACACTATTTGATATAAATCACAGCAAGACCTTTTTTGATCCATCTCCTAGAGTAATGGAAATAAAAATAAAAATAAACAAATGGGACCTAATGAAACTTAAAAGCTTTTGCACAGCAAAAGAAACCATAAACAAGATGAAAACACAACTCTCAGAATGGGAGAAAATATTTGCAAACGAATCAACAGAGAAGGGATTAATCTCCAAAACATATAAACAGCTCATGAAGAACAATATTAAAAAAACAACCCATCCAAAAATGGGCAGAAGACCTAAATAGACATTTCTCCAAAGAAGACATACAGATGGCCAAGAGGCACATGAAAAGCTGCTCAATATCACTAATTGTTAGAGAAATGCAAATCAGAACTACAATGAGGTATCACCACACGGTGGTTAGAATTGGTATCATCTGAAAATCTACAAACAGCAAATACTGGAGAGGTTGTGGAGAAAAGGGAACCCTGTTGCACTGTTGGTGGGAATGTAAATTGATACAGCCACTATGGAGAACAGTATGGAGGTTCCTTAAAAATACTACAAATAGAATTATCATATGACCGAGCAATTCCACTACTGGACATATACCCAGAGAAAACCATAATTCAAAAAGACACATGCACCCCAGTGTTCATTGCAGCACTATTTACAATATCCAGGTCATGGAAGCAACTTAAATGCCCATTGACAGATGAATGGATAAAGAATATGTGGTACATATATACAATGGAATATTACTCAGCCATAAAAAGAATGAAATTGGGTCATTTGTAGAGACATGGATGCATCTAGACACTGTCATACAGATTGAAGTAAGTTAGAGAAAAACAAATATCGTATATTAATGCATATATGTGGGACCTAGAAAATGGTAAAGATGAACTGGTTTGCAGAGCAGAAATTGAGACACAGAAGTAGAGGAAGAAAGTAAAGACATTTGTGATTACATTGGGCCCACCTGTATGACCCAGGATACTCTCCCTATTTTAGGACCAGATGATTAGCAAAATTAATTCCACCTACAATCATAGTTCTCCTTTGCCATGTAACAGAACACATTCACAGGTTCTGGATATTAGAACATGGACATCTTTGGGGGATGGACATGTTATTCTGTCTGTCACACTTGATAAGGCCAAAACACATCTCCTTGTTTTAATTTGTATTTCTTTTTTTTGTCTACTGGTCTTTTTTTCCATTGCTATATTAAATTTATTCTTATTTTGAATGGGTGCTTAATATATTTATGTGTATTATTTACCTGTTCTTGCCCTTATTTTGACAAATATTTTCTCCTGTTGGTCAATTTTGTTTTAAGTTTAACAATTTGTACACTGAACAGTTTGTAAGTGGTCAGATAAATTTTTCACTTTATAGTTTCCTCTGTTTTTCATGCTTTAGAAAAAAATTCCTATGTAGAAATCAGATAAATATTCCTATATATTGTTTTCCAACTAAATATTTAACCATTTAATTCATCTGAATTTATTTTGATGCATGGCATAAAATAAGGATCTAAATTGATCTATTCCTCCTAAATAGCCAGTTTGTGTGTGGTAGAGACAATAAACTATCCCCCAGTGTCAAAAAAAAAAAAAAAGTTTAAATGATTGAGCAAGCACCTATTGTGTATCTTCCTCTGTGGCTCTACATGCATTTTTATTATTAATAATAATTTAACATAATAATAGATGGCCTTCAGCTACTGAGTAACAACAAGAGGGAGGGGATACATGTATACATAGAGCTGATTCACTTGATTTTACAGCAGAAATTAGCACAACATTGTAAAGCAACTATATTCCAATTTAAAAAAAATCAGCACTATATTTTATTTAAAAATACCGACAATTTTAAATTTATGATAACTTTATTTGAAGTTTTTCTTTTTAACTATCATCATGAAATTGTGTGATGGAGAAGAGAAGCATACATTTTCAAAAGTTATTCAGAGTTAATGACCAAAACAATTTGAAAACCACTCAGGCACATTGTATCCTAGAAATGATTAGCTGAGGAGGAATTATTGTGATTTTGTACATTGATCAAAATATTGTAATGAAAAAATTGAGTTCACATGGAAAAAAAAAGAATGTGATGGAGCAATGAATGAAAGGATTTATAGAAAGGTAGAATAAAGGACAAAACTGTGTAGATTAGAATAAGCATGTTTAGGGAAACCTTTAGCAGAACCTGTTTGCTTAATAATGCTTGATTTATCATTTTTGAAGGGCAGTGTGAGGATTTTATCTGAACACTTATGTATGATGGAAGCTATGGAAAAAATTGGAATGTCAGATTACCAATAAATTAATGTTAAAATTTAAATATTACATCAAATAATTAAATTATATAATTAATTTATAAAATGTATTGGATTTTATAACTTAGAATTTATACTCTATCAAGAAAGACATGAAGACATGGTAAAACTTTTTCTTTAAAATATTAATCTGGGACATTAGCAAGATGGCAAATAGGAGTCCTCAGACCCTCCTTCTCCCATGGAGATATCTACTCAAGAACAATACACAGACCAGTTCTCTTTGTGAGAAATTCAGAAACAAGTTAAGAGGATCCTCTGCCTCAGGCAAGTGCAAAACCAGGTTCATTGAAACTAGTAGGAAAATGCATGGTAACTTGTCACCATAGTCCCTCCTTTCAACACAGTTCCATGTGATCAGGGGGAAACTTCCACCTCCCATCTTAATCTTGGTGTTGGAAAGAAAAGACTGGGCAGTAAATATTCTGATGTTTTGGGAGGTTCCCTGAGGGGCTTGTTTCTGTATCATCTGTTTTGGAATGTGGACGGGACACAGCATACTGTAGGTACTTGGGTGCCACTGAGAACAGAAAAAAGAGCTAGGTGGTGTGCTGCTGCTACAGAGCACTATGGTACAGCAGACAGACACTAATGGAGGAAGATATTATAAGCATCTGTCACTATTTTTATTAAATGTAATAGCACTGGAAGTCCTAGCCAGAGCAATTATGATAAGAACAAAAATAAGAGGCATTCAAATCAGAAAGAAAGCATAAAATGATCTCTGTTCACAGATGACATGAACTGATATGTAGAAAAGTACTAAGAGTCCACAAAAAAGGAACTATAAGAATTAATAAACTTATTCGGTAAAGTTGTAAGATACAAAATCTGCATACAGAAATCATTGGCATATTTATACACTACCAACAAATCATCCCACCTACAATAACATCAAAATGAACAAAATATTTAGGAATAAACTTAACCAAGGAGCCAAAAATATTGTACATTGAAAACTACAAAACATTGTTGAAAGAAATTAAAGAACACACTGATAAATGAAAAGGCATCTTGTGTTCACGGATTGGTAGACTTAAAATTTTTGAACTGTCCATACTACTCAAAGCAATCTATAGATTCAACACAATTTCTATTATGATTTTATTTACATTTTTCACAGAAAAATAAAAAGTAATCACAGTCATCCATTCTCATATGGAACTAAAAAATGACCCCCAAAATCAAAACAATCTTGAGGAAGAAGAACAAAGCTAGAGGGCTCGCATTTCCTGCTTTTATAACATATTACAACACTACAGTAATTAAAGTAGTATGATAGACATGTAGACCAATGAAACAAAATAGAGAGCCTGAAATAAACTCACACATACATGGTCAACTGATTTTTGACAAGATTGCCACAATAGGAAGTACACAATGTGGAAAAGATAGTCTTTTCAACAAATGGCTTTGGGAAAACTGGATATCCACCAGACACAATTATCAAGTCAAAATAAAGACTTTAACTAAGATGTGAAATTGTAAAATTCCTGGAAGAAAACATAGAGGAAAAGCTTCATGACATTGTTGATGGCAGTAATTTCTTGGATTTGACACCAAAAACATAGGCAACAAAAGCAAAAACAAACAATTGAGAATATATCAAATTAAAAAATTTCTGCACAGCAAAGGAAATATCAACAGAATGAAAAGGCAACCTATGAAATGGGAGAAAATATTTTCAAACCTTACTCATGATAATAGGTTAATATTCAAGATATATCAGTCACTAATATAACTCAATAGCAAAATAAACAAATATCCAGATTAAAAATGGGCAAAGGATGACATAGAGGTGTGGGATGGGGAGGGTGGGAGGCAGGCTTAAGATGGAGGGGATATAGGGACATGTGTACGCATGTGGCTGATTTGCTTTGTTGTACAACAGAAACTAACACAGTATTGTGAAGCAACTATACTCCAATAAAGATCTATTTTTTAAAAAATGGGCAAAATACTTGAATCGGCATTTCCTCCAAGAAGACACACAAATGTCTAATAGGTATATGAAAAGATGCACAGCTTCATTAATCATTAGGAAAATGCAAATCCAAAGCACGGTGAACACCTTACACTTGTTAGGATTGCCATTTGTCAAAAAAACAGAAAATAACTAATATTGGTGAGTGTGTGGAGAAATTGGAAATCTTATATATTGTTATGGGGAATGTAAACTGAGTCAACCGCTATGGAAAACAGCCTCAAAAAATTAGAAATGGAACTATCATGTGATCTAGTAATCTCACATCTGGGTAATTAACCAAAAGAGTTAAAATCACAATCTTGAAGAGATACTTGTACTTCCATGTTCATTGCACAATTATTCACAATAACTAAGAAGTGAAAACAACCCAGATGTCCATCAACAGACGATCAGATAAAGAAAATGTGGAATATACATATGATGGAATATTATTCAGTAATAAAAAAGAAGAAAATTTTGTTATATGCTACAACATGGATGAATCTTGAGGACATTCTGCCAAGGGTAATAAGCCAGTCACAGAAGAACCGGTGAGTATTCATGATTCTACTTATAGGAGTTATCTATAATCAAACTCATTGAAGAAGAAAATAGAATGTTGATTTCAAGCAGCTAGGGGGAAGATAAATGGAAGCATTTGCTCAACTGAGTATAAAGTTTCAGGCATGAAAGAATGTAAATTTCTAGAAGTGTATTGTACAATATTGAGTTTATAGTTAATGGTACTATACTTACTATACACTTCAAATTTTATTAAAGGGTAGATTTCACATTATGTGCTTTTTTTACTACAATATTTATCTGAAATGTAAGTGGTGAGCAGATTGAAGAAAGGAGTTGGGATAGTTAGTAGGACATCTGAAAAATACAGAAAGAAATGAAAAATATCCATCTAGGATGGTAACAAATTAAAAAAAAAAACATTTGTCACTGAGAGAAAGAGTAATTGCTATTCTACTGTAGATGCATGATAAATGTAGAAAAAATGAAAGAAGGAGAATACTAATAACAGAGAAAGTTTTCAGGTGAAAAGAGAAATGAGACAAATGTAAAAATATGAAAGAAAAATTGCAGAATTTTAAGTCTGCTTCTGCCATCTACTGTCTAGTAGAATTTGGTAATTTTGTATCATTGGCATTGTAAAGATAGGTAATATTTGACAAATAATAAGTGTATATTTGTAGATATACATTTTATGAAATACTACTATAAAATATTAGGGCATTTTGGAAGAGTTCATTCATTTGAGGTATTAAGACACATTTTAAAATGTAGAATATAATATTTATCCTTTTGTTCTATCTCTACTCTTCAAACCCTTTCTCCTTTTTTTGCCCTAAAATACAAAGAATTAAAAACAAACCATAATACCAAAGTTTAGAAATAGATATTTTAAAAAATCTGCCCAAAGAAAAAAACAGAACAAAAAAGTGTGAACAGATCAAAAAAGATATTTAAGATTCAATATGGAAAACAGATACAAAAAGTTTCTCAAAATAATTTTCCTTAAGGAGGTGCTAATTAAAAACATCAAGAAATTACTGCTACCCACCTATTATAATGGCTAAAACCCTAAACACTGAAAATAACTAATGTTGGTGATTATGTAGAGCAACAGGAACTCTCATTCATTGTAGGTGATAATTAAAATTGGTACAGCCACTTTGGAAGTCAGTTTGGCAGTTTCTTACCAAGTTAAACATAGACACACCATATGTTCCAGGATTCACACAATTAAATATTTATCTAACTGATTTGAAAATTTATGACCACATAAAAATCTGTGAATGAATATTGTAGCTTATGGAGATTATTATTATTTATAATCAAAAAAAAATACAAGCACCAAAGATGTCTTTCAATAGGTGAAAGGAATATTTAAAAAGGTACAAACTATTGGATATAAGACAGGCTCAAGAATGTGTTGCACAATGTGGGGAATATAGCCAATATTTTGTGATAACTGCAAATGGACAATAACCTTTAAGAATTGTATAAAAAATTTTAAAATAAAAGCAACTGTAGTACATGCATTCAATGGAATAATATTATTCAGTGATTAAAGTAAATGTATGGTTAATCCACCCAACAACATCAATGAATCAAATACATCTTGGTAAGTGAAAGAAACCAAATCTAAAAGGCTATATACATACAGTAACACCATTCATTTGGCATTATTGAGAAAGCAAAAGGATAGGAATGAAAAACAGATCAGTTGCCAGTCTTGGGAAAGAGTAGTGTTTGAAGAGGAGAACAGGGGAAGAACTTGAGGGCAGTGCAACTACTCAGGAAGTTATTGCAGTGGCAGATAAATGATGCTATGCACTTGTCAAAACCCATTCAAATTTACAACACAAATAGTGAAACTTAATATTTGCAAATTAAAAAAAAAAGGAAGTAGGGGAACCTCAGGATAGAATGCAGAATGACAAAAATATTTAACTAAATTAGCAATGTACATCATATTCTCACTGGACAGCTTCTGTTAAAACTGCTGACTTAAGTACCTTTGGAAAAAGATGTTTTGACAGGAAACTGTAAAACTAAAGACAAAAGAACTACACAAAAACATTGTACGTTAGTTGCTAAAGTTGTTTCTCACAAGGATATGAATTAACAATTCTGAAATTTCTATACATACATAACGGAATTTTAGATATAAGTAAGTGAATGGAGGATAGTGAAAGTCAGTTATCTTACTGTTGGAGGACGAAGTTACAGACAAGCAAGTGGAGAGGAGACGTTCGTATGACTCGTGGTACTGGATTAGAGTGGAAGGCATAAATATGAACTCAATGTTTAGCATATATATATGCATCTAATTGCATTAATAGTTATAGGTGTATATATCTGGGTTACTAGACATGCATGTATTCCTTACCCCTGGTCACTGAGAGGATCTAGAAATAAACACCCAGAATGGCATTCTTCGATGAAAGGAACCAGAGCTTCTTGGAGGTAATGGTTGATTCTAGGGCTGGGCAGCAAATACGCAAGATGAGCCTAGAACATCTTGTACCAGAAAGTAAGGTGATATTCAAATGCAAAAAAATTAAGATAACATCAAAGGATGCCAACTGTTAGAACTCCCAATGGCCAGAACTGCGGCAATTTGAGCACCAAGATAAATAAAATTATATTTGATTGTAACCCAAATTATACAAGGGGTATAAGTCCATATTAATATAAATAAATGATTGATACAGGAGCGACAAATCTTTTATACAGAAATCCCAGTGATTTATGTAGATACTTCCCCATTAGGTGTTTTCAAGCTAAAATGGTGTTTAAGAGATGCGTTGAATTGAAAAGAGAGGATAGAGCCATTGCATTTCCCCATTAATAAGTCACTGGTTATAGAGTGACCCTGGATATTAGGCATGACCTTAGGGGAGGCAGCTCCTTGTGATAGACCATAATTCCCAGAAAGTGATGTAACTGCAAGCCACAAGCAGCAAACATTCCTGGAAATATGGAAAATACATTCCTTAGTCCTTAAGATGGACTCTATCCTGGAGGCATGGCAAATTATCAATTAACTCTTGTTTTCCTCTTCGCAGCTGTGGGTCTCTTCCCTGATTTAGAATAATAGGTGGATTGATGGGTTTTGTCAGAGATTTTGTATGTTCTTATTCCATGTTTTCCTAGTTAATTATCCATATATATATATATTATATATATATATATATTATATATATATATACACACACACACTCATATATATTCATGTTCCATGATATTAAGTATTACATAAACTTTTCTTAGTAAAATAATGATATTATTACTGTAACTTCATTTTGTTAGGTTGTGGTTCCAAATAGGTCATTGAAGTAAGGCATATATCAATGGAATCTTAGTCACTTGCAAGGAAGTTCACTGATTTTAGACAATTTTATTTTAAAAACTCCACTTGTGGATTCTGGTTAATGAATCAATTAAATCTCTTCTTAGTTTTTAATTTTTCCATCTACAAATTCCTTCATATTACCATCTTGCTTTTTGTGTCTATTTTAAGTCAGATCTTGTACTGTTGGTGCCAAAAAGAAAAGGAAATATTTAAGAATTCACTCTACATACCTTTATAATCCAATATTGTGACAAGTATGTTTTCCACTGTTTGACAAAATACATGTATTATGAGTTCCCTCTATAGTTGGGAGGATTTTCCCTTTTGAGATAATTTATGAGAAAGCACAGTTCCAAGTGTCTGATGCCCTTCATGAAGTCAGTCATAACTCCTGATTCCATTACTGTCAAAGGTTTACATGACTCAGTTCAAGAGAGCAGGAAACATGTTATTAAATCTAATCTCCATATTCTTTTTCACTATAAATTGTGCAATAGAAATCATTTGTATGCAACTTCTGATAGGTTCCCTCTCCCCATATTTGTAGTTCTTAAGCTATGAAATAATGGGTGATATATTTCACAATATTAAATATTTGCAAAAGGAAAAAAAAAGTAAATAACACAAGAGCATTGTAGAAGTCTCTTCTACTTCCCCATTTAGTTTCAGCCAAAGGTATTCATTTAGAGTGAATCCACAATCCTAACAGTGGCCTAGAAGTATTCAATATTCCTTAGGCTGCATGTAGGTTTTATTTGTATATCTTGACATTATATGTCTTATCTCTTAAAGAAATCTTTCTTCTCCACATCTTTTTGCTGATATCCTTTACATCTCTGATAGGAGCTTAACTTCTTGCCATGCATAGGCAACTTGTAATATTCAAAAGTAAAGTCTTGGTCATGTCTCCAAGAAATATTAAGATTTGTTAATCATAGGGATAAGGATGTCCGAAAAATAAACATTAAAATACCAAACCTCCTCTTCTACTCCTTGATGTACATAAGGAGATTGGTTAATGGTAATTGTAAAGTCTAGAATATAATATATATCTTTAAATGAACTTGAAATGTCACATTAATCACTCTGTTTTAGCCCTTATCTTAAAGTTACTACTAACCAGCTAGTTTAGCAAGGGAAACAGATCTCAATTTCTTGGAGAAGGTGAATAAGAACAGTAAATACAAGGTAATATAACATAATAATAAACATTAGTATTATATTACTTAGATATTGTGTATATGAAATATATACCATCAACAAATACATGTATAAAATACACACTCATATATGTAAAATATGTCTCCTACTATTCCAGATCAAACTTTTATCTATTTTTGCTTTTATTAGAAGCTAAAAAAATTTTCTAATTTTCTAATTTCTGTTTGAGATGTGAAACATACACAGATTTATTCACACATTAAGCAGAACTGTCCAACAGCAGAATACCTTCTGGAAAAATCAGATAATCATGTCCATTTTTCCAATATAACTCTCTAGGAAATAACACTGTATATCACTTATTTTTTGAGTGTTAAATATATTGGTTTTAAAATTATATATTTAAAAGTATTTAGGGGGAAGGATAAGGATTAAAATAATATTTATGGAAGAAAAATAAATTTTATGAAATGATGAAACAATAGTTCTATATTTTTGGAAAGGGTCTCCACATTTTATAGTTCATCCCATTCCAGTAGTTTTTGAAAATATTATTTTCCTTATAAATATAAAAAGTGTTATCAATGGTGGCAGTTTTGTTCTAGGAAATTATGGTGTAACAAGTAGTGTGGATTTAGTAATGTTATAAGGGAATAGGCCTTGGTTAATTTAGGTGGTGTGGGATTTTCAGTGTCTTCAAAATGCTGACAAAAGCAAACAGATTGTCTCTGTCTGACCTTCTTTACTCAAACAGCACAATTAATTGCATTTCTGCATGATAGACTGTTACATTCTCTTTATCTAAACATGAGTTTGCCTTATAGTGCATTTGACTTTGAAATGTTTTTGACACTTGTATACTGAAACTGTAGTGTCATACTGGTACTTCATTATCAGTCTCAGGGACATAATTAGAACCACAATGGGCAAGATGGAGGCTTTGAATACCTTATACGATGAGTTCATTTGCATAAACATATTCAAGAGAGTTTCCTGCTTTTTGCTTTTCACATTATCACACTTATAGTTTGTGTGTGTGTGTGTGTGTGTGAGAGAGAGAGAAACAGAGAGAAAGAGCAAAATAAATCAACAGAGACAGAGACAGAAAGAGAGAACAGGAGAGAGATAGAGAGAGAGACTTCATGGGAGAAAAAGGCTAGAAATAATTTAAGGATTTAAATAATTTTTTCGTGAGTGCTTGCTTGAAAAATGTCATAACATTTTCTTAGTTCTACTGTTCTCTTTGTACAGATGTGATGATATAATATGTGGTAGAAATTAGACTATGTGTATATATTTGAAATTATAATTCATATATCATTGATGAGGGTATTCTTGTTCTGAGAGCAATAAATGATAAGGAATGGATCTGCCCCTACATTAGGGAGAAAAATTGGTAGAATTAAATGATGAAAATGTCAGCTAAACTGGTCAAACACAACAGTTTTCCCAATAATTCATGGTAGGACCTAGCCAATAAAGTAGAATGCTTAAAATAACTACCTAGTTCCAGAAAATATTCTGACAAAAAACGTGGGTTAAGAGAAAGTCTCAAAAATGTTTTACACTGGAGTAGGGATTGCAAGCTTTCACACCTTCAACATTCTCTGGATTTCATTTTGTTCAAATGCTAGGCTGCCAGGATCCCTACATATTTATCAGTTTTTAAAAAGAGAGGGAAAAACGGTATCACATATATTTATAGTGTAAGTTATATTCTCCACCTATTCCGCCAAAGGTTTTTTGTTTGTTTGTTTCACCAAAAAATCATTTAAACTGACTTAGTAGAGAGAGGAAGTGTGAAGTTAGTTTCTATAGTGAATGGGATTTCATATCATAGTTCAAAAGCATGATATAAAGTTTCAGGCCTTATATATATATTTGTATATATAAGGAAAACATTACTCAAATTGGTTCTGAAATTCAATTTCCTTAAAATGCTTGGTACTTAATTGTTCAAGAACTCTCTGCTGCTTTTGGTAAAAAGTGCATTTGGAGCTCTATAGTCCATCATATGTGTCAGCAATTTACATTTAAAATAATAGTAATGGTTCCTTCAAGTGGCTTTGAACACATAATATGTCCTGCAGTGTGAGCTAAGGACTTTACATGTCTTCTGTCATTTAATCCTCTCAACTCTCACATGTGAGGAACCTGAGGCGTTGAAGAGTTAAGTAATTTAATGGAAGTCTCACAGTTACCAAATGGTTTATTTCAAAACTGAAGCTGGTTTCTCTGAACTTGAAGCTCATGTTCTTAACAATTCTGTTATTTAATAATTACTCAACTCTAAATGTCTGTGAACAAAACAAGTAAGAAATCATTTTGGGAGGAGTTCAAATTAAAATAAAGACATCATTTTAATTGATATTGTGTTTTAAATAGATGGTTTTGTATTAAACATGCACACCCCTTTTTATCACAGATGCAACTCTGAAAGTTATGGAAATACAACATTTTTAATGGGCATAATGTTAAGTATACTTCAAAACCTAGCAGTAAGCCTTTTGTTCTATAAATTATCAAATTGTATACATTTGATTTTCAAATACTATCATAACTTTGTTTAAAAGCAGGATAAAAAGCATCTAATTATTTCCAGACTGTAAACATAGGAAGTATAGAGAAGAAATAAAGTTCATGGAGTACAAAATCAAAAATTGGGGGAATTTCATCAAATAGCGAATGTTAATTTGGTTGTGGTTTGTTTTATGCAAAAATACATATCATTCATATCACTGCAAAATGTGTTTTTTTTTTTTTTTTTTTTTTTTTTTGCTGTACGCGGGCCTCTCACTGTTGTGGCCTCTCCCGTTGCGGAGCACAGGCTCCGGAAGCGCAGGCTCAGCAGCCATGGCTCATGGGCCCAGCCACTCCACAGCATGTGGGATCTTCCCGGACCGGGGCACGAACCCGTATCCGCTGCATCGGCAGGCGGACTCTCAACCACTGCGCCACCAGGGAAGCCCTGCAAAATGTTTTTAAAAGTAACAGACTCTTTAGACTTAGAGCTTCCTAAAGAGTAAGTTGAACAATTAAAAAAAATATTTCTCCTGACAATAACTCAGTGGATGGAAAAGGTACATTATTTTCAATTATTATCTGTGAGCAATGAATTTACTAGAAACATCTCTTTCCTTTCTATTTAATTGATGTATAAAAGGCAAAACAGTAATTTATGGAAGAGAGGAATAAGGATCAGTGGGAGTAGCTGAAGGCCCATCCAAGAACACTGGCAACTGGGAATACTTGCAGGACCCTCGTCAAACGAGAGTTTTAAGTAACTTTCTTTCCCCCTGGAGATTCTACAAGGCAGAAGCAATGGGAACAGGATTTTTCTTGACAGTCTCATAGCGATTAGATGCACAATGAAAAAGTGTCCTGTGGGGAGACTATCTGTTAAAATACAAATTATTCTCCAGTTATTTGATTGTTGGAGCTGTGTTTTCTTCTTTTCTCTCCATTTCTTTCTGTCCTTATTTTCCCCTCTACTTCTTTCACTTCCTTCTTTTCTTTTGCTTACTCTCTGTTAGTATTATCTTCATAGCAACTTTTGTAAGAAAAATTAACATTTTTCATTTCATATATTGGGTGAATTTCTGGTTATTGAGGGATTAGTCAAGAATGTAGAGAAAGGGAATTTATGTCAATCAAATGTTCAAAATAATGTCAGGATTGCCTCCATCTGAGAAAAGTTTATAATAGATTTTTTTTTTTTAGCACAGTGGCCATCACTGAGCTCAATTCTTCCCTTTATTCCCCAAAGACAGTTAGCTATACAGTCAGACAATGATGATATTATCATTCAAAAAATAGCTATATATATAATAGCTATATATATAGGCATATTTAAATATTATAAAAATCATGATGTAGAATGTCTTAATAAATTATTGATCTGTATGATAAATGTATAGTAATGTTTAATTTTATAGATGAAATTTATAATGCTTTTTTTATTATGTTACAACCTTTAAACTAAAGAAGTTATAATAAATATTTATAAAGGGGACTGCACACTTCTGTCCATGTCCCATTTTCAGAATATAAGGCCTTTATTTGTCCATTTCTCTCCATAAGAGATACATTTAATTTCATTTATATAGATTTTTTCACTACATCTCTTTTTAATAAATATAAGATGAAAACTACATTTTTAACATTAACTGAGTTATTTAATTTTAAAAACAATTTCAAACTGAAGTGCATCCATACATCTGTAAGAGTAACTGTTTAGTAGAATAAAGTTACATAGTCTAAAATTAATTAATTTGCACTTGTAATGTAATTCTGGAAAATAAATATATAATTATAAATGTAGTTGCTTTAAAAATAAATAGCTTTTATTTAGGAGATAGGAATGAACCTTATTTTTTTTCTACATCTCACATCTGTGACACTTCTAGAAAAAATGTTCATATTCTTCTATAAATCAGGAAACAGAAAGATTTCACTCTTTGCTGACAAAGGGTGACAGAATATGCCACTGCAATATGCCACTTTGACATAAGGATTATTTTGAGTTAAAGGCACTTGAGAAACAGCAAGTGCAAGAAAAACACTCTGACCTTCCTTCTTTTTCTTAAAAGAAAAATGTCCTCCCTATACCAGAAGAAAAGTAACATTCTTATCATCAAGGACAAAAAGTTGAGACAGAGAGAATTTTATACAAAGAATTCTATACAAAGAGAACCTCTTAAAATAATTCTTATCTTCCTTTAGCCTCCCCACATAGATAGTTTAGTTACTTTTCCATAATTCTCTCTTTTTATTCAACCTACTATAAAAGTATATTGGTTTTACCATTTCTTTAAGTCTTCATCTCTTATGAGGGCTCTGTGTCATGCAAAAGTTGTATGAATTTTTATGCATTTCTTCTGCTAATCTGTCTTATGTCAGTTTAATTCTCAGGTCCAGCTGAAAATCCCTAAGAGGGTAAGGGTAAAATTTTGCCTCCCCTACTCTAATAAGGTATTATTTTATTACTATTATATATATATATATATATATATATATATATATATATATATATATATATATATATATTTATATCAGTCATCAGTATCTTCTAGTTTCTTTTAAAATCCTCCAGTATTAAAGAAAATGGTGTTTAATTGAAGTTCACACTGTTCTCACAAATTGGAAGAAACAGTATTTTATATCACCATGTTTATAGAGTATCTGTAAAATAAAAGAAGGCATTCTCAAAATGTGTAGAAACATACTGTTGAAATATTTAAGGCTTGTAAATCTTTATAGAGTGTTACTCTCACTCTTCTGAAGTTAGTAGAAATCATCATGAAAAGGTACCAGGAGAAGACAAAGAATGGTGTGGAATCAGACATTAATCACATAGCTTATAAGATCTTTCTACTTTATCTGGCAAAAATTCTAATGACATTTATTCATAATATTTTATAATCCCATATATTTTCATGGATGGGAATGCCAATATTTATATTGATACACCACTCTAAAATGAATAATAATTTTTTTCTTACTAAAAATAAATTGAAAACAAGGTTACAACTGTAAGGGGTTTTTGAATCTTAGACTTGCTGTGATATAATTTTTTGCATAGGCGATTTTATTCTTTTTTGGGGAGATACAAGTAGATTTTTGGTTTAAATAATCAATTTCAATTTTTGACATATTTAGATTATCATGAAAATTAAAGTATAATAAAATAGAGGAAATAATATAAAATTCCTTTCCACAAAATCATTGTTAGAAAAACATTCTGTCATTCTACATTGCAACGATAACAACTCATGATTTGTTTAGGTAACTACAAATTGCCAGTATAATATGTGAAGTTAAATATGCATGGTGATGTCTGTCTGATGAAAAGTCTAAATATTTGGCATACTTACTGAAGGATAATGAACTCCTAGGGTGCTTTTATTTATTTTGTATTCTGGATTTTTAATTAAGCTAAAAGTTTAAGACTAGAAGAGAGATTGTATCCAGAAAAATAAGCAAGAACTTATTAATAATACAAAAATATTTTTAAATGCTTACTGGTACTCTCTATGACCCTTTAGATAACAAGAGTTCAAATTATTAAAATTATGTTTTTTGGGATAACATTATCAATGTCCATTAGAAAACTAAGTTCATATATTTCCTATAAGTGAAGATTTTAATTTGGAATAATTTAAAATTTTTGGAAAAGCTGCAAAGATTTTGTAATGAATTCCAGTATATCTATTACCCAGTTGCATATAAATTTATTATTCTATATAACCTGGATACAATTATCAAAACAAAGAAAGATTTTTTTCTTAAGTTACGATTTACTACACTCAAATATCTATTGTGATTTTACCAGGTTTTCTTATAGTCCTTTTTCTGTTCCTGGATCCCATCCAGGGTTCCATGTTCATTGAGGAATCCGTTATCTTTGTTTCCACTGGTTTATGAAAGATTCCCAGTCCCCTTGTTTCTTACAATCTTGATAGTTTTGAAGAGAACTGGTCAAGTGTTTTATAGAATACCCCTCAGTATGGGTGTGGTTTTTTTGTTGTTGTTGTTTTTGGCTGTGTTGGGTCTTAGTTGTGACACATGGGCTCTTTGTTGTGTCATATGGGCTTCCCTCCAGTGGTGTCTGGGTATTTTTTTCTCTCTCTAGTTGTGGTGCATGGGCTCAAGGGCATGTGGGCTCTGTAGTTGTTTTGTGCAGGGTCCAGAGTGCGTGGGATCTATAGTTTGCAGCACATGAGCTCTCTTGTTGAGGCTCCTGAGCTCAGTGGTTGTGGCACATGGGTTTAGTTGCCCTGGGGCACGCGGGATTCTAGTTCCCCGACCAGGTATGGACCCCATGTCCCCTGCATTGGAAGGCAGATTCTTTAGCACTGGACCATGAGTGAAGTCCGAGTATGAGTTTGTTTATTGTGTTTTCATGCTTAGATAGAGGTTAGGGATTTTTGGAAATAATACCACAGAAGTGCAGTGTTTCCATCACATTTTATGAGGATTTACATGATACAGAAGGTAATTGGTAACATGAATCCTGGTCACTTGGTTAAGGTAGTGTTTGCTTGGTTTTTCCACTAAAAAGTTACTATTTTTCCATTTCTGTATTCTTTGGAATCCAATCACTAAGTCAAGCCTGCATTTAAAGAGAGAAAAGTAACTACCTATATTATCTGAAATTCTCCTGTAACTTTTGTCTCATCTCTCTCATTTGTTTATTTATGCAATCCTGTATCCATATAAGTATGGACTTTTGTTTATTTATTTAATTTCACTTTATAATCCAAGACTATGTTATGTATTGTTTGTTCAAATTCTTTCATGCTTGACACAGAGTTCTCTTAGAGTATGGCACTTGAGTGTTTTGACATGCCCCACCTTTTTGTGCTTTGAGGACTTCATTTTTTCCCTGGCTTTATTGAAGTATAATTGACAAATGAAAGTTGTATATAGTTAAGATGCAAAACGTGATGGGTTGATAGCACTTCGTTATTTCTGACATGGCAAGATTCTCTAGGATCAACTTATGGTTTCTCTACCTCACCCTAGAATCAGCCATTTAGCCAAAGATCAACTTATATCTTTTTAGTTTATTTATTTTGAGCATATTTTCTAGGAAAAATAACAACAACAACAACAACAAGTATGACATATGACAAAATCCAGAGGCTGAAAAATATGTAATGACATTTATTTAATATTTAGTGACTTTAATTTAAATACCCCCAAACTACTCAAAGTATTTTCCTAAGTTTAGGTTAGAAAGCTTGTATTGATTTTTTTTGTCACCAAAGTCAGTAGGATTTCCCACATGAATTTCTGCCTGGTAGAGCCACTTGCTGATCTCCTTCAACAGTTTCACTTGTCTCAAAGTCATGCATACTTTGTACCTACCCTATCATTTATATTACTTTATCTTTGTTTAGCATGTCTTTGAAGTGATAGTACTTGCTTTTATGTTTTTATATAACCAGTGTTTCAATGATTCTGTTTGTTTTAACAGCTTATTCATTAATTGCAAATTTATATTAATTTAACACATAATTAAAAAGTTTTATCCTGTGTATCATTTCATGTATTATTTTATCTACTTTTAAATTTTGTAAGTTACTTTAAACATATTGTATTTATTATTTTAAAAAAATTACTTCCCAAAACAAATTCCCAGAAACAATTTCCTTGAAATAATAATTTTAAGCAGGAAATAAAGTCTTTGTTTGATAAATAATGGCTAAAATAAATACAGTAGTTTCTTTACTTCAAGACTTATTAGCACTTTCACTATGCCTAGTAGGCATAATAGTGGTGCTCCAAATATGTCCACATCCTAATTCTCAGAACATTTGAATATCTTACCTAACACTGTATAAGGGACTTTGCTGATGGGATTAAGTTCATTATATTGAGATGAAGAAATGATCTGGTTTTCCAGGTAAGTCCAAATGTAACCACATGCGTGCTTATAAGAAGAAGCAAGAGGGTCATAGGCAGAGAATGAGATGTCAAAATGGAAAGACATGGAATGATGCACCAAGAAATGTGGACAGTCTTTAGATGCTGGAAAAGGAAAGTAAACAATTTTTCCCCTAGAGTCTCCAGAATAAACTCAATCCTGCCAATATCCTGATTTCCACCCAGTGACCTCATTTCAAACATCTTACCTTCAGACCTGTAAGGTAATAAATTCATGCTCTTTCAAGTGACTAAGTTTGTGCTAATTTGTTATCACAGCAATCTGAAAACAATACACTACATTTATATTCATTTTAAGTTTCTAAGTATTAAATGGCATCAATGAGGAGCATAGTTAAAATGTTATTAGCTTGTTTTATATTATTTTTTCAATATTTCCACCTTCAAAGGTTTAAAAAAAAATTGAAAATAAAAGAAACTTTCAATGGAATTACAAGCAGTGTATATACAGTGATAATCTGCTGACGTATCCTACAACTGATCTCCTTTTGTTCATGTAGGTGAATGTTTTCAACACAACTTATTCAGATTAGTACAAAGGGACCCAAAGGTCACAAGTGATTTTCTACAAACAGATTCATCCTGTTATGAGACAGAAAATATTGAGTAGTATAGAAGCTAAAGATTCCTCCACATATGCACAGACTTTAAAGTCCTACAGAAGACAGAATCAAACTAAATTTAAAGAAAAATTAATTTTAGGTGACATACACCATGTCAATTATATTAAGAACACTATTTTTTACATTTTTAATTTTTAAAACCTCTTTATTAAGGTATAAATTTAACAATATTGTATTATAGGGTCAAAAGATTTCAAAAAGGTTAGACCTTATAAATGTTTTTAACACACACACACACACACTAATTTATTTTATTTTATTTTATTTATTTTTTTTTTGTAACATCTTTATTGGAGTATAATTGCTTTACAATGATGTATTAGTTTCTGATTTATAACAAAGTGAATCATTTATACATATACATATGTCCCCATATTTCTTCCCTCTTGCACCTCCCCCACTCCCACACTCCCTATCCCGCCCCTCTGGTGGTCACAAGGCACCGAGCTGATCTCCCTGTGCTATGCAGCTGCTTCCCACTAGCTATCTATTTTAAGTTTGGTAGTGTATATATGTCCATGCCACTCTCTCTCTTTGTCCCAGCTTACCCTTCCCCTCCCCATATCCTCAAGTCCATTCTCTAGTGAGTCTGCATCTTTATTCCCATCTTGCCCCTAGGTTCTTCATGACGATTTTATTTTATTTTATTTTATTTTATTTTATTTTATTTTTTTAGATTCCATATATATGTGATAGCATACGGTATTTGTTTTTCTCTTTCTGACTTACTTGACTCTGTATGACAGTCTCTGGGTCAATCCACTTCACTACAAATGACTCAGTTTCATTGCTTTATATGGTGGAATAATATTCCATTGTACATATGTGCCACATCTTCTTTATCCTTTCATCTGATGATAGACACTTTGGTTGCATCCATGTCCTGGCTATTGTAAATAGAGATGAAATGAACATTTTGATACATGACTCTTTTCGTATTATGGTTTTCTCACAGTATATTCCCAGTAGTGGTATTGCAGGGTTATATGGTAGTTCTATTTTTAGTTTTTTAAGGAATGTCAGTACTGTTCTCCAGAGTGGCTATTTACACTCCCACCAACAGTGCAAGAGGGTTCCCTTTTCTCCACACCCTCTCCAGCATTTATTGTTTATAGAATTTTTGATGATTCACACCAGACCATTCAGACTGGTGTGAGATGATATCTCATAATTTTGATTTGCATTTCTCTAATGATTAATGATGTTGAGTATTCTTTCATGTTTTCTTTGGCAATCTGCATATCTTCTTTGGAGAAATGTCTATTCAGGTCTCCTGCCCATTTTTGGATTGGGTTGTTTGTTTTTTTAATGTTGAGCTGCATGTGCTCCTTGTAAATTTTGGAGACAAATCGTTTGTCAGTTGTTTCATTTGCAAATATTTTCTCCCATTGTGAGGGTTGTCTTTTCCTCTTGTTTATGGTTGCCTTTGCTGTGCAAATGCTTTAAAGTTTCATTAGGTCCCATTTGTTTATTTTTGTTTTTATTTCCATTTCTCTAGGAGGTGGGTCAAAAAGGGTCTTGCTGTGATTTATGTCATAGAGTGTTCTGCCTATGTTGTACTCTAAGAGTTTGATAGTGTCTGGCTTTACATTTAGGTCTTTAATCCCTTTTGAGTTTATTTTTGTGTATGGTGTTAGGGAGTGTTCTAATTTCATTCTTTTACATGTAGTTGTCCAGTTTTCCCAACACCACTTATTGAACAGGGTGTCTTTTCTCCACTGTATATTCTTAACTCCTTTATCAAAGATAAGGTTACCATTTGTGCATGGGTTTATCTCTGGGCTTTCTATCCTGTTCCATTGATCTCTATTTCTGTTTCTATGCCTGTACCATACTGTCTGGATTACTGTATCTTTGCATTATAGTCTGAAGTCAGGGAGCCTGATTCCTCCAGCTCCTTTTTTCTTTCTCAACATTGCTTTGGCTATTCAGGGTCTTTTATGTTTCCATACAAACTGTGATTTTTTTTGTTGTTTTTCTAGTTCTGTGAAAAATACCATTGGTAGTTTGATAGGGATTACATTGAATCTGTAGATTGCTTCGGGTAGTACAGTCATTTTCACAATGTTGATTCTTCCAATCCAAGAACATGGTATATCTGTCCATCTATTTGTATCATCTTTAATTTCTTTCATCAGTTTCTTATAATTTTCTGCATGCCGGTCTTTTGTCTCCTTAGGTAGGTTTATTATTATTATTATTATTATTATTATTATTTATTTATTTCTTTTTGCGGTACTTGGGCCTCTCACTGTTGTGGCCTCTCCCATTGCAGAGCACAGGCTCTGGACGCGCAGGCTCAGCGGCCATGGCTCACGGACCCAGCCGCTCCACGGCATGTGGGATCTTCCCACACCGGGGCACGAGCCCGTGTCCCCTGCATCGGCAGGCGGACTCTCAACCACTGCACCACCAGAGAAGCCCTCCTTAGGTAGGTTTATTCATAGATATTTTATTCTTTTTGTTGCAATGGTAATTGGGACTGTTTTCTTAATTTCACTTTCAGATTTTTCATCATTAGTGTATAGGAATGCAAGAGATTTCTGTGCACTAATTTTGTATCCTGCTACTTTACCAAACTCATTGATTGGTTCTAGTAGTTTTTTGGTAACATCTTTAGGATTCTCTATGTATAATATCATGTCATGTGCAAACAGTGACAGCTTTACTTCTTCTTTTCCAACTTCAATTCCTTTTATTTATTTTTCTTCTCTGATTACTGTGGCTAAAACATTCAAAGCTATGTTGAATAAGAGTGGTGAGAGTGGGCAAACTTGTCCTGTTCCTGATGTTAGTGGAAATGGTTTCAGTTTTTCACCATTGAGGATGATGTTCATTGTGGGTTTGTCATATATGGCCTTTATTATGTTGAGGAAAGTTCCCTCTATGTATACTTTCTGGAAGGTTTTATCATAAATGGGTGTTGAATTTTTTGAAAGCTATCTCTGCCTCTATTGAGATGATCATATGTTTTTTCTCTTTCAATTTGTTAATATGGTGTATCACATTGATTGATTTGTGTATATTGAAGAATCCTTGCATTCCTTGAATAAACCCCACTTGATCATGCTGTATGATCCTTTTAATGTGCTCTTGGATTCTGTTTGCTAGTATTTTGTTGAGGATTTTTGCATCTTTGTTCATCAGTGATATTGGCCTGTAGGTTTCTTTCTTTGTGACATCTTTGTTTTGTTTTGATATCAGAGTGATGGTGGCCTCATAGAATGAGTCTGGGGGTGTTCCTCCCTCTGCTATATTTTGGAAGTTTGAGAAGGATAGGTGTTAGCTCTTCTCTAAATGTTTGATAGAATTCGCCTGTGAAGCCATCTGGTCCTGGACTTTTGTTTGTTGGAAGATTTTTAATCACAGTTTCAATTTAAGTGCTTGTGATTTTTCTCTTCATATTTTCTATTTCTTCCTGGTTCAGTCTCAGAAGGTTGTGCATTTCTAAGAATTTGTCCATTTCTTCAGGCTTTTCCATTTTATTGGCATACAGTTGCTTGTAGTAATCTCTCATGATACTTTATATTTCTGCAGTGTCCGTTGTTACTTCTCCTTTCTCATTTCTTATTCTATTGATATGAGTCCTCTCTCTCTCTTTCTTGATGAGTCTGGCTAATGGTTTATCAATTTTTTTAATCTTCTCAAAGAACCAGGCTTTTGTTTTATTGATCTTTGTTATCATTTCCTTCATTTGTTTTTCATGTATTACTGATCTTATCTTTATGATTTCTCACCTTCTGCTACCTTTGAAGTATTTTGGTTCTTCTTTTGCTAATTGCTTTAGGTGTAACGTTAAGTTGTTTATTTGAGATTATTCTTGTTTCTTAAGGTAGGACTGTATTGCTATTAACTTTACTCTTATAATTGCTTTTGCTGCATCCCATAGGTTTGGGGTTGTCGTGTTTTCATTGTCATTTGTTTCTAGGTATTTTTTGATTTCCTTTTTGATTTCTTCAGTGATATCTTGGTTACTAAGTAGTGTGTTGTTTAGCCACCATGTGTTTGTATTTCTTACAGATTTTTTCCTGTAATTGATATCTAGTCTCATAGTGTTGTGGTCAGAAATCATACTTGATACAATTTCAGTTTGTTTTTTTTTTAATTAACCAAGTCTTGATTTGTGACCCTAGATATGATCTATCCTGGAGAATATTCCATGAACACTTGAGAATAATGTGTATTCTGTTGTTTTTGGATGGAATGTCCTATAAATATCAATTAAGTCCATCTTGTTTAATGTATCATTTAAAATTTTCTTTCCTTATTTATTTTCATTTTGGATGATCTGTCCATTGGTGAAAGTGGGTTGTTAAAATCCCCTACAATGATTATGTTACTGTCAATTTCCCCTTTAATGGCTTTTAGTATTTGCCTTATGTACTGAGATGCTCCTATGTTGGTTGTGCAAATATTTACAATTGTTATGTCTTCTTCTTGGATTGATCCCTTGATCATTATGTAGTGACCTTCTTTTTCTCTTGTAATAGTCTTTGTTTTAAAGTCTATTTTGTGTCATATGAGAATTGCTACTCCAGCTTTCTTTTGATTTCCATTTGCATGGAATATCTTTTTTCCATCCCCTCCCTTTCAGCGTATATGTGTCCGTAGGTCTGAAGTGGGTCTCTTGTAACCAGCATATATACGGGTCTTGTTTTAGTATCCCTTCAGCCTATCTATGTCTTTTGGTTTGAGCATTTAATCCATTTACATTTAAGGTAGTTATCGATATGTATGTTCCTATTCCCATTTTTTTAATTGTTTTGTGTTTATTATTTTAGGTCTTTTCCTTCTCTTGTGTTTCCTACATAGAGAAGTTCCTTTATCATTTGTTGTAAGGCTTGTTTTGTGGTGCTGAATTCTCTTAGCTTTTGCTTGTCTGTTAAGTTTTAATTTCTCTGTCAAATCTGAATGAGATCCTTGTTGTGTAAAATAATCTTTGTTGTAGGTTCTTCACTTTCATCACTCTAAATATGTCCGGCCAATCCCTTCTGGCTTGCAGAGTTTCTGCTGAAAGATCAGCTGTTCACCTTATGGGGATTCCCTTGTGTGTTATTGTTTGTTTTTCCCTTGCTGCTTTTATATTTTTTCTTTGTATTTAATTTTTGATAGTTACATTAGTATGTGTCTTAGCGTGTTTCTACTTGGACTTATCCTGTATGGGACTCTCTGTGCCTCCTGGACTTGATTAACTATTTTGTTTCCCATATTAGGGAAGTTTTCAACTATAATCTCTTCAAATATTTTCTCAGTCCCTTTCTTTTTCTCTTCGTCCTCTGGGACCCCTATAATTCTAGTGTTGGTGCGTTTAATGTTGTCCCAGAGGTCTCTGAGACTGTCCTCAATTCTTTTCATGCCTTTTTCTTTATTCTGCTCTGCAGTAGTTATTTCCACTGTATTATCTTCCATGTCACTTCTCAGTTCTTCTGCCCCAATTATTCTGCTATTGATCCCTTCTAGAGTATTTTTAATTTCATTTATTTTGTTGTTCATCACTATTTGTTTGCTCTTTAGCTCTTCTAGGTCCTTGTTAAATGTTTCTTGTATTTTCCCCATTCTATTTCCAAGATTTTGGAACATCTTTACTATCATTATTCTGAATTCTCTTTCAGGTATACTGCCTATTTTCTCTTCATTTGTTATGTCTGGTGGTTTTTTTGCCTTACTCCTTCATCTGCTGTGTTTTTCTCTGTCTTCTCATTTTGCTTAACTTACTGTGTTTAGGGGCTCCTTTTCACAGGCTGCAGGTTCCTAGTACCCATTGTTTTAGGTGTCTGCCCCAGTGGCTAAGGTTGGTTCAGTGGGTTGTTTAGGCTTCCTGGTAGAGGGTACTAGTGCCTGTGCTCTGGTCAATGAGACTGGATCTTGTTTTTCTGTTGGGCAGATCCACATCTAGTCATGTGTGTTGGGGTGTCTGTGGCCTTATTATGATTTTAGGCAGCCTCTGTGTTAATGGATGGCTTTTTGTTCCTGTGTTGCTATTTGTTTGGCATTGGGTGTCGAGCACTGTAGCTTGCTTGTTGTTGGGTGGAGCTGGGTTTTGGCGTTGAGATGGACATCTCTGGGAGATTTTTGCCATTTGATATTTCGTGGAGCTGGAAGGTCTCTTGTGGATCAGTGTCCTGAATTTGGCACTCCCACTTCAATGGCACATCCCTGATGCCTGGCTGGAGCACAAAGAGCCTGTCCTCCACATTGCTCTGAATAGAAGGGAGGAAAAAAGTAAAAGAAAGAAGATAAAATAAAATAAAGTTATTAAAATAAAAAATAAAAAATAATTATTAAGAAAAAAATTTAAGTAATAAAAAAAGCATTAAAAAGGACAGATTGAACCTTAGAATAAATGTAAAAGCAAAGCTATACAGACAAAATCACACAGAGAATCATACATATACACAGTCACAAAAAGAGAAAAAGGGAAAAATATATATATATATATAATAAATAAAATATATAGATATATATATATCGTTGCTCCCAAAGTACACCTCCTCACTTTGGGATGATTTGTTATCTATTCAGGTATTCTACAGATGCAGGCTACATCAAGTTGATTGTGGAGATTTAATCCGCTTCCCCTGCGGCTGCCGGGAGAGATTTCCCTTTCTCTTCTTTTTTCACACAGCTTCCAGGGTTTCACTTTGGATTTGGACCCACCCCTGTGTGTAGGTCACCTGAGGTTGTATGTTCTTCACTCAGACAGGACAGGGTTAACATAGCAGATGATTTAGGGTCTCAGGTCTGGAATAGGGAGGGGTACAGATGTGGGGCTACCCTGTGGCAGCAGAGGCCGGCATGCCATTGCACCAGCCTGAGGCATGCTGTGCATTCTCCCGGGAAAGTTGTTCCTGGATCATGGGACCCTGGCAGTGGTGGGCTGCACAGGCACCCGGGAGAGGAGCTGTGTATTGTGACTTATGCTTGCACACAGGCTTCTTGTTGGCTGCAGCAGCAGCCTTAGCATCTCATGCTGTTCTCTGGGTTCCAAGCTGATAGCCATGGCTCACACTATCTCTGGAGCTCCTTTATGCAGTGTTCTTAATCCCCTCTCCACATGCACCAGGAAACAAAGAAGGAAGATAAAGTATCTTGCCTCTTTGGCAGCTCCAGACATTTTTCTGGACTCCCTCCCAGCTAGCTGTGGAGCACTAGCCTCTTCAGGCTGAGATCACACAATGAACCCCAGTCCTCTCCCTGGTATCCAACTGAAGCCCGAGACTCAGCTCCCGACTCCCGCCCATCCCGGCAGGTGAGCAGACAAACCTCTCGGGCTGGTGAGCACTGGTCAGCACCGATCCTCTGTGCGGGAATCTCTCCGATTTGCCTTCTGCACCCCTGTTGCTTATCTCTCCTCCGTGGCTCCAAAGCTTCCTCCCTCTGCCACCCAGTCTCCACCTGTGAAGGGGCTTCCTAACGTGTGGAAACCTTTCCTCCTTCACACCTCCCCCCCACTGGTGCAGGTCCTGTCCCTATACTTTTGTGTCCCTTTTTTTTTCTTTTTTGTTTTGCCCTACCCAGGTACGTGGGGAGTTTCTTGCCTTTTGGGAGGTCTTTGGTCTTCTGCCAGCATTTAGTAAGTGCTCTGTCGGAGCTGTTCCACTTGTAGATGTGTTTCTTATGTATTTGTGGGAAGGAAGGTGATCTCCGCATCTTACTCTTCTGTCATCTTGAAGCTCTCCTCTCTAACTTATTTTAAAAAATAAAATAATTATGCTTTTGTACTTGCAGAAAAATAACATATTAATATGCATAGGACTTTAAATGGGTTTACATTTGGTTCAAATCACTGTGGACAATTGAAATATTCTAAGAACACACTCTTTTTTCTTTACAAAATTTGTCTCAAATATTCTGAGGATGGGTTCATGAACAATTTTTTTTCTTATTGAGGTATAGTTGCTTTACAATAATATATTAGTTTCATGTGTACAATGTACATGTGTACAGTATTTTTATAGATTATTCTCCATTTAAATTTATTACAAAATAATGGCTGTATTTCCTTGTGTTTTACATATATCCTTGTTATTTATTTCATAAATAGTAGTTTATATCCCTTAATCTCATACCTCTATCTCACCCTTCTCCCCATTTGTTCTCCCCACTGAGAACCGATAGTTTGTTCTCTATATCTGTGAGTCTGTTTAACAAATTCAAATAAAAAATTAGAAGAAGAAAACATTCTAAGGATTCTTTGGGATAATATCAAGTACAGGGGTCCCAGAAGGAGGAGAGAAAGAATGGTATTAAAATGTTTTTAATGAAATTATGGCTGAAAACTTCCCAAGCCTGAAAAAGGAAAGCAGATGTCCAGGTACAGGAAGAACAGGGTTCCCCATAAGTTGAACCTAAACAGACCTACCCCAAGACATATCATAATTAAAATGGCAAAAGTTAAAGAGAGAATTATAAAACATTCAAAAGAAAAAAGAGTTCATATCGAAGGGAATCCTCATAAAGTTATCAGATGATTTTTTCTGCAGAAACTTTGCAGGGCAGAAGGGAGTGGTGTGATATATTTAAAGTGCTGAGAGTCAAAAACCTGCAATCTAGGATACTCTATCCAGCAGAATTGAAGGAGATATAAAGAACTTCTCAGTCAAGCAAAAACTAAGAGTCCATGAACAAATTTAAATTTATATAATAGAATCAAGTCAAACCAGATATATTGAGTATTTAATTTTCATCTACTCCAATATTAAAGAGAAGGGTTTTATATTCATAGGTGGATGAAACAAAGAGAGAGTGAATATATTTTACAATCCAAATAAATTTACAAGATTTTTTTTCAGTATTTGCCGAGTTACTCAACCATTAGAAATTTGAGACTGTAAGTTATTTATTTTTAATATTTTAGTTTGAAATATCAAGTATGATATGATGTATTCTTTAGTCAAACACAAATCCACATAAATAAGCATGTAGATCTCTGATACTGATATTTATTGCATTTCTGCCTTTACTGGTAAGTGAGCACTGAGTTGATTATTATCATAGGAAAATATCTTCTGTAACATGGAGAACTGATGGAGATACTTTGTTTATTATTGAGAAGAATATAAATGAATGAGAAGACAACTAATGGAGATTAGTTATTGATCAGCATTTTGCCAACATTTTTATAAAAAGAAATTAAAACCAATTTTTGAAGTATAGAAGTAATACTAATAGCAATAATACTGATGATGGTATATAATATAACAAAATGAAAAATAATGACATTGAAAGTTGAAAAATCCAGTTTGGCAAAATAGATAAATGTCATTTATTATGTAAATGGTCTGATTATACACCTTTTAGTGAGATATTGTTCTCAAGAAGACAGATATTTTTGCATTGCTATACATCTATTTATTATTTTATTTATTCAATAAATATATGGTAAGACTATGCTGTTAGCTTAGGATCTTACTATAAACAAACATGCCATGAACCCCTTTCACATTGAGCTTAATTGGAGCTAAGAGAGAGTGTCAGAAAATAATAACTCAAATAAATACAAAATTTAAAATGGTATAAGTGAATTAGTGGATATGTACATTTCCTAGTCAGGGAGGTAAAGAAACCTGTCAGGTAATGATTGACCTAATAGGTGACAGTGGAGAATGATTAACCCAACTTCACAGGAAAGATTTCTCACAGGCAAAATAACAACAGCCTGGGAGTGGGGGTGAGGTACAGTGGTTTTTACAATTGGAAGGAAATTATATTGTCTAGAGAATGAAGACATATGGTACTGGGTAAATGGAGAAGAAGGTTGGGTTGTGCAGGACCTGGTCTTCACCTTGAAAACATTTGGCTTTTCTTGAATCATTTTAATCTGGGAAGACATAATCAATGGTTTTGACATAATAATTAGTTATATAGATGACTACAATTTAGAAGGAATGGAGAGAAGATAGAGTAAAACCGTTTAACAGACAATTGCAGTTGTCTAAGGGCTGAGGTAGTTTACACTAGAGTAAAATCAAGGAACAGGAAGAATTTGATTCAGTCAAAAGTTATATAGAAGGTGGTCTGAATTTGGTGACAGCTTCATTATGGGAAGCAATGATATCAAGGATGACTCTTATGTCATTATCCATTGTAATAGGAAGGATGTTGGTACCATTAAAAAATGCAAGCTACTTCATTTTATCACTTCTCTGCCTACTTGTGTTTGGCAATCCTGCTAAAATCATTGCTTCTTGGAGACTTTTCTTTCCTTGTTATCTTAGAAGAGGACTGTATTTTTAAGAGTTAGGAGATGATGTTATTGTATTTGACTATTTTGATGTGAGCTAAATTTTTGCCCTCAAGTGGAAACATCAAGTATAAACATTTATATATAAATATGAGATTCACTGAAGGAATTTCGAGTGTCTATACTAGAGACAATATATTTTATCTGGGCATGGTTTATGATACCTAGAGAGAGGACATAGAGTAAGAAAAGGAAAAAAAAACAATTTATGAATCATAATTTATTTATATGACAGGAAATATTCATATCAAGAGTTCAATCTTATCTTGGGACCAGAAAATAATTAATTTGTTCTCTGGTGTTGTTGTATATTTGATACAAATGTATAGACAAGAAGAACTTTAAAGAAGTTGGATTTTTACATAATGCAAAGTCTTTAAATTATCATCTGAATTATAATTCCTTGACATTTTCAGTGAACGTTCAGTATATCTCATAGTAAGAGATGCAATTATAGAAACTAAGGAAAGGATTGTGCCCTTATATTGAGACCTAGAGTGATGGTGTGAGGGTCAGTCATCAGGGAGAGACAAATCTGCTCAAGAAGCAATGATTTCATCAGGGCTACTAGCCACAAGTAAGCACAGAAGAGCTACATTGAAATTGTGAGTTTGATTTTCTTTTTAATTGTGAGTTTGATTTTCTTTTTAACTATAGATTATGATAAATTAGATTTTCTTGCAGCATTGAAAAACTTCAATATAGAACACAACTATTAGTTATGTGTGATATCTAAGTTAGTTTATCCTTTTTTTATTAGTCATATGATGTTTAATTATTTAGAAGTCCAGACAGATCCCAGACTCTTGGAAAGGATTATCTGCCCAACTGCCATAAGTAGGAATCTAGAGTCCCATGTGGTCAGAGCAAGAAGGGCTTTCTGCTACTCTGTAAACACTTGCTAGCGGAAACTGTTCACTTCTGGTGAGACACCCCACACTTTTCTCCCTGAAAGACTCAAATTCTTTCCTTTAATATCTGCTATGATTAACAAAGGACTAAATTAATCTTTCCCTTTATCATGGTTTATGTAGTTTATTACAAACTTTTCTAGGAAACCTTAAATGTGTCCTTGACCAAGTTCAGTCACCTCTATGAAGACGTGTCCTCACTTAAAATCATTTCCCAAGTAATATTATTAGAAGAATTAGAAAAATTCAGACAAATGCTATTCTTATGCTATTTTTGCTGTATAAAGTTATCAAAATATTCCTATACTCTTGACATGACTGTGATATTTCAGTATGTGTTACACATATATGTTGAGTATGTGTGGCTGCTTATTAAATGGAATCAGATTAACTGATTCAAATCTTAATTCTACCACATATCATTTGTGTGACCTAAACCCACTCTGCCTCAATTGTCTCATGTGCAAAATAGAGACAAAGTGTTCCCATCAAATGATTATTGGGAGAATTTAAGGTATTAATTTATGTATGGCTGTGTCAATTAAGGGGAACTGTATACACTCAAGTTAGAATGATAGAGAATTAATATTATAAAGGAGTTATTTAAATGTATGAAAATGATGAAAGAAACTCACAAGGGATATTTCAGTGCCCCAGGACCAGGAATAGTAGTGATGCTACCACTCCACATATGAAAGGACTAGGGTAAAATACGGTTACTTCAATAACTACAAACTTTTACAGAGAATTGTTCAGATGGGCAGCCAAGATGGGATCTGTAAAGTGGAGGACTCAACCACTCCAAAGTGATCATACTGGAAAGAAGCTATTGAAATAAATATTCTCTCCTTACTCTCTTCACTCTTTTTTATATTGTGCATATTTCTCCACTGGCTGAATCCAACTGGAAACCAAATATAACTAAGCCACTTGGTAGAATCCAAGAAGCATAGGTTCCAGAGTAAAGAAGAGTTTGGAGAATTGATCTGAAATGATTAAATGATAACTGGCATAAAAGCACTGAGAATCATGTGTGTTATATAGTCAGTGATATGTATTAACAATTGTTTGCAAACTCTTGCACTAAAATTATATACTTTTATAACTGCTTTGTCATTATTCACTCTAACTCTATTTAAATGTACAGAAACATTCATAGTACACATGATTAATTGTGTTATAACATTTCATAACCAGCTTTGATTATATTATGGATTCCAAGTAAAATAATTTCCCCTAGATGCTACTAATTTAAAAATAATTTAGCAATAAAAATGATGTAAGATTTCATTTATGAGAAAGTCTACACATTTCCAATTCAAAGAAAATGAGAATTTATTGAATTTCCACTTTTCCCTCCAGAAGTTATTTAAAATACTTAGTATTATTACATGTATAGAGAAATACATGTAATAGAGAAATAATAAAGTCAGATCAAACTGTCTGTGCATTTAATGTTTTCTCACTATCTGTGACAGCATTTTTAGTTTAGAGACATGGTTAGCTGTAAATCTAATATTTCAGATAATGGAAAAGGAATAGATATTCAGTTCAGAAAATGTACATATATCTAGGAATTTTTTGAAATGAAAATTGTACATATATAGTTTTATTCAGAATGGCTATTAACTATGTTTTTATAACTGGCCAAGATAATAATTTGGATTCTAAATGACATATTTTAATATCAAGATGAGTAATTTAATATAATTAGTATTAAATTACTTCTAATTTTCACCATTGATAGCTTGCACAGGCAGTTATATTAGGTTCTCAAGACAAACACCAAACACTAACATACAATTTGCTATTAGGAGAAAAAGTACCTTATAATTTTCTGAGGGAAGTTTAACATTTTCTTCTTCTTTTATTATTTGATTTTAGTGCATGTGAATCTATTTGCTATAATCACATGTGGGTACTGTGTGATTTCCTTGTATATTTTTGAGAAGCATCAGATCACAGGTGGCATTTACTTCCATAGGAAGTATGAGAGAGAAAATATGAACTTAAAGTACTGAGAATTGAGAAATCCCAACGTTCAGAGAATAGGTGATGAAGGAAGTATAGCCAAAGTATGCTGAGAAGGCTGGACTATTTATTTATGGAAAGCAAAACAACAAATGTGATAAAGTGCTATCAGAGTAGCCAAAAAAATGAAGGTGGTTCATAAAAGATGGTGTGATAAACCACATTTAAAAACATTGACAGTATGAGAAAGAGATGACAGAGAGGGTCCATTGATTTTAAAACCCGAAAATTGTTGATGACAATGATAAAAGGAGCTTTAATGGCTTACTGGGTACAAAGCCAGGTTATATTGTTTTATAAGATGATCTTGAGTTGGCCAAAAAGAAACACTCAGCAAATTACTAAAAAATAGATGACAAAAAGTTGTAGCTATTCAGAGATGTGGAGTTACAGTTTAAGAGAAGTTTATTTTGTTCCACCTATATCATTGTACTAATGTGAATAATACAATAGAAAAATAAAACATGATAGAGAGAATTGAAAAACTAACAGATTCAAGTCCTTCAGAAGGCAAAGGATAAATCCCTGAGCATAACTGTTAGGTAACCTCTCTTCTCTCTTTTTCCCGGGAGGGAAATAAGTCCTCCCTTGAAATAGGGAAGGAAAAAATAGAAGTATAGTCAGTCACTGGTTCTTAAGCTTGATGGGAACAAGATGAGAATGCTCTGCTAATCTTAACTTTTTAATTAATTTTAAATGCTAAGAAACATCTCTGAATTAAAATTTTAGAGGTTTAAGAAAAATGGGGAAGTATAAAATTGTCTTGCTCGGATGTGGAAAACAGGAGCTATATTTAATTGATTGAATACATTTGAGAGCCAATTTAAATTACAAGACCATGTATAATATAAAAAAAGTCTGTTTAATATGGAATTTAACAATAATTAAATACTTGGGTGTCAGAATAATTTGGTATTAAGGTTTTCAGGTAAAAGCCAATGTGTGCTAAACTGGATGAGGAATGTGCTTACAGATAGAAAGAGATATAATGGGTTAATAGAGAGACTTATATGGTTGAAAAGTATACCCATGCAATCATTTGAGCAAGGGGAAAATACTTTATTATAAAACATTACCCTTTATACTGGTTTCCAGAATTCAATATATATTCTGTCCAACAAGCAAGCAATTTTTCAAATTCAAAATATACCATGTTATTATTTACCCCAAAATTTTTAATAACATTTTATTTCTCCTGGAGTATGGGACAATATTTTTCATATGACTTATGAATGCCTATGTAACCTGTTTCTTGCAAACTTTCCAATTCTTTATCACTTTCTCTAGATTTATAGAATTCTTCCATAATGACCTCTTTTAGCTTCTCAAAGTTCCATGTTCTTTGATTAATTTGAGCTTCATCCTATCTACTTCAAGCTTACATGTCTTTGCAACCACAGTAAAGATGTCACTTTCTAACAGAAACCTTTCCTGAAGTTGCCAGATTTTTATATAATATAATAATGGCAATAATGAGAAGTAACATTTGTATAGCACTAACTGTATGCCCTTGTGTGTGCTCTAACTTTTTGTGTGTTGTTTAATGCTCACAACACTGTTGAGTATAAAAAAATCGAGGCAAGATAAGAAAATCAGGGAACAAAATGATGTATTTATTGGTGAAATTTCCCTTTTTTAGTAAGTGGAAATGCCTGGATTAAAACCAAGCAACCTAGCTCCAGGTAAACTATTTGTTTAAAGTAATTTTCTGAATTCTATATTATTTATAATTGGTTTATAATGCATTTATAATAGATTTTAAGATTCATGATAGAAAAAAAAAGGCTCATGAGATGATATCTCCAAATCAGGGTAACTACTGATGCCAAAGTCAGACAGAACATGACAAGAAAACAAAATTGTAAGATAATATCCTGTTAAGCAATCCTCAATAAATATTAGCAAACTGAGTTCAGCAGTACATTAAAAGGATCATACACCATGATCAAGTGAGATTTACTCCAGGGGATGCAAGGATGGCTTAACATATGCAAATTAATCAGTGTGATATACAACATTAACAAAAGAAGGGAAAAAATCATAACATCATCTCAATAGACATAGAAAAAGCATTTGACATATATCAACATCCTGTGCTGATAAAAATTTTCAAAAAACTTGATGTTGAGGGATGATATATCAATGTAATAAAGGCCATATATGACAAGCCCACAATGCATGTCATAGTCAATGATGAAAACAGAAAGATTTTCTTCCAAACTCAGAAACAAGGCAAGGATGCCCACTCTTAACACTTTTGTTCAAAAAAGTATTGGAGGTCCTAGCCAGGTAAATTAGCAGGAAAAATAAATAAAAGGCATTGGAATCAGAAAGGAAGAGGTAAAATCCTTTCTGTTTATAGATGATGTGTATTATTTAGAGAAAACCCTAAATACTCCATTCAGAAATTGGTAGAACTAATAAGGAAATTCAGTATAATTGCAGGACACAATATCAATATACAAAATTATTCAAATTTCTATAAACAAAAAGAACTACACATTATCAGAATGAGAAATTAATAAAACAATTCCATTTATAATAACATCTAAAACAAAAAATACTTAGAAATAAATTTAACAAAGAAAGTGAAAGATCTGTGCATTGAAAACTATAAAACATTTTTGAAAAAAGTTGAATAAGAAACAAATAAATAGAAAGATATCCTGTGCTTATGGATGGGAAGAATTGATATTGTTAAAATGTGCATCTGACCCATAGTCATCCATAGATTCAATGAAATTCCTGTCAAAATTCCAATGGCATTTTTTGCCAAACAACTCTAAAATTCATATGGAATCACAAAAGACTGAATAGACAAAGCAATATTGAGAAATAAGAACAAAGCTGGAGACATCACACTTCTTGAGTTTAAACTATATTACAAAGCTATCATAATCAAAATAGTATGGTGTTGGTATAAAAACAGATACCTAGATAAATGGAATGGAATAGAAATCCCAGAAATAAACCCACCTGTATGGTCAATTATTTTTGACAAATGCACCAAAGAATATACGTTGGGGAAATTAGTCTCTTTCATAAATGGTGTTGGGAAAACTGAACAGCAACATGAAAAAGAACAAAATTGGATTCTTATCATACACAAAAATAAACTTGAACATAAGACCTGAAACTGTAAAAGTCCAGGAAGACAACACAGAGGGTAAGCTTCTTAACATGGGTCTTGGCAATGTATTTCAGCTTTTACAACAAAAGCAAAGGTAACAAAATTGCAAATAAACAAGTGGGACTACATCAAATTAGAAAGCTTCCACAAAACAAAGGAAACAATTAACAAAATGAAAAGGCAGCTTACAGAATGGGAAGAAATAGTTGCAAGCCATGTATCTGATAAGGGGTTAATCGCCAAAATATACAAACAACTCATACAACTCAACAACTAAATACCAAATAATCCAATTTTTTAAAAGAAGGAGAGGAAATGAATGTACGTTTTTCCAGAGAAGACATAGAGATGACCAACATGTACATGAAAAGGTGCAAATCAAAACAATTATGAAATATCACCTCACACCTGTTTGGTGGCTATTATCAAAAAGATAAGAGATAACAAATGCTGGTGAGGCTGTGGAGAAAAGGGACTCCTTGTATACTTTCAACAAGGATATAAATTGATACAGTTACAATAGGATACAGTATGGAGGCTCCTAAAAAACTGCAAAAATAGAACTTCCATATGATCCAGCAGTCACACTTTTGGAGATGTATCCAAAGAAGATGAAATCACTATCATCTCAAAAGCTATCTTCACTCCCATATTTATTGCAGAATTATTAGCAAGAGCCAAGACATGGAAATAACCTGAAATAACCTGTGTCCACTGATGGATAAATGGATAAAGAAAATACGGTATATATATAATGAAATATTAGTCAGCCTTAATAAAGAAGGAAATTCTACCACAGTGACAATATAGATGAATCTGGAAGGCATTACACTAAGTGAAATAAACCAAAGACAAAAACTACATGGTATCACTTGTACGTGGAATCTAAAAACAGAAATAAAAAGTTAAACTCATAAGTAAAATGTAGAATGGTGATTGCCAAGGACTAATGGTGAGGCCCAGGGTTGAGAGAGAAGTGGAGAATGGGGAAAGGTTGGTAAAAGGATACAAATTTTCATCTATAATATGAATAAGATCAGAGGTTCTGATGTATAACATGGTGACTATAATTGATAATATTATACTGTATAATTTAAATTTGCTAAAAGAGTAGAACTAAAGTGTTCTCACCAGAAAAATAAAATAGAAAGAAAATGTTAAATATATGATGTGATGGATGTGTTAAATAAGTCAATTGTGGGAATCTTTTCACCATGTATTGAATATATGTATATCAAACCATCATGTTTTACACTTTAAATATGCCTCAATCCTATTTGTCAGTTATACTTCAACAAAACAGAAAAATTAGGGTAACTGTCAAGCTCATAACATTTCCTTATAATGATGTCACTGCAACTCCTTCCTTCTTCTCAAAACAATTTTCAACATCCCAAGCCAGGTTTCAGCCCATGACCTAAACTAGGCCAATAATAATTTCTTCTCTGACTTAGTGATTAAATAAGGCATGTGTGACTCAAGTTTTAACAATCTAAAAAGTTTCCTGAAATTTTCCATTTTAGATTGGAAAATTATTTCCTTTAAAATTGTATCCTTCTTTCTTGTATCAAAGAATATATGTTATATATACACTTGAAGATTCCAGTAGTTACATATATTTCCATGATTCCGCCTGATTTGAGAAATTACACTAAAAGGTAGATAGAACAGAGAAGATGGTACTTGAGACTTTGAGTCAAATCATTCAGAAGCCAGTGATAGTTGCCTACCTCAAATCTGTAGGGCAGAATCATTACATAAGCAATAAATTATCTGGCCTTTGTTTTAATATTATTTGATTAAATTCCTTTTCCAAATTTTGGGGAAAATCTTAATACAGATATTTGGGTCTGGAGTGTGGTACTTGTGAAAAATAAAACTAAAATATGATTCTACCTGACTTAAGGTGGAATTGGAATTGGCAAGGATCCCTCCATGCCAGGTCAACTTAGCCTTACCTGTTGGGTCACAGAAAAGTACATTTTGTATTATGACCCATTATCTTAGGATTTTGACCATGTTTCTTACAGAGGAATATGTTATAGACACAGGAGGATGTTAGTTACTACTTACAGCCGTTAAGATGTAATACTGAAAAAAAAAAGTTTCTGTTCAACTTGGCCTCTTGAAATAAAAAAGCTTGTATCTTTGTAAGGAGAGGACTTTTCTGAATATAACCTGTGATCCAAGACTAATGAGATACAAGAAAGCATGTGCTGTGCCACTTTGCCGGAGGAAGTTTTCTCTCCTTTGCTAAAGCTATTAGACAAACTTGGAAAGAGTCTAAAATAACCAGAGGAATGGAGCCCTTTCGTGCCACATCCAGGCCCCTCTTGTGTGCTTTAGTTTGACATCCTGTTCCTGATGTCACTCATCATAAAGAAAAATCAAATAGGGCACAACCTGCAGATCAAATTAGGTATCTATAAAGGTGTAGAACCGAAGCCCATAATATAAGGGCTGGTATAATTGTGGTAAATCTCTCAGAGCTGAGGATAATGAGGAATGATCTCCAAGGCCCATGTCCTTATTCAAAGGAAAAAAAATCTTCCTAATAAATAAAATATTGAAATTGGTACTAGTTAAGAGAGTCCTCAAAACTGAAATGAAAGAGCAGCTAAGTGTATTAAGATAACTGTATTCCCCCAAAGTGCTGGTGATTTTTATACTGCTAAAATAATTTCTGAGATGCTGTAAGGCAGACCAACCTGTAATGGAATCTTAAGACCTCTACAAAGTTCCTTCATTGTCCTTAATCTCAGGTATCACTATGGAGAGACATGATAAAAAAAAAAAAATGTCTCCCAAACATGATCAGGGTCAGTCAGATTTGTAGTCTAAAAATTCTACTCCACCACCACTGAAGCATCTGTGATTTCGTCCCATCTTATAGGTTACCATAGATTGATTTGGTGTCTGTTATTTGACGCTTGTCATTTTTTTCCACATTTTTAAGTATAAACTTTTAAAAACTATTATTTAACTTCCCTTTATCATTGTATATTTGGTTTGTTTAGCTTGAAAGTTAAGGATCAGGAGGAAGTACGTCAGAGATTGAAAAATTGGTATCAGCTGGAGATCCTGGAATTTAGGGAGTAATTGCTCCTGACATTGCTTTAAATTGTTTAGCTGGATATGAAATTAGCTATCTCCTATTGAAAAATCTGTTGGCACAGTTGCATATTGTACCTTATTATTTTACAATATTAAGAGAGAGAACGTTTCCAATTGCAAATATGGAAACAAGCTTGTGATGTGAGACGTACATATACATGTACGAATGACTGTGCTTGGCAGCCAACTTGTGTGTGGAAAGAGGAGAAGGGGGGGAGTAGTTAACATAAATTAGCATGCTTGGCACATTCACTATGATTTTTCCCAGCATCTATATATGAGCAATTCTACACCTCTTGCTTTTTTTTTTTTTTTTAATATAAGTTCCCACCTCTGGTGATATGGTTGATGGTCAATGCTTATTTGAAGATTGAATAAATAGATCTTTGCCCATCACACCTTTGCAGCACTGATTTCTCATTTTCAGAATTTCGTACCATTCCTCAAATCTTAGTGCAAGGTTTTAACACTATGGAAAGACCTCTCTAACTTTCAGAAATAAACATATTTGCTTGATTCCTTTAACATCCTCTGTATATCCTTATCAAAAAATGGTTGATTTATGGTTAAACCATTATTTGCATTTGGGTTCCTAGTTAGCCTAAGCTTCTGAAAAGCAAACTATATATTTGCATCTTGTATTTTCAGTCAATACAAAGTCTGGTATAAAAGGCACTAAAAAATATGTCATGCTATTGGATAAATGTCCACATTTCCCAAGGTGAAGTGTTTGTGTCCTCCAAAGATGAGAAGATATAGAGATATAAAAATAAATAGATCAAAATTAATTATATTGCATTTTTAATAGGTCATACATATGCATTGATCTTAGTGCCAGCTTAAGAAATGAATATGTATACATAATAGAAACAAATATATATAGATACAGATATAATGCAAGTGATAATTTAAGAAAAACAAATACAAAAATGCTTAAATATATAGCTCTTTATAGTCATTTTATTGATTTATTCCAAAAATGTAGCTCACATAAATTTACTAGCTTGTAGGACTTATTATTTCAATAATGCAATAATCTGAGGAAAATGATTGGTAAAATATACAAAAGTTTTTACTAAAATATTAATTAACTTTGTTCTTTCTGAAAGTAAGAGAGTTGAAAAAGTAGAAGCATACAGTTCTAAGAAAAATTTAAAAATATAACAAAATATCACCTAAATACATTTTTCATTTTAGTACTACTCTAGATTACAGATTTAAGGGGGTAAAAATAGGGTTAACTACTGCCTCTGAAGCGTATTTGCAACAAATCATTCCTTTTTGCATGAATAGATTGTAATTAGTTGTGACCCATGTCAACAACACCAATACTCTTAATAATGTTTCTTCTATAAGTGTAGTCTTTTTAGTCTTATCTTAGTGTGAAGGTATTAGCTATATAATATACTTTAAAATTTGATCCATATTTATCGGAAGCAACATATCATTCTCAGGCACATCCAGGTTTGTTGTATTATCAGTTGTCACATTATATACAGGTACTTCTAATGTTGAAGTCTTCTTTTATGATAGGACAATTGCAGTGCATTAAATCTGATGTACATGTTGATAAAATAAAGAACCGAGTGCATTAAATAATTTATGGAACTAGCCAGGTTATACATAAATAAAATACATAAAGATATTGCATTTCAGGCACTTACTACAAATTGATACTATGTTCTGACAAACATGGCATTCACAAAGATAAGTCACATCATCACACAGTCAACTAAATAACATATTCCTATTAAATTTGAGACAAAACCTTCAAAATGCATGACTTAAAATTACAAACCCTTAAAATTCTAGTATTATGTATATTCCCTGTAGAATGTAAAACATTTCTTAGGAAGATTTTATTTTTAAAAATAGTGTGTTCTTATTAAATCGGCATTGCTATAGCTTAAAATTATTACTTATTACCTTATGAAATAGTTGTTGAACCACTACTATATGGAATGTACTGTCCTAGATTTTGTAGATATTTTGCCATAGTCCCTTTGTTTTCATGTTAGTAGACAGCCTATTAATATTTGTTTTTCAGCATGTGCAAATAAGAATGTTTTTGGCATGAATATTCATAAACAATGTTTAATGAGGATATTTAAATACACATTAGTCACAGTGAATCATTTACATGTAAAGCTAATGCCATTCAGTGCACTGGCTCATTTTAAAAATATGTTGTAGCTTTCTCAAATTGATTTATATATTGTATTTTTTTAAATGTGAAAGTCCAGCTGATATCATTAACTCATATATAGTACTGTAGAAACATGGATGTAACTAAGTAGTTGATGATTTAATTTATTACATCCACTTATATAATAGCAAAACAGCAAATGTACTTTAAAAAAAAATTGTACAGTATTTCTTTGTCTTTTATTAAACAATAAAACATTCTAAAAATAAATTGTATTACTATATTTATTCCTATATTGAATCACTCAGTGTTTAATGACCTTCAAAAGCTAATGTGACCTGAATTACTCTACTGCATTTATGTATTTAGAGTACAACTAAGTCATTAAAAACTAGTTTCTTCATGTTATTTGCAATGTACTTAATTCCTTTAGGTGTTATTTGCTTGATATTGATGTTAACAGAAGCCACCATGGAGAAAACATTGTAAAGATAATAGTAATAATGACAATCCCTTGGACAAACATCAATTCATATTTAGATATTAACTTATGTGTAGAAATATAATATTACAGGCTTAAAATATGATGTCAAATTTGCTAGTCAGAATAAGGATGAAATATTTCTTGATTCATTATTTGATAATAAATAAATAATTTCCTTTCTGGTGCACCATAAATAGTTTTAAAATAATCACATTTTTTATGAAGTTTAGCAACAAACACAATGTAATTAAAATAACAGATGAGCACTAAAAAGGTAATAGCATGAGAACTTTTTCAGTCTCTAAACATTGCTTTTCTCTCTTTTAAACTGGAGTGTTTAAAGAATTTTCAGCTGCATATAATGATTGTAAGGGAATGATCTTTCTATAATGTAGCACCTGAACAATATATGAAATTAATTAGGCATAATTAAAATCATGTATTTTCATTATATGTCTTTTCTATATGTAGAATTTTTATTGTAAAATAATGTTAAACATTACTGGAATTTGAATTTCATTCTTGATTTCCCTTGTAATCAAAATTCTAATGGGAACCATTTTTTTAGTAGCAGTTAGAAAAAAGTCCCAAGGGCCTGTTTTACTAAATACTTATTCATAGTCATGAATAATTGAAAATGCTCACTTTATTATGGTTTTATGGAGAACAAGGACATTAAATGACTGATTATTGAACTTAAAAGTCTCATTTGCTTTTGACAATACCAGAAATATTGCCTACAGGAAACCTATTTTAGATACTAGCAGACATATATATTCCCCAAATTTCAGAATTTTGCAAATAAATATAAAAATAGGGGGGATCTCAGACCAAATTAGTTGTCAGTTAAGGTATAGATAGGTATGTCTATCTAATCTGTGTGTGTTTGCATGTGTGTGTGTGAATGTGTGTGTGTGTATGTTCATCTTGGGCTTCCTTTATTAAACATATATGTTTTGGGGATTATTTTTAAAATCATAAAAAAAATTCTTAATAGGATTCTATAAATCATGAGCAGACCACTAATTTAGTCTCATTGATCTCTATATATATGTTTGCATCGTTGATGTTCTAAGTACTTTAAAACAATAATAATCCCTCTAGGGTATCACAAAATCTAAACATTATTTTTGTTTTAAATTTACTTATTTATTTTTGAGTAGTTACTTGCATATAAAACCAAATTTTAAACTTAAAATGTTATTTATTAATATTATTAATTTGTTGATATAAATATTCATATCGTTAATTTATTGGTATTGGTAACTTTTTAAAAATTAACTTTTTTGGAGTATAGTTGTTTTACAATGTTGTGTTAGTTTCTGCTGTATAGCAAAGTAAATCAGCTATATGTACACATATATCCCCGCTTTTTTGGATTTCCTTCCCATTTAGATCACAACAGAGCACTGAGTAGAGTTCCCTGTGCTATACAGTAGGTTCTCATTAGTTATATATTTTATACATAGCAGTATATATGTCAATCCCATTCTCCCAATTCATCCCACCCCCTCTTCTCTCCACCAGTATCCATATGTCCATTTTCTACATCTGTGTCTCTATTTCTGCTTTGCAGATATGTTCATCTGTATCATTTTCCTAGATTCCACATATAAGTGATATTATACAATATATGTTTTTCTCTTTCTGACATACTTCACTCTGTATGGAAGTCTCTAAGTCTCTAGGTCTATCCATGTCTCAGCAAATTGCACAATTTCATTCTTTTCTGGCTGAGTAATATTCCATTTTATATATGTACCACATCTTCCTTATCCATTCTGCCATAGATGGACATTCAGGTTGCTTCCAAGTCCTGGCTATTGTAAATAGTGTGGCAATGACTATTGGGGTGCATTACCTTTTTGAATTATGATTCTTTCCAGGAATATGCCCTGGAGTGGGATTGCTGGGTCATATGGTAGTTCCTGTTCTCCATAGTGGCAGTATCAATTTACATTCCCACCAACAGTGTAAGAGGGTTCCCCTTTCTCCACACCCTCTCCAGCATTTATTGTTTGTGGACTTTTTGATGATGGCCATTCTGACTGATGTGAGGTGATGCCACATTGTAGTTTTGATTTGCATTTCTCTAATAATTAGTGATGTTGAGCATCTTTTCAACTGTTTGTTGGTCATATGTATGTCTTCTTGGAGAACTGTCTATTTAGGTCTTCTGCCCATTTTTGATTGGATTGCTTGTTTTTTGATATTGAACTGCATGAGCTGCTTTTTATTCTGGAGATTAATCTTTGTCTGTTGATACATTTGCAAATATTTTCTCCCATTCAAGGGTTGTGTTTTGTCTTATTTATAGCTTCCTTTGTTGTGCAAAAGCTTTTAAGTTTCATTAGGTCTCATTCATTTATTTTTGTTTTTATTTTCATTATTCTACGAGGTGGGTCAAAAATGTTCTTGCTGTGATTTATGTGAAAGAGTGTTTTTCCTATGCTTTCCTGTAAGAGTTTAATAGTGTCCAGTCTTACATTTAGGTCTTTAATCAATTTTGAGTTTATTTTTGTGTATGGTGTTAGGTAGTGCTCTAATTTCATTGTTTTACATATAGCTGTCCAGTTTTCCCAGCACCATTTATTGAAGAAGCTGTCTTTTCTCCATTGTATATTTTTGCCTCCTTTATCATAGATTAGGTGATGATAGGTGCATGGGTTTATCTCTGGGCTTTCTATCCTGTTCCACTGATGTATACTTCTATTTTTGTGCCAGTACCATAATGTCTTGATCACTGTAGCTTTGTAGTATAGTATGAAGTCAGGGAGTCTGATTCCTCCAGCTCCATTTTTCTTTCTCAAGATTGTTTTGGCTATTCGGGTTATCTTGTGTTTCCATAAGAATTGTCAAATTTTCCATTCTAATTCTTTGAAAAATGCCATTGGTAAAATGATAGGGATTGCATTGAATCTGTAGATTGCTTTGGGTAGTATAGACATTTTCACAATATTGATTCTTCCAATCCAAGAACATGGTATATCTCTCCGTCTGTTTGTGTTGTCTTTGATTTCTTTCATCAGTATGTGATAGTTTTCTTAGTATAGGTCTTTTGCCTCCTTAGGTAGGTTTATTCCTGTGTATTTTATTATTTTCTTTGCTATGGTAAATGGGATTGTTTCCTTAATTTCTCTTTCTGATATTTTGTTGTTAGTGTACCAGAATGCAAGAGCTTTCTGTGCATTGATTTTGTATCCTGCAACTTTACCAAATTCATTAGTTAGTTCTACTAGTTTTCTGGTGGCATCTTTAGGATTTTCTATGTATAGTATAATGTTATCTGCAAACAGTGACAGTTAAGCTTCTTCCTTTCCGATTTGTATTTCTTTTATTTATTTTTCTTCTCTGACTGCCATGACTAGGACTTCCAAAGCTATGTTTAATGATAGTGGTGAGAGTGGACATCCTTCTGTTTTTCCTGACCTTAGAGAAAATGCCTTCAGTTTTTCACCATTGCAAATGATGTTTGCTGTGGGCTTTGTCATATATGGCCTTTATTACATTGAGGTAGCTTCCCTCTATGCCCACTTTCTGGAGAGTTTTTATTATAAATGAGTGTTGAGTTTTGTCAAAAGCTTTTTCTGCATCTATTGAGATTTTCATATGGTTTTTATTCTTCAATTTATTAATATGGTGTATCACATTGATTGGTTTGCATATATTAAATAATCCTTCATCCCTGGGATAAATTCCCTTTGAGCATGGTGTATCATAATTTAATGTGTTTTTGGATTCTGTTTGTTAGTGTTTCATTGAGGATTTTTGCATCTATGTTCAACAGTGATATTGGTCTGTAATTGTCTTTTTTGTGATATTTTTGTCTGGTTTTGGTATCAAGGTGATAGTGACCTTGTAGAATGAGGTAGTGAGTGTTCCTCTCTCTGCAATTTTTTGGAAGCGTTTGAGAAGGATAGATGTTAGCTATTCTCCAGTTGTTTGATGGAATTCACCTGTGAAGCTATCTGGTCCTGGACATTTTTTGCTGGAAGATTTTTTTTTTTTTTTTTTTTTTTTTTTTGTGGTACGCAGGCCTCTCACTGTTGTGGCCTCTCCCATTGCAGAGCACAGGCTCCGGACACGCAGGCTCAGCGGCCGTGGCTCACAGGCCCAGCCGCTCCGCGGCATGTGGGATCTTCCCAGACCCAGGCATGAACCCATGTCCCCTGCATCGGCAGGCGGACTCTCAACCACTGCGCCACCAGGGAGGCCCCTTGCTGGAAGATTTTTAATCACAGTTTCAATTTCATTATTTGTGATTGTTCTTTTCATATTTTTATTTCTTCCTTGTTCAGTCTTGGAAGGTTGCACTTTTCTAAGAATTTGTCCATTTCTTCCAGGTTGTCCATTTTTTGGCATATAGTTTCTTGTAGTAGTTTCTTATGGTCATTTGTGTTTTTGCAGTGTCAGTTGTAACTTCTTTGTCATTTCTAATTTTATTTATTTGAGTCTTCTCCTTTTTTTCTTTTTATATCTTGATGAGTCTGGTTAAAGTTTTATCAGGTTTGTTTATCTTCTCTCAAATAACCAGCTTCTAGTTTCATTGGCCTTTGCCATTGTTTTCTTCTTTTTTATGTCATTTATTTCTTCTCTGATCTTATGTTTTCTTTTCTTCTACCAACTTTGGGTTTTGTTTGTTCTTCTTTCTCTAGTTACTTTAGGTGTACAGTTAGGTTGTTTATTTGAAATTTTTCATTTTTTTTGAGGTAGGATTGTATTGCTATAGATTTCCCTCTTAGAAGTGTTTTTGCTGCATCCCATACATTTTGGGTCATCGTGCATTTGTTGTCATTTGTTTCTAGGTATTTTTTGATTTCTTCAGTGAGCTCTTTGTTATTTAGTAGCATATTGTTTAGCCTCCATGAATTTGTGTTTTTTAGTTTTTATTTTCTGCAATTGATTTCTAATTTCATAGCCTTGTGGTTAGAAATGATGCTTGATATGATTTTAATTTTCTTAAATTTGCCAAGGCTTGATTTGTGACCCAAGATGTGATCTCTCCTGGAGAATGTTCCGTATTCACTGGAGAAGAAATTGTGTTCTGCTGATTTCAGATGGAATGTCCTATAAATATCAATTAAATCTATCTGGGCTAATGTGTCATTTAAGGCTTGCGTTTCTTTACTAATTTTCTCTTTGAATTATCTGCGCATTGGTGTGAATGGAGTGTTAAGTTCCCCACTTATAATGTTAGTATCGATTTCCCTTTTTATGGCTGTTAGCATTTGCCTTATGTATTGAGGTGCTCCTATGTTGGGTGCACTGATATTTACAATTGTTGCATCTTCCTCTTGGATTGATCCTTGATCATCGTGTAGTGTCCTTCCTTGTCTCTTGTAATAGTCTTTATTTTAAAGACTATTTTGTCTGATATGAGTATTGCTACTTCAGTTTTCTTTTGATTTTCATTTGTATGGAATATCTTTTTCCATCCCTTCACTTTCAGTCTGTATGTGTTCCTAGGTCTGATGTGGGTCTATTGTAGACAGCATATGTACGGGTATTATTTTTTTATCTATTTATCTGGCCTGTATCTTTTGGTTGGATCATTTAATCCATTCATATTTAAGGTAATTATTGATATGTATATTCCTATTACCATTTTCTTAATTGTTTTGGGTTTGTTTTTGCAGGTCATTTTCTGGTCTTGTATTTCTCACTTTGAGAAGTTTCTTTAGCCTTTGTTGTAGAGCTGGTGTGGTGGTGCTGAATTCTCCAGTAGCCTTGGTTGTAAGTTTTTCCCTTTCATCACTTTAAATATATTATGCCACTCCCTTCTGGACTGCAGAGTTTCTGCTGAAAAATCAGCTGAAAACCTTATGCGAATTCCCTTGTATATTATTTGTTTCTTTTCCCTTGCTTGTTTTAATATTTTTTCTTTGTATTTAATTTTTGTTAGTTTGAATAATATGTGTTTTGGCGTTTCTCCTTGGGTTTATCCTGTATACGACTCTCTGTCCTTCCTAGAATTGGGTGACAATTCCCTTTCCTATGTTAGGGAAGTTTTTGACTATAATCTCTTCAAATGTTCTCTCAGACCCTTACTCTTTTTCTTCTTTTTTGACTCCTATCGAATGTTGGTGCTTTTAATGTTGTCCCAGAGGTCTTTGAGGGTGTCCTCATTTCTTTGCATCCTTTTTTTTTTTTTTTTAATTCTGCTCTGTGGCAGTTATTTCCACCATTCTATCTTCCAGTTCACTTATCTGTTCTTCTGCTTTAGTTATTCTGCTATTGATTCCTTCTAGTGTATTTTTCACTTCAGTTATTGTGTTGTTCATCACTGCTTTTTGTTATTTAGTTCTTCTAGGTCCTTGTCAAATATTTCTTCTCTCTCCATTCAATTTCTGTACCTCCATTCTATTTTCAAGATTTTGGATCATCTTAAGGATCATTACTCTCAATTCTTTTTCAGCTATATTGCCTATTTTCTCTTCATTTATTTGGCCTTATGGATTTTTACCTTGCTCCTTCATCTGTAGCATATATTTCTGTCATCTCATTTTGTCTGACTTACTGTGTTTGTGGTCTCCTTTCTGCATACTGCAGAGTCGTAGTTTCTCTTGCTTCTGGTGTATTTTCCCCCTCATTGATGAGGCTGTTACAGGGACTTGTGTAGGCTTCTTTGTGGGAAGTGATGGTGTCTGTGCTCTGGTGGGTGGAGCTGAGTCTTGTGCCCCTTATGGGCTGGACAGTGTCAGGTGGTGTTTTGGGGGGTATCTGTGAGCATAGTATGACTTTAGGTAGCCTGTCTGCTGATGGGTGAGGCTGTGTTCCTGTCCTCTTGCTAGTTTGGTGTGGGTCATCGAGCAGTGGATCCTGTAGGCAGTTGGGTGGAGCTAGGCCTTCATGTTGAGATGGAGACCTCTGGGAGAGCTCACGCTGGTTAATATTCCCTAGGGCCAGAAATTCTCTGGCATTCCAGCGTCTTGGACTCAGCACTCCTACCCTAGAGGCTCAGGCATGACCCTTGGCCAGGGAACAAAGACCATGTCAGCTGCATTGTGGAGTCAGAAAAAGGAAAGAATAAAATACAACAAAGAAAACAAACAAACAAAATCCAACACAAATGATAAAAGCAAGACCAAACAAAAAACGAAAATAAGAAGAAAAAGAAAACTAACAATAAAAACAGAAATAACAAAAATTAAAAAAAGAACATGAAAAAGAGAAAGCAAACTAAAAAAAAAGAAAATATTAAACAAATATCAAAATAACAAAAAGATCAAGACTAAAACAATAACACAAACAAAAAAAAGACAAAATCAAAAACAAGAAAAAAACACAAAACAGGAAAAAATTGAAAAATAAAAAAATATTAAAAAATTAGAAAACAAAACAGAAAAAATAATTAAAAAGAAAAAAATAATAAAACAACAGAACAAAATGAAACAGAAAATGAAAAGAAAAAAGAAAAAAATAGTAATAATATTTTCCTGATGCCTCCACTCTCAGTGTCCTTGTTCCTCCAGTGAGCCACAGCCAACACTTGCCTCTCCAGGAAGCCTTCCACTAACACTAGGTAGTTCTCTGGACTTTCTCTGGTCACTGTTCGGCCAGCTCAGATCCTGACCTGACCCAACTTCCACATGTACTTGCCCCCAAAGTCTACAACTGCCAAATTTAGACTGGTCTCAGTTGTTGATAGTACTTATTGTCCGTTCAGATATTCCACAAATGCAGAATTTACCAAGCAGATCATGTGAATTTAACCTGTGGCTTGTTCAGTTGCACAGAGAGATTTCTGTTCCTCTTTCTTATATCACACAGTCACTGAGCTCAGATTTGGTTTTGGTCCCACCTCTATGTATGGGCCACACTCAGGTGTCTGTTCCCCGACCAGGCAAGAAAGGCAGAAGCAGTGGCTGATTGAGGCTCTCAGGCTGTTTGGAGCAATTATTCACTCAGGCTGAGGATGGATAAGGTGGACACAGCTTTGGTGTGTGCGAAGTGCCTGCAGCAACAGAGACCAGCAGGAAGATGCAACAGACTGGGACACACTCACTCTGGTGTGAGTCCCTCCAAGTGACCACAGAAGCAGGAGCCGTTGGGTGGGGAAGGGGATTGCAATGGCAGCCCTGCCCCTTGCACACAACTCAAGAATGGTGTCTCCTTTCCAAGGCAGACCACACTTCCTCTAGGAGCATTCCTGTTCATGGAGCCCCTCACTCCCATTCCCTCAGTTTTTTTCTGTGCAGTCAACACTGGTCCTCTCCCCAGATACACTCTCCTGACCACAAGCTTTAGCACTCAGTCCCCTTCAGCACCGGCGGCTTCCTGTCTCAGGCTGGGGTGCCCAGGACTGATTCCAGAGGAGGCTTTGGCAGTGGCAGTGCTCAGGACTCTGGAGACTGTGCAGGTGGAGAAGGCTTTGGCTTCAGGGGGTGGGCCTTTATTAGTAACTTTTTAAATTTAAGAGTCTCCTTCCATATCTGTCCTCCATATACCTACTGATCTTTCCAAGAAGCAATCAATATAATTAGAAATGAATACCAGATCTTGAATCAGATGAACTCATAATATATGGAATGGGATAGAAATCACCATATTATGTCCAAACTTAAAATAATAACTAACTTTTGCTGTTTTGTTCTGTGGACCAATCATTGTATGAAGTACATTAATAAGTCATTTCTTACTCATTTCTCAAACACAATTCTATGTGGTAAATATTTTCTTTAATTTCAGCCCACAGCTGAGGACACTAAGGCCAGAAGAGTGTCTAATTGATTTTCTGATTACACGGGCTATGTGGTCAAAAAGTGACAAGTTAGTGTGTTCATCTACTCAGCACCACTCCAGAGACCATGTTCTTAAACCACTGTGATCTACTCCCTCCCTTAGGGTATAATGGTTAAAAGCAAGACCTTCAAATGTAATAAGCATTAAAGTTGTACTCTTTGTAAACAATTTATGAATTGTGCGTGCATTTGGATGTGCTGAAGAAAATAATTCAGAAAAGAAATTAGACTTAGAAAGGTAACCAAAATATAACAGGAAGTTAGAAAATAGTGTCAAGATCTAAATAACAGGCTGGGATTTGGAATATATAACTCTTAGAATTCTACCTCTCAGTGATCTACTCACATGAATAAACATTGTACACATACGTTTTTAAAAGATACTAATACAGGAATGCCTTGGTTTATTGTGCTTCACTTTATTGCAGGTATTGAGTTTTTGACAACTTGAAGGTGAGTGGCAAACTGGCATCAAGCAAGTCTATTGGTGCCATTTTTCTAACAGCATTTGTTCACTTTGTTCCTGTACATTACATTTTTGATAATTCTCACAATATTTCAAAATTTTCATTATTGTTATGTTATGGTGATCTGAGATCAGTGATCTTTGATGTCACTATTGTAATTATTTTGGGGTGACAAGAACCACATCCATATAAAGTGATGAGCTTAGTAGATAGATGTCGTGTGATTTGACTGCTCCAACAATTGAGCATCCCCCCACCTCTTCCCTTCTCCAGAGGTCTCCCTGGTCCCTGAGACACAACACTATTGAAATTAGGCCAATTAATAACCCTACAAAGGCCTCTAAGTGTTTAAGTAAAAGAAAGAGTCATATGTCTTTCACTTTAAATCCAATGCTGGAAAAGATCAAGCTTAGCGAGAAAAGCATGTCTAAAACTGAGATGTGTTGAAAGCTGGGCCACTTGTGCCAAACACCCAAGTTGTGAATGTTAAGAAAGGTTCTTGAAGGAAATTTAAAGTTCTACTCCAGTGAACACACTAATGATGAGAAAACAAAAGAGCCTTATTGCTGGTATGGAGAAAGTTTTAGTGGTCTGGATAGAAGACGAAATCAGCCACAACATTCCCTTAAGCCAAAGCCTAATCTAAAGCAAGACCCTAACTCTCTTCAATTATGTGAAGGCTGATGGAGGTGAGGTAGGTGCAGAAGGAAAGTTTGAAGCTAGCAGAGGTTGGGTCATGAGGTTGAAGGAAAGAAGTCCTCTTCATAACATAAATGTGCAAGAGGAAGCAGAAAATGCTGATGTAGAAGTTGCAGCAAATTATCCAGAAGATTTAGCTAAGATGATTAATGAAGGTGGCTGCACTGAACAACAGATTTTCAATGTAGATAAAGTAGTCTTATATCGGAAGAAGATAGCATTCAGAACTTTCAGAGCTGGAGAAGAGAAGTCAATGCCTGGCTTTAAAGTTTCAAAGGACAAGCTGACAATCTTGTTGGGGGTCAATGTGGCTGGGGAAATAAAGGTGAAGTCATTTACCATTCTGAAAATCCTAGGGCCCTTTAGAATTTTGCTATTTCTACTCTGTCTGTGCTCTATAAATGGAACAACAAAGCCTGGATGAAAACACATCAGTTAACAGCATATCTTACTGACTATTTGAAGCCCACTGTTGAGATCTATTGCTCAGAAAAAAGATTCCTTTCATAATATTTCTGCTCTCTGACAATACACGTGGTCACCCAAGAGCTCTGAAGGGGACAAACAATGAGATTCATGTTATTTTTATGCCTGCTAACACAACATCCATTTTGCAACCTATGGATCAAGGAATAATTTCTACTTTCAAGTCTTATTTAAGAAATATATTTTGTAAGGTTATAGCTGTCCTGGATGGTGAGTCATCTGATGGATCTGGGCAAAGTAAATTGAAAACCTCTAAAAAGGATTCACCTTTCTAGATGCATGAAGACCATTCATAATTCATCAGCAGAAGTCAAAATATCAATATTAACAGGTGTTCAGAAGAAGTTGACTCCAACACTCATGGATGACTTTGATGGGTTTAAGACTTCTGTGAAGGAAGTAACTACAGATGTTGTGGAAATAGCAAGAGAACTAGAATTAAAAGTGGAGACCAAAGATGTGACTGAATTGTTGCAATGTCATGATAAAACTTTCATGGATGAGGAACTGCTTTTTATGGATGATAAAAAGTGGTTTCTTGAGATGGAATATACCCCTGCTGAAAATGCTGTCAAGATTGTTGAAACAACAACAAATCATTTAGAATATTGCATAAACTTAGTTGATAAAGCAGCATCGGTGTTTGAGAAGATTCACTCCAATTTCTAAAGAAGTTCGGCCATAGTAAAATGCTATCGAAAAGCATTTCATGTTACAGAGAAATTTCTTGTGAAAGTAAGAGTCAACCTAAGTGGCAAACTTTGTTGCTGTTTTATTTTAAGAAATTGCCACTGCCAACCCTACCTTCAGCAACCACCGCCATTAACATCTGGACACGAATTTTCACTAACAAAAAGATTATAACTTTTTGAAGACTCAGATGATGGTTAGGGTTTTTCAGCAATAAAATATTTTAAAATTAAGGTATGCATATTTTTTAGACATAAAACTATTACACACTTAATAGACTGAAGTATAATGTAAATGTAAATTTTATATGCAATGGAAAATGGAAAAAAATTGTATGACTTTTTTATTGCAATGTTTGCTTTGCTACAGTGGTCTGGAACAGAATTCACAATAACTGCAAGGTGTGTCTGTATAGTTATATGCTCAGGAGTGTCAAGACAGCCAACAAAACTTGAATATTTGCAATGTGCTCATGATAGTCTTCAAGAACATATATGCGTAGAGCATAATAGATGAATAGAACTTATCTTTTTACTATGTCTATAAAGCATAATAATATGAAAACACCTTAAGCATAGTACTTTCGCTATTTATAATGGAATGATATCATTAAATTAGTTAAATATTAATTAATAATTTAACATGCTTATATATAATTGTAAAGGATTACCACTTTTGGTGTTGATAGAGAATGAGGGATTGCGCTTTTCACGTCATTATAAACAACCAGGAAGCCAGATAAAATAAATTGGACAGATTTTTTCAGACACTGGAAACAGTGACAACTGGTTGTTTTTCACTAAATGAAGGGAAATAAATGAAGTAATTTCTATAATGGTCCTGGGCTTTTGCTTAGAGATTTGTTTGGAACCATGATAAGACACCTAAGCATAGTACAGAACTCAAGCAGAGCACAATGTCTTTCTAAATTGACATACACAAGTTTGGAGAGGTGGAGATGGCTGGAATTTGGGGACAGGCTGATAGCAAAGAAACCTATGCAGGAAAGATACCAAATAACCTACATAAGTGATCCTTTTAAGTGTTTTGATGAATATGAAGCCATGGCTACATGAGATAAAACTCCCTGGCTGGATAGTTATAAATTAATTAGTTCCCTTTGAATTTTTCTCAACCAGAGGCAACATTTATCATGACACCTGGGGCATTCAGGAGTGACACCAGTAGTAGCAGTACCAGAAGTATTAGTAGTACTAATAGTAAATTAGCCTTTGAATAAGGCTATACTAAATCCACCTTAACAAAACTTAGAACTGTTGAGTGGTTTAAGGTCATTTTCAAATAACAGAGAGTGAAACAGCATCTGACAGTCTTTAATGAATATAACAATGTTCAGTTTCATCAACATAATATTCACAATACATAGAATCTAATCAGAATTTATTATACAGTCAAAGACACAGAGATATGTGACATAAAACTAACAGTTAATAGAATCATATTAAATAATGATAGATATGATGGAATTGGCACACAGAGCATAGGACAGATATTCTCACTAGGTCAGGTATTTAATGAAAAAATAATATAATGAGGAAAAGAATATTAAAATATCCAATGAATTATTTTGAGATTAAAAATGTCTCCTAAATAAAAACTTCTTTAGATGGATTTAGTAGTGGAGAAGATGCTGCAGAAGGGAAAAAAAACTTTAAAACATAATACAAATTATGAAAGATGAAGCATAGAATAAAACAAGAGAAAAAATGAACAGAATCACAGTTAATTGTGGGAGGATATCAGGTGTTTTCATATCCATGTGCATTAGTTTAATGTTGCCATTACAAATTACCAAAAACTTAGTGGCTTAAAACAACTAAGAAAAGTATTCTCTCATAGTTTTGGATTTCAGAATTCTGAAATCAAGGTATCAGCAAGGTTGGTCCCTTTTGGAGACTCTGAGAAATTGTCCAGTGCAAGCAGATTTGTCACTTCCATCTCTGTCTCTGTCTTCACATGGCCTTCTCCTTTGTGTGTCTTTGTATTTGCTCCTCTTTTTCCCTTAAATGGATTCCTCTCATTGAATTTAGGAAATACCCTAAAGTTAGTATGACTTCATCTTGAGATACTTAATTATACTTTCAAGATTCTTATTCCAAATAAGGTCACATTTTAAGGTTCTGGGTAAACATATATTTTGAGGTTTACAATTCAACCCACCACACCATGTAACTGGAGTCTTAAATAAAGAAAGATTGGAGGAAAAGGGAAAATAATATATAAAAAATAATGTACCCTGAAATTTCAAGCTTGATAATTTAAAATCCACACAACAAAGCAGCTCAAAAAAACTAAATACAGAATAAACACACAAAAAAATTACACACATGCACATCATAATCATACTGCAGAAAATTTTTAGATCTAATATTGAAAGAATACAAGTTGTGGTAAACATTAGGAAGGAGAGAGAAAAGAAAGAAGTTTCCCTAAATTCTCTTTTCATGTTATTATTATATAGATCTCATGGTTGTTGCCTCCCCTCTGAGACACATGTACTTTTCAAAAACTAGTAAATACTGATCAATAAGAACAGCAGGGAATCTATGAAAAATATTATAAAGAGAGAAAAATTTAAAATATGGAAAATTTAAAGGGGGGAAATATCTTCTATAATTTTGGAGTCTACTGACTTACAGGAACTTGCCTTCCTTTCTGCTACATGACACAGGTTTACTGGGACATACTGTTAGTTTGGGAGAAGCCAGGTTTGATTCTAGGTGGATTGTAGATCTAAATAGAAGCAAAACCATGAAAGCTTCTAGACAATAATCTATAAAATGTATTCATTACCTTCTATACAATAACATATGAAATATATTCATTAATTTAGAGGTAGGCAACATTTTTTCCAAAGGGTCATAAAAGTACTAAATGCTGATTAATATGTGGAAAATTATATTTTATTTATGGAGTCCCTTGAATATTTTTTATAAATGGACTCTTCAAAAGACTCTAGTAAAAGAAGTTAAAGGCAAGTCATAGGGTGGCAAAAGACCAATATCTATTTTCTTTAAACTCGCATATCTAGAGAATGTAAGGAACTTTACAAAAAAATAAAAATGAACGGGGAATTCAGATTTTAAAAATAGAAAAAAACTTGACTGAACAATTTAAGGAGATCAATGTTTAAATGGCCAATACTGTAATGAAGTGTTCAACCTTATTTGTCATGCAGAAAATGAAATTAGTACCATAATAACATACATTCATAGATTATACTAGCATTTAGTAAAAGTAAAAAGTAAAAGAGAGAAGCCATCAAGACTTAGCAATGTTGTGTAGCTGTCAGAATTTTTATTCACTGCTGGAGTTGTAAATTCATATAAGTACAGTGGAAAACAATTTGACAGGGTTTTCATATTGAAAATAAGCATATTCTATGAATCCTTAATGCACAAACAAGATGTATAATACACAGAAATGTAATCATAAGTTCATCCAAATACGTGGATAGGAATGCTCACATGATGTTCCTAGTATTAACTCCACACAGGGAAAAACAAAAAGTAGAAATGACACCAATCAATCATCAAGTTATTGACAATTGTTGATACAATTGTTAATTGTATCAAATTCTGATACATTCATGCAATGGAATACCATATCATATCAATGAAAAGAATGAACTATATTATTCCATGCACCCGTATGAATGAATATCACAAGAAAAATATTGAGCAAATGAAGGCAAGCAGAAAAGAAAGCATATTATATGATTCTATGTGTACAAAGTCCAAAAATAGACAAAAATATTCTATGATAATGAAAGTCAGAATAATGGTAGACTTTGAAGAAAAAGAGTGTTAGCTGGGAGGAGCACAAGGAGAACTTCAAAGGTGTTCTCAGTTTTCTATTTCCAGATAAAAGTGGTGCTTATGCAGATGTGTCATTTTGACTATTCATTAAGCTGTATGTTTATGTACTTTTGTCTATGTATATGTGCTTTAGTAAAAAGATTTACAAAACTTCACGGACATTAGGAAAAGTTGAATTTAGTTCAATGTAAGGACACAATATTCATAAAAGTTTCTTTTTATAAGAATTCAGTAAAATAAATGAGCAAATTTTCTATATTAAAGGTATGTAAAATATAAACAAATAAAGGTGGGGGTAAAATACAGAGCAAATATTAATTATTTAGAAAATATTAAAATAAAAAATTGGCATAGATATATGATTTCAAGAGTTTCTTTTTTTAAATAAACTATGACAAAGCTAATGATAAAGTACAAGGGGACTGCAGAAGGAATTGTAATGGAGACTCAAAACACTAAGATAAAAGAGATTAAGATTCACAATAACATATTATTAATATCAATACAATTTAAATTATTGACTATAAATAATTTTATAAATTGTCAAAATTTGACCCAAGAAGAAATAGAAAAACTTAATAAAAAATACTTATGCAACAAAGAAAAAAAAATCACAGAATAAGCCTCTTTGCACTGGCATAGGGCCCAGAAAACATTATCAGACATAATTAGTCCAAAGTAAAAATGTAGTTAGAGAATAGAAAAAAATAAGATTTTGCCAAATTATCTTGCACAGTTAGAATAAAATGTCAAAACCTAAAAAGAAAACCAAATGATTTATTTACTATAAAATATATAAAATTTCATACTAGAAAATTTAATATAACAATAGATCACAAACTTTGAATTTCACAGTATGCTAAAGGTGTTCCACCTTCAGAAGCCTGCTGTTAAAATTTATCACATTGTGATGTCAATTGAGAAAAATATAGTTTAAATCTAATAATAGTATATTATATAATCTAAAATTAAGTTTTCATAAAAATTTTAATGAATGAAAAATATAATATTGTTTTTAAGATGATGAAAAGAAACTCTCTGAAACCAAGCATCAGTGAAGCTCACAATGAAACAGTAGGTCTTCCCATTATAGTATCTTACAAGATACAAATGACTGATAACAACGCTAATTATAAAATTTTTGTGGTTTTTAACCAATGCAATAAGAGAATGTGAAAGTTCCAAAGTAGGCAATGTTTGTAATCATTTCACTTTTAACAAAAAATAAAATTGAAACTCTGTAGAGTTAGGAAGAGAATTTATATAGGAGAGCACGATGTACATTTAAATGTACGCTTGTATTTTCTTATAAATGAGCAATAAGGTGTTATAAAGCATGAAATATTAAAGGGTTCAATTTAATAATAGCAATAATATAAATCATTATGGAGTAATCATAAAAACAGATATATATATATATATTTTTTAATAAAGAGAATAGCCTGGTTCTTACATGAGAAACCTAACTAAATGTGGGTTTATAAAATGTTAGTTCTCTTTCCCATCATAATACATATTATAAGATCTTAAACAAAACAATGACATTTTAAAAATCACTTGTTTTATTAATTTTATATACTATAATTAATAAAAATACCAAATGCAATGTTGAGTAAAGGACTAATAAAACAAATTTTATAAGCAAATATTTATTGTTATGAAGGAAAAATAATTCAGAGTAAACTTATGAGGGAACTAAACAAAATATTTAAAATACTGATAAATGATAATCAAATATAAAAGTTAATTTTTTGGAAAATGTTTCTCAAATGATTATATCATTTTTAATTAATTAAAAATTCATAAATGATTTTGAGCTGTTACTGGAATGACAGCTTTTGACAAAAGTAGTACTGTTCTTTTTCCTTTCTATAGATGTAAACCATAAGAAACTTTCACATATAAAAGATGATTAGATAGATAAAATAGATACATTGGATAAATAGACAATTTTGAATGAATAAACGTTTTTTTTCAATTCTTTGTTGTACAACCAAGGTATATTTCATAAATTGCATAATGCTCTAACATCTCTCTATATACATATACATACACATACATATACACATACGTGTGGACCTACATACACCCCCTGCCCACACACACACACCTTTTTGATGAAAATTTGATTAATTCCTTCTTAAAAATTGAGAAATTAGAGGGGCACTGGAAAGCATTTTGGGTTGTAAAAGGATTTGATATTTAGTCATTAGAGAGTTTCACTTTATTTCTGGGAAGTGTGTCAGAAATCTTTATTAATATTTAACAGATGACAGCTAATACCACCTGTTTCTATCTCTTTCTATTTAACTTACAGACTTGCATTTAATCTGATTTAATTATAGCACATTGGGAAATAACATCATTGTTTCTTTTATTAGTCCTTTGCCAATGCAATATTTTAATAAATATTTTTTCTTACCATGTGCTTTTAAGCACATTACCTCAAAACTTTGGAAGGACATTTGATTTATGGAAAGAATTTTGTCTATTTTGTACAGTTAGCCTAATTACCAAATTATCCATATTTTTTAATGTTTATTCAGAAAAAAATAATTTTGATATATTAATTAGTATATAAATTGATCCCTTTAAGAAAAAAAAAAAACAACTCAGAGATATAAATTACATCATGACCCTTATACAAAACATTATTTGAATAAATAAACTCAGGGTTTAGTCATTATAGATCTAAATATCACTTTATTTATTTTTGTAAGGTTATGATAAGAAGATAAAACTGTAACATTTCATTCCCATTATGATTTTCTAATAGCACAAGGTAATATGTAGTTAAAATTACAAGTTATTTATGAAGTAAGGATATGCCAACAGCTTTAAATCCCCTGGTTTATATATATATATATATATATATATATATATATATTTATATTTATATATATATATATATATATATACACTGTGTGTGTGTGTATGTGTGTGTGTGTGTGTGTAAATGAAGGCATGAATTTAGGGAATAAATACATAAGGAACAACCATAATTATACAAATAAATTCTATATGCATATATAAATATACATATACAAATGTGTGTGTGTGTATGTGTAAAATTTTCCATTGATTCCAAATACTTAAGAAAATGTTTAAAAGTGAATGGATGGGAGAGAAGCTTCAAGATGGCAGAAGAGTATGACATGGAGATCACCTTCCTACCCACAAATACATCAGAAATACATCTACATGTGGAACAGCTCCTATAGAACACCTACTGAACACTGGCAGAAGACCTCAGACCTCCCAAAAGGCAAGTAACTCCCCCATGTACCTGAGTAGGGCAAAAGAAAAAAGAAAAATCAGAGACAAAATAATAGGGATGGGACCTGCACCAGTGGAAGGGAGCTGTGAAGGAGGAAAAATTTCCCATACTAGGAAGGCCCTTTGTGGGCAAAGACTGTGGGTGGTGGAGGGGCGGGGAATCTTCAGAGCCATGGAGGAGAGCACAACAAGATGAGTGCGGAGGGAAAAGCGGAGAGATTCCCACACAGAGGATGAGTGCTGACCAAGCCAAAGCAATCTTGAGAACGAAAAATGGAGCTACAGGAATCAGACTCCCTGACTTCAAACTATACTACAAAACTACAGTAATCAAGGCAGTATGGTACTGGCATACAAACAGAAATATAGATCAGTGGAACAGGATAGAATGCCCAGAGACAAACCCACGCACATATGGTCAGCTTATCTTTGAAAAAGGAGGCAAGAATATACAGTGGAGAAAAGACAGTCTCTTCAATAAGTGGTGCTGGGAAAACTGGACAGGTACCTGTAAAAGTATGAAATTAGAACACTCCCTAAAACCATACACAAAAATAAACTCAAAATGGAATAAAGACCTAAATGTTAGACCCGACAGTATCAAACTCTTAGAGGACAACATAGGCAGAACACTCTATGATGTAAATCACAGCAAGATCCTTTTTGACCCACCTCCTAGAGAAATGGAAATAAAAACAAAAATAAATAAATGGGACCTAATGAAGCATAAAAGCTTTTGCACAACAAAGGAAACCATAAACAAGACCAAAAGACAACCCTCTGAATGGGGGAAAATATTTGCAAAGGAAGTAAGAGAATTTTTCTTCTCTCTGTTTCCTGGTGCACGAGGAGAGGGGATTAAGAGTGCTGCTTAAAGGAGCTCCAGAGACAGGCACGAGCCACGGCTATCAGCTTGGATCCCAGAGACAAGCATGAGATGCTAAGGCTGCTGCTGCAGCCACCAAGAAGCCTGTGTGCAAGCACAAGTCACTATACACACCTCTCTTCCTGGGAACCTGTGCAGCCTGCCACTGCCAGAGTCCCATGATCAGGGGCAATTTCCCTGGGAGAATGCACAGTGTGCCTCAGGCTCATGCAATGTCATCGCAGCCTCTGCCACCACAAGATGACCCCACACTCCGTACCCCTCCCTCCCCCTGGACTGAGTGAGCCAGAGCCCCTGAATCAACTGCTCCTTTAACCACATCCTGTCTGAGCAAAGAAGAGACACACTCAGGTGACCTACACACAGAGGTGGGTCCCAATGCAAAGCTGAATCATGGAGCTGTGTGAAAAAAGAAGAGAAAGGGAAATCTCTCCCAGCAGCCACAGGAGCAGCAGATTAAACCTCCACAATCAACTTGATGTACCCTGCATATGTGGAATATCTGAATAGACAACGAATCATCCCAAACTGAGGAGATGGACTTTGGGAGCAACAATATATATTGTTATATATATAACATATATATATATAATATATATATATATATATATTATATATAATATATATATTATATATATATACATATATATTTTCCCTTTTTCTCTTATTGTGAGTGTGAATGTGTATGCTTCTGTGTGTGATTTTGTCTGTATAGCTTTGCTTTTACCATATGTCCTAGGGTTCTGTCTGTCCTTTTTTTTTTTTTTTTGGCAGTACGCGGGCCTCTCACTGTTGTGGCCTCTCCCGTTACAGGGCACAGGCTCCAGACGTGCAGGCTCAGCAGCCATGGCTCACGGGCCTGGCTGCTACGCGGCATGTGGGATCTTCCCAGACCGGGGCACGAACCCAAGTCCCCTGAATCGACAGGTGGACTCTCAACCACTGCACCACCAGGGAAGCCCTAAATTTTTTTTTCTTAATAATTGTTTTTAACAACTTTATTTTATTTTATCTTCTTTCTTTCTTTTCTTTATTTCTTTTCTTTCTTTCTTCCTTCCTTCCTTTCTTCTTTCTTTCTTTCTTTCTTTTCTCTCTCCTTTTTATTCTGAGGCGTGTAGAGGATAGGCTCTTTGTGCTCCAGACAGGGGTCAGGGCTGTGTCACTGGGGTGGGTGCCAAGTACAGGACACTGGTCCACCAGAGACCTCCCAGCTCCAGGTAATATCAAAAGGCAAAAATCTCCCAGATATCTCCATCTCAACACCAAGACCCAGCTCAATGACAAGCAAGTTACAGTGATGTACACTCTATGCCAAGCAACTAGCAACACAGGAACAAAATTCCATTCATTAACAGAGAGGCTCCCTAAAATCATAATAAGGTGACAGACAACTCAAAACATACCACCAGTCGTGGACCTGCCCAACAGAAAGACAAGATCCAGCCTCATCCACCAGAACACAGGCTATACTCTCTTCCACCAGGAAGTGTAAACCACCCACTGAAACAACCTTAGCCACTGCAGACAGACACAAAAAGCAGTGGGAGCAACAAACCTGCACCCTTCAAAAAGGAGAACCCACAGCAAGTTAAGCAAAATGAGAAGATAGAGAAACACACAGCAGATGAAGGAGCAAGGTAAAAACCCAGCAGAACAAACAAATGAAAAGGAAATAGGCAGTCTACCTGAAAATGAATTCAGAAAAATGATAGTAAAGATGATCCAACATCTTGGAAATAGAATGGAGAAAATACTAGAAACTTTTAACAAGGACCTAGAAGAATTAAAGAGCAAACAAAAAGTGATGAACAACACAATATATGAAATTAAAAATTCTCTAGAAGGGATCAATTGCAGAATAACTGAGGCAGAAGAATAGATAAAATACCTGGAAGAAAAAATAGTGGAAATAACTATAGTAGGTCTGAATAAAGAAAAAAGAATGAAAAGAATTGAGGACAGTCTCAGAGACTTCTGGGACAACATTAAACATGACAATATTCGAATTATAGGGGTCCCAGAAGAAGAAGAGAAAAGAAAAGGGACTGAGAGAATATTTGAAGAGATTATAGTTGAAAACTTCCCTAATATGGGAAAGGAAGTAGTTAATCAATTCCAGGAAGCAGAAAGATTCCCATACAGGATAAATTCAAAGGGAAATATGCCAAAACACACATTAAACAAACTATCAAAAATTAAACATGGAGAAGAAATATTAAAAGCAGTAGGGAAAACAACAAAAAACACATAAGGGAATCCCTATAAGGTTAACAGATGATCCTTCAGCAGAAACTCTGAAAGCCAGAGGGGAGTGGCAGGACATATTTAAAGTGATGAAGCAGAAAAACCTAAAACCAAGATTACTCTACCAAGCAAGGATCTCATTCATATTTGATGGAGAAATTAAAAACTTTACAGGCAAGCAAAAGCTAAGAGAATTCAGCACCACCAAACCACCTTTATGAAATATGCTAAAGGAACTTATCTAGAAAGAAAATACAAGAGAAGGAAAAGACCTGCAATAATAAACCCAAAACAATTAAGAAAATGGTAATAGGAACATACATATTGATAATTACCTTAAATGTAAATGGATTAAATGCTCCATCCAAAAGACATAGATTGCTTGAATGGATACTAAAACAAGATTAGTATATATGCTATCTACGTGAGATTCACTTCAGATGTAGGGACACATAAAGACTGAAAGTGAGGGGATGGAAAAAGATATTCCATGCAAATGGAAATCAAATGAAAGCTGGAGTAGCAATTCTCATATGAGACAATAAAACAAATACTATTATAGGAGACAAAGAAGGACACGACATAACAATAAAGGGATCAATCCAAGAAGATATAACAATTGTAAATATTTATGCACCCAACATAGGAGCACCTCAACACATAAGACAGATACTAACACCAATAAAAGGGGAAATCACAGTAACAAAATCATAGTAGGGGACATTAACACCCCACTTTCACCAATGGACAGATCATCCAAAATTAAAATAAATAAGGAAACACAAGTTTTAAATGATACATTAAACAAGATGTACTTAATTGATATTTATAGGATATTCCATCCAAAAATAATAGAATACACAGTCTTCTCAAGTACTCATGGAACATTATCCAGGATGGATCATATCTTGGGCCACAAATCAAGCCTTGGTAAATATAAGAAAATTGAAATTGTATCAAGTATCTTTTCCGACCACAACACTATAAGACTAGATATCAATTACAGGAAAAAAATCTGTAGGAAATACAAACACATGGTGGCCAAACAACACACTACTTAATAACCAAGGTATCACTGAAGAAATCAAAGAGGAAATCAAAAAATACCTAGAAACAAATGACAATGAAATCACGATAACCCAATACCTATGGGATGCAGCAAAAGCAGTTCTAAGAGGGAAGTTTATAGCAGCACAATCCTAACTTAAGAAACAAGAAACATCTCAAATAAATAACCTAAACTTAAACCTAAAGCAATTAGAGAAAGAAAAAAAAAGTTAGTAACAACTGACACTGCAGAAATACAAAGGATCATGAGAGATTACTACAAGCAACTATATGCCAATAGAATGGACAACCTGGAAGAAATAGACAAATTCTTAGAAATGCACAACCTTCCGAGACTGAACCAGGAAGAAATAGAAAATATGAACAGACCACTCAAAAGCACTGAAATTGAAACTGTGATTAAAAATCTTCATACAAAGAAAAGCCCAGGACCATATGGCTTCACAGGCGAATTCTACCAAACATTTATAGAAGAGCTAGCGCCTATGCTTCTCAAACTTTTCCAAAATATAGTAGAGGGAGGAACACTCCCAAACTCATCCTATGAGGCCACCATCACTCTGATACCAAAACCAGACAAAGATGTCACAAAGAAAGGAAACTACAGGCCAATATCACTGATGAAGATAGATGAAAATATCCTCAACAAGATACTAGCAAACAGAATCCAACAGCACATCAAAAGGATCATTCAGCATGATCAAGTGTGGTCTATCCCAGGAATGCAAGGATTCTTCAATATAAACAAATCAATCAACGTGATACACCACATAAACAAATTGAAGGAGAAAAACCATATGATCATCTCAATAGCTGCAAAGAAAGCTTGAGACAAATTCAATAATGATTTATGATAAAAACCCTCCAGAAAACAGGCAAACAGGGAAATTTACTCAACATAATAAAGGCCATACGTGACAAACCCACAGCCAACAACATCCTCAATGGTGAAAAAATGAAACCATTTCCAATAAGATCAGGAAAAAGACAATGATGCTCACTGTCACCACTCTTATTCAACACACTTTTGGAAGTTTTAGCCACAGCAATCAGAGAAGAAAAAGAAATAAAATATTCCAAATTTGAAAAGAAGAAATAAAGCCTTCACTGTTTGCAAATGACATGATACTATATGTAGAGAATCCTCAAGATGCTACCAGAAAACTACTAGAGCTAATCAATGAATTTGGTAAAGTTTCAGGATACAAAATTAATGCACAGAAATCTCTTGCTTTGCTATACACTAATGATTAAAAATATGAAATTGAAAATAAGAAAAGACTCCCATTTACCACTGCAACAAAAAGAATAAAATATCTAGGAATAAACTTATATAAGGAGACAAAGACTTGTGTGCAAAAAATTATAAGACACTCATGAAAGAAATTAAAGGTGATATAAATAGATGAGGAGATATATTATGTTCTTGGAGTGGAAGAATCAACATTGTGAAAATGAATATACTACCCAAAACAATCTACAAATCAATGCAATCCTTATCAAACTACCAATGGCATTTTTCACAAAACTAGAACAAAAATTTCACAATTTGTATGGAAACACAAGAGACCCTATATAGTCTAAGCAATTTTGCGAAAGAAAAATGGAGCTGGAATAATCAGGCTCCCTGACTTCAGACCAAAATGCAAAGCTACAGTAATCAAGACAGTATGGTACTGGCACCAAAACAGAAATGTAGATCAATGGGACAGGATAGAAAGACCAGATATAAACCCACGCACATATGGTCATCTCATCTTTGAAAAAGGAGCCAAGAATATACAGTGGTTAAAAGACAGCCTCTTCAATAAGTGGTGATGGGTAAACTGGACAGCTATATGTAAAAGAATGAAATTAGGACACTCCCTAAACCATACACAAAAATAAACTCAAAATGGAATAAAAACCTAAATGTAAGGCCAGACACCATCAAACTCTTAGACGAAAACATAGGAAGAACACTCTATGACATAAATCACAGCAAGATCCTTTTTTTTTTTTTTTCTTTTTGCCATATGTGGGCCTGTCACCGCCATGGCCTCTCCCATTGCGGATCATAGGCTTCAGATGCACAGGCCCAGCAGCCATGGCCCATGGGCCTAGTCGCTCCGCAGCATGTGGGATCCTCCCAGACCGGGGCTCAAACTTGTGTCCCCTGCATTGGCAGGCGGACTACCAACCACTGCGCCACCAGAGAAGCCTGCAAAATCATTTTTGGCCCACCTCCTAGAGAAATGGAAATACAAACAAAAATAAATAAATGGGACCTAATGAAACTTAAAAATTTTGCACAGCAAAGGAAACCATAAACAAGACAAAAAGACAACTCTGAGAATGGGAGAATATATTTGCAAATGAAGCAACTGTCTAAGGATTAATCTCCAAAATGTACAAGCAGCTCATCAGCTCAATAGCAAAACAAACAAACAATCCAGTCCAAAATGGGCAGAAGACCTAAATAGACATTTTTCCAAAGAAGATATACAGATTGTCAACAAACACATGAAAGAATGCTCAACATAATTAATCATTAGCAAAATGCAAATCAAAACTACAATGAAATATCATCTCACACCAGTCAGAATGGCCATCATCAAAAAATCTACAAACAATAAATGCTGGAGGAGGTGTGGATAAAAGGAAACCCTCTTGCACTGTTGGTGGGAATGTAAATTGATACAGCCACTATGGAGAACAGTATGGAGGTTCCTTTAAAAACTAAAAATACAACTATAATACGACCCAGCAATCCCACTACTGAGCATATACCCTGAGAAAACCATAATTCAAAAAGAGTCATGTACCACAATGTTCATTACAGCTCTCTTTACAATAGCCAGGCCATGGAAGCAACCTAAGTGTCCATCAACAGATGAATGGATAAAGAAGATGTGGCACATATATACAATGGAATATTACTCAGCCATAAAAAGGAACGAAACTGAGTTATCTGTAGTGAGGTGGATGGACCTAGAGTCTGTCATACATAGTAAAGTAAGTCAGAAAGAGAAAAACAAATATTGTATGCTAACACATATATATGGAATCAAAACAAAAAGTCATGAAGAACTTAGGGGAAAGATGGGAATAAAGATGAGGACCTACTAGAGAATGGACTTGAGTATATGGGGAGGGGCAAAGGGAAGCTGTGACAAAGTGAGAGAGTGGCATGGACATATATACACTACTCAACGTAACATAGATAGCTATTGGGAAGCAGTCTCCTAGCACAGGGAGATCAGCTCAGTGCTTTGTGACCACCTAGAGAGGTGGGATAGGGAGGGTGGGAGGGAGGGAGATGCCAGAGGGAAGAGATATGGGGACATATGTATCTGTATAACTGATTCACTTTGTTATAAAGCAGACACTAACACACCATTGTAAAGCAATTACACTCCAATAAAGATGTTAAAAAATAAAATAAAAATAAAAGTGTATTGGTGGTAAAAAAATAATAATAATAACAAAATAAAATACATGGCAAAGCTAAAAAACAAGTGAATAGATGATAAGTTTTGAGAATCTATTTATGTGAATACATCTTTTTTAGGCCAAACAGTTGATTCAGGGCATTTACTTATAGCTTGAAATTTCTTGTTCTTAGTGCATTGAAGACTTTTTTTTCCATTAGACTATAGCTTTTGACACACATTTTCATAGTTTGGGGATTCACCTGCCCCCCCCTAATCAAAAACAGACTTTTAAAGTTTACCTGGTCATTTATTTTTCTCTTATTAGCTACTACACATATATTTACTGACATGATTTTCAGATGTTATTTTCATTTGGATTTTGTGCTTTTACAAACTTTATAGTTTTACTTCGTTAAGCCATATTTATGTATGTTATTGCCAAAAATAGTTCTTTTTAAGTGGTTAAAATCTATCATTTCATAATTACAATCTCAGTACTTGCCAGCTGGTCTCATCTTTTCACTTGAGATAAATATGGCATGATTTTTGTGAGCATTCAATTGAAACGTGTGTAAAATGAGCTGCTGTCAACAGTATGAAAAGATATTAATTTTTACTTATTTCAATACATTTGCAAAACCACAATACTTGATAAATGATATTTGTCACTATAAATTCTTTTAGTAAATTACACAGGTTTCCAATCTCAATGAAAGTGATACTTTTACCCAACAGAAGAAAAAAAAGTAGGGTATTTCCAAGAACATAGAAAAATCATTATTTATAGTAATATAATCTATTATTTTTTATCTTTTATGTTTAATTTAGTTACTTAAAGACAAAGTATCGAAATTTGAAAATGTCAAATGGTGTTGACAAACTTCAAAGTCCTTGCCTTTCATTGCTGTAATAGTGTTTTGTTCTTTCTTAATGTATATAGTTTTGCAGTTTTTCTTAACCTCAAAACACATTTCATGTGTTTATCATTTCAATAAGTAAACTGTTCTGAAATTTTTTTCAATGTGGTATTTTCCCATTTGCAGTATAAGCATAAATATTTGTCATTTAGTTCCATTTTAAAATTTCAAAATACAATTTTTACCTGTGAGTAAGATTACCTATTAATGTTTTTACAACACAGGTAATTTGAATATTCTACTAGTCACAAAAATGCATAGTTTTATGACAGAGACTGAATTGTTTCTCTCCCTCTTAGATAATCCTCTGTTCTTTTGGAGGTGTACGGTGCCCAACTATAATGTAGCATTGGACATTACCCCTTATAGCTAAGAAAGGTTACTGCATACATCTGGCAAATGTAACTCTAATATCCTGGGTGAGGTTTCGGGTAAAGAATTTAATAAGGGACTGATTTTGTTGCTTTGTGTCCTTGTGGTCTTTGTTTATTTTTATTAATTCCTGCTTAGAATTTTGATATGCCAGATGGATATCCAACTTTTTTTTCTAATTATGAGGACCACCAAGAGGTGTAATGTAAAATTAGAAAGTCCCAAGAATGTGATCACATCTAGTGATAGTACAGGTTTGTCAAAGTCAGAACTTTTGTTCCCTTCTAGAAAAGCAATCTTGGTTATAACCACAATTCTGACGTTTTTCCTTACTAACTATCCACTTTCTTTCCTTTCTGAACCAGGATTAATATTATGTACAGATTTGTAGAAAGATTATTTGCATATCTTTAAAAAAAAACATGATCCATACTGGATACTTAATCATGTAGCAAATAAAAATGCATATATGCCTTTGTGTGCCTGTATGGTAGCACATGTGTGTAAATTACATTGGTGAAAAAGTAGAACACCAGGAAGGACTAGCGGTTTCAGAGTAGAACCTGGGGTGTAATCCCAGAACTCTAAAATTATTAAAATACTAGTTTAGAAATGAATGAACAATTCAGTGATACAGACTCAAATGATTTTTTTTTTTTGTATTTGGTATATATAGTCTTTAGTATACTAAAATGGTGGCACAGAGTTAGTAAGATAAGTCTGAAGTAGTAATAAATGATGCTGAGATAAACAGTCAGTGCTTGGCAATAAAGTTGGGACTTTAAAATTAATCTCAAGCCATACAGAGAAAATAATTACAGATGAATTAAAATTTTGAATAAAATGGAGAAATAAAATTGTAGCAGAAAACATTAATGATTATTTTTTCTTTTGTTTTTTTATGGTACGCGGGCCTCTCACTGTTGTGGCCTCTCCCATTGTGGAGTACAGGCTCCGGACGTGCAGGGTCAGTGGCCATGGCTCACGGGCCCAGCTGCTCCATGGCATATGGGATCCTCCTGGACCGGAGCATGAACCTATGTCCCCTGCATCAGCAGGCAGACTCTCAACCACTGTGCCACCAGGGAAGCCTTGACGATTTTTTTTTTTATGGAACCGATATTTCTTTTTATTTTTAGCGGAAAAAATAAAAATAGGATATCATGAAACAAATGATGAATATGCTAATATTAAACCTTAAAAGTTTTCATGTAAAATAAATCCACAGTAAAACTGTTAAAAGGAAAAAGAAGCAATAGAAAAGATACTTGCAATATAAATGGACTGCTAACCTTGGATAACTTAAATATAACAGCCACTAACAATTCAGTAAAGTTAAAAATATCTTGAGAGAGATAAAGCACATATATATATATGTGTGTATATATATATAAATACATAAAATACAAATACATAAAATGGTGAACCTTATGCCTAATTATAGAATTTGTATTTGTGTTCCTTATTTTTTAACACTTTTATATTCAATATACTGTTACTCTGAATTATGTAAGAATTACTCAATTTAACTTCTATTCCACTGATTCAGGTTTTTCAATGTTATAATTATTCTTCTCCACTTCCATGGCCATTTTAGCTTAATAATGGTCATCTTTGTCTACTTGAATGATTCCTGTGTGAGAAAAGTTCTATTCTAATTTAATAGATGCACTCTTGTTGAAAACTAAAATTAGACCTTTTCTATTTAAAAAAAAATCTCTATTTATTAGCTGACATATATTTATTATTATTATAGATTGTTACAAATGTTATTATTTCAGTCACAGTAAGTCACAAGTTAATTTGCAATTTTTTCTATTTGTTCATATTTTTAGAAGGCTATCTACACTTCTTTGGTAGTAGAATGGAAAATGGATTCTCTCAGATATCCTACATGTCTCCAAATATTTCAGGTCCAGATAAAAAGGAAAATATACCTTTAGATTTAATATCATTTAAATTTTCAGATAGAGATATCTACCCACACACTAAGGAGAAATACAGGGCTTGAAGCAACCACGCAGATGAATTTTCACAGCTATTTCTACCAACACCCCCATCACAACCTTTACTATGTTGATAACAAATAATACTATAAATGCTGCTACAGTAATGACAAAAATATCATGTAGTAAACACTTATTATAGAGAAATTCTTCTTAGTACCTTTCAAGAATAAGCACTTTAATTCTCCTAACTCAGTGGCCTCAACACTGCTCATTAGAATCTTCCAGGGAGAATGCCATTGTCTCCGCTCTGTCTTAGACAATTAAATACGAATACCTGGGGAGCAGCATTTAAAAAAAAAATGATTCCAATACACAACTGTGATTAATATCCTCTTGAAAAAGTAGTATTATTCTCATTTTATGCTTCAAGTTTCTAAGGCCAAAGGAGGATCCTGAAGGGCATGAATGATTTTCACAAGATAATCCCATTTGTAAGCAGGGGAGCAGCCCTCACATTCCTCTTTGGCTCTGCAATTAGACTCAGCCACTAGATTGTTTCACTTTGTGTGTTTTGCAGCAAAAACGATTAAATTCTATTGGTGTCTGGGTTCATGATCTGGTGTGGTCATCTGTGCTCTGATTTAGGTGTAAATACCAAATTTAGTTCTGTACTATATGTTACCTTTGCTAAAGGGTCTGGATGGGGGACAACTTCATTTTATCTTCTGCTCTCCCATCCCCTCCCCCCCAACCATGATCAGCCTGGACTCAACCTTCACCTTCCATATAATGTGTATATTAGTAATATTGAGAATAAAACCATCATTTAAAATCTAAAATAAAAGCTGAATTGTAGTCCTCCTTTTATTACATAAGGGAGAGTTAGCCTATGCATGTATCTTTTCACTAAGTGAAGCCAACTCCTGATCTTATATTGAATTTTTGGAACACATTCCTTTTGCAATTCTATTAGTTACAGAGCCATGGAGACAAGAGTTGATGTCAGCCTTGGAAACTGGTATACTGGCATGAGTCTTCTGCCAACAGGCTAATTTTCAAGAAAGGGGGCTGCTACTGATTGGTTGGCTTTTAGCTCTGTGTTTATATAAAGTCAGTTGTCATTAGTTGTTTAGACAGGTTTTAAACTGGTTCTGCTGTTGATTCGTGACCATGGCAATAAAATGGTCAGCATTTTCTTAAGTGAGGTACCATTATGTTCTCAGTAAAATTCACCTAGGATGTCTTCTTCAGTATCTAAAAGGATGGTAATAGTTTACCACAGAGGCAATCATGCAGGCCAAATCTATACCGTAATTGGGGAAATTCTTTCCTTTACAAAAATGATGTTGTTTTCCAGTTTCTTAAGACTTCACAATAAGCTTTTAAACATTTGATGACTTAAGTTTGAGCTTAAGTTTGAAGTCAAACACCTTCATTAAGATGCTAGCCTCACCAGTTACTGGATAGGAATCAAGTGGGAAATCCAATAATATAATAATATCTGAGTATATGATATCTGAGTATATGTATAAAATCATCTATAAAATGGGGATAATAATGCCAAACTCATAACCCTAATGTGATTATTAAATCAAATGACATATTGGTAAAATAGTTAGAAATATGTTGTGATTTTTTTTTGTTTTTCGTTTGATTTTGAAAATACTGTGTCATTTATAGTTTTAAACACACCTCAAAGTCAGCAACAATTTCAAATTTATTTTTATAAGTTTTTATATAAATGCTATTTATTTTTCTTTTTTTAATTAAATAACCATCAGAATTTTTAATAGTTATTTTAAAACAGCTGCATTTTATGCTTAATATGCAGTAAGAAGACTGTCAACCAGAAGCACATTGAATAGAATCACTCATTAATTGAATATTTATTGAGTATCATAGCTAAAATACCCCTAAAGAGCATAAATTTTTGATAGTAATAAATATAAATGTAAATGATCTTCATCAGAATATAAATCTGAAAATAATTAGTGGTAGTAGTAATAAAAGGAATAATTAGGAACAATATCTGGGGTCGGTTCTTGAGAATTTACCTTCTCAGTCACTACTTTTAACTCAATTTACATGTAGCGAAACTGAAATGCAGATATATTATAGAATTTGCCCAATATCTTATGGTTACAAAGGAATGGAACCCAGCATTAAAGGTAGCTCTAAATTGTCTGGCTATAAATTATATGTTTTTGCCCACTCCTGAGATTTTTAGGTTTTTCCTTGTGATTTGTTCTTAGCTGGGTTATTCTCATTACAAATTGGGCCAATATATATCTTTATTACCTTGGAGACACCCTGATCTTACATGTCTGTATGAAAACATCCTGATAATATTAGGTTATTACCAGGATTTGTGTCACATAATCTCACGTGGATCGATTTAAGAATCTTTATTCACCCTCCTGGAGAAGAATAAATTTAAAATGGGAAATTTGGAAAAAGGGGCTATTTATTTTTGAGCCAAAGAACCTTCTGCCCCAAAACCTCCTCTTTGAATAAAGCACAACCTCACCCTGGAAATCACATCACCATTTATTTTTTTAAACATCAAAGTAGTATCTGAAGACTTCTGGAAAACCTTCTCACCTGCAGGTTAGAAATAAGATTGCTGTTGTATTATCTTCCCCCAAATTACTCAAGCAGTACATTTATTTCTTCCTATCCTGTAAAAGACAGTGCAGCATCAGCATTCTTCTGCTTAGTGTCTATGTATGGATCAACACCTTATGGAGTGTTTGGAGGGTAGTGAAAATTAGTGTTTATGAACTTTTATGTGTTGAAGGCGTGTATGTGTGTTTGATTGTGATGTGTGAATGTGCCTGCATTATTTGAAAAACTGCATTGCACTATGATTATTTCAGCTGTTGATATATCTAAGTTATATTACATTATTGACATCCAAAAGTGAAATGATCTATGACATTTAATAAATATGGAAAAAAATTTAAAACTGCTATTCTTATACACATTTCTAGGTGTAATTGTTTGAAAACTATTTTTTTCCATGACTTTAATCAGATTTGAAATTCTGTTTATTTATATCTTTGACCAACATTGGAATAGTTTTTATAAGTTATAGTCACCCAATACCCCAGAAAGTAAATCCAATTTTTTATACATAAAATATTTGTTTACCATAAATCTTATTTTCATTTTTGTTTTTCAGTGTCTTTTGTCTTTTTGAGCAGTTGGTCAATATACATTTCTGTAAAGTGTTTATGGTAATTTTACTAGGAGTCCTGTGCTCTATTCCGTTTAAACTGATTAAACATTATGCAAGGCTTTTTTTTTTTTTTTTTGGTACGCAGGCCTTTCACTGCTGTGGCCTCTCCCATTGCGGAGCATGGGCTCCGGATGCCCAGGCTCAGAGGCCATGGCTCACAGGCCCAGCCGCTCCGCGGCATGTGGGATCTCCCCAGACCGGGGCACGAACCCGTGTCCCCTGCATCAGCAGGCGGACTCTCAACCACTGCGCCACCAGGGAAGCCCCTGATTAAACATTATGAATAAATATTTTAAAACTGGAACATAATTAGTGATACTCTACTTAAAATATCTAAGTTTTGCATGACTTACTTTCATGGTTTATCTGATAATATGGTATGAACATTCATTTATTTTTACCAATAAGGCATTTACACATTTTAAATTTTGGTAACACTTTATGACTTTGTGAGATTGTGCATAATTCCACTTCAAACATTGTAATTAATTCAAGTTGTTTACATTAGAGACTGATTTTTTAATCCACCAAGCCAAAATAATTTTGGAACATCAAGCTAATCTTTTAAATAAAATTGAGAGAGTTAATTCACTTTAAGGGGTATATACCATTTACAAAGCACTGATGAAAACAGTACTGAATATTGAGATGAATTCTAAGATTCTAAGATGAAGAAAGTCAGTAGAAGATAGACATGTTCCTATGATGGAGGAAAAACATCACCATATATATAGAGTTGGTGATCAGTATATATGTGTTGGCTTGATATTTATTCATTTGTCCTTTTACACATTCATGAGATATTTATATAATACAGGGTGATATATTAAGGCTTATAAAGAGAAAATTTGATGTAATCTGTGGAATCATTTCATATTTAAATAACTAATATTTAAGCTGATGTATCAGTAATTAATATTTAAATTAGTGAAGAATATGGAAGAACAGTTGTTGGGTTTTTTTGCAGTATGCGGGCCTCTCACTGTTGTGGCCTTTCCCGTTGCAGAGCACAGGCTCCAGTCGCGCAGGCTCAGCGGCCATGGCTCATGGGCCTAGACGCTCCGCGGCATGTGGGATCTTCCTGGACTGGGGCATGAACCCGTGTCCCCTGAATCGGCAGGCAGACTCTCAACCACTGCGCCACCAGGGAAGCCCAGAAGAACAGTTTTGAAGAATATTTGCTTTGGTATAAGTAACATTCTTCCAATTAAACTTTGTATCTCAATTTCTTCTTTGACTGCCAATGTTATTGCTCCAATTTTTTCTTTTTTTATTTCAACCCTTCTTTTCACTCTACCTAACATAAGCATGCATATTTAGTCTTTCCTGTCTTCAAATAACTAAAACCTATCTTGAAAAAAAAAACAAAACTTTTTACCTATTGACCCATTTCCTTGCTGCTCCTGCGGATGAAGAATGTCACCTGCCATATCAGTAAATAAAGGATGTTGTGGCCATCAAGCCAGCAGCTACTGCAGTCACCCCCAACTGCGCACCCTGAGGAGATTCAGGATGGAGAAAAACGGGATACTAACCCTAGATGATAAAGGTGCATATCTAAGGAATGATTTCAATGAGCCCAGGCTCTAGCATATACAGAAAAGCGCTAAATACCTTAACTTGAGATGTCTGGTTTTCTTTAATTGAGTAATCTTTTGATATTCTGACTACCTGTTGTTTGGTGCAAAATTCCTATATATCCTGGCTCCTCCCTTACCTCTATGGAGTAAGAGGTAAGGAGTAAGGGAGCTCAGAGTAATAGTCCCTCAGAGCTATTTGAGAGGCTGTCTTCCACGCTTAAGTTCTCAGAGATTCTGCCAAATGAAACATAATTCTCAACTTTTAGGTTGTCTACATTTTTTTCTTGACAGCAGCAATATTCACATTCATATATCCACCTAAATATCATTCTTTCACTCAGGGCTTCCACGCACACACAATCCTTCCACCCTATTTTAATATCCAGCATAGTATGTATGAGTTTAAAAGTATGATTTTTTAAAGTATATTTAAATGTTAGTTTTACAAGAAAAGTGATATTGTTTCTGTCTATCTCTCTTCAGCTATATTTACTCTTTGTTTTAGAAGGGTTCATATTAAGTAGTAGACATTATGTAAATGTTTGTGTATCAGGAAAAGCAGAGGAAATACATGTATGACAATACAAATATGAAGAAGCACAGTTTCATGACAAAGCAGAAAGTGGTTCCTCTTTTTGGTGACGTTGGCCTTGGATATAAGGGCTGCTTTGTTTGTAATGGGGAAGAAGACTGATACATGTTCATCAATACTGGTAGGCTTGGGAGTTCTCTCATGGGAGGTTGCTATCTTCTATTTTCTCATGGTTAATAAGAGGTAAAAAATATTTACTATGCGTAGCATGTATCATATGGCATAATACAGAGCAATTCTCAAAAAGTAATCAATTATTGCATTAAGTATTTCTTAGGTGAATAATTCACCAAATAATCATTTGATCTCATGGAATATGTCTTTTATTGATGAACTCTAAACAAGCCATTATCATTCTTTTCTTCAGGAAATATTTATCCTCAACATACATTCTTTGTGTTAAGTCAGTGGCTCCACTTCATACCCTTTCAGATCTTTCATTCTCCTTCAGCCTCCTTCATGTTTCATTTATGATTACAGCTGCACATCTCCTGGAGACCACAAATGGTTCTTGAGCATAAAGAAATACTGGTGAAATTGGTAGATAATTTCTTCTAGATATCTCAAATTCTTAGTAAGGTGGAGAGGGCAGGTGTACATAAATTATTTCAAAACCTTCAGTTACATGAGAAATAGTTTAATGTTCCTATGTTCCTAGAACTGAATGAATACAAACATGAATAAGGCATGATCCTTTGTTCTCAAGAAGGTAAATTATTTCCTGGGGAGACAAACATCAAAATATAATTTAATAAGTGGTAACATTTATAACACAGGCAAGAGAACAGAGAAGATAACATTGTTGCAAATATAAATATTTAATTTGTATGGATGGGTAGGATTTCCCCAGCAGAAACTATTAGGAAGGACTATCTGAAGCAAGATATCAACACTTGGAGAAGCACAAACCATGAATGATAATGTCATGTTATAAAAACAGTTGAAAGCTTTCTCAATATTTATGACATTGAATATGTAGAATATGTAGAATTAAGGAAGTAAATTTTTATATTATTTGATTGAATAGATGTTAATAACATTAACCCAGTTAAGACATACTAAAGAAGATTGAGCAGATGTTTAAGTATCAGAAAAAAATGCAAATAATATGTTGAACATGATGTATTTAATAGGATGTGTTAAGTTCTTATCCAACAACAACAAAAAATAGCTATTCTAGAGTTGATAGCATCTAAGGGAAATTTGGTCCCATATTTACTCATTTAATAATGCTTCTGTTACCACTGAAGATAGAGCATGAAATATTTGTCTTGTTTTAGTTGGATTTTGAGAAAGAAAGTTTGGGGAAAAGATGGGGAAAATTTGGAAATTCTTAGATATCTGTGGACTCTTCCAATCTCCCCGAGTCTTGAGGAGCCTTTTAATATATTATTAGTCAAGAAAAATTCCTAGGTGTTACATTTATGCCAGAGTAGTGCTGTATATAGTTAATATATAACTATATAATAAATATCAATAAATATCAATAAATATCAAAATAATCATTCCTTATATTAGTTGAAAATAGGAACAAAACTGTAGCACTATACACCTATTCCATCAATAATCAACTAAAAATAGAAATGAATGATCATATTCAAAGTAGAACTCACTATTCATTCTAGTATAATATCTTAAGGCAAATTACAGAACATAGGTAATATGGAAGCACAGCAACAGGGTAAAAATAAAACATGTAGTAACTGCATATAAGGGAAAAAAAGAAAACAAAGCAATAGGCAAACACACTCACTAATAGGAATTCCAAACAAGTATTTTAAGATGCCAAAGAATGCTAAAACTTCCAATAGTGATTTGTTTTATATTCATATAAGGAGAAAGTAAAATCACATGCTGAAATCCCCAGTTCTAAAACATGATGTCACATAATTGAGATTCTAAGGATTCAAAAATCCTCTTCAGCTTAAAATTGAAGTTATTACTGAAACATCTCTATGTTTCAGTAATAACAGACGGTTGGGGAAAAAAGTGAGCAGATGAGTAACTATATTATTCAGTTCAGAAAAGGTTTACCAAGAGGCTGTAAAATGCAGGATATTATAAAGATCTGGGTATAAAGCTTCTGTTTCAGCAAAATTCTATATGAAATTGAGACAGGGAAGCAAGTCATGTAAACAATGACTGAGGATCAGATTGCTCATTGTCCATGTGAAAACAAAAAATCCCCCTGTAAACATGTACCTTACACTGAGACCAGATTAGTTGGGGAGACAGAGAACTAGTTTCATCGCCTTCAAGGAAGCACTCTGCCTGGCTCCCATGATAGTTCGGTCAGCAGGCAGCCTCCCACACTTAGGTCCTTCAGGGTCTGGCTCAGCTACGGTGCATCTCTTTGCCGACGGTCACACCCTTCCTGAATCAGCCCACAAGTGGGGGTAAAGAAAAGTCTGGACATTTCAGAGAGATGGGGGTGCACTGTGACAGGGAAGAGCATAGTCCAGCCTTCCCATCCATGTTGATATAGGCTCTGTCCGATCTGAACTGCAGTCCATCTTCTTCGTCTGCTCAATGCTACTTCTCCTGTCACTTCATGGGTGTTTATTACTAATGCTTACTTTAAACCTCAATTTCCCTTTCAGCCTCTGCTTCTGGGGAATCTTACAGGAAATGATTGGCAATATACTCAGGTGCATGGCAGATTATCAAACAGGCCTAACATGTTGCCACTTAAGGGCATTTGCACCTGCTCTGAGACCTTCATTGTTTACTCAATAGAAAATGCAGTGTACTCCAGATCTCTCTATCCCTCTTTTTTCTGTTTTTCCTTAGTACATATTTCCATTCAATCCACTATACTTTTAATAATTTATCTTGTAAATCATCACTATTCCATGTTAGAATGCTAGCCTCATAAAGATGTGGATTTCTCTATTTTGTGAATTGATGTATTCTCTATGCCATTAATGGGGCCTAGAACATGGTTGGTATTTATTTCTTGTATGAGTAAATATTGGTTAAAACCTGAAAGTAACACAAAAGTTCATTGAATATAATCAGTATAATTCCATTATAAGTTAGAAAATAAACACAGTAAAAACTAGAAAACAAGCAATGCATTTTTTTTACTTACTTTAATATGTGGAAACACTGTAAAATATAAAATAATTTTTGACATGAGATGCTGGATAGTGTTGTCGTTGATATGAAAGGACACTTCCTTTAAAAAGAAAATATGAGGGTATCAATAGTTCTAGTATGTACACTATTCTATTTCAAAAGCTTGTTTATAAAAAAATATTACTTGTTTTATTATTATTATCTTGGGGTTATACAGTTGCCAGAAAGATTGACTTGGTTTGGTTCTATTCAAGTATAGCAAAGAGGCAAATATAAATAGGTTATTGAAGCCTGTTTGGTAATAATGAGCAGGCCCTATACATGAAATTATGTCAGATGACATTGAAATCTCTATTGTTCTGTACATAGGACACATTCATTGATGTGTAATATGATTTTTATTATTTTTTGTGATTCTCCTTTATTTGGCAACTTAGATTGTTTAATAATGTATATGCCAAATGCTGTTATGTGTTTAAACTCTGAAATGTGAAAAAATCTTGTAGGGACAATTGGGTTTCTCTTTCTAAATATGATGGGATCTTGATTAACCTTATGAGAAACATAATTCACACTGGAATGCATAGAAATACAAGAATACTTCTTTTCTTTTGAAATATAACTTTATCCATCACTTTCTCCACTGAATTAAATATGTTGTAATACTTACTTGTACTTATGGGACAACTCTATAATCATTGGCAAGGATTTTGATAAAGAGCTTCTAGGATAAATGATTCTATCTGTGGATTAACAGGACATGTGCTTTGAGCAATACTATCTTTGCACTGCAGACACTAGCTAGTTCAATCTCAGTGGCAAAGTATGTGAGAGGACAGACTGGATAAAAAGGTAATATCCTCCCTAACTTAATCAGTCTTCCATGGTGAGCAGCTAAGCTTGTAACTGCTATTCAGGAAGATGTTCATTAAGGTTTCCGAGGCGTCCTTCACCTTGCAGGAGACAGGCCAGTTTATCAGATTGCTTAAATTAAAAGGCAGGATGTTCTTTGCAATGCCTTTTAACTGAAGTTTAGTATATTTACTCTCTGCCAGTCAGAAGCTGTATTCTGACAGTGAAGTGTATGTTTTATATGTGGAATCCAGGATCAATTTTATGTTTTAATTTGTAAAATCTACCTTGAAAATATTATGGGATGCCTAGGGTAATTTAGGGGTTGTTTTTAAAATGTGGTTTTAAAACTAGAGACAAGTGGGGAAGAATTTTGGTATGTTGCTAAAGCTGATTTCTTTTTAAAGGAAATATCACGGAGGACATATCAATCAGCATCACCCTAAGATTGGTTGGATAGCACTGTTTAGGATAGGAAATAGCATCCTTGGGGGAACTAAAAGTTATGAACATACATCTACATGTAGGAATGTGTACACAGGGAAATGGGGGAATAACTAAAGGATCAGCTTTCAAAATACAACACTAAAAATTTTTGTTGCATTATTTGAAATAAGATATGGTATTATTATATATGCCCTCACAGAGCAAACTCAAGAATCTCTCCTAAGCTTTCTTCTGGTGACTATGTTAAGCATAGTGTTCTTTCTGACCCCTTCATTCATTTAAAGATTATTCACTGAACATGTACTTTGTCCTGGGCACTGACTCTGTGGAGTAATAAAAAAGGATGATGATGCATGCATTCTGTCTACACTGCATCTAAGAAGGGAGTTAAGAGAATTGGGCTCCTCCATTCTCCCAGAGCATTGACTTTCTCTTACCTGACCTTTATCACTGGTAAAATGAGAGCAAAAATGCTAAAAGCCTCATCAACATCCAATTTTAGATCAACTTTGCTGGCTTTCTCTCCTATCCATCTTAAGCAGATCAACTAATTAATTAGTAAAATAATCCTATGGTACTGTCAATTAAAGCCAAACTTTGTAGAAGAAAACTGAGGAAAAAGACAATGTGCTTTTGCATTAGACAAAAATTTCTTAGATATGATGCCAAAAGCAAGATCCAAAGAAGAAAACAATATAATAATTTAGTACAATATTAAGTTCCATTTTTAAAGTGTTTGCTCTTCAAAACGTATCATTAAAAAGCAAAAGAAAAATAAAAGTAATTTTTCTGGATAACAGTTTTCATATATCTTGTGCTTCACCATAATATGTTATTACTATTCTCTCACTTAATGCAACAACTATTAAGGCAAGTATTTGTAGTATATTTACAAATAAGAAAGCATATTTAGATACTTTAAATTCATTTTTGTATAGCCCCTAAGAGTGGAAATGAGGTTAGAATCTTTCTTTTCTGATACCCAGTAAAATGTTCTTTTTTAGGGACTTCCCTGGTGGCGCAGTGGTTGAGAGTCCCCCTGCCGATGCAGGGGACATGGGTTCGTGCCCTGGTCTGTGAAGATCCCACATGCCGCAGAGCAGCTGGGCCTGTGAGCCATGGCCGCTGGGCCTGCGTGTCCGGAGCCTGTGCTCTGCAATGGGAGAGGCCACAACAGTGAGAGGCCCGCGTACCGCAAAAAAAAAAAAAAAAAAAGTTCTTTTTTATGTTATTTATTTTAAATGAGAAATATAAATTCATATTTAAATTATATTGTGAATAAAAAATTAATTGGGCTCAAAACAACCTATTATAATTATAAAATGCACATTTCTTAAAATACCAATTTTAGCTACATAAAATGTATTTTGCTATTTTTTCCTCCCTGGAGTAACTTCTATTACTAACAGAAATACATTTTTCTGTTATTCTTTAATACATACTTTTGAATTAGGTGATGAGAATTATTATGCCTCAATATATGGAGAAAAAAAAACTCTTGAAAAAATTCATGTTTATATTGTTAATTAGAGAAAATGTGCATCCACCTTTAATAGAAAGTGAGGTTTTTTCTGTTAAGATAAATATATGATTTATATAGCAAGTTAATAATTTACAAATAAGTATCAAAACTAAAATAAATAAATTAAAAAAAAGATATGTCTACTTTTAATACTGAGATGTGTGCTTCGTTATGTTTTTAAATAATTTATAGGATTATGTATTGAAATATGACAGAACACAACCACTTACTAATTATCTAGATACTTCATTAATTTTTTAAATTGTATTTACTTAGAAGCATTCAGAATGACAACGAAACAGCTGCAACTTTATTTTTTTTTTTGCAATTACAGAGTGATATTCAGTTAACAGAACAATTATTTTGTATAAACTGCATCAGAGACAACTGAAAATGAAAAACCTACCATCCCCATATATAACTAATTTGTGCTGAGCACCAACAAGAACCTGCTTTAAATTTCCATGCCAATTTACAACTCCCATATTGTACCAGGAAAGGTTAGTGGCTATTGAAAATACCACCAGGACAAGGGTATCAAAAGAAACATTCAGTAGCATGTTAACTATACAAACAAAGACACTTCTTGACCTAGGATGTGTTCTCTTTTAAAATCTTCACATATTGTGCAAATTCTTACAGAATAAAATTTTTCAAATGTTATAAAATTAGAAAATAAAATTTTCAGTAAAACTGAATCTCAAAAATGTGCCAATTTATGGATTGTTAATTTAAAGTAAATCACATATTATTTTAATTATAAGTATGATACTTCAACTTTCTTTATATATCTATTTATTTAAAAATAGCTTGTTAACTATCTTGATTCATAAAATGTTGTGACTTGTGATATTGACACCTAGAAAATTTTTCATAGCTACCTTTTGTAGCATAAGACATTTCTCATTTACATTCTGAGTCTCTACTACAAGGTGATGTGGGAAAAAAGACATATCATCAAATGATATAAAGAAATAAGGAAATTATTAGATATGAAATAATTGTTTGACCTGAGTAATCACAATATACCTTTCATAATATACTTTGTGTTTTGAATTAAAATAGTAAATACAAACATTTATATTGTGTTTATATTCTCTATATGTTAGCATTTTGTTATTTGAAGTTCGTTCTATCACCAAATAGTAATTTGGGGGTTGAAATACAAGTTTTTGATATTCTTCATTCTGGAACAAATTCACACAATGGATTGACATTCTGTGATTTAGTTATTATAATTTAGGTTTCCTAGTTCAGAAGATAGCATGTAAAAAGTGAGAAGATAGCATTGTATTAATATGATGCATGTACCTACTACCCATGCCTGATATAGTTGATATCACACTTTTATTTATCAATTCAAACACAACCCCATATATGTTTAAATATGAATATGTTTCAATTTAGTTTAAAAAACCAGCTAAAAAATTTAACTCTTTAACAAAATTAAAAATGAAAAAGTCTATTAAAAATAAATCAGGAATAATAGGCATGTGAAAAAAATGCTCAATATTGCTAATTATTAGAAAAATGCAAATCAAAACAAAAATGAGATATCACCTTACACCTGTCAGAATGGTTGTCATAAAAAGTCTAAAAATAAGAAATATTAGAGAGAATGTGAATAAAAGTGAACACTCACACACTGCTTATGGGAATGTAAATTGATGCAGCCACTATGGAAAACAGTATGAATATTCCTCAGAAAACTAAAAATTTAGCTACCATATGATCCATCAATTCCACTCAATCCTCGGTAGAAATACTAAACAAAACAAAACAAAAATTCTAATTTGAAAAGATACATGAACACCAATGTACATAGCAGCATTATTTACAATAGTCAAAATATGGAAGCATATTAAGTGTTCATCAACAGATGAATGAATAAAAAGTTCCATATATGTATGTATATATATATATATATATATATATATATATATATATACACACACACACACACACATAATGGAATTCTAGTCAACCATAAAAAGAATGAAATTCTGCCATTTTCAATACCATGGTTGGACCTAGAGAATATTATGTTTAGTTAAATAAGTCAGACAGAGAAAGAAAAATACTATATGTTACTACTTATAGGTGGAACCTAAAAAATAAAACAAATGACTGTATATAACAAAACAGAAACAGACTCACAGATATAGAAAATAAACTAGTGGATACCAGTGTGGAGAGGGAAGCAGGGAGGGGCAGGATACGTTTATGGGATTAAGAATACAAATAATTAGGTATTAAAAAAATAAGCAACAAAGTTATATGGGGCAGCACAGGGAAATATAGTCATTATTTTATAATAACTTTAAGTGGAGTATAAGTTATTAAAATATTGACTCACTATGCTGTACACCTGAAGCTAATATAATATTATTAAGTTATGATGGTATTGAATTATAAACCAAAGGGGGGAAAAAAGCAGAAATAGTATATTGCTCATATTTTTAAGAGTAATTTTAAAATAAAATTATTATAACAATTAAAAATAAATAATAAATTACTATCTTTATAAATATACTTTGAATCAGCTTGAATATACATCTTCATAATGATTTTCTTGCTTTCCTTTCACCAAATAGAGCGAATGCTTCATTATCAACCATAATCCTCACCTAAATCTTGTAATTCTTTATTTGCATAATTTGTTATTATCATGGGCCATGTTTTGTAATATTTTTTATGCCCAGAGCATGACACTGAAATAGTTTTGTCTAAATAAATTTATTTATTTTATTCATTTGTTTTTGGCTGTGTTTGGTCTTTGTTGCTGTGTGCAGGTTTCCTCTAGTTTCAGTGAGCTGGGGTTACTCTTCGCTGTCTTGTGCAGCCTTCTTAATGAGGTGGCTTCTCTTGTTGCAGAGCATGGGCTCTAGGCACGTGGGCTTCAGTAGTTGTGGCACACTGTCTTAGTTGTTCCGCAACATGTGGGATCTTCCCAGAACAGGGTTCAAACCCATCGCCCTTGCATTGGCAGGCGGATTCTTAACCACTGTGCCACTGGGGAAGCCAGACACTGAAATAGCTTTAATACAACACTGTTAACTGAAATAACACTATAAAAGTTTGTTTAAATGTAGCTTTTTGATAATTAAGGAAAACTTTGTAACAATATCAGAGCAAGGAAAACAGTTGAAAATCAGATGGTAGGTGTTGGTAACTTTTATCTCAAATTCAACTGAATAAATTCAAGTTTCCAGAAAAATTAAGAACAATCTTCTAAAGAAACAAAAGTAAAAATATAACAGTGTCAATTTGACTCCTCATTAATCTTTGAATATAAAGGATTTTAAAAGTTCAAAGAACATGCTCTCCGTAAATCAATATGCTTTATTTTAAACTTTTCTTTTTGAAGTAACTTTAGATTTGCTGAAAAGTGGCCAATAGCTGCAGCAAATTACTGTATACCCTTTACTAGTTCCCCTGAATGTTACATAACCCTGCTATAATTACCAAACTAATAAATTGACATTGGTAACATAACATTACCTAAACTATAGATTTTATTTGGATTTCACCAGAATTTACTCCAATGTTATTTTTTCTAATCTAGTGTCCAATCCAGGATAAAATATTATACTTAGTTGTCATATCCCCTTAGTCTCCTCCACTATGACAGTTTCCTAATCTTTCATTGTTTTTCATGACCTTCACAGTTTTGAATAGTATTGGTTGAATTTTGTAGAATTCCCTGTATTTAGATTTGTCTGATGTCTTCTCATGATTAGACTAGGGTTATAGATTTCTTTGAATTCTACACAGGGGTAATGCCCTTCTCATTAAATTATATAATTGAGGACATGTCCACCTGCATCTTACTTGTGATGCTAACACTTATCATTATTTAGATTGTGTCTGTCAGATAACTATTTTTCCCTTTCCAGACAATATTCATATCTATACTTTCTCCACACCATATTCATTAGAAGTGTGCTACTAAATCTAGCTTACTGTTCAGGGGAGGAAAATTAAGCACCAACACCAGGAGAGATGAATAATATAGCTAAAAAAAGTGTTAAAATATGTTAAAAACATGTGAATACATGTTAAAATAAACCAAATGTAAAATAGATAGCTAGTGAGAAGCAGCTGCATAGCACAGAGAGATCAGCTCAGTGCTTTGTGACCACCAAGAGGGGTGGAACAGGGAGGGTGGGAGGGAGACACAACAGGGAGGAGATATGGGGATATATGTATATGTATAGCTGATTCACTTTGTTATAAAGCAGAAACTAACACACCATTATAAAGCAATTATAATCCAATAAAGATGTTAAAAAACAAACAAACAAAAAGATGTAAGGCACACTAAGAAAGAAAGAAAGAAAGAAAGAAAGAAAGAAAGAAAGAAAGAGAAAGAAAGAAAGAAAGAAGAAAGAAAGAAAGAAAGAAAGAAAGAAAGAAAGAAAGATAGAAAGAAAGAAACACTGAGATTAATAAATATTACTTTGGAAACACTATGTAAATATCATGTTTCTTCTTTAAGTTTCACCCATTATTTATATTTTTTTGGTGGGGAATATTGAATATTTTATTGATTGTACACAACAAGGTAGGGATTTTTGAGCCCCTTCCCTTCTTTTGGGTTCTGGGATAGACTCTGTATTAAGGATGGGATATTCTCAAGAGTATTGGAGGACTTAGTTTGGACAAGCACTCTTTGACAGCTGAGGCGCTCTTTCTTCTTTTCAGAGTATCAGTGGTGTTGGTGGTCCAGGAGGGTCTTTACCCCTTGGAGGACATCTGAAACATAAGTTCCACCACCCTGTTGGTGTTTCCAACCACCCATTAATTTTAGCATTCATCAGTGAGTCTTACCTGTAGCATTTATTGTTGAGCTGTTCTAATGATGACTTTCTATTTCTTTGGTTTATTCAATGCTATTGTTTAAAATTAAATTTTGTACCACTTTTGGACATAAGGAGCTCTTTCTTATTGGTTCCTGTGTCCTAATGACACAGCTCCTGGTTAAAGATCTGTGTGTGATTTTTCAGACCTGATCATAGGCAATGACAAAGACTTTACCTGGCAGGCCTCATGGGGGAAATCTGCCCACTCCACACCAGACCCAGCCATAGCCAATGCATTGCAGTCTCTGAAGGAAGTTTTAGTAAAGGACTCAGGCCCTCCTGGCCTGTCAAATGCTTAACATGTGATTCCTAAGTCCCCAGCATGTTCATACCAATGTCTCCTTATCTGAGACCTTGGGCAGAAACCTTATTCAGCTGCATCTGTTGAGGTCTCCTTTTGGAGACAGAGCAGGGGTGGGGGAGAAAGGAGAAGAAAGTCTTAAAGTCCCTTTTCCTCTCCTTGATTTACTGAGTTATTTTTCACTCCTAGTTCTCCTCCCAGCCCTCCTCTCCCAACGCTGAGGTCAATAAAATTGTCAAAGCCTCTTTTTTTTTGTAGCTCCCTTAACGTGAGAGGACCCCCACATTTGTGCTGATCCACCTGGTCCTTGGCCAGTGGAATTTTTCAAACAGATTGCAAACCAGAAAGAATGGAATTTTGGAGGGGAAGTGATGGTAGTCTGTGTCTAAGTTCCATGTGGTATCTTAACTGAGAGCTGGAGTTTTGTATGTTTCAGTCATGACTCAGACTAGCAGAAAGAAGACATTGTGAGGTTGATAGCTAACAGAGATACCAAGAGTCATGCAGTGCTGGAGAGACTGGAATTCCAGAGAGAAAAGTGAAGACAACTTGCTCAGCAAATCAGACATTCAGATGAGACCAGTGAGCTAAAGACCAAATAAGTAAAGGCCACATCCTAAATTACAACCAATTACTAAAACAAAACTGAAATAGACCAATAGAAGAAAACATAAAACCACAGCTGAAAAGTTCAAAAATATCTACCAGTAAGAGAACTGCATGTCAAAACAATACTCAACTCTTCTAAAATTAGGACAAAATAAGTAGCACCCATATTTTCTAACATATAATTCACAAAATGCTAGACATGCAAAGAAATAGAAAACTGTAACTATTGCTACCACTACTGTATCACTAATACAGACACCAAGATGACCCAGAAGGAATAGTGAACTTAAAATCAACTATTATGTAGATAGTGATAAGTTAAGGATAGATGTTCAAATCCCAAGCACAAACAATAAAATTATTAAAAAATAGATAAAACAAAAATATAATAGATGGGAAGAAAGATATGATATGAAACAGCAATTTAGTCAAACAAAAATAATGCACATATGGAAGAAAACTAGGTAAACTAATTGGCACTAATACAAAATGGCTAAAAGTATCAACAATTTCAAATATATTAAAATTAAATTGAATAATTAAAAATGATCATGACCGGGCTTCCCTGGTGGTGCAGTTTTTGAAAGTCTGCCTGCTGATGCAGGAGACATGGGTTCGTGCCCCATTCCATGAAGATCCCACATGCCACGGAGCGGCTGGGCCCGTGAGCCATGGCCGCTGAGCCTGCGCCTCCGGAACCTGTGCTCTGCAATGGGAGAGGCCACATCAGTGAAAGGCCCATGTACCACAAAAAAAAAAAAAAAAAGAAAGAAAAAAAAAGAAAAGAAAAAGATCATGACCAAAATAATTCTGTTATATATTTAAAATATTTATGAGATTAATTCAATTCTATATAATTCTTTTAATACCCAGGCAGAATTTTAATGTGTATGTCTTTATTTTTTAATATACTGGCTGCCCAAAGTATTCAAAAGTATATACTATGTTCTGGTAATGATTTTGTTTTATTCTGATGAATTTCAAGATTTGTCTAATGAAGGCAAACAGTATAACTTCTAATGATAGAGATAATAATTTGGCAGTAGTATTATTTTGACTTGTTTAATTTTACTACCCATAAATAGAGAATGATGAAAAGTAACTACAAGATTTGTTTTTGTGAACTTAAGTAGACTAATTGCAGGTTTCAGTTATACTGTGAGAATTCCATTGGTAAGTTATACTACTATTACTAAAGTGTTAAGGTAAACGTATTTCTAATGGAAAAACATTGTCATTTTCTTTTGCAAATATAATAAATGTCTCTCCCGTACTAAATATTGTACTCTAACACCGTTTCTGTCCCTTTCCTTCAAAAGTAGACCAGATTGTTCATAACTGAAGTGAGTGATTTTATTTTCAAGTTAAAAATTGTATTCATAAATACAATAAAAGTTTGTAATATTATTAATTGAAGGAGAACCTACATTCAAATGAAAAATAAAACATTATAATTCCTATTGATTAACATATAGTAAACTCAATTATAACTAACAGTTACATCTTGCAGGAAATTTTACCAACATGGCATTAGAGAAGATCAAGCAAAAAATAATAATAATAATAATTCATTTAGTTTAGTATATATTTTCTTCCAATTTGGAATCATCCTCAGTTCCCTCAGTTACTGATGCATTCATTTCTTGAGCATGTAGTCTTGGGCATTTTGGGAAGAGATGTTCCCACCTTTGACCTCTCTTGGTTAACCTTCATCGTTTACCTATTAACTCTCCTGTTGGCCATACCCATGTTGTATTTAAAACATCTGTCCTTGGCACTTGATGAGACCCAGGTCTTTCTACTTTTTTTGCCTTTATCAAAATTCTTCCCTCCTCAATTTTTTGTGTTGCTTAGCTTGTGGAGAAGTGGAATTATTCAACTTAAATAATTAAACTGGAAAAATATATTAATTAATATCATGTATATGACATTCATATAAAGTACTTTTTGAGGAGTGATTGGACTAAGAATATCTCTTCTGAAACAGCTCTGAATATTGAGTTCATTACACTCAAAATCACAAAAGTAAAGTTGAAAAAACAAGAGGATACTATTAAAGACCTATTTCTGTGGAAGAGTAATGGGTCCCTGCTCTGTCATAAGACTCTACTAATTAAGCCAAGGATTGGAAGAAATTTTATTGCTTTGCAGCCCATATAAAATTTTTATCATTTGATTCTGTAAACCATCTTCCAGGCAGTGTATTTGTCATTATTATCATCACATTAACCATGTGATCATCAGTCTAGGCAAATGTGGAATGGTGGTCATCCTGTTACCTGCACAGATTCTGCTGGTAAAGAGGATTGTTCACTGTGTCTGGCAGCAGGGATAAAGCTTTGTTCTACCTATTCTACTCAGAAAAAAAACTATGGCAGAGCTATTTAGTTTCCCTGACATTCTGATTCCCTCTATGCAAGATACGTGATGGATACCAAAAGCATAGATGAGCATAAAGAAGGAGTTGGAATTTATAATTACTTGATACTACTTTGAAAAAAAAATCCTTTTCTAACATTCATAAACAAAATCAGTTAAAACACCAGGTTGATTTTGACAGGTACTCAATCCACTTTCTCAAGACCAGACCCTCTTACTGATAGTTTAGAATAAATGTTGAAATCAATCACCACCAGAAATTTTAGATTTTCAAATTAGCTGCATACCTTTGACCTGTCTATTTAAAACACAGAGGTGAAAATGTAAAAGTTCAATTTTAACAGGGTCAGTTGAGTTACCTGATTTGTTTTAAGGATTTAGACATATTTCTCATTAAATTTATAAAATACAAAGTAATTCTGGAGAGTAATTTGAGTAGAATAATTAATTTTTACAATTTTCCCTATAGCAAAATTAATTTCATGAATTATGTTTCAAATATATATTTTTTAAGATTTCCCCCATATATTACACTGACTTATTCATTTATCCCAACTTTTTTTGGAGAAATTGGTAAGTGTAAATACTGCAGCCTAATGTAGCTTGCAGTCTAGAGAGAGAATTTAAATTATTGAATTGATAATGCTAACTAGAAACAAGTTAATATAGATGTGTATGTACGTATACATATCTATATATACAGATATATATAGATACATGTATCTATCACTCAACTATTATCTATCTATCTCCTTATATATCTTTCTAATCACTGCAAGATAAACTGGTATTCAGGCAAATAAACTGGGAATAAACCACAGAAACAGAGAATAGACAGTTAAAATGAAAGATTATTCATTCCTGGAAAAAGAAACATTGCACTCATTTCTTTATTTTTCTTAGTTTATCCCTTTATTTTATTTAGTACTTGAAACAAAATTTCTAACTTTAAACATTGTCCCCATTAAATGTTGTTTGTCTAGCTCTACTTTATCTTAACTGTAATGTCTTAACTTTACATGCTGCAATAGCATGCTACTAGCTACACAACATTTTAATATGGTTTAGAAAGATTAATACTGCACATTATCTGACACTTTTTATTTTATTTGAGATTTTGAATATTCTCTAAGTTATTTATTTAATGATACAGAGGGTTTGGAGAAAAAGTTTTAAGGAAATCAATCAGAAATATTCAGACATTTGGCTTATTATTTTTCAGAGTAAAAATACAATCTTTCCCCATTTTGGCTGCAGCTGATCCTATTTTTACAGGGATTTCAGAAGAGTTTATGTAAGCTTTGAAGATGATAGGTGTTACCTAATGAATATTATTCATAGTTTGGGGTTAGTCATTTACACAAGCACTTTATGCATTTAATATTACTGAAATCAAAACTACATAAACATGAGTTATCTTATAAAATGTGCTGTGTGCTTCATTCCTTATGGCAACTTAAGTGATATTTTATACCACACCAAGCTGCAAATGTTTGTTAACTCTCAATTATTTTATTGAAGTAAGCAGATTTCTGACAACCATCTGTTTAGAGTGTACTTATTTCTGTTAAGAAATCCATTTGAAAGTGAAATAGTCATTAAAGCAAGAAGGTAAGCACAGCATCTCTGGGAAGTTGGAGCTATATATATTTTGTGACACATCCTGTGCAATGTTAGTTATAGAGGCATAAAATGAGTGCAAAATTTCTGCTAAAACCAAAAAAAAAGAGCTTATATTTATATTGCACTTATACAAATATCATCTTTAAAGCAAAGCACCAAAGAATATAGGTGAGGCTTAAAATGTACATAATTTGCATTAATATCAGAAAAGTATAATGAAGCATTAACAACATTTTTGACACTTCATTACTCTAAATATTTCTGATGTGAACTTTTATTTAAACACTGTATTTTCTTTCTCTGGTATCTCCCAATGATATGTATTTAAGGGCTATTTGAACATGGCTACCTAATTGTTTTGATATAATACATAGTAACCTTTCTAAACTGCTTTGCTCAAGTGAACCATCAATGTTGTAAATTATATAAATGACTGAGTATGATCACTCTGGAAAATGTGACATAGAGTTGCTTGGTGGGAATCAACTTGATCACAAATAAATGTCTGCAATCTTAAGTGTCAGCCTCTTCAATTTCTTTTAATATTTAAAATCATCATTTATCTTGTTTTCAATGAGATCTTTGTGTAACTCTTGTCTTTCCTAGTTTGCATTCAAATGAATCTCTTATTGTACCTGGACTTTCTTCTTTGGTAGTAACATTTTAGGTCTGTGAGGTGATTTTCTTCAGACTTTGTCAAAGTGAACTTATTTATGTATTCTAAATTCTATACTTAAAGTTAGATTATCCCAAATATAACCCCTTAATTTGATTAAAAATATCTATCTAGACATTTCCATGTCATATATTCACAAACAGAAACAACTTTTGCAACAACATTTTTTATTAAAAATTTAACTAACCTAGGATAATATGATAAAATTCTGTTCAGAGAAACATATCTTTGATGAAATAAAAATGGCTTTTCTATGGACAAGAAAAGTTTCAAAGGATAGTGACACATCCTAATCAGAACATGTGCCTAAATCCCCTAACATTTCCTTAATCTAATGAAGTTCCTGCTTCTTATACCATACCAGGAGGATGGAAGTCTACCTCTTGGTTCCTTGAATATGAAGACAAACCTGCCCTGGGAAATAGAAGAGGATCGGCCAAACTGAACTAATAACCCTCTCATTAAAAGACAAGTATTTGTATTGAGAAGGGTCTGTAGGAATATCAGCAAGGATATCTTGATTGTCCTAACATCATCAAGAAATACAAGGGTTTAGAGTACCAACCAAGGAGAGAGATCATAGCAGAACTTATGTTGTGTTTATACTTGGTATAAGCAGCCATGCAGAATTAGAAGCTGTCTTGGTGACATAGTTGAATGATAATACAGGGACATATCAAATTAATATCAGTCCCAACACAAAATAAATATAAAATGTTTTGGGAAGATAATTAAGAAAAGTCTATCAAAAAGTTGAAGTAGATTATTTTTTAGTGTAACTTCACCCACCCTTCACCACACGGTGTGAAAAAAGGGAGGTCCCATATGCTTCCTTGTCTGTGGATGTTAGCTCTTTTGATACTCCGGTGGAAAGTGAGAAGAACACATTGCATTTTCTGAGTTAAAAAATGTATATATTATGTGGCAAAATATACATGCATCATGTTTAATGATCTAAGTTCTGGTTTGTAAGGGATTATAATTAATATTATTTTCCAGAAGATTTATGAATAACAATTATTTTATCATTAGATCAAAGTAAATGGACAAAGGCTGATGATATGATACAGAGATAATCCACTTCAAAGAATCTGAGCAGACATGTTAGGAAGTGTAGCTGTAGAAAGAATACCAGGCTTAGCTCTGATATATAGAAGTTATTCAATCTGAAAACTTAAAATATTCACAACATATCAAGTAGTATCAATGAAAACAGAAGAGAACATAGATACAGTTTTACATACAGGGAAATAGTTAAAAATTACCAACCATATAAGAAATTACATGAGAAATCTTCAAACATTCCTTTGGCACAAAATAGCAGATCAAATAGAGAAATATTAAGTAAAAAATGTTGTTTCGTGTGCCAATAATTCCTTCCTTTGTTGAAAGGTATTCTCCTCCAATGTATTTGTCGCTGGTGAGGCTGTTAATCAGAGGACCATTCACCACTAGCAGAGGGATAGATACATGACGTGCTCAATCATAGAATCCCATCAAGTGAACAACTGACCCAAGTAAAGTTCTATGGACACTGGAAGAAAGAAGCCCTTATTTGTTTTGATTGCCTATGTTAGTTTTAGCCATGCATAAATATGAGTCCTCACTGTTAATTAATAGTTAAAAGTGGAATGGTTCAGGTCACGTTGTAAGGAATGTGGTATTGCTCATTAATTTGGTTGAGAACAACACTGATGTCATAATACCTGGTTGAATATAGTAAATCTTTTGTAACCCACAGTGAGGAAGCTGAAATTTCACCTGTGGTATATTGGGCTCAGATTAGTTTTGACTGATGCTGGAGTTTATGGGAATTTATAGAATTATTACCAGGATGCTAGAATAAGTTGTATTTTCCTTTTCTTTACAAAAAATAGGTATATTTCATTACATACTAGGGTATTTATAGTCTAGAAAGTATAGACATGAAATTTATTGCATTTCTTTATTCAAGAGTAATTCAAGATGGACAATTGCTAGTTAGTCATATGATTTTTAAAATCTTTTTATTTACTATTATTGTTATTTTTTATTTTTATTATTTTTTATGCTGACAAATGGTTGTGGTTAAAACTATGGAAGATAATACTGAGATATGGGAAACCTAGTGATGTGTGAGAATTTTGATCTTCTGAGCGTTTCAGAAGGACTTGTTGATTTTTATTTCCTAACATGATACAAGAAATAATATTTAGGTTAATTCTAAATAGTGGGTTTAGGGAGAGGGTAAGAGTTACCTTACAAGTCCAACTGTTTCCATTATGTTGATTCATGGAAAAATTCAAGATGAGAGCTGAGACACACAGCTTATGGCAAGGCAGTAAAGCCTTTTGCTAAATGAAATGCAAACTTAAAAGGCAGAGATTGGATTTATGGATCATGATTTGAAAAGTGTTTGTGTCTGTCTAGGATTTGAAAGGACTGGCAGAAGATCTTAAAAGAGTTGCATTACAAATGACTTTTCAGTCTAGTAAACAATAGCCTAAGGTTCTGTTTTTGGATAATATAAATTTAACACACTTCAATTGCTTCTCCCACTTAATACAAAGGTACAAACAGGAGAGAACAACAATCATTTCAAGACTGTGCAGAGTAAATAGTAGTTCATGGATCATCAATGAGAATCAAAAGACAAATTACCAGCAAATTGGCTGTGAGTATACCCTTTCTCTCCCTCCAGGAAAGAAGGAAACTCAGCTTGACTATAATACAATTAGCAACGTGGAAATGAGCACAGTGACACCCAAAGTTCTAGCCCTATAATTCTGACTTAAGGAGACAAACAGGAAAATCCTAATACTCCTTCAGAGTGCAGAAACACAATTATTTTTCTTTCCTTCATTTTCTCTGTCCTTTCATATTCCAGCTTCGTAATGATCCAACAATAGCAGCAGCCAGTATGAGGGACTAACAGGAGCTGAAACTTTGAGAAAAGGAACCTTTCTCTCAGAGTTAAGATCCCATGATAGTGGGACCAAACCTTGTTGCTTTTTGCTCTTTCTCTGCCTTCCCAATGCTAAGGCATGAATGTTGTAACAAACATGAAAGGGCATGGAAGAGTAAATAAACTATAAACTCAAGATTCTAGTCAGATTACCGAAAACAGGAGCTGCAGGGAACAGAAAAGTCTACGAGAGATAGTGGAAATGGAGGAGCTCATGAAAACAATCTTATAAAATTGTTTTTGAACTCCAAAACTTAACCTTGAGCTGCAGCTGCATATACCTGATCATAACTAGCATATCAAAGACTTTGAGAACTGTATAAATAGACCACCCACCAAGTCACAATCATGCTACTGGGTGACACACAAACAGTACAGATAGAAAGAGTACTACAAAGTTTTTGAAAACTGAACTGATAATGGAACCATAGCCTATGAGGTAGATGTTGAAACTTGAAAAACAAAATTAAACAGGTCAATTTTGGGCAAGAGTAAAAATAACAACATTCTCTAGTTTAAGCAGTACGAAGAGTCTCATAATACAACATTCAAAATATAGAGAATATAATACAAATTTACTCATTATATAAAGAACCAGAAAATATCAACTGTTACAAGAAAAATAAAAGCCAATAGACAACAACTGAGGTGACACAGATGTTGAAAATATTTAACTAATAGTTTAAAACATTTACTTTTAAGAAATGTTCAAATAAGCCATAAAATTATCTTGCATCAAATGTTACAATAGAAGATATAAATAAGAACGATATGAAAATTATTAAAAATTGAAATAGAAATTTCACTGGAGGATTCAATAGTAGAATAAATCTGATAAAGGAAAGAGTTTGTGAAAATTTAAGATAGAGCAATAGAAATTTGCCAAAATGAAAAATAGAGAGAAAAGATTTGAAAGAAAAATACAATAGATAAGTTAGTTTTCATCAAAATTAGAAAGTTCTTTGTGTCAAAAGACACTATCAAGAAAGTGAGAAGACAATCCAAACATTGGGAGAAAATATTTGGAAATCATATACCTGATAAAGATCTGATATCCAGAATATACAGATAACTTGTAAAATTCATCAATGAAAAGATAAATGACCCAATTTAAAAATGAGAAAAGTATTTTTGGCCATACAAATGGCTGAAAAGAACATGGAGAAGATGTCAATTGTCATTAATCATAGAAAAATTCTCAAAACCTCAATGAAATACTACTTGATGACCACTGGAGTGGCTATAATTAGAAAAAATAAAAGAAAAGGAAAAATAACTGATGGTGAGATTGTGGAGACAATGAATGCTCATACATTACTGGTATAAATTCAGATCATATCAAACATCTTTTCCAACCACATTTTGTGAGATTAAAAATCAATTACAGGAAGAAAAAAAAACTAAAAAAACACAAACTCGTGGAGGCTAAACAATCTGCTATTAAATAACCAAGAGATCACTGAAGAAAGCAAAGAGGAAATCAAAAATACCTAGAAACAAATGACAATGAAAACACGATAACCCCAAACTTATGGGATGCAGCAAAAGCAATTCTGAGGGAAGTTTAGAGCAATGTAATCCTACCTCAAGAAACAAGAAAAATTTCAAATAAACTTACACCTAAAGCAACAAGAGAAACAAGGTCAAAAAAATCCCCTAAAGTTAGTAAGAGGAAAGAAAGCATAAAGATCAGAGCAGAAATAAATGAAAAATAAATGAAGGAAACAATAACACAGATCAATAAAACTAAAAGCTGTTTATTTGAGAAGATAAACAAATTTGATAAACCTTTAGCCAGACTCACCAAGCAAAAAAGGGAGAGGACTCAAATCAATAAAATTAGAAATGAAAAAGAAGAAGTTTCAACTGACACCACAGAAATACAAAGGATCATGAGACTACTACAGGCAACTATATGCCAATAAAGTGGACAACCTGAAAAAATTGGACAAATTCTTATAAAAGTATAACCTTCCAAGACTGAATCAGGAAGAAATATAAAATATGAACAGACCACTCATAAGTAATGGAATTGAAACTGTAAATAAAATCTTCCAACAAACAAAACTCCAAGACCAGAGGGCTTCACAGACAAATTATATCAAACATTTAGAGAAGAGCTAATACCTATCCTTCTCAAACTCTTCCAAAAATTTTGCAGGAGGAACATTCCCAAACTCATTCTATGGTGCCAACATCACCCTGATACAAAAACAGACAAAGATATCACAAAAAAAGACAATTAATGGCCAATATCATTGATGAGCATAGACGCAAAAATCCTCAACAAAATACTAGCAAACTGAATCCAACAACACATTAAAAGCATCATACACCATGATCAAGTGAGATTTATTCCAGTGATGCAAGGATTCTTCAATATAGTATAAATATAAAGTGATCAATTCACTGTGGAAAGCAGTTTTGTGGTCACTTAATAAGGATCCAGTGGTTCCACTGCTAGATGGAATAGTTACCAGGTGACAGAATCTAAATTAGTATATGTACATGCATAAGAAAACTATTCACAATAGTCAAAAGAAGAAAATAAATAAATTAATTAATGTCCCATAACTTATGAGGTGTATAAATAAATTGTGGTATAGGCATATAATGAAATACTATTTGACAATAAATATAATTAGGTATTTATTTCTACTATAACTTGTATATATCATAAACATTATGCTTAGTGAAAGAAGCCAGACTCAAAAGGTCCATATTATGTGATTCCATTCATATGAATTATTCAGATAAGGCAAATCCATAGAGACAGATAGCAGATTAGTCATTGCCAAGGGCTGAGGGAAGGGAGAAATGAGGAGTGACCACTTAATAGATATGTTAAGTGACTGTTTAATGGGCACATGTAGTGACGGAAATATTCTGAATCTAGATAGTAGTGAGGTTGCACAACATTGTGACTGCATTAAATGGTATTCTTTATATATACATGTGTGTATATATATATATATATATATATATATATATATATATATATAAAATTTTTTTTTTTTACAACACACCAAAATAATCAACCAAATTTGCCTCTGGGTTAGGAAGGATACATAAGGAGATATGATCATCCTTCCACTCTGTATGGACACAATGTTAATCTTAAAACTTGATATAAGAATTCCATGAAACATCTTACTTATTTTATGCTTACTTACTTATTTTTTACTTACTTATTTTAGATTCTGCAATAATAAATTTTTTGTTAGTAATTTTTTGTAATCTATACAACCTGAAGATTTTATCCAGAACACTGACTTTACAAGTGAAAATAACCCTGAATGACATAAATTAAATTTAAACACATTGGAAGTCCAAATTTCTACTTTTTTCCCTGAAAATTGATATACCTTTTCATTAGATTTGGGCATTTGGAGTATTGCTATGACTTTGTTTTTCTGTTTTTGTTTTTGTTTTTAGAATGATCAGTTGCATGTGAATAAAACAATGGGCTTGTTTATGTGAATGGTAATTGGGATGTGTGATGTGGCAAAATAGGAGGTCAAAGTAAAATTTATAAAACAGGTCAGGATATTGTTGAATAATTTGACTCTCTCAAGCTTAAGGGAAGTACAAACACACAATCTAACATTCTATAATATTCCAAAAATATTATGTCCACTTTGCTAAAACTTATGATTTCAAAAACTTTGCCAAATGCTATTTTAACTGTCTCCTTTCTGTGTCAACTATGTCTAAAATTTATTTTCTTTGGTGCTGTTAATCTCTCATTTATTTTACTTAGCTTCATTGCATTTCTTCCTGCTTCATGGAAACTTTTTAAAACATGCATAGGAATGTGCAAATAACCCAAAAGAAGAGGAGAGTGAAAAAATATGGGAAGAAAAAAAGAAAAACACAACAAACAAAAAACCCAAAACATATAATAAAAAGATAGAACTAATCTCAAGCACATCAACAATCATATTAAATAACAATGGTCTTAAAAAGCCAATTAAAATAAAAGATTATCATAATTGATAAAAATGACACAGCTATGCACTTGCATATAGGAAACTTACATTAAATATAACAAAATTAGTAGCTTAAAGGTAAAAGAAAAGAAAATGACATGCCATACAAACACTCAATTTGCTACATTAGTGTCATACAGTACAGAAATGAACTAGAAACTTGTTACCAGAACTAAAGAGGGACACAAAATGATGATAAAATTGTCAAATATCCAGGAAGAAATAAAAATCCATCATGTGTATGCACCTAACAACAGAGCTTCAAAATAGATAAAGCAAAACTGACAGAACTGGAAAGAAACACAGAAAAAGCCACAATCACAGCTGAGAACTTCAACATTTCTCTCTTAATAATAAATAGTACTGGCAGATATAAATTTCATAGACACATTGAAGAGTTTATCAATACCATCAACCAATTGAATCTAGTCAACATGTATAGAACACTTCACAGAAAGACTGCAGAATACACATTCCTTTCAAGTGTATATAGAACATTCACCAAGAATGCTTATGTTCTAGGTCATTAACCATAAATAAATAAAATCTAATTCATACAAAGTGCATATAATAGAATTAACATAGAAATCAATAATAGAAAAATAGAGGAACCTCTCCAATCACTTGGAAATTATAAAACCTACTCCTAAATAATCCACAGCTCACAGAAAGAGTTTAAAAGAAAATTTAAAATTATTCTGAACTGAACAAACTGATATATATATATCTAAATATGTGTGATGCAGCTAAAGCAGTACTTAGTGTGGAATGTATAACATTAAATTCTCACACCAGAAAAGAAAGAGGGCTTCAGAATAGCAACCTAAAATTTTCTCTTAAGAAATGAGAAAATATGAACAAAATAATCCTAATTCAAGTAGAATAATAAAATAATAAGGACAAAAGTAAAATCGTTGACACACACACACAAAAAAAAACAAAAAATAGAGAAAAATCAATGAAACCAAAATCAAATTTTTGAAATGATTTATGAAACTGATAAACATCTAGCAAGTTTCACAAAGAAAAAAATGTGATATGACAGAAATTGTAAGTAGGAAGAATTAAAGAAAGGATATGACTTCAGACCCTGCAGTCATTAAAAATTCAAAAAGAGAATCCTACTAAATCTCAACATAAATTTGAAAACTTAGATTCAATGAACCAATTTTCTAAAATGACAAAACTTACACAAAATAAAATAAAGTGAATAATCTTATATTATTAAATTAACTAAATTCATAATTCAACCATTCTAGAAATGCTTAGGCTTCACTGGTTTCATTTCATTCAGTATTAAAATGTAAAAAAATAATTAATACAAAATTTCTAAAATTATCTTACAAAAGACATAAGAGGAAGGAATATTATCCATCTTATTTTACCTGGCCAGAATTTCTTTTATAATAAAACCAGACAAAAATCATACCAGAAGGAAGAGAGGGAAGGAGGAAAAATATAAATCAATATCCCTCATGAATGTAGATGCAAAATTATCTGCAAAATATTAACAACTCACATACCCAGAACTATATAAATAGAATGAGACACCAAAGGATCAAGAGGGTTTTATCATGGGAATAGTGGGCTGGAATAATATTCAGAAATCTGTCATTTTAATTCAGCATAAAGAAGAAAACCCACAACATCTTACCAATTTACATAGAAAATTATTTAGCAAAATATAACATTCATTCAAAATAAAAACTCTCAGGAAACTAGAAATGTTAAGTGAACTTCCTTAACATACTCAATGATGAAAAACAATGCTTTCCCACTAAGATTAGGAGCAAGGTGAGGATGTCCACTCTCCACATGACTATGTAGCATCATACTGAATATCTTATAGAGTGCAATTAAAAGAACATAAAAATAAAATTATTACAGATTAGAAAAGAAGAAATAAGGTATATTTAGAAATTGTCTATATAGAACATGACTGTCTATATAGAAAACACCAAAAATTCTACAGACAAACCAATAATCTAATAACTAATACATTGGTTTAACAATATTGAAAGATACCAGTTCAACACACAAAACCAATCTCATTTCTATAATGGAGCAGAATACAATTAGAAACTTAAATTTATTTCTTTAATTCACTAACAATAGCTCTAAAACAAGAAATACTAAGGTATAAATGTATCAAGTACAAACAGATTCTATATGTTGAAAACTACAAAACACTAATGAAAAGAATCAACGAAGACTGAAATAAATGAAATTTATACTGTATTCATGGACTGGAAACCTTAATATTGCAGAGCTTCCCCAAATTAATTTTCAAATTTACTACTGCTAATTAAAATGTCTGCAGGATTTTTGGGTAGATATAGACAAGATGATTCTAACTGTATATGTAAAGGCAAAAGTACTAGAATAGCCAAACTAATTTTGAAAAATTAGAATGCAGTAATCACACTCTCTGATTTTAAGGCTTACTGTGAAACTACAAAATTCAATACACGTGCTATTTATGAAAAGAGTGAAACATAGATCAATGGAAAAAGTAGATTCCAGAAAAATATAATTACACAACATGGCCAATTGATTTTTGACAAAAGTGTAATGCAATGAAAAAAGAATGATCCATTTGACAAATGATGTTGGCAATTTGGACATTTATAAGCAAAAACAGAGAACAAAAATAAAACACACAAGCAAAAAACTTCAACGTCATTCTCACATCTTATAAAATTAAAATAAAAAGTATCATATAAAAATCTAAAACTCATAGATGTTTTAAATTTGAAGAAGAATATACGGAAGGAAGAAAACATTCATGGCCTGGGTTAGGCAAAGGGTTCTTTGATATGACACCAAAAGCAGAGTCATGAAAGAAAAATATGACAGATTGTGCTTTTTAAAACTTTTCTTCTGCAAAAGACATTGTTAAGAGAGTGATGTACAAATATAGACTGAGAGACAATATTTGCAATTAACATATTAATTGAATTCAATGTCTGCTTGTACTATGATTAGAACTTCCACTTCCCCAACTAAGCATTCAGGCACCAGTTAGCTCAAATGCTTTGTGACTATTATACAGCTCATTCTATAGGACTTTCCCTCTTTGAATATAATTCATGGTTCATTTTTGTTTTCCCTGCCGTAAATAATAACTCTCAGCTACTCTGTAAAGATCAGTGATAACATATAGAGAATAATTTTATTAGTAACCAAAAACATGTCTCTTAACGTGGAAGAGAGTGACTCCAGAGAAGAGGCTGCTTTAAGTAACTGTGCTAACAAACAACAAATATTGGAAATGTGTTGAGCTTTGTTTTAAAGATCTTGAAAAAATCTGGGTGTACAGTGTAATTAAGTTTATTTTTACCTACTGCTAAAAAGAAGAATCTATTAACTCTTTATTCCATTACCCTGGAGGTGCCAAAGTATATATTGTCATACAACAAATTTTTTAAAAAGTTAAAAAAGTAAAAGCAAAAAAAAAAAATCACACTTCTGTCTGTTACTCTCAAAAACTGAAATATACATTTATTTTCAATTTTTCCACTACTTAATTCAAATGCCCTAAAACTACTCCTGCAGTGTGTGGTGTTGATTGCATTCCTAGCCATTAGGCATGGTCTTATTTAGCAAAACAGAGCTAGTAGGTGACTTTTGCAAGAAGGATTTCAGTGTAGTGTGCAAGTTGATGCCAAATTGCCATAGTTTGAGGAGCTGATTAAGAAGAGAAATCAGCTTCACCCAACTCTTAAGAAAGTTTGACTGTGATGGGGAAGAGAGAAATATAATGAAGATAATCTAGTAGAAATGAGAGGTTCAAAAAGGAGAGATCATGAATAATAGACTTTTTCTCATTGAAAGTCCTGATGAAATAATCGTGGATATTAGAATTATTATCCTTAGAAATGATCCAAATCAGGTTTTTTTCAACAGTAAAAGATGGGAAATCTAGAAATACAAGTGCCATATAGGTAAGTTATTTTCTGGGTGGAAAGGTATTGAAGGAGTCCTTACCTGATGGCTTCTGTTTTGTGTGTGATATAAAAGATAGATCAGATGGGAAGTTTTAAAATTGCAGAGAAGTTTTGAAATAGCTACTAAGAAGAAAGAAAAGTGAGAGCTAAGTAACAAAAAGTGTTAGATTACTGAGCTGGTTGAAAAAGGCCCAAATGATTTTCCCAATCATCTATGCCACCTTATTAAGTATGGAGAAGACAATTTTCAAGGAAATATACAGGGACAAAAACAAGGTATTTTTGTAGTGGGATTGCCCATTACAGCATAATATTGTAAGCATTCCCCAAATTAATTTACAAATTTGGTTCCAGTTGAAAATACATTTTATAAAAAACAAGAAAAATCTACAAGGATGAAAAACTGTGAGAATGTATATTAAATACTTAATAATTTTTGTCACCATTAGGACATAAACTCCAATTAAGGCAAGAATTTTTTTCCACTAAAACATGCCTGATATTTATTAAAAAAAAAAAAAAACTAGGCATGTGCTATAAATGAATATTAGCTAAATGAAAGGACTTAATTCAAAATGAGTGAAGGTACCTGTGTTCAAGGAGATTGCATGTGTCTTTCAATTATTCTTATAATTTATTTTCTGAAATTAAATTTATTGAGCTTTTCTATACTACCATGATAGCTAATAAATTTTGGTGAGAAGCAGAGAAGTAGAAAGTTGAAACTCATATATTTTGATTGTTAGAGATGATAAATGACAGAGTTCCCAAGATATATAATATTTTTAAAAGCAATCTGTTGGGGGGAAGAAATATTTAATGTATGACATGAACATATGGACTGGTGTGAGTTATACACTAACACTAGGAATAACTACAGCAGTTAATGGAGTAGAAAAGCAAGTGCCATATAGAGATTGTTTTTCTTCACCTGATTAGAAAATACGTTACACTAAGAAAAAAAGTATATTATTAAAAACAAAGCAAAAGAAAGCAATGTCTTTATTTACAATATTTATACCAATGAAATTTGGGTCTCTAGAAAATTTATTTAAATGTATAAATGTGAAGATGTTATTAAATGATTTCTAGTGTTTGCTTCTATGTTATATGTCCTAAGGTAAAACTTCATTTTAAGTGGTGGTTGCATAATTCAAAATCAACATTTACTACTGAAAATATACTTGAGTGATTTTTGATAACATGTTTGTTTATTTTCTTAACAAGGTTTTATCCTTACAAGGACAAGGTGTATTTCAGACTCTTTCATAATTTATCACCAGTGCTTAGTCCAAGTGACAAATAGTAGTTATTCTTAAAAATGTTTAATGAATTAATAGAAGAGTTAAGTCAATTGTATTTTCTGTTTCAAACACTTTTTAATGTATACATTTTTACCCTTCTGGGCATTTTATAATGTTGAATTAGTTTACTCCTTAATAATCAAACTCTGCTGTCATCTGATTTGTTTGAATGTATTCAGCTTTCAGTATTTTGATAAAACAACTATGTCATCATTCAGAGGGTTTTTCAACATAGTTCACATTTTACATCATAGTATGTTGAAAATTTACTACTTAGTCTATCAAATTATATTTGTAACTTGTTTAACATAAATATCAAATGAATTTTAAATACATATATATAATCTAAGTGAAAATTTTCTTTCCTCATAGCCAGAGAGAAAATTTTCAAAATTCATTCATGATCTGATCCTTCTAATACATAATGCTAAATTTAACTCTTGAAACCTGTATTCTCTCTCTGTTCAGTGAGATGATTTAATATATAGTGTCCCATTACCTTTAAAAGGCTAGTAAAAATATTGAATGTGTCTTTGCTCATCTATTTCCCTTACAGGCTTTACAAAATAGCTGTATAGTTAGACAATAACAAGGCCTTTAAATAAGTCTTTGTGTTTAATTATTCAATAGATATTTATGGAACACTATTATGTGTCAGCAATGTGATAGGCATTAAGAAAAAGTCAAAGGAGAATAAGTCATGCTCTTTGCCCTTGGCATGTACTCAATCTTACAGGCAAGAAAAGAACATGTGAAGTTGTGCAATCCATTGTAATGAGTACTGAAAGGACAAAGGAAAAATAGTCTTAACATCAAGGCAGCATCTCCAGATGAGTAGGGATAAAAGCTTTGACTAAGTACTACTTAAGTATATCCATGAAAAATCAGGATATCAGTCAGAGAAAAAGGAGAAAAGCACTAATGGTAGGAGGCAGCAAGTGTTAAAATAATGAACTTCAAACCTTAAAAGATGCATATCTAATATTTAGCACATTATTATTATTATTATTATTATTATTATTATTATTATTTTATTTATTTATTTTTTTGCGGTACATGGGCTTCTCACTGTTATAGCCTCTCCCATTGTGGAGCACAGGCTCTGGACATGCAGGCTCAGCAGCCTTGGCTCACGGGCCTAACCACTCCACTGCATGTGGGTTCTTCCCAGACCGGGGCATGAACCCGTGTCCCCTGCATCGGCAGGCGAACTCTCAACCACTATGTCACCAGGGAAGCCTTAGCACATTCTTTTAAAATACTGGCACGCCCCTTCCCAATTAATTACCTTGGCACTTTTGTCAAGCTTCAATCAACCTTTAAGTATGGGTATATTTCTGGACTATGTATTCTGACTAATTGGTCTATATGTTTTCTGAGAGTTATTATATATTATTAAACCCACATTGTCACAATTACTAAAGCTTTCTATTAAGCTTTGAAAGAATGTATATGTAACTTAGAAGCCAGCAGTTTGATAATAGCCTTATTATCATATTGATAATAGCCTTGATAATTCACTGCTAGATGGAACAAACTGAACAGATTTGGTTCTAGATACTATCAGCCAAATGGAACTGAATAGTTAAAAGAGTGGCATATTCCAATCTTATGAATGAAAAAACAAAACTTAAAGTTGAATATTTTGGCTATGACTTCACAGATAGAAAGCAGTTGTTTTATTATAACAAGCAGGTTAGAAAAGGAATTTCAAGAAGGCAGAAGAGTAAGACGTGGAGATCACCTTCCTCCCCACAGATACATCAGAAATACATCTACATGTGGAACAACTCCAACAGAACACCTACTGAATGCTGGCAGAAGACCTCAGGCCTCCCAAAAGTCAAGAAACTCCTCCACATACCTGGGTAGGACAAAAGAAAGAAGAAAAATCAGAGACAAAAGAATAGGGATGGGACTTGCACCAGTGGGAGGGAGCTGTGAAGGAGGAAAGGTTTCCACACACTAGGAAGCCCCTTCACAGGCGGAGACTGTGGATGGCGGAGAGGGGGAGCTTTGGAGCCACAGAGGAGAGAGTAACAACAGGAGTACAGAGGATAAAGCTGAGAGATTCCTGCACAGAGGATCGGTGCCCATCAGCCCTCAGCAGACCAAGAGGCTTGCCTGCTCAACCGCAGGGACGGGTGGGGGCTCGGAGCTCAGGCTCTGGCTTCAGAGGTCTGAGCCCAGGGAGAGGACTAGGGTTGGCTGCGTGGACACAGACTGAAGGGGGCTAGTGCACCACAGCTAGCCAGGAGGGAGTCTGGGAAAATGTCTGGAGCTGCCGAAGAGGCAAGAGACATTTTCTTGCCTCTTTGTTTCCTGGTGCGTGAGGAGAGGGGATTAAGAGCGCTGCTTAAAGGAGCTCCAGAGACAGGCGCGAGCTGTGGCTATCAGCGTGGGGCCCAGAGACGAGCATGAGTTGCTAAGACTGTTGCTGCAGCCCCCAAGAAGCCTGTGTGCAAGCACAGGGCACTCTCCACACTTCCCCTCCCGGAAGACTGTGCAGCCTGCCACTGCCAGGGTCCTGTGATCCAGGGATAAATTCCCCGGGAGAACACACGGTGCAACTCAGGCTGTTGCAACAGTCACTCTTGCCTCTGCTGCTGCAGGTTTGCCTCGCATCTGTACCTCTCCCTCCCCCTGCCTGAGTGAGTCAGAGCCCCCAAAGCAGCGGCTCCTTTAACCCCGTCCTGTCTGAGCAAAGAACAGTCGCCCTCAGGCAATCTACATGCAGGGGCGGGGCAAATTCAAAGCTGAAACCCAGGAGCTATGTGAACAAAGAAGAGAAAGGGAAGTCTCTCTCAGCAGCATCGGGAGCAGCAGATTAAATCTCCACAATCAACTTGATGTACCCTGCATCTGTGGAATACCAGAATAGACAACAAATCATCCCAAATTGAGGAGGTGCACTTTGGGAGCAACTATATGTATATATATATATTTTTTTTCCTGTTTTCTCCTTTTATGAGTGTGTATGTGTATGCTTCTGTGTGTGATTTTCTGTGTGTGATTTTGTCTGTATAGCTTTGCTTTTACGATTTGTCCTAGGATTCTGTCTCTCCAGGTTTCTTTTGTTTTTGTTTTTTTTGTTTGTTTTTTGTTTTTGGTATAGTTTTTAGCACTTGTTATCATTTGTAGATCTGTTTTTTGGTTTGGGTGCTCTCTGCTTTATTTCCTTCTTTTTTTATTACTTAAAATTTTTTTTAATAATTATTTTTTATTTTTCATTTTAGTAACATTATTTTATTCTATTTTACTTTATTTTTTTATCTTATTCTTTCTTTTTTTTCTCCCTTTTATTCTGAGACGTGTGGATGACAGGTTCTTGGTGTTCCAGGCAGGCGTCAGGGCTGTGCCACTGAGGTGGGAGAGCCAAGTTCAGGACACTGAGCCACAAGAGACCTCCCAACTCCACATAATATCAAATGGTGAAAATCTCCCTGAAATCTCCATCTCAACACCAAGACCCAGCTTCACTCAACGACAAGCAAGCTACAGTGCTGGACACCCTATGCCAAACAACTAGCAAGACAGGAACACAACACCATCCATTAGCACAGAGGCTGCCTAAAATCATAATAAGGCCACAGACACCCCAAAACACACCACCGTACATTGACCTGCCCACTAGAAAGACAATATTCAGCCTCATCCACCAGAACACAGGCAACTCCACCAGGAAGCCTACACAACACACTGAACCAACCTTACCCACTGGGGACAGACACGAAAAACAACAGGAACTACGAACCTGCAGCTTGCGAAAAGGAGACCTCAAACACAGTAAGTTAAGCCAATTGAGAAGAGGAAGAAACACACAGCAGATGAAGGAGCAAGGCAAAAACCCACCCAACCTAACAAATGAAGAGGAAATAGGCAGTCTACCTGAAAAATAATTCAGAATAATGATAGTAAAGATGATCCAAAATCTTGGAAATAGACTTGAGAACATACAAGAAACGTTGAACAATGACCTGGAAGAACTAAAGAGCAAACAACCAGTAATGAACAACACAATAAATGAAATAAAAAATTCTCTACAAGGGAACAATAGCAGAATAACTGAAGCCAAAGAACGGATATTGGACCTGGAAGATAAAATAGTGGAAATAACTACAGATGAGCAGAATAAAGAAAAAAAGAATGAAAAGAATTGAGGACAGTCTCAGACACCTCTGGGGCAACATTAAAAGCACGAACATTCAAATTATATGGGTCCCAGAAGAAAAAGAGAAAAAAAAAAGGGACTGAGAAAATATTTGAAGAGATTATAGTTGAAAACTTCCCTAATATGGGAAACGAAATAGTTAATCATGTCCAGAAAGCACAGAGAGTCCCTTACAGGATAAATCCAAGGAGAAACACACCAAGACACATATTAATCAAACTATGAAAAATTAAATAAAAAGAAAAAAATATTAAAAGCAGCAAGGGAAAAACAACAAATAACACACAAGGGAAGCCCCATAAGGTTAAAAGATGATTTTTCAGCAGAAAATCTGAAAGTCAGAAAGGAGTGGCAGGACATATTTAAAGTGATGAAGGAGAAAAACCTACAACCAAGATTACTCTACCCAGAAAGGATGTCATTCAAATTTGATGGGGGAATTAAAACCTTTACAGACAAGTAAAAGTTAACAGAATTCAGAACCACCAAACCTGCTATATAACAAATGCTACAGGAACTTCTATAGGCAGGAAATACTAGAGAAGGAAAAGACCTAAAAGAACAAACCCAAAACAATTAAGAAAATGGTAATAGGGCCATACATATAGATAATTACTGTAAATATAAATGGATTAAATGCTACAACCAAAAGACATAGACTGGCTGAATGGATACAAAAACAAGACCAGTATATATGCTGTTTACAAGAGACCCACTTCAGACCTAGGGACATATACAGACTGAAAGTGAGGGGATGGAAAAAGATATTCCATGCAAATGAAATTCAAAACTAAGCTGTAGTAGCAGTTCTCATGTAAGACAAAACAGACTTAACAAAAAGACTATTACAGGAGACAAAGGAAGAAATTACATAATGATCAAGGGATCAATCTAAGGAGAAGATATATCAAATGTAAATAGTTATGGACCCAACATAGGAGCACCTCAATACATAAGGCAAATACTAACAGCCATAAAAGGGGAAATCAACAGCAACACAATCATAGTAGGGGACTTTAACACCCCACTTTCACCAATGGACAGATCATCCAAAATGAAAATAAATAAGGAAACACAAGCTTTAACTGATACTTTAAACAAGATGGACTTAATTGATATTTATAGGACATTCCATCCAAAAACAACAGAATACACATGTTTCTCAAGTGCTCATGGAATATCATCCAGGATAGATTATATCTTGGGTCACAAATCAAACCTTGGTAAATTTAAGAAACATGAAATTGTATCAAGTAACTTTTCTGACCATAACACTATGAACCTAGATATCAATTACAGGAAAATATCTGTAAAAAATAAAAACACATGGATGTTAAACATTAAGCTACTTAATAAACAAGAGATCACTGAAGAAATCAAAGAGGAAATCAAAAAATACCTAGAAACAAATGACAATGAAAACACGATGACCCAAAGCCTATGGGATTCAGCAAAGACAGTTCGAAGAGGGATGTTTATAGCCATATCATCCTACCTTAAGAAACAAGAAATATCTCAAATAAACAACCTAACTTTCCACGTAAATAAATTCCAGATTGCTTAAAAATCTCTAAAGTTACCCGAAGGAAAGAAAGCATAAAGATCAGAGCAGAAATAAATGAAAAAGAAATGAAGGAAATGATAGCCAAGATCAATAAAACTAAAAGCTGGTTCTTTGAGAAGATAAAAAAAAAATGATAAACCATTAGCCAGACTCATCGGAAAAAAAGGGAGAAGATTCAAATCAAAAGAAATAGAAACGAAAAAGGAGAAAGAACAACTGACACTGCAGAAATACAAAGTATCATGAGAGATTACTACAAGCAACTCTATGCTAATAAATTGCAAAACTGGGAAGAAATGAACAAATTCTTAGAAATTCACAACATTCCAGGACTGAACCAGGAAGAAATAGAAAATATGAACAGACCAGTCACAAACACTGAAATTGAAACTGTGATTAAAAATCTTCCAAAAAAATAAAGCCCAGGACCAAATGGCTTCACAGGCGAATTCTATCAAATATTTGAGAAGAGATAACACCTATCCTTCTCAAACTCGTCCAACATATAGTAGAGGGAGGAACACTCCCAAACGAATTCGATGAGGCAACCTTCACCCTGATACCAAAACCAGACAAAGATGGCACAAAGAAAGAAAACTACAGGCCAATGTCCCTGACGAACATAGATGCAAAAATCCTCAACAAAATACTACCAAACAGAATCGAACAGCACATTAAAAGGATCATATAGCATGATTAAGTGGGATTTATCCCAGGAATGGAAGGATTCTTCAATATATGCAAATCAATCAATGTGATATGTCATATTAACAAGTTGAAGGAGAAAAACCATATGATCATCACAATAGATGCAGAGAAATCTTTGCACAAAATTCAACACCATTTGTGATAATAACCCTTCAGAAAGTAAGCATAGAGGGAAATTTCCTCAACATAATAAAGGCCATATATGACAAAAGCACAGCCAACATTGTCCTCAATGGTGAAAAACTGAAACCATTTCCACTAAAATCAGGAAAAAGACAAGATTGCCCACTCTTACCACTATTATACAACATAGTTTTGGAAGTTTTAGCCACAGCAAACAGAGAAGAAAAAGAAATAAAAGGAATCCAAATCGGAAAAGAAGAAGTAAAGCTGTAACTGTTTGCAGATGACATGATACTATACATAGACAATCCTAAAGATGCTACCAGGACACTACTGGAGCTAATCAATGAATGTGGTAAAGTAATAGGATACAAAATTAATACACAGAAATCTCTTGTATTCCTATACACTAATGATGAAAATCTGAAAGTGAAATTAAGAACACACTCCCATTTACCATTGCAATAAAAAGAATAAAATACCTAGGAATAAACCTACCTAAGGAGACAAAAGACCTGTTTGCAGAAAGTTATAACACACTGGTGAAAGAAATTAAAGATGATACAAGTAGATGTAGAGATATACCATGTTCTTGGATTGGAAGAATTAACATTGTGAAAACAATTATAATATCCCAATCAATTTATAGATTCAATGAAATCCCTATCAAACTACCACTGGCATTTTTCCCAGAACTAGAACTAAAAATTTCACAATTTGTATGGAAACACAAAAGACCCCAAATAGCCAAAGCAATCTTCAGAAAGACAGATGGAGCTGGAGGAATCAGGCTCCCTGACATCAGACTAAAATGCAAAGCTACAGTAATCAAGACAGTATGGTACTGACACAAAAACAGAAATATAGATCATTGGAACAGGATAAGAAGCCCAGAGATAAACCGACACACATATGGTCACCTTATCTTTGATAAAGGAGGCAGGAATATACAGTGGAGAAAAGACAGCCTCTTCAATATGTGGTGCTGGGAAAACTGGATAGCTACATGTAAATGAATGAAATTAGAACACTCCCTAGCACCATAGACAAAAATAAACTCAAAATGGATTAAAGACCTGAATGTTAAGCTAGACACTATCAAACTCGCAGATGAAAATATAGGCAGAACACTCTATGACATAAATCACAGCAGCATCCTTTTTGACCCACCTCCTAGAGAAATGGTAATAAAAACAAAAATAAATAAATGGGACCTAATGAAACTTACTAGCTTTTGCACAGCAAAGGAAACCATAAACAAGACGAAAAGACAACCCTCAGATTGGGAGAAAATATTTGCAAATGAAGCAACTGACAAAGGATTAGTCTCCAAAATTTACAAGCAGCTCATGCAGCTCAGTTTTAAAAAAACAAACAACCCAATCCAAAAATGGGCAGAAGGCCTAAATAGACATTTCTCCAAAGAAGATATACAGATTGCAAAAAAACACATGAAAGAATGCTCAACATCAGGAATCATTAGAGAAATGCAAATCAAAACTACAATGAGATATCATCTCACACTGGTCAGAATGGCCATTATCAAAAAATCTACAAACAATAAATGCTGGAGGACGTGTGGAGAAAAGGGAACCCTCTTGCACTGTTGGTGGGAATGTAAATTGATATAGCCACTATGGAAAACAGTAGGAAGGTTCCTTAAAAAACTAAAAATAAGATTACCATACGACCCAGCAATCCCACTACTGGACATATACCCTGAGAAAACCAGAATTCAAAAAGAGTCTTGTACCAAAATGTTCATTTCAGCTCTATTTACAGTAACTGGGACATGGAAGCAACCTAAGTGTCCATCAACAGATGAATGGATAAATAAGATGTGGCACATATATACAATGGAATATTATTCAGCCATATAAATAAATGAAATTGAGCTATTTTTAGTGAGGTGGATAGACATAGAGTCTGTCATACAGAGTGAAGTAAGTCAGAAAGAGAAAAGCAAATACTGTATGCTACACATATATATGGAATCTAAAAAAAAAAAAAAAAAAAAAAAAAAAAACAGGTCAGGAAGATCCTAGGGGCAAGGCGGGAATAAAGACACAGACCTAGTAGAGAATGGACTTGAGGATATGGGGAGAGGGAAGGATAAACTGGGATGAAGCGAGAGGGTGGCATGTACATATATACACTACCAAACGTAAAATAGATAGCTAGTGGGGAGCAGCCGCATAGCACAGGGAGATCAGCTCAGTGCTTTGTGACCACTTAGAGGGGTGGGATAGGGAGGGTGGGAGGGAAGGAGATGCAAGAGGGAAGATATATGGATATATATATATATCTATATATATATATATATATGTATAACTGATTCACTTTGTTATAAAGCAGAAAGTAACACACCATTGTAAGAGAATTATCATCTAATAAAGATGCTTAAAACAAACAAACAAAAAACATGCAGGTTATTCAGACACCAAATCTATCTCTGTAAACACAAAATTTTACTGCATACTCTAAAATATTTTTGGTATCATTCAGCTTGCTGAAAGATTCACAGTGACGGCTTTCACAAGAGCACAATGTATCAGGTTTTAAAATATCTTATCACATATATATAAAGTTATATATACAATATAATTAGCTGTTTTAACTCCATGTTTTATATTATAGTAGAAAAAAACACACATTTTGATGTCAAATTTTGCTAGATGGAAATACTGTTTTGTCAATTAATTCTTATTGGCATGTTACTTTATTTAGGTGCTCCTTTATTGATATGTAAAACAATGTCATAGGATCATGATAAAAGTTAAATAAAATTTAAAATATAGAACTTAGTTTTTACTTCCTCTTTGTTCCTGCCGTTTCCACAAATGAATAAAATAAGGAGATAATTTGCAAAATTATTTTCTCCAACTTTTATTAAAATTATGTTATTTTTTTCATACAACAGTTACTATTCAAATTAGAGGTAAGCACTTTGAGAGATGAAACCCAAGCTTCTGTTTACCTCTTGCAGGTTATCAGCAGCCGAATCAATATACTGGAGAAGAAAACACTGGCAATCATAAGGTGATATTTCAACTCCCTCAATGACAATACAGATGTAGAATGAGGGAATAGAGTATACTGACAAATATATTGTTGAAAAACAAACAAAAAAAGTGGGATAAAATAATGACAGTGAAGTTGTCTAACCTCCTTATTCCTCATTTTACATAGTCAGTAAATTAGATATACTTTTAGTCATAGTATCTACTTCACAAGATTGTTGTGGTGATGTGACAATTAAATACATTTATAACAAGTCCTGTAATACAGAAAAACTGGTAATACTTATATTTCTATTGTTGATGATCTTTGTTATTGCTATCTAGAATTTTGACAATAATCACAGAAGGAAAATCTATTTTAGTGGAAAAATTGAGAGGTTACAGGAGGGCTTGCTGTATGTGGTGTTGGTACAAACTTGGGTTTAAATTAGGGAAAGCTTTCAAACACAGGGTACAAGGGCAAGAGTGGAGAAGCATATTCTCTGAGTGTTATACACAGAGAAGAAGTTTTACTTTGTTTTATTTTGTTTCGTTTTCCCTTGGCAAGGAAAAAGGAGGAAATGTATGAAGGGCTTCTGAGGCACCATGTTTTTCTCTATAAGAAATCAGGAGTTTCAGTTTTTAGTACATATATATTTTAAAAAGAATGAAAGAATTGCATAGAAAAGTAAGTAAAAATACTATCCTTGTCCTCCAAGGTTGTTGGAGGACACTATTCATGCATGTATCCTTGAAGTGGTAACTCAGAACAAAGGACAGTCAGTGACATTGTGGAGGAATGCCAAAGAGATTTTTCTCCCAAGAGATGTATCAGATGCAAGTCTTATGAATCCGGTCAGGACCCCTACTGAGTGACAGTGTCCTGGTTGCTGGCACAGCCGTCTCTGTAAATTTGACAAATCTTATGACCATGATGTGTTTCTAAATGTTGCAGCACATGAGTTGCGTTTTTCTATGATTCGATCAGAGTCTGGTAGATATGCCTCAGTAATTTGGCTTCACTTTGATCTCTGAAGTGTATAGAACCCTCAATGTCTGCTACCTCTTCTTCTATCTCACTACGGTCGTGGAGTCATATCAGTACTCATTAAAGTAGGTCGTGTGGAAGGCCAGGCGTCACTCAGCTCACCACACAAATTACTCGGAAAATGACTGAGGCTTGTGAGCAATAGTGTCCTTAGACCTACTCTCTCAGACATTGGGTCTCTCAGTTTGAGAGCTCTCCTCAGTATTTTGTATGTCCTTGCCAGTCTCTGGGAACTGTCCAGGCAAGCAGCACCATCAGGACAAGATATTCGGAAACCAGACCTGATCCCTCATGCATGCCAGACACTGAATACGCCTACTAGAAATTATCTAAGCTGAGACCAGGCAGGACCCACAGTAACACGTGAATGCAGCCCAAGACCAGACTGTGATTTGTATGGGACCCTGTTCTTGTTTCTCCTCTAGGGAATTCTCTGAGCTTCCACCCTGAATGTGGGATCTTCAAGGTGCTCCAAGAAGATGCAGTACTTCATCTTTGTTGTTTTTCTAGGGCCAGTAGAGGCCCTGCTTCCAGGCAGGTGGCTTGGTTAGCAAATTTCTCTTACTGTCCTGGGTGGTAGTTTTTCAAGGAATCAAGAGATTGGACTGGTAGAATAATACAGACACTCAGCTTTGGAGAACTCATATCATTTATATAGACAGGACCCTTCCAAAAAACATCTTCCCCAGGACTTGATTATTTGACAGTGTCAAACTATATCAACCTTGGTAAGTGGGTGTCAACGTCATAGTAGCTATGGATGACCTTGGTTCCTAATACCGAAGCCAATTCATAAAGTACCCATCATGCTAAAACTGTGATAATGGATAACTGAGACTAGCTGATATCAACAAAGTGATTTTGTTGACGTTGTTTAATGCCTCTTCAGTGATGGATGCTCTCTGGTGAGTGTTGACATATCCTAATGGCATGTGCCCATCCCCATGATTCCACTGCCTAAGAGTCTAACCTCTGTTCACTTGTCCTTCAGCATAAAGTACACAACAAAATGCATTGACCAAAACTCTGCTCACTGAGAGAATTTTTTTCTTCACCTAAGTCTTTCAAGGCTACTTCTGTGTGAGTATTCAGTGAAGCTGCAATTTCTACTTTTTGTTCCCACATAATATTCCAACTCTTATGAAATAGAAGTTGAGCTTTTCTTTCCCCTCTATCACTTGTTTATACAGAATCTCTCATGTGACTCTTCTTAGGAGTGCCCTGAAGGGGTTGTGTGGAATGGAACTTCCAAGCCTCTTCAGAAGATCAACAATGCTACAATTAAACAGTATCTTCCAGGTAGAGATCAAATTCAGAACACTATCAGGAAAACATCCTCTAAAGGTAAAGCTAAGAATGTGATGGTAAAATTTAGTTATAAAGCCACGGGGGGGGGGGGGAACTAAGGCACTGCATTAGAAGAAGAAACAGTCAAAAACAGGATATTCCTATTTAAGGAATTCCTTAAAGTTGTTGTATTTCAGCAGCTTCAATATAAGTCCAAGGAAGGTAAGGAAATAGCTTTAAAAAAATTGTGCCTATGGATTTTGCTTAATTTATTGAACTCCAGTAAGATTCATAAAAGACCCACACATTTTAAGATAATATTATAGGCAGAAATATTAGCTAGATGAACAGAAATGGCAGGGAAAAAGAAAGAGTACAAACACACAATACACAAACAAAAAAACCAAGGTGTTTGAACTCCAACATTTCTATGGACATAAAACATGTTGAGAAAAACATAGCCTATCTTTAATGCACAAGGAAGATTTACTAAAAGGGCTCAGAGGATAAAACCAAGAGCCATGAAAAAACATGTCAAGGCCTTGTATCCCAATCAAGGAATGGTCTATATGTGCCATGCTAGATTTCAAGGTTGATATGAACTTCTGTTTGTCTCCTATGTTTTTCCATTATTTTGAAATGATTGTCAATAGCAATTATCTTATGCCTGTACACCACTATATGTTGGAGTTGGAGTTTCTTCTTTAAGTTGCAAAGCATCTTATCTGAGGAATTATACAGTACTTGAGAAACTAATTCTGAAGAGCTTTTACTCTTGCACCTGGACCCATTTTAGATGATAAGATGTCAAACTTCAAACTTGTAGTTTAAAAGAATGAGAATATTGGAGGTATTGGAGAGAGTATATTTTCAATCGTGGTGAAGTGTAAATAACTTGTCATTAAAAGGACTATTGGAGATTTAGATTATGTTCACAAATACTTATGACATTCCTCCTTCAAAAGCTGGAACTTAATTTTTCTAACCTTAATTGTAAACTGAATCTAGTGACCCATTTCTAATGACTAGAATGTGGTAGAATTGATGGTGCATGACTTACAAATCTGAGTCATAAAAAGACTCAAAACTCTGTCTTGCTGTCTCTTAGATCACTTGTACTGGGACAAGAATGCTGTCATGTTCTGATGAAACTTAAACAACCTACTGAGATCCCTGTATGGAAACAAATGGATGACGTCTGTGAACTACCAGCACCAACTTACCAGCTGTGTGAGTAAGCCTCCTTCCCACATCAAGCTTTTGGATTACCACAGCTCCAGAAGACATCTTGACTGCAACCTAATGAGTGGCTCTGAGACAGATCTCTTCAGCTTAGACATTCCTGAATTACTGACACAAAAAAGTGAGGATTATAAATATTTATTGTTTTGTCTTCTGAGTTTTGAGATAATTTGTTACATAGCAAGAAATAACTAAAACACCATGTTATTTGCTTGACTATTTGCATATTAGATAAAGGGCAATACACAGACATTTTAAGGACTGTAGGATATCTGATCTTATATAATGTTGATATTAGGAACCCAAGCATCATTGTGTCCTATCCTGCTAGAATGTGCATCTGACATCTGACAACATGGTGACAAATGAATTCCTGGATAAAGTCTGTGGTAGATAGTGGTCATGTCCCTGAACTCCAAATATATAATTGGAGTTGACCTCCTTGATTCTTGTTGTGACCACCACATTGGGTCCAGACTTATAATGTTCTTAAAGTATAAACTCTTGCCACATTAATAAGAAAGGGCAAGTGGACACCTCTGATACTGTTCATTCCACTTTTCAAAATGCTACTTAAAAAAAAAATGTGTACATGAACTTCAGGTAGATGGCAGAAACTAAGGATTTTTTAAGGATCTAAAAAATGACAGGATAGTAGTATCCAATATGTTTTCATTTACTTCAGCAGCGTGGCCTTGTAGAACCTAAAGGGGTCTTTGTGGATGGTCACAGACCACTACCAGATCAACCAAATAGGTACAATAGTCTCAGCTATCATGCTGGATATGGCAACTTTGTCAGAGCTGATTACTATGGCTTCAGGTGCATAGTATTGGTCACTGATTTTAAGATGTTTTCTTCTCCTATCAGAAAATATATTTATAAACAGTTCAGATTCATATAAAATAGAAAATATTCATGTGCAGTTTTGTCCCAGGGCTATGCTAATTCTCCAAAATATTGTCATAATATAGTTTTAGAAGATTTTGATCCTTTGGACTTCTTGAAGAGCATGATGTTAATCCAATATGTTGATAATATGCTGATATAGCCATATAAGCAAGACTTAGCTGGCATGCTATAGCCCTAATATGTGGAAGAAAGATATTATGAAGTGTCAGGGAGCCTGTCTGATCAGTCAAGTTGTAAGGTATCCGGAGTCCAATGACATGTGGAGATTTTCTTCAAAACTGAAGATTATTACATTTTGTATTTCTCTCTGATGATGATGGAAACACAACACTTGGTGAGTTTCAGGTTCTGGAAGCAACTTATGGAACATCTATAAACAGTGGAAATTTTAGTTAAACATTTATTTAATATAATATTTCTATATGAAGATATAAACAGCTACAGTGGCAGTACAGAACTAAGTACCTAATCAATTGGTGATGAAACACTAGGAAGAGCCACAAAAAGCTTCACGAAATTGCAAATTGGAAAATTAGGCGATGAAAATGAGCAGAAAGAAAATGTTCCTAGCAGAGAAAGCAATGAAAACAGAGGCATATGCCAGAAATAATAGGTCATGATTGAGTAGCTGCTGTAGTGTAGAACATGAAGATGGAAGTGACTAGAACTGATGCTACATCAGTGGGTAAGGGCCATAAAAAGAAGGACCTTATTTATTAGACTAAGGAGTTTTAGCTTTACCCTGTACATCATGGGGAGTAAATGAAAACATTAAAACTATTATTTTAGCTGAAGATGAAGTTCAAAGAGTTAAAATTGAAGATGAAAGGGCCAGTTGACTAACAACTACAATAATCTGTATTATACATGTGTAAAATTAGCAGAGATAATATAGGTAAAGATGAAAGAATGTATTTCACAGAAACTAACAAGTGGAATAGGCAATAATTATTGCTTGAGTTTTGTGGAAAAGAGGAAAGTCCAGGTTTTCGGGTCTAACTTATTTGGTCATTGGATGTGCCAGCCACTGAGATAAAGGCTATAGAATTCTCACCTTGACTGATGAAGGATGAGGGAACATGAGTTAAATTTTGAATGTGCTACATTTGAAGTGCCTTGAATTGTACAGCAGACAGTCCTAGAGACATGATAAGAAGTCTCTAAATTGAAGCAATATATATGGAAGTCATTAGAGTATGGATGATCATATAAAGTGAATAGAATTGTCCACGTAGGACTAGTACTATAAAGAAATGTCAGCGAAGCATTGAGTTCTGTTCCAGAAAGATCTATTCTTCATTACATATTATACTTTCCCCCTGTAAAGAAATAATATAGCCATTTTAGAATAGTCATCCGTTTGGTTAAAAACATATACAGTTGACCCTTGAGCAATGTGGAGGTTAGGGGCACTGATCTCCCAACCAGTTGAAAATCCACTTGTAAATTTTGAGCTTCCCGAAACTTAACTACCAATAGCCTACTGTTGAACAGAAGCCTTACCAATAACATAAAGAGTTAACACATTTCATATGTTATGTGTATTATGTACTGTATTCTTACAATAAAGTAAGCTAGAGAAAAAAATGTTATTAAGAAAATCAAGAAAGAGAAAATACATTTACTGTTCTGTACAGGTATCCCTTACTCTCTGCAGGGATTAATTCCAAGACCTGCTATGGATACCAAAATCTGTGCATACTCTAGTCCCTTATAGTTGGTCTTCTATAACTGTAAGTTCCACATCTATGGATTCAACCAACCGTGGATAGGATAGTGCTTGTTTTTAAAAAATCTGCATTTAAGTGGACCTGTGAAGCCCAAATCCATGTTTTTCAAGGGCCAATTGTACTGTGTTTATCAATACTGCAAGTTTATGTCATCTGTTTACAAGAAGAATCATCTGCCTTTCCGTACCTACTTCAATATCATCTTATATGATACAAAACACTATAGATATTATTTATACTACTAACACTAGACATCAAAAATGAGAAGATAATATGAAAAGGAAATTCACATTTTTTATAGATATAATAATTCATGCATTGATAATGAAGAAGAAGCAATACGATTGTTGTAACATAGTGTAATTGATAAAATTGTTTCATAGTAGCCTAGCCTATATACTAATAAATGAATCATTATAAAATTTTATGGCATATAGTAGTACAGCCATGTTCATAATACATATTAAAAATATTGTTACTTAAAAAAAATAACACCTGTACTGATAGGCTGACATGTAGTTCTCCAATTACAAGAGAAAGTCAACCAAATGGTAATGTATTTTTTTGAAATAAAGGTTATAAAACAGTAAGAAAACTAATATATGATTAATTTTGTATTAATTATCACTCATCTTATGCCTATGTAAGAATAGGCTATCCACTTCAATACAAGTCTTGCACATGATGTCCTACAAGATGAGTACTAGGCAATGATGATGATGAATGATGATGATTAGGCAATGATTATGATGCTGACAGAAAAATGTCTCATACAGTCCTTGCCATAGAGTTGCTAGATTTTCGCAGAAAGACACTCATATGCACAGCAGATTAGTTTATTAAGTATATGGCATGATGATTATTCACTGTTCATTAAGTAGAAGTGGATCATCATAAATGTTTTCATCCTTGTCTTCTTCATGTTGAGTAAGCTGAGGAGGAAGAGGAAGATGAGGGGTTTGTCTTGCTGTCTCAGGGGTGGCAGAAACAGAAGAGGTGGCAGAGGTGGAAGGAGAGGCAGGAACACTCAATTTAACTTTATGGAAATATTCATTGTAATTTCTGTCTGATATTTTTGCTTTTTCATTTCTCTAAAAATATTTTCTATATGGTATAAATTATTCTTCCACCGTTTGCTTTACTTTCAGTGTCCATATCATAGAAGGGTCCATGTCCTAAAAGAGATCAAAAGCAGACTTGAATAACCAGAACCCACATAATGTCTAATGTCAATTTTTCTGTCACTGCTTCTTCTACGTCTTCTGCTTCATCATCCAGCACTTGTTCAGAAACACTCAGCTCCATCAAGTCATCTTCTGTTAATTCCTCTGATGTGATGTCTGTTAGCTCTTAAATTTCTCCAAGATCCATATCTTGAAAACTTTCACCCACCCACCCTCGCTATTTTTTGCCATAGCCACAGTCTCTTTCATGACTTCCTTGTTGACTTTATTGTAAATTCTGTGAAGTCATGGACAATATCTGGACACAGTTTTCTCCAGCAGGAATTTATTGTTTCCAAGTTGATGGCTTTCATGGCTTTTCTGTAATAACAATGGCAACTTCAATGATGTAACTTTTCCAGACTTCCATGTTGTTCTCTCTATTGGGGTTCTCTTCCTTTGTGTTGACAATCTTTCCATAGAGTACCATGTTAATAAGCGTTATATGTCCTTATGACTACCTGATCTAGAGTCTGAGTTAGCCTATCCATTCTTGCCTTAAACCCTGGTTCTCCCTTCTTGTTACTAATAAATAAATTTTCTTTGTGGCATTTTTTTTTCAGATATGGCACTTTAGTCTACATCAAAAACTTGTTCAGGCAGATATCCTTTCTCCTCAATGAATTTCTTAATGGCCTCTGGGAATTCATCTGCTGCCTCTTGGTTGACTCTTGACATTTTTTAGCCAGATTTTTAACTCTAAAATTATCAAGTCATCCTTTGCTGGCATTAAATTCTTCAGCTTTAGGTTTTTCACCTTCCTTTTGATTTAAGTTGTCATAATGACTTCACTTTTTCTTGAATCATATTAGTCTATAGGTGTGACTTTCTTACAACAATCCTGCACTCATACAAAAGCTACATTTTCAATACAAGGTAAAAAGGTTATTTCACAAAAACTGTAAGATTTGTGCACCTGCTGGCATAGTTGCAGCAAGAGGTTCATGAATTTCCTTTTCTTTTTTTTAACAAGGAGTCTTGTGATGGATTCATTTATGTTGGGATGGCAGACAGCCACAGTTGCAGACCCCAATCTGAGGTACATATCAAGAAATTCAACTTTTTTTTTGTAATGTCATGACTTTTCTCTGCTTCTTGGGAGCACTTCCAGCAGCACTAGTGGTGCTTTGTATGGGTCCCACGGTGTTATTCAAGGTTTATGGTACTGCACCAAACATTATGAAGAATATGTGAGAAGTAGGAGAGATCATTTTTTACTGTGATACACAATTTACTGGAGAGACACACTGCTCATGCAGAGGTGATTAATATCTCTAGGTGTTTTAAGAGGATACTCACAACATTTGAGCTCAGCAAGATGGCAAAAGGAAATTTTACAGCCGTACAATGTACAGTTAATTTTATATGGTTATGATTTAGTACTGTATCTTTACATTTATTTACATTTTTCTCAACTGCAAATGGTGCCATGTACAGTCTGTATGTGTTCTGTAAGGTTTGATGTTTTAACTTTTAATAAGAGATTTATATATATATATATATATATATATATATATATATATATATATATATATATTATGGCAATAAATGATAAATAGACTAGTATCTACATGTACTTTATGCATTCATGACATACCTAACTTTTTCTTAATTTTCTCGATATCTCAAGGCTATGTAGTTTGTCTCCAAATCTCCAAAAACAGCTTCAATATACTTATTGAAAGAAGTCTCTGTGTAAGTGGATCTGTGAAGTTAAAACCCATGCTGTTCAAGGGTCAAAGTATATAGCAATAAGATTATGGAATAGAGTAATCATAATGTTACATATGTTAGATATATGAAATAGTTGTACACTTTTCCCAGATTTATTGAGGAAAAATTGACATATTACAAGATAATGATTTGATATATGTATATATTGAAAAATAGTTACCACAATAAGGATTGTTAGCACATCCATCTCCTCATATGGTTACATTTTTTGTGTGTGGTGAGATTTTTTAAGTTCTACCCTCTTAGCAACTTTCAAATATACAACTCAGTATTATTAACTGTAGTCACCATGCTGTATATTAGATCCATAGAACTTATTCATCTTGTAACTGGAAGTTTGTACAATTTGACCACCTTTATCCATTTCTCTGAGATCCCAGTTGTACATTTGTATGCATGTACAGAAAAGACTGCAACAAGAGATTCAGGATGTGAGTTAAACATGCACAAATAAAGGAACAAAATCCTAGACTGTGTGAAGCTTGATTAAATCAAAGGCACATATGGGAGGATTGCCACATTTTTCGAAGATACAAAGAGAAGGGAATTTTTAAAGTTATTTGCATGACTAATTACCTTGGATTGACCACTTAAATTTTTTGGAGTCCAAATGGCAGTTTGCATGACTTTCAAAGTTCTTATTGAGATTAATCTACTTGTGTATTTAGTGTAAATGCTCAGAGACTAATTATTGTAATGGTGGTGGGAAATTTATGGTACCTTCACATACAGAGCACCAGATGATTACACATTATATATTGGATACATTTTTGCCTGCTTTTGAGAACTTCTGAAAATTATATGACTCAATAGTCACTTATGATATATTTTTATTTATCATCATTTTGGGTGTGATAAATATTTAGAAAGCAGGGCAATTCAAAAATATTTTTTGGGTCCTTTCCTGAGTGATTGTAACATGGCCATCATTATTGCAGCCTACAACAATGATTTAAACATTTAAAATACCTTAAAACCTTTACGTCCATTTAACCTACTAATGTCTTAAGATACATGTTAAGTTTACAGAGATTTCTTAAAGCACAGTCCTCTAAAAAGGATACAACTCAATTACCTTGTCGCTGAGGCCTTGCTGTCTTCACATACACCTTGGTGCAAATATTTACCATGCATAAATATGGCTTTATCATTTTCATAAATGTTTAACAGAGGAAATGCAAAGATGATAACCTATTTATGAATAATTTTGAGGTTTTGTTTACTTAGGAAAAAATTTTAAAACAGAAGAAGTATTTGAAAAGAGCATATGGTTCAATTATTTATCAACAGAGAGAGTATTATTTTGATGACAATTCCATTTTCACTAACATCTCAATTTTTAAATTCAGATAAATATTCTTGGTTATCATTCACTAGAGTAAAGCTTTTTTTTTTTTTAACCACATACCAACTTATATAAGTGGTAGTTATTTCTAAAACTAGGTTTTCAAAACAATAATATTACATCAATATTCTTAATATCTTTGAGCTGTACTTCAAATATAAGCATCTTAACACTCTAGATTGAAAATAAAACTATGAGAATTTTAATAAATTCATTAGGAGTATGAAAATTCTATGGAAATTAAAACAAAATATGAAATTGTAAGGGGGAATGGAAGATGACATTTATGGAAGTCTTCAATTAGCTATGTTTTTCTTTTTTATTCTCTCCCCAGGCTTGCCACTTAAGCTCAAATGAACTATATTGATTATAAAATGGTACATCTTGTATTTGACTGTTGTAACACACTTTATGAGTGGAGAATACCAAATATGATATTTATTCTTGCTTAGATGCAGAATATAATAGCATGATGCAAAATATATCTCAGTAAATTATGAAATATGCATATTTAGAATTTTTGGAAGTTTTCCATATAAAAGTTTTACATGAGTCTGGGAGGAAGTATTTTCATTGCTCAGGAGGTTGCGATCACAGATGGTTTACAGTAGGGTAGTAGCGGAATTAGCAGTTTTTTCTCTAAAAAGCAGCAGCATCACCAGGTTGTGATCAGCTGATTGACTGGACATTGGAGTTCTACTGAGCAAAGTAATTGGTATTTGCACTCCACAAATCATTCGCAGAAGTTAAGGTGTTATGATAAACAAAATTTAATTGTTTTTGTTGCCCACTATAATATGTTAAACATTTCATCTTGGTTTTAAACTGGTACTTTTTTTTTATTGTTTTGGGTTTTTTTAGCTTTGATTTTGCTGATTTGGGGCAGTTATTGCAGGATACTTAAAAATCTGCTGATGTTTCACTTTAAAAACTAGTAGAAAAATGTAACTAATGGATAATCTTCTGGGATATATTGGTTCTCTATTTCCTCTACTGCCGTTCTATATTTTTGGTGGTTTGCATGAAAAAAAGATGGTATTTTGCTAAGGAACCAGTCTTCTGTTTCTATTTATTTTCTTTCATTTGATGACTTTTCTAAAAATGCATTATAGAAAGAGTGTATCTTGAAAACAGTTCCTCAGATATCAGTCTTATATTCAGTGAAGTCCAGATTCACTTTATCAGAATGTTACATCAATCAAAGCATGTCTACTGCTAAAATGTTGTAAACACCTCTTGCACGTTTCATACCAGGCGCCTTATGTGCATCCTAATCCTTACCACAGTCTTCAAGATTCTTATTTTCTTTATTTACTGATAGATAGATGTTTCTGTAAAGAGATTCTACACTTGATTAAGAACTTACTGTCTACTGTCTGGATTTGGACTACTTATTTTAGAATTGAAGGTTTTGAAAAATTTTAACTTCTCTCACTTAATTCAATAAAATTGGTTTGTTTTCTTTCTCTAAGTCTTTTGTGGCCAAAATTTCCACTATAATATTGTTCACGCTTAATAGTTTCCTAAGATATTCTTATCCCAAATTTTACCTAGGTATACTTTACTTTTTTTCCAATTGTTTCTCTAGTTCATTCATCCAGAGGAGTGAACATTAGAGGAATGACATGGTGAATTCACAAGACCCTAACATTTGCAGTGAGATTATACACTTCTCAAAGTGAGAACCCTTTGTTTCCTCAGGCTGTCTCTTGGTGAAATGCATATCCACCATAGTTTCAACTGGATACTTTGAAGCACTAAAGGGTCACTTATTCAAAGACTCCTTGAAGGAAGTAAAGAGCTTTACTGGAGTAACAGAGCGGTTCAGTGACACGTTACTCATTTCAGTGTCTTCTGACACTCAGACTCTGGAGCGTCTTCTAAGGGACATATATTATGTAGACTTGGAGGGAATCTAGCATTATTTGGTAATGACAGAAAATATGTTTTCTGAACAGAGTAGCTTCAAATAAGAATAAAATCCTTGAAATTCTTGCTGACAATCTCTCCCAAAGAGGTAGACAGGATATGGATTCCATGGTTTTGCTTTAGACAGGCCATCTAGAGAAAGTCTGACCAATTGATGGAAAGTATCTGTATACATTCAGTAAACTGCTTTGATTGAATAACAAAAACCAGACCTGGGAATTGAGTTCAAGCTAGCTAGGTCTTCAGTTACTGTAATGACTAGTAGCATTTCGTGTTTTATTGAACCTGTCACTTATACAATTTAGTGGGCTTTTGTAATCAAGTAATACAAAATTATAACAGAAATTCTTAGGAATTGTTCCACAGACTTGGAAGGAACTTGTGTAAGTTATCAGTTTTGAAGATTAAACTTTGTTACTTTACAATAAATTCCCTCAAATTTGCTCAAGAATGAGAGAAAACAAATGCATGGCTTCCATTCAAACAAATCAAAAGAGTCCTTGTCACAGAGAACTGTCTGCTATTTACCTCAGATCAACCTTATGGAACCATGAGGTAATAGTGGTGTTTCTTTTGGTGAGCACTGGATTTAATGGCCTTAAAAAGAATGATTAACTAGACTTAAAATAAATGGTGAAGGACTGCTCATACGGGTTTTTAAGGTTTCTTCTGTGCATGTGCCCATTCCAAACCCCAGAACATCAGTAACACTGGAAAGCTGATGCCTTAAATTGAGCATATCAAGTTACTACAGGACTGATACCAGTTGCTCCCAGGTTGATATTAGTTCAAAAGTCAGTTCTGGGAGTGGGATAATGAAATTTTCACCACTGTATTCATGTAATGAAGACATATCCAACAAAGTGATGGTCTTCTCTGCTATATTGGGATGGTCACAGGAGGTTATTAGGAGTCTTTGCTTGTGTCTGTATGACAAAGTCACAATTATCCTCCATCTCACTAGTCAAGATCTGTCATCTACTTCACAGAGGGGCCAGATGATCATTTTTCTAGAGGAATGAGCTTTCATCTAGAAAACTGAAAAAGGATTTCTCATGCTCTCATTAAAGGTGACCCCTAAAAATGAGACGGTGGCTTCAAAAGAGAGGAAATCTATTGCACAGGCTTAAGAGTCATTGTGAATGGGGTATATTGTACAATTTCAGAACCACTGCTGACAATGATAAAGTCAGAGTTATCCTTTCAGTGTATATGGCCACCAGATGTCATTGTGAAATTTTTAAAAAAGACAAAAAAAAAGTCTCCAAAACTGTGTTGGTCCAGTCATCATTGCTAGTATCTTTTTTAGCCAGTATCAGGCTGGGAAAGGAAAAAAAAAAAGGCAAATATTGTTGGTGTTTAGATACTCTCAATTCTGTTTCAGTTATATTACATCAAATGGGCTGCCCTTTTGTTTTCCACTTTCAAACTCTTAGGTACCTGTGAGCTTCACCAGGTAGTGGGACCCTTGAAGAGTATGTCTATATTCCTCTTTTAAGGGTTTTGTTTTGTGATAACATCTTTAAAGTCAGAACCCCTTGAGGTTTAAATAAAGAATTTAGCAGGGTCATACCTTTTACTACAGAGTGAGTAATCACATGTTTATAGAGTTTGTCTAGACATCAGGAGCCTGGTTTTTATCACTGGATGCAATATTTTTATTTTATGCTTGAGTTTTCCAGTGTTTATCCCACGTTAATTGATTTTAGCTTGAAGAATACTCCTGGCAGTTTTGAAATATTGACTGATTGAACATTTTTTTTGCTTTTTTCTTTTTCCTATGGAGAGATAATTTGTTTCCACTAAGAACAAGGAACAGATTAAAGGCTTTATTCAGTTGAATGGAGAAAGTATGAGCTCCAATGTCTAGGAAACCCAGCAATACCTGGGATTTTCCCTTTCCAGTTCACACATACTGGAACATATAGAGCATATTGTCAGTAGTACCTGTGGGCAATAAGGGAAGAAGATGGTAGGAGACAAGAAAACTGTCTTGGCATTCTTAAACTGCATAGTCTTAAAGTGGATATAGGCATGTTATGCAGCACGGTTTAGGATCAAGTTTACAAGAGGACATCAAAGGCTGTGGGAGATCTTGTCAATATCTTTGTTTCCGTTTTCCTAAAAATTATTGGTGTCATCATTTGGCCCCTCTTCTTAGGTCCCAGTGGGTTTAGTGTTTTCCAAGAAAGATGGCGAGATGAGGGAGAAAGGCTTTAATATTTAAATGGAATGCTTCCCAGGATAGTCCTTGTTCAGGTCTCTCAATTGTTTTCACTGCAGAAAAAAAATAACGTTTTCTTTATTACATTATTTTGAAAATCCTTTTCATTCAGAATTCCATAGTTCCCTTTGGATTCCACAGAGTTCCATTATCTCACCCCTATATCTTCTATAGTTTGAGAATTTGGCAGCTCATCAGTTTTCTCTTTGTCAACCACATAGTCCCATAATCACATTATTTTATTTGAAGAAACATCATTAGGGTTTCTGTCCTAATATTTGTGCTGTAACTTTGATACCTCTTTCCATGCTGCCCATATTTTCTATCTTGGGCAGAAAAGTGGACTGCTTCCTAAGGTACTTTGTCTCTACCTCTTCCCATGACCTGGGTTCTAAAGTAGCCTAGAAGGGCTAAACCATTCTTCACAGTGTGCTAACTCTATGGTGCAAATCCAAATTGTTCCAAGCATTTCTAGAGTGCAGGGCTATGCCCTCGCACCCAGGGTTCTCTCATAAACATGTGGAGTGACTAGACTCTTTCAGGGTAGTGACAACTTCAGCAGGGGTCCTCCAGTTTGTGTTTCTGATCCCAGAGAATTTCCCCCAGTAGAAATATATCATTTTTGTATGCCTGCCTCACTTTTATTATTATAAAATATCTTTCATGTACATTCACAAAAGAGAATAATTGAATATTAAGGTCTAGTTTCACTAAAACCTATTAATATATCTAGAAAAGAATTACTTACATTATTTAAATGATTAAATAAAATCCATAAATATTTTATATACTTAAGGTTGAAGTATGTGGCTCACTAGGTGGGATTAAAAACCAAACGTTTTGTTTGAACAGATAATGAACAATGCTTTAAAGATAATATTCCTAATATTTTAATGAAAGATCTTAGAAATACAACATTTTACAATGCAAATGCTTGTATATATCTTAAACATTCACTTTGAAAACTGTTGAGACTAAATTGGGAAGGTGTAAATTAACACACACATTTGTTGATTATAAGAAATATTGCTGTAATTTCATTTTTTCTGTAAATCAAGATGTTTCTTTATTCTCTAATTAAAATATTCAAACTTCACATTGTCAAAAAATGAGAATAAATCTTTTATATTAGTAAGGTTTTATTTCACTTACTGACTAAAAAGGTTTCTGAAAAGTGTTAAACAAACTTCATTTTTTAGAATAATTTATACTTACCAAACAAATGCAAATATAATTAAAAGATTCTGCATATATCTCACAGCCAGTTTTGCTTACTATTAACAAATTATATCAGTATTATACATTTGTTACAATTAATAAATTAATATCAATGCATTATAGGTAAATGTAATCTATATTTTTATTTAGAATTACTTATTTCTTGTCTAATGCTCTATGTCTATTCCAGGATTCCATCCAGATTACCACATTATATTTTGTTGTCATGAACACTTAGGTTCCTCTTGATTGTGACAGTTTCTCAGACTCTCCTTGTGTTTAATTACCCTGACTTTTTAAAAGTACTGGTTAGTTATTTTTTAGAATGCCACTCGATTGGGATTTGTCTGGTAATTTTCTCATGATTACACTGGAGTTATGGATTTGGGGTAGGAATACCACAAAGCTAAATTGCCCGTGTCATCACATCATATCAAGGCCACATACTAGCAGCATCACTTATCACTATTGATATTTACCTTGATTACCTGTCTTCAGATAGTGTCAAGTTTTTGCATTATAAACTTAATGTCTTTTCATCCTTTCCAGACTATGCTCTTTAGAAGAAAAGTCATTATGCTCAACCCACACTTAAAGAGAGGGTAGTTAGGTTCACTTCCTTCAGGACAGAGCATCTGCGTAAACTTGAAATTTGGGGCTTCCCTGGTGGCGCAGTGGTTGAGAATCCGCCTGCTAATGCAGGGGACATAGGTTCGAGCCCTGGTCTGGGAGGATCCCACATGCCGCGGAGCAACTAGCCCCGTGAGCCACAACTACTGAGCCTGCGCGTCTGGAGCCTGTGCTCCTCAACAAGAGAGGCCGTGACAGTGAGAGGCCCGTGCACCGCCATGAAGAGTGGCCCCTACTTGCCACAACTAGAGAAAGCCCTAGCACAGAAACGAAGACCCAACACAGCAAATATAAATAAATAAATTAATAAACTCCTACCCCCAACATCTTCAAAAAAAAGAAAAAAGAAAAGAAATTTGTCTGCATGGGAGACGTATCTTTTCCCCCCTATTTATTTATTCATTTTTAAAATTTATATAAGTATGGAAACATGGATATGTATTTTATATTCTGTTTTATAATCTAATACTATTTCATTTTGTCTCTTAAATTATACCAGTTCTGTCTACTGGTGAGTCTTTCAGTTGCTCCCTCTGTCCCTTTGACCTACACACATGTCATTTTTTTTTTAACATCTTTATTGGAGTATAATTTGTTTTGTTTTTGTTTTTGAATACTTTCTTTCCGGTGCTAAAAGATGCTTTAAGTTTATCTTATATAATATATGTGCCAGCACTAGATACATTCATTTTTACAAGGAGTCAAGTTTCCTTAATTGGAGAATGGTATTAGAAATCAAATCTGGGTGATAAAGTTGATAATACTATGAGAGTGCCATTGCTTCCAGACTCTCTTGGTTGATGGAACAAGGACATATGTATGTATTCTAACCTACATACAATATTCACCTATCTATCTATCTATCTATCTAGTCTGTTTATATCTTTATTATGCTAAACATGGGTACATACTGATGTCTTCAACTCTGATGCATTATGACATGTATATTCTAGCTGACTCCAGTTGCTTATCTGTAACATCCAACTCAAACATTCAGAAACCTACCACCCACTATCAGCCATTCATTTACTTAATTGCTCATTTCCAATATAAATGTAGATTTGTTTTAGTTTTCTTAACCTATATCCCAGTAGGAAACATCTTCATCAACATGAGTAAAGTTTGTATGCACAGGTTTTTTTTTTTTTTTTTTTTTTTTTAACCTTTGGTTTTACAACTCTTCTCATTTCCAAATTTACTTAGGTAAGCATCATTTTTCTCCATCCTCATCAGTGAGGTCATTTTATACATTTATAATACAGTTAGATTATTTTGTCAGAGTCTGCATATGAGACCAGGATTCCCTTGACAACAAAATGATATTTTACATTTCCATATATTAAAATTTATTCCTTTGCTGTAAAGTTCAGTGAGTTTTGACAAATGCATGGTATATCATGTGTTAACAATTACAGTTACAGACTAGTTTCACTTCCCTAAAATATTTCCTGTGCTTCAGTGATTCAATTCTCTCTCTCTCTCCCTCTGAACCCTGGCAACCACTGAGTTTTACTGCCTCTATGGTATTACATTTTCTAGAATTTCATATTATTGGAATTACACACTATTATCTTTCACATAGCAAAATGTATTTAAGATTCATCTATGTCTGTTCATGGCTTGATTTTTTTAAATCATTAAGCAATATTCCATTGTGTGGATATACGAGTTTTAATCCATTCATGAATTGAAACACATTTTGGAGTTTTTGGTAATTATGAATAAAAATGCTATAAATAATCACATACAGGTTTTTGTGTGGGCTTAAGGTTTCAAGGTATTTGGGGAAATACTTGGAACTATGATTTCTGGATATTATGATAACTTTGTAAAAAAATGGTCAAACTGTCTTCCAAAATGGCCATATCATTTTACATTCCCACTGGCCATTAATAACTACTCCTTTTGCTCCTCAATCTTACCAATGGTTCATGTTTTCAGGTTTTTGGATTTCAGTCATTCTGACAGATATGCAGTGCTGTCTATGTGTTGATTTAATTTGCAATTCACATTATTTTCACAATAGCAAACTTTAATTCTTAAGGCAATCAAGGAAAATAATTCCCCAAATGACAAATTTCTCCTAGGCACAGGTTTGGCTATCAATGTTACTGAACCTAACTTAAGTCTGCTCACCCCCATGCAGTAAAGCCAATCTACTGACACTAGGTTGTGGTTAAGGAAAGTATGGCATTTATTGCAGGACACCAAGCAAGGAGAACGGACAGCTCATGCTCAAAGGACCCAAACACCCTGATGGATTTCAGGGAAGAGATTTTGAAGGTAGTGTGAGGGAGGTGGCTGTAAGGTGTGTAATCAGTTTGTGCACAATTCTCAGGCTTATTCATATCAAGGTGAAGCTTCAACCAGTCTAGGATCTATGTTCTTGCAGTCAGCAATTTTCATCTCGTGGAGATCTGTTTCCTGTAAAAACAATATAGTAATAGGCCTTTGTCTATATCTTTCACTGTGAGTTCAGTGATTCTGTTATGTGGCAGATTTATAGTCTAAATTGTTACCAGTTCCTCAGCTCAACAGCTATATTTTGTTTCTGTATCTTCACATTTCCTAATCAGTAACTCTTCAGTCAGCCTTTTGAGACTCAAGGGAGGCCTGGGAGATGAAAGCAAAAGCCTTTTATTTCAAAGGATAGGAACACAGGAGCTTATATAAGGTTTTGTCAGGAAGGATGACTGGGTGTGTAATATATGTAGTAAAACTGAATTTGGTCTTCAGGAGGTCTATAATTAGCATGTTTTGCTTTATTAAGTCATATTTCTTTCTACTTAAGAGTCTCCTAGTAAAAAGAAGAGAATGGATTGAAGGTCTGCTTTTCTTTATTCTCATCCTATAATTTTAGATTGAATCAGCTTTTTAAACATCTACTAAAAACGACACTTCAAATTCAGTTGGGTTCATTGGCAAATTCTATAAAATATATAAAGACAAAATAATTTCTGTATATAAAGTGTTCCATAGAATAAAAACAGAATGACTATATTCCCATGCATATATGAGATCAGCATAACCTTAACTCCAAAAACTGAGAAGGTCATCATAAAGCAAATATCAGGCCAGTCTCATTTATGGACATAGATAAAAAAAATCCTAAAACAACGTTAGCAAACTGAATCTGGCAATATAGGAAGAGGATATTATTTCATGAGCAAATAGAATTTAACCTAGAAATGTGAGATTGGTTTAACACTTGTAAATCAATTAGTGTGCTTTAGAACATTAATAGAAAAAAAGGAAAAAAATAGGGAAGAATCATTTGGTAAAATTCAACTTTTATTACTACTTAAAACCCTTAGCAAACTAGGAAAAGGGGAAGTTCTTTCATCTGGTTATGGACATATATTAAAAGCCCACAGCAAGCATCAGACAATGTCGAACTGTTGAAAGCTTTCCTCTGAACTAGAAATGAGACAGGAAGATAATAGTTCTATCCAACAGTGTTTTGTAAGAAAGAAAACTTAAAAATCTACAAGGATTCAAAGGAAATTAATGACATATTGTCATTCCTCTACAATATGACTGTGTATATCGACAATCCAAAGAGTTTACAGATAAGTTATTATGTTACCATAATAGGTAAGTTTAGCAAGATTTCTGGGCACAAAGTCTACATATAAAATTTCTATATAATACGACAAAGTTGGAAAATAAAATGTAAAACTAACTCTTTGTAATACATCAAAAATATAAAATTCCTGGTTTTAAATCTAATGGAAGATATGTAGGCATCTACACATAAATGTGTAAAACATTACTTATAGAAATTAAAGCCATAAATCTATGGATGTATATATCATGTTCATCAATTAGAGGAAGCAATATTGTACTGATAAAAATTCTCCTTTCATTCACTTATAGATTTAAATCACAACCAAAATCTCAACAGGTTTTTAATTTTCTTTGTGAAAGTTAACAATCTTATTTAAAAATTTATATGGAATCGCAAAGGGCCAAGAATATCCAAATTATTCATCAAAGTAGAAGAAAACATGGACATTTTGTTTTATTGAAAATCAGGTTTAAAAGACAAAATAATTGATGATACAACTGACTTTTAATCAGTAATATTGAGCATCTTTTCTTACACTTATTTGACTTGTGCATATTTTCTTTGGTGACACGTCTATTTAACTCTTCCCCAGATTTTAGTTGGATCATTTGTTAATTTTTTGAGTTTTAAGTGTTCTTTGTATGATTTGGTTATAAGTCCTTTATCAAATATGTGTCTTGCAAATATTTTCCCCACATTTGTGGCTTGTCTTTTATTCTATTAACAGAGCCTTTCACAGAGCAGAAGTTTTTTATTTGAATAAAATCCAATTTATCTATTTTTTTTTTCTTTCGGGCATTATGCTTTTGTTTTCTTGCTCTCTATATAAACTTATGACCAAACTAAGGACAGCTAAATTTTCTCCTTTTTTTAGTAGGAGGTTTATAATTTTGCATACTAGATTTAGATCTATATACACTTAGTTTATTTTTTGTGAAAGGTGTAAATTTTAGGTTGTGCTTCATTTTTTTTTTTTTTTGCTTATAAATGTTTAATTTTTTCTAACACAATTTGTTGAAAATATTACCTTTCTCCCATAAAAGGGATATGTTCCATAATTAAAGATCAGCTATCTCTTTTGTTTGGTTCTATTTCTTGGATCTCTATTCTGTTCCATTGATCGTTGTCTATTCTTTTGTCAATACCACACTGTCTTGTTTAATGTAGCTTTACAGTCATCCTTGAAATCATGTGTAAGGCATCCATTTGGTTCTCTTTCTTCAGTATATTTTTAGCTATTCTAGATAGTTTGACTTTTCATACAAACCTTAAAATCCATTTGTAGAAATCCACCATAAACCTTGCTAAGATTCAGACTGGGAATGCACTGAGTCATAGATCAAGTGGGGAAAAATTGAGATTTCAACACTATTGAGTCTTCCAGACCATGACCACAAAATATCACTAAAATTATTTGGATATCTAATTTTTTATCACAGTTTTTAGTTTTCCATGTATAGATCCTATACATATTTTACTAGATTTATATCTAAGTATTTCATTTTTTGGTTGGTGCTGTAACAAATGATTTTTTTTAAATTTCATATTCTAATTTTACCTTGCTATTATTTAGGAAAGAAATGGCTTTTGTATATTATCCTTTATCCTTGGACCATTTTATAATCTCTTATTGGTGCCAGGATATTTTTCATCAATTTTTGGATTTTTAAGTCAATTGACTTACACAATAATTTTTGTTATTTCCTTTATCCTGATAGCTTTAAGATTAAATTATTTTAATTTTTAAAATTTATTTTAAATTATTGATTTTAGCTCTTTCTTACTTTCTAAAATAAGAATTTGGTACAATAAGTTTCCTTATAAGCACTTCTTTTGATATATTCCACAGATTTTGATAAGTTGTGTTTTCATTTTCATTTAGTTCAATTTTTAATATTTCCTTAAGATTCTTTTTTGATCCATGTATTATTTAGAAACATGTTGTTTACTCTCAAATTATGTGGGGATATTACACATATTTCTTTTTGATTTCTAGTTTAATTCCATTTATCCTGAGAATATGTTTTATAAAATTACAGTTCTTTAAATTTTTAAGGTGTTTCCAACAGTCAATCAATATAATCCACCACATAAACAGGTGAAAGAAGAAAAATCATGTATCTATATCAATTGATACAGAATAAGCAACTGAGGAAAACCAATACTAATTCATGACAAAAACTTCTACCAAACTGGAATATATTAAATTTTATAAAGAACATAATCATAGCAATATAGCTCATGACAGCCAAGATTTGAAATAAGTTAGTGTACATAGATAGATGATTAGATAAAGAAAAGATAAGATATATTTATATCTCTATCTACATCTATATTTATTCAGCCATAAAAAAGAAGGAAATCTTGTCATTTGTGACAGCGTGGATGAAACTGGAGGACATTATGCTAAGTGAAATAAAGCCAGACAAAGAAAGACAAATACTGCATAGTATCACTTATATGTGGAATTAAAAAAAAAAAATTAAATGTTGAACACATGGAAACAGAGAGGAGAAAGGTAGTTGCCAAGGATCAGGGGGTGGAGGAAATAGGGAGAAGCTGGTAATGGGTACAAACTTTCCATTATGAAGTGACTAAGGTCTGAGAGCCTAATGTATAACATGATGACTATAACTGATAATAGTACATTGTATAATTGAAATCTTTTAAGAGAGCAGAACTTGTGTTCTCATACACACACACACAGGTAAATATGTGAGGTGATGGATAAGTTAACTTGATGTAGGAAATCCTTTCACAGTGTATACTATATTAAATCATCACATTATACACTTTAAATATCATAATTTGTTTGTTAAATGTTACCTCAATAAAGTTGAAAAAAAAAGAATATCTTTCAAAAGAAAGCCTACAACTAATATCATACTTAATGGTGAGAAGTGAAACACTTTCCCACCAAATTGCGAATAAAGCAATTTTATCTTTTCTCAGCAGTCTTTTTCAACGTTGTGCTAAGAAGTTCTAGTTGTTGAAATAAGACAAGAAAGGAGAGAAAGTATACAGATTGAGCCAAAAAAATAAGACTGTCTATTTTTACAAATGACTTGATGATCTATGTAGAAAATTCTAAAGAATCTAGGAAAAAAACACTTCTGAAAATAAGTGATCACAGAAAAATCACTTACACTCCAAACTCCTTTGTTAAATCCATGTTTTCATGTTGTAATATTGTTATTCTGCTAAAAGAACATCATTTTTATAGTACAGTTCTGTGCAGTTGAGTTATCTCAGCCTCGTTATGTGTGAAATACCTTTATTTCACCATTACTTTTTAAATTTTGGGTTATTTATTTATTTATTTTAAACTCAAAGGATTGTATCTGTATTAGCATAGTTTATGCTATTTATGGTGTGTTGAACTTCTTGGAGAAATGTGTATTTATATTTTTCATTGAATTTGGATAATTTTTAGCCATATGACTTATTTATTCTGACTTCTCCTTGACCCTAATCCTTCTCTCATCTCTTTTTGGGGATCCAATTGAATGAATATAAAACCACTTGATATTTTTCCATAGGAAAATGTCCTCACAGAAAGAGGAAAGACATTTGGAAGATAGTATAGGGGAACAGGGATATATGAAACAGTTGAGAATTTGAAAACTAATGTCTAATAATATTAAGTGATTATTAATTATGTTGTGTGATAATATTATGGATAAGATTTTTAAGGAACATTTATCTTTTGAAAGAAAATTGCAAAATATGTATAAAGGTAATAAACAGATCTAGGATTTACCTCAAATATTCTTCAGTATGGGCAGTGGATGAGAGTATAGAGAAAAAGATATTGCCTATGATTTGACATCAGTTGAAGTTGTCATATGAATTCATTATTCTATTACTTATATATCTGTGTATGTTTGTTTTTTCTTTATTGAAGTAAAATGAATAAAATAAGGGAAAATAAACAGACTATTTCATAGCCATGAATTCATTAATGTTTAAATAAAAACTACAAAAACAAAGTCAACAACAAAACAACTATTATTTGGAAAAATTAGAGAAAATGGGAAGAGAGACATTACAGATGATCAGAGGAGTTTGCAAAATTTCTCTTCTGTAACTAGCCAGAGATACCACCTCCTATCTTTGCTGACACTTTTTCAACTATTGTTTTCAATTTTGTCATTGAACCTTTCGTCGTAATTTTACATTATAATCCTTGAGCACACGAATTATCTTACTACTATTCAGGATACCAGTTAGTCTTGATGCATGGATATTATTCTAAATATATGTCAAAAGCTTTATACATCGCATCCCTCTCTATTCCTTCTCCACCCACATATTCTAAGTTACTATATTATCTGCTAGTAACTAACACTTTCTTGTGGTATTTGTTTTAGCCTTTTTAACATTTTTTAAATATGTATGAAATTTCATTTAATTTACAGTATAAATGGAAAGTACTAGTTTACTTTCTTCTATGTGGTTGGCTTATTATATAAGCATAATTTATTTTCTTCTGAATAGAAATAATTAAATATTCTCATCTAAAAATCCAGTATACACTATGACCTATAACTAGATATTTTGATTTGGTCCACTGTATTATATGTCTTCACTATATAAAACCATGTTAATTTTTAACAATGAGGTTTTTAAATCTTCTGCTACACCATAAAATAATCCATCTCTCACTATTTTTTTAAACATTTTCAAAATATCCTTAGGCATTTATACTTCTGCATAAACCATTAGATCATTTTATCCAATTATAATTCTCTTTGTAAAACTGGAAATGAATAAATGGAGAAGAGAGGACATAAAACATTCTGTACTTTATAGAGTATTACACAAAAACTTTGAACCACAACCAGGTAGACCATTATTGGCTTTGGGACTATTTTAGCTCTTCCTAAAAGCCCTATAATTTTGTAAGGTGCCATTAAGGAAAGCCACTCTTGCCCCAAATAATGGTTTCAAATAATGTTTCTTTATTTCTTTATTGAGCAGGTTGAAGGATAAGTTGAATCCTTAGGAATAATGTCTCAAAACCTCTTTAAATATGTTCATCACACTTTCTACAGTTTCTCTGTGTGTGTGTGTGTGTGTGTGTGTGTGTGTGTGTGAAAGAAAGAGTGAGAGAAACAGACAGAGAATGGGCAATCATATGTGAACTTAAAAGAATAAGACATAAACTTCTATTGAAATTGCATGGTACTGAATCAGTTAAGTTAAATACAGTTTTCATGCTATATAAACAGTAAAAAACATTAGTGTAACTAATGCATTAGATATTGAATCCTGCATCAAACAAAATTTGTAATACAAATATTACAATTCTCTTGAATTTATCTGATAGCAAATACATGTGAAAAAAATTTTAAGGGCAGTTTAGTCAACTAAAATAGGAATATATTTCCATTCATGTGGTTAAAGCAAAAGATTAAGGACTAAGTACTGCAGTGGTTGCTTATATTCATGAAATAATTATGTATTTGGTATTCATTATCTTTTTCAAAATTTAATATCAAATTATATATTGGCCCATAGCCATAACCATGTTTTTACATAAATTAATTGATGCACCAAGTTACACCATGACTAATATACAAATATAGGAAAGTTAAAATGAGCATTTCAAAATCAAAATATTTATCTTAGAATATTTAATGCTATAGATTATAAAGTCATTTTGAAGAGGGGACTTATAAGTGAATTATTTACTTGATAGGAGAAGCATATTTTAAATATATTCCAACAAAGTAGACTTTAGAATTAGTAATGCTTTATACAATAAATATGAATAAAAAGTAATTGTTCAAGACAGCTAGGCATTCTAAGATATCATGTAAAATATTTTTCATATACATGTACTTAAATGTTATTCAATTTTAATGTATTATAATTTCTTATGAAAATTTTCACTTCCTACAATTCCTTTGTAAAAAGTAAGTTTTTGTTTGAATCTGTAAACTTTTGATATTAAAATTCAAGAAAGTATATAAAAAGAACATCAAAATTAGTGCTATTTTGAGTGACATCAGCATCATGGCAGCATAAGACATAGTTTGTTTTTGTTCCCCTCCTCAACAGAAATTCATCATCCATCCCCAGACAAAAGTCCTTTGAGGGAGCTGAGGAATCAAGCACCATATACCAAGAGACTCAGTATGAGTCCCAAGCACCTATGAGTCAGGTAATAGACAGATAAACCTAGGTCCTGACTCTGCCCCCCACCCCAAGTGGCCCATGAAATGGCTCCAGCCCATCTTGGTCATGGTTCAGGAGCCCAAGGAGAACTCTGCCTTAGACAATTACCCACAGATGAGAGAGAGCCTATGTGGAAGTCCAGGATTCCAGACAAGAAGTTCTAGCACACCATTGTAGAAAAAGAGTGAGTTTGGATGGATTGGGGTGAGTACAGAATCATGAGCTCTATGACTGGGGGGTGGGGAAAGACAGAGAGAGTGGCAAATATAACTGTCAAAGGACATTAAAAGGAGATGCTAGAAGCATCACACTTCCTAATTTTAAACTACACTATTCAGTTATTGTAATCAAAAATGTGTGGTGCTGGCATAAATATAGACATATAGACCAATGAAACAGAATTAGAGCCCAGAAATAAACCTTCACATATACAGTCAATAAACATTTGACAAGGAAACCAAGAATAGTCAATGGGGAATAGATATTTACATAAAAGGTGTTGGGAAAACTGGATAACCACATGCAGAATAAAGAATTGGACTCCTATCTAATACCACTCACAAAAATGAATTTGAGGGCTTCCCTGGTTGTGCAGTGGTTGAGAGTCTGCCTGCCGATGCAGGGGACACGGGTTCATGCCCCGGTCTGGGAAGATCCCACATGCCTCAGAGCGGCTGGGCCCGTGAGCCATGGCCGCTGAGCCTGTGCATCCAGAGCCTGTGCTCTGCAATGGGAGAGGCCACAACAGTGAGAGGCCCACATACCGCAAAAAAAAAAAAAAAAAAAAAAAAAAAAAAAAATGAAGTTGAATTCAATTAAAGACTTAAACATAATACCTGAAACCATAAAACTCCTAGAAGAGAATTTAGGGAAGAAGTTCCTGAGATTGGTCTGGACAGCAGTTTCCTGGGCATGATACCAAAATCACAAACAACAAAAGCAAAAATAAATAAGTTGGACTAATCAAGCTAAAACATCTCTGCACAGAAAAAGAAACTTATTATCAACAAACTAAAAAGGCAGTCTACAGAACAAGAGAAAATATTTGCATGTCATATATCTGACAAGGAGTTAATATTCAAAATATATAAATAACTCATACAACTCAGTAGAAAAAATAGAATAAAATGGACATAGGATCTGAAAAGACATTTTTTCAATGAAGATATATGAATGGACAAGTACATGAAAAGATGTTCAATATCACTAAATATCAGGAAAATGCAAATAAGATATCACATCACACCTATTAAACTGGGTATTATCAAAAAATACAAGAGATAATAAGAGTTGTTGAGGATGTGATCCTTTTTTTTTTTTTTTTTTTTTTTTTTTGCGGTACGCGGGCCTCTCACTGCTGCGGCCTCTCCCGCTGCGGAGCACAGACTCCGGACGCGCAGGCTCAGCGGCCATGGCCCACGGGCCCAGTCGCTCCGCGGCATGCGGGATCTTCCCGGACCGGGGCACAAACCCGTGTCCCCCGCCTCGGCAGGCGGACTCTCAACCACTGCGCCACCAGGGAAGCCCGAGGATGTGATCCTTTATGCACTGTTGGTGGAAATGTAAATTGGTGGAGGCACTATGGAAAACAAAATGCAGTTTCCTCAAAAATTAAAACAAGAAATAACATATGATTCAGCAATCCCTCTTCTGGGTATATACCCAAAGAAAACGTAAATAGTCTCTCCAAGAGATATCTGCACTTCCGTATTCATTGCAGCATTATTAACAAAAGAAAATATGGAAAGACCTTAAGGGCAGTTTGCTAAATGAAATGTCAGAAAGAAATACGAATACTACTTGATATGACATATATGCAGAATCCAAAAGAGCTGAACTCATAGAAACAGAGAATAGAATGCTGGTTACCAGGGGTGGGGAGTGTGGGAATAGGGAGATGTTGGTCAAAGGGTACAAAGTTCCAAACTATGTGATAAATTCTGGGGATCTAATGTATAACATGGTGGTACATTTGTAATACATATGTATATTAGATAAATACACTGTACAACTTAAATGTACACAATGTTTTGTGTCAATTATATCTCAATAAAGCTGGAAAAAATTAGAGGTAACTCAAGACAAATTATAATAGTATGCATGTGATTATATATTTTAATTTTATTGTAGTTATTGAAAAAACATTATAATCTGTAAAAAATGATTTAGTTATCTTTATCTTACTGCTTACTATTACTACAATCACATGAAAATCATTGGAATCACATGAAAATCATTATGTGATATTAGAATCACATACATAAAGGTAAAATAATCATTGTGTAATGAATGCTTTTTAATTTAAAATGTTCATTATTTTAAGCACCTATATTTATTGAAGTATACATTGATTTACAATGTTGTGTTAATTTCAGTTGTATAGCAAAGTAATTCAGCTATACATACATCTAAAAGAATGCTTACATATATATATTCTTTTTCAGATTATTTTCCCTTATAGGTTATTACACATATTGAGTATAGTTCCCTATATTATACAGTAGGTCATTTTTGGTTATCTATCTTATATATACTAATGTGTATATTTTAATCCTAGATTCCTAATTTATCCCTCTCCCATCCTCTTTGGTAACCATAAGTTTGTTTTCTATGTCAGTGAGTCTATTTCTGTTTTGTACATAAGTTCATTTGTATCTTTTTTTTTTTTTTTTAGATTCTACATATAAGATATATAATATGATATTTGTCCTCTTTAGGTCCATTCATATTGCTGTGAATTGTATACCACATCTAGCATCTATCTTTCTTATAGCATACTTTTCATTGTTCTGCAGAACAGAAAATACATTTATTATATATTGTATTTATTAGCAAGTTTAAAACTAATTCTTTAGAGAGTACCATAGAGATTTTACCATGATACATTATATAGGCTTTGCAATTATTAAAAATTGACAGTACTTCAATTGTCCCAAAAGTTTAGCAAGGTCACATGTTTGTCATTTCTAACAATGATTTAAGTATGTAAAACTCACATTTTTATAATTAAAATAGTATCTTGTGCAAGTATTTATAAAATGGAATATAGTAATGAGTGTGAACTTTCCAATAACAGAAAAATGAAAAAAAATTCTAGAGACTCATTTAAAGTGTTGCTCATCACTGGGAAAATATTAAAATATATAATTAAAAATTTCATTGTTTGGGCTTCCCTGGTGGCGTAGTGGTTCAGAGTTCACATGCTGATGCAGAGGACACAGGTTCGTGCCCTGGTCTGGGAGGATCCCACATACCGCAGAGCGGCTGGGCCCGTGAGCCATGGCCACTGAGCCTGCGCATCTGGAACCTGTGCTCTGCAATGGGAGAGGCCACAACAGTGAGAGGCCCGCATACCACAATAAATAAATAAATAAATAAATAAATAATTGCATTGTTCATTTATACTTAGAAAAATACCTCCATATAAAGTAATGCAATTATTTATTTGCATATTTTGATTAATGACAAACTATAATTTTTTTCTCTGAATTGTGAATATGGTGTTTACATTGGTTAGACCAACCAGTATTCTAATAATTAAATATGCACTTTAAAATGAACATTACCCTAATGCCAATAGAGTCCTGTGTAAGCACATATGAGGTAGAACATTTTAAATGTTTATATATATACATGGTGCTTAAGAGAGTATAAGGCACCACAGTATAACAGCAGAGAGTATGTTGATACTGCTCTCTCAAAATTCTAATTAATAGTAAGACATGTAAGTAAATAATTGCAATATACTGAGTCTAGTTAAATAAAGACTTTGAAGAAAGTGATAATGTAAAAAAGAAAATAAAAATGTACAGATGGGTAAAATTTTAGGGAAGGGATTTTGAGAAGGTGCTGGTTTTATCCACTCCCTTTTCCCAATTATCTACATCTCCTGAGTGAAACTCCTACTGTACCTGGAAGGGAGGTGAGTGAGAATGAAGTTTTGGGCTCTGTAGGTATCTGAGCATACACAAGCTACTATGCTTTCTCTCCTGTGAACTGAGCCCAGTGTTAGAGAACTTGTGGAGGAGGAACAGAAGGCAACAGAAGCAGATGAGATTTGTCAACAGATATTCTACAATCCAGAGAAGTAATTTTGCTGATCCATGTAGAACTAGAAACAAACAGGGTATCGTTGAAATTAGTAGGAAGACCCTATCTACTTCTGAGGGTAAGAGTTCAAGTAGAGCAGGGAGCAGATAGAATTCTTCCTGAATCTTTAAAGGTCTCACAGTGGCCCCTGTACAAAGACGTAAGTGGGAGAATTTACTTCATTTTCTGTCAATTGTAATAACATAATCCAACAACTGGATTCCCTGAGAAACTGAGAAAGAAGAAAAACAACAATCGGTCTACACTCATACAGATTAAGAATTGATCAAATTATCAGAAGAGGACACAAATTAAAAATAAAAATGAAACTGAAAAAAACAAAACTGAGAATATTTAAATATAATACTTTTTTTTTTTTTGGTGTGTGAAATCAAAGCACGTAATTTCTTTTTTTAATTCAATACATAAAGTGAAGGAAACTATGGTATTCACTTTGAGTTCTTAATCAGTGACCATGAAGATCAATAAGATATGTTAGGGATTCCCTGATGGCACAGTAGTTGAGAGTTTGCCTGCCGATGCAGGGGACACAGGTTCGTGCCCTGGTCCAGGAAGTTCCCACATGCTGTGGAGCAGCTAGGCCCATGAGCCGTGGTTGCTGAGCCTGCACGTCCAGAGCCTGTGCTCCACAACGGGAGAGTCCACAACAGTGAGAGGTGCGTGTACCGCAAAAAAAATAAATAAATAAAATAAAATAAAGAAGAAGATATGTAAGATCATAGAGCCAAAATAAAATAAGGTGTAAATTATGAGGGAAAGCATAGGAGAATTAGACAATAGATAAAAAAGATTTTTGAAAAGACAAATAACAAGAATTTCAAAAGTAGAAATTAAAAACAAAAAAAAAGAGAAAAGAGAGGAGATGACTATGTAAGAATTAGAATAAAATATCTCAATTGAAAACAGTTTTAAATCTGAACATGAATGTCTCACTGAGATTCTAGGGGACTGATTGAAAAACATACAAACAAAGAATATACAATAGAAATCTCCAATTCAAAAGAAAGTGAGAAAAGTATGATTCCTGGGAATCTTGTGCTTCAAATATAATTTATCAGACTTGGTTTTTGTTTTTGTTTTTTTTGTTTTTTTTTTTTCAAAAGCAGAACATGAAAGACAATGAAAGAAAATCTTAAGACTTCTGTGAGAAATATACTGCTTCTCAACAGTCTAAAAGCCTACAAACATATGGAGGATGGGAAGGGGAGAAAGATTAGTTTCTGTAATAGATAGCCTGTCCTATACAAAGTCAGATTTGAGAGTGGGCATGGAGGGCTGGGTTACAGTGTCTTGGTGGGAGAACCAGTGCAACTTACTGGAGAAAATAGTGGAAATGTTGTGTGTAAAGACAGTAGAGAAATTTGTGTCTAATTATAATTAACCAGAAAGGAAAGGTAATCATGAATGAAATGGGAGGTTATATTAGAGTTTTACAAAGTAACAAAGAAAAAAAAAATGAATATCTATTTCATCAACACGTAGAAACGATGAAGAGTGAAAATGACTAAAATAGTTTTAAAAATATAACAGGAAAAAATAAATATTTTAAAATCACCCATCATTACATCAAGCATGTACTAAATAGTGTTGTTAAAATACAGAGGCTGCCAGATTGGCCATAAATAAAAATACAAAAATTATATGTACTTAACATAATATATAAATAAAGTTATTTAAAAAGTGTTTTAAAAAATTTCATGGAAAGTGATGCCAGATAACTAGAAAAAGCAATAGTGACAATAATAATATTAGAACAATATAGATTTTGAGTTTAACATGACATTGAATTGATAGGTATACTGTATAAGACAGTTTCAGTTTGCAATAAGTTGTTGTATATGACAGAAATTTGACGTCTAGTTATAAAAAAAGCAGAAAAGAAAAGATGAGACCACATTTATGATTGTAAGTTAAAATAAATTTCTAAGAATATGAAATGTCTAATAAATATAAAATGTATTTTTAAAGTTTAAGAAATGAATAACAGAGTCATTAACCTCTTAAGGATTACACTTTCAAATATGTGTGTACATATATTCAGGTATGTATATATATTCATATTAATATATGATGTTAAAAATCTACCAAGTACTCAGCCACAAATACCTGTAATCTACATCACAAGTAATGCATGGTTTCCTAGAAAAAAACAATTACATAAATTGGCTTGTATTAAATGCATTACTAGAAGATATTAATTAAAATTGAGGCTGTAAAGCTGGTTAGAGATATACATATAAAAATTTATCAGGCCCAAATGGCTCACAAATAACCTTGAAAGAACTTATAATACAAATACCATTAAATTATTTTAAGACTAAGAAATAGATAAAATCAGTAAAATTACTTAGAGCAGCACAGTGCTATAATATAGCAGCACAGTGCTATATTATAATTATATGCATAATTAAAATCAAACTAAGAACCAAATATAAATATTGATGCAAAAATTCTAAACAAAATCTTAGTAAAAATCCAGTGAATAAACAAAAATACAGAGCCTAAGTATACAGACAACTTTTGCAATTACAAATTATCAAAACAATTTACTATATTAAAATTTAAGGGAATGAATCATACGCTTCTATCAATATATGCTAAAAATCTGTTAATAAGACCCAGCATTAAATAATAAATAAAACTCCAAGGAGAGTTAGAATATTATAGAGGGCAATTGTATTCAAGAAAAATCTACTTAAGGGGAAAAAATCAATTATTTAATTTATCAAGTTTTAAAAGTCTTACTACTTGAAAATAAGAATGTTATGGATAGGAGTTATGGAAAAAACCTGGGAATCTGGAGACGAGAAAAATGGAAATAACCAAAATGTTTCTTTAAAACACCTCATGTAATACATGATCCCCTTAGGCATTTATACGGTGTGCATATATGTCTGTACATATATGTGAATATATTACTGAAATCTTTCTGGATTTTAAAGATTTTTTTTAGAAGGACAACATTTGGTCTCCATGTTATTGCATAAATTGGATTTTGCCAGGCAGAGATGGATTTGAGGATACTGCAAAATAAAGAAATATAATTTTAAGGATAGCCAGTCTTTATTCAGTAGTACCTGTATAGTGACCTTGTGAATGACTTATTGTTCTAGGTACAGGAATTACAATGACCACATGTAGCTCTTGTTTAGGAAGAAATTTTAGCATGTAAAAGTGCTAGCACACAAGAATACTGGTAGCACAAGGTGTAAGGCCCTCTAACCCCCATATTTACTCACTGAAAGAGAAAGAATATTGAGCAAATAGGGTCAAATTCCTAGAATATAATTGGTAGGTTCATTTCTAAGCCTGGATGTGACTATGTTTTTGGACCTCCCTGTTTTGCACCAGTGGCAGCTGATTTAGGGTGCACACAGTGGCACTCTTAGCCATTTGTTTCTAAGGGGGTGCCTTAAGGTGTCATTTGGTCTCACTCATGTGTTTCTTTCAATTATGTGTTGAGTGTCTGTTCTGCCAGACAACATGCCGAGAATAATTATTTAAAATCAGAGATTAGTTACTCTTGATTTTATTTTTCCTTTTAACAATATAGTATTCTGTCAGGAAAACAAACCAGAAAACCAATAAATAAATAAGCAACAAATTGATAATACAAGGATGTATAAATATAAAAAAATGGTGATGGCTATAGGGTGGTAGTAGATTAAATATCTACTGTGGAGAGATTTAAACTGAGAAATGAACAATGCTATGTAGCAATGGTAGTTGAGAGTGCTTGAAAGGATACTTCAGGAGGAGAGAGCACATGCTCTGTGGTAGGAAAGAGATGCTGTGCTAGATAATTGAGAGAGCAGAGTATGTAGAGTAGGGTAATTAAGAGAAAGAGGAAAATATGAGATGTAGAGATAGGCAGGATATTAAATTATGCATGGTCGCACAGGCCTTTCTTTACAAAATGGTTTAAGGCTTTAAGTTTTCACATCAAGCACAATAGGCAGTAATTAGAAGAAATTAGATTTATTTTATGAGAGGGACATTTGATGTTTTTTTTGACCACATGTTAGACCCTCCAATTAGATGAAATGTCTGCATTTAATTTCATAGAACAAGCTGATCTAAAATTAAAATATCCTTCTTTTGTGATGTCTTTGAGTGATCCAGTGAGAAACTGAATATATTAGGCCCAAGGCCATGAATGTAATCTATAGATACAAATGTAAACATGAATTTGTTTTGTAAGACATTTGATTTATTTCCACTGATTTTCAGCAACCTAGATACAAATGGGGTAACTAAGAGTTGGGATAATATTTATCCACATGGTTGATGTAAAAAAATATTATGGAAATTTTGCTACACTTGGCAAGAGATTGAATGAAGTAATAGGCCGCAGAAGCAGATAATATAAACTAGAATATGAAGTAAGTGAAGACAGGAAAGAATGGAATTTGCTGTAAAGTCAAGGATAAATGTAGTGAATACAGATAAGGCAAATGATGGAACATAGGAGGTTGTGTTTTAAACATAGGATGTTCAAATTTACAGTCAGCTGTGGAACAAGTCTGAGTGATGAGATACATTTATCATGGGTCATGAAGGAGCACTGATAAAACAAGAGGAAGGTGATATCCCCCAAAATGAAGGTATGGAGAATATCAAAACTGCAGTGTCTCCAACATTGAATGTAGGATTTAGAATAGGAAAGAGCATGCCTATCCTAGTGATAAATATAGAATTATAGTCAAAAGCAGAATCTTGATCCAAACAATGTAGATTTGAATTTAAATCTCACCACACATTAATTGGTGATCTTGGGAAATTTATTTAACCTATTCTGAGTTTAACTTTCCCATTTGTAAAATAATGATAATAATAGGATATATTGCATACAGTTGCTCTGAGAATTATGGATTATTATATGGCACCTAAAAGAGTTTCCAGCATATAAGAAACACTATAGAGTGTTAGATAGATTAAAAGAAAACAAACAAACAAACAAAAAACCTTTCAATGAAAGGTTTTGGGAAGAGTGATTAGTCGTGCTGCAGCATAATGAACAAATGAGCCGGGTCATTAAGTAGACTAGGAAATATAGTCAGGCTAGGCCTGGAAGAAGCACTTGATTGCTGTTAAGAAACATGGGAGAGAGCTAGAGAGAGGGAACATGAAGAGGACAGAAAAGAATATACAGTGTCTTACAGCCAAGGGCAAAGAGCTTTTCAAGGCGGTGGGACTTGCTTTTCACTTCTGCTGTGTTATGAGAAATCATAGAAGCAGCAACTCTGAAACATATTTGTCTCCTTTGCTGTTAAAAGCTGCTCTAAGATTTGATGCCAAATGCTGCAGCTTTCAATCTGATGCTTCAATAAGTTGTTTACTCCATTAGCTGAATTGTGAAACTTAAAACAAAATTGTATTGAGAATATGCTTCTCTGAAATACAAGCCACTTTAAGTTAGGTGAGCATGTGTGTGTTATTGGTTAAACTAGCTTCTCTGTTGACCCTTATCAAATAATACAGAACTTTGTTTTGTTACCTAGGTGATAGATAAAACAAAAAGTAACATCCAGACAGAAAGTTAATATTTTTAAAAACATTGTTGCTTTGTTAAAGGAAAAATATAATACAGAAATGCAAATTTTGGCAATAAACTAGGTGAGAATAAGGGAGACATGGAATTTTTAAAAATAGACTCCCAGCTATGTCTTGGGATATGATATGGTATCTAGGGGTCTGTACATTAGCAAGTAATAACAGAAAAGAAAACATCAAATAATTAGAGTACAAGATTAGAAATTTTTTAGAAATCAGTGAATTGGCCTTACTGATTCACAGGACCGATTTCTATTTACCAGGAGAGACATATGACTCTGCTAACAACACTGTGCAATAATTTGATATTCCTGTTACACACAGAAAACTATCTGAAGATGAAAGAACATTCTACTTTGTCTAAATCTATTCATAATGTTCATTAAGATGATGATGGAGAAATATTCATAGGAGCTTATAATACAGTAGACACATCTTTGCTGCTAAATATTGATTTTCCTCATACTTTTCAAAACTGTGTTCTGTATTTTTTAGACCATTGATTATTTTAAGTCCTGGTGTTTTTAAGTGTGAGGGAACCACATTAAGTGTGAGTATCACTGGATATTGGAGATGTATACAGAACTATCTATATATTATCATTTCTTGCTATCTGCTTATTTATTCATTAGATAATAAATACTAGTTCAGTCTCATTAATTAAATATATGGTTGTTAAGGATTTACAGATAGAAAGCATATAGGGAGAAGCTGAATTCTCCTTTTTTCTTCTAAATTGATTTAGTTATATCCCTCATGTCCTACAGTACATTTTTTCTTCTGTCTCTTAGATGATAACTTTTGATTTCTCCTGTTCTATTTAAAACACAACTTTAAAAGTCTGTGACATTCCAGGGACTTCCCTGTTGGTCCAGTGGTAAAGAATCCACCTTCCAATGCAGGGGACGTGGGTTCTCTCCCTGGTTGTGGAACTAAGATCCCACATGCCACGGGGCAACTAAGTCCACGTGCCACAACTACTGAGCTCACACACCTTAGCGAGAGAGTCTGTATGCTGCAAACTACAGAGCCCACACAACACAACTACAAAGCCCACACACCCTGGAGCACGTATGCCACAGCTAGAGAGGGAAAACATGCACGCCACAACAAAAAGCCTGCATGCACAACGAAAAGATCCAGCATGCCACAACTAAGACCCGACTTGGCCAAAAAAATAAATTAAAAAAGTTTGTGACATTCCACTATGAGAATAGAATGAGAATGACTTGTATCTGAAAATTGAAGGCATATTATGGTAAGTGAAAGAAGCCCATCACAAAATATCACGTATGGTATTCTTCCATTTATATGAAATATCCAGAAAAGACAAATCCATAGATTCATGAATGCTTGTGACTAGGATGACAGGAAAATTGGGAGTAACTGCTGATACATATGATATCTCCTTTTAGGGCAATGGAAATATCCTGATATTAGATATAAATGTTTGCACAACTCTATGACTACAATAACTGACTTCTATACTTTAAAAAGATGTATTTTGCAGAATGTGAATTATACCTCAATAAAGTTATTTGAAAATTAAAACTGCTAGCCAAGACTAACTTCATTAATATCATTTTTATATCTTTATAGTGAACATCCAAACTGACATTTTGCTTGTTTTTCCTGTGCTTTAAAACATTTTTGTAATGTCAAAGAAAAATTGCCCTGCCTGCACAGTCAAGTGAGACTTAATCAAGAACATTTCAGTAGAGGAGAGAGGTTGAACTCAACTTCAATGAAACAAAAGGCAGGAGAGTTTTTCAGTACTGGGGTCAGGTATTAGAAAAGTACTGGAGGATGTCAGGGTGAAACTGTTCAATGTGATTAGGTCACCTGTGTTCCTACTAGTGATACTTACCTTTTTCCTCTGCATGTAAAGTTTGTTTATTCAACATCTGTTTTAGTATTACCTGATTACAGCTGGTTTAAAAAGTTGATTATAATATGCTCTGTTATTCCACGTTTCCTGTGCTTTGGTGTTAGTGAGTTCTTTGTATCTATGGATTTAGAGTTTTATTTATTTATTTATTTTTAAACTATTTAGCTTAACAATCTCACAGCTCACTGATGTTCTGTTCTTTTCTGGTATTGTTCTTTTATATTTTGTATTACTTCCTCCTGTATTTTATTTTACATAATCTAATTGTTATCTTCATGTTCACTAAACATTTCTTCTGTATGTGTTTATAACTTTTCCTTTTGCCTTTCTGTTATTTATTTCCAATTTGAATATATCATGATCAGATAATATACTATGTATGATTCAATTTCTTAAAATTTTCGAGGTTTGTTTTATGAATTAGGATAGGGTAATTTCATATATGTTCCATGGGCACAAAAACGAAATGTATATTCTGCTGTTGTTGGCTACAGTGTTCTGAAAATGTCAGTTCATATTGGTTGATTGATTGTGTTGATGAGTTATTTTATACCTTGCTGATTTCTAGCTAGTTGTTCTGGCAATTTCTGACTGATGAGTGTTGAAGTATGCACATATAATTTTGGATTTGTCCTGTAAAATCTATCAGTTTTCCATTACATATTATTTTATTTGATGCATACAATTTTAGGTTTGTTATGTCTTCTTGAAGACTGAACTGTTTATTGTAATTTGTTCTCCTCTCTTTTCCTGGAAATTTTCTTTATTCTGAGGTCTACTTTATCTGATATTAATATATCCAACCTCTTCTTTCTTTTGATTATATTTTACAGAATATATATTTTCTATTCTTCTAATTTCAACAAGTCTATATCATTAGCTATGAAAAGAATTTCTTGTGGACATAATATTGCTGGGTCATTTTAAAAATCAACTCTACCATCTCTGTCTTTAAATTTGTGCTCATATTTTAAGATAGATGATGGTTGTTGGATGAGATATTTGGAAATCCAATGTTTAAAAAAAAACTGGAGATTTTGTTGTGTTGAGCTTGTGTTGTGTTTCTTGGTCTATTTTCCTTGAACTTAAGAACTTCAGTGCCAATTTATTAGGATAGACTTTAGTTTTCTGTGTTAATTTCTTACATATAAAAAGTTTAAGCTAAAAATGATGTCTTAAATACCTTAAATAAAAAGTATTTTATCAATCTTTTAGTATTTTAGACAGAAATGAGATTTTAGCAATTTCTGTGTCATCTGAACTAGATTAAGATATGCAGTGTTAACCACAATTTAACTTGGAAAAAAGAATGATTTTCCTTCAGAGTTTAATCAAATATATTTTACATACATATTGTATAATTCATTGTTATTAGCTCACATATATTATTATTATCATCATTATCAACATAAACTGTCTAATTTCTTTTAATGTTAAAAATAAACAAATTGAAACACAATTTATTTTGAGTCCACATTTCCTTCCAAATAGCATTTTCTCTTATCACCTTCAGAACCAAAGTACGTGTGTGTGTATGTGCGTGTGTATACATTTACATACACTGCATTTTGTGTCTCCTTGTGTTAGGTATTATTTTGTGTTTGTTAAAATACGTTTGTTTCTTGACTTCTGAATCACTAATAATTATGAATCACTAACAATCTCACCTCAGTAGACATCTCTTCTTAATATCCTTCTGAGGCACCTCTCTTTGCTACTTGATCTATTTTTTTCTTTTCAGGATGTAGCATGGGTTTCCTTCTATCATTAAACGTTTTCTTTATATTAAGAGAATTGAAATTTTATTTTAAAATATTTAAATTTTATTTTTGTTTTTCAATTACTAAATTTAAATCCCCATACATATACATCCTCATTCTAAAATACATACTAGTTCCTTTTTCTGTATCTCAATTAGATATTAATTTTAAAAGTTCTTAGCCTTCTGTCTTATTTCATTCTCAAGGTCAAACAGGACTTTCACTGAAACAGTTTTATAATCCAGTTCAAAATTTTAATCTCATTAGAGCCTTTAAGATTGACAATAAAATGTTGGGTCCTATCACAGATTTTAGATTTTTATGCATTTAAAACATTGTTATTTTCCCCTAAGTAATTAGTTAATAGATGTAATTATTTAATATCCAAATAGGAATTCTTTGTTTCTTCCATAAATTTGCATCCTCAAGTCACATCCCAATCTTCTCCATTACATTAAATGTTCAGGTCATGTACAGAGACTTTAAATTATTTTTAATTCAGAAATACAGAAATTATTCTTGATTACTTATTTCATTCACCTCCCCTTTTTGTATCTGATCCAACAGCATGACACAGTTATTATGCATCTAAAATATATTTATAATCATTATTTTTTCATATGTTTATCTCCATTCCCTTAGTTCTGACAATTATCTTATATTGCTCCACCTCCAAAACCATTTTTACCACAGCATTAAAAGTGATCTTAAAATACCATTGACCTCATTTCAAGAAGGCAGCATAGAAGGAAATGTGTTCACTCCCTCTTTCAAGAGCACCAGAATCACAAATAGCTGCTGAACAATCATTGACAGGAAGACATTGGAACTGACTGTAAAAGATACACCACATCGAAAGAAAAGCAGAAGCCACAGTGAAATGGTAGGAGGGGCACAATCACAATAAAATCAAATCCCATAATCTCTAGGGGGGTGAGTCACAAAGTGCAGAACAGTTATACAAAAGAAGTACACCAGGCTTCCCAACCAGGGGGTCTGGCAATGGGAGGAGGAGTTCTCAGAGAAACAGACTTTGAAGGCTAGTGGGATTTGATTGCAGGATTTTGACAGCACTGGGGGAAACAGACTCCACTCCTGGAGGACACACATAATGTAGTGTGTGCATCAGGGAACAAGGGGGAAGAGGAATGACCCCATAGGAGATTGAACCAGACCTACCTGGTAGTGTTGGAGGGTCTCCTGCAGAGGTGGAAGGTGGCTGTGGCTCACCACATGGACAAGGACACTGGCAGCAGGAATTCTACGAAGTACTCCAGGCATGAGGCCTACTGGAGTCTGCCATTAGTTACATCAAAGAGCCTGTAGTCTCTAGTGCTGGGTCACCTCAAACCAAAAAACAACAGGAAGGGAAGTCAGCCACACCCATCAGCAGACAAGTGGATTAAAGTTTTACTGAACTCTGCCCACCAGAGCAACACCCAGCTCTACCCACCACCAGTACTTCCCATCAGGAAGCTTGCACAAGCCTCTTAGATAGCCTCATCCACCAGAGGGCAGACAGCAGAAGCAAGAAGAACTACAATCCTGCAGCTTGTGGAACAAAAAAGAAACACATTCACAGAGAGATAGATAAAATGAAAAGGCAGAAGACTATGTACCAGATGAAGGAACAAGAAAAACCAAGAAAAACAACTAAATAAAGGGGAGATAGGGAACCTTCCAGAAAAAGAATTCAAAATAATGATAGTGAAGATGATCCAAGACCTCAGAAAAAGAATGGAGACAAAGATCAAGAAGATGCACAAATGGTTAACAAAGACCTGGAAGAATTAAAGAACAAACACCTGGAAGAATTAAAGAACAAACAAACAGAGATGAACAAATAAATAACTGAAATGAAAAATACACTAGAAGTAATCAATAGCAGAATAACTGAGGCAGAAGAACAGATAAGTGACCTGGAAGAGAGAATGGTGAATTCACTGCTATGGAACAGAATAAAGAAAAAAGAATGAAAGAAATGAAGACAGCCTAAGAGACCTCTGGGACAAAATTAAACACACCAACATTCACATTATAGCAGGCCCAGAAGGAGAAAAAAGAGAAAAAGTATTCAAGAAAATATTTGAAGAGATTATAGTTGAAAACTTCCCTAACATGGGAAACAAAATAGCCACACAAGTCCAGGAAATGCAGAGAGTCCCAGCCAGGATAAACCCAGGAGAAACATGCCGAGACAAACATTAATCAAATTGACAAAAATTAAAGACAAAGACAAATTATTAAAGCAACAAGGGAAAAATGACAAATAACATACAAGGCAACTCCCATAAGGTTAACAGCTGTTTTCTCATAGAGACTCTACAAGCCAGAAGGGAGTGGCACAATATATTTAAAGTGTTGAAAGAGAAGAAACTACAAGCAAGGTTAATCCACCCAGCAAGGATCTCATTCGGATTCAATGGAGAAATCAAAAGCTTTAAAGACAAGCAAAATCTAAGAGAGTTCAGCACCACCAAACTAACTCTACAATAAATACCAAAGGGATTTCTCTAAGTGGGAAACACAAGAGAAGAAAAGGACCTACAAAAATACACCCCAAACAATTAAGAAAATGGTAATAGGTATATACATATTGATAATCACCTTAAATGTGAATGGATTAAATGTTCCAACCAAAAGACACAGGCTTGTCAAATGGATAAAAAACAAACAAACAAACAAAAAAAAAAACCAAAAAACCCGTATATATGCTGTCTACAAGAGACCCACTTCAGAACTAGGGACACATACAGACTGAAAGTGAGGGGATGGAAAAAGATATTCCAGGCAAATGGAAATCAAAAGAAAGCTGGAGTAGCAATTCTCATCCAAGAAAAAATAGGTTTTAAAATAAAATCTATTACAAGAGACAAGGACACAACATAATGATCAAGGGATCAACCAAAGAAGAAGATATAACAATTATAAATATATATGCACCCAACATAAGAGCACCTCAATACATAAGTCAACTGTTAACAGTTTTAAAAGAGGAAATCAACAGTAATACAATAATACTGTGGGACTTTAACACCTCACTTACGCCAATGGACAGGTCATCTGGACAGAAAATTTATAAAGGATCATAAGCTTTAAATGACACAATAGACTAGATAGATTTAATTGATATTTAATGGATATTCCATCCAAAAAGAGCAGATTACACCACTTTCTTCTCACGTGCACAAAGAACATTCTCCAGGATAGATCACATGTTGGGTCACAAATCAAGCCTTGGTAAATTTAAAAAATGTGAAATTGTACCAAGCATCTTTTCCAACCACAATGCTATGAGATTAGAAATAAATTACAGGAAAAAATGTAAAAAACACACACACAAAAAAACATGGAGGCTAAACAATACATTACTAAATAACCAAGAGATCACTGAAGAAAACAAAGAGGAAATAAAAAAAAATACCTAGAGACAAATGACAACAAAAACATGAGAATACAAAACCTTTGGCATGAAGCAAAAGCAGTTCTAAGAAGGAATTTTATAGAAATACAATCCTACCTCAAGAAAAATCTCAAACAAACAAGCTAAACTTACACCTAAAAGAACTAGAGAAAGAAGAAGAAACAAAACCCAAATTTAGTAAAAGGAAAGAAATCATAAATATCAGAGCAGAAATAAATGAAATATAAACAATGAAAAGAATAGCAAAGATCAATAAAAGTTTGTTCTTTAAGAAGATAAACAGAACTGATAAGCCTTTAGCCAGACACATCAAGAAGAAGAGGGAGAGGACTCAAATCAATAAAATAAGAAATGAAAAAGGAGAAGTTACAAAGGATACTCAGAAATACAAACCACCATAAGAGACTACTATAAGCAACTCTATGCCAAGAAAATGGACAACCTGGAAGAAATGGACAATTTTTTAGAAATGTATAACCTTCCAAGACTGAACCAGGAAGAAATAGAAAATATGAACAGACAAATCACAAGTAATGAAATTGAAACTGTGATTAAAAATCTTCCAACAAATAAAGGTCCAAGACCATATGGCTGCACAGGTGAATTCTATCAAACATTTAGAGAAAAGCTAAGACCCATCCTTTAAAAACTCTTCCCAAAAATTGCAGAGGAAGGAACACTCCCAAAGTCATTCTATGAGGCCACCATTACCCTGATACCAAAACCAGACAAAGATACTACAAAAAAGAAAAATTACAGACCAATATCACTGATGAATATAGTTGCAAAAAACCTTAACAAAATATAAGCAAACAGAATCCAACAACACACTAAAAGGATCATACACCATGATCAAGTGGGATTTATCCCAGGGATGCAAAGATTCTTCAATATACGCAAATCAATCACTGTGATATACCATATTAACAAACTGAAGAAAAACAAACAAACAAAAAACATATGATCATCTCAATAGATGCAGAAAATCTTTCAACAAAATTCAACATGGATTTATGATAAAAACTCTCCAGAAAGGGGGCATAGAGGGAACCTACCTCAACATAATAAAGGCCATATATGACAAACCCACAGCAAACATCATTCTCAATGGTGAAAAACTGAAAACATTTTCTCTAAAATCAGGAACAAGAAAAGGATGTCCAACCTCACTGTTATTATTCAACATAGTTTTGGAAGTCCTAGCTACAGCAGTCAGAGAAGAAAAAGAAAAAAATGAATACAAATTGGAAAATAAGAAGTAAAACTGTCACTGTTTGCAGATGACAAGATACTATACATAGAGAATCCTAAAGATGCAACCAGAAAACTACTAGAGCTAATGAATGAATTTGGTAAGGTTGCAGGATACAAAATTAATGCACAGAAATCTCTTGCATTCCTATACACTAACAACAAAAGATCAAGAAAAAGAAATTAAGAAAACAATCCCATTCACCGTTGCCCCCAAAATAATAAAATACTCAGGAATATATCTACCTAAGGAAGTAAAAGACCTGTACTCAGAAAACTATAAGACACTGATGAAAGAAACCAAAGATGACACAGGGTTTCCCTGGTGGTGCAGTGGCTGAGAGTCTGCCTGCCGATGAAGGGGACATGGGTTCGTGCCCCGGTCTGGGAAGATCTCACATGTCACGGAGCAGCTGGGCCCATGAGCCATGGCCGCTGAGCCTACGCATCCAGAGCCTGTGCTCCACAACGGGAGAGGCCACAGCAGTGAGAGGCCCACGTACCAAAAAAAAAAAAAAAAAAAAAACACACAAACAGATGGAGAGATATACAATATTCTTGGATTGGAAGAATCCACATTGTCAAAATTACTATACTCTTGAAAGCAATCTACAGTTTCAGTGCAATCCTTATCAAATTACCAAAGACATTTTTAAGAGAACTAGAACAAAAATTTTTTTTAATTTGTATGGAGACAAAAAAAAAAAAAAAACCTGAATAGCCCAAGCAATCTTGAGGGAGAAAAAACAGACTTAGAGGAATCAAACTCCCTGACTTCATACTATATTACAAAGCTACAGTAATCAAGACAATATGGTACTGCACAAAAACAGAAATATAGATCAAGGGAACAGGATAGAAAGCCCAGAGATAAAACCACACATATATGGTTAAGTAATCTATGACAATGGAGGCAAGGATATACAATGGAGAAAAGACAGTCTCTTCAATAAGTGGTGCTGGGAAAACTGGACAGCTACATATAAAAGAATGAAATTAGAACACTCCCTAACACCATACACAAAAATAAACTAAAAATGGATTAAAGACCTAAATGTAAGACTGGACACTATAAAACTCTGAGAGGGAGAGGGAAACACATGAAGAATACTCTTTGACAAAAAACACAGCAAGATCTTTTTTGACCCACATCCTAGAGTAATGGAAAGAAAAATAAACAAGTGGGACTTAATGAAACTTAAAATATTTTGCACAGCAAAGGAAACTATATACAATATGAGAAGTCAACACTCATAATGGGAGAAAATATTTGCAAATGAATCAACAGACAAAGGATTAATCTCCAAAATTTACAAGTAGCTCATGCAGCTCAATATCAAAAACCAAAATACCCAATCCAAAAATGGGCAGAAGACCTAAATAGACATTTCTCCAAAGAAGACATGCAGATAGATGACCAAGAGACACATGAAAAGCTTCTCAACATCACTAATTATTAGAGAAATGCAAATCAAAACTACAATGAGGCATCACCTCCCACCAGTTAGAATGGGCATCACCAGGAAATCTACAAATACCAAATGCTAGAGAGGGTGTGGAGAAAAGGGAACCCTCCGGCACTGTTTGTGGGAATGTAAATTGATACAGCAACTATGGATAATAGTATGGAGGTTCCTTAAAAAACTAAAAATAGAATTACCATATGACACAGCAATCCCACTACTGGGAATATACCCAGAGAAAACCATAATTCAAAAAGACACATGCACCCCAATGTTCATTGTAGAACTATTTACAACATCCAGGTTATGGAAACAACTTAAATGCCCTTCGACAGACGAATGGATAAAGAATATGTGGTACATATATACAATTGAATATTACTCAGCCATAAAAAGGAATGAAATTGGATCATTTGTAGAGATGAGGATGCACCTAGAGACTGTCATACAGAGTGAAGTAAGTCAGAAAGAGAAAAACAAATACTACATATTAACGCATATATGTGGAATCTCAAAAAATGGTAGAGATGAACTGGTTTGTAAGGAAGAAACAGAGACACAAATTTAGAGAACAAACGTATGGACACCAAAGGGGGAAAGGGAGTGTAGGATGAATTGGGAGATTGCGATTGACATATATACACTAATATGTGTAAAATAGATAACTAATAATAACCTACTGTATAAAAAAATAAAGTAAATTAAAATTCAAGAAAAAATTATTGACCTCTGAAAGCACTTTAATAACTTTGTTACACAGGAAAATAAGTTTTTAGTCTTTCTTATTCATTTAATGTATGCATCAGGTACTGGGGGTGGGTGAAATGAGTGAAGGTGGTTAAAAGGTGCAAATTTCCAGTCATGAAATGTATAAGCCTTGGAAATGTAATGTACAGCTTGGTGATTATAGTTAATAATACTGTACTGTATTTTTCAAAGTTGCTAAGATAGTAGATCTTAAATGTTCTAATCACAAGAAAAAAATTTTGTAACCATGTGTGGTGATGAATGTTAACTAAGAATTGTTGAGGTCATATCATAGTATATACATATATAAAGTCATAATGTTATACACCTGAAACTAATGTAATGTTATAAGTCAATTATATGTCAATTAAAAGAAAACAAATACCACTTTTATACAATATTATAAGACTGTTGAAGTCATACATTGAAAAGTTTGTAATGATGAGAAGAAAAGTTCAAGATAAAATATCATATAAAATCTAATATACAAAACTATATTCTGTATGATCCCAACTTGATAGATATATGTATGTAAATATCCAGTGGGAAAAAAAGTAATGATAGTGTTTCCTACATGACTAAATGGCCTAAGAATAATTTGCATAAATGTCACATGTTTCCCTGACAAACCAAGAAAGCACAGGTTAGACTGCCTACTTAAATTGGAATTTCTAATACATTATTAAAGTTGTATCAAAGAGTTCTTGTGAATAGCTTTAAGGTGTTTGTAGACCAGGTTACTCTCATTTATTTATTTTTTAATTTTACTGAAGCTAGTATAAAAAATATATTAAATATATATATATATTCATCAGACATTGTATATGTATTGGTGCTAATTTTAACAATCAAATCAGATATATTCCTTATATCATGAATTTTTCAATATACAATATAAAATATAAACCTACTAAAACTACTATTTTTCTTTTAGCTGGCAATACTGAGTATAAAATTCAAAGTTGATTTAATGACAGAGAAAATAAAATACTGTCTTAATTGCAGCTCATTTATTTTGTTGTTTTTAATCAAAATTATACACTTATGCATAAAATTACATACTAGTTCCTTTTTCAGTATCACAATTAGATTTTGATTTCAAGAGTTCTTAGCTTTTTGTGTTACTTCATTTTCAAGGTCAAATAAGACTTACATTGAAACAATTTTATAATCCAATTCAAAAATTTATTGTCATTAGGGCCTTTAATATTGACAATAAAATGTTGAGGCCTATCACAGATTTTAGATTTTTATGCATTTAAAATATTGTTATTTTCCCTAAATAATTATTTAATAGACATATTTAAACAAAGGCACTTAAACAGAATTTCTGACATATTGAAGTTTCTTTGGCACTCAAATTATAGTTTAAAAGTATGTAAGTGATGCACACACAATGTTGAGACGTTTTGCACTATGTACTACTCTCAAATTTTCTTACATTGACAATCAGCCTTCTATTGTATGTACCAACCAATTGTCCTAACATAACATTGACAATAATAATTTTTCAAAATTACCAAGCAACATTTAGGACTATAAGTTGAAACTCCATTGGATGCTAGATCCAAACACCAAAAAATATAAGAAGATGAATTTTCCATGTATGGCTCAACATTGTTTAGAGTAATCAGGGAGAGCTCTGTCTCAGCATACTCCTCTGCCTGGAAGCTGAATGTTGCTTTGTTCATATTTATTGTTAAGTGCATTCAACTTCAAAAATTTGAACTGTGGGGCTTCCCTGGTGACGCAGTGGTTGAGAGTCTGCCTGCCGGTGCAGGGGACATGGGTTCGTGCCCCGGTCCGGGAGGATCCCACATGCTGCGGAGCGGCTGGGCCCGTGAGTCATGGCTGCAGAGCCTGCGCGTCCGGAGCCTGTGCTCTGCAAAGGGAGAGGCCACAGCGGTGAGAGGCCCGCGTACCACAAAAAAAAAAAAAAAGAAAAGAAAAATTTGAACTGTGAAACATGTCTATAATATTATCAAGAATTTATTATAAATGTGATCAATGTTTCTAAAGTTATGTGCAAGCTGCTATAGAAATGCATAATCAACTTAAATTAATATTGTCTAAATTTCATGTTGTCTATTTCATGACATTAGCACTTAGACCTTCACAAAATTAAAGTTATAATTAAATATGATTTTACTATAGTTCATTAGCATGAAGTGAAAGAAAATTATAAAACCAGTAGCAGGTTAGTGTTAATTTTCTTAACAAATAACACAGGTTAACACAAGCAGAGCCTTCAAACACAGTACTCATTTAGCTAAGTCAAGTTTGTACATGAATAAATGAAAGGTCTTGTAATTCTGAGCCATCTTCAAACTTAAGTGTTTCTTGACCTATAAAAACAGATTTTTGGTTATGTTTTATTTATTATTATTATACTTGATACTAATTACTTAGGGTTTATTAAGTTATAAGTTATATGTGAATGTTTTTCATTCTAAAAAGAATATGAGCAAAGACCCATTTTATTTTTTTTTATTTTTTTTTTTCCTTGACCCTAATTTTATTTTTTTTTTATTTTTTTTTAGTAACTTTTTTTTTTTTTATTAATTTCTGCTTTATAACAAAGTGAATCAGTCATACATATACATCTGTTCCCACATCCCCTCCCTCATGCATCTCCCTCCCTCCCACCCTCCCCATCCCAACCCTCCAGGCGGTCACAAAGCACCGAGCTGATCTCCCTGTGCTCTGCGGCTGCTTCCCACTATCTATCTACCTTACGTTTGGTAGTGTATATATGTCCATGCCTCTCTTTCCCTTTGTCACGGCTTACCCTTCCCCTTCCCCATATCCTCAAGTCCATTCTCAAGTAGGTCTGTGTCTTTATTCCCGTTTTACCCCTAGGTTCTTCATGACATTTTTTTTTTTTTAAATTCCATATATATGTGTTAGCATACGGTATTTGTCTTTCTCTTTCTGACTTACTTCACTCTGTATGACAGACTCTAGGTCTATCCACCTCATTACAAATAGCTCAGTTTCGTTTCTTTTTATGGCTGAGTAATATTCCATTGTATATATGTGCCACATCTTCTTTATCCATTCATCCGATGATGGACACTTAGGTTGTTTCCAGCTCCGGGCTATTGTGAATAGAGCTGCAATGAACATTTTGGTACATGTCTCTTTTTGAATTATGGTTTTCTCAGGGTATATGCCTAGTAGTGGGATTGCTGGGTCATATGGTAGTTCTATTTTTAGTTTTTTAAGGAACCTCCATACTGTTCTCCATAGTGGCTGTACCAATTCACATTCCCACCAGCAGTGCAAGAGTGTTCCCTTTTCTCCACACCCTCTCCAGCATTTATTGTTTCTAGATTTCTTGATGATGGCCATTCTGACTGGTGTGAGATGATATCTCATTGTAGTTTTGATTTGCATTTCTCTAATGATTAATGATGTTGAGCATTCTTTCATGTGTTTGCTGGCAGTCTGTATATCTTGCAAAGACCCATTTTAGAGAAATTAAGGGTTAAAGTGGCTAAGTTCCTTCCCCAATGACACACTGCTAGAAAGTGGTATACCTAAATTCAAACACATGTTTCTATCTATTTCCAAGTCAGTGCAGTTTAAATGGTATAATATGCCTCCAAGTTTGATCTTGTACAAATTTTCTCTGTGTATTATTATGTAATAAAATATACTTAAGTTAAAAACTAAAGCAAAAAAAATATTTATGATTATTTATATATTTGTCAATATTATAAACTTTCCTAAAATATTATTGGGAAATATTTGTTTTATTATTACAAAGATGAAACAAAACACTGTCACCCAAATGTTTGAAATTTTAAATACACAAAATAATTTGAATGGATTTAATGTGTGAATTTAATATATGAATAATATGTAGAAAGACATGTTAAATTTATCTGGACCTCAACTCTACCACATAAAACTAAAGCATAAACTATTTCTACTTCATACCAAGCCATTATAAACTAGACTGTTAAAATATATATGACTTTGAATTTTAATAATTTATGTATTCAAGGGACATAATAAATGCATGAGAGCAGGATGGGAATACATATTTTTCTTCCTTGTCCCCCCATCAGGGATTGAGTCCTCTGTGTGTCCTTAAATTAAAACAAGCTATTTTCTATTTTCTTCAATTATTGCTTGATACTACTTAACCAATTAAGAAGCAGTGAAAAAAAAAACAAAAAGAAGAAGAAGAAGCAGTGCATCCAGGTGGCAATCAACTCAGTGGGAAATTGCTCTCACAGTACAATTTTGCTAGATGTTATGCAGTAATTACCACTGTAACATCAGCATTAATGGCAAGGATAATTTAGTTCTCTTACTGGCCCTAGATCAGGATGATCCTTTATACTATCTTCTTGTGTACATAAGAAGATATTTTCATGATTTGACATTTATACCAAATATAAGAAGTAAGCTGTTTAAAGTATAAAGCAATTTAATTTTTACAAAATAATTGACTGGAACTATGATGAGTTAAAGTCACTGATTGATAAATATAGTCTTGGAAAATACAGAGATTATATATTTAGAGCAGAGATTTAACCTTCAGTTTACAAAGCATGGAATTATAAAAATACATTTTAATCTCATATAAAAAGGGGCTAGTGTTACAGATAAGCTATAGGTAAGTTCATTTTTAACATTATAAGTTCTAGGACCATTTGCTAATTAGAAGAAAGAAGCAATGTATAAAAATATTCTATTAAATCTGTGGTATGACTCCAAATCAATTTTTGAAGGGATTTTCAAGACACAGTAACATACTTTACATTAAAATGTCATGCTAGGGTACTTCCCTGGTTGCACACTGATTGAAAATCAGCCTGCCAATGCAGGGGACATGGGTTTGAGCCCTGGTCTGGGAAGATCCCACATGCCGCAGAGCAACTAAGCCCGTGAGCCACAACTACTGAGCCTGTGTGCTGCAACTACTGAAGCCTGGATACCTAGAGCATGTGCTCTACAACAAAAGAAGCCACCGGGATGAGAACCCCATGCACCTCAACAAAGAGTAGTCCCCACTCACTGCAACTACAGAAAGCCCATGCACAGCAGTGAAGACCCAACACAGCCAAAAATAAATAAATAAAATAAATAATTTTTTAAATAAAATGACATGCTAAACAATATATTTTGCAGGAAAAAATAATTATATTTGAAATAAAGATATTTATTGTTTAAATTTGGAAGAAGAATGGAGCATTTAATCGTTTCTTCTTCATCCTTAACTTGGTTTTCCTTCCCATGTGAAAATTTTGGATAACTTATTTACTAGCCTTTTTTGTAAAAACTTGAAATTTAGAGGAAAAATTGTGCAGACAGTCAAAAATAATACTGCTTAGTGAGAAATCTACATCTAATGTAGGTTTTATTCCTACATATTTTCCACTATTTTCATTATATATCTTACTTAACCATCTATATCTATGAGGCTGATTAGATAATTTCTCTTTATTTTTACTATCTCTGTTTTAGTCTGTGTCTTAACGGTCTTCCTTAGAGTTGCTAAGATTTCTTCTTCCTTGTTTCACTATTTTATTAACCTATCGGTATCCCCTCTTAGCTTATTATTGTCCTATAGTGCTTAAGCCTTGTCTGGCTACATTCTCTCTGCTTTTCCCAGTATTACTAACAATCATGTAGATCTATGCCAGGATTTCCAAACATTGACAATGTTGACATTTTGGTCTTGATAATTCTTTGTGTATGTGTGTGTGCAAGGAAGAAGGGAATACTATTTTGTGCATCATAGGATGTTTAGCAGCATCCACTGTCTCTACCACTAAAAGACAGTCATGCCTCCAAGTCAATATGACAACCAAAAATGTCTCAAGAAGCTACCAAATATCTCCAGGGAGAAAATAATCACCTCCAGTTGAGAACCACTGATGTATATGGTGTTGTTCTTTTCTTGAAGTTCTTCTAGACTCTCACTATGTTTGGTAGATATAAAGCTTTTTTTCTTACTAAAATTATTTTTTAATCTGGAAGTTCTAGTATTATTTTCTGCACGTTTAAATTATAGTGCTCAGCTAAAATATTTAGTTAAAAATTAGCTTAAAATAAACAGCTCTGTTTATATAATAAGTAGCAATTATATATCAAAATATATTAGGCATTTCTCTAAGACTTACCATGTGTTATATATTGTTCTGATACAGAAGCCAGAAAAAGAAATAACACACATTAAACCAGAAACACCTAATGAAATAGAGCTAATGAATGGCACTTATTACAGTTTCACAAAAAAATTAATACAGGTAATTAAGTATATTTAAGCAAATTAGAAGATAAAAATGAGTTTCTGTCTTCTATTTCTGGCAGTTTGGTTAATTAGGTTTACTGAACATTTCCAATTGCAACAGCTAAAATGCATGATATAATATTTTAAAACACCCTTTAAAATCCAATGGTGATTTTTCATAAAATTAAGAAAGGCACAGATACTAAAAATAAATTGAAAACATGAATCTTTGACAGTAAGAGAGCACCAACACAAATTCATTCTCTGAGTATTTCTGTTTAGTGCTTGAGAACTGGAGCTGCTTTCGACAATTGCACTAGCATCCAGGACATGTAATACAGGTTATGCCCATATCACAAGAATGGAATAGGAGATTGCCAAATAAACTTGAGAATGTAATACCTACAAGCAATCTAATGAGGATAAGAATTAAATTCTGGTATGAGGTGGTTTAAACTTTAGAACTGTGTGAAAAGAAAAAGATATATATTAATCAGACAAATAAAAATCCACCATGAGCACAGTTTAGAAGACTAATGTCTCCTTTTATTTTATTTATTACTGTTTCATTTATTCAAGCTTTAGACATTTTTCCTACAAGACCAGCAATAACAGCAGACTTTCTAACACTTCTCCTTCACACCATATATGCAATGCAGTGCTGTGGTGATGTCCTTTACACTTAGAAATGGGACCACATCATGGTTAACTTTAATTTGGCTCCATGTGTTAGACTGACCCACCCTAAAATTTCTTTAGGAATATACACTATCAAATTTAATGGTATCAGTATTGTTTTTGGAGCATTGATATCTTTTTCCTTTAGTACATTTAAGTTTCAATCTTTGCCTGGGTGCATTGAATTAGAGGGAAGTAAATGGTCATGAGAAAGATATAACCTGCTGAGTTGTGGACTTTTATCGTCAACCCTTAATTCCTACATACTTCAAAATCTTCCCAGTGAAACACCAAACTTATTTCCCTTTCATATCTATTTTGAGGCCTATATCAGTTAAATGACTCAGCTATTCGTTGAAAGTTTTATTTATTTATTTATTTATTGTTTAATATCCCTGGATATGGTGTGTCCTTTCAACTACCAGCTACCCTAGGTCTTCTTTATTTGTGCACCCTCTGGGTGTCAGCCTAACCAAATGCGGCTTAGGTGGTTCACATTTACTTATGATTGTATAAATACTTTTGTCTCTCTTGCACTTGATTCTTCTGGAAAAATAGTATGAATGTGAACAAAGAATGATTTGGGAAAAGAAAAAGTGAAATTATAGCCTTTGGAAAGGGACACCGCTATTTTGTTGAAGTGGAGGAAGAAAAACAACCAGGCCCCTGAGGGGTGGGGTAGTGAATACCTTTGACTAGGGCAATATGTGTGTGTGGGTGAACGATCTTTGTTGGTCATAGGTTATATTCCAGCTATAAGATGGATAACTTTGGGGATCTATTATACATCATGGTGACTATAATTAACAATACTGTATTATATATTTGGCAATTGTTAAGAGAATGAATCTTAAATGTTATCATCACACACAAACATATATGAAAGGAAACTTGGGGAGGGAAGGGAGGTGTTAACTAACATTATTGTGGTAATCATTTCTAAAACATACATTTATGAAACCATCGCAATGTACAATTTCCACTACATGTTATATGTCAATATTACCTAAATAAATCTGCAAAAAAGAAAAAAAAACAAACAAACAGCAAACAAACAAACAATCTTTGTCTTTCAGAACTGCCCTGGGAGTGTTCTTCCTAAAGGCAAGCACTTGGGCATGGCTATCCCTATCTTCCCATTTGGCTTCTGTCTCTGACATCTTCTACCAGATAGTCCTGACCACTGTACAGCTCCTGCCTTCTGATGCTGTTGTGCCCTCCTGCACCATCCTCTTCTCTAGAAGTCAAATGAATGCAACCAGACTGTACTGACTGTCCTGATAGCTCTTCCCAAAACAAGAACAGAACCAAGTAATTTTAACTGAACTGAGAATTTCTAAATTTAACATTACTACCATCACCTACAACAACAACAGTTTTACGTGGATTAAAAGGTTTTGTGAAATTCATAAAAATATTTCTTTATAAGAATTATTTCCTAAAATATGAGAACAATATGATATATATCATATATACAATCAAACACACATGTGAAAATTTTAAAGCACCAAAAACCCTTATTTGTTTTTATTTTTCTATTAACTTTTTGGTTTGAGGTATAGAGAAAGTCACATTAACATAATAGACTGCATTTTCTTGCATTTTCACACTCACTTTCCTTTTGGGCTACCTGATAGTTATAAAATTATTTATGCAATATTATTACAGTATCAATGTTTAAATATTTGCAACATTTTATTCTCTTTGGTAGCTACTATTTTAAAAGTTGATAGGTCTTAATTATATATTTAAGTGTATTAAACGTTCACTTCCTGTGTTTTATTTTTTTATTTTTTGATTCATAAATTTACTGATTACATTTTATTACAGTTATCTTTTTAAAAAATGCCTCATGATTTATGTATTTCTAGATCTTATTGTCCATGGGATCACTCTCTAATTAATAAGGAAATAATGGCTTTTCAAAAATTTGTGAAGACAGTCTTATCATGCTGATGGGACAGCTCTAAATCATGGATGAATTTATGGCTATAGTAAATGAGAGGTAGCTGCCTGAAAGGCATTGGCAGGAAATTGAGGAAGGGGATCAGAGTCTTATGGAGATAGGCAGATTAGAATAAATGTGCTATGTGAGAACAGAAAACCCACCCTCTGCCTATGTTCCCCAAGAAGATTTAAAGGACTTTATTAATGAATTTTAAAATGTTATGATAAAAAAATTAAGACCTTTGTGAAGTTCAATGGTGACTACTCTGTGTAAGCCACAATTGACAATAAGGATTGTTACCACTGAACTTGCCTCATTAATGTAATAGGCAAAGGTAGGAATTTGTTATAGCAGAAGCCAATGTATATATGTATATATAAAATGTATTTTTACATGTGTAAAAGCTGTGTATATGTATAATTCTTAATATATATTTATTATACTTATTTAAATATATACCTATATAGACATAGGGATATAGTCAACTAAAGTAACAAAAGAGTAACAGAAATAAAATGTATCATTCTGGGCTTCCCTGGTGGCGCAGTGATTGAGAGTCCACCTGCCAATGCAGGGGACATGGGTTCCTGCCCTGGTCCGGGAAGATCCTACATGCCATGGAGTGGCTGGGCCCGTGAGCCATGGCTGCTGAGCCTGCATGTCCGGAGCCTGTGCTCCACATCAGGAGAGGCCACAACAGGGAGAGACCCATGTACCACAAAAAAAAAAGTATCATTCTATTTTTTTTTATTTATTTTTATTTTTTTTATTATTAGTTTCTGCTTTATAACAAAGTGAATCAGTCATACATACACGTCTGTTCCCACATCCCTTCCCTATTGCGTCTCCCTCCCTCCCACCCTCCCCATCCCACCCCTCCAGGCGGTCACAAAGCACCGAGCTGATCTCCCTGTGCTCTGCGGCTGCTTCCCACTATCTATCAACCTTACGTTTGGTAGTGTATATATGTCCATGCCTCTCTTTCCCTTTGTCACAGCTTACCCTTCAGCCTCCCCATATCCTCAAGTCCGTTCTCAAGTAGGTCTGTGTCTTTATTCCAGTTTTACCCTTAGGTTCTTCATGACATATTTTTTTTTAAATTCCATATATATGTGTTAGCATGCGGTATTTGTCTTTCTCTTTCTGACTTACTTCACTCTGTATGACAGACTCTAGGTCTATCCACCTCATTACAAATAGCTCAGTTTCGTTTCTTTTTATGGCTGAGTAATATTCCATTGTATATATGTGCCACATCTTCTTTATCCATTCATCCGATGATGGACACTTAGGTTGTTTCCAGCTCCGGGCTATTGTGAATAGAGCTGCAATGAACATTTTGGTACATGTCTCTTTTTGAATTATGGTTTTCTCAGGGTATATGCCTAGTAGTGGGATTGCTGGGTCATATGGTAGTTCTATTTTTAGTTTTTTAAGGAACCTCCATACTGTTCTCCATAGTGGCTGTACCAATTCACATTCCCACCAGCAGTGCAAGAGTGTTCCCTTTTCTCCACACCCTCTCCAGCATTTATTGTTTCTAGATTTCTTGATGATGGCCATTCTGACTGGTGTGAGATGATATCTCATTGTAGTTTTGATTTGCATTTCTCTAATGATTAATGATGTTGAGCATTCTTTCATGTGTTTGTTGGCAGTCTGTATATCTTCTTTGGAGAAATGCCTATTTAAGTCTTCTGCCCATTTTTGGATTGGGTTGTTTGTTTTTTTGCTATTGAGCTGCATGAGCTGTTTATAAATTTTGGAGATTAATCCTTTGTCAGTTGCTTCATTTGCAAATATTTTCTCCCATTCTGAGGGTTGTCTTTTGGTCTTGTTTATGGTTTCCTTTGCTGTGCAAAAGCTTTGAAGTTTCATTAGGTCCCATTTGTTTATCTTTGTTTTTAATTCCATTTCTCTAGGAGGTGGGTCCAAAAGGATCTTGCTGTGATTTATGTCATAGAGTGTCTTACCTATGTTTTCCTCTAAGAGTTTGATAGTTTCTGGCCTTACATTTAGGTCTTTAATCCATTTTGAGCTTATTTTTGTGTATGGTGTTAGGGAATGATCTAATCTCAAACTTTTACATGTCCCTGTCCAGTTTTCCCAGCACCACTTATTGAAGAGGCTGTCCTTTCTCCACTGTACATTCCTGCCTCCTTTATCAAAGATAAGTTGGCCATATGTGCGTGGGTTTATCTCTGGGCTTTCTATCCTGATCCACTGATCTATCTTTCTGTTTTTATGCCAGTACCACACTGTCTTAATTACTGTAGCTTTGTAGTATAGTCTGAAGTCAGGGAGCCTGATTCCTCCAGCTCCGTTTTTCGTTTTCAAGATTGCTTTGGCTATTCGGGGTCTTTTGTTTTTCCAAACAAATTTTGAAAATTTTTGTTCTAGTTCTGTGAAAAATGCCAGTGGTAGTTTGATAGGGATTGCATTGAATCTGTAGATTGCTTTGGGTAGTAGAGTCATTTTCACAGTATTCATTCTTCCAATCCAGGAGCATGGTATATCTCTCCATCTATTTGTATCCTCTTTAATTTCTTTCATCAGTGTCTTATAATTTTCTGCATAAAGGTCTTTTGTCTCCTTAGGTAGGTTTATTCCTAGATATTTTATTCTTTTTGTTGCAATGGTAAATGGGAGTGTTTTCTTGATTTCATTTTCAGATTTTTCATCATTAGTGTACAGGAATGCCAGAGATTTCTGTGCATTAATTTTGTATCCTGCTACTTTACCAAATTCATTGAATAGCTCTAGTAGTTTTTCGGTAGCATCTTTAGGATTCTCTATGTATAGTATCATGTCATCTGCAAACAGTGACAGCTTTACTTCTTCTTTTCCAATTTGGATTCCTTTTATTTCCTTTTCTTCTCTGATTGCTGTGGCTAAAACTTCCGAAACTAGGTTGAATAAGAGTGGTGAGAGTGGGCAGCCTTGTCTTGTTCCTGATCTTAGTGGAAATGGTTTCAGTTTTTCACCATTGAGGACAATGTTGGCTGTGGGTTTGTCATATATGGCCTTTATTATGTTGAGGAAAGTTCCCTCTATGCCTACTTTCTGCAGGGTTTTTATCATAAATGGGTGTTGAATTTTGTCGAAAGCTTTCTCTGCATCTATTGAGATGATCATATGGTTTTTCTCCTTCAACTTGTTAATATGGTGTATCACATAGATTGATTTGCGTATATTGAAGAATCCTTGCATTCCTGGAATAAACCCCACTTGATCATGGTGTATGATCCTTTTAATGTGCTGTTGGATTCTGTTTGCTAGTATTTTGTTGAGGATTTTTGCATCTATGTTCATCAGTGATATTGGCCTGTAGTTTTCTTTCTTTGTTACATCCTTGCCTGGTTTTGGTATCAAGGTGATGGTGGCCTCGTAGAATGAGTTTGGGAGTGTTCCTTCATCTGATATTGTTTGGAAGAGTTTGAGAAGGATGGGTGTTAGCTCTTCTCTAAATGTTTGATAGAATTCGCCTGTGAAGCCATCTGGTCCTGGGCTTTTGTTTGATGGAAGATTTTTAATCACAGTTTCAATTTCAGTGCTTGTGATTGGTCTATTCATATTTTCTATTTCTTCCTGAGTCAGTCTTGGTAGGTTGTGCATTTCTAAGCATTTGTCCATTTCTTCCAGGTTGTCCATTTTATTGGCATAGAGTTGCTTATAGTAATCTCTCATGATCTTTTGTATTTCTGCAGTGTCAGTTGTTACTTCTCCTTTTTCATTTCTAATTCTATTGATTTGAGTCTTCTCCCTTCTTTTCTTGATGAGTCTGGCTAATGGTTTGTCAATTTTGTTTATCTTCTCAAAGAACCAGCTTTTAGTTTGGTTGATCTTTACTATTGTTTCCTTCATTTCTTTTTCATTTATTTCTGATCTGATCTTTATGATTTCTTTCCTTCTGCTAACTTTGGGGGTTTTTTGTTCTTCTTTCTCTAATTGCTTTAGGTGCAGGGTCAGGTTGTTTACTCGAAATGTTTCCTGTTTCTTAAGGTGGGATTGTATTGCTATAAACTTCCCCCTTAGAACTGCTTTTGCTGCGTCCCATAGGTTTTGGGTCGTCGTGTCTCCATTGTCATTTGTTTCTAGGTATTTTTTAATTTCCTCTTTGATTTCTTCAGTGATCACTTCGTTATTGAGTAGTGTATTGTTTAGCCTCCATGTGTTTGTATTTTTTACAGATCTTTTCCTGTAATTGATGTCTAGTCTCATAGCATTGTGGTCGGAAAAGATACTTGATACAATTTCAATTTTCTTAAATTTACCAAGGCTTGATTTGTGACCCAAGATATGATCTATCCTGGAGAATGTTCCATGAGCACTTGAGAAAAATGTGTATTCGGTTGTTTTTGGATGGAATGTCCTATAAATATCAACTAAGTCCATCTTGTTTAATGTATCATTTAAAGCTTATGTTTCCTTATTTATTTTCATTTTGGATGATCTGTCCATTGGTGAAAGTGGGGTGTTAAAGTCCCCTACTATGATTGTGTTACTGTCGATTTCCCCTTTTATGGCTGTTAGTATTTGCCTTATGTATTGAGGTGCTCCTATGTTGGGTGCATAAATATTTACAATTGTTATATCTTCTTCTTGGATCGATCCCTTTATCATTATGTAGTGTCCTTCTTTGTCTCTTCTAATAGTCTTTATTTTAAAGTCTATTTTGTCTGATATAAGAATTGCTACTCCAGCTTTCTTTTGATTTCCATTTGCATGGAATATCTTTTTCCATCCCCTTACTTTCAATCTGTATGTGTCTCTAGGTCTGAAGTGGATCTCTTGTAGACAGCATATATATGGGTCTTGTTTTTGTATCCATTCAGCCACTCTGTGTCTTTTGGTGGGAGCATTTAGTCCATTTACATTTAAGGTAATTATTGATATGTATGTTTCTATTCCCATTTCCTTAATTGCTTTGGGTTCATTATTGTAGGTATATTCCTTCTGTTGTGTTTCTTGCCTAGAGAAGTTCCTTTAGCATTTGTTGTAAAGCTGGTTTGGTGGTGCTGAACTCTCTCAGCTTTTGCTTGTCTGTAAACGTTTTAATTTCTCCATCAAATCTGAATGAGATCCTTGCTGGGTAGAGTAATCTTGGTTGCAGGTTTCTCTCCTTCATCACTTTAATTATGTCCTGCCACTCCCTTCTGGCTTGTAGAGTTTCTGCTGAGAGATCAGCTGTTAACCTGATGGGGATTCCCTTGTGTGTTATTTGTTGTTTTTCCCTTGCTGCTTTTAATATGATTTCTTTGCGTTTAATTTTTGACAGTTTGATTAATATGTGTCTTGGCGTATTTCTCCTTGGATTTATTCTGTATGGCACTCTCTGTGCCTCCTGTACTTGATTAACTATTTCCTTTCCCATATTAGGGAAGTTTTCAACTATAATCTCTTCAAATATTTTCTCAGTCCCTTTCTTTTTCTCTTCTTCATCTGGAACCCCTATAATTCGAATGTTGGTGCGTTTAATGTTGTCCCAGAGGTCTCTGAGACTGTCCTCTATTCTTTTCATTCTTTTTTCTTTATTTTGCTTTGCATCAGTTATTTCCACTATTTTATCTTCCACCTCACTTATCCGTTCTTCTGCCTCAGTTATTCTGCTCTTGATCCCATGTAGAGTATTTTTCATTTCATTTATTGTGTTTTTAATCGATGCTTGATTCATCTTTAGTTCTTATAGGTCCTTGTTAACTGTTTCTTGCATTTTGTCTATCCTATTTCCAAGATTTTGGATCATCTCTACTATCATTATTCTGAATTCTTTTTCAGGTAGACTGCCTATTACCTCTTCATTTGTTAGGTCTGGTAGGTTTTTATCTTGCTCCTTCACCTGTTGTGTGTTTTTCTGCTTTCTCATTTTGCTTATGTTACTGTGTTTGGGGTCTCCTTTTTGCAGGCTGCAGATTCGTAGTTCCCGTTGTTTTTGGTATCTGTCCCCCGTGGCTAAGGTTGTTTCAGTAGGTTGTGTAGGCTTCCTGGTGGGGGGGACTAATGCCTGTGTTCTGGTGGTTGAGGCTCGATCTTGTCTTTCTGGTGGACAGGTCCACGTCTGGTGGTGTGTTTTGGGGTGCCTGTGGCCTTATTATGTTTTTAGGTAGTCTCTCTGTTAATGGGTGGGGTTGTGTTCCTGCCTTGCTAGTTGCTTGGCATAGGGTGACCAGCACTGTAGTTTGCTGGTCGTTGACTGAAGCTGGGTGCTGGTGTTGAGATGGAGATCCCTGGGAGATTTTCGCTGCTTGATATTATGTGGAGCTGGGAGGTCTCTTGTGGACCCGTGTCCTGAGGTTGGCTCTCCCACTTCAGAGGCACAGCACTGACTCCTGGCTGCAGCACCACGAGCCTTTCATCCACCCGGCTCAGAATAACAGTGAGAAAATGTAGAAAGAAAGAATTAGTAGAAGAAAGAAAGAGAGAGGGAAAGAAAGGAAGAAGGGAGGAAAGGAAGGATGGAAGAAAGAAAGAAAGGAGGGAGGGAGGGAGGGAGGATGGAAAGAAGGAAAGAAAGGAGGGAGGGTGGGAGGAATGAAAGCAAAAGGAATAGTGAATGGAAGAAGGGAGGGAGGGAGGGAGGAAGGGAAGAAAGAAAGAAAGACAGGAGGGAGGGAGGGAGGAAGGAAAGAAAAAGAAAGTGGAAAGAAGAAGGGTGGGAGGGAGGCAGGGAGGAAAGAAAAAGAAAGAAGGAAAGGAGGAGCGGTGGGAGGGAGGGAGGAAGGGAAGGTAGGAAAAAAAGAAAGAGCAGGTAAAGTAAAATAGAATAAAGTATGAAATATAGTAGCGTTATTAAAATTAAAAAGTAATTATTGAAAAAAAAAACACGGACCGATAGAACCCTGGGACATATGGTGGAAGCAAAGCTATACAGAGAGAATCTTACACAGACGATTACACATACACATTCACAAAAAGAGTGCAGGGGGAAAAATCAAAAATCTTGCTCTCCAAGTCCACCTCCTCGATTTGGGATAATTCGTTGTAAAAAGAGGAAAAGGGCGAGAAGTCTGAAATCTTGCTAAGTCCACCTCCTTAATTTGGGATAATTCATTGTAAAAAGGGGGGAAAGTCTTAAATCTTGTCCTCAAAGTCCACTTCCTCAATTTGGGATGATTCGCTGTCCATTCATACACTCCACAGACGCAGGGCACACCAAATGGACCGTGGAGCTTTAATCCACTGACTCCGAGGCTACACAGAGAGATTTCCCTGTCTCTGCTCTCACAACTCCCGGGTCTCAGCCTTGGACCTGGCCCCGCCTCTGCGCGTAGGTCGCCGGAGGGTGTCTGTTCTTCGCTCAGACAGGACGGGTTTAAAGGAGCTGCTGATTCGGGGGCTCTGGCTCACTCAGGCAGAGGGGAGGGAGGGGAATGCCCTCTCCTCGCGCACCAGGCAACAAAAGGGAAAAAAGTCTCTTGCCTCTCCGGTAGCTCCAGGCCCTTTCCCCGGACTCCCTCCGGGCTAGCACTAACCCCTTCAGGCTCTCTTCCTGCCGCCAGCCCCAGACCTCTCCCTGCGCTCCGACTGAAAGCCGATACCCGAGCCTCAGCTCCCAGCCCCGCCCGCCCCGTGGGCCGAGCAGACAAGCCTCTCGGGCTGGTGTGTGCCTAAGGGCACCGATCCTCTGTGCCAAAATCTCTCCGCTTTGCCCTCCACACCCCTGTTGCTGTGCTCTCCTCCGCTACTCCGAAGCTTTCCCCCTCCGCCACCTGCAGTCTCCGCCCTCGAAGGGGCTTGTAGTGTGTAGAAACCTTCCCTCCTTCACGGCTCCCTCCCACTGGTGCAGGTCCCGTCCATATCCTATTGTCTCTGTTTATTCTTTTTTTCTTTTGACCTACCCAGGTATGTGGGGAGTTTCTTGCCTTTTGGGGGGTCTGAGGTCTTCTGTCAGCGTTCAGTAGGTGTTCTGTTGGAGTTGTTCCACGTGTAGATGAATTTCTGATGTATCTGTGGGGAGGAAGGTGATCTCCGCGTCTTACTCTTCCGTCATCTTCCTCTTCCCTTCTCTATTTTTAAAATATGGCATACAATCTATGAAAATTTTCCACAAAGAAAGCTCAAATAGCATGCAGGCATTAATAACTAAAAATGAGATAATAATCTGTTTGAGTTTGTTGTTGTTGTTAGAAATATTTTATTAAGCAAAGCTTTATACTAAGCCTTGTTCTTATGGTGGATGATGCCAAGAAAAAAATGCGTCAGACACCCACTGTACTGTAAAGGTGTTCAATGTCTTTGAAAAGAGAGATAACTAAGTGTATATTTTCTCATTGCCATAGCAATGTTTCAATAAAGAAAAATACTGAACTCATAAATTGTATAGTTTTTACAGCCAAACACTAATATAATAATTACAACTGTGTTTATAAAACCTTATGAACTTTCAAGTACAACCTACAGCTCTATGTTGTTATTTAAATTCTCATCATTATGAGGGAGTCACAGTGTAGGGAAAAATATATATCCTTTTTTTTCTGTAATTGATTTATTACTGATTGAAAGCCGAATGCTTCCTGGCTTTGGAAACCCCATGTATCTCAAGCTCTAATGATCCTTTCTTGTAGAAATGATGCTATGAGTAAGTAAAAAGGGCAGGTACACAGCATAATCATATCTGATAAAGATCGTCATACGTGCATACCTGCATATACACATGGCATAATGATATATATTTAAAAAAATAATAGCTAAATTCATAACTATTTTATTGGAAGTAATATTGGTCTATAATTCATAGAAAGTATTATAAAACTGTTCCCATTTAGTCTGAGTAATTGAATTTTTTTTGCCTTTAGTTGTAACTATACTCATACTTCAATTTTCTAGGTGCCATTATTTTTTATTTCAATGCCAAAAAGATTTATTGCTTCTACCTATATACTATTATTCTTCAGAAATATTGCTGCTGGTACTCCTCAACAAACAGTAGTGTGACTTTTCTTACTATGCAAATATTTTAAGATGTTGAAATTTAGCATTCTTTATATAAGATTAAATTCAAATTCATATGGTAACATCAGAGTGTAACTGCATGAGTTAATGACTGAGGTTTATATAATAAATTATTTTCATTTTTAATCAATATACTTAATTATTTAAATATTTACACAGTGGCTAAAATGTTTTTCTAAGCAGAGATAGAGATGAAATATGAAGTTTGAATAAGAAAGAATTTGAATCTTAGTTTCATTTACATACACATTGTATAGACTTGAATAGGTTGTCAACATTTTCTAGTATTGTTTTAATACCTAAATATGGAAATGATAATAGTGCTTAATTCAATAATTGTTGTGATGATTACATAAGGTAGGTATGTAATGTTATCAGAGCATTAATGAAAGAAATGTTTATAATGCATATCACATTGTCAAGAATATGAAGGACAGATACATTCTCCATTTGGAGAAAGTGATAATCAGGAGTGCAGGCAAATAAAAGAGAAAAATCCCCAAATGTGAGTGAAATTTTTACAAAGCATTATTATTAATACACTTGAAAAAATATTAAGGCTAGCTGTATATTTATATAAAAGTTGCATAATTTCTACACAACTACACTTTAAATTATATATATATATATATATATCTTAAAAATAGGAATATATATAAATGAACATGTAGTTGACTCTTATTTTTATCATCTTTATATCTCTTATCTTTTACTGCTTTAATTATTTTCATATTAGTGTGGATCTTATCCTTTTACTTATTTTTCTCCTGGATTCTGTTTGCCATTTTCCTTTAACTTGACATTATGATATCATTTCCAGCTGATGCTGAAATCAACACTTACTTTCCAGAAGCTGTTTTATTCTATGAGTCTAATTTTTAAATGTTATTTGCTAGTGCAATTGCTATGGAGAACAGTAAGGTGTTTCCTACAAATATAAAATAGAATTAACATAAGATCCAGCAACTCCACTTCTGGGTATACTCCTAAAATAAATTGAAACAAAATTGAATGTCAGAATTATGGTGGTGTGATATGCTTCTTTTGTCTCTTCCCTTCAACCTACAACCATTAAAACATCCTTAACTAAACAGCAGTATCTCTGCCCAAAACACAAGGATGCCAGAGAATTCCACACATCTGTACATCTAAAGGTGGGTGGACTGGAACACATAGAAGAGGTGGAACCTAGGAACCAGTGGAGGCAGTGCATGTGATCCCAGAACCTAAGATGAACCCGCAGCCCCAGAGAACCAGGTAGTTTCAGGAAAGATGATGCACACAACTCTGGCCTCCAGGCTTCAGGGACACCCTTGACCATAGGGAACCAGGCAGCAGTGGAAGTGCCTGCAACTTTAGCCTCCCCTCTGCGCTCAGCAGTGAGGCATGCAAACTCAATCTCCCCAGGCATGTTAGGGACACCTGCAATCCCAGTTCTATCCCTTCCATCCCCCTACAACAACCGAGCCTGAAACCCAGGAGACAACAGTCACAGTGGAAGCACTTACCATCTTGGTGCCCAAGGTGGTGACATCAGAGACACTGGCAGTAGCAAGACACCAACAGTCACAGAGACACAAGCAGTTACAATGAGAGTACCAGGTGACACCTCTAACAGAGGCAGTGGAGGGTAGAAAGTACCTATTTTTAAATATAACCAGAGGCAAATCAGGTAAGAGGAACCAAAAATGTGTACCTCCTACTGAAAAACAAAAGAAAGTCTGCTAAATACTAATATGCTGAATCATCAAAATCAATTTAATTTTTTTTCTAAAAAAGAAAGCTGTTCAGTACTTCAAATATGCTACCAGAGAAATAATTCATCAAGCACCATGAAGAACCATAGTAACACAATATCACACACAAAAAGACAATTCTTCAGAAACTAAACTTAAAGTCACAGAATATTGTGATCTAACTGATAGAAAATTCAAAACAGTTGTCATAAAGAAACAGAACAGACTAGAATAAAACTCAGAAAGGCAGTTCAATATGCTCAGAAATAAAGTTAATGAACAGAAGAAATACTTTACCAAAAAAATTAAAACTCAAAAAAAAAAAAAAACAACCCAGAAATTCTGGAGCATAAAACTCAAAAAAATTTTAGAAATCATTACAAATAGAGCATACCATACAAAGAGAGAATTAGGGAGCTTGAGGATAGAAACTTAGAAATGATACAGGTAAAAGGAGAGAGAGTGAAGAAATTCAATGAGAACTATCTAACTCTATTAGGAAGGGCAACATTAGGATAAAAATTATCCCAGAAGGAGAAGACAGGAAAAAGGGAGCAGAGAGTATATTTAAGGAAATAATAACTGATAACTCCCAAATCTGGAAAAGGAACTGGATATACAAGTCCATGAAGTCACAAGAATACCTAATACCTCAATGTAAAAAGGCCTTCTCCAAAACACATTATATTAAAATTGTCAAAAGTCAATGACAAACAAAGAATTTTAAAGGTGACCAAGGAAAAAAGGATGATAACCTACAAAGGAACCCCATTAGGCTATCAGCAGATTTCTCAGCAGAAACTCTACAGTCCAGGAGAGAGTGGAATGACATTCTTTAAAGATTGAAGTATAAAAACTGTTATATAAGAATATTTTATTGAGCAAAGTTATCATTCAAATATAAATGATAAATAAAGGCTTTCCCAGAGAAACATAATCTGAATGAATCTATCAACACTAGACTTGCCTTACAAGACATGTTGAAAGGTGCTCTACAACCTTAAACACAAAGGCTGTAGTACACAAAACTTGGTGTAAGATGACAAATAGACATACAAAATCAGAAAATTGATATTCTATAATATAATAGATTGTTAAACAATTATAGCATAAAAGTTAAAGGGGAAAATAGCAGTAAAAACTATTAAAGGTACTTCAATTTGGTAACGAACTCCAAAAAAAAAAGGGATAATCTGAGATAACAAAAATATAAAATGGGAAGAGGAAAAGGATGGAACCCAGGTAAACAAATGAAGACAAGATGCTAACAGCAGAAAATAAGACAATTTTATCTATAAGACATTTTATCAAACTTCATGCTAACCACAAAACGTAAATCTAGAGCAAAGACCCAAAACATAAATAAGAGGAGACTGAGAAAAAAATTACAGGAAACCACCTTACTAAAATGGCAGACAAAAACACAAGGAAAAATAAACAATGGAGATACAGAACAATCAGAAAACAAAAGGTAAAATTGCAGTACTAATGTCCTCATTCATCAATAATCACCATAAAGATAAATGGATTAAAATCACAAATCAAAAGACACAGAATTGCTGGATGGATTTAAAACAACAACAACAACAACAACAACTATACCCTGCAGTCAGGAAATGCACCTCAGTTCTAAAGAAAAATATAGGTTAAGAGTGAAGGATTAGAAGTTGATACTCCAAGCAAATGGCGGCCAAAAGAAAGTGGTTATAGCCATATTCATATGAGCCAAAATAGACTTCAAGACAAAAAAAGGTAACAAGACAAAGATGGACATTATATAATGATAATAGAGATAGTTCATCAAGGAGACATAATAGGTGTTAATATATATACCTCATATATGAACTTGAAAATATATAAAGAAATTATTAATAGACTTAAAGGGAGAAACTGACAACAACACAATAATAGTAGGAGACTTTAACCACTCACAACAATAAATTAATTATCCAAACAAAAAGTCAACAAGAAAAGAGTCACCTTAAATAAAACATTAGACACTGTGGACTTGATAGGTTTATACAGAACATTCCATCCAAATGCAGCAGAATACATATCCTTCTCAAGTGCACATAGAATATTCTCAAGGATAGTCCATATGTTGGGTAAACAAGTCAATAAATTTAAAAATTGAAATCCCAAAACTTCAATTCTTATTGCAATAGTATAAAACTAGAAATCAACTACAAGAATAAAACTGGCAAAATCACAAAGATATGGAGACTGAATAACATGTTACTGAACAGCTATTGGGTCAATGAAGAAATCAAAGTAGAAATCAAAAAGTTCCTGAAGGCAAATGAACATATGACATATCAAAATCTATGGGATACAACAAAAGCAGTACTAAGAGGGAAGTTTATGGCAATAGAGTCCTACTTCAAAAAACAAGAAAAATCTCAAATAAACAATTTAACTTTATACCTAAAAGAACTAGAAAAAAAGAATAAACAAAACCTTAGGTTGGTAGAAGGAGAGATATAATAAAATCAGACAAGAAAAATAGAGACTAAGAAGACGATAGAAAAGATCAACAAAACTAAGAACTAGTTTGTTGAAAAGGAAATCAAAACTTTCAAACCTTTAGCAAAACTTACTAAGAAAAAAAAAAAGAGAAGACCCTGATAAATGGAATCAGAAACGTATAAAGGAAAAATAACAGTGGATACCACATAGAAACAAAGGATTCTAAGAGAATATTATGAAGAGCTATACACCAGCAAATTGGATGACCTACAAGAAATGGATAAATTTTTAGAATAATACAACCTTCAAAGACTGAATCATGAAGAAATAGAAAATCTGAATAGACAAATCACTAGTAAGGAGAATAAGACAGTAATCAAAAACATCACAAAAAACACAAGTCCGGGACCAGATGGCTTCACATGTGAATTCTACCAGATATTAAAAGAAGATTTAATAATTATTTTTCTCAAACTTTTCCAAAAAATGGAAGGAGAGGAAATTCTTCCTAATTTTTTTTACAAGGCCAATATTACTCTGACACTAAAACCAGAGAAAGACAGCACACACACAAAAATTATAGGCCAATATCTCTGATGAACATGAATGAAAATATCCCCAACAAAATACTAACAAACCAAATACAACAGTACATTTTAAAAAATCATGCAACGTGATCAAGTAGGATTTATTCCAAGAATGCAAATATGGTTCAACATCTGTGAATTAATCAATGTGATACATCATATTAACAAAATGAAAGATAAAAATAACATCATCTTGATAGATGTAGAAAAAGCATTTGACGGGATTCAACACACATTTATGATAAAAACTCAGTAAAATGGGTATAGAGAGAAAGTACCTCAACATAATAAAGTGTATATATGACAAATATGTAGCTAACATCATACTCAGCAGTGAAAAGCTCAACCTTTTCCCTAAGATCAAGAACAAGACAAAAATGCCCACTCTTGCACCTCTTATTTAACATAGTATTGGAAGTCCTAGCCAGAAAAATTAGGCAAGAAAAATAAGTAAGGAATCCAAATTGGAAAGAAAGAAGTAAAACTATCAGTATTTGCAGATGACAGGACTTTATATATAGAAAACCCTAAAGACCACCAAAAAACTATTAGAAATAATAAACAAATTCAGTAAAGTTGTAGGGTATAAAATCAATGTACAAAAGTCTGTTGCATTTCCATAAACTAACAATAAACTAGCAGAAAGATAAATTAAAAAAACAATCCCTTTACAATCTCAAGAAAAAGAAAAATAACTAGGAATAAATTTAACCTAGGAAGTGAAAGACTTGTATACTAAAAACTATAAGACTTTGAAAGAAATTGAAGAAGACACAAATAAATAAAAAGATATTTTATGCTCATAGATTGAACAAATTAACTTTGTTAAAATGCCCATATAACCTAAAGCAAACTACAAATTCAGTGCAATCCCTATCAAAATCTTTATGATATTTTTCATGGAAATTGAACAAAACAATCCTAAACTTTATATGGAACCTCAAAGACCCCCAAATAGCCAAAGCAATCCTAAGAGTAAAGAACAAAGCTGTTACATCACATTCTCTGATTTCAAATTTTATTACAAAGCTATAGTAATCAAAGAGCATAGTATCCGCAGAAAAACAGATACATAGATCAGCAAAACAGAATTGAGAGCCCAATTATATGGCTACAGATTTATAGACAATTAATTTATGAAAATGAGCAAAGGACATTCAATGGAGAAAGAATAGTCTCTTCAATAAATGGTGTTGGAAAACTGGACAGCCACAGGCAAAAGAATGGAACTAGAACACTATTCACACAGTACACAAATATCAACTCAAAATAGATTAAAGGCTTGAATATAAAACTTGAAACCATAAAACTCCTACAAGAAAACATAGACAGTATGCTCTTTGACATGGGTCTTAGCAAAATCTTTCTGGATATGTCTCCACAGCTAAGGGAAGCAAAAGCAAAAATAAGCAAATGGACAACATTAGACTGAAAAGCTTCTACACAGCAAAATAAACTATCAACAAAACAAAAAGACAACATACCAAATGGGAAAACATATTTGCAAATCATATTCAGTAAGGGGTTAAAAGCCAAAATACATAAAGAAATCATTAAACTCTATAATAAAAAATAAAAAACCAGATTTAAAAATGGGCAAAAGGGCTGAATAGACATTTTTCCAAAGAAGACATATGCAGGGCAAATAGGCACATGAAAAGTTGTTTAACATCACTAATAATTAAACAACTGTAAATAGAAATCACACTGAGATATCACCCCACACCTGTTAAAATGGTTATTATCAAAAAGGCAAGGCATAACACGTATTGGAGAGGATGTGGAGAAAAGGGAGCACTTGCGCACTGTTGGTGGAAATGTAAATTGTTGCCATCACTATGGAAAAAATTACGAGACACCTCAAAAATTAACAACTACCATATGATTCAACTATTCCACTTCTCAGAACTTATCCAAACAATACAAAAACACTAATTCGAAAGTATATGCACTCCTGTGTTCATCACAACATTATTTACAGTATGGAAAACCTAAGTGTCAATCTACAGATGAATGTATAAAGAAGATGCAGTATATATATACATACAATTGAATACTACTCAGTCATAAAAAGATGAAATCTTATCATTTATGACAACATCGATGGACTTCGAGGGTATTACACTAAGTGAAATAAGTCAGATGGAGAAAGACAAATATGATCTCACTCACAGGTGGGAAAAAAAATATAAAACCTAACAAAAACAAACACGTAGCTACAAAAAAAAGAGTAGTGTTACAAAGGGGAGGGAGAGGAGGGAGGGCAAAATGAGTATAGGGGGTCAACTGTACCGTGACTGATGGAAACTATACTTTAGGTAGTGAGCACACTGTAGTGTATACAGAAGTCAAAATATGATGTTGTACACTTAAAACTTATGTAATGTTATAAACCTGTATTAGCTCAATAAATACACGTTAAAAATAGTAATTAATTATTTGACTTTAAAAGAATCAAGCCTCATACAGTCTTAAGAAATATCTATGCTTATCTTTGTATTTAATTTCAACTCAAATATTTGTTTGCTTTCTTGTTTTGAAAGTGAAGTGTTGTAGATTCAAACAAGGAATTTTTTTCCAATCATAATTCTACTGAAAATTTTAATATTAAAATTTTACCTAGACATATAAGCTAATATTTTTAAGTGTACAAAAAGAGATCTTAAAAAGTAAAAATATTTTGAGACATCATTTAAAAAAAAAATGAAAGTAGGGCTTGAACAGGTATTTCTACATAACAACATTATTCAAAATAGCCCAAAGGTGGAGGTAACCTAAATGTCCACTGATGAATAAATGTATGAACAAAATGTGGTATATACATACAATGGAATATTACTCAACTTTTAAAAGGAAGGAAATTCTGACACATACTACAACATGGATGAACCTTGAGAACATTATGCTGAGCAAAATAAACTATTGAAAAGGACTGTATGATTCCATTTATGTGAGGTACTTAGAAGAGGCAAATTCATAGAGACAGAGGTCAAATGTTGGTTGCTAGAGGTTGGAGGATGGGGAAAAGGAGGATTTATTATTGAATGGGTACAGTTTCAGTTTTGCAAGATGAAATAATTCTGAAGATGAACGGTGATGACATTTGCACAACAATGTGAATGCAATTAATGCCACCAAACTTCACCCTTAAAAATGGTTAAGATGACAAATTTTATTTTATAAGAATTTTACTACAGGTACAAAAATAATAAAAAGTACTTAAAATAAAAAGACATTGTTTTTTCATTATTTTAATTGTTCCAGTTGCTACTTGAACTGATTGCTGAGAGTGACTATGACAAAGACTGTATTTTTTTTTTTTTTTTTTTTTTTATGGTACGTGGGCCTCTCACTGTTGTGGCTTCTCCCGTTGCGGAGCACAGGCTCTGGACTTGCAGGCTCAGCAGCCATGGCTCACGGGCCTAGCCGCTCTGCGGCATGTGGTATCTTCCCAGAATGGGGCACAAACCGGTGCCCCCTGCATCAGCAGATGGACTCTCAACCACTGGACCACCAGGGAAGCCCTAGACTGTATTTTATGTACTAATTAGTTATAAGAATTGGAAAACCACAAAATTAAATATTAAATTATACAATAAGAGGCCAATTTCAAAGTTTTTGTTTTTGTTTTTTGTTTTTTTGTTTTTGCGGTATGTGACCCTCTCACTGCTGTGGCCTCTCCCATTGCAGAGCACAGGCTCCCGACATGCAGGATCAGCGGCCATGGCTCACGGGCCCAGCCGCTTCGCAGCATGTGGGATCTTCCTGGACCAGGGCACAAACCTATGTCCCCTGCATCAGCAGGGGACTCTCAACCACTGAACCACCAGGGAAGCCCCCAATTTCAATGTTTAGAATACAATTGTATTTTGTTTCAAGAACAAGACAAAAAATATATAGTTGATTTGAAATATAGTACCAAAATAATGGATCTGAGATTCTATAAGGTAATTAAAAGTTTATGGTATTGCCTGAAAGATATGCAAACATCTCCATTTTATGTATACATGATGGTGTCTAAGAGTCATGGAGCTCATTTCACTTCTTTGTGCAATGCATCACAATGGAGTATTAATAGAATAAATATTTCAAACCTATCAATGACTGTCAGTGATTTTCCATGCATGTTGGGCATTTTGCTGTTCTGTACAAATTTGATGAAGATAACACCAAAGAACAAATGATTTAAGTAGTTATGGCAAAAAATATCAGAGGCTTAAGTAGGGTAAAGGTAATCAACTGTAATACTATAGCATGTAATTCTGCCTGACAGATAAAATAAACATTAAGTTGCTATTTAATTGGTTCTCAACCTGATTTCTTCCTTGCTAAGATTTTACCAGGTATATATTTTGTAGAGGAAATTTTCCTTTTATTTATTATATAAAATTTTTATTAGAAACATATTTAGATTTTGCATCATCTTTAAAAATAACATAAAATTATTCCTTGTTATTTTGGGTTCTGGGGCCCAATTTCAACCTGTATGTTGAGGGAATATGAGATCTCTCCAAACTAATAAGCAATGATCAATACACAGGCTGGGTGTCCTGTAATTCAACTCAATTGTGACACTATCTACTTGGATATAGCCTCAGATGTCACAGGTTAAGGGCTCAGTCCCTGAAGAATGCCTCCCCTCATAATTGCTTTTGCCCATTGCAAAGCTAGGTTATTACCTGTGCTTCTGAACCCACCAGCTGCAAATTGGAAGTTTTAATGACCCCGTTCAACTCAGAATGCCAACTGCAAGTTCTGGTTGTTACCTGTACTTATGACTAACTGAGTATAAATCATAAGTTACCATGACCACCTGCTTGGGTTCTATTAATTTGCTAGAGCTGCTCACAGAACTCAGAGAACATTTTACTTACTAGATTATTGGTTTATTATCTAAGGATATAACTCAAGAACAGCCAGATAGAAGAGATGCCAAGGGCAAAGTATTTGGAAAGGGGAGCAGAGCTTCCATGCCCTCTCCAGGTGCAACACTCTTCCCAAACATTCACATATTCACCAACAAGGAAACTTTCTGAACTCATCCTTTTTGGGTTTTTATGGAGTTTTCGTTATATTGGCATGATTGACTAAATCATGGGCAGTTGGTGATTGAACTCAATTTCAGGCTTCTCCCTTCTCCCTGGAGGTTGGTGGGGGAGGGTGGTGCTGAATTCTAATCACTTGATTGGCTTCACTGGCAACCAGCCCCCCATTCTTAGGTGCTTTCAAAAAGTCACCTCAAAAGATGCATAACAAAATATTTCATTTTTGGCATTTAGGAAATTCTAAGGTTTTGGGAGGTATGTGCCAGGAACCTTGGGTGAAGACCAAACAGATATGAAAAATATATTTTTGTCATCTGAATGATCAAACATGTATTTGTCTTTAAATCACTTATTATTATATTCATATACTACATATCATTGTTTGTAGCATGAAACTATGATTAATTAAGGACTACTCAGATAAGATTCACTTTCTTTGGGTGGCTATATAATATCAGAAAGCAGTTACTTATTTTTTCTTTTATAAACCATCTATGTACATTTATACTGATAATCTTATTTCAGGGAATTGTGGGTTAAAATGGAGTTTATCATCATGAAATTATCCCATTCTTTTTACTTATAATTTGATTTTAAATAAATTTAATAATTTGAAAGAAGAACCTCACCTTACCTAATGATGTGATAGTTTTGTGTAAATTTAATATTTCTGAAATAATTAAGCTCAAAGACAGTATGTATAGTTTTCTATTTTTCTGAAGAATAGTCATTCTACATTAATATACTCTTTACCATATTTGCCATCAATGCTTTCTGCATGAGCTCATTTTTAGAGGATGATAGGCCTTCACTTTTCCTGTGAGATTGCTAATATTGTCAAGAAGAACAAAGAACTTTCACGTTCTGAGACCTACTGGGACTACCTCTCTCTCCTTGTTTCATCAGAGGTGAGAACTTGTCAATAGCCACATTTAATCACAGGCCATATCAGGAATATCTTCTGGGACTAAAGTGAACCTAAAGTCTCACTCTGAACTCTTAAATAGGTTACTGGACTTTAGTGGTTGGTAAAGAAATGTGACATTCCTTCTTATTGTGGGAGTATTGAGCCATAATAAGATATAGTTTTAAAATAGAACAGTATAGAAAAAAGGCTACCTTTTCAAAACTAAATATAAAATAAGTAAATTACCTCACATTTTTAAAACCATACTAAATTATTCACTATACTAAAATATTTACATAAGGTGAGTCATTAAATTATCATAATAGTCAATGAGGAAGTTTAAAAGTAAATGGAAAAAAATTGAGCCTAAAGAAAAGATTAAAAGTTACTTCCACCTTTTCAGATAGCAAATGATCCAGTGTTTAAAACCAGGTCATTTAAACTGTATGGACATTAAATTTCTACTCTGCAGTATGGCCTTCTTATTTTCATGAATTTGGTAATAAATCTGAGAGTCATTAAAAAATTGAATTAAACATAACTAATTTAAAATGTGACTTTAAAATATGAATTTTGATATGTTCAAAAGGGGTCCAAAATACAAAATCTAATTGTCTCAGGGCAAATTTTTTTTGTCACCTTGTATTTACTTTAGTAAAAGGAGTGTGCCCTAAGGTTAATTTTGGCCCAAAATACTCTTCAGAATATACCTAATTGTACAATTAAAAAAAAAAAGTCACTTAGAAATATTCAAAGAGAGAAGCTAGAATACAATTCCCCTCTCCAAAAGGCAAAAATGGTTAATTTAAAACTAATAAAATAAATTTCAGGACAAAAACTCAAACAAAAACTGAAATCTTATACTAGAAAAATAATAGCTTCATAAAATATTTTAAAAAATAAACATTTATGCAAATTAGGATTTGAAACAAATTAGCTGGGAATGGATACGTCTATTTTTTCTTAGGTTTTATTTACCATTTTGTGTACATGAATTACACATTCGTTGTGGAATACATTTCCCAATTTCTCCCTCTTATTACAGTTATTTTTTTAATAAAAAACTGAGAATATTTTAAGTTCCATTGCATATCTTGATATCAATATGTTTTGATCCCTTGATCTATCAATTTTTATTTTCTTTTAACCTGATTATATTACCAATTCTTTATCTAGTTGTTGTTGCTTTAAAATTACTAGTCAAATATCTTCTTTAAAATTATTTGTGAAATCTGCAGATTTTCTTCTCCCCCAATTCACTGCATGTTTTTTAAAACTTACTAATACCTTCCTCCTGATTTGCTTTTTACTTTTTCCAATTTATTTAAATGCTTTTATTTGCTGAAAATGAAACATGAAGAAGGGGGTAGGGCACAACCTTTAAAAGAATGAAATAGACATAGGACATGACAAAAACTGGTTAGAACTAACTAGGTCCAAGATGGCAGAAGATTTCACCTTGAGCCTCATTGTACACTCATTGTAATACATTAACATAAGCTAAGTAACATGCTCACCAGTGCTATGTCAGTTCTGAGGCCAAGGCTGACCATCAAAGATCAAAAAGTGGGTGGTGGCCCAATTCCTGGAAATCTCCACCCCTTCCCCAAAATAGTTGGAATAATCCTCTCACCGTTTAGCCTACTAAATTACCCAGCCCATAAAAACTAACCAACCCAGATTTCGAGGCCTCTCACCTTCTGAGATGGCCCACACTCTGTCTGTGGAATTTGTTTCTGTATAAATAAATTCACTTCTTACCTCTCACTTTGTCTCTTACTGAATTCTTTCTGCTATGAGACATCAAGAACCTGAGCTTCATTAAGTTCTAAGACCAGGGGTGTGATCTCATTTAAAAGACCATGGGGTTCAAGTCCCAGTCTGGGTTGCATGGTTTCAAAATGATTTAAGTACCTAACTAATTTAAGTCCCTAAGTCAAACACATGAAGAGCTAAGTATAAGTCAGTCTGTGATGAATATTATAATTCTTCATTTTTTCCATTTACTTTTATCCACATTTCTCAAGATTTTTTTGCATGTCTACAAGTCTCAAGTGGCTTTTTTAAATGTTTCTATCTTCCCTAATGCCTTTTTCTGTTATTCCCAGTACACCCTTACTTTTCTTATACCTTTCTTTCCTTACTGGTGCCAGCTGATTTTTACCTCAAGCTGTGATTTTCTTTCTCATGTTACATCTCATGTTACATAAATAAATTCAAAAATGCAATAATTGTTATTTAGGTCCTTTGATTTCATGGAAAACTTTTGGTCACATTTTTACCGAAGATATGGTCATTAAAAAAAAAAAAAAGATACTGGTTATTTAAATGTATTTACTTCTTACTAATTCCCTTCTTTATTTTACATATTCTTTTAGTGCCCATTACCTCTTCACTGCCAATCATTCATATTCCAAAGAGCAGTTTTCTTCCTGAACATGTAATTTGCAAATTTTATATATTTGGATGAGCCAGGAGAATGCTCTAGAATATGTAGGTGATTTCCAGGAATAAAAGGATGTGTGGGTCTCTCAGTCTCTGTCTGTCTCTGCCTCTTGTCTCTCTTTTCCTGTCTCTCTCCATGTCTTTCTCTGTCTCTGTCACTCTCTGTCAGCATGAGTGTATGTGTGTTATTTAGCCTTACTTTCGGTTGATGACAAATATCAGCAAGAGAATTTATCAGCTACAATTATCTCTGTGCCCCATCATATGCATAATCCTCTGATTTCCTCTTTCACCAGCTCCTCCCTGCTCTTCCTGTAGTCAATCCATTCACTTTTATGTATGTGTTCAAATAACAGACCTTTGATTTTGTTCTTTAGGGTATGTATCTACCTTGGAGAATTCCCTACCCTCTCAAAGTTTCATTATTTCTGAAGTTAAATGTATCCATCCTGCATCATCTTGCATTCTCTAGTATGTTTTCTTTTCTTCATTGAACTTGGCACTTTTCTTCTTATTCTTATGTTCAGAACGAGAGCTTGCCCTACTTTCCATTAATATGGAATTACCATTTCATGTTCCTCTCAGTTTCATTGGATTCAAAGAGGAGGAGGTAATGCTGTCTTTGTGGCATTATTTTAAACAGAGAACTTTTTGTAACATTTAATTGCATCTTGGAATCACATTAATTCTACACTATTATTTTTGTATGTAAATATTCAAAATATTTTGAACCGTTTTCATATAAAAAGTACTGTGATGTGAAAAATGAGTGAGACAGTTCCTTAAGTTGGTCACAATTTACTCAGAGAGAAGAACATGTATTCATCTAATCAGTATACATGGCAGGGTGAGATAAGGTCTAAAATCATAATTGATTAAGACATAATGTGATTTGGTAAAATAAAAAGATGACTGCTAAAACTATCATTATTTTTTCTGAGTTATGAAATTATGACAGCATACCATAAATATTCTTTTCAAGTTATACTCACTAGGTCTTAATATTTTTCTCTATAGATTTACAGTGGCATGAAAAGACCTGCAATTTTATCTCTCCAAATACTGTAATTATTCATGAATCAGCATTGTTCATGTTAAACTGAAGTGGTGAAGTTGTCTGAAATATGGCAATAATTAATACCTTATAAGTCACAGACCTATTTCTCTAGCCCTTTCAGTGTCATCTCTTTCACAACTCAGTCACATTTTAATAAACCAATATGACATATTTGTGCTTTTACAGATAAAGGACAATGATCAATAATTGTTGACATTTTAGGCTTCTTATATAATAATTAATAGTATTAGTTTTAATGATTGAAATTTTAAGTCACTTCATTTCATGTTATGGTATTTTTTAAAAAGTATTTCTCAATTCTGTTCCCAGTTAAGGTCCCCATGAGCAAATGTCTAAGTGTGAATTTTGCTTATAATCTTATTGTTTCATGTGCTTGCATTACTGTCAAAAATCTATTTAACTGTTCTCTCTGAAGACATGTCCTGTTACATACAAAAATGTGGATGTTTTCCCTGTTCAGCTAGTAAACATTTCTTTGTCTCACATAGCTTCATATTTCTGGTTAATTTACATTTCTTTCCTAAGTAACATAGAAAATATCATTTATTGCTTTCTCAGTTTTCTATGACACACATCACGAAATCACATACTTAGTTTCCAAGGTGTTTTACATCGTGTTTTATGTTAAATAGTACAAATTACTTTCTAGGTACATTATTATAGGAAGCAAATTCTGATAAATTAGAAAAAATTAATGCCAAAAAATGAGGTGACTATAGAGAACAATACTTTTTATTTAATAACAGCAGTTTCCATAGTTGAATAATTCAGGGCTCCCAAGACACATTTTCTCTTGATCAGTAGCAATAATAAAAAACCAAAACAACAAAAACTAACAAAAAAAAACAAAAGAAAAACAAAGCAAAAAAAAAAAAAAACTATAGAGCATTTCCCACATACTATACTTAAATGCTCAGGAGAGATTAGAGAAAAAAGCAGAAACTTTCCATGTCTTAGGAAAGTGTGGAAAATAAACATTAAAGAAAATATTACATATAGTTAATCACATATTTACAATTGTGTAAAGAAGTGCCTTTTAAGCTGAAGCTGGAAGGATAACTAGGATTGAATGAGCAAAGATTTGGGGATTAGAGGGAGTAAGCATTCTAGACATAAAACATATGGGAAAGTTGAGAACTGAATGAGAACATCAATTTCAAAGACCAGAAAGAAATTTAAAAACAGTGAATCCTAGATCAAGAAAGGTGATTGTTATAAAATTAGTTTAGATCAGATAGCCAAGGCCATTAACATGTGATACATATATTCATGATTTTGGATTCGACCTGAATCATTTTAAGTGGGGGAGAGTAACATAATTCACTGTGCATCACTTCAATATTGTTTTATTTACTATGTGAATTATAAATTAGTAGGTGTCTTGGCAATAGTGTGGGCAAGCAGTTGGATACTAGAAAGTAGAATTTCTAAAAGTTCACGCATAAGTATAAATTTAGCAAGATGGAGTTATTGAGATAAATTTTCTAGTTTCTGGTATTATCAAACTTGGAGGAACTGCTTTACTGAGTTGAGGAACACTAGAAAATAATCAAATATTTTTGTACAGAAAAAAGGTCTTGGATTCTTTCGGGGACATTGCTATTCTTAGAAGCAAATGAGATACTCAAAGAGAGATTTATTAAATAAAAATATTTATTGATAAGCCTTTGAATGTTTGGCATTAATAAGATACAAAAAACATAGAAAATAGTTCTCGTGGAGGTTATATTGCAATGAGGGTAACAAACAACAAAAAGAAAACATTAGTAGGGTAGAAGTCCTGTGCAGAAAAATTAGATAAGAGATTCAAGGGAATAAACGATGATAGTAATAGCTATTTTAGAGAAGGTAGGGCAGAGAGGGCCTCTAAACAGGCAGCTCAGTAATAGGCTGTGAGTCTGCAGGAGATGAGCATTCCAGGGAGAAATGCAAATTCCTTAAGATGGTGAGTTTGTGGATGGGTAATAGCTGACTTCCAAATAAAGTTGATTTGGGAATTATTGGGTCATCCCTGATGAATTAAGTTTGGGGATTAAATGATATAACCCAAGGATGAAACATAAAAACAGAACCCTGATAAATTTTCCTATTTAATGCCATAATTAGTCTCAATAACTCTTAAAGTTCTTTAGGATAAAGATAAATATTATAGTTACCATCTCATTTAGGGTCCTGGAAGAGAATTATAACACACTGAAAAAGAAGAGCTTTTTAGAATGTTATGAGCCAGGTTATTAGGGCACACTTTTCCTAAGTCATAGTATGCTAAGTTTGATGTTAATTACTGATTTTTTTTTGCCATGATGGTTGGTGGTGTCCTGAGGCTGTCATGTATTGGTTTAAGACATGAGCACAGTTGAGATTCTAAACAGTTTTTCAGGCATGAGGTAGTGCTCTTACCCTCTAGCAAGATGGAGGTCTCATTTCTATGAGACTAAAGGGTTAGGTTGGTTTTGAATTTCAGAGATCTTGAGCACACTGACCAGTACCACCATCGAAAGTCTCACAGCCCCTATCTGAACATTAACTTTGGTAAAGAGGTTTTCCTATGCTGCTCTTTCAACATTATCTGAAGTCTGGTTCTCATATAGTTAGACCTCTTCTTGATGTTCATCACAGTCTGAATATCTCACTGGTGCTCTAACAACTGCATTTTTTATAATCAGTTGCTTAGGTTTAGTCTCTAGCAATATTTTTTCTGAAATTCTAAGCAATCTGCGTCTCCTTCAAAACTGCCATAAAATAGGTTTATCTGATGTTTCCAGTTCTCTTATCTAAGAGCCCCTAAAAAATAAGTCAGGATTCTACCACCACCTCAAAACCCAGCTGCAGGACTGAGCTGTGGGGGCATAGTATAGACAGAAACAAATGTCTACCCACATGTTCACATTCATTTCAAAGTCTCTCTCTCCTACTAAATAATTTGGATGTATATTTTCTTTTGCGTCTTGGAAGATTTTGTTCAGAAAATAATTCTGCATCTGTCATTTACTTTTTAAATACTTTCCCTTAATCACTGATCTTTAATATATAATTTTAGATTAATGTCAAGAAAAATATTATGAAATCATTACATGATATTTCCTTTCTTTCTTTATCTTCTTTATTTCTCCCACTCTTCCTTCTGAATAAGGTAATTACAGGTGTTAGACAAAATTTGCAGTTTTTTTGCAGGGCAGTGTTGTCAGAAAATACCAGTAAACAAATATGGAACATATTTTAGCTTCAAAAGTCACCATCCAACTTTAAAATAATGATGCAACATGCATGTAAGAAGGCAAAATACAGTATGTGCTTTAGCATGGTTATAACAATATTCTCAAAATTGAAGAAGTAAATTAATTTTCAGAAAAAAAGATGAGTAAGGTATGAACATGTGGACACTCTTTCCTGTCAATATTTGGCCTAAATATGAAAGCCAGAAGTCACTAAGGAACGCTCTTAAAGGCTATTAACTTGAGGGCCAAAATAATTTGCACCCTGATTCTAAGTGAGGCCCAGGTAACAAGTAAAAATTATAGCAAGCTCTCCCTGGGTATCATTGTGTAGCAACTTACACCAGATTGGTGTTGTGTGTATTGATGTGAGTTCAGCTGTGAGAAAATTCAATAATCTCAAGCTATATTCCCAAGCTGTATTAAGCTCCAGAATGACATAGTAGAACATCCAGAATTTTCTCTGACTCCAATTGTATTAAAAAATAGCTGAGAATTATGGGGGAATGTGTTATTAGGCATGCTAAAAGTCCTAAAGATAGAAGAAGAGTCTGTGCCAAGGATGCGAAAGAAACTTGTTTTCAGAGGATCCACACCTCTACATAGCTAGGAGAGTGCTGAGTTTCTACCTGCGGATAGTCCAGCTTCCATTTTAATTAGAATTTACTTATCTATGGTGAAGAGCATACAGGATGGATTTCACTTGGAATTTGGGGATAGCGTAGCACTGGGACTAAATAGGACAAAATCTTGTCTTTCCCATTTCAACCACTATGCAATGAAATTGCATAATACATCATTGTCTTTGATGAGCCTTTTATCTCAGTCAATCCTGAGACATTTCTAACATAGATCATATGTTGTATTAGGTCACAAAATCTAGAATAATTTCAAACAATAGAAATTAATTAGACTAAATTTATAAAATATCAAACAACTAAAACAACACATTGCAAAACACAAGAAATTCAACATCTAGGAGCATATAAAAACAATGATATAAATATCAATATATACACTTTTATTATACTCACTTATATAAGTATATGCAATCTATTTAAATATTCATAATAAAGTAAATCTTCATGCAAATTGTAGTCACAGATTTTACAGATTATCTGGATAATAATTTTAACACTGTGTTGAAATCCACATTCTTTAAAAACAATTTTATTCACTTGAAAATGACCATTAAAATTTTTATTTAATAATAACAAATAATAACATTGCTGATAGTAATAAGGTCAACCAGTCATTTAACAGAAGGCTTGAGAAAGACAATAGCAAATTAATTCTAAGAAAACAAAACATTTTAGATATTATTGGGTACATACAGAATCTCCATTCTTTACTATCACATTAGGTACTTTACCATAATAACGGATGCTTCAGCTACCTCTTTCCTCCTCAAGGAACTCTGTGTTTCAGAAAAAGTGATTTCAATATCAATTTCAAGGGTGGAGTTAATATGAAGTTATTCCCATTGCTTTCACCCCTTATTTGTTGCAGAATGGATATGTGGCGATTCTAGCCAATAAAATGCTCAGAAAAGTCATAGGGAAGTATGATTATTTTCTTTGTCAGAATGCCATTGATTCTGTTTGCATTGGTTGGAAGTGTCCTTGTCATTCGCCTACTATGTAGGGAATGAAGGGAACATTGATAATGCAAGAAGGGAAATAACTCAGTTTCTTGATGAAAGCTTTGAGTCAGTGAATCAATCAACCTGAATGTCACTAATTATCTGGAATTCTTACAAGATATAGAATATTTTCCTTAGAATCTAAAAATTGTGGAAAGAGTTTATTTTTCAGCCAAAAATGCTCTAACTAGTCATCATCAAGAAGAAAATAAAGACCAAGGTAAAATTAGAGACCAGAAAAAGGTGATGAATATACAACAGCCAGAGATGTATAATAAATACAAATGAACAATTAATTAGAATAACATGGAAATTGAAGTATACTATTTAAATCCCTAAAATTGAGATGAAGGGAAGAAAAAAATCAGATATAGGAGGAATAAAAGAATTTAAATTTGATCATGAATAGATAGAAAATATAAAATATTTAAACCCATAGAGGACATCATACCTTACATTGAAGAAATAACCATCACAAAATAATATGGTACATAGTTTTCAAGATAGCTACCTTGAACTTATCATGTGATAGATAATAATGCTGTTATTTGAACTGCAGCAGAACATAAAAAAATAAGTATCGTTTTCTGATATTTTATTCAGAATACATAATGAACTTACCATTCTATGAGAAACAACCTTAACATGTAATATCTGGGTTGGTAAGAACAAACGCCTTACAGAAGGAGGCAGAAAAGGAGCCAAGAAGAAAGTAGTTCATCATTTTTCAAGATTGGTATGATGTGAAAGCACCAGCTATGTTCAATATAAGAAATACTGAAAAAACATTAGTCACAAGTACTAAAACAAACAAAATTATATTTGATTGTCTCAGGGATTTTTTTTTTTTTGAGTAAGCCTGACTGATCTGCAGACTGATGAAGTTTTATTTAGAAAATTCAAATCAATTACTGAGGATTTGCTAGCAAAAAACTTTCTGAACAATTTCCATGGCATGAATCTTACCCATGAAAAAATGTGTTTCATGGTCAAAAATTGGCAGACTATGATTGAAGGTCATTACCTATGACTATTTTCTTTGTCTGTTCTTTGTTGTTTTAACAACAACAACAACAACAACAAAAATGCAAGCAGATTCAGAAGACTTCTTATACTCAGGCCCACAATTCCACTAAATCACCTGATGGAAATTATGACCTGAATGGTGCAGGCAGTATGTTGATTATTAATAAAGCTGCCATGAGCATCTACATGGAGGTTTTCATGTTTTCAATTCCTTGGGTAAATACCAGAGATCATGATTGCTGGAATGTATAGTAAGAGTGTGTTTAATCTTGTAAGAAACTGCCAAAATATTTTGCAAAGTGACTGTACCATTCTGTATTCCCACCATCAATAAATGAGAGTTCTTGTTGCTCCACACTCTCACCAGCATCTAGTGTTGCCACTGTTTTGGATTTTGGCTATTCTAATAGGTGTGTAGTGGCATCTCATTGTTGTTTTAATTTGCATTTCCCTAATGACATATGATATGGGGCATCATCATATGCTTATTTACAATCTGTACGTGTTCTTTGGTGAGGTTTCTGTTAAGATCTTTGGTCCATTTTTTAATTGCAATTTTTGTTTTCTTGCTCTTGAGTTTTAAGAGTTCTTTATCCATTTTGGATATCAAATGTGTCATCTGCAAGTATTTTCTCTCATTCTGTGGTTTGTCTTTTCATTCTTATCAACAATGTGTATGGCAAAAGGAGAAGGTTTTAATTTTAATGATGTCCAGCTTATCAATAATTTCTCTCATAGATCATACCTTTGGTGTTGTATGTAAAAAGTAATCACCATACCCAAGGTCATCTAGGTTTTCTCTTATGTTATATTCTAGGAGTTTTACAGTTTTGCCTTTTACACTTAGGTCTATTTTCCATTTTGAATTAATTTTGTGAAAGGAATAAGGTCTGTGTCTAGATTTATTCATTTATTTTTGCAAGTGAATGTCTACTTGTTCCAGCATCATTTGTTGAAAAGTTGTCTTTTTTCCGTTATATAAATTTGATCCTTTGTAAAATATCAGTTGACTATATTTATGTGTGTATATTTCTGTACTCTGTATTCTGTTCCATTGATCTATTTATCTATTCTTTCACCAATACCACACTGTATTTCTGAAGCTTTATATTTAGTCTTGAAGTTGAGTCATGGCAACCACCAACATGGTTCTTCTTCAACATTTTGTTGTCAATTCTGGGTCTTTTGCCTCTCCACATAAACTTTAGAATCAGTTTGTCCATATCAACAAAATAACTTGCCAGTATTTTGGTGGGGATTGCATTGAATTTACAGATCAAATTGGGAAGAAATGACATCTTGGGCATGGACTATATCTCCATTTATTTAGTTCTTCTTGATTTCATTCATCAGAGTTTTGTAGTTTTCCTCACATATATTTGGTACATATTTTGTTAGATTTAAACCTAATTATTTCACTTTTGGGTGCTGCTTACTGTATTTTTTAAAATTTCAAATTACATTTATTCATGGCTGGTGTACAGGCAAGCAATTAGCTTTTGTATAATTTGTGTATTAACATTGCATCCTGCAACCTTGCTATAATTGCATATTAGTTCCAGGAATTGTTGTTGTTGATGATGATTTTATATGTTCTATTCTACATAGATAATCATGTCACCTGTGCACAATTTTATTTCTTCCTTCTCTATTATTATACATTTTTTCTTGTCTTATTGCATTAGCTAGTACTTCTAGTACAATGTTGGAAAAAATGGTGAGAGAAGACATTCTTGCTTTGTTCCTGTTATTAGTGGGAAGGCTTCTATTTTCCCACTTTTTTTTTAAGTCTAGAAATTGGTAATCACTCTTCTGGTTAAGCTAAATTTATTTTTTTCCTGTTTAAACTTCAAACTACATAATTTATTTCAAAGAATAAAATAATTCACATTTTATTTTGAACTATTTACTCTCTATATTGACTAGTTAAGTCAGATTAGAACTTAAACTTTCACTTATTTTTACTTCAGATATGCACTAATATTAAGAAAGTTGAAGTCAACTAAGACACAATTTCACTTGTATACTAATCACTTTATAAAAGTGTATATATTCTAGGAGGAGATCCATTAAAATATAGTTAGAAATTCATTTAAATGTGTCTTTTTATTAAAGATTATCGTCTGTAAACTAGAATCTCAAACGTTATTTTTACTTTGAATTTTTATTCTTTTTCTACACCAAAAGAATTTTTGGTATTTAGTATGCTTTTTATATTTTCTTAAGATATTTAGCATAGGTTTGGTACTACAAAGACATAAAAATGTGGGTTTTTAAGTACTTTAATTTTCTCCATGATGCTACCTAAGTGAAAGAGATTTAAGAGATTAAAAAATACCTACAGATCATTGAACAGACATACATACATGCACACACACAGGCAAAATCGGTGCTCTTTAATAAAAAATAGGAAGCCAGTGTTTGAATTTGATGAGATTTAAACATTAAAAAAGGAAAAACTGGATTGAAGATCAAAGAACCGAGTCTAATACTCTATATCTGAGAACATATTAAAAAAAAATGGTTCAGTGAGATCTAGTATCAAATAAGAAATTAGTTTCAGGTACAAGTAGTCCTGGAAAGAAAAAAAAAAAAAAAACATATGTATCAGACTGACTACCATGGCTGGAGTGGCATAATGTTAAATGCTAAAATATCAAGTTCTGTGAAATTAAATAAATCAAAGCTCAAAGGTTTAGCTTCAAAATCCCCATATACTGAGGCTGTGAAATTTGGATAGTATTTCAAAAGAGCAGAATTTTTTACATCAGTTTTCAGAATTTCATTTTTTTCTTTAGTAAGTTCAATATTTTTTGCTAATTTATGCTAATTCATGCACCCTGCTGTATGAATCAATATCATCAAAAGTCTTTTTTAAGCAACATTTTATTTAGATTTTAATGAGATATAACTAAGTCAATTGAATGAATCTGACAACATAATTCTTAAAAAGTAACAACAAAGCATATTACTACAGATTTACATATCCTCTATGTAATTAACTTTTAAATTGTTAATGTGACATTTAATGCCTGCAATTATGTAATTCTTCATAAAGGAGTGAACAACTTTAAATAAGATTTCCTGGAAAGGGATTACTATAATGGCTAATATGAACTTTAATATAGAATTGGCCTAGTGGTCTATGAGACTAAAACCCTTTGAACTTGAAAAATATATTTTTCTTTAGTTTTATTATTTTTTTCTTATTTTTAATAATGAAAGTGTAGCAGATATCATAGTACATGTGAGACACTGAATTTATATTTGTTAAGCAAATTATTGAATCAACAAAGATGTTAGTTATTTAGTATTTAATTTGTAACAATAAAGATGCCAATATTAGTTCATGATAAATTTTTACTAGGAAATAAAAAGATATTTGATGGAGTTTACACATGTAAGAAACTCACAATATTTTTCTGAGTTATATCACATCCATTGCTTATTAAGATATCTTTTTTCTTATGGAATGATGTTTGATAACATTTATTTTTATTTTCCCTCCTTTTTGTCTTATTCACTATCCTAGAGCATACTTTTACAAAGTATTTGGGAAGTATTTGTTAAGTTAGTAAAAAGTTAATAATTATGCTGAGCAGTAAAAGGAAATGGGAACAAAGAGATGGACACTGGATTTGATCATGGAAATTTTCATTGACATTGGTAAGGGCAGGTTCAAGGGAGGTGTAAGGATGGATACCAAAAAAGAGTGGTTCTAAAAGTGGAGGTGAGTATGAAAGGGCAAAAATAGTAAATACCATTGTTAATAACTTTTTCTCTAATTGGATGTCATCTAGGAATAATATATGACTCTAAACTAATAACATTAGAGAATAGGATATCACTCATATGTCTAAGTTTATGAATATATCTTGTGTTTTCTGCATAGCACATATTTTTTAAAAATATGTTTGAAAACTATTAATTCATCAATGTCATGTTTCTCAGAATACTATAAATGAATCTCCACTATTTTAATTTTTTTCTGAATCTATAATAATATTCCCATTTAAACTTATAATGTGGAATATTCATCTCCCTTTTGCTAATGTATTTGAGGAAATTAATGGATCACTTACATAATTTTCTGTCTATGTTTTTTCAATTTTTATCAATTCATTAATTTATTTATTTTATTTTTGGATGTGTTGGGTCTTCATTCCTGAGTGCAGGTTTCTCTAGTTGCGGTCAGCAGGGGCTACTCTTTGTTGCAGTGAGCATGCTACTGAAGTTGTGGCATGCATGCTCAATAGTGGTGGCTTGTGGGCTCTAGAGCACAGGCTCAGTAGTTGTGATGCACAGGCTTAGTTGCTCCGCGACATGTGGGATCTTCCTGGACCAGGAATTGAACCCTCATTGGCATGCGGATTCTTAACCACTTCATCATAGGGGAAGTCCTCTGTCTATGTTTTTTTTTTTTTCATAAAAGAACATTTTTATTTATTTCTTTTTCTTTCTTTTTTTTTTATTAGTCTCTGCTTTACAACGAAGTGAATCAGTCATACATATACATCTGTTCCCACATCCCCTCCCTCCTGCATCTCCCTCTCTCCCACCATCACCATCCCACCCCTCCAGGCGGCCACGAAGCACCAAGCCAATCCCCCCACGCCACACGGCCACCCCCAACCATCCATCCACAACACGCCCGGCAGTGTATACACGTCCATGTCTCTCTCCCGCCCCGTCACAGCCCACCCCCCCATATCCCCAAGCCCACCCCCAGTAGGTCTGTGTCTCTATTCCTCTTTTACCCCTAAGTTCTTCATGACATTTTGTTTTCTTAAATTCCATATATATGTGTTAGCATACAGTATTTGTCTTTCTCTTTCTGACTGACTTCACTCTGTATGACAGACTCTAGGTCTATCCACCTCATTACAAATAGCTCAGTTTCGTTTCTTTTTATGGCTGAGTAATATTCCATGGTATATATGTGCCACATCTTCTTTATCCATTCATCCGATTATGGACACTTAGGTTGTTTCCATCTCCGGGCTATTATGAATAGAGCTGCAATGAACATTTTGGTACATGTCTCTTTTTGAATTATGGTTTTCTCAGGGTATATGCCTAGTAGTGGGATTGCTGGGTCATATGGTAGTTCTATTTTTAGTTTTTTAAGGAACCTCCATACTGTTCTCCATAGTGGCTGTATCAATTCACATTCCCACCAGCTGTGCAAGAGTGTTCCCTTTTCTCCACACCCTCTCCAGCATTTATTGTTTCTAGATTCCTTGATGATGGCCATTCTGACTGGTGTGAGATGTTATCTCATTGTAGTTTTGATTTGCATTTCTCTAATGATTAATGATGTTGAGCATTCTTTCATGTGTTTGTTGACAGTCTGTATATCTTCTTTGGAGAAAGTCTATTTAAATCTTCGGCCCATTTTTGGATTGGGTTTTTTGTTTTTTTGCTATTGAGCTGCATGAGCTGCTTATAAATTTTGGAGATTAATCCTTTGTCAGTTGCTTCATTTGCAAATATTTTCTCCCATTCTGAGGGTTGTCTTTTGGTCTTGTTTATGGTTTCCTTTGCTGTGCAAAAGCATTGAAGTTTCATTAGGTCCCATTTGTTTATCTTTGTTTTTATTTCCATTTCTCTAGGAGGTGGGTCCAAAAGGATCTTGCTGTGATTTATGTCATAGAGTGTTCTGCCTATGTTTTCCTCTAAGAGTTTGATAGTTTCTGGCCTTACATTTAGGTCTTTAATCCATTTTGAGCTTATTTTTGTGTATGGTGTTACGGAATAATCTAATCTCATATGTTTACATGGCCCTGTCCAGTTTTCCCAGCACCACTTATTGAAGAGGCTGTCCTTTCTCGACTGTACATTCCTGCCTCCTTTATCAAAGATAAGTTGACCATATGTGCATGGGTTTATCTCTGGGCTTTCTATCCTGTTCCATTGATCTATCTTTCTGTTTTTGTGCCAGTACCACACTGTCTTGATTACTGTAGCTTTGTAGTATAGTCTGAAGTCAGGGAGCCTGATTCCTCCAGCTCCATTTTTCGTTCTCAAGATTGCTTTGGCTATTCGGGGTCTTTTGTTTTTCCAAACAAATTTTGAAATTTTTTGTTCTAGTTCTGTGAAAAATGCCAGTGGTAGTTTGATAGGGATTGCATTGAATCTGTAGATTGCTTTGGGTAGTAGAGTCATTTTCACAATACTGATTCTTCCAATCCAGGAGCATGGTATATCTCTCCATCTATTTGTATCATCTTTAATTTCTTTCATCAGTGTCTTATAATTTTCTGCATACAGTTCTTTTGTCTCCTTAGGTAGGTTTATTCCTAGATATTTTATTCTTTTTGTTGCAATGGTAAATGGGAGTGTTTTCTTGATTGCACTTTCAGATTTTTCATCATTAGTGTACAGGAATGCCAGAGACTTCTGTGCATTAATTTTCTATCCCACTATTTACCAAATTCATTGATTAGCTCTAGTAGTTTTCTGGTAGCATCTTTAGGATTCTCTATGTATAGTATCATGTCATCTGCGAAAAGTGACAGCTTTACTTCTCCTTTTCCAATTTGGATTCGTTTTATTTCCTTTTCTTCTCTGATTGCTGTGGCTAGAACTTCCAAAATTATGCTGAATAAGAGTGGTGAGAGTGGGCAGCCTTGTCTTGTTCCTGATATTAGTGGAAATGGTTTCAGTTTTTCACCATTGAGGACAATGTTGGCTGTGTGTTTGTCATATATGGCCTTTATTATGTTGAGGAAATTTCCCTCTATGCCTACTTTCTGCAGGGTTTTTATCATAAATGGGTGTTGAATATTGTCGAAAGCTTTCTCTGCATCTATTGAGATGATCATATGGTTTTTCTCCTTCAATTTTTTAATATGGTGTATCACATTGATTGATTTGTGTATATTGAAGAATCCTTGCATTCCTGGAATAAACCCCACTTGATCATGGTGTATGCTCATTTTAATGTGCTTTTGGATTCTGTTTGGTAGTATTTTCTGGAGGATATTTGCATCTATGTTTATCAGTGATATTGGCCTGTAGTTTTCTTTCTTTGTGACATCCTTGCCTGGTTTTGGTATCAAGGTGATGGTGGCCTCGTAGAATGAGTTTGGGAGTTCTCCTCCCTCTGCTATATTTTGGAAGAGTTTGAGAAGGATGGGTGTTAGCTCTTCTCTAAATGTTTGATAGAATTCACCTGTGAAGCCATCTGGTCCTGGGCTTTTGTTTGATGGAAGATTTTTAATCACAGTTTCAATTTCAGTGCTTGTGATTGGTCTATTCATATTTTCTATTTCTTCCTGATTTAGTCTTGGCACGTTGTGCATTTCTAAGAATTTGTCCATTTCTTCCAGGTTGTCCATTTTATTGGCATAGAGTTGCTTGTAGTAATCTCTCATGATCTTTTGTATTTCTACAGTGTCAGTTGTTACTTCTCCTTTTTCATTTATAATTCTATTGATTTGAGTCTTCTCCCTTTTTTTCTTGATGAGTCTGGCTAATGGTTTATCAGTTTTGTTTATCTTCTCAAAGAACCAGCTTTTAGTTTTATTGATCTTTGCTATCGTTTCCTTCATTTCTTTTTCATTTTTTTCTGATCTGATCTTTATGATTTCTTTCCTTCTACTAACTTTGTGGGGTTTTTTTTTTTGTTCTTCTTTCTCTAATTGCTTTAGGTGCAGGGTCAGGTTGTTTACCTGAGATGTTTCCTGTTTCTTAAGGTGGGATTGTATTGCTATAAACTTCCCCCTTAGAAATGCTTTTGCTGCGTCCCATAGGAATTGGGTTGTCGTGTCTCCATTGTCATTTGTTTCAAGGTATTTTTTAATTTCCTCTTTGATTTCCTCAGTGATCACTTCGTTATTGAGCAGTGTAGTGTTTAGCCTCCATGTGTTTGTATTTTTTACAGATCTTTTCCTGTAATTGATGTCTAGTCTCATAGCATTTTGGTCGGAAAAGATACTTGATACAATTTCAATTTTCTCAAATTTACCGAGGCTTGATTTGTGACCCAAGATATGATCTATCCTGGAGAATGTTCCATGAGCACTTGAGAAAAATATGTATTCTGTTGTTTTTGGATGGAATGTCCTATAAATATCAATTAAGTGCATCTTGTTTAATGTATCATTTAAAGCTTGTGTTTCCTTATTTATTTTAATTTTGGATGATCTGTCCATTGGTGAAAGAGGGGTGTTTAAGTCCCCTACTATGAGTGTGTTACTGTCGATTTCCCCTTTTATGGCTGTTAGTATTTGCCTTATGTATTGAGGTGCTCCTATGTTGGGTGCATAAATATTTATAATTGTTATATCTTCTTCTTGGATCGATCCCTTTATCATTATGTAGTGTCCTTCTTTGTCTCTTGTAATAGTCTTTATTTTAAAGTCTATTTTGTCTGATATAAGATTTGCTACTCCAGCTTTTTTTGATTTCCATTTGCATGGAATATCTTTTTCCATCCCCTTACTTGCAATCTGTATGTGTCTCTAGGTCTGAAGTGGATCTCTTGTAGACAGCATATATATGGGTCTTGTTTTTTTATCCATTCAGCCACTCTGTGTCTTTTGGTGGGAGGATTTAGTCCATTTACATTTAAGGTAATTATTGATATGTATGTTCCTATTCCCATTTCCTTAATTGCTTTGGGTTCGTTATTGTAGGTATATTCCTTCTGTTGTGTTTCTTGCCTAGAGAAGTTCCTTTAGCATTTGTTGTAAAGCTGGTTTGGTGGTGCTGAACTCTCTCAGCTTTTGCTTGTCTGTAAAGGTTTTAATTCCTCCATCAAACCTGAATGAGATCCTGGCTGGGTAGAGTAATCTTGGTTGCAGGTTTCTCTCCTTCATCACTTTAATTATGTCCTGCCACTCCCTTCTGGCTTGTAGAGTTTCTGCTGAGAGATCAGCTGTTAACCTGATGGGGATTCCCTTGTGTGTTATTTGTTGTTTTTCCCTTGCTGCTTTTAATATGATTTCTTTGTGTTTAAATTTTGACAGGTTGATTAATATGTGTCTTGGCGTATTTCTCCTTGGATTTATTCTGTATGGGACTCTTTTTGCCTCCTGGACTTGATTGACTATTTCCTTTCCCATATTAGGGAAGTTTTCAACTATAATCTCTTCAAATATTTTCTCAGTCCCTTTCTTTTTCTGTTCTTCTTCTGGAACCCCTATAATTCGAATGTTGGTGCATTTAATGTTGTCCCAGAGGTCTCTGAGACTGTCCTCTGTTCTTTTCATTCTTTTTTCTTTATTTTGCTCTGCATCAGTTATTTCCACTATTTTATCTTCCACCTCACTTATCCGTTTTTCTGCCTCACTTATTCTGCTATTGATCCCATCTAGAGTATTTTTCATTTCATTTATTGTGTTTTTAATCGATGCTTGATTCATCTTTAGTTCTTCTACTTCCTTGTTAACTGTTCTTGCATTTTGTCTATTCTATTTCCAAGATTTTGGATCTTGGAAATAGAATCTTGGATCATCTCTACTATCATTATTCTGAATTCTTTTTCAGGTAGACTGCCTATTACCTCTTCATTTGTTAGGTCTGGTAGGTTTTTATCTTGCTCCTTCACCTGCTGTGTGTTTTTCTGTCTTCTCATTTTGCTTATGTTACTGTGTTTGGGGTCTCCTTTTTCAGGCTGCAGATTCGTAGTTCCTGTTGTTTTTGGTGTCTGTCCCCAGTGGCTAAGTTTGTTTCAGTAGGTTGTGTAGGCTTCCTGGTGTGGGGGACTAGTGCCTGTGTTCTGGTGGTTGAGGCTCGATCTTGTCTTTCTGGTGTACAGGTCCACGTCTGGTGGTGTGTTTTGGGGTGCCTGTGGCCTTATTATGTTTTTAGGCAGCCTCTCTGCTAATGGGTGGGGTTGTATTCCTGTCTTGCTAGTTGCTTGGCATAGGGTGACCAGCACTGTAGCTTGCTGGTCATTGACTGAAGCTGGGTGCTGGTGTTGAGATGGAGATCTCTGGGAGATTTTCCCGCTTGATATTATGTGGAGCTGGGAGGTCTCTTGTGGACCCGGGTCCTGAAGTTGGCTCTCCCACTTAAGAGGCACAGCACTGACTCTTGGCTGCAGCACCAAGATCCTTTCATCTACCTGGCTCAGAATAAAAGGGAGAAAATGTAGAAAGAAAGAATTAGTAGAAGAAAGAAAGAGAGAGAGAGAATGAAAGGAGAAGGAAAGAAAGGAAGGAAGGAAGGAAGAAAGAAGGAGGGAGGGAGGGAGGAAGGACATAAATAATGAAAGAAAGAAAGGAGGGAGGATGGGAGGAAGGAAAGAAAAAGAAAGAGTGAAAGGAAGAAAGAAGGGAGGGCGGGAGGGAGGAAAGAAAGGAAGAAAGATAGACAGACAGGAGGGAGGGAGGGAGGGAGTAAGGAAAGAAAGAAAGACAGAAAGGGACGGAGGGAGGGAGTCAGGAAGGGAAGGTAGGAAAAAAAGAAAGAGAGAAGATAAAGTAAAATAGAATAAAGTATAAAATATTGTAACGTTATTAATAATAAAAATGTATTTGTTGAAAAAAAAAAAGAAAACGGATGGATGGAACCCTGGGACCTATGGTGGAAGCAAAGCTATACAGAGAAAATCTCACACAGAAGCATACACATACAGATTCAGAAAAAGAGCACAGGGGGAAAAAAATCAAAAATCTTGCTCTCAAAGTCCACCTCCTCAATTTGGGATAATTCATTGCAAAAAGAGGAAAAGGGGAAAAAGTCTGAAATCTTGCTCTCAAAGTCCACCTCCTTAAATTGGGATAATTCGTTGTACAAAAAGGAAAAGGGGAAAAAATCTTAAATCTTGTCCTCAAAGTCTACCTCCTCAATTTGGGATGATTTGCTGTCCATTCATGCACTCCATAGACGCAGGGCACATCAAGCGGATCATGGAGCTTTAATCTACCACCTCCGAGGGTGCACAGAGAGATTTCCCTGTCTCTTCTCTGCTCTCACAGCTCCCGGGTCTCAGCCTTGAACCTGGCCCCGCCTCTACACGTAGGTCGCCGGAGGGCGTCTGTTCTTCGCTCAGACAGGACGGGTTTAAAGGAGCCGCTGATTCGGGGGCTCTGGCTCACTCAGGCAGAGGGGAGGAAGGGGCACGCAGTGTGGGGCGGGCCTGCGGCGGCAGAGGCCGGCGTGATGTTGCACCGGCCCGAGGCGCTCCGTGCGCTTTCCCGGGGAAGCCGTCCCTGGGTCACGGGACCCCGGTAGTGGCGGGCTGCACAGGCTCCCTGGAAGGGGTGGTGGACAGTGACCTGCCCTCGCACACAGGCCTTGTGGCGGCAGCAGCAGCAGCCCTAGCGTCCCACGCCCGTCTCCAGGGTCTGTGCCTTCATCTGAGGCTTGCGCCTGTCTCTGGAGCTTCATTAAGTAGTGCTCTTAATGCCCTCTCCTCGCGCACCAGGAAACAAAAGGGAAGAAAAAGTCTCTTGCTTCTTCGGCAGCTCCAGACTTTTTCCCTGGACTCCCTCCGGGCTAGCCGTGGTGCACTAACCCCTTCAGGGTCTCTTCCTGCCGCCAGCCCCAGTCCTCTCCCTGCACTCTGACCGAAACCCGATACCCGAGCCTCAGCTCCCAGCCCTGCCCGCCCCGGCGGACGAGCAGACAAGCCTCTCGGGCTGGTGAGTGCCGGTCGACACCGATCCTCTGTGCGGGAATCTCTCTGCTTTGCCCTCCGCACCCCTGTTACTGTGCTCTCCTCAGCTACTCCAAAGCTTTCCCCCTCCGCCACCTGCAGTCTCCGCCTGCGAAGGGGCTTCTAGTGTGTGGAAGCCTTTCCTCCTTCATGGCTCCCTCCCACTGGTGCAGGTCCCGTCCCTATCCTTTTGTCTCTGTTTATTTTTTTTTCTTTTGCCCTACCCAGGTATGTGGGGAGTTTCTTTCCTTTTAGGGGGTCTGAGGTCTTCTGTCAGCGTTCAGTAGGTGTTCTGTTGGAGTTGCTCCATGTGTAGATGAATTTCTGATGTATCTCGTAAGCATGTCTTTGGGAGTGGAGTACCCATCCTAGTATCCTTTGCAACACTCAGCACAGGGCTTTGCATGTAGTAGGCAGCTGCTGGGGAGTGGAAGCGCCCCTGGTCTTTGTCTCCGAAGAGCCGGACTTCAATCTGCTTTCCCACTTATTGGTAGTGTGGCTGGAGATTCAGTGACCTCATTGGATCACTGGTTCGTTGTAAAAAGATGTGACTTAGGAACAGTCAGATGGAAGAGATGCACATGGGGAAAGGGTACAAAGCTTCCACGTCCTCTCCAGGCACACCACTCTCCTTCTGTCTATGTTTTTAAAAGCTATTCCTAGCAATGCATATTGAATATTTCCAGGGTCTTCATGTTCCTTCATTTATCATTACATTCATTTTCTTACGCCTATTGTCCTGTATTTTTATTATACTACACAGTTTTGTCTATTGCTAAGTGCATTATTAAATATTAGTATTTATATATAATCTATATATGTATACATTTTTAAATTTCCTGTACATTTTTCTCTCTTATTCCCTTTACTATGTCTCCCCACTTTTTACACTTATTGTGCTACACATTTTTTTAGTTTTATATATTTAATCTGAATATGAAAAAACAAATTTAAGGCTATTCATTATTTCTGAGCACAGCTAATGACATATTCCAATAATTCTATTATGTAATATGATCAATAGTTCCATAATAATTAGAGCTACATAGTTTTTTTTTTCCTCCAGGGACTTGATTATTTTTGAATAATGATTTTTTATTTCTTTTTCATTAAAATTAAAATACATTTTTGGAAGTATCAATTGACTATATTGAGATTTCTGTTGTAGAAATACATGTAATGTTTTTACATATTCTATATGCATTAAAGAAGATATATATCTGTTTATATACCTATATATATCTTGAATTTTATAATATTCAAAATAAAATTAAAAAAATTGAAAAGTTTGATTTTATAATCATGAATTTCAAAGGCTTTTTTAAAACAAGTATGATATTATAAAGCAATCAGATAATATGCTATTACCTGGAGTCTATGGAAAGATTACTAGCTGCATAGGTAAACTCTAGTGATGATTTCCAGTGATATTTTTATTCTATGAAGACTTTTAGTGCACTAATATACTCACTATAATCTCAGCAAATATGCTAAATTTAAATTTAAATTGAAGTATTCAAATATTTTTGCTAAAATGAAAATATCTACTGGTCAGATATCAAGTGAAGTTAAATTTGTTGTTTTCTCAGTTCAAAAACATTAACTTTAAAAATACACAAGAGCATGATCAAAGTGATACTTTTTTATGTTATGGTTTGGTTTTGAGTTTTTGCTGTTTTATTGACTAAATGTTGAAGGACATCCAAGTGACAACAGTGAATATTTTTTCAATAACTAAAAGCCATTCTATAATATCTTTTTTCTGTCAAAAAAATTTAGTAATCAACAATATGACTTGAGTATAAAATCAATAAGGAACCAGCACGCAATGTAATAGTTATGTATATTCACAGTACATAATTCTGTTAAAATTTGTTTCAAGGATATTTTAAGTAATATCGATTTTTGTTCCATGTTGAATCACACTGTCAAACTTTATCAAAATAAAGAGACTATGTATTGCAGTTGATAAGAAGAGTAGTTGAATAATTATATGATGACAAAATTATTTTCTGTCATTTTTCAGAGAGGTCTCAGTATTTACCTTCATCTTGTTAACAGATGGCTGATGGGTCAAGAATGATGAGAACTGAGAACTGACTGTTGGTATAACAGCAGTGATATCACTGGTGACTTAACTGAGCAGTATCAGTTCAGTGCTGAACGTGCCAACCTCATCTGAATTAGTCAAAAATGAAACAATAAGAGAAAAAATAAAGGTAAGATAGCAGCTTTAAGAAGGGTTGATGTTATTTGTTTGTTTGCAAAGAGAGAGAAAACAATGGCGTAGAGAATGACAAGGCTTGATTATTAGGTGATTTTTAATAATTTTAAGATATGTACACAATGGAATATTATTCATCCTTAAAATAAAGGAAATCCCACCATTTGTGATAACCTGGATGAACCTGGAGGACATTATGCCACACACAGAAAGATACTGAATTATCCCACTTAATTGTGGAATATTAAAAAGTCAAACTCATAAAACCAGGGAGTAGAATGGTCGTTAACGGTTGCTGGGGGATGGGAGAAATGGGGAGATGCTGGTGAAAATTTATAAATATTCAGTTTTAAGATGAATAAGTTCTGGGGACCTAATGTACAGCATGGTGACTACAGCTAATAATACTGTACTGTATACTTGCAATTTGCTAAGAGAGTAGATGTGAAGTGTTCTCACCACACGCACACAAATTAACTGTGTGAGGTGATAGATGTGTTAATTATCTTGATTTTGAAAATCATTTCACAATGTATACATATATTAAATCATCATGTTCTTTACCTTAACAAATCACATTGTACACCTAAATATATAAAATTTTTATTTTTCAATCATGCCTCAATAAAAGAAGGAAACATTTTTAAATTAAACAACTTTTTATTGAATAAGATTGAAAGTGCAAGTGGAATGAATAAAATGATGCTGCAGGAGACTACCTGGAGAACTGTCAAAGTGAAGTCCTTGAGCTGTATAAAGGAGATGCAGTTTTTATATACACATGATGGTAAAAAATTTTGTAGAAAAAAAGATAATTTGGATAAATATAGTAGCAGGAGAAAAGTCAGAGTGTGGGCTCAGATGCAGGTGGATAGGTGTAGTGAATGAAGATTGCAGATGCTGTCTGCTGAGTGTTTTGTTTCTATGTAAAATAGAGTGTGAGTTCATCAGCCGAAGGTCAGAATGAGAAACAACAAGGTGGAGATTTAAGGAAAGGAGATAATCCCTTAAAATATCCAGAACAGTAAGATAATAAAGAGAAGTATAATCGGAAAGAGAAGTAGGATAAAAAACAAACTAGGAAAATTCTAGTTAAATATTAAGGCCCCAACTTAGATTAGCTATTGTGATTTTAAAATTTGGCCATTACTATGGATTTACATTTTACTCTAGCCATATTCACCTCTATGGATTCAGGCATAGAGTTGTCCCTAATTGGATATTGGTTTAGTCAAAATAGTAAAATGAAGTGAAAGATGACAAGGAACTCACAGTTGTTTGCAAGTTTCTAATAGGGTTATAGGTTTCTGAGGTTGACATATCAGATAAGTAAGCTGGAGCCTTAAGATACAGTGTTCAGAGGTTAGAGTGACCAGAACTGAAATTATGAGAGACTGCTAGCATATAAGGTATCAACCTGGGAGTGAATAACCAAGGTAATCTAAAAGATAAGTGCAAAGGAAACAAACAGAACAACAACAACAAAAAAAAAAAACAAGGAACTGAGATGCCAAGTCATTGGTAATCTTATTTATGTGACTACAATCAAAACAGAGAATTACGATGGGGATAGTGTTAAAGAGGATGAGAATGAATACAAATTAAAATATTTTATTGTAAAATCTATTTATAAAGGGATAAAATAGCATTTTTTCTAAATTACTTTTCCAGTATTAGTATTAGTGTATTCAACCCTTGAAATATGGTAAACGTACTATGCTTTGACTATATTTTGCTGCAATATTTACAGTTAGATTGTAGTTGCCTTGTGGTAATGCAGTGAGAAAAGAAGCAAAAACAATGGTGATTTTCCCCTTCTTTTTTGGACACATGGGGTCCCTTTTCCTAGGTCCTTAGCACTGAGACATGGCTTTTTCTCTTGGGGTGTTTGGTGACAGCTACGTCACTGACCTCCCAGTAGTATAGTTTTTTGACTGTAAAAGGAATTCCTCACATTTCTGCTGACAAGACTCAATTTTTTCAGTGCTCTGGATGAAAAGAGATGAATTCTTCTGGATTTGTACTGTTCATGCATTCTGAGTATTTCTAGGACTCAGACCAATTTTTGGATCAAATCTGGAAGTAAACAACAACAACAAGAACCTCATTGCTATACAGAACTTTCTTAGTTTTGACTTCCATTTTAGTCTGCCTGAACTTTTTTATTTTTCACAGTCCTCAGATAGCTGTTCTTTGTACTCTGTCCAGAGCTTTCAATTGTCCTTTGTGGGGAAACGAGACCCTGGTGCGTTTACACCATCTTTACCAGCATGAGAATTCCAAGATTACAATATATAATTGATAAAAAGAAATTTGTTAGTATTCAAAGGAAAAAAAATACAACCAATATTGGAAAGCAATCTAGGTTTTTAGAAAACAACTTTATTGATAAATAAAGCTATGCTATCTATGGTTAAAAAACTGGACAGTGTTAGTAGTATAATTTCAGATTAGATTATGAATATGTATTATAGTTACAGTAAATTATCATAAATAAAATGCAATAATGCAATAAATACAATTATCTCTGAAATTTAAACAATCAACATTTATTTATACTTGTTTTTGTATCACTATGTGCAAGTTTCTAATATTTCCTTTCCTCAAAATATTTCATTAGACATTCAATCCATGTTTTGGGATCTTTATAATATTTCATAAGATTAATAAATAAAAGAAAATAGAAATATCCCATAATCATTTCTATAGAAAAAAATATAACACAACAAAAATGTTTTACAATGTTGTGAGTAAAATTCTACAAAGGTCTCAGTAGAATGAAAGGAAAATCATATCTTTTGTGAAATAAAATGTTATTTATGTTGTATACCAATATTCATTTATTTCAGCATCTGACAATTTTATAATACATTTTTTAATTAAAATATTGTGACTATACAGTTTAAATAAAAACAGCCAACTCTGACTATTACTTATTTAGTGTCTAACTGCCAAGAGAATGCATATGTTCTGTTTGGGTATGTGTGTATTGTATGTGCATCCCCACACATGTAAAGGGAATAATTTGATGTTACAACAAAAATGTCCAATTGCCCCAAGCCAAAGATAAACAGTACAGTAACAGGACTTCTGTATCATTCAATGCCATATTTGCCTTGGCTGCAGCACCTCATTAAAAGTCATATAAATTATTGTCCACTTTTACTTCAGTGGTTGGAAATAAATTACCTGCACATCTCTTGTGGATTAAGTTATCTCTATGCATACATATAAATCACATGGAAAGAAACCAAATTACCCCTAAATGCTCATAGCCTCATATTCCTCATTCATAATAACACTTATTTCATCTATAGACATTTAATAGTGTAGTACAGTTAATATATTTCAAAGATGAGCCTGTAACACCCAGAATTATTAACTACAAAAAAACAGAACAGCAATTCAAGTCTGCCAGTTTCCTGGCAGTACAGTAGATCATTTTAATACAAGATATACCTGATAAGTTTCAGGTGCTCTCTACTTTTGAAAGCAATTTTCTCTATCCCCTCTGTCCAGGCCAATAAAAGAGTCAGAATGTTACCATAACTTTACTTTAGTTACTCTAGAGCTATCATGGTTAAATCTGCCTTGGTTCAAATATATCTTTAGCTGCTTAAAACTTCTAGTACATGTTCCAACTTTAAAACCCACCAAGTTCATTTTGAAACGGTTCATAACAAAGATTTTTATTTGAAAAGTACCTCAAGCCATGACTTTGCAATTGAATTTCTGGCAGAATTGTCAAAATTAAATTTAATATTAGAGGAGGAAAATTAAAAACTAAAACCACTTTTGAACATAATGCATGCATCCATTTTAAGTTATATCAAATGTAGAGAAATTAAATGTATTTAAGCATATTTTCATTTTTCAAAATAGGCAAAGTAAAAAAGAAGAGTGTATAGAAGTTCATATTTATTGTCTATAGAATTGCTTAAATAGCAAAGAATTAAGATAATAAATAATAATAAAAATAATATTGATTTTATAGGCTTCTATAACTAGCAGAGAGTTTGGTGAAGAGATGTCTCATATTGTATTCCAAACATTTCCCAACCTAAAAATAAAGGATGATTTTGAAAATCATATGCAATCAAAATAATTTATTATATAATGAGAAAAAGGCTTGAAATATCAGTTCAGACTCAGGCACACTATAGTTCTCACACAATACCAACATTTACTAATTCCCATAAGCATATACTGTAAAATCTTTCATTTTTCAAGGTGTTAATATTGGACGTTATGGTCATTATACTCTTTATAAGTTTATCCTTTATCCACTATTTTTTAAACCTCTATATATAGAAATTATATTATGTGAACTACCATAGTGTAACACTTAGTTATACTAGTCATATATAAGATCACTGAATATATCTTATAAATATATCTTAACATATATATTTGTCTGTAATTAAACATACCCTATTTCACAGGTTCAGAAGCATGTTTTCTATATTTTACTAATTATGAAAATTATCGTGATTTTATGTTTGCCAGCCACTAAAAAGAAGAATAAATTGTAAGGAGGGGTGTAACATTGTTAAGCTGGTGGGAGCAATCTGCTCTCAAATGTAAGCAATAATTGTGTGCACTATATAGAAAGACTTTAAAGTCATCATTATAAAAACTAAAAGTGAGTATTTTGTTGTTGTTGTTTTCACCATATACTGGTAACTCTAAACAATATCAACGATAAACTATTCCTCTATGACAAGACAGATTACTCTTGCCAAAAATGTAAAAAATATGTTTTTAAATTTCCTTTGTGGTATTTAAATGGATTTTTAAATAACATTTGCAATAAATCAATTTAAATATGAATGTGATATTAACCTGGAAGTGCAGATGAAATGCCAATATCCAAAATGATACTAACATTCATCAAGTCTGTAAAAGGCCTATCAGGACTGTAAAGATCCAAATCAGTAGTACCTAATGCTGATAATTAAAGATGAATCAGTAAAATCTGTGAACATGAAGAAAACTGACTCAAGCTATGTTTTTGACACAAAAAATCATGGGGGGTCTTCCCTGGTGGTGCAGTGGTTGAGAGTCTGCCTGCCAATGCAGAGGACACGGGTTCATGCCCTGGTCCGAGAAGATCCCACATGCCGTGGAGCGGCTAGGACCGTGAGCCATGGCCGTTGAGCCTGAGCGTCCGGAGCCTGTGCTCCGCAATGGGAGAGGCCACAACAGTGAGAGGCCCGCGTACTGCAAAAAAAAAAAAAAAAAAAAAAAAAAAAAAGGTATTTCGGGGTTTGGATAAATATATGCCTTGGACAGTTACTAAAAATTTTGTCACTGTGTAGTATAATGTCTTTTTTATTATTATAACAAAAGGCTGTTATAAATCTGTGTATTTCTCAGTTTAGGGGAAAATTTCCCTAATTGCTTAACATGCTATTCATAATAAATGTAATAAATAATTTATTATATGGTATCTTGGTCTTGAAATTCTCAGTTTCACTCAGGGAAATATTTGGATAACATAAAGACTGAAAACCTGAGAGGTTTATAGTTTTGTGACTCTGAGGCTTTTGTACATCAAAATTTTTGTATCAAATAATGCTATTATAAAACATGGAAATACAGTTACTTGTATTGTTGCTACAATGACTCACAGAGGCAATTTCAAGAAAAAATATAGCATATCGTCCTGTGATGATACTCTGACAAAATAGACACCCCTATGTGAAGAAACAGTGGTCTTATAGAAACAAAGTTACATACAACTTCCAAATGTGATTCATAAAATTCCAAGAAGTAAATAATATTTCCCAAATAAATTCAAATGATAAAATCTCTCATGAAAAACATTGAATATTTCTAAATATTTTCTGTAAGCAAACACAATCAAGCATCACCGTTTTCCCACACCTTAGCTCTAAACTCTTAGATCCTAACTCAAGAAATCTGAAGAAAAATTAAAATTATAAAATAATGGATATAGTACCTAATTAATGCTAAAATCTAGTCAGAGGTCTCATATATTTGGTCAGAGTATTCAATTAATATTTGTTATATATGAAAAAACACAAAAATTAGGGTAAAAAGCTGTAGGTGAAAAACTAAAATGTCAAATCACAAAGTTTACAAACACATAGACACACACACATACACACACACACACACTAGAAGTAAGGTTTTTTAAAATGGACTTAGTATTCTACATACCTTTAGGTTCAACTGAGAAATCACAAAGCTTTGAAAAAGCTGACTTTTTAAAAACTAATTTTTAAGATTTGCTACTTTTCTAATAAGTTCCTTATAATTCACAGAAAACTTAAAGAAAGAAAGTGTGTAAAGCATAGGTCAACTCAGTGTAGAAAAAGAGAGTGAGAAGATCCACAAACAAAGTTGTCTTTGGAGGAGAAAATCAGAGTCAGACACACTTTATTTCCCAACACATACATGATATCAGTAATATATCCTGGACATAATTCTAAATTACTTTTTGTTAATAACTCTAAGCTTCCACAATGTGGCACAGCATCAACACTTATATCTTTATTAATGGATATGAATGAATTAACTGTTTCTTTTTTCTTTTTTTTCATTTTTCATGTAGCAAAAGTGGCTGTGATGATCTTTACCTGGTTACATCTTTTACCTCGTTACCTTTTACCTGTTTACCTGGCTACTTCCTAGGATACTTCCTGGAAGCAGAATTGGTGAGTTACATGGCATGCATCATTTTAATATTTGAGGAACATGTTGCCCAAATCATCCTCACCACGGAGCTTTTGGTAGTAATTTTATATCTAACCTATCTGGAATGAACAGGAAGAATTGTGAGGTTTGAATTATTTCACAGCCTAATTTTGGAAGAATTATTTGACATTACTAATACTTATATCTTATTTTTGAACCATTTAACTATATTTTATTTTATTGTCAAATTGGAAATTATCATGAATATTCAGATTGTTTTGCTGTACATTTTAATATAGTATAATAATTATTACAAGCAAAAGATTATGTGTAAAATGCATGTAAGTTATAAAACACTTTATTGTAGGAACACTCATGTACACACTATTCAGTTCAAGAAGCATATGGCACCAATAGTTTATACCTGCCTGTCGGTACTCTCCATCACATCACTTCTCCCCAGGTGAAACTATGTTCTTGAATTTTGTGTTTATCATTTCATTGCTTATAAAAATAATTTCATCACATTTTTATATAATCAGTGTATTGTTTTGTTTTGCCTTTTTTGAACTTTATAAACATATCAGACTATACTTAATATTCTGGGAGTGCTTTTCACTCAATATTATGCTTCTAAACACCCATATTGTTCTGTTTGACTGTAGTTCATTCACTTGCACTGCTATATTATATTCCATTGTGAGAATAAGTTATTGGGGTTGTTCCCACTTATATTCATCTTATGGAGAAATTCTAAAAACATTTGAAAAATGACTTCATCTTCCATATTTAACATTTATATTTAAAAATTCAGAGATTAGAAAATTTTATTTTTTCTATGATAAATCATTTTCCATTCTGAAGTTTTTTTTTTTTCTGAGAAAATTGGAATTATTCATAGAATTTCCATTTAAGCCAATAATATCCTTGCTGGGTTAGAAGGTTTCTTGCAAAATAGCAGTCATTATGTGGTCCATAATATATACATCTGACAGATGTTCACATATTCCTTCCAAAGATGAAAGAAAAATGTATCTACTAATAGGCAGGCAAGCTGATGTTTCTTTGATTCTAAAGAGTAATTGGGATGTCTTCTTAGAATACAAAAGTGTAAGAGAAATAGTGTCACACAAATAAGTAATATAACCCCTGCTAACTAGAGCACTTAGAGATAGGCAGAAATGAGGGCAGTGAGGCTCATGGGCAGGCAGTGGGCTAAGTTAATAATGATATTATAGAATATGTTGGGTTTGAAGTTTGAATGAAAGAGCAAAGCAAACTAATCAACTCACTTAAAACTAGGGAGTGCCATGATCACAGTTCTGTAAAAAAACAAAACAAAACAAAACAAAACTATGCTTTATGTAAAATTGAATGGATTGGTACATTAAAAGACATAGGTGCATCTGTTAGGAAGATTTTGTAATGTTCAAAGTGGAGGATGATGATAGATAGGGTGATATTGACAGAGCATCTCAATGTCAGAAATATGCAAATCAAGTAAAATTACTTTTTAATTTATGCTTTAACTGAACAAATATTACTGAGCAAGACCTTTTAATTTCACAGCAGGAGAATATTAGAAAGTATTATTTTCAAGACACGCTCTGATTTAGAAGTGCATTTAGATCATTACATGGATTGCTTCTCCATGGTCATTTTGAATTTTTAAAAAGAGGATTTGAAATATATATACAATAAAACAAGTATTTCAGTATTCATTTTTTCTTGTGGAATACAGAAAAAGAAATCTCAATGTTAGAAAGCCTATAAGCGTAGTACAGTCACAAAGATTAAAGAATCTGAAGTCCAATTTGTGAGAATAAATTTTCCTCAGAAAAAATCTTATTTCTTAGTTTTCTCCCAACCTTCTTGAAGTATAATTGACAAAATTATACACTAAAGTGTACAACCTGATAATTTAATATATGTTTACATTGTGAAATGATCACCACAATCAAGTTAATTAACAGTCCTCAGAAGAAAAACTAAAAGTTGCAGTTGTTTTTATCTTCAGAATTTATAATGATATCATGAAGAAAACATAACAAATGAAATTATCCAATAATTTCTCACAGCAAAGGGTATTACTGACGAGAGTAGTCATATCTTTCAGTAACAAGTAAACAATAAATAATGATTTGCACATATGTGTGTTATTTGGGGGGAAATATGTCAATTTTTTGAACATTTGATTTACTGTTAGTTTTATTTTAAATAAGCTTTAACTACAAATGTTCAGTGGTCTAGTGCAGTATTTTCACTTGCTCCTCCTTCATTTTTTGGACATCTTTTGAAAATATCCAAAATGGCTTTACACTCAAAAGCCAATGTTAAAATTACCATTAGGAATGTTCCTTCTCCTTCACCTAGGGCCTTGTCATGCTGAGACCATAGAGAAGGCAGAACCAGATCAAAGACCAAGTGATCATGTTCAAAGATTGATTTTTCTGCTAAGGTGGAACTCCTTGTTTAAACATACAATTTTTTTCTCCATACAAAAATCTGACGTATTTTTTTATTCTAAAAAACAAAAAGAACATATATTCCCAATATTTTCAAACCTCCACATTCTGAAAAACTCTCTTTACATAACATCAGCAGCAACATCATTCTTTATTTCCTATTCATCCAATTTTTAGAATGATTGCTTACCTTTATTTTACTTACCTTTGGAAAAAAAATATTAGAACTTATTTGATAAAATAAGCATTTACTGACGGTTAATTTAAAACAATAAAATTTGGGGATTTGATCAATTAAATATCACTGTCTATCAGTGAATCATTCATGTTTCTTGAAAATGAAAACAAAATCATATTTTTGAAAACACCCTCAGCATAGCTGTAGGCTTACAGAACATTTTATAATAATATTAATAATAAATGTAAAGCATATTCATAAAGCCTTATGTTTCTCTAGAAAATCAGACTATATTTATATGCTCTTATTTGTTTGTATACCATAAAATTTAATTCTATTACTTTGCTTGTGCATATCTTCTTTTCCATAAAACATAATTGTGTGCTGAGATTCTGATGGCAGAAGACTCTTATTTATATTAATATTTATTTTCCACAAGTATATGTGCTAATCTATCACAATTTTACATTTACCTTTCCTCTCCCATTAAAAATACAGGATTTAATAATTATATTTTGATCCGATGCTTTAATAGTATTGCAAATTTCTGCCATGTGATAAATTTACTTTGCAATTTTCTTCCTTAAATTCACCAACATCTCATTTATTAGAGTATTTCACCTAGTTTAATAAACATTTCACTTTCTTCCTTTCTCTTTCTGTTGAGTTGTTTCTTTTTAAGATGATTTTCAAAGTTTAAAAATGAGACAACAATATTTCTTAAAGCACACATAGGATACTTTCTGGTATCAGAGGTACTTTTACAACTTTAAATAATATAGTTAAACCTATTGATGCTTTAGTTTTATAGAGTATTTCTTTACTCAGCACCTCACTTTCCTCCTCCTTTCTCCCAGCAAATACACTGAGAATATTATAATTAAGTAAATAATATTTCTTTCAGTATTTTTAATTAGTGTGCTTGAACTCATAGGGAAAGACATGTAGTCCTACAGCACACAGTCTATGCCACACTCTCCCACTCTTTAACCTGACTTGCACTCCTGTTACCCATTTCCCAGCTCTGATTTTTGCAGGTTTTTTTTGGTTTTGCTTGCTACGTGGCCTATTATAATTATCCTATTTGTTGTGACTATTGCTTACTTTCTTTCTGTGCAATGGGATTGCAAACTTCGTGAAGACAAAATCTTAGTTGTTTTATTTGACTAACACATAGTTTGTGCTCAGTATTTTCTGAGTTAATGAAAGCATGAGTGCTCCTCAGACCTTCATCAAGTACCCTAAAATGTTCCTTTCACACTTATTTTCATCTGAACTTAAAAATGTACAGTGTTTAGGCTCAAGGTATGGCTCTATTATACATTATTTAATCAATTACATCTTAACCACCATCTACTAATTCAATCAATTATATATGAAATTAAATTCCTAATAATTTTCAAGCATTTAGGTAGATGCGGCCTCTACAACATAAGATGGCATAATGTCCCTGTATTTATGGAATTTATATCAAATATGTAAACAAATTAATGTAACTAATTACAATTGAAACTACAGCCACAGAGGATTTATATTGGGTAGTGTGATGAAGAAAGGGAGGGGACCCACTTAGAGGAAAGTTTGATGTTGAATGGCCTCTCAGACACATGAGACACGTTGATCTCGGGTGACCACAGCTGATCTCGGGTGACCACAGCCTGCAGCGACTTGAAGCAGGGTTTCAGTTCCCAGCCAGAGATTGAGGTCAGACTGTGGCAGTGAGAGTGCTGAATCCTAGCCAGTAGACCAGTGGCCAGTGACAAGACCCTGGCCCTTTGGCTTTACAGAAAAGAATTCCCACAAAGATGGAAAGTAGTGAAACAAGTAAGGTGTTTATTAGGAAGAAAAAGAGGATGGATAGATAGACACACAGCATACTCAGAGAGAGAGTCGTGCCCTTGTGGTAGTTTGAATCACTTTTACGGAGCATTTTCTCTGGGTTTCCTTTGACCAATCATTTTGATTTGCCTGGTTCTGAGGCCGTATTAGGTATATCTCAGCGTCCTCCCATGTATGTGTGTGCATCTCTCAGCCAAGATGTATTCTCATGAAGAGGCCTATGGGTAGCTTTGCATCACTCCCCTTTTGACCTCGAAGGAGCTTTATAGTTGGGAAGGTCTCCTGGACCTTAAGAATGAGAAATCAGTGGTCTCTTATCTCTTATCTGGGCAGGGCTTACCTTCTCCTCCCTGCTACTCTTATGGAGCTTCTGTCCACAGGGAACGAACTCCAGTGGACCACCCTGAAGCCTATCTATCTCCTGCCTCAACATGATCATAGAATTGAAGAGGTAGAGTTTAACAAAAAGAGGTTACAGATATGAGTAGGGCCAAATATTTAAGAATAGGACTCTTCATATACCAACCAATAGTAAATGAAGCTGAACTGACAGAGAACCACTTTTTAATCTATATTTTTCAGAGTGTGTTGAACATCAATATTTCAATAAGAAAAAAACAAAATATACAGGAAAAATCTAAAGTTAATCCTATTTATATTAATTTAAATATTTTAATCTAAATGATATATAATACCACATCATGTTGAAAATTAACGAGATATGAATATTTTACAAAATATTTATACTCTCCTGCCGTCCTTGGCTAAACCCAGTAAGTGTTATTTTTAAGAGATTTATTTTTAAGAGATCTACAGTCAGAGTCTTGCATGGAAAATATTTTCCCCAAAACACTACTATAATTTTATCTATGGTTACTTTTTATCTGGCAAATATAAACCATCTCCATAGTACAGAAATATGAGTTAAGAACTGTCATTTGTCAGCAAAATGTGATTTCACAGGGTCCATATTGTTGAATTATTATTATGATAAATGGAAAGCAATTACATTATTAATGGCTAGTGAATAGTAAAAAGATTCAGGATAAACACTTCTTAAATTATTAACAGATATTATATATTAATCCATTTGCTATGGAATTGATTATCTGATATTTAGTCAAAGATATAAGTCTCTGGATGTCCAAGAAATTAATAAAGTTTTATAAAATAATGCAAAGTCTTCCAAATATATATATACCCAAATTTATTTATTTATTTATTTATTTATTTATTTATTTATTTATTTGCTTTTTAAAGATGTTTCTCACAAATTAGGGAAAAGCTTTTTTACCAGTAAGAGAAAAATCCTTATTTTACAACAATTGAAAAAACACTAGTGAGAATTTGGCAATATAACTGTGATAAACTCCATAGTTCCTGGTTTCCAGTTCTTTCAACTACACTCTAAAGTAGTACTCAAAGCTTTCAGAAAGAATACCAAACCTAGCCACTCCTAAAATGATACATAATAGCATTAAGATTGCTCCTGTAATTTCTCCTGTGCTCACACATGTACACTAATATAACTCAATCAAACATAAATCTTACCTTTCATATACACAGAGATTAAGATTAAATATTATATATGAAATTTTTTTTTGGAAAGAAGATTACTAGTACCAAAGAAAGCAGGGTAGAACAAAAATGTTACTAATTAAAGAACCAATAATTCTTTTTTTACTTCAGATAACTTCAAATGTTCAAACAATATTTTATATATAGGCTTTATATAAGCCTATATATAAAATTATATAGGCTTACATATAAGACTTTTATGTATAAGACTTTTATATATAGGCAACATATAGCCTATTTTTCTTTTATGAGAGAAATGTTCAAACAGTACCCTTAGTTATACCCCTGAAAATAGGACATTTTCTTAGAGAAGGGGCACATTCCTGGCATACTACCAGATGACCACAAGGAATGAACACAATTGAAACTTCTTTGTCCATACACACTTTACAAGTTCTTTCTTTTGCAACCTTCTCAATTGTTCTTCCAGTGACAGACCTGAAACATCTTCTGTTGGAATATACTTCATATTATTTTCCACAAATAAATTCTTATATAATGTAGAGTCAATTTCTTTAAGACAGTTCTAGAAGAAGTTGGTAGCACCATTTCCTTTAACTAAAATGGTATCAATCAGTTCTCTTGCTTGCAAAGGTATCTGTGTTTTTTGTTTAATGATATCATGTTCTGTTTATTAATTGGATTGGCCTTTAAAAGGTTATCCAGGGCTTCCCTGGTGGCGCAGTGCTTGAGAGTCTGCCTGCCGATGCAGGGGACACGGGTTCGTGCCCTGGTCCGGGAGGATCCCACATGCTGCGGAGCGGCTGGGCCTGTGAGCCATGGCCACTGAGCCTGCGCGTCCGGAGGAGCCTGTGCTCTACAATGGAAGAGGCCACAACAGTGAGAGGCCCACGTACCACAAAAAAAAAAAAAAAAAAAAAATGTTTATCCAGGATATGAAGCACAACCGTCAACTGTTGAAAGAGAGCTATTCTATTCCTCCGAATAAAGGACAAATCATCTGATGTTGTTTCTTCAGTTTGTCTTTCCTTCTCTTCTCTATTTTCATCTTCAGCATTAAGAAGTGATGACACAATATCATTAACTGTTTTGTAATTCTCTCCAATTGCCCTAAACTTGTTTTAAAAGAAAGTTTGCAAAGATAAGTCCAAGTGATACTCTTCCACTGATTTAGGTTGATGTTACAAGAGATTATAGAAAGCATGAGTCCATTGTTAGGAGAAATCAGTGGATGGAATATAGTTTTGTTAAGCTTTTGTTTTGAGTTCCAGTATCATGCAGTACAAAATCTGTGAAGAAAATATCAGAATTTTAAAAAACTAATGAAACATTGGCTGTCTGGAACAGATGCTCTAAGGAATTACATGAAGACAAGAAAAATATGTTTTACAAATACCAAATAACAGGATTGGCTTTCACTTCTAATATTAAATGTATTAGCAATAAAAAATATATTTTTCTTATTAAAAGTAAGAGAAAAAAAAGTAAGAGAAATTCTCATATCTAAACACACTGATATTATATTCTGTATAAGCTTTGACTATAGACTGTATGAACGATTATTTGGGGATTTGTTTTAGTGATTAAAATATTTCTGATTATCTATAATGATTTAATGTGACAGCAAAGTAATAACTATGTATTTCTTTTTTAAGTAGAATAGAAATTAGTGTTCTGTTAATGCTGTTATTGTTTAATATTTTGTAAAAGTGTAAAACTACTTTGTTTATATCTCTAGAGCTGCATTTTGTCTTTGCTTTATTTCTGTAATTATCTTGTTTTAGTTCTGCTTCTTTTTTTAAAAACCAGTGTGACTGGCATAAATACCTGAACTCTTTATAACATATTTGCTTACTGTCAAGATTTAGGATATACAAAATAATAGTTGTTATTTATCATGATATCAGATGACAACTTCAGGGAAGAAAAACAACTAAGAATTAGGCTTGACACACATTTAATATAAGCCTTGAGTTCTTTATGCTTTTCCTCCATCAATTCAATATATAAACTACAGCAAGCTTTCTCACATAGCATAATGTGATGATAAGAATTATAGAAACTTTCAAGTTGTGGATTCAATTTGAAATGTCTGAATTAGTGTCCTTGTGGGTCTAATTTTCTTTTCTACCTTCCCCTTTCTCTGCCTGCATGCTTCCCCTAGACTATGACGTTTACAGTGCACATTTACTTGGTGAAAAGTAGCCCAAGAACACCACAAACTACACACATAAGGAATCACACATAAAGAGTTTTTTTTTGTTCTCTGAGTGTCATGGGGCTCGAAAACTGTGGTCACATCAAAGTGAATATACCTAAACCACTATTTTATCTTCCAGCATTACAGAAGGACTCACATTTTAAGAGCCATTGTCTTCCTTAATTTGGATGTGCACTAGATGTTGGACATAAAGTCAGGAGATTCACACTCTACTCAAAGTTCTGTAATAACCTATGTGGGAAAAGAATCTTAAGAAGAATGGATATATGTATATGTAGAACTGAATCACGTTGCTGTACACTTGAAACTAACACAACATTGTAAATCAACTATACTCCAATATAAAATAAAAATTTAATTTAAAAAAGAAAAAAAGTATACACTTTGCTGTACACTTGAAAATTATGAGTGAGAAAATTTTAAATTTTATTTCCATTTTGATTTGTTTTCACATGTGTTCACTTTCGTAAGAACCATTAATATGGATGCTACTGATGAGGTTAAAATTTGACATGAATGTTGACCTCATTCATGAATGTTGGCTACAGTTCTAACCTGTGTTCATACTGTGGAACTTTAACTGGGAGCAAAGCAGTGGATATTACCCTGAAAAGAAAACAGTTTTCTCCTACCACCAATGTATTATTGTGCCAGGGTTGTCATAAGAAAGTACCACAATCTGGGTGTCTTAAACAATATAAATTTATTTTCCCATAATTCTGGAGGCTAAACGTTCAAATTGAAGGTATCAGCAGGGTTGGTTTCTTCTGCTGTCTCTCTCCTTGGCTTGCAGATGCCATCTTTCCCTGTATCTTCAGGGAAGACTTCTATGGTCTTCCCTCTTTGTGTCTGTGTCCTTGTATCCTCTCCATATAAGGAGACCAGTAAGGTTGGATTAGGGCCCAACCTAATGATCTCAGTTTAAATAAATTAACTGTAGAAAATATTACTTCCAAAAGTAGTCACATTATGAGGTAGTGGGACCTAGAACATCAACATATGAATTTTGGTGGGAGTGGGGGCACAATTCAGCCCATAGCACCCAACATTGGCTTATCATCCTATATGTATGGCCAGTATTAAATTATCCATTGAGCAAAGGTGTTGTAAGAGTGGGGAACGAAAGGATGGGTCCAGGAAGTCAGAAAGGGAGAGACTTTTTGTTGAATTCTAGGAATAGAAGCAGAGGGTAGAAGTCCACTGGCATTTCTTCTATTTCCAAAAATTATATATAAATTCTGCGTGACTGCTAAATAAAACTGTCAGAATAATTCATGTATGTATATATAGGGTAATACACTGAATATCTAGATGTGTTATACTGTATCACTATTCTTTTCTAGTGCTTTGCTGGGTGGTGAGAAAAAGTAAGGACTCTGGAACTAGACTGTCCTGGTTGAGTCTCCAGACTATTATTTTGGAACTATGAGACCTTCTGTATGTTGGTCAAAGTCTCTGTGCCTTATGTGTAAATGGAGGATATAAGGATGAGTATACAGACATTATCTATAGTGTATTTCTTAGTGTTTTATGAAGAATGGTTTTCTGTGTTCTCAAAACATTCTGCCTCAAAAGGCAGACACCTTTTTTTCTATGTTTAGCAATTTCCTCAAGGAATGTTTTGCTGACTGCCATTTCCCACTTCCCACTTCATCTGTGCTCATAACCACTGCATTTTCCTCATAGAGCATTTATCAGATTGAATTGAAGTTACCTACTAACATCTTCATGTCCTCTATTCCCACAAGGGGAATAAGGCTGAGGAAGATAGACCCTGTGCCTATGTGAATTGACTTTGTATCTGCAGTGATTTGCCACATGGTAGGCATTCAATACATAGGTGATGAATAAAATCATGAGTGTTTGAGATACATTATAATATAATAATAAAATAATGAATAATTAAATAATAACCTGGTAGCCTGAAGGAAGCAATTAATTTTACAGAGTCTGATGGTGTATATGTATACAGTACCTAAGGAGCAGTATGGTTATTGTCTTTCCCTCAAGCTGGAGATATTCTTAATGTGTTATTTTATTACTCAACTGAGTAAAATATTTCATGATAAAAGACACTAAATATCATTACAGAATTTGGTTTATTGACTATGACTCAAAGATAATTAAATAGTTGACAGGTCTTATTAATTAAATATATTACTAAAAATACAACTGTAGTTATTTCTGGATTATAACTGTCTGTTGTATTTCTATGTTAATGGTCTGGTCTGTTTTTCTTTCCAAAAACCAGAGAAAACAAAAGCCTGATGGATAAGGATTATTTAAAATAGAATTCTCAATTGTTGTCAGTGCTTGTAATTATTTCAAATAATAACAAAATGACATTTTGTCATTTAACTAAGGTTTAATGAACCCAGCACCATGAAGCAGAAATGAGGCTCTAATCCCTAGTCTTCCATCAAGTGGCTGGTAGATGTTTGTTGTCACAAAACTGCTTCAGATAACTGTTCTAAAGGTACTCATATTCTTAGCACAGCTATAAGACATGGAATGAGATCACTGGTTTTTCAATATTTTAATAGTGGAAATCATTTTTAAAAGACAATTTTTGAGACATTTTATTTATAAAATAAGGTGGAAATCTTCTTGTTAAATAGTGGTGGGTTCTAGAATTTATACAGTGACTACATCCTCCAAAATGTCCTCTATGGAACTTTAAATGTCTTCAAGGTGTGTCTTTTGCAAAATGGTGAATAGTTTACATTTGATATGCTTTTCATTATAAAATTATATTATTTTATCCCCCTCTTTTCTTTAGATACATCTAACACCTTATAATGATTTAAAACAGATTATGCTAAGTATGCCCTGAAATTTTATATTTTCTGAAAAATATATCACGTTGTAACACATGCACCATTATGTATATATCTTATGAATAAATTTATGTTTAATATATTATGGCTTATACTTTTATATACTTTATTTTGAGTAACTAGTATAAGCCTAGATGTAATTTAAATAGAATATTTTAAAATTTAATATGGAAATTTATAGGCATTTTTGAGCCTTATATAACAGAATATTATTTGGAGCTTTACACGTCAGAATTTGACCTAAAGTCCGAAACTGATAACCATATACAATTATGCTCACATTTTTAAGAAGAGCTACAAGAGCAATCATCATATGATTTACTAAAAATGGAAAAACAAGGCCAGTGTCCATTATCTCAATAGCTTCTGTAAAGACAAGACCAGAGATTCCAAGGAAAAAACTCATTGGTGATAATTTGTAGAAAAAGGTAATTCTGCAGTGTTTTCCCTCCTCTTCTATTGGGGTTTGGAATTTGAGGGTGTTATGAGAGGTCAATCTGACACAACATTGTTAATATCAGGCAATGTGGTGTGGCCGAATTTGCCATGAAGACTACATAAATATGCCCACAGAACAGAATCACATATTTGGATGCATAGAGATGGAGAATTTGGATCTAATTGGAGCTGTAAAAAGTGGTAGCTGAGTAAATAATGCTAAGGCCGCATTTCTTCTCATCTGTAGCCCTAGAGAAGGCAGAGCAGTTTTTGTGCATGTTGAGCATGGGGTGCGGCTTATCATTATTCATATTATTCAACTAGGATCCATTTATTGACTGATTGACTAACATGAGTCAGTCAGTTTTCTACAAGCTGAAACTATAGCAGTTTTATTTTTTAGCCAAGATTTTTACTTGGCTATGTATGATTACACATATCATACTCTGATATGAGGTGTTTTCTTTTTTCTTTCTTTCTTTCTTTTTTTTTTTTTTTTTTTTTGTGGTATGTGGGCCTCTCACTGTTGTGACCTCTCCCGTTGCGGAGCACAGGTTCCGGACGTGCAGGCTCAGCAGACATGGCTCACGGGCCTAGCCGCTCCACGGCATGTGGGATCTTTCCAGACCGGGGCACGAACCCATATCGCCTGCATCGGCAGGCGAACTCTCAACCACTGCACCACCAGGGAAGCCCTCGTTTTTCTTTCTTAATTTCATTATCCATTTCCAGGAGGACTCTCATACTGTCTTTAATATATTTTTATGTTGACTTGCTTTATCCATATTCAATTATATGATTTCCAAGTAAGTATTCTGCCTTAAAATTAATGTTTATATATTTTTCATTCACTTAGATTAATTCTATAGCAGAATAAAATAATGCCATTTGCAGCTACCTGGATGGACCTAGAGATTATCATACTAACTCAGAAAGAGAAAGATAAATACTGTATGACATCACCTATAGGTGGAATCTAAAATATAACACAAATGAACTTATCTATGAAAGAGAAACAGACTCACAGACATAGAGAACAGACTTGCTGTTGCCAAGGGGTGGGGGAGCAGTGCAGAGGAGGGATGAATTGGGCATTTGGGACTAGCAAAAGCAAACTATCATATATAGAATGAATAAACAAGGTCCTGTTGTATAGCACAGGGAACTATATTCAATATCCTATAATAAAGCATAATAGAAAAGAATATGAAAAATAATATATATATATGCATAACTGAACCACTTTGCTGTACACCAGAAACTAACACAACATTGTAAATCAACTATACTTCAATTAATATATATATATATATATAAAATATTAAAATATAAACAATAATCTAAACAAAAAATAAAATATCTTTGCTTGATAGGGATTTTATTTGATAGGATAAATTGTGTTTATTAACATTTTGCTTGCCTTTAAAATGAAGTAGATATGGAGTTCTTCATTGGAGAAGGTTTATTCTAGAAAGAAGAAGCTTTTACTTCTAAATATGTCAATACCTAGTGATTACCACCAACCTGAAGACCCCTCCTTGAAAACAGAGCCTAGAATATAAAACTTAGGCTAAAATCTTACTACATATACAAGGCCCCCAGCACTTAATAGTACTGTTGCAAAATTCTGTCATCTGTGCAATACTGACTCTCCTAGTGACCACAACTTAATTTCATAATATCTTTCCCAAATTCCTTTTTTTTTTTTTTTTATCTTGCTTTGAAGAGGAAAAGTTTGGAAGATTTCTCTATATTTTATAAGGTAAGAAAAGCCTCAAAAATTGTGTCATATCCAAAATCTAGATTTATGCTTCCAGTCAGGGTGACCCTTAGAGATTTTACCTTCCACAAGGATAGAAGATAACACTGACTAAGCATTCAGTCATTCCACCTCATGGTTCGATTTTGATTAACTACCAGAAACAACTAGGAAAACTATGTTTTCATATAAAGTATTTTTTATAATTAAAAATAGTGGTATATTTCTTATTTTATAATATTTCTTTTTCTATAATGGTAATTTTTAAGAATTTTTAAGAACATAGTTTCATTCAATTTCAGTTAGAAATGGGTCACATTTAGAAACTTCAAGCGTGTTATGTGAAACTTCCCTACTACTTGGCAATTACTTCCATCTAATTTTATATAATTAGTCACTTGTATATACAAATATAATTTGAAGGTGTGGGCACAAAGGGAGTGGCAATTACTGATCCTCCCACTTGGTCTGCCAATAAACGTTTACTTCAAAGCCTTGACCAAGAATCAACAGTAGGGCACCTCAAGACCAAGGTAAGCTTTAAAAGAAATTTCCAAAAATAGGAAAATAGGTAAATGCACCTTAAGAAGAAATGAACAAGCATCATATATAATCATTTTAAAACGTCGTTTGCTTTAATATAAGCTAGATACCATATTAACGTGACAAAGGAAGATTCTGATGCAGTAATCGGCAATTATTTGAGGAGATCACATCACATAGTAGGTAGCAAACACTAGAACAAGCCAAAACAAATAAAATAAAGCTAAACATTAAATTTCCATCATAATTTTGATGACTTTAGAATCTGATTTAGAGCTTGTTTTGACTGCCTTCTAATTTTTAATTTGAGAGCTCAGACCCATTCTTCCCTGGATTCAATACAGCCTCTCTACTTTATTTTAGAGTCCATTTCTGACCCTTCTTTCTGGATAACACAAATTCTTCTCTGTTTATTATGTTATGCAATTTGGTTATTCTTAAGGCCAAAGCAAAATTTGCATGCCAAATCTCTTATCACTGGGAAAACAGGATTCTTCTAACTTAAAATCAGTTTTGTTCCTGTTAGTTTAAAAATAATAGTAACAATTCCAATGATGCATACTGGCATTTCCTAACTCCTGTCTTAGGACTCATCCTATAATCAAAAGAGGCCCTGGTATAAAGAGGTAATCTTTTCCTACCGTGGCTCTCTAAGGGACGCCTTGTATGAAACTGAACCTTAACTCATTAACCCATTCTTATTCAAACAGAGAAATTCATGTTTGGTACCTAAGATGGTTTCCTCTCTTGTGTTTCACCAAATGATTCAAATATTTACTTAGTATGCTGTGAAATTATTATTGTGATAATCAAAACCTAAGCTTCAAATTCTGACTTTAGTTATAAAATTCTAAATTTTGTAAGAAATTAGTTTAATAATCAAATCAACTTATCCATTGTATCCATCATATTTTAGGATTTGGTTATTCTGATTAATCAGATATGGTTATTAATATACTGTTAACATACAGTCTTGTCTTTTTCAATCAAAGTGCAAAATAAACCACTAAAGATAAAATTTACTGCTCATAATATTCCTTTAATAATTAAGAGAATATCTAAAAACTTCAAGGTAAGCAAGATCAAGTTTAACACAACATTGATGAAAGATGAACATGTATAAAGGTTTTCACATGAAGAATGTCTGGCAATGAATTTCAATTTTAAATGAACGTAAAATTCATTTGGATTGTTATAGGTGGCTATAATGGTGGGATATTACAGTATGACAATTTTTCAAGTTTCTGGAAAGATTTTTCAAATTATTAAGAAATGAATAATGATTATTTTTATTTTCTATTTTAACTTTGAATCTTCTTTGGAGTAAATTTATTAGGAGAATTCCCCTTATATATATGATCATGAGTAGAATGGTTTTCCTTTAATAGCTATAAAATATCTACTTTATACCTATAATGATTTTAGGATGCTGAGGTTGCACTCAAGGAAATTAAAATATGTTGATAATTCAATTGAATTTGCCCCTAATATCAGTGATATTATATGATAAAAATAAGAAAAATGGAGGGTTGCTTTCATTGTCCCAGCTCCATCAGCTTAGTAGTTCTTGGATATTTGGGCAAACAATGCAACCCAAAACTGGCAACTTGTTATCAGTAAGGAGTTGCCTGATTTAGAGCAGAGAGTGGGAAAAACCAGATGTCCCTGGGTTTTGTCAGAAACAGTTGAAATTTCAACATCAAGTGAACTGGGGAGACCCAAATCTAACCAAACTTGAAGCTGTAATCGGTTTAAGGCAAGCAGTAGACCGACAGAAAAGTTAGAAGGAAAATAAGGGCAATGAAACAGCTACAGTAGCCTTGATAAACTCACTGATAGCCTGCCTGTCCACAGGCAAACTTAGAAGAGAACAGAAAGTGCCCTAGGAATCCACAAATGCTTTCAGAATGTGATATCATATACACACGCAAAGGAGACAGGAGAAAAACTGGGAAAGTAAAAACCTGACAATGAAATTACCCCTTGGAAGGAGTGGGCTTAAAACATGACATCCACACACTCATACACACACATACAAATATAAAATTAAAACTGAAAAGATATCAAAGACTATCTATCACAGGATAAACCGGCTTCATAAGCAAGTTGCTAAAAAAACAAGCAAACAACCAAATATCAACAGCCCAATAGCAAACCTTAGTGGGGATCATAATCCAGAGTTTAAATATGTATCATCTAAATTTTCTACTTTTCAACAAAGATTATTGGAAAAATGCAAAGAAATAGGAGATTTGTAACTTACTCAAGAAAAAAAGCAGCTAGCAGCTAACAGAAACTGTTTTAGAGCACAGTAGGCATATGCTGCATTTAAAAAAGAGTTTAAAGCAGATATTACAAATATTTATAAGGAGATAAAGTATATAAAGGTTAAAAATTAAAGAAAACATAGTGACAATGGGACATCAAAGGAGAATCTCAAAGAAAAGAAGGAAATTTTAGAAAATGAACCAATGGAAGTCATGTAGTTGAAAAGCACAGTAAATAAAAATTTTAAAAGGTCAGATTTAAAGATGGGAAAAGACATAATTAGTAAACCTAATGATAGATCAAGAAAAATTGTTCTATCTGAAGAACAGAAGGATAAAACAACAATGAATGAAAAGAGACTAGAGATATGAGAGCTGTTATCAAGTATATCAACATATGAATAATGGGGCATTCAGAAGAAGAAGAGAAAAATAATGGGAAATAAAAATATTTGAATAAATAATGACTGAATACTTCCCAAATTTGAAGAAAAACATTAATCTACAGATCTCAGAGCTTAAAAAATTTAAATATTATAAGCAGAAAGTAATTAACATCTAGGCACAACATAGCCAAACTATCAAAACCAAAACCAAAAAAAAATCTTGAATAAAGCAAGAAAAAATTGACACATAAAGTACAGGGGAACAAAACATGATTAATACCTGACTTCTTATTTTAAAAAATGGAGACCAGAGGCATAACATGATATATTCAAGGTGTGATTGGATTGAATACTCTACCCACAGAGAAGAGGGAGTCATAATAAATAAATCAAAAACAAGATCCAACTCTGAGATTTGCAAGAGACACACTGTTGACTCAGGTACACAAATAGACTGAATGTTTTAGGATGGAAAAAAGTATACTATGCAAACCAGCAATAAGAATGGCTATAGAAGATAACGACCAATTTTACTCATTAATATAGATAAAAAATCTACAAGAAAATATTATCAAGCCTTATATAGCAATATATAAAAAAGAGTATATATCTTATACCTTTTTTTGTATATGTGACCATGTATATAAATAAGTGATTTTATCCCAGGAATGCAAGATTCCTTTAACATCCAAAAACCAATTAATGTAACACATCATATTGATAATATAAAATGACAAAGTACATGATCATCTCAAAAGGTGCACAAAACCATTTTCCAAAATCCATTCATAAGAAAAATTTGCAGCAAACTAGGAATAGAAGGGAATTTCCTATTCCTGATACAGAGCAGTATGGAGAAACCTACAGTTAACAACACCTTTGGTGGTGAAAGAATGATTTTCTCCCGCCAGATTGGGAATAAGGCAAGTATTTCACTCTTGTCACCTCTAGCATTGGAGGTTCTCCAGTGCAATAAGGCCAAAAAAATTAAAGAGAGAGAGAAAAGTAAAGAAACAAATTAAAATCATTCAGATCAGAAAGGAATAAATAAAGCTGTTTTTATTCACAGAAAACATGACCCTGGATATCCAAAATTGTAAAGTTGTCATAAAACACTACTAGAAGTAATGATTTTCTTGTATCAGGAAGGTGTCAGGATACAGGATAAACATGAAAATTAATATTTTTATATATATAACAAAATATTTGAAATAAAGTTTTAAAAATTAATGTTATTACCTTAGTATCAAATATGCTTAGCAATATATTTAACCAAAGAAGTGTAAGGCTTATAGACTGAAAACTATAGAAAAATTGTTGAAAGATATTAGAAATGATCTAAGTAAGTGGAGAGGCACTCCATGTCAACAGATTGGAAAACTTGGTGTTGAACTCACTTCTACAATAATGAATTTGGTAAATGTTATTATATATGTATCCTGTTCTAGAGCTTGCTTTTCTTCTTAATGTAGTGTAGATATTCAAATGTTAAAAATTAAGATCTGTAAAATCTACATAAATATTGTATATTTGAAAATATATCATGTTTATTGGACATTTAAATTTGTTTTATTTATTGTGTGCACTTCTGATTTTATCTAATTTATCTACGTGGACATATTATATCTGTATGTATAGTAGATAAATAATATTTCTCTTGGGGCATATTATATATATCAACATATATGTATATGTTCCTTTATGACTTGTATATGTTTAGGATGTAAACTCTTGTTGGCAACTTGTTGCAACATATTTCCCCAGAATGGTTATTGCCTTTGAAAACAAATTTGGTGTTTTACCCACATACATTTTCAATATTTATTTGCATTCCATTTTATTAATTTTTGTCTAAAATTTGTGCTTTATACATCTGGTACTAAAAGACCTTCCTAGACTAACACTGAAAGTATATGCATTGTATTTTCTTTCCTCTGGCATTGATATGCTTATATTTAACACATACATATATTTACTATTTTGGAAGCTTCACATATATTAAAGATGTTCAAGATTTATTGCCTTGTTATTAGTCTTTTCCCCATTTTTAATTCCTACTGTAATTTACTGATTGGCTTTTAGCCAATTCACCCCTCTGCCTCTTCTAATAAAATAATTTAGAATAGTCAAATTATTAAATTTACCCAGCTGGACAAATATAGTACCTCTTATAGATTTCTATTGTTTAGACATTGAATACAAATACATAGACTTATTCCCTTCTTAGATGTTTCTTCCAATTGTTTCTTTTTAAACTGATGTTCTACATATGATGGGTTACTAAATCTCCAAGGTTTTTATTAGAAAATTAATATGGATATGTAGATATTCAGATTGATATATTTTCACATAACAAATCATCTTTCCTATTTTTATCACCAACTCATACATAATTATAATACACCATTAGGAAAATTATCATAAATTTATTAATCTAAACATAATTAAAGTCATTATGAATGTCAGCAGTACCCTAAACCATGTAATGAGAAAAAAATTTGGTTTTCTTTCGGTGACTAATGTTAATAATTCATTCATTTTTAATTTGTACAGCGTTTTCCATTTGGCTTTGACATTTTTCATTACTAATTAAGAATTAATGTAAGGTGTGTGGGGAATTAATAAGTGCCTTCATGATGCTGATGAAATTCACATATTTGCTAGGGAATTAGTTAACATTATTCTATCCACAGTGTGGATACATCCAATCTGCACAATTGTCCTCACTTAGGCACAGTCCTGAAATTTGTTTCCATTGTTTTTTTTAAAACACAGTAAATTTGTGTTATAAAATTTACTTTGATTTCAAATTGAACACAATAGGTAGCATACTTCAAGTGTTAAATAAATATGTTAGTGATCTTTGGAGTTCAAGTATTTCTTCCTATGGTGCTATTTTTATTATTTAATTCCAGATTTATTAGACTCAATTGTATTTTACAAACAAACACCAACCTATTGTGTATTTAAATGTATGGCTTATAATTAACTATACCTTTTGTAATATGCATGTAATTCCCTTATATTTTTAATAGGTTGATTATTCTTAACACAGAATCTCATATAGCTTTGTTTTACAATTAAGAGAACAAAAATTATTCATGTTTTAATGAAATTTCTGAATACTTCTAAGTAATTTAATTTGATAAATAAATATTAATAAAATAAGCATTTTGAAAAATAAGTTTAGTATTTATATTGGATACATTTATGAATTCTCACAAATTAAAATACAATATTGTTCTATTAATCTTATGAAGTCCTAAATCATGCAATGCCATCTATCTAAATAGAAAGATAATTTTATTACATTTTATATTATTGTCTTATTTGTTTTCTAGTCAAAAAATAAAATATGAGAGCCTGTCTCAGTGTAAAATTTGTATTTGTCATGATGGTGATTAGTATGCTTTGATAAATGAAAACCAACCCCTCATTAATAGAAAATAGGGCAGACATAATTTAATTATTTTGTTTCTGATATTATTTTAGCAACATTTGTTCACTTAACAAAATGGATCAGTTTCATAAATCGGTATGTTAATTTATGGATCTAATTTTTATATCAGTTCACAAATATAAAAAAATATATAAATATCTCTCTCTTTTTGTGCTTGGGGGTGTGTGTGTGTGTGTGTATTGTCTACAAATCTGTAGCTTACTAGCCATATCTGTAGCAGAAGACTTATATAAGCTTAATACATAAATAGTGGAAAGGCTTTTTTTCAGATTTAGAAGTTTTTAAAACCCTTGAAGAGAGGAAGAATTCACTGACAGTTATGTCCAAAACAAAACAATAATCAAAGTAAAGTCATTTGAAATGCCCTCTTTCCCCTTTCCATTTAGAGTATTACAAATGATTATTAAAAATAACTATTGCTTTCCATATTGTATGATCTTATATATAAGGTATGTTGTGTTAAAAGATAAACTGAGACACATTGAAATTTTCAACAGTTTATTTTAGCAAATGATTCGAATGGGAAAGCACCAAACCTAAAGTGGTCAAGTCCACTGAGCTGACAGGAGCTGGGGAAAGTGTTTTATAAAGAAGCAGGTGGGCAAAGCAAAGAGATCCTTTGATTGGCTATAGTTTAAGAGATTGTCTTTAAGAGGTAAGTCTAGTTGGCTCTTTCTGATTGCTGTGTTCTTAGATTTGGAATTTTTTTTAATTGAGGTATAGTTGCTGTAGAATATTATGTAAGTTACAGGTGTACAATATAATGATTCACAATTTTAAAGGTTATACTTCATTTGTAATTATTATAAACTATTGACTATATTCTAGTTGACGTATTCTGGTTTAGGTTTCAATTTGCTTACTTAGGCTTGCAAGGCATTAGAGCCACCTCACTCTGTTACTGAAAAGGGTTGTTAGCCTTCCACAATCAAGAGAAATTAACAAGAGTCCAGAAAAGAAATTCAGTTAAGGCTTTATTGGGACCCCTGCTACAGCAGAACACACAACAGGTTCCCTTGCTTGTTCACTCCCTGAGGGGTGGCAAACTTGTTTCTCACATGGGGTGAGGATAGGGGTGTGTCCAGGGGTCAGGCCGGAGCGGTGGCTTAGGTCGTTTGCCCACCCCTTAGGTGGTGTTGTGTGCAGGGGGCATGCGCAGTATCCTGCTTTTTGCTCCGGGCTCTTCAAAAGTGGCAGTTGGGTTTTTTTGGTCTCTTTGTATCTTTTGTCCGGAATTTGTCCCAACTGCTCATGCAGGCGGCTATTTTTTGCTGTATTTTTAAATACAGTTTCTTTGTATTTTGTTCTAGTAGAAGTGTGTCCAGGTGCAAACATTGCAGCACGGCAGAGAAGGGTCCCAGGTCCCAGCCTGTCTCATAACGACTTCCTCATTTAATTACTTGAATTATTGTTATAGACCATGGCTCCCATGATTACTCCAAATGAGGTTCTTGAGATTGTGTAGTAAACACTATGATATATGTGCTGCTTGGAATTTGTTTCTATATCTGCCTTTTTAATTATTTTAAAAACTAATCTCGGAAAATGCATGAGAAAAAAAAAATTCTATAAGCACAGTGAGGCCACACTAGTGATTCCAGTACAAATGTCATTGATTAAGAAAATGTGGAGCACGTGAGAGAATATCTAGACTTAGAAACTAAAACAGGCCCAAAATTAAAGGATGATACTATTTCCTGTTGTTAATTTCTTGCCTGACATTATTATTAAAATAGTCTTTGTCACTTTCAAAATGTGTTGGTTTGAAAGGTAAGTTCTAATTGTTATCACCAGGTTCTTAATAAGAAAAAATAGGAACTAGCCACAGAAGCCCCTCTATGTACTGTTGTAGTTGTTTTCAGATATTTCTGAGATTAAATTTCATTTTGTATGTTAATGTAGAAGGTCTTTCTCAAGCCAAGATTTTAAAAATTTTCTGTTTACTTGTAGGGTTTATATTGAAGGAGAATAGAAAGCAAAATATAAAAGGAGAGGTGAGAGTTGGATAAAAATAATCAGTACAAGCAACCTCTAGTTAAGAATGAATTTAGGAGAGAGAGGAAAAAAAGCAATCATTTTGGATAAAATTTAATCTGGAAAACTAACCAAAATGAGGAGTGGTCCATAAATTGTTACAGAGATTTTCAAGTAATGCTTAAGGCATAACTAGAAATTACTCTGGATTAAGAAGGGATATATTTAATACTGTTAAGGAAAAGACGAAAATCTGGGGCATATACCTTACTTCCTTCAGGGATTTAGAAGTAAACATTATCTTATTAGAAATTTGCTTGTAAAGAAAAGGACAAAGGTAGGTAGTTAGGATTAAAACTGAGTGGGTGCAATAGAAGACATTTGTAATTATCTACAGCATTTTGAGAAAGGAGTTAATAACAAATGCAAAGATAGCCTTCAGACAGAAGAAAGACACTTCCCCCTGTGGCATGGAGAAAAGGAGAAATAAAATGGGTATGACCATATAAATTGCATAATTGCAATATAACATGTTTTAGGAGACTACATAGATAATATTCTCCATTTTGTCTGGAAAAAGAAGCCAGGGCTTTCTGTTTTTATGAAAGGGATATGAGTTTAACAGGAAAGTGGCAACAAATAGGAACAGTTGTTCAAGGGCATAAAAGGAAATTGGCAATTGAGAACAAGTAAAACAATGGGAGGATTGAAAGAACATCTGATGTTGGTTTTAGGTAATTACAGTAAATGTTAGGATGCACTGGTAACTTGCAGTTGATTATTTTCCTGAAGACAGAAATTATTTTTCTTTGATTAATCATTAGAAGCTCATGCTCATGATGTGATAATTTTCATATTCATCTATGTTAAATGGAGAACAGTTACAAAATCATTAAAAAAAAAACTAATACATTTAAACTATTTTTCTCTTTTTGTTTTTGTCTGGAATAATCCTACACAGTACTTTGTAGATTTTTAATACATATTAACTCTATTGCATAAAAATCTGAGGAAAAGATTTAAAATAATTTTAAAAATAATTTGCTCTTAGAATTTAATATATTAAGTCCAATTTAACCTACATCTTCCTTTAAACCAGCTTCTTAGTATGGAAAGAATTTTCTTTTCCTGCTGTCATTTTGTATCAGGAGGGAAGTTACATTAATTTAAGAGCAAATCCTTTTGTTCTGTTCAAGCTCCACAAGTGAAATCTCAACCTGTGGATTACAACCATTTTTCCCTCTCTGAGAATGTGTTTTCTTATAATAAAGAAAAGGAAATGAAAAGGAAATACAAAATCTCCAGCTGTTTAAAGGTGGAAAAAGAAAAAGAAAACAAAACTCAATTTGCTTTAGCTTAAAATATATGTGTTTTCCTTGAGTGAAGATTAGGGCAATTAATTTTGGTTGTTTCCCTTACCTGAAGAATAAATCAGGCAGTGAAGATATCATCAAGTACATCAAAGATTTTAAAGAAAACACAGTAAACAAGATTTAATTATTGCACTCACCACATAGGGGGTGCACTCTAGGAACCTAAACTGTAAGGCAGATTAATTTTCTTTTATTTTTCTTTCCCTGTAGCGATTGCTATAGCAACAAAACTAAATTGCATGTGAGGCCAACATCTACAAACTTTTAAGGCAAACAGCTGCTACACTGTTCTCCCAGTTTGCAGCATGAAAGAAAGGGTAGCCATTAAAACAAAGTTTTGAACGATTAATTCTACAAAGGGTCCAGTTTAATGTGTACTGAACAGATCTCTTATAGTTTTGGAGAGAACCTTGGAAATATCCTCTTTGTTTATATGCATCATGAAAATCATTGCTAGGAATAATCTTTCTTCTACATAAAAGAGCACAATAAAACCTTGTCTACAAAGTTAATTGGATTTAGTAAATAAGACTATTTGTGTAAGAGATTCTCCTTTTATAAAAAGCCTACTCTAGACAAAATAGGCTAATTGAAATTACATTTTTATTATATGATGTCTTTTGCTTTTTATCATTTTCTACATATTTGATGTATAAAATTAAGGGAAGAATGTCTATGATATAATTCATTTTATGAATGTAGAAAAGGACATAAAAATAATAGACTATAATAATGATACAATGGAAATGCTATAATTAGTATGTTTGTGGAGATGAAAAATTAATATTGCCATTTTTATCTAATGTGGTATGTTTAATTTCTCTTGCTCTTATCTATAATAGTTTTTAAGATACAGAAAATATATGATTTTAATATAAATAAAATATTTGAGAGAAAATCCATTTTTTATAAGAAATAACATTCATTTTTATGTATACATGTGCTTGTGGGTTAAAACTGATGGGCTTTTTGAAACCAAATGGATTTGAATAATATGGTTGTTATCCTAATGAAGACTCTATTTAAAACAGATAGCTGTTGCATGTTGGAAAGATCTTTATTTAATATAAATAAACACAGATTTTGCATGTGGTATTTTATTAGCTAATTTATCATATTTTTAAATGATTGTCTGTGATTTGTTGTAGATAGTCTGATCTCTATGGGCTTACTTTTTAACATTTTCATATTTACTTCTTCCTTCCTACAACGCTAAGAATTTCTTTCTTTGAAGTGATAACCGTATCATATAGCAGTCATATAGTTGGAATTAAATTCATCCCAGCTCAGATCTAAGAGAGGTATCCACTAGCTTGCAGTAATAAATATAAATCCACAGCTCTTGTCATGGATTTACCCCGTCAGTCCACAGTTTTCCTTTGAAACACAGTGATTGGTTTAGGTAAGGATTCCTATCTAAATTTAGTCCCATCACAGTGAATCACAGGTCTTTTATTATTATTATATTATTATTATTATTATTTTGTGTTAATATTATTATTGATTTGGAAGAATCATCCTCTCTCTCCCTACTGTACTCTCTTCCTCCCTCCCTTCTTCCCTCTTTCCCTATCTCTCTCTTCCTGTCTCCCCGTTTTTCCTCAGGATGAGCAAAGAGGTAATGCCATCGTATTGATTAAAACCTCATAATAAGTAAGGGCCAGTTACAGGATAAACCTGACATTGGCAGAAAGAAACAGCCTGGGAGGTAAAAGCCTTGAACTGCTTAGAATAATCCAGAAGGCTGGAGAGTTTTAACTTTCCATTTGAACGTCTTAATTCTAAATGTTTTAGTAACATGTGCCATTAAATGCTCTACTTGTTTAATGCAGTTTGAGTTAGACTTTATGTTACTTAAAACATAAAATTCTCACTAATATATGGCCCTTTCTGGCTAACATATGATGGAGTTAATTCTTTGGTTTGAACTTAAGAAAAATTTTCTTAGATCATTTTTATACCATATGTCATTATGACTTGCTATATACAAAATAAAAAAAAACATGAATATATAGAATCAACACAAGAGAGATTTACTCTTAAATTGTTTACCTTTAACAGTACTTTTTATGTCATAACAAGGTTTATTTATTTTTTTGTTTGTTTAAAGAAAACTTCAGGCAAATGACCATTTACTCATGGTAAATTGGTATGGACATTCAGCATTTCTGTTATTCTCAAGAGCTGTAGCATATTTGAACACATGTATTAATTTATTTGTAATATCAACTTATACTCTACAAAATTACTTTAAGTAAATGACAAAATATTCTATACTTCTGTTTTTCCCAGAGAATTACCAAAGTACAAAATGTAATCGGATGTTTAAAATGGGCCTGTTAATTAATTTTAATATTAAAAGCCTTTATATGCAGATGATTTAAGGCTAGACCTCTGGTCAAACAGACTTTATGATTCTTGTCTTATTGGAACTGACTGGCCACTAATACTTGAGATATTTAAAAACCCACAACATTATGTATCATCATATAATGCTCTGAAGGAAGTGACTGGTAAGCATGAAAGAATAGAATTAGTTGCTTCTCTGGATGGTAAACATGAAAGAATAGAATTAGTTGCTTCTCTGGAAGGTGGAGGTTAACACTCTTTCTAGAAGATCCCATTTAGGCAGAGATATGTCTGAAGAATTGTTGTTAGATAGTCAAGGTGAAGACGGAAGTGGAGGTGCTATAGGCAAAGGGACCAACATAATGGGGGCTCCGAGGTTAACAAAAAGAGAGCAAGAGCTTCTCTTAATCTGGAAAATGAAAGAAGAAAATTAAAGAGAAAGCCTAGCAAGTAGTAACCAGGAAAACTACATTGAATGAGACCTGAGAAACTGGCAGGAGCCAGATCATATAAGGGGTCATAGCTCCCTTAATTGTTTTACATTTTATTATAAATCCAGTACAAACTTACTTCAAATTGTATGGTGCTAATATCCAAGTAAAATACGAAAACATTCATCAGCCTGTTGCTTAAAAAAATAGGTTTAAAGAGAATGAGAGATGAGGCAAAAAAAGATACAAACATCTGTTAGAGGGTACTAGGCAAGAGCTATAGGTCATTAAGACTAAAATTCTGATGGTGGAAAAGAATTAAATATGTGTGTATATGTGCATGTATGTGTATGTGCATGTGCATATGTATGTGTAATGAGGATAGAACTATGGAAATCTAGCTTTTGATTCAGTGTGAGATGAGAGAGATAGATGCCAAGATGGAGTCATGTTTCTGCAATGTGGAAGTGGGTAGTTGGTGCTGCTCTTTACAGAACTGGAGAAGAATGGAGGAAGTGCATAAATGGAGAGTGTAGATTGAGAGTTCAGGGTTCATGTCTTATTTGAATAAATGTGAAACACACCAGTTCCATGACCCCCAGAGATGTCAAATAGATCATTGGCTGCTCAAACATGGAACACAGAAGAGAGTTCCTAGTTGAAATATTAATTTGAAAATTGACAGCCTTTAGATTACTTATGTAATAAACCAATACTATCACTTTACATTATAACTAATATAATTTTACTTTTTAAACTAATATACAGTAAATTTGACTTTATTATAGGATAGTTTTAGGAATATTTACACAAGTATGTAAACATCATACTTGTAAACATTGTTCACATAAACATCATCATAATTATGAAACAGAACAGTTCCATCACTTCTAAAGTCTCCCTCTTGTTATCTGTCTGTAGTCACACAGTTGCTCCACTCCTAACTTAATTTCTGTGAAAAGTGTTCATATTTTTGTTTTAGAAGGCAATCAACATGGTGGAATTTAGCTGACCCATTCTGTCCACACTTCTGTGGGTTTTGGTTTTAATGTTAGTTCAATTTTCAAAGACTTTGCAGTGGTATTCTGACCTGCTCCACATATGCAACAGCCAGTAGCCATTTTTGGGAACTGAACAGCTCTATCTCTTTGTGTAGCATTGAGACTATTTGATGCCATTTTAGGATTAGATTCACACATGCGACACTGGGGGTGAACAAGAGTTTACTTTCCCTAAGTCGTCCTTCCCTGTCGTCCTCCTGGCACTGTCTAGAACCCCTTTTAGGTACTTTGGCTACAAATCTGGGACTCTGTCCACTCTTTCCTCCACCAACATGCAATTTTCGTTAACTGCATCTGCATCTTGAACAAGTGGCAGGAGAACAGAGAAAGAAAACATCACAGGGATTTGCCTTAATATTTGATACAGCTTTCTGAATTGAAGAGTTTTTTGCATTGAATTGAACTCCCTTAGTACAGTTTTAGACCCTACAATTCCTGCAGGCTCTGCTGTCCTTGCCAGAAGAATCCTTTCCTATGCATTAAGCCTCAACTAGAGGCTTCTCCTGGCTCTCTGTCTGATAGTACTGGTGCCCAATTCTAGCTTTTAGACTGCCTTGAGACCAGATTGAGAAATAACAGAAGGAAAAAACATAGGAGACTCACTGCTACTAGCGATATTTCAAATTCTGATTTTCTCAATCTTCCTGCTACTTTTCAGAGTCATTACCTAGCTCTCCCATTAGCTTTGTTTAGGTCTTATAACTGCATTCATTGGGAGAGAAAGGGTGTACTGTGCTTATTTGATCTTCAAGTTTCCTGAACTTGTAACCTAATTATTTTATTTTTACATCACGAAGCATACTAGTCTGATATGGGACTCTCCGTGGCAAAGATCAAAACAAATCAGCCTTAATTATAAATATGAAAACCTCTGCACTTATCATACATAATGCAAAGCCCTAAAGACAATGGAATACTTGCTTGTGAGAGAATATGGACTTAATGAAGGTCTGAACAAAGCAGCATCTTGATTCACTCAGGTATGTTCTAACATCACTAATTTGGAATTATTTGGAAAATGAGTTTTTAATAGCAGCTATTTCTAATCCTTAATATATGTACCATTTAATTCAGCCTGTACATAATTCCCCAAACAAATTTGAACCTATCAGCCTGCAGTTAATGGAACACACAGCAGCCAAGAATGAGAATTTAGGCTAACAGAATGCCCCTGTGCTGCTCAGTCTATGAAATGCATAGCAGTTATAGCAGGACTAAAGTGTTTAGGACCCATTCAAAACTATTTGAATAGCTAGAATTCTCCTATGTGGAAATTTTAAACTTAAAATTTAGTAGTATTAATATATTATACTGATAATATATTTTAAAGAAGAAATGATGAGAGCTATGTTTGTCATAACATAACCACATCCCTAAGGCAGTAAGAGATGCTAAACTTAACCTAGTGTCTATAATTCCCAAGAGTAGTTATTATCTTATGAGGACTATGCACTAGATTCACTTTGCTTCTATAATAAATGTCTGCATTGTGATAGAAAAATGTAGCATAATTTTCTAGAAGATAAAATCAGTTTGACAGCAGTCTCAGTTTGTTTCACATAAAATAATCTAACGTGTAAAATATTTTCTAGCCAACTAGGGTACCTCTTTTAACTTTTCTCGTTTATAAGTCAGCATCACTTTGAAGAAATAGAGACCTGCCAGTGTGCTTAATCCATGGGGCTCTCTGAACTATCAACCCATAGTTGACAAGACACTCACATTTATGTGTTATGATAGGTATCATTTCACAAACTTTTATAGTATAATGTGAAGCTAGAATAAGCAGAACATCAATTAGCATTTGTCTTTGGATAATAAAATTGGTCTTTTGTCCTAAAGGTCATGCAATTTTGCTTTTATAGTAATATTTTGTAAAGTTTTTCATTATTTTTGGATTATGTGAGGATTCCTATTTCTAAAGTCTATTTTTTTATAAGTTTTGAAGGAACGTGCATTTGATTTAGGAAAACACACAGCTTTAGGTATTTCAAACAGCCAGGAATATAATATAGGGCATTAGAGGCTTAAAATAATATCAGAACTGTTGAGGTGAAAATATCAAAGAATTCATAAATCCTGTTCAGGAAATCAGGAAATGCAGATATCACTAGGGAGGACTGAGATAATGTGAGCTGCCCCCAGCATCCAGCTGAAGGATTTGAAGAGTATGCCCATAACTAATCAGCAAAACCTCCCGTCTATCATCTGTCAGAGCCAATGTGCTTAGTCAGCACTGCTGCAGGGGCAAACCTGGCTTCTATTTAATTTCCCAAATCTTTGCATAAGTGTCTTTTAATGGCAGAATTTAAACTGCAAATGGTCAGGCAAGAGAACATTCCAGCTCCTGTAGTATGGGCAGAAGCTTATAAAGGCAGCAATTTTGATCAGTATCAACAGAACATGACCTACTACTCAGCATTCCTAAATATCATTTTACTCATAATTAAAATTGAAAAAAATGATACAACATCATGCCTTTGCTGATTACATTAGCCTTCTAAGGCTCCTGTGACAAAGTACCACATACTGGGTGGCTTAAACAACAGCAAATTATTGTCTCACTGATCTGGAGGCAAGAAGTCCAAGATCAAGGTTCAACAGGGTTGGCTCATTCCTTCTGAGAACTGTGAAGGAGAATCTATTCCATTTTCTCTCCTATAATTACCATATAAATAAAACTTGCACTAAGTCAACAGATGGCATGGTTATCAGAGCCTTTTAGCAAAATATACACGTCTATGTCCAATCAAAGAATCTTCTTCAGTGAGACCAAAAGCCATTTACTGTTCCCCTGAGAAATAGTGCTATTTTGACCTTCAGTGGATCTCTGCTTTTGGATATTGAGGTCAGTGTAGCCTCACAGAGGAAAAATTCATGTAGTTGAGTGAATGCAGATACCTCTATACTTGTCATCATAGTTACTTTGTTCATGAGCTTTTTGAGCATATGCTAGGATAGCTGAGAAAGAGGCTGATCGACTTTCACAGAACAAGTCATTTTTCCTACCTGATTAATAAGGACCTCATCAGTATTCAGTAAGCATTCAAATTGAATACAAATATCTTTATATGTTGTACTCTTTCTGACAGATCCAGTCACATACATTTTCCAGGACCCACACTTGTACAATCCTCTGATCTTGTTCCCTCTAAGCCCCAGATCATTTAGCCAAGCTATCAGCCACTTCAGATTAAGCAGTGTAGATGCACCTATTTGACCATTTCCTCTGTAGGCAAAATGCACACCAGATATACATCTCAAGTTCTGTACTTAGGAGTAAGTTTCTTTCTCACTGTCTTTTACATCCATTCTAGATTGTGGGCATTCTAGATTAGTGCCGCAGTTCACTTCTAGGTGATGCTAACAAGTGGATTTTAAATATTTCTCTCAACACCTGAAAATAGGCAAGTCTCTCTAGATTTGAGATAAATGTGTGAATATCTTCTGCTACAGGTATAGGCCTATATATTTCTCCTTCCTTTTCCTGAGGTATCTGCCTTATAGAAATTGTTGTTGTGTTACTGATGCAGAGATATAACTTTACTGGTAATCATAGCCTTTTGCATTATGAAGTATTCTTTTTGTCTCAGGTAATGATTTTAGTCCAAAATCTACCTTATGTAATATTAAAATTATAATCCATAATTTTAGTTTAATTTACCTCTATATATTTTCTTATGTACAATTTAGTCTTTTTAATTTGTTCTCTTCTATAAAGTATCAAAATATGTTTTGCTTTTTTATTGTTTTATTTCTTAAATGTTTATGTTTACATTCATTTATTTTTATTATCTATATGTTAGTGCCTAATTGGGTAATATCTTTGCTATGTTTTCCTTTTAGATGTATGGGTTTATTCTTTTTTTTTATTTTTTGCTTCATCGGGTCTTCGTTGTGGTGTGCAGGCTTTTCCTTGCAGTGGCTTCTCTGGTTGCAGAGCACGGGCTCTAGGCACGTGGGCTTCAGTAGTTGTGGCTCATAGGCTCAGTAGTTGTGGCTCACGGGCTTTAGAGTGCAGGCTCAGTAGTTGTGGCACATGGGACCAGCCGCCCCATGACATGTGGGATCCTCCCGGACCAGGGCTCAAACCCGTGTCCCCTGCATTGGCAGCCGGATTCCTAACCACTGTGCCACCAAGGGAAGTCCCTATGGGTTTATTCTGTTTATATTTTCCTCCGTTTTTTTTAGTTTTTACGATATAACATATCCTACTGGGGTTTATCACAGGAAGGCAAAGTTGTTTTAACATTTGAAAATAAGTAAATATAATTTTCCATATTACCAGACTAAAAAAGGGAAAAAGAAAATAAACATGTGATACTCTTAGTATATGCCATAATTATTTTGGGTACAATTTAACATCCATCCATGATAATGATACCAAACCTGGAAGACAAAGGACATCTATGAAAAGAAAATTAAAGATAACATTATATTAAATGGTGAAGATTAATGCTTTCACCCTAAAATGGGAAGCAAACAAAGTTGTCCACTCTAACCATTTCAAATATCGTAGTGGAAGGTCTAGGAAGATTAGAGAAAAATGTAAGAAAAGACTTTTGTTTTCCAGTTCAGCATGTAATGAACTTGGAATTTGCCAATTCATCCTACCAACAAGTAAAAAGGTAAACAAACTGAAAAAATCAGCAAATCTTCTAGTACCCATGACAAGGGTGAGGACACAGAGCAACTCAAAGATTAAAGGGGCAGTTAGTCCAATACAGGGAGTCATGACTTACTTGAGCAGAGACTTTGAGTGGAATTTGCACTAAAGCAACAGTGGGGGTTGGAAAAACTGAACTGTAATTGAGAAGTTATTGGAAGTTCAATATGGACCACTCTGAGAATTAAAAACTCCAGGAGGACCAAGTCCTAGTGGGTCCCTGACAATTTTGTAAGATTAACCCCCAGGAGGTCTACCATATTCTCATAGTGAATGTCAAATAAAAGTCCCTTCATGCTTTTAGCAGGGAGAGGGGAAAAGGAAACATTTTAAAATATACCAGAGTACTCTTTTCTTAACAAGGCCTGCCCTAGGGAGAAACTAGCTAACTGTCACCTAACTTGCTGAGGTATTATCAGAGCCTAACTCACATGGGAAAATGGAAATACCCAACTCAATCTATTTTAGCCATCTTCTTCCATCTAAAGGGAGAGAAAAAAAAAAACTGAGAAACACTTGTGAAGTCCAGAGGGAGAGGCTCATTTAAAGACTTAGAGCTAATCATAAGACTATAGATTTCTTTTGCTTCACCCACACCTACCTGCCCCATGTAAATGCCTATTGCAGTTATTATTTTTACCCAGTACCTTGTATCTGTTTATCAAGGAAAAAATAAATAAATCAGACATAGCAAAAAGAAAATAAATAAATAAACAAACAAATAAATAAGTAAATTTGAAGAGACAGAGCAAGCATCAGTGTCATGTGTATTGGCATTATCAGACTGGGAATTTACAACAGTTATAATTAATATGCTAAGGGATCTCATGGATAAAATAGATAGCATGCAGGAAGAGATGAGCAATGTAAGCAGAGGGATCAAGTCCTAAGAAAGAGCAACAATAACAAAAAGCTAGAGATCAAAAACACAGAAGTACATGGGAAGAATGCCCTTGATGGGTTTATTAGTAGACTGAACAACTGAAGAGTCCCCGAGCATAAAGATATCTCAACAGACCTGCCTCTAAACCTGAAAAGCAAAGAGAACAATGTTGAGAAAAACAGAACAGAATATCCAAGGATGGTAGGACAACTATGAAAACTGTAACATATGCACAATAGAAATACCAGTAAGAGAAGAAAGAGACAAACAAGAAATATTGGGAACAATAATGACTGAGAATTTCCCCAAGTTAATTTCAGGCACCAAACTACAGATCCAGGAAGCTCAGAGAACACCAAGTAGGATAATTGTCAAAAACCTGCAGATAGTCATTTTATTTTCAAACTACAAAAAAATAATGATAACAACAAAAAAAAAATCCTGAAGGAAAAAAAACCAAAACACTTCACCTCTAAAGGAACAAAGACAAGAATTACATCTCAGAAACCATGCAAGCAGGAAGAGAGTGGAGTAAAATATTTTAAGTGTTGAGAGAAAAAAAAAAACAACAACTAATCTAGAATTCTGTACCCTGTGAAATTGTCCTTCCAAAGTAAAGGAGAAATAGAGTTCAACAAACAAAAATTGAGGAAATTTATTTCCAGTAGACCTGCTTCAGGTTAAAGTTAAAAGAATCTCTTTAGAAAGAAGAAAAATAAAAAAGTTAAAAGAATCTCTGTAGAAAGGAGAAAAATAATGTATGTCAGAAACTCAGATATACAAAAACAATAGAAGAAGAAATAATTAAGTGCAAAATAAAAACTTGTATTTTCCTACTTTTAATTTGATCTACAAATAACTGTGTGTTCAAAATACTAGCACAACGTACTCAATATATATCTTATATTTACATATTTGCTTATGTATGTGTGCATATAAGTGAAAAGATTCACAACAATGATAAAAGGGACAAGAAAGAGGGATTAGGATTATTTTGCTATTATAAGGAACTCACACTACCCATGAAGTGGCCTCGTATCATTTAAAGTGGACTTGAATTAGTTGTCAATGTATGTAACAAACTCTAGGGCAAATACTAAAAATGTTTAAAAAAAATAAGAAGTATAACAGATATGCTAAGAAAGGAGAGAAGTGGAATCTTATAAAATGCTCAATTAAAATGACAAAATGGCATAAAAAGAATGGAAGACAAAAATACAAAAAGAGAACAAGGGCAACAGATCCAGCAGGGAGAAAATCAGTAAGAACATAGTTAAACTCCTCAACACCGTCATTCAAGTGGATATAAAGAACACCAATAGGTTACTTCATTCACCAAAAGCAGAATAAACATTCTTTTCATATGGAACATTTACCATGATAGAACACATTCTGGGCCATAAGACACACCTTAACAGAATTAAAAGAATAGAATCATACAATTCTTGCTTTCATACCAAAGTGGAATTAGGCTAGAAACCAGTAACAACAACAACAAAAACTGGCAAAAGACCCAGAACAACAACAAGATAATGAAGGAGAAAAACAAAGTTAAAAGACTGACTACTCAACTTCAAGACTTACTATATAGCAGCAATAATCAAGACAGGGTGGTATTGACAAAAAAAGTAGGCAAATATATCAGTGGAACAGAATAGAGATCACAGAAATAGAACCATAGAATTATAATCAACTTTGACAAAGGAGCAAAGGCAATACAATGGAAAAAAAGATTGTCTTTTCCAATAAATGGTGCTGGAACAATTAGACATCCACATTTGAAAAAAAATGAATCTAGAGACAAATCTTACACCTTCACAAAAATTAAGTCAAAGTGAATCACAGACCTAAATGTGAAAAGTGAAACTATAAAAGTACCAGAAGATAACATAGGAGAAAACCTAAAGGACCTTAGGTAGGATGATAACTTTTTAAATATAATACCAAAGGTATGATCCATCAAAGAAATAATTGATAAGCTAGACTTAAAATTAACAACTGCTACTCTGCAAAAGTCAATGTCAAGAGAATAAGAAGACAAGCCACTGACTGGAAAAAAATATTTGCAAAAGACACATCTGATAAATGACTTTTATTCAAGTGTTTGTTCAATTCATGAAGGGTACATAAGAAAAAGCACAATTTGTCTTGAAGAAACTGCAAAAGAGTCTTTCTTGCTTTGTAAATAGCTATGTAGAAATTATAGCAGTTGTTTTATTCTGTTTAGAGATTAGAATATATTTGAAAGAGACATTTGTAGACTACTACATTCCCAAAATCCCCTCTCCTACTCATATTGATTAAATTGTGTTGAGATTTGAGATATTTAAACTGCATATAGAAAAATGAACATACACACAAAAAAAGCATTTAAAAGAAGAGAGAGAAAAAGCATTGTGAGAAGAAAACACAAAATAAGAGGTAGAAACAAATTCAAATACATCGTTAATCCAAAAAAATGCAAATGGATAAATATGTTAAGTTAAACAAAAGATTCCTGTCTTGCATTATATAAAAGCATCCACTCGATCTGTTAATAACAAACAAATTAAAAATTTTAAAGAAATTTAAATGTGGGAATGGAGAAACCTTGATAAATACTTTTCAAATAACACTATATAATGAAATATATACAGTCCCTTTGCTCATTTTTTAAATCCAGTTATTTGTTCTTTTGCTTGAGTTTCAGGAGTTGATTATTAACCTCTTATTACACATATGGTTTTCAAATATTTTCTCTCACTCCACAGATTTCCTGTTCATTCTGTAGATTATTTCCTTTGCTGAGCAATGGCTTTTTAGTTTGATGTATGTAGTGGTATATACATACATACATACAATGGAATCTTATTCAGCCATAACAAGAAGGAAATCTTGCTATTTGCGACAACATGGATGAACATGAAGGACGTTATGCTAAGTGAGATAAGCCAGACACAGAAGAAAACCAACTTGTATAAGGTATGCAAAATAGTCAAACTCATAGTAGCAGAGTAGAATTTTAGTTGCAAAGGGTTGGGGTGAGTGGGAATAGTGAGGGATTAGGCGAAGGGTATAAAGTTTCAGTTCTAGAGATCTACTGTACAGTATAGTGCCTATAGTTAACAATATCGTATTTCATACTTCAAAATTTGCTAGGAGGAGAGATCTTATATTATGTGTTCCTACCACAAAATAACAATAAAAATAAATAAAGATGGCAGGAAGACAGTTTAAGAGGTGATAGTTATATTTATGTCATAGACTGTAGTAATGGTTTCATATACATATTTTCCAACTCATCAAGTGTATATATTGAGTACAGATTATTATATGTCAATAATATCTCAATAATATAGTTCAAAAAAAGAAACATATGTGTGTGTACATACCTATATTTTTTACCAAAATAAACATAATTTTTATATAACTGTAAAACAAACTCATAGACAAAAATGTTTTAGACCAATAAAGAATTATTACAAAAAAGATAAAAGAAACACTTTAACAAAAAGATGTAATATTAAGCTTCCCTGGTGGCACAGAGGTTGAGAATCTGCCTGCTAATGCAGGGGACATGGGTTTGAGCCCTGGTCTGGAAGGATCCCACATGCTGCGGAGCAACTAGGCCTGTGAGCCACAACTACTGAGCCTGCGCATCTGGAGCCTGTGCTCCGCAACAAGAGAGGCCACGATAGTGAGAGGCCCACGCACCGCGATGAAGAGTGGCCCCCCTTGCCACAACTAGAGAAAGCCCTCGCACAGAAATGGAGACCCAACACAGCAAAAAAATAAATTAATAAATTAATAAACTCCTACCCCCAACATCTTCTTAAAAAATGTAATATATACCATATATAAAATAAAATAAAAATAAAATTTTCAGAATTTCAGCAATAAAATGACAAATCTACAATATTACCATAAAGATAAAATTTAACATACAATTTTAGAAACTTAAATATTAAACAGATAAAAACGTATAGTCTCCAGATGATCTAAATAATATGAGACAAAGGAAAGGGAGCTGAATGAGATTACAAGTTCCAGTAAAAAACAATTATTCCTCCCTTTAAAGGTCAGTCTTGAAGCATGAGGAAATTATGAGTGCCAAAGGAATCTACTTAGTAAAAAAATTTTCTTCTTTCCAGTGGATCCTGAAAAAGGGTAATGAAGTGGACTTTTGATAAAAGTTTAGAGTATGTCACTAAAAATAATTTACTATGTTGGCATGTATACTATTATATATACATACTCTCGCTCAGCTTGATCATTCATAAAAAAATTTTAATTGATTTTCCCAAGTATGAAGAACATACAGGAAGTTTAATAAAATGTGTTGAATAAATATATTCCCTATAGCAGAGCACTGTCAACTGAAAGATCTATCAACGACCAAAGCTGATACAATTTGAACAATAATATAAAAATACATGATATTCAATTATAATCCAAAGAATAAAATAGCCATGAGTCCATAGTGATGTAAATAAATGATTGAATAAATAAGTAAATGAGAGAAACAAATATTCCTTATAGAATACAAAGAAGGTTGAAATAGCTATTTTAATTTCAGACAAAATTATTTCAGACCAGGGAATATTTTTATACATAAAGAAGGATATACATAAAGATCTTCAAGAAAGCATAATAATTCTAAGTGCATATACATCTAAAAATTAAATTTAAAAATACATGAAGCAAAAAAAAAATGATAGACCTGGGAATAAATATTAAAAAAATAAATTCTAATTTGATACATTAGAAGTCCTTTCTCAGATAGTATTTAAACTATTTTTACACTGTGATTTTTAATGAGAAATACATATTTGTTCTTCTTCTCATTTCTGGTAGAAAATACTTGGAATTTCCTGAGAGCAACAGACTTGTCTCTGTTAAGATTAATAAGGTGACTTTTGGAAAGTACCTAAGGATGGAGACTCGTTGCCAGGAGAACCAATCAGTGATTGGTTGGAACTTGCTGTCCCACCCCTTTGACCTCCAGAGAGGAGAAAGGAGATGGAGGTTAAATAAACTGCCAATGACTAATAATATAATCAATCAAGCCTATGCAATGAAGCCTCCATAAAATCAAAAAAATGGGGTTCAATGAGCTTCTGGGGAAAGTGACACCTTGGGAGAGGGTATGGAAGTTCTAAGCCCTTTCCCCATACCTTGCCCTGTGCATCTCTTCTATCTGGCTGTTCCTAAGTTATATCCTTTTATAATTAATCAGAAATCTAGGAAATTGAATATTTCTCTGAGTTCTGTGAGTCACTCTAGCAAATTAATCAAACCCAAGGAGGCAGTTTGTTGAAACTTTCAAACTACATATAGCCAGATGGTCAGAAGGATAAGTGATAACCTGAGCTTGTGACTGGCATCTGAAGTGTGTGTGTGTTAGGAGTTGGGGGCAACAGTCTTGTGGGAATGAATCCTTAACCTGTGGAACCTGAGGCCGTCTCCAGATAGTGACAGAATTGAGTTGAATTGTGCGACACCCAGATGCTCTCAGAGAATTGCTTGGTGGTACGGGAACCCTCCCTCATCACACACACACACGTGCGCACACACACACACACACACACATTAGAATTCTATCCAGAATTATTATACAATTTATCTTGATCAGTGGTGTATATGCATCAATATATATATTTCACTTGAGTTTAAACTCTTGTGGTTTTAATCAGGAAAACCATAATACCAGTGAGATAATTATCTAGCAGCAATAGTTGGGTAGAGGAAATGCTTATTTTTCCTACTGTGCCTACCAAGTAAAATGTTTCTGGGTTGCTTTGGAAAGATTATTGTGTGTAACCTAGCTAAATGCTTGAATATATTGGATTTCCTATTTGCCATGAGACCACAAGCCCATTAATTAACCTCTCCGGATTTTATAATTTCAGCTTTAAATGAAGTATAATTATAACTAGCTCAATTACTTTAATGTGAGTAAAGTAAAATTATGTAGCACTAAAATTTATAATCATTCGCATTGTCAGTAATGTGAATAATATTGTTTAATAGTTCCTTAATGTGTAGATAGATGTGTAGATAGTGAAGATAAGAATAAAATTCATTGCAAATTAATAGCTTTATGTTTTTAAGCACCATTTATATGCTAAGAATACCAAATATGTATCTCTAGCTGTTACCCAAAAACTGGGTTTACCTCTTGGTCGGTGTGGAGCCATGAGACAAAACCAAGTCAAAGAGTGGAAGAGGGAAAGATTAATTATTTGAAGCAAGGAAGGAGAACACCGGGGATCTTTCCCAAAGCAGTGTCTCCCAGAACAGCAAAACTGGGAGAGTTTTAAGCTAAGGACTGGTGCATGCATATTCATAAAGGGCCTTGAGCAGAGGAAAATATAGCATAGAATTAGGGCAAAGGCTGGACAGAGTCCAGGCTCTAGTTGATTGAAGTCACAATGTCAGCAGCATCATTCCTTAAGTTCCAGTTAATCTGGTGGTTGAATGCACAAGGGGGGTTTGATCCTGCAGAACAGCTCAAGAATGAGATTTGGGCTAATCTTTGAAACAGAACTGAGAGTCTTTACAACTGATATATTGTTTCTGATATGGTGAGTTATCTCCCTGGCCTAGTAATAGCTGTTTGTTCTTACATTCTTTTTTTCCCTTGAAATCATTAACTACAGAGACTTTTCTTCTGCAAGGGCAAGCTTTGTAGCCAGGCATGGATCACAAAACTACTTAGGCCTAAAATGGCTTCTCTTTTGTTAAGAAAGACATGACTGGTTCTCTTTCTCAGGGACCCCATACTCTGCCTACAAAACCAGGGGGTCTTCCCTGAACTATAGTCATACCCAAATATCAGCTTACTCTTTCCACCCAGGTTTCTAACCTAAGGCATCCAAACCTAACATGTCTAAAATCCCTCTCAGATCACCTCCCCACAATAGACTTTGCCTATCTCAGTAAATGGCAACTCCCCCTTTCCAGATTCTAGAGGCTAAATCCTTGGATTTGTTGACTAAAAAAAACATGCACAACCTAAAAGTTGAGTTACGTTTTATTTGGCGGGAATTCTTAAGACTTCAAGCCTGGGAGGCAGCATCTAAAGTAACTCTGAGAGAACTGCTCCTAGGAGGTAAGAGAGGAGCTAGGGTATATAGAAGTTTTGCAACAAATGGAAGGTAGCTGGGAACATCAAAAATTATTGTTAATTAAAGAAAACCAGATATCCCAAGTTAAGGAATTGAGCACTTTTCTATGTATGGGAAGATGTAAGAATCTGGGCTCACTGAAATAATTCCTTTGATATTCTCCTTAGCTATCTGGGACCAGAATCCTGTATTTTCACATCCTGAGTTTCCTCAGGGCTCACGCAGGGGGTGGCTGCAGTTTGATGGCCACTAGATGGCAGGTATTCTTTCCTTCCTGAGTTCCCTCAGGGCTCACCAGCTCACCATCTGTGGTAGCTGCAATTGTTAATGACTGTGACATCCTTTGTTTACTGATATGGCAGGAAATATTCCACTTCTCAGAGTCATTCTGGAATTTCTCTCACACACTATATTCTATTTAGCTCCAGTTCTGGAATCCTACCACTTCTCATTTCTGTGACACTGAGCAAAACTACTAACCTTCCCATCTGAATTGTTGTAAAAACTCCGTAAGGATACTCCGTAATTTTGTACTTTCTGACCTACTAGGCAACCAGACAGTCCTTTTTATTTTTTCGGTACGCGGGCCTCTCACTGTTGTGGCCTCTCCTGATGTGGAGCACAGGCTCCGGACACGCAGGCTCAGCAGCCATGGCTCACGGGCCTAGCCGCTCTGAGGCATGTGGGATCTTCCTGGACCAGGGCACGAACCCGTGTCCCCTGCATCGGCAGGCGGACTCTCAACCACCACGCCACCAGGGAAGCCCCAGACAGTCCTTTTAATATGTCATACCTCAGGTCAAAACTCTGCTCCAATGGCCCCACCTCACTCAGATAAAAATTTAAAACTTCTCCATGACATACATAGGCTTACACAACCTGGCCATCTATTTTCACTGGAACATCATTCCTGACGTCTCTCCTTCTAGCTCACCCTCACCACACATTTTAGCCTATTTTTATGGATCTAGTTATCCTACCTCTGAGCTTCTGCACTCGCTGTTTTCTTTGCCTGGAGTACCCTACATGCAGATAGCCACATGACAAATTAAATGCTCATTATCAGTAAGGTCCTCTCACTAAATTGTTGAAAATATCAACACTCTCTTTATGGTGCCCCATCTTCAGTCTCCCCATTATTTTTTTACTATGGCAGGCACTACCAGTATTGCTCTGAGTTTTCTTAATAACTTATATTTTACTAAATAAGTAGTTTATTTATTTATGTATTTATCCATTCATTTGCACCCTATTATCTTCACTGGATTATATCCACAGCATTAAAATAGTGCTTGACACATAAAAGGTGATTAATAAATACCTGTTGAAAAATTAATGAGATAAAGGTCTATTCTATGTGAATATGCCTGAGTTTCATAATGATATTTGAAATTCCTAAAGCCTGCATTTCTGACTGTAGATTCAGGTAATGAATTTTTTTTTTTTTTACTTTTTGAATATTGTTCATGATGTTCCCAGTGAATTTAAGGTTCCTGCTTTGTTGCTAAAGAATTTGGAGATGAAATGATTGTAAGAAATGGATTTATTTAGAGATAAACACACTCCACAGGGTGTGGGCCATCTCAGAAGGAAAGATAGAGCCTCGAAATATGACGTGGTTAGTTTTTATGGGCTGGGCAATTTCATAGGCTAATGAGTGGGAGGATTATTCCAATTATTTCAGGGAAGAGGCAGAGATTTCCAGGAAATAGGCTACTGCCCACTTTTTGGCTTTTTATAGTTGGCGTCAGAACTGTCATGGTGCTGGTGGGTGTGTCATTTAGTATGCTAATGCATTACAATGAGTGTATAATGAGGCTCAAAGTCTACTGGAAGTCGAATCTTCCACTGTCTTGTACCTAGTTTGTTCTAAACAGTTTTTGTGATGTCCTATGGCTATGTCATTCTTTTGAAGGCTGTGCCCTGTCCCCTTCCCTCCTGTTTCAATGATGTAATTTAAATTATTAAATATGCCACTTATGTTGTTTACTTTGTTTTTAAAACAAAACAGTGTAAGTAGCCATTTTTAAAAATATGTGATTGACAAGACTCTGATTACTATAGCAGAAATAAAAATATTTGAAATTAGATTCCAAATTTATCTACCTGGACAAATTAGTGAAGAAAAAGATACTATTAGGAAAACATTGTCAGCAGAAATTAAAGCATGAACTAGAAAAGTTTTGACTGGAATTTTAAAAATATAGTGAAAGGACACAAAATAGAAGTTGGTCTGATTATAGGATAATCAGGGTTAGATAAAACTTAGAGCTAAAAACTGAAAAAATACAGAGGTGTCATTAGCTTCATACTTTGCTCAGTGACCAATGGCCTGAACATTCCCCTCAGCTTAACTAAATTTAAGTATGTTCTCCCTTACTATAGGTCCATGATTTCCCTTTTCTTAGAGCACTTACTTTAGAAAACTTGCAATTGTAAATTCTTTCTTTACCTCTTTGAGATGTAAATATTTTAAAGCTCTGTAATGTCGTTCTCAAGTACCTGGGAGATATCCCTTTGAAATGTAATCAACCACAAAAATAGCGACTCTGTTTTCCAGTCTCTGTGGGAGGGTAGGAGCCTAACTTTCCTAAGTGCCAATTAGCAAACACAGATGGCCTCATTACAGTGACCAACCTAACTGTAAGTCCTCTGGTGCTTTTCCAATAGCTCTCCCAATATAGGTATACCCTACTTTTCAAAAGATCGCTTAATACTACTTTCTTTTACAAAAGACCTTCATTAGTATCTATTTTCACTAACAGAAAGTGTCACCTACAAATTGGCACTTGACATCTACCTCCACAAGGACCAAATTATGAGCCGCTGCAGCTACTGACCTTCAACACCCCCTGAAAGGAGTTCAGGATGGATATCAGGAATGAGGTACTCTGTGCTCTGGGAAAAATTAACAGAACAGGTCTTCAGATATTTAAATATTTTCAGGAGATGATTTTATGAGCCCAATTCTTGCACCTCCTCGTATCTAGAAAAGCACTAAAATCCTTGACGGTACGTCTGCTCCTCGTGACTAGCAGTAATCTTCATGAGACTAACAGAAACGTTCTGCAAAAAAATGTATATGTTTGATTGCATGTACTCCCCCTTCGCCAAAATCACATATATACAGACCTTCCCCTCTACCTCTTTGGAGCAGTTTCTCAGAGCTATCTGAAATGCTCTCTCCTGTGCTATAGTCCTCATTTTATCCCAAATAAAATTTAAATCACAACTCTCAGGTTGTGCTTTTTTTTTTTCAGTTGACAAAAGAAATCTGAAGAGGTTTTTTGCTTTTACAAAAATAGGATAAAAGTGAAAATAGCGTTTAACGTTAGTTTTGCAGGGAGCATTTATAGAGGCATCACACAACCCAAGGTGAAAAAGTGGCACCGCCAAGCTCCTTCCCTGGGAACTACACTCAGAGCATCAAGCCACCATAATTTTGAACTGTGTCTGTGAGCATCTGTGCTTTATCTCAACGTAGTTATTTTGTGCATTCATTAGCAAGATGTGTCCTATGGTAATTGCTTTGTCCATTTCAGTTTTCAAAAGGTTTCATAGATATGCTCTGTTTTCAATAGTGGGGGAAACCATTACTTAAATTCCCTCTCATCTTTGGTATTTGTTCCTTTTCAATTATTTGATAAACTTCAGCAAAGAAAAAAACATAATTTAATTAACTATTTGATTACCCTGGAGTACAGATAACTTAGAAAGAAGCAGAATAAAGCTTGTTTTATAAATATTTTGTTCAATAATTTTTTTAAATGAGTTATCTTCCATTACCCAAAGGTGACTAAAGTACCCCCCATTATGAACTTATGACACTTAAGCATTTTTTAATGATAGTAATTTGTCATAAAGTTTCTTATTATTTCTAGATGTTGAGACATAATTATAACAATTTTTTTCCTCTTTAATATTATAGAGATTTTCTTATATGGTCTGTTATACTTTTATAACTTAAAAGAAAAATAGTATGTCTGTTCCACTTGCAATTATATTTTGTTAAAAACAGATACACATTTTTTTCAACATGGCTTTCTAGTTATATAATATCACTTAATAAAAACTCCGTCCTTCCTCCTCAGGCATTAGTCGTTTCTGAAATGAACTTTATAAGTAGATACACTAGCTACGTAAAATTACCTGATGACATTTTTATTGGCACTGAAATTTATAAATTAACCTAGGAAGAACTGACATATTTAAGATATTGAGTTTTCTATTTTTTGTATTTTATTTTATTTATTTTTATAAGCACATTCTTATTAGTTATCCATTTTATACATATTAGTGCATATATGTCAATCCAAATCTCTCATTTCATACCACCACCAACCCCCCCCACCACCACCACTTTCACCCCTTGGTGTCCATACATTTGTTCTCTACATCTGTGCCTCTATTTCTGCCCTGCACACTGGTCCATCTGTACCATTTTTCTAGGTTCCACATATATGCATTAATATACGATATTTGTCTTTCTCTTTCTGACTTACTTCACTCTGTATGACAGTCTCTAGATCCATCCACATCTCTACAAATGACCCAGTTTTGTTCCTTTGTATGGCTGAGTAATATTCCATTGTATATATGTACCACATCTTCTTTATCCATTCATCTGTCGATGGGCATTTAGGTTGCTTCCATGTCCTGGCTATTGTAAATAGTGCTGCAATGAACATTTGGGTTCATGTGACTTTTTGAATTATGGTTTTTGCAGGGTATATGACCAGTAGTGGGATTGCTGGGTCATATGATAATTCTATTTTTAGTTTTTTAAGGAACCTCCATACTGTTCTCCATAGTGGCTGTATCAATTTACATTCCTACCAACAGTGCAAGAGGGTTCCCTTTTTGTCAAAACCTCTCCAGCATTTGTAGATTTTCTGATAATGCCCATTCTAACAGGTGTGAGGTGATACCTCACTGTAGTTTTGATTTGTATTTCTCTAATAATTAGTGATGCTGAGTAGCTTTTCATGTGTTTCTTGGCCATCTGTATGTCTTCTTTAGAGAAATGTCTATTTAAGTCGTCTGCCCATTTTTTGTTTAGGTTGTCTGTTTTTTTTAATATTGAGCTTCATGAGCTGTTTGTATATTTGGGATATTAATCCTATGTCCACTGAATTGTTTGCAAATATTTTCTCCCATACTGAGGGTTGTTTCTCATCTTGTCTGTAGTTTCCTTTGCTTTGCAAAAGCTTTTAAGTTTCATTAGGTCCCATTTGTTTATTTTTACTCTAAGAGGTGGGTCAAAAAAAGATCTTGCTGTGATTTATGTCAAAGAGTGTTCTTCTTATGTTTTCCTCTAAGAGTTTTATAGTGTCCAGTCTTACATTTAGTTCTGTAATCCATTTTGAGTATTTTTGAGTATGGTGTTAAGGAGTGTTCTAATTTCATTCTTTTACATGTAACTGTCTAGTTTTCCCAGCACCACTTATTGGAGAGACTATCTTTACTCCATTGTATATCCTTGACTCCTTTGACATAGATTAGTTAACCATAGGTGTGTGGGTTTATCTCTGGGCTTTCTATCCTTTTCCATTGATCTATATTTCTGTTTTTGTGCCATTACCATACTGTCTTGATTACTGTAGTTTTGTAGTATAGTCTGGAGTCAGGGAGTCTGATTCCTCAGGCTATGTTGAATAATAGTGACGAGGGTGGACATCCTTGTCTTGTTCCTGATCTTAGTGGAAATGCTTTCACTTTTTCACCATTGAGAATGATGTTTAATGTGGGTTTGTATATGGCCTTTATTATGTTGAAGTAGGTTCCCTCTATGCCTACTCTCTGGAGAGTTTTTATCATAAATCCATGTTGAATTTTGTTGAAAGCTTTTTCTGCATCTATTGAGATGATCATATGTTTTTTATTCTTCAGTCTGGTAATATGGTGTATCACATTGATTGGTTTGCATATATTGAAGAATCTTTTCATCCCTGGGATAAATCCCACTTGATCACAGTGTATGATCCTTTTATTTTGTTGTTGGATTCTGTTTGCTAGTATTTTGTTGAGGATTTTTGCATCTATATTCATCAATGATATTGGTCTGTAGTTTTCTTTTTTTGTAGTATCTTTGTCTGGTTTTGGTATCAGGGTGATGTTAGCCTCATAGAATGAGTTTGGGAGTGTTCCTTCCTCCTCAATTTTTTGGAAGAGTTTGAGAAGGATGGGTGTTAACTCTTCTCTAAATGTTTGATAGAATTCACCTTTGAAGACATCTGATCCCGGACTGTTGTTTGTTGGAAGATTTTTAACCACAGTTTCAATTTCATTACTTGTGATTGGTCTGTTCATATTTTCTATTTATTCGTGGTTCAGTCTTGGAAGGTTATAACTTTCTAAGAATTTGTCCATTTCTTCGTGGTTGTCCATTTTATTGGCATATAGTTGTTTGTAGTAGTCTCTTAGGCTGCTTCATATTTCTGCAGTGTCAGTTGTAACTTCTCCTTTTTCATGTCTAATTTTATTGATTTGTGCCCTCTCCTTTTTTTATCTTGTTGAGTCTGGCTAACGGTTTATCAATTTTGTTTATCTTGTCAACGAACCAGCTTTTAGTTTTATTCATCCTTGCTATTGTTTTCTTTTTTTTCAATTTCATTTATTTCTACTCTGATCTTTATGATTTCTTTCCTTCTACTAACTTTGGGTTTTATTTGTTCTTCTTTCTCTAGTTCCTTTAGGTGTATGGTTATGTTGTTTACTTGAGATTTTTCTTGTTTCTTGAGGTAGGCTTGTATTGCTATAAACTTCCCTGTTTGAACTTTTTTTTCTGCCACCCATAGGTTTTGGATCATCATGTTTTCATTGTAATATGTCTCTAAGTATTTTTTGATTTCCTCTTTGATTTCTTCAGTGATCTCTTGGTTATTTAATCACATATTGTTTAGCCTCCATGTGTTTGTGTTTTTTAGGTTTTTTGTTTGTTTGTTTGTTTGTTTCCTGTAATTGACTTCTAATCTCATAGCATTGTGGTCAGAAAAGATGCTTGATATGATTTCAATTTTCTTAAATTTATTGAGGTTTGATTTACCACCCAAGATGCAATCTATCCTGGAGAATATTCTGTGTGCACTTGTAAAGAAAGTGTAATCTGCTGTTTTTGGATGGAATGTCTGATAAATATCAATTATATCTATCTGGTCTACTGTGTCATTTAAAGCTTGTGTTTCCTTATTAATTTTATGTTTGGATGATTTGTCCATTGGTGTAAATGAGGTGTTAAAGTCCCCCTCTATTATTGTGTTACTATTGATTTCTTCTTATATAGCTGTTAACAGTTGCCTTATGTATTGAAGTGCTCCTATGTTGGGTGCATAAATATTTACAATTTTTATATCTTCTTCTTGGATTGATCCCTTGATCATTGTGTAGTGTCCTTCCTTGTCTCTTGTAACATTCTTTTTTTTAAGTCTATTTTATCTGATATGAATATTGTCACTCTAGCTTTCTTTTGATTTCCATTTGCATGGAATATCTTTTTCCATCCTCTCACTTTCAGTCTGTATGTGTCCCTACGTCTGAAGTGGGTCTCTTGTAGACAGCATATATATGGGTCCTGTTTTTGTATCCATTCAGCAAGCCTGTGTCTTTTGGTTGGAGCATTTAATCCATTCACGTTTAAGGTATTTATTGATATGTATGTCCCTATTACCATTTTCTTAAATGTTATGGGCTTTTTTTTGTAGGTCCTTTTCTTCTCTTGTGTTTCCCACTTAGAGAAGATCCTTTAGCATTTGTTGTAAAGCTGGTTTGGTGGTGTTGGATTCTCTTACCTTTGGCTTGTCTGTAAAGCTTTTGATTTCTCTTTCAAATCTGAATGAGATCCTTGCCGGGTAGAGTAATCTTGGTTGTATGTTCTTCCCTTTCATCACTTTAAATATATCATGCCACTCCCTTCTAGCTTGTAGAGTTTCTGCTGAGAAATCAGCTATTAACCTTATGGGAGTTCCCCTGTATGTTATTTGTTATTTTTCCTTTGTTGCTTTCAATAATTTTTCTTTGTCTTATTATTTGTCAGTTTGATTGCTATCTGACTAGGCATGTTTCTCCTTGAGTTTATCCTTCCTGGGACTCTCTGTGCTTCCTGGGCTTGGGTGGCTATTTCCTTTCCCATGTTTGGGAAATTTTCGACTATAATCTCTTCAAATATTTTCTCAGGTCCTTTCTCCCTCTCTTCTCCTTCTGGGACACCTATGATGAAAATGTTATTGCTCTTAATTTTGTCCCAGAGATCTCTTAGGCTGACTTCATTTCTTTTCATTCTTTTTTCTTTATTCTGTTCCGTGGCAGTGAATTCCACCATTCTGTCTTCCAGGTCACCTATCCGTTCTTCTGCCTCAGTTATTCTGCTATTGATTCCTTCTAGTGTAGTTTTCATTTCAGTTTTTTTATTGCTTATCTATGTTTGTTTGTTATTTAATTCTTCTAGGGGTTTGTTCCTTAATTCTTCTAGGTCTTTGTTAAACATTTGTTTCATCTTCTTGATGTTTGCCGCAATTTTTTTCTGAGGTCCTGGATCATCTTCACTATCATTATTTTGAATTGTTTTTCTGGTAGGTTGCCTATCTCCACTTCATTTAGTTGTTTCTCTAGGGTTTTAAATTGTTCCTTCATCTGGTACATAGCCCTCTGCCTTTTCATCTTGTCTATCTTTCTGTGAATGTGTTTTTTTTCCACAGCCTGCAGGATTGTAGTTCTTCTTGCTTCTGCTGTCTGCCCTCTGGTGGATGAGGCTATCTCAAGGTATTGATTTTTGATGCAAGGTCATGGTTTATCTCTTATTCAGTCTAGTTCAACATCTTTTATTAGTATTTTATAGTTTTTCCATATATATTTTGGAGGCTTACTGTAAGGCTAACAACTCAGTATATTGTTTTCTAATCTGCTCTAGTATATTGAGATTTATCTTTTATTACATCTAAATTTTGGTTCTGTTTTTTATTTGTATACATGATGGTTATTGATTTCTGTATGTTAAATCTATGGCCGGTTACATTTTTTTTAATTTTTATTGGAGTATAGTTGCTTTACAATGTTGTGTTTGTTTCCACTTTATGGCAAAGTGAATCAGCTATTGGTATACACATATACCCTCTTTTTTGGATTTCCTTCCTATTTATGTCACCACAGAGCTTTGAGTAGAGTTCCTTGTGCTATCCAGTACATTCTCATTAGTTATCTGTTTTATACACAGTGTCAATAATGTATATATGTCAATCTCTGTCTCCCAATTCATCCCACTGCTGCTTTCCCCCTTGGTATCCATACGTTTTTCTCTATAGCCTGTTATTTTACTAAATTAACTAGTTATTTTAATAATTTTGCCATTACTTCTTGGAATTTTTCTGGATACATATGAACACAAACTGGAAATAGATTGTGTTTTAATTGTGTTATGCTTTTCAAAGTTTATGCATTGGGCTTCCCTGGTGGTGCAGTGGTTGGGAGTCTGCCTGCCAATGCAGGGGACATGTGTTCGAGCCCTGGTCTGGGAGGATCCCACATGCCGCGGAGCGGCTGGCCCCGTGAGCCACAATTACTGAGCCTGCGCGTCTGGAGCCTGTGCTCCACAACAAGAGAGGCCGCAATAATGAGAGGCCCGCGCACCGTGATGAGGAGTGGCCCCCACTTGCCACAACTAGAGAAAGCCCTCACACAGAAACGAAGACCCAACACAGCCATAAATAAATAAATAAAATTTAAAAAAAAAGTTTATGCATTCACTTGCTTTCTCCTCTTAATTGCATTAGTTTAAATATCCAATAATATTTAATGTATATGAGAAATCATGAATATGTTTTATTACTGACAATATAAGTTATATTTACTATACGTATATTATATATGATTTTACATACTTGGAGATTATTTACCTACACTGATTACTATATATATATATATATATATATATATATATATATATATATATATATATATATATATATATATATATATATTAACCAGAAAATGCACCTTATTTTATCAAATAATTTTTCTATATCTTTGAATAGATTAAGTGATTTAACCTTAAATCTATTAATATCATGGTTATTTTAAATGGTTTCTTAATATTGAATCACATGCGTATTCTTAGAAATTGTTTTGCTGTCATATTAGATTTTCTTAGCTAATATTGCATTCAATATTTTTACATTGATATTTACAAGTAAGTGTCATATATTATTATCTGTTTTAGTGGATTTACTGTTTGGCCTTGAGATCTATTTGTTATATGTTTCTTTTGCATCATATTCATAGTGCCTCTCTGTCTTCTGACATTCATGGTTTCTGATGATTAATCTACAAACATTTAATCCCTGCTCCTCATGCACTATATTTTGTTTTCTTTTGGTTGTCTTTAAGATTTTTTTCATACTTTTGTTTTTTAGCAGTTTTAATTAAATATGTCTAAGTATGGTCTTTGATTTTATTCTATTTGAGGTTTGCTGAGCTTCTTAGCTATGTGAATTTTTATTGTTCATTAAAATTTGGATGGTTTTATTAGTTATATCTTTAAATTTCCTATTATTTTTCTTGTATTCCTCTGGGCCTTCAATAGCCTATATTTTAAATATTTTTATATGGTCCCACAGAGTCCTGTTATTCTATTTTTTAACATTTTCCCTCTTTATGAATAAATAATTTTCATTAATCTGTCCTCAAGTTCATTTCTTCAAGTTCTCTAATTCTTTTCTCATTTCTGTTTTGCTATTGAATACATTGAGTAATCGTATTCCATATTTTAAGTATTATAATTTTCATTAGATTATTTTTCTTATATTAAAAATGTTCTCTCAAAACTTTACCTTTCCATTCATTCTAAATGTTGTCCCTTATCTAAGGGAACAGTTACAGTGGTGGCTTTAAAGTCTGTTTGGTAATGCCAATATCTGGGTCAGATTTGGGCAAGGTACCATTATTGTTTTATCCATAGAAATTCATTAAATGCTATTGGTTCTTTGTTTATTGTGTTTGGATTTTATGTAGACTCTATATCCTGTTATATTTCTTTGAAGAATGTTTAGTTTTTTTTTTGTTTGTTTTTTTTTTTTTTTTTTTTTTTTAGCAGGCAATCAACCCAAATAGGTTCAGACCACTGAACCTATTCTTTGGACTTTGGACTGTGATTTAAAAATCCTTTCAATTTCAAAGCTCTACTGCTTTGAGTCTGTCATTTGCATGACCCACTCAGTGATTTGAGACTTAAGCAGTGATTTAAATCCCAGTTCACTTTCTGAGGCTTCATACAGCTGACTTGGGGTTGCCCATGCAATCATGTGGGGATTAATACACAAAATCAGTGTGTGTCCTTCTCTGGATACCTCCATCGTAAAATTTCTGTACATTTTCCAAACACCAAATTCTTTGTGTTAGTATGATGAAAATGTAAGTCTGATCAGATGAAAGTGTAATGGACTTGGTACAACAGCTATAGTAATATCACTTTCTGGTATACATAAATTAGATAGGTAAAACTGTCTCTTTCAAATATTGCTATGGATCTCAAAATAGAAGCAACTTAACTCAGTTATTTTCTACTATAAAATGCTGTTATGAGAGACTTTTGATAGATCTCTCATTTATATTCTTGTCTTCATCCTTCAGTTTCAATATTATCAAGACTGAATACTTAGACAACTGAATTAATGTACATCATATTTCAGTCTATATCTTCTTGAAAATATATTGGCTCATAAAAGGGCAATGTGAAAAAATATTTTCTTGAATAACAAGCAAGACTATTTATTATAATATTTACATATTTTTAAGTCCCTTTTGAGATTTTTTCTCATATGTATATATATATATATATATATATATATGGAAAATTATATATTCCTAGTTACTAAATGATAATGTTGAATCATTTTATGTCTTTCTATAAGATAATCAAAGTAATATATATATAAAATAATATATATCAAAATCTACATAATTTATATATAAATACAAACATATATAAATATATATAGATTAGCTTAGATAAAGACACACAATCACATACACATTTCAGATACAGGTATATATGGTGTGTACTTGTAAGGATTAGTCATGAAATAATAGACAACTCCATTGGTATGGAAAAAAGTTATTTCATTTTCTTTATTACAATAACAACAAATTGAATTAAAAAACAAGAGAAATGAGCAACTGTGTACCTTGTTTAGTAATCAAGGGATAAATCATCTCATTTTTTAAATTATTGTTACCATATGATCCAGCAGTTCCACTCCTGGGTACAATATCCAAAGAAAACATAAACACTAATTCAAAAAAGATATATTTACCCAATGTACATAGCAGTATTATTTACAATAGCCCAGATATGGAAATGACCTAAGTGTCCATCTATGGATGAACGGATAAAGAAGATGTAGTATATACACACTATGGGACATTACTCAGCCATTAAAAAAGAGTGAAATTTTGCCATTTGCAGCAACATGGCTGGACCTAAGTGGGTATTATACTTAATGAGATAAGTCAAACAGAGAAAGAAAACATCTTCTATTGAAGGAGGTCTTTGTCTCTATGGTTCAGGCAGATGTTGTGGAACTGAATCATTATCCACATACCTGCCTGTTAGTTGGTAATCTCTATGGTCATTGTCACCCTGCTGTACTAGATGAGGAAACTGGTATTTACCACATAGCACCAAAAAGAAAATCTATGTGAATCCATGAAAAATACCCTGAAAGGGGTCCTCAAACATTATTCCAAAGTAATTTAGAGAGGTTTAAGTGCAAGTATAGCCTTCAGAGATGAAGTTAGATAAATATTTTAGCTGTTTTGACATCATTATTACAGAAAGATGTGTATGGTCTAGAGAAACACCATACAACGCAAAACAAGTTAATGGATTTTTCAAATGGCTGATAGATGGATAATAATGTGATTTCAAATTATGTTGCCAATGACCTAACTAATTTTACTAGTAAATTATGATTTGTAAATATTTTTATTTTTATAGCTATTAATTATGAGTAATAAAGTAAGGTGGCAGCAACAGATTTTATTTTACACCAGCTGCTTAGAACACCAAGAGAAGAGAACTATGGGAACAAATCAGATTTCCCAAAAGTAAACAAATAATGAATCTTTTTGTTAATAATGTCAAGTTTAATTTAACATTGCTGTCATAGTGTACTACTCTTCAAAGTTTATTTATTTGGGGCCTTGTGCCAGTTACCTGAATCTACTCCAATGCCTACGGAGCTAAAATCTGGCTTGCCTAAGGACCGATTCCAGTGTATTCAAGTTTGACACAAAACATAAACATCCTTCTGAATAGAATTAAACTGTTGAGAGCTATTTGAATGATAAACTTTGGTTCAATTTCTAAGAACTAATTATGTGTTTTATTTGGGACCTATTGTATGATTTCAAGTTTCTCTTTCCTCTTCACTGAATCTTCTTTCTCTTCATTGAATATCATCTTTATTCACTCTATAGAAATGACAAACAATGCTTCAAACATCTGGAACTGTACTACCTGATAAAGTACCTAACATCATCTCAAGTTCATTCGTTTCCTCTGTGTATGTTTGACACTACTTTTTCCCATCAATTAAAGGGAAGAAACTTTTCTGCATTTAATACAAGTAGAAATCATGAATGTAAACTAATTAATGAACTGAATTAATTCCTCAGAATACGTGGGGAGAATTATAGATTTTGTATGTTATCAGAATCTAAATACAAATAAATAATGTGATCAATAATTCAAAGTTACTGACACTGAAATTCTTTTAACATTAAAATATCACGACATTCAGCCCAAATGTAAAAATCCACTTTCTTAAAATTCCTTAAAGCTGTTTTAGAAAAAGAAAATGGGGCTTGTTGCAGGATATTATGTTTAAAGTTATACATTCATCTATATACGATGTGATAATAACCCTGTCACAAAGCAAACCTTCTCTCAAACCTTGAAATCTAGATTTATGCTGTTACAGTCCATGTAGAGAAATATGGACTAGGAAAAAGTATTTAACATTTTAAAAATGTATTTCCCCTTCTGTTTTGACTCTCTTATTGCTGTAATGATACGCAATTCTGACTCGGTGTAGTGCTAGTCATAGAGTTCTCAAGGAGGTTACCCCAAAGGCTTCACACAATGTGAAAAAGGCCAGTTCACTGTTTCAGGGAAAGACGCTGGAATACAGTCTAATATTTGAGTAGCAAGATGTTATTCACCCAGGTTCCTTTCAGAATGTCAAAGAAGCAAAAATTTAGGGAGATGATTTTTTGACTTAAAAATATGCCATCACAATAATACTTACCATCCAAAATATTAGAATTCTCAAACTTTAACAAGCATGCATTGAGTTTTACAAATAAGGACATACACTGTAAGTAATGACTTCATTGTGTGATATTATGGATAATGGGAAATGACTCAATGTCAAATATCTCCCTCATTTTGTTGAAGTTGTATCAAAAGTGAGATCATTTTATTAAAATTTCATACAAGTGATTTCTTAGTTGTTTGAGTTAATGACAAATAGACCAGAAACTACAACAGAACTGGATGTTAAAGGACAGAAAGCATGTGCAGAAAAATACAATAAACAATAAAACCATTAAACTACTAAAAATATATTTTTACCTCTTTTACTCTTTGCACCAGACTGACCTTATATCCAAATAATAGATATTGTCAACAAGTATGTATAGAAAAAGAAGTATGTTCCTGTTGATTTATACATTACAGCATATTTTTACAAAAATATTGAATCAAGTATTTTAAGCCACAGTATTATGAGAAAATAATAGTTCAGTATTTTGCCTGGCAAAATTATGTTACAATAAACACTTACACATTTTGTGTTCTGGATTCTGAAATAACTTTATTTCCTGCTGTAAAACAGAGAAAATGCAGTTGATGATATCAATTTTCAGGCTCACATTTTATATTGATTTTTCAGAATAAGAAGCAGTAACTACAGGTCTGGGAGACCATGCTGCTCTGTCCTTCTGGCTTTAAATAAACCCAAGATGAGGAGAAAATAGTAATATGAAAAAACAAAAGACTCAGGGATTATTATATGGAACATTTACCAGATCTTCTCTAGTCTAAGACACATGACTTTCTTAGGAATATTTAAGAATGAATAAAGAATGTGTAAATGAATTTGAATTTATTGAATGTATTTTTCAACATTAGATGTCCTGATACTAGTAATGAAACTCTGCAACAAACAAAACCTTTCTCCCTGCTATGCCTCATGCCCTGAGAAATGTAATTTCCTGCATAAGTAATCTTAATCCAGTAAAGATTTAATTTGGTCTTTTTACTTTATAAATGTAATTCACTTACTCAATAAAATGTCACTGGGTTTAAAAAGCAAGGGATATAGCAGAGATGTATTAAAATGTCTTAACTAAGTCTATTTTCTTGATGCTGCATCATGAAACATTTTTCAAGTCATAAAAGTAATCTATATACCTCTATAACTGCAGAAAATATAAGGATAATGGATTCTTCAATGGTTATTTCATTACCTTAATGAATTCAATAAATCAATAACATGCCTCCAAATACTTGGAGAAATATTACAAACACATTGTAAAAATCATTTCTCTTAATTTGTATAAAACTATTATGTTTCATATATTATTACAAATAAATGTTTTCCCTGTAGTCAATGACAGTAATTATCATGGAAGATTTTTAAACAACAGCAAATCATGGATGGGAAAAACTTACACATAAAAATATTGAATAAAGTTTTCTGATGTGGTTGATCTTTGTTTCCAAACCAATATTCCTTGATCTTTAGTGAAAGAACAGGAAAATGGAAGCAAAGTGGAAATTTCATAATTTGCTACATATTTGGCAAGCTTATCTGCTGAGATATAAAATGACCAGGCAGATATGTTTTATCTGGTATACCTTTGAAGTGATACATTCATAGACATTTGAACAGAATTATACTCTGTTGAAAATCCTGTTTTAAAGAGATATAACCTTAGGCTTCTATAAGTGAACAATATAGGGAATGTTGTAAATGGTCACCATTTGTACAACATATTTCTCCAGAAATAGTTAATAAGACCCTTACTTTGGACTTTTGGTGAATTCTCTGTTTTTAAAGCCAAACAGTGTTAATTATTATTATTTTTTCAGGTATTTAAACCTAAAGCTGCTACTCTTTAGCCTCTGTTAATTAATATATTACCACAAATACAAAATCAAAGTAATTAGCCAGACTTGCTGTAAATAGCCTTAATAGTACAGTAAATTGCCATAAGTTTGCCTTTAAACTAGAAATTTAACTTGAACACCTGCATATAACTCAGTTCTATTTCAGGATGTTAAGTGCTGCTTATCTGGGGTGGTGGGGGGAGGAAGGCAAAGCAAAGCAGAAGAAAACAAACAATCACAAAAAAACACTTCTCCTTGATGATGGGGTTATTATTTATTATAGAAGCAGACTACAAAAAAGGTCAGTAAATCTTAGCTAATTCTCCAGACCAGAGTTAATATCATAAAGAGTTCTCATTCTGAGTGAAAATGCTAAGCACCTCATTCCCAACTCCTGCTTCTTTCTCTTACCAAGACCAAATCACGTTTCAAACTTTAGATATCACCTCCCCCAAAAGCCTATATTAACCTTAGTCACTCATTCAATTTAGACTTTGGTGTCTGCCTCTGTGAGCTTAGAACAATGTGTGTGCCACTCTGATGCCACATATCAGCTAGGTCACTGGGATTTGACTGATATCAGACTAGAGCTACTTCAGGTGGTGAATTGTCTTCACTCCCTAGAGTCTAATGACCCAGTCCATTGGTTTTCCACAAATGTTTATTAAATGATTGAATTGTTAGCCAGTCTCTCCATGTATTATTTCAGTAAAGGTTAATTTTCTTTTTGCTTTACATTTCCTTTTGCCAAAGCAAAATAATATGATCTTTCCTTGGGTTGGACAATTAAGTTGTTATTCTTATTTCAAAATAGAATGTTTTTGTGTATTTATAGCTAAGTTTTAAATTGTTTTCAAGAGTTTCATTTCCTGTATTAACATGAAATAACTGCCAATAAGACAGTTTTATTCTATTAATGCAGAAAAAACTAATAGTCACACAACTGAGACATCACACCGTTATAGCTAATTTTAAATTGAAGACTTTTTACACTGAAAGCTTTCTAAAGGCATATAAGAAAGTCAAGGTGATCTCACCAGAGCTCATTTTACAGTTTACAATTAAGAACTAGTTTTGTGAGATTCCCTCTAGGACAAACTATATTTTTCATTCGTATATATTCTACAGCATGTTTCCTTTTTGAATAACTTCAAAATACATAGTATATTAAATATTCTGATAATATCAACAGTCAATAAATGTGATTATTTTGTTCATCCTCGCATTTCTCATGTTAATATTAACTCTGAACCATTTGTTTTGTGTAATTTCTACCAACAAATGGGAGGCCTCACATTTTGTGAAACACGCTGAAAAATGTTGCTTTATTACAATCAAATCAAAATTTTGGTTAGCATCTGTTAGTTTTAAAGTTACAGAAACATTTCAGGAGGTCCAATGTTAAAAAGAGTTATCTCATAGTGAGATAATGGAGCAAACAGAAGGAAACTAAGTCATCCAATTGTTAATTAAGTAAAGTTTGAATAAAATATGGACAATATTTCCAGAATAAAAGAAATTATTACATACTGAGTCATAATACAGTTGTTTAAAATAGGTTTACAAGAAAGCACATCATTGGGTGTCAGAATAGTGAGGTAAAAGACAAAATTCTGCAAGCTTCTGGTAAAAAAAATTACAACAAATATTTTTACATAAAGAATAAAAAACCAGAACCAGGGACATTGGAAGCTATAAGACATTGGCCTATTCCCCGCAAAATTCTAGAGGAAAAATTTTTCCCACATAAAATTTTATACTCAGGCTTATTATTGATTCAGTGTGAGACTAAAATAAATGCACTTTCACATATTAAAAATCTTGAAATTTACTTTACCACCCTCTGTTAGTTTCCCTAACAAAACACCACGGACCTGCTGGCCTAAACAATAGAAATTTATTTCTCACACTTCTGGAAGATCTCACAGTCTTGGAAGTCCAAGATCAACGTGTGAGCAGGGTCTGTGTCTGGTCAGATCTCTCTGCTTGTGTTGCAGATGGCCTTCTTGTCTTTTCACTCACACGGCCTTTCCTCTGTGTTCTCGTGGAGGGAGAATTCTCCCTCTTTTCCTCCTTTTATAGGGCCAGTAATCCCACCATGAGGACCCCACCTTTATGATCTAATTTAACCCTAATTATCTCCTAAATGTCTCATCTCCAAATACTATCACATTGGGGGTTTGGGCTTCAACATATGAAGTTAGGGGGGACATAAGCATTTCATTCATAACATCACCCTCCTTTATTTTCATTAGGTTATTAGAAAATTCACTGAAACAAATGAGAGTTATCAAGCATGGACTCTATCTTTTTTACATATCTTTTAATTTCAGTTGCCACTAGATAATTAATCCTATTTGATATTCCATTATGTCCTAGACTTAATGTATTTATTCCTGAAGGTTATTTGAAAATACATAGGCCATGTCTACCATTGGATAATAATTGGCTTTATGTTGTTTGGGAAGTGTTTGTCAGGTTCCACATTATAACGTTTGTGCATTATTATGTTTTTCTCTGTATACATTTAATTTTAAGGGTCTTTCTGGTGCTATACACAGTTAGTGGTATACACCTACATGTTTTCACAGTTTAAAACTTCATCAGTAAGAGAGAAGATATGATGTCTTCCTCCTTTGCAATTTTCCAGTGTGTTCCCTTTAAGGAGAAAGCATAATCATTTTAATAATCTAAGGGTCCATTGAAAGATGAATGGATAAAGAAGATGCAGCACATATATACAATGGAATATTACTCTGCCATAAAAGAAATGAAACTGAGTTATTTGTAGTGAAGTGGATGGACCTAGAGTCTGTCATACAGAGTGAAGTAAGTCAGAAAGAGAAAAACAAATACCATATGCTAACACATATATATGGAATCTGAAAAAAAAAAAAGATGCTAAAGAACCTAGGGACAGGACAAGAATAAAGACACAGATGTAGAGAATGGACTTGAGGACATGGGGAGGGGGAAAGGTAAGCTGGGACAAAGTGAGAGAGTGGCATGGACTTATATACACTACCAAATGTAAAATAGACAACTAGTGGGAAGCAGCCACATAGCACAGGGAGATCAGCTCGGTGCTTTGTGACCACCTAGAGGGGTGGGATAGGGAGGGTGAGAGGGAGACGCAAGAGGGAAGGTATATGGGGATATATGTATACGTATAGCTTATTCAGTTTGATATACAGCAGAAACTAACACAACATTGTAAAGCAATCATACTCCAATAAATATGTTAAAAAAACAAACAGAAAACCAAAACAAACAAATAATAACTGGAAAAATGCACCTTACATTTTTAAATTAAATGAATGTCAGACTATGGAACAAGATACTTCTCTTAAACAGAGTAGGTGAAAATAGAATTGTGATTCCTTCTAAATTTCTTATTTAAATATTTTAATTTTCTTTTGTCTTTTTTCCTGTGTTCCCAGCTCTGTTTTTTGTTAGTGGCATGTTATGTGGATCTGTGTATGCAAATGTGATGTGTATAGAGGAGTAAACAATGTGAGGAAGCAATAAGAAAGTGGAGTGGAAAGGGTGTAAGAAACAGACTGAGAAGGATCTTTTGCTGTAAGGATGCAAGACTGAAGAAAATTCTCTTGGGTCTGATCATAGAATGCCTTGTGGACAATTCATTGTAATCAATCTGCTCTCTCCTTAGACAAGTCCTAAATATGGAGTATTAAGCCTGTCTATGGAAGACACAGTTTATTCTTTTCTATTCTGCTCTCTGCTTAAAGAATATGATAATAGCAAGTTACACAGATATTTACATTTAAATCAATATGGTTGCTTACTCTAATGGTGATTTGTTAAACATATGAGATCATTACATGGCTTCAAAAACTAGTTGTACCACTCACTAGTTGTTTCATAGCATCAAGTTATTTAAACTCCATGAGCCACAGTTTCCTCACCTGTACAAAGTGATGGCACTAGCAGTTATCAAATATACAGAGCAATTTAGCACAGTGCATGACATGCCACAGTTAAATATTCTAAGGTTTATTTATTTTAAAATTATATATATATATATATATATATATATATATATATATATATATAATGACCAAAATGGTGTTTACATAAATAGTGTGCAGTAGAATATATATCCAATACTTATAAAATAATTTAGATTAGAATGTGTAAATCATTGTATAATTTCGATATTGCCAACAACAGATTTACTGTGAAAATACCAGTCATATTATTTAACATTCTGGTTTTGTTTTTAAAGCAAAAAAGGAACTAAATTATTTTTCTTTTCATCTTAGTGGAACGATGTACCTTACATATTGTTATGTTGTTTTGTGTTATTGTGTTCTTTTTATTAACAATATTAAATATGAAGTCTTTTTATTGGTGTTCTGGAAGGATAATATGAAGTTTCACTAGAAATTATTCTAAAGCCTGTTAAGCAACATTGCAATTGACATTTTAAACACCATTTTATAGGTAAAATCAGACTGATAACTGTTTCTTTTGCATATTTACAAGTGGTAAATGTAGTTTGGGAATATAAAAAATCTGTCATTGCTCTGAAATGCTACTAGAGATAACTGTCCAAATACAACAGTAAACAGAGAAATGCTCTTGAACTTGTTGTACTGCTAGAATTCCCTAATCAAACATATTTTATCTTTAACCATGATAGATTAGTACCTTGAGTTACTTTGATCTTCTTTCATGTCACTAAAAACTTGAAAAGATTTGTGGTTAGAGATATTATTGAAATTGAGACTTAATTGGAAATTAATCTCCATAATTATGCATAATTGCCTGTGTTTATTCTCCTACGATGAGGACACATTTTTCTTTAGCTCCCAGGAAGCGTGTGTTAAAGCTTCACATCACATATTAGATAATATGATTTCATACACTTCACTGATTTTATTTGGTTATACAGTATTATTATTCAAAGAGAGGCACAAAGAACTTAGAGTACAGTGGCCTCTGACTTTTCTAAGCAACTTCAATAAAATCACAGAAAGAATTTCAAAAATAATATCATTTAAATATATTCATAGACTGTACAGAATTAAATTAGATTAACACTATATAAAATACATTGCCTACTACTGTAAGTCTCAGTTCTGAAATGATCAGTAATCAGGTGTTTGGGGAATAGGGATCAAGTGATATTTAATTACATTTTTACTAAATCAAATAAAATTAGTTAGGATATTAATTTCCCTGGAATATCTGGAGTACAAGCAGAATGAGTGATTAATTTTGAAGCTGCTGTAAATTTATGACGACAGTGAGGGCTTACCATCGACATACCAATTTAAAATGATCAATAGGTGCTCATATACATTTTTCCTGTTTATGCTACGTCAGTCATTTTGTTAATTATGATTGCAGGTCTTGTTATCAGTAGATAGGATGTACTAAATGTCCTAGAATGCCTTAGAACTAAGGGTAAATCTAAGCAATTTAGATAAAAATTTAAATGAAATAATGTGAAGAGAAGGAGTTCTTAAATGGACCAGGGATAGCCTACTCAAAGATAAATAATAAAGATAAGTCTCAGATGAGCCAAGGAATCATTGTCTGTTCTTTTGGCATCGTATCAAATAGCAAGGTCAGAGCAGACTTAATTTCGGTCTCAATTTTCAAATATATAGCATGTATAAATTTGAAATAGAATTTTTTGAAGTATCATTCCTTATAATATTGAAAAATTTGGAACACATTAAATGTTAAATATGTATTAATTGGTTTCTTTATCCTGCAAGGTATATTTTATTAAAAGAAATCTTTGTTTTGTAATATGTACTTTAGTCCTGATATAACAAGTAATGGATTTTTTTTTTTAGTGTAAAATGCAACAGAATTTTTTCATTGTAATCTCTGAATTCATTTACTACATAAGTAATTCTTAGCCCTGGCCTCAATAAGTAAAATCTAAGAATCTGTTCAAAAAAATATCAATATCTTGATGCCATATATTTTCTTGTAAGATTATGACTTGATCATTGTGATGTAGAAACACTTTTCAGGTCATTCTAATATGCTCACTCCTATGATTATGAATCTCTGCAATAGATTATGAGCGTATTATGAGCAGGAACTCTTTTTTTTTTTAAATCCAGATGTGCACCAGAACATAGACCAGAGACTGTGAGAACAATATATTTTATTGTATATATGGACTTTTAAGTTCTGAGAAAATAGCTGTTGGTATATAGCTTTTTGAGGGAGCCAACAAATCTGTGGTAAGTTCCACATTTAAAAGCACACTATTCTAACCTTTACTTGTGAAAAGTTAAAGGTGCAGTTTTTTTTTTCACCAGATGCATATAGAAAAATCACTTTTGTTTCTGATGATATGGGAAGTAGACAGAATTCAAAGTATCTGGAATAGTTTTACTTTCTTCACAGGCACTATAGATAATTCACTCTTATCAGCTCAAAAATTTTTTAAAAGATCAAAAATTACCTTCAGAATATAAACTATAGTTAAAATGTATATATGCTAGGCAATATACTAACCACTACTCAAATTTTATTTAACATTTGCCAAAATCTTAAAAATTAAGCATTTTTACTGCAGAAGAAACTAAGTTCTAGATACATGCTATAAGTTTCCTAAGCTTGCATATTGGCAAGTGACAGAATTAAATTTGAAAACAGGATCAGTCTGAGCTCTTAATAGTAATAAAAAATTGCCTGCTGTACTTGCTGATACATTTGTAAGACCTTTTCCTATAGAGAAGAGAGCCATGTTCTCCTGCAAATGTCTATAAAATTGTGGTACTTTTAGAAACATGGCTAGAAGACAGTTTGTTCAGAGTAGAACAAATTGTTCTAAGTTCTTTGGCTGAGAACCTTTTAAGGAAGGTTCTTGACAATTTACAAGCCAAGAATGCATTTCTCAAGGACCTGGGAGCCATCCTTTTGACATGTTACCATCAAAGAAGATAGTGCCTTTATCTCTTAGTTTTTGTGGGAGGACAGAAGCCTAACTTTGGCAGATGCCTTGCTCCAGTTGTAAAACTACCTCTTGTCATAAAGATATGAGAAAGCTTACTTCTTCTTTGGGCAAAGCCAAATATGAAACAAAGATGGCCTATTATCCCCCTACCTCAGGTCATAAGAACCTTCCAGTCCTTTGCTTCAAAGCAATAACCTTGAATAAAGTTTTCTTGCCTATTTAAATTTGTCCAGCACAAGTTTTGCTTGGATATTGTTTTTGTACTTTCACTTTAGTTACACACACACATATAGATAGATAGATGATAGATAGATAGATAGATAAACTTGCCTTGACTAAGAACATACCAGAAACAACATAAAACATTTTCATTTTTGGTAGTGCATGTATTCCTTCTTATGGCCTTTCAATACTTGACTTGTATTCTAGTAAAATTATTTAGACAGGACAGCACCTGAATTATAATTAATAATATCAATAGCCACAAATATAATAGTGTTTTAATAACTGACTTTTAATCTATGAAATTAACTTTTATTTTCATTATGCTAGACTAGGAGTTAACAACCTAGGTTGTGTTTTAGGTTTGACAATATCTTTAAGCTTCCATACAATGTGTTACCTCAGTAGATCTGGAGAATTTCATGGGAGTTTTACATTTATTTTAGACATAGAATCTATAAGTGATTTACATTTATCATATATGTGTGATTATGAGACTAACAGTCAAGAATTAAGTGCAAGAAAATACAGATAAAAACAGTCTACTAAGATATAAAGATCCTAAATTTAATCATTTCTGTTATTCTTCAATTAGATCTCCCTCACTAGTAGAACAAATACTTCTTTCTGTGATCTCAGTATTGGTTTCATTGCACATGAAAGATACTGAACATTTGAGACCAGGTTGTATGACATTCTGACTGCCTCATCAGATTCCTGAGTCTAGATCCAGGTGCAGATAACTAGATGTATAACACATTAACTGTGATTTGAGGAGGGCTAGTTGCCAGAAGAAAATTTAGGCATATTTACCCAGAACATGTTGAATTCTCTTAATAATTACTTTAAAAAGAGCAGCTCATACATAGTATACAAAGGCTAATAAATGAGTTAGATAATTAGTTAAGTGAAAAATAAGTTATAGAACAATATTTGCATTATAGAACCCCACACACTTGAAAAATACATAGATGTAGGCGTGTGTATGTGTGTGTGTGTGTGTGTGTGTGTGCATACTGCAATGAGGATAGTGTTTATATCTATGAAGGTGGCATGAATTTTAGGTGATGGTCAGTGGAGACATTGTTTCCTTTTATTTTAAGATTAGTTTATTGAAATTAATTTACTGTCTTAATGTATCCTATTAAAATAGTAACTAAAATATAAATTTATTTTCTGAATGTAACAGAATACACACTAAGAAAGCAGTGACATTTTTACCAGAATATATGAAAGAAGACATGGATCAATAAAATACAGGGAATATTTGTGCTCTGAATGAGTCAATATTGTAAAGTTGACAATTCTCTCTAAATTGGTTTATAAACCACACAACTTTCTGCTGAAATTCCAGTGTTTTTAAAATTATTTCTATATTTTATCTTGAAGAAAACTCTTAGGAGACTCATTTTGGTAAGGGAAAAAGAGAGGGAGAGAGAAAGAGGAAGAATACTTGGGAATGACGTATGATTTATTTAGGTACCAAGATTTATTATGCTTAATGTAATTAAAACTGTGCATAAATGGCATATCAATAAATGGATCAATGGAATAACATCAAGAAGCAGAAATAGACACATCTATATATGGGATTTTAGATTTGAAAAAAGAGAACTTTTAAATCTTTGGAAGTAGGATGGACAATTCCAACAAATACATTAAAGGACTTGAAAGTCTATTAAAATAAATACATAACTCTAGAGCTCTTCTTAAACTGAACAATATATTCAAATAAAGATTAAAATATGCATATGAAAGGAATATTTGACATTTATTGGGTGACTACTACGAACAAGTCATTCTTCAAAGCTCCCTCTATATATTTACCGGTGTATTCTTCATAACCAATTGTGAAATTGTTATTACCTTCCTTTCAGAGTTAAGAAAACTGAGGATTAGAGAGATTAAATAACTTGAATGAGACTACATGAGCAATAAGTAGTGGAGCTGATATTCAAACTCAGGAAATCTGACACCTCAGTGTCTGACCTCAGATTCTACATAAAACAATAATACTTGAAAATGTACAAAAATTGTTAGGTTTTATAAGCTGTGTGTGGGGAAATAGTTTCTATGGAATGAAATATTAATCCATAAGATAAGACTCTAAAATGTCTGAAGACGTTAAAAACGGTTTAAAAAATTGTATGGCAAAATAAATCCTGTAAAGAAAGTTATAAGATCATATTAGGAAGGAAGAAAGTATTTGCCATAAAGATGAGAGAAAATGGTTATATTCCACTATATTTTTTAAAAGTTCAAAAAAGAATAAAATACATATGAGAAAGTGAAACATTCCCCCAAGGAATTCCATCCACGAGCATGAACTTACTTGTTCAAAAAATACCTTTGAGAGACTACTATGTAGATGCAATGATGGACAAGCAAATGCACAGGTTTTATCATTGGAAATATTACAGTCTACTGACCTGTTACAAAGAAGCACAGGAGTGAATACTTTTGGCTTATTTACAGGTGGGTAGCTCTTAGGAATTTATTCTTGTACATTTTCTAAGTGACTTCTTAAAAATGGTTTACACCATAAGGAGATATTTTAACAAGAATATAACATATAGGTTTGTTAAAACCAAAATTAAACTAAGTAAATTTTAAAGATCTTATTGGCTTTATTCAATGACTCATGAATCAGGCAGCATACAATCTAGCAGAGAGAAGGGAGCTCTGAGGAGCTGTACAAAATGAAAGACTTTTATAGTCAGAAGGCAACAGGAACAAGGAGGTTATACTAGGCCAAAAAGTGGTTTGGTTATTGCAAGGTTACTTTCCTTCAGGGAATGTCAGAAATCTACCAGGCAGATTTTGTAATAGTGCTGATTAGGCAATTCTTGGCTGACTGGTTTAAGATTCCATTTCTAGGGGAGTTGAAACTGTACTTAAGTTTAGTCTTGGTTTGGTTACATGGGGCTTAGAATAAGTAACTCCATTTTGGTCCTTTTTTTTGTTTGTTTTAGCAGATTGCCTATTCAAAATTATTACATCATTTCTCATTTAATTCATTAGTTATCTATATTCAGAATCAGTATACTTGTTTATTGCTTCAGTAGAATCAAGAATAAGGATAGCATAGAAAATGTAATATGATTTTTTCTTCCATCAGACTCTTCTCTCATACCTCATGTTATTCTGGGCAAACACATTCTCCAAACTAAGAAGAATGAGGATGATTAGAAGATGAAAATAAAAGCTTTTGAGGAAAATCTAATACTCCCTACCAAGCTAAAGAATTGTTCAATTATCTTTAAATTTAATGGGGTACTGAATTTTAGTGGAAAGAAAATGGATCTCTGTGTTATTAGACATGCTTCAGAATGTTTGTCCTTGACATTATTACATAAAATAACAATCCAGAAATCTAAAGTACATTTATTATCAGCAAATAAAAATTGTTGCCAGAGGTTGAAATGTCCTGAGGAGGACTGTCTGACCTTCTCTTATAACTGAGGCATATCAGTAAACAACAAAGATAAAGATAAACAGTATTGTGACTGAAAGTAAGGTATGTGAATTTAAATGTACCTCTTTCCAATGGAGTTTGTTCAATTAAATATTAAGATATAGTACAATTAAATGCTATTTTTGCTAAGAAATAACCATTATTTCAGTAGGTTTTCAAATTTATCTGAGCATTTACGCCTTAGTCACACAGTTTGGCAGCAGCTTTTATTTTATAATAACATGTCTCCTGGTCTTTCCCATTATTCCAGCATAGATATCATGATCAGGATATTATGAGGAACATTATTTTCACATCTTTTGGAATCAGGATTATGTAAATTTGTAGTTATGGCAACTAAGCAACATTAAAAACGGACTCTAGGAAACTGAATCACTAAACATTTTGTTTTAACAATGCAGGCTTACCATTCATTCTATTTATTTTACAGATATGGACACATATCCAGGAATTAGAAGAATGTCCTTTATACCTACTCTAATTTGGCATAAAGTTAGTTAATATAATCAGATTATTACGTTTTTATATTTTATAAAGTTTATGACATGCCAAGGAAGGTAAATAAAGACCTAAGGGTGAAAAATTAATTGTGATAATACACAAAAATGTCACATATTAGTAATGATGTAGATAAGCCATCTGGTTGGAGTGGTGGTAATTGAAACATAGAGGAAAGCAAATGCAAGCATGTGGTAGACAAACCAACAGCCAGAAATTAAAAGTTTTATGGCTTATATGCTCATTATTTTACTATAGGAAAAATCTTCAGATAAAAATAGAGAAAATATTTTGCCCTGGTATTCTTGCATACTTTTTTCTATCAAAAATATATATATATATATACATTTTATCTTTTCTCCTCTTTTCTTCTGTGACTTGAGCAGTAGTTTTAGGAACAACACACTGAAAAAGAGCATTTAGCTTATAAGCTAGAGCTTCCTAAGGAGGAAAAACATCCAGAATAAAGCATAAAAGCAGAGAGTCAGGAAAGACTGTAAAACTATGATCTTCTCTTGATCAGAAGGCAAAGAAGTAAATGAAGGGTCTGGAAAGGAATTTCCTTATCCCTTTACTCAATGAATTTAGCCATATATTTCAAAACATATATCAAATACCACTCTCGTAGCAGCACAGACTTAAACTCAACTCCTGTGGATGGCTTGATTTTCATTTATTTCACCATAAATGTCTAAGCTTTTTCTGTTTTGAAAGGCACAATAAAACCAAGGATATTGTGATAGTTATTACAGAGTTAAGGGAGGAAGTAAGTTAGCCAGAGGAGGACATCCAATTTGGCTAATCAAATAAGAAACTAATAATACTACCTTATATTTACTGACTGTTTATTATAAACCAGTCATTGCCTTAGGACATTTGCTAGCACTATCAAAGTTACAATTACACCTACTATAATTAAATATATAGATATATTAGGTATACATATATAATGGCTAATATAATTTTTATCTTTCATTTATAGATAAGGCTACTGAGACATAGACACCTTAACCAAGTTACTGATATTTTGATTATGCACTGAGGTGATTAAGATTTCAACCCAGAAGTCTTATATCAAGATATACATTTCTAACTTACCACACATGAAAACAGATAATAAAGGTGCCTAAAATATTAAAGAGGCAACAGAAAAGAAAAGGAAAGAAAATGGGTACTCTGAGAAGACAACTGAGATGATAATTAATTCAATTTATCAACATTTAAATAAAAAAGAGATTGTGTAAATGGTATGACCTAAGAGGTACCCAACAGAGAACTCATTATAAAGTAAGGGACAAATAAACACAACTATTTTATCCATAATATGATCAATGCTTTCAGCCTGGAATGATTGATACAGTGTGTGGCCTCCCAGTAAGAAACACCAGCCCAGCTTGTGATTTCATGTTATGCCTTCAGAATCTAGGAATCACATGAAGAGCAATGATACAAAAAAGGTTGCTCTACTAAATCTCCATAGCTCACTGGGGGCATAATAAACACTTTTTAAAAATATCTTTATTGGAGTATAATTGCTTCACAATGTTGTGTTAGTTTCTGCTTACTACAAAATGAATCAACTATATGTATACATATATCCCCTCCCTCTCGAGCCTCCTTCCCACCCTCTCTATCCCACCTCTCTAGGTTGTCACAAAGCATCGAGATGATCTCCCTGTTCTATGCAGTGGCTTCCCACTAGACATCCATTTTACATTTAGTCGTGTATATACGTCAATACTACTGTCTCATATCGTCCCAGCTTCCCCTTCCTCCCCCACCCCATGTCCTCAAGTCCATTCTCTATGCCTGTGTCCTTATTCCTGCCCTGCCACTAGGTTCATCAGTACCATTTTTTTAGATTCCATATATGTACATTAGCATAGGGTATTTGTTTTTCTCTTTCTGACTTACTTCACTCTGTATGACAGACTCTAGGTCCATCCACCTCATTAAAAATAACACTTATTTTTAAACTATGCAGTAGAAGCAGGTAATGAAGAGAGATATCTTCCTTTTACAAACTGCTCTGGGAGCAAAAACATTAAATTAGGAATATCACACATTTTATGAGCATAGAGTAAATCAGCCTACGAATGAAACAAAGAAAAAAGCATTGAAGAGCATCATGCTTTGGTGGTTTTATGACAATATCCCAGCAGCTGATGGGTGACTTCAGCATATTTTGGCAAGATTGGATATTTCAGGACAGAATTGTTGGTTAAGATGAGTCATCTCAACAGATTACATCAGGAAAAGAATAAAATTAAGGATCTTCTTGAACTAACTAACTGAGAAGAAAAATTCATGAGTCCACAGGAACATATGGGGCAATGCAAAAAAATGCCCATTTTCATCCAAAAGCAATAAAGAAGATTCTAATCCTATTATCTTCCTCACTAATGAATTTCTGAGTTTGAAAAGACTTTCAATTTTTCTGGACAAATGTCAACTGAAAAAAAGTACAACTTGAAAGTTATGTCTTATTCGTTTGATTTTTTTTGTTGTTCTTGTTGCAGTACACAGGCCTCTCTCTGTTGTGGCCTCTCCCCTTGTGGAGCACAGGCTCCGGACGTGCAGGCTTATGGGCCCAGCCACTCCGCGGCATGTGGGATCTTCTCGGACCGGGACATGAGCCCGTGTCCCCTGCATCAGCAGGTGGACTCTCAACCACTGCGCCACCAGGGAAGCCCTTATTTACTTGATTTTCTGAGGACTTCAAGCCCGGGAGACAGGACTCTTAGGTCACTCCAAGGGTCTGCTCCCAAGAGGTGAGGAAGGAATCACCATATATAGGAGTTTTGTAACATAACCTAGGTAGTCAGAACATCAAAGAATTACTGTTAATTAAAGAAAACCAGACATTTCAAGTTAATTAATTTAACACTTTTCTATGTATGGGAAGATGCAAAGGTCTGGGCTCATTGAAATCTTTCCTTTGATAAATTCACCTCAGTTATCCAGGGCTAGTATCCCGTTGTTTTCCATCCTGAGTCTCCTCAGGTTGCACCCTGAGGGGTTGCTCTACTGTAGTGGCTGCTGTGTTGGTGGCTGCAACATCCTTTGTTTACTGATATGGCAGGTGGCATTCTTAGTCCACTTCTTATTAACTTATAGAAGTTAATGTATTGATATAGACATGGTCATTCTAAAATGTGTGGGCTCATTGATACTTAGGTATATTAGAATACAATTGGATCAGTCTGCTATTGAAGAATTTAAATGAACACCCCATTGAAATGTACTTAACCCATCCTCTTACAGAATTCCGATTTCTTTACTCTGGTGTTTACTTTCTAACAATACTACAATTTTATAAAGTTCATGTTTCATGTCAACTTTTAAATAAAACATAACCTACATATAGAAATATGCACAAATCTTAAGTATACAGCTCAATTAATTTTCACAAAGTGATCAAATATGAGTAAATAGCATCCAGGCAAGAAACAAAAAGTACCAGAATCCTAAATGCATTCTAATACTCACAAGAGCAACCATTATTTTGACTTCTGATAGAATAGAAAAGTTTTGTATTGGTTTTGACCTTTATATTAAATAAAATACTTTATATAAGTAGGATCATTCAGTATATACTCATTTATATCTAGTTCTTTTCACTGAATATAATGTTTGTAAAATTCATTAAATCTGTTTGTTTGCTTGTATTTTTAATTCTGCATCTAACTGTCATATGGTATGACACTGAATGACCATGCCATAGTTTGTTTATTCCCTGTAGTGCTGGTGAATTAAAGTTTTTGAAATAGGTAGAGTAATAAGATAAATAAGAATTATTTTTATAGTATATAAGATGAGAATTTATAAAATGTACATTAATAGTTTAAGATCTCATATATTTCAGGTGGAAAGAAAGACCAGTATAAAAACTTAATATCTATTTACTGAGAATTTATGTTTTGCCCCTAAGTGTCTTTATACATTATCTTTATAATTCAGTACTTGAGATAATGGAGAGAACAGACTTTATCATAATATTCTTTTTTTAGGTGATATAACTATGCCTTGAGAATTTTAATAAATTTTCATTCAAAGTGAATGGTATAGATAGTATTCAAGCCAGATCCTTTATGTTACAGACAGTACTTTTAACAACTAAAGAATATTACTTGAATACACAGACACCACTTTCTTTTTTGCATGACTTTCGAATACCCTGTGATGTTCTTTATACAAGTCCAATTACTCTATTAATTATTTCCTCCCTAACAATTAGACCCTGTGTTAGTCCCTAGCGTAATTATCATGCAAAAATCATAGTCTCTGAACTATAGAAGCTCCTAATAATTTGAAGAGAACAGACATTTTGACATCCATTTAACTGTATGCATACGGTATTTCAGCATAGGCACAATTACATCTAAATCAGTTTTTAGCCAACCTTATATGATGGACCGATTCTTTCCCAGTGACCGCCTTGGCATTCAGAATGATAACATCATCTTTGAGTCTTTCATCTATCTTCCTCTATACCTTTTGAGAAACCTCCTTGTTTTTGCGAGTTTAGGTAAGCTACTCCACAACATTGTTGCTTTAGCAGCCAGGCACCCGTTTGTATGGCTAAGCAGCCTGCAGGGGCCTTGGGCAGACACTACCCCTCCTGCCAACACATGGCCTAGAAAACACTCACAAGTAAATGTAAGCTCCTGATAGGACCTCCCGCTAGCCCTTGGGATGAGTGCTTTCCCCTGCCTCCTGGGGTCTTCCTCTTGTGTGCCCCTTAGAAAAGACCCATGTGGAACTTACCAAAATCCAACTCTTTTTGGTCTGAATTGACTAATCTCGCCTTAGCCAGGAAACCCAGAGCACTCCCCCCCACCAACCCTAACAAAGGCATGTACCTGAGCCCTGCCATACTCTCTGCCTTCACCCTGCCTTGACTTCTCCATGTGGCTCCTCCAGGCTTGCCTTGCACCACCTCCAGGGCCTGTGAATGATAAATAAGCTTCTCTATTTCACTGTCCCTTGAAGTCTTTTGTTGAGCAACAGCTCACCACTAGATAGCCAGTGGCTCTACTTAACAAATGTTAATTTAACAAAGTCATAACACTTGTGAATCTTTTTTTTTTTAATTTTTCTATGCCCAGTTATACTGTCTGATTTATTACCTTATATTTTTCCATCTGATATTTTTACATTTTCATAGGTGATAGAAATCTCTGATAAAAACATAGAGTATGCAAAGAATAAATAGATATTGTGCTAAACCACTAAGTTCAGAGATTGTATTTGTTATCTTATCTCAACGAATATGAGGTCTTATACCTCTGCACCTTTCCTCTCCCTTCAGGACAAAGGACAAAACAAATTATGTGACATTGAACTCCTTGGTACTCCTTACACAGGTGTCACACTTTTATTCATAATCTTCCATTATTCCATAAAGGCAATGAATTCCTGGAAAAAATAAAGACAAATCCATTTTAACAAGGATTATTATGTGAACCTTGAAAAACACAGGCCCGTTGTTCTTAACATTTATTTTAAAGGGAACAGGAGATAACTATATCCTATTGCCTATGGGTTTTGTTTCTCTGGAAAACTTTACTCTACAATAGAACAATTAAGAGTTTACCGGATTGTCCCCAAGAGTAGACCAGTAAAAAAATGAAGTAAAAAAGAAGGAGTATATGATATTCTTAATTTATAATATAGACTAGGAATGCATGGTAACTATGTTTCTAAAAATATGATTATGTTATTAAGTTAAAAGACTTCATTTTACAACTAAGTACAACACTTTCTGCATCTCTTGAATGTTAAAAAAATATGGTTTTAATCTGTTGTCATTAGTAGCATCAAAAATAAATTAAAATCTTTGGGAAATAAAATCATAGTTGATAATTTAATTATTTTTAAGTGCTGATATACATGTTGTTTTTTTATTTATAATTTTAATAATATTAAATACCATTTATATATTTGTGATTTTTTAATAACACTGTAGGTTAAAATATTTGGAATTAATAAATTTGAAAATTGATTTCACATTAATGTATCAATACTCATGTTAAACGTTTTACATATATTAAGTAATTTACTGTTCACATCAACCTGTAAGATAGAGTCTATTATTTTCCCATTTTAAGATGGAAAAACGTTGGCACAGAGTAGTTAACACTTGGCCAAGTGCTCTGAGGTTGCAAATGATCAAGGCAGAATGTGAGCCAACCAAATATATATCAATAAATCTCTCATAAATAGTGTTTTAATATATTTATGTTAGCAAAGAACTTTGCAAATTTAGATATATTTTGGAAAGTGAATTAAAACATATTTGAGCTGTTTCCCTTCAGTAGATCCTATCCATGGGATACTATTGTTTTAGGATTAGGACCACTAACCTTTTCACATTTAATTATTTTTTAAACCAATATTGCTTGCCATGTGATATTGGATAAAATCTTGTTTAAAAAGATCCAAGATGTGACTGAACAATTAAGACACTAAATGACAAAATTACATTTGCCAAGAGGAGAAAGTTATTGTTGAACTTTTTCAGATATTTGTTTTGGATTGAAAAATCCTACAAGTCCCACTCTTCTTCCTCTGTAAGAATTTTATATACAAGATATTAAATCTGTATGTTAAATTATATATATATATATATATATATATATATATATATATATATATATATATATATCTTTTACTACTTTGTCATATACAAGTATGTAAAATATTTTGCCAATTTCTGCATGAGGATTAGTAAATTTCTAACTAATAAAAGGGACCATTCCTCCATAAATGGATCATAATTCACACCTAGCCATCTGGCTAAAGAAAGTAGACAGAGAAGCTGAAAGCAAATGTAATATGTTTAGCTTTTTCTTGTTACATTATACCAGTCATCCTCTGCTAGTTATCTAGATTCTAATATATAAGGACGTAAAGCTCTGTTGGGGGATTCTCCATTCTAGGGGCTAATTGTGATTTTATGCTTATCATAATTGAGCTCCTGATGGGAGATCACCCTATGAAAGTTTATGTCACCAAGAAGTTTTTGTGCATTTGTGTTAATTTCCTAAGGCTGCTGTAAAAATTACCACAGGCTGAGTGGCTTAAAACAATAGAAATATATTGTCTCACAGTTCTGGAGTTCAGAAGTCTGAAATCAAGATGTTGGCAGGGTTAATAATTTCCTAGGGGCTCAGAGGAAGAATCTGTTCCGTACCTCTTCCTGAGCCTCTGGTAATATATAGTATATATGCCATATATAATCATATATGAGGTCATATAACTCCAATCTCTTCCTTTATTGCCATGTGACATTTTCCTTTATCTATGCCTTTTCTTCTGTTCTTACAAGGATGCCAGTATGTTGGATTAGGGTTCACCCTATCTGAGAATGACCTAATATAATTACATCTACAAAAGACCCTATTTTCAAATAAGATCACATTCATATGTACTAGAGTGTAGACTTCAACATATTTGAGGGGGACACAATTCAACCAATAATCATCTGCCCTCTTGCTCTCCAAAAGCCATGCCTTTCCCAAGTACAAAATACATTTAACCCATCCCAGTATCCCCAAAAGTCTTAACTCATTACAGCATCAAAGTACAAAATTTCCTATAAACATAATCAACTCAAAAAGTCCTGAATCTCACCTTCAAAATCACCTAAATAAGGTATGGATGAAACTCAATATTTTCCAACCAGGGGCAAATCCCTCTCCATCTGTGGACCTGTGAAATTCAGAAAACAATTAATTTGTTTCTGAAATACAATGGTTGGGTAGGCCTATATTAGGCATTCCATTCCAAAATGGAGAAATTCAAAGGAAAAAGGGGTTACATGTCCAAAGCAAGTTGAAATCCAGCAGGGAAAATTCCATTAGATATTAAGGCCTGAGAAAAATCTAGGTGGCTCAGTGTTCTGTGCTATGGGCAGATTGGGGAGAAGCACCCACCTCCTCGGTCCTCAGTGGTGACCATGTCTACTATGCCTGTGGTAGCAGTAGCAACACTGTTGGCCTCTGAACCACCCTCAAAGTCATCATTTCCTTTTCTTGAACGATACCACATGTTCACAGCTGAGTACAGTCAGTTTTCCATATCCACAGGTCCTGCATTTGCAGATTCATCCACCTGTGGAACAATAATATTTTTTTGAAAAAATTCCAGAAATTTCCAAAAGGCAAAACTTGAATTTGCTTCATACTGGCAACTATTTACATAGCATTTAATAGTATTAGGTACTATAAGTAATCTATGGATGATATAAAGTACATTGGAAGATGTGCATAGGTTATGTGCAAATACTACACCATTTTACATAAAAGAGTTAAGAATCCACAGATTTTGGTATCCAAGGCGTCCTTGAACCAAACACCCATGGGTACTGAGGAGCAACTGTAGTTCTACTGGATCATTTTGAACTTGTAAAATATCAGAAATCTGACAGTCTTCCTATCATTTTGTCATAGTTCTGCCCCCATCAGTCCAAACTGTGTGTCAATTATATCTCAATAAAACTGGAGGAGAAAATTGCATCACTATTTTCTTTTTCTGAAATAAGAAGAGGGAAGGTTTACAATGCCCATCTGCCAGGTACTTTCCTTGTGTGTTTGTGCATGTGTGCATAATATGTGTGGTATTCAGACATAAGCAGATTTTATAAGTGGCTGATTGGTCATTCTTTTTTAAATTAAAATAATTTTATAAATTTTAATCTAATTATAAATTCTGTACAATATCCTTATATGAAAATATTTTACATATTTAATATATAATATAATTTGTGTTTCAATTTTGGTGAGAGTTAGTAAAAATGTTGAAGATAATTATGTACATAGATTAATTTCTTTTGTAATTTTAAAACTATAAATAAAGTAAATCTTGTGAATTATCTTCATGTCTGGTTCAAAATAAATGTAGCTATTTCTATTCTGACTTCAATAACAGTATTTTAAGCTATATTTATTAAAAATAAAGCTTAGTTTTAATTTACAGAATAAAATAATTTGTGAGTTTGAATATTCCATTCTTGGAAAAAAATTAAAAGGTCATAAATTTTTAAGATCCTCACAAACATGTTATTTAGTGCTTACTAAATGTCAGGAACTAGGTTAAATAATTTATATGTATTAATTTATTTAATCCATACAACAGTGCTCTATGGTAGGTACTATTAATATCCTGACCTTAGAAATAAAGAAATAGGAGTAAAACACATTATGTAACTTAACCAAGTTACAAGCTAATAAATGTCTGAATTGCAATTTTAATGTAGGAAGTCAGTCTTCATAGTGTATATTTTTAAATTTAAATACTACTTAAATTTAAAATCTATTTTAAGTCTAACTTTCAACCCCTGTTCATTTTCCAACAAAATACCTTTGGAATGAACAAGCTAGAATGTATGCTACTAGATAACAGATTTTTTTTTTTTTATCACATTTTAACTGTTGAATCCCCAGTACTGAAAGCAAGGCCTAGTTCACAGATATTTATAGTTCCTTATAAATATCTGAAGAAACAAATGAATGAATGAATGATTTTGGTTTCACTAGTATTCCTTTGCTAAACTCATGGAAACAACAACAACAAAAAAATGAAACGAAAATAATCAGAACGTATAGCAGGAATTTTGCCCAATGATCTATTAAGTTGTGAATGGAAGTTTTAGCATGCAAAACAGGGATTGACAAACTATGGCCCACTGATCAAATACAGCTTGTTTTTTTTTTTTTTTAATTAAGTTTCACTGGAATATAGCCACACCTGTAGTTTCATATATTATCTGTTGCTGTTTTTTGCTTCATGGCAGGTTGTGTAGTGATGACAGAGATGACAGGCCTGCAAAGCCCTAAATATTTACTATCTGGCCTCTTACAGAAGAAGTTTGCCGACACCAGATTTAAAATATAGATGAGGAACAATTTAAAACATTCTGAGGCACAATTTCAGAATGAAGCTGACACATTTTTATTCCTTTCTTGGTAACCAAGATCTTGTCAAATAAATGGAGGAAAGTGACCCCTTTTGATGCAGAAAAGCTGATATATCAGCTAGGGCCATATATCTTTGTAATGCTCCTGATGTAACTTCCTTGACTGCTTCTAAGGAAAAAAACAGAGTGAGAGAGAGAGAGAGAGAGAGAGAGAGAGAGAGAGAGAGAGAGAGAGAAGGAAATCTCAAAATGTAATATAATTGGGTATCAAAGTGGATTGAATTATAATGTCAGCAGTAAAATAGGGCTTAAAATGGGAAACAAACAAACATAGAAATGCCCCACTGGCATTTTTACTTTACATAGTAAGGGATGTTAAATACAAAATATTTTCCATAATTAAAAGCTAACACTATGTACTATATGTTTAATGAGGTAGCAAAATAAGAAGGCCTTCCTACAGCCAGGTAATTACACTGGAGAATACAGTACAAAATCATCATAAGAATTAAGATAAATGGCATGGCAATCCTCAGGAAAGTAAAGAGAAATGGTGAGAATATACCCATCCTGATAACAGACAACCATTGTCCTAGAAGGGGTTCTTTTAAGAAGATGCTGTAACCAGCATCCAAGATGTCCCACAATGAGCCCTGCTTCCTGATTGTCACACCTTCTTGTTGTCTCCCACATTGTACCAGAGTGTGCCTGAGTGTCACCAGTGGAAGTGATGGTATGTCACACAGGAAGAAACAGGTATAGGACGGTTGAATGAGTTACCTAGAGTCTATAAATTAAGTGGAGAATCAATATGAGAATCTTTCTTCAGAAACAGAGCTCTAAACCACTAAGGTATCAACTGAACACAAAACGGTTAATATTTTGTACAATGCTGAATATAATGGAAAGACTACTTCAGTAATTGGTTGAATTGAAACTTAACATCCCAATTGTTAAAAAGCATTTGCTTTGGTCATTGCAACCACACAGTTGTTTAATTTCACTGTACACATATCTGTGAAACTACAGAAAAACGAATTCTAGAAATGAATAGAACAATTTTCTTGTTAGTTTCTTTTAATATGGTCCATTAATTGTAAATTGATAAATTAACTTTGTGATAAATTATAAAATTATAAAAATTAATGTTACTAGGTATGTGTTTACAGACAATCCAGAATAAATAAAAGGAAATGAAGTCCTAACAGATTGGTATTATTCAGAGACTAGTTCACACAGTTCACCATTTTGCTCATAATCATGTCAGCCATCATAATTGGGCTTCAAGTTTGACTTGCTACAGTAATGGTGATATTAAAAATGTTGCCTTATTCCTTTGGAAAAGTAGAGACAAAAATTTTAACTGGAAAATGTCAACAACAAAAAATGTTGGTATGACTATTGGGAGAAGAGGAATGTTAAAATCATTTTCAAGAAATCCCATCTAGGTAATGAAAGTCATAACACAAAGATGGAAACAGAGTGCAAATCTTCAAAAAAATAATTTACATAAGCTCTGATAACATTTGTAAGTAGCTGCAGTGTTTAAAGTTTGTTTAAAAAATATGAGTCAAATTTTATATGAAGCAGTATCACAGAATAAATGAATGGAAATAGTTTGTCCTGATGGTTTGTTTTTATATGAATGCATGCAGTAAAGTACATATTCATACAGATTTATTATGAAACAAATTACTGTTACTACAGAACTAAATCCAGCTTAGAATAAAGACATATCTTTATTACATTGTCATATTTTGGCCCAAAGGTTATGGCATAAATTAAAGCTGAAATTAGTACAGCAGGGTCCCATTATTTTTTCTCAGCATGAAACTTTAGTAATATGATTTAGATTGACCTTATTCCACTACTGTTTCAAGATATCTTGTTAATATTCCTCTTTGACATTATCTCTTTCTCTTCAGCATACTTTTTTTTTCCTCTAAAAAATATATTTTAGCTTCAGATGCACCTTATTCAGCCTGCCATCTGTTGAACATTTGGATTTCAGCTGTAAATGCTGGCACAGTTATTCTGCAAGGAAATTTTGCCAAATGACCATTCTTTCTCTAGTCATTCCTAAGACCATTGTCATGTGCAGGTGCTCAATTTTGGAGAAAACAAATTTACTATATTCAGAAAATAATGATCTCAGTTAGCAAATAACTTGTTACAATTAAGAATATTTACTGAATCTTTCCAAGCACAAAGTATGTGTTGAAACTAATATAATTGTGGTTTTTCTTCTAACTGAAATCAGAAATAAAATATTCAGAAAAAGCAATACTAATAAAATTCCCTAAAACATCAGTTGTGGCAAAACAGCTAATAATTTTCATGAATAAAATATTTGTCTTCATTTTCTGCTATCAAAAGAAACTTACATAAGGATTTTCTTCTCTCTCCCAATTGTACCTGCATATATTTTAATGGAGGCAAAAAAATGTACATTCTATTTTTTTAACATCTTTATTGGAGTACAATTGCTTTACAATGGTGTATTAGTTTCTGCTTTATAACAAAGTGAATCAGCTATACATGTACATATATGCCCATACCTCTTCCCTCTTGCATCTCCCTCCCTTCTACACTCCCTATCCCACCCCTCTAGGTGGCCACAGCCCCAAGTTGATCTCTCTGTGCTCTGCAACTGCTTCCCACTAGCTGTCTATTTTACATTTGGTAGTGTATATATGTCCATGCCACTCTCTCACTTTGTCTCAGGTTACCCTTACCACTTCCCGTGTCCTCAAGTCCATTCTCTAGTAGGTCTGCATCTTTATTCCCATCCTGCCCTTAGGTTCTTCATAATCTTTTTTTTTTGATTCCATATATATGTGTTAGCATACGGTATTTGTTTTTCTCTTTCTGACTTTTACTTCACTCTGTATCACAGACTCTAGGTCCATCCACCTCACTACAAATAACTCAATTTCATTTCTTTTTATGGATAAGTAATATGCCATTGTATATATGTGCCACATCTTCTTTATCCATTCATCTGTTGATGGACCCTTAGGTTGCTTCCATGTCCTGGTTATTGTAAATAGAGCTACAATGAATATTGTGGTACATGACATTTCTCGAATTATGGTTTTCTCAGGGTATATGCCCAGTAGTGGGATTGCTGGGTTGTATGTTAGTTCTATTTTTAGTTCTTTAAGGAACCCCCATACTGTTCTCCATAGTGGCTAAAAGTGTACATCCTAACTGGTATTTGAAAAAAATACCTACTGCTTATGATTAGTTGATTAATATAAAGGTCTTTTAAAATACAGTTATGTAGAGGGAAGGGATATGGGAACAGATGTATATGTATAAATGACTCACTTTGTTATAAAGCAGAAACTAATACACCATTGTGAAGCAATTATACTCCAATAAATTTGTAAAAATAAATACAATTATGTAGTTTGATTTATTTCAGAAAATAATCTGGAGCTGTATTTACTGCTACAAAAAGTGAAATTTTTAAGTAAATACATGTCAGTCACTACTTAGCTGCATAAAAACTCTCCTGAGTCATTCACAATAATGTTTTTTCACATTTCATAAAACTTTAAATAATTTAACCAGTGCAGTTTTATTATTTGTTTATTCTATATTCGTTTGATATTCTTATTTAATAATCCAAATCTAAGATTTGTGTAATAAAAGTTTTGTTGTAAAATGTAAAGTTTTCAATTTATATTCCACGATTTCCTAAACATGTAAGTCTGCATATAATCTGTTTACTAAATTTTATTTAATAAATACTAATTGTGCAGTAGAATATATGGACCTAATTTTTTTTTTTTAGATTTTAGTAGCCCCAAATACAGTGGCTACTTCTGATTTTTTTCCTTGTCTGTCCTGTGTTATGCTATTAACCATCACTACGGTCTTCATGGAGGCAAAGAACTAGGTCACAGGTGAACTCTATCAACTTGGGAAACAAGAAAAGATTTTATGAAAAACGGTTTTTACATAAAATTTGAAATAATAGATTATTTTATTTTTAGATGGAAACAGATCCCTTAAAGGTAACAGCTATTGTCACATAGAGATCATAAATAATTGAGAACTTGTTTTATCATTGTCCTAAGTATGCTCCATCTACTAAGAGAAAATTTGATTGCAGCACAGTTAGTACTGAGGCATTCTGAGTAGAAAATATACTCTGTAAAAAACCTTTTTTCCAGAAAAATAAAATTTCTCATGACACTTGTGAATAACAGCTATTGCTCTTTTGAAATCCAGTGGAAATTAAAAGTTGTGCTAAACAGGAAATCAGCTGAATAAAATGAGTCGTTAGCTGCTAAAAACATCAATTAAAAAGTCAGTGAAGTGATGGACTTAGCTATTAAATGCTGACAAGCCCATCATTTAAAAGTTGGAAGTTAAAAGTGTATTTCAAAATCTATGAAAGCAAGAACATTAAGGTCAATAAAAATTGGAATGAATTACAAGGGAGAAACATTTAAAGATGAAATTGAACACCTGTGAATTTGGGACTATTTGGTAAACATATTAGACAATATTGAACTCACATCCATAAAATTGATAAGGCTTTGAAAAATAAAGTGTGCTTTCCCCAGGATCAGAAATTCTGCTGACTACATGGTTTCATGTATGTTTATATATCAAAGATTAAGTTATGGGTTATGGATAAGAGAATAGACACATTTACTCTACTCTTCCTTATGTGTAAAATTAAAATTCAAGTACATACACAAAAGTAAAAATTATGAGCAAATGTCTGTAAGACAGGATATTTTTCCTTCTTTCATCATACTGTATAATAATTTATTTACATGGAATTTTATTAAACACTGGAAACTGTATAAACATCTTATTTTCTAATTAACAGAATTTATCAGTGAAAAACACAAAATTAAAAATATATAATGTATATTAATTTTTGGTTTATTTTAAGTACAATAGATCAATAATACACCTACAATGAATATTGTAACTTAGAAGAGCTAAATGGTACTAATGAAAATGGAACACATATTTTCTGATGAACAAAAAACAAACAAAAGAAAAGTTTCACTTACAAGGATTTAAATATCAGAAAAATAAGCATTCATTTTTGACAAATTTGTCTCTGATTGCATACAAAGATATTGTATAGTTATGATGCTTTTAAATATTAACCACGGGATTAGTTTAGATGGAAACCTTTATTCAAATACTTGGTCTTGGAAGATCAAACTACTTTACTTATACAATTTCCCAAAATACATATATAGTTCTAGCTATTATTTCTAAGAAACTAAGAACATCAAATATATTAACTGCTTTAGAAGAATATTAAAGTAATATGTCTATAAATAAGACAGATATTACATAACTAATTGGGAGTTTTCTCTTTTACAGGACTTTATCTCTCAGTGATTATTAACTCTCAGTGATTATTTCTACAAAGGTAACAAAGAGTGAAACTGCTCATCACTTAAATGAGAAAAAACGAAAAATGTATGCCTATAACACTTAAAATAAGAATATAAAAACAGTATACCTTTAGCAAAAAGCAATTCATGAATTTTTATACATACATGCATTTTATAGAGAAAAATATGTATGTGAATGTTAAAGCAAATAATTGTGCAGTATATTAGAAATTGATCCATAGCTGAGCAGATATTTCAACTTATTTGTATATATATATGTCCATATATATGTTGTACGGATATATATATATATATATATATAAGAAAACAAATATTAACACTCCTCTATACATGTAAATATGCTTTGAATAATTTATATATGTGTATGTATATTTAGGCATATATGTATATATGATATGATATGTATATATATTTGCACATATCTACATGTATGTGTGCATGTGTAGATTGTGTGTACGTATGTGTGTGCATATATAAGTATATATGGAAAACTATTTTAAATTACATAGGATCACAAATTAGTGGTTACCCATGGGAAGAAGGAAGGGGGAGGGGCAAGATAGGCATAGGGATTTAAGAGTTTCAAAATACTATGTATAAATAAGGTACAAATATATATAGTACAATGCAGAGAATATAGTCAACATTTTATAATAACTATAAATGGAATATAACCTTTAAAAATTATGAATCACTGTGTTGTATACTTGAAAATTACATAGCAATGTACATCAACCATACCTCAATTAAAAAATAAAATAAATTACATATAATCAGTATGGATCTTGTAATAATAGTAAATAACAAATAGCTTTTGGGAGGGGAACCAAAACAATGTCTCATTTGCCAGTTTCTAAACCAATCATCATGGCTGATGTCAAGCTAACAAAGTGATTTCAACTGACCTACTTGATTTGTGAACTTTCAAACAATCAGTTTTTGCAAGGCAGTAAGTGCTTGTTCCAGTACATCACCCTATGTAGTGTAGAATAAGAGTGAATAGAGGAATTTAGCTATTGCTTTTTCACTTTGTTTAAAATATTTATTATTATTAATATTAGCACATAAACATAATATTACCAATAAAACACAATTTTAGTCAGCATAAAAACGTGAATAGTACAACAACATAGAGAGCTTGTAATAAGTTTTGTCTCTATGTTGCTTTGTTACTTGTTATTCATGTGTTTTTATTCTAAAATTGTAATTTTCCATATTTCAGTTTTTCATGTATTTTGTTTTCATTTCCATTTTCTTCTATATTATATTATTATTTTTTCCCTCATTTTAAAAATAAAACAAATTTGAAAAAAAGCAATCTGGCTACTCAATTCTGGTGAAATACAAAACAAATAAGCAAAATAAACAAGACAAAAAGAAACAACAACCTTAATCTTAGCAGTGTTTCTTTTGGTGGCCTCATTAAAACACATTTCTCAAAAGATAGAAATTATTTTACATGATATGATTAAGAGTATGTTCTTATTTTTCAAAAATACCACATTAATTGTTAGAACTTTAATCAAATTCAGGATTTTTTCACATAATTTTTTCTTATACCTATCCTGTCCTACAGTTTGTCCATCATACAATTTAACATAAATATCTTAATCATTTACTATGAAATTTCTGCTTAATATGTCCAATAATGAACATGATTTATGAGCCCAATGTTTATAAAGAAGAATAAAAAATATTCTTTAAATAATCATACAATATCTCAGACTTCCCTGGTGGTGCAGTGGTTAAGAATCCACCTGCCAATGCAGGGGACACAGGTTCAAACTCTGGTCCTGTAAGATCCCACATGCCACAGAGAAACTAATCCTGTGTGCCACAAATACTGAGCCAGTGCTCTGGAGCCTGTGAGCCACAACTACTGAACTGCATGCCACAACTACTGAAGCCCAAGTGCCTACAGCCCATCCTCTGCAACAAGAGAAGTCACCACAATGAGAAGTCCATGCACCGCAATGAAGAGTAGCCCTTTCTCTCCACAGCTAGAGAAAGCCCCCACACAGCAATGAAGACCCAATGCAGCCAGAAATTAAATAAATAATCATAAAATATCTCATGTTCACTAATATTCACCACCTTACATATGATAGCAAAAGATAGAAGATAAATAAAATGTCAATTAAGTCATTCATTGCATTTTTAACTTCCTGCAATCTGTCTCCCAAATGAAGTGAATTTTTTTCTTTCATACCTTAATGGGAAAGACTATAACTCTTGATTATTCAGAAAATATTTTGTCAACAAATTCTACCTATATATGTTAATAGAAATAACCCCCAAATAGTAACACATATCATAACACAATGCAGCATGTACAAAAATGTGTTCACATGGTGTCAAGATTTATACATAAACTATTCTCAGATAAATTTATTAAATAATCTGTGTCATTTTGTTCTTCATGATATGACCATGTTTCTTACATTACCTTGGCAAAGATAGAGCATTCAGGAGTTAAAAAGAATCTTTAAAATATTTTAAATTTTAATACAATTAATATATAAATAAGGAAACAATTCAGACAGATTAAGTAACCTTTCCAAAGTCATAGAGACAGAAGTTATTCATACTCTATATTCCTGGTTGAGTTCCCTTATCAATATCTTACCATAGAAGAGAAATTTTGTATAGTTATGGTAGTACAAAGATTAAGGGCATGATCCCTGCTTTCTGGATCTAAGTTTCAGATAAAAGAGACATGTAATTTTCATACATTTAAATTGGATATGTAATGTAATTGAGAGTTGTACAAGATATTTTTTGAACACATGAGAGAGAAAAATTAAATCTTCATGAAGGTAAGATTTAAAATGAAAAAATGCTTAATAGAGGATGTACTATTTTATCTAAGTATTTCATATTTGAAAAAGGTCTACAAAAGTAATGTTTTATATGCAAAGGAGAAAAGTCTAAAAACCAAAACCAGGCAAGATGTAGTTGCCACACTTGTCTCAATCTCCCCAACTTAGTACATCTAAAAACTGAGGAAAATCATAAAAGGCTCAGAATGACAGGTGAAAGAAGGCAGCCCAGCCCAAGATCTTGGAACCCAAAGAAAAACAAGTCATTAAGTTCCATGTTTTGTTGTTGTTGCTCTTGTTCATATATTCCAGTCTGGGAGAAAGAGATGTTGGCAGCCTGGAAACTCCAGCTGATGCAGAAAATAAAGCCCCAAGAAAAGCCTCTTTACTTTAGCAAAAGGACAAATAAAGGGACAGTCTACCAAACAGAATTTTTTAGACAATAACTTCCTAATGCTAGGCAAAGCCAAATTTCTCTCTCTCATCATAAGGAAATTCAACCAGGTTTATAGAATATGAATAACTTCTGTCTGCATGACTTTGGAAAAGTCCCTTAATCTGTCTAAATTGAGTTTCCTTATTTATATATTACCAATGAAGTTCTAAATAAAATATGGGCCAAAGAGGAAGTCTTAAGAGAAATAAATATATTGAATCAAATGAAATTAAAATGTAGCATATCAAAATTTGTAGGTCACAACAAAGCTGTGCAGAGATGAAAATGTATGCCACACACTGTTTACCATAGCTTAGAAAAGAGGAAAATTCTCAAATCAGTAACTTAAGCTCTCTTCTCAAGAAACTAGAAAAAACAAGAGTAAAATGAACCCCAAGAAAGAAGTAAAAAAGCACAATATAGATAAGAGGAAAAAAAAACACATTTAAGAAAATACAAATATCAATGGGAAAAATATCTGGTTCCTCAAAAATAAAATCAACAAAAATTGAAAAATACCTAGTGAAACTGACAATAACTAACTAACTAACTAAATAACACAATTCATCAATATTAGGGGTGAAAGAAGGAATATCACTTTCCATCACAATTAAAAGGGAATACTACAAAAAATTTACAAGCATACTTTTAAGATAATGTGAATTCAGTTCCAGGCCATTTCATATATCACAATAAAGGAAGTCACATTTTTTTTGGTTTAGCAGTACATATAAAAGTTATGTTTACACTCTACTGTAGTCTACTAAGTGTGTAGTAGCATAATGTCTAAAGAACAAATGTATGTGTCTTAATTTAAAAAATACCTTATTGCTAAACAATACTAAGCATCATCCGTGCCTTCAGTGAGTCACTACACTTCGGCTGGTAGAGGGTCTTGCGTGGATGTTGGTGGCTGCTGACTCATCAGAGTGGAGGTGGCTGAAAGCTGGGGTGGCCGTGGAAATTTCTTAAAATAAGACAGCAAGGAAGTTTGCCACATCAGTTGACTCTTTCTTTCACAAGCGATTTCTCTGTAGCATGCAATGCAGTTTGACAGCATTTTACCCACAGTAGAACTTCTCTCAAAATTGGAGTCAGTGTCTGAAACCCTGCTGTTCCTTTATCAACTGCATTTAAGTAATATTCTAAATTTTTGTCATTTCAACAGTCTTCACAACATCTTCACCAGGAGTAGATTCCACCTCAAACACCCATTTTCTTTGCTCACCAAATGAAGCAACTTTTCATCTGTGAAAGTTGTAATACGAGATTGCAGCAATTCAGTCACGTCTTCAGGCTCCACTTCTAATTTTAGTTTTCTTGCTATTTCCACCACATCTGCAGTTACTCTCTCTATTGGAGTCTTGAACACTTCAAAGTCATACATAAGGGCTGGAATCAACTTCTTCCAAACTCCTGTTAATGCTCATATTTTGACTTCTTTCTCTGAACCTTAAAAGTTCTTAGTGGCATCTAGAATGGTGATTTCCTTCCAGAAATTTTTTAATTTACTTTGCTCAGATCCATCAGAGGAATCACTATCCATGGCATCTAAAATATATAAGAGTTGAAAGTCAAGATTACTTCTCTATCCATGGACTGCAGAATAGATGTTATGTTAGCAGGCATGAAAGCAGCATGAATTTCATAGTACACCTTTATCAGAGCTCTTGGTATTGTCAATAAACAGTAATACTTTGAAAGGAGTCTTTTTTTTTTTTTTCTGAGCAGTACCTCTCAAGAGTGACTTAAAATATTCAGTACACAATGTGGTAAACAGATTTCTGTCACTCAAGCTTTGTTGTTGCATTTATAGAGCACAAGCAGAGTATATTTAGCACATTTCTCGAGGACACTGGGATTACTGAGATGGTAAATAGGCATTGGCTTTAACTACGAGTCATCAGCTGCACTGGCATCTAACAAGAGAGTCAACCTATCCTTTGAAGATTGAAGCCAGGCACTGACTTCTCCTCTCTAGCTACGAAAGTCCTAGATGGCATCTTCTTCCAATATAAGACTGTTTCTTCTACATCGTAAATCCGTATTTTAGTGTAGCCACCTTTATTATTATCTTAGCTAAATCATCTAGATAATTTGCTGCAGCTTCTACAACAACACTTGCTACTTTCCCTTGCACATTTATGTTATAGAAAGGGTTTCTTTCCTTCAACCTCATGAACCAACCTCTGTTAACTTCAAACTTTTCTTCTGTAACTTCCTTGCCTCTCTCAGCCTTCATGGAATTGGAGAGAGTTAGGACCTTGTTCTGGATCAGGATTTGGCTTAAGGGAATATTGTGGTTGGTTTGACCCAGACCACTAAAACTTTTCCATATAGGACTTTTATTTTGCATTTACAACTTGACTAAGTTGTATTTGGCATGAAGCCTTATTTCCAGCCTATCATAGCTTTCAGCATGCTTCCTTGCTAAGCTTAATCATTTCTAGTTTTTAATGTAAAGTGAGAGATGTATAACTCTTTCTCTCACGTGAAACCTTAAAGAACATTGTCTGAATATTAATTGGCATAATTTCAATATTGTTGTGTCACAGAGAATGGGGGTGGGCAGAGGCCAGCGAGAGAAATGAGAGAATGGCTGGTGGAGAAGCAGTAAGAACACACTTGACATTTATTGATTAAGTTTTCTGTCTTACATAAGCCTGGTCCCTGGGCCCCGCAGACAATTACAATAGTAACGTCAAAGATCATTAATCATAGATCACCACAACAAGCATAATAATAATAGTAAACTTGAAATATTGTGAGAATTACCAAAATGTTACACAAAGACACGAAGTGAGCAAAGCTTTTGGAAAAATGGAGTTGAGAGACTTGCTCCATGCAGAGTTGCCACAAACCTTCAATTTGTAAAAAAAAAAAATGTAATATCTGTGAAGCACAAAAAAAAGGAGGTATGCCTGTAATACATTTAACAATTTAAAAGAAATGGAATAATTCATTGAAAACTGAAATCTACTAAAAAAATAGGCCAAACTTATAGTTCTATAGCCAGTAAAGTAATATAATTTATAAGTAAAATTCTTTCAAAAATGAAAACTTCAGTACAAGATGGCTTCACTGGAGAATTCTACCAAATATATAACGAAGAATAAGGATCAATTATACACAGCCTCTTTCAGAAAATAAAATAGGATAAAACTCTTTCCAACTCACTTAGTGAATGCTAATATAAGACAGATACTAACTCAGTCAAAGCCAGTACAAAACAAAATTATAAATATATATATTTAATGAAGTTAAACTCAACAATCCTCAACAAAATATAAACAAACTTAATCTATCAATGTATACAGAGAATTACACACCACAGAAAAGTGGGATCTATCCAAGGAGTGCATGCCTACATTCATGTACACTCAAAAATCGAAGTAATCCATCATTCAAATGAATAAAGAAAAAAAAATCATGTGAACTTATTATTTGACACAAAGTATTTGACCAAATCCAACATCCATTCATGATAAAAAATGTAAGCAAACTAGAAGCATAGCAAACTTTTTTTAAATTTGATAATGAACATCTACAAAAACCTACAGCTAATATACTTAGCACTGAAAACTAAATGTTTTCCCTTTAACATAAGAAACAAGTTAAGGATGACAGGTTTTCTTAAGGATGACTGCTTTTCTTAAAATAGTACTAGAAATCTAGCCAGTGTAAAAGGCGAGAAAAGGAAATAAAAGCCATTACAATGACAAAGGAAGAAATTAAATTCTGCCTATTTGCAGATGAAATAATAATGTGTAATAATTCACAGGGAATCTAATGAAAAGTTGTTAACTTCTGATTTAAGCAAGATCACAGATACAAGGTGAACATAAAAAAATAACATTTGTACATACTATCAATGAAAAATTAGAAACCAAAATAAAACTATATGATTTTCAATAGTTAAATATGAAATAATTATCTATATGCAACAAAATATGGACAGTACTTGTATGCTGAAACCTACAAAACACTGATGAGATAAATCAATGAACTTTTAAATAAATGGCAAGACATACTGTATTCAGAGATTGTATTAACTGTTTCTCTCAGAAAATTGCCCATTCTTAGAGGAAGATTTCTTGTCCAATGTTGGGTCTCCTCCTTTAGGACAGCAAAGAGGAGGCAATTCAGGGGCACAAAGACCCCTCCACCTTCCCTCAGGTTAATTGCCTTCAGGACAATTCAGAAAAGCCATCCATTATACAGGTTTCCCTCTTGCCATACCATCCTCTTCCAAATCATGTTTTCCTTGTTTCTCAAAGGTGTTCCTAAGAATACTCTTCAATAAACTACTGCAAGCAGGCCTCAGAGTCTCAGAGTGTGTTTATCAGGGAACCAGACTGTGACCACAGTTCAATCATTCAGCATATGGAGGTCTGTCTCTGTTTTTGCCTCTGTCTCTCTCTGTATGTAAGTGTGTATATTAGGCAGAGATATTAGCAAACATTTGGCAGAAACATTTCACAATGAACACACAATCATTAACCTTTCTCCAAACCTTCTTTGAACTCTTTAAGAAATCCAATATTCCATGATTCTAATATCAAATCAAGAATAAAAAACTCATATAATACCATTGTGTGATATACATTTACTAATACTGATTCTAACCTATGCCATCTAATTAATTAAAGTTGTTTTAAAACTTATTTTATGATACATTTATTGAAAACATTTCCAAAATGCAATACTCCAAACATTGCCCTAATATGAAATTACAACAAATAATATTTCATTTTTCTCTGATAATTGTAAATATATCAGATAATAATTGGATTTATTATTTTAATACAGTGTTCACTTTAGTGCTCTATAAATGTGAACAATTAATATGAAATTCCCATAAACCCTAATGGATCTAGAATATACTCTGATAATTTGTGTTGTTTATGTTGTTTTAAATTGTAATTGAGAATTTAATATTATACTGGTGTCATAAAATATTGAAAGCAAAAATAATCATTGTCAGTGTAGGAAAACTAAAAAGTAATTTAATTGGTACTTGCTGACAAAATTATACATCTGTAGGAAAGTTGTCAACAGTAAAATACCTTCAATAATTAATTCTGGTGAGAACTAAATACAATTCTCTCTCAATATTCAAAATATCCAGTTTAAAATAAAATGAGGTAATGTGTCTCTGGGCTGATTATTGTTTATCAGAAAGAATCCACCAACTTGTGGAACTTTTTTGTTGCATTAGTCGTCATCGCTTTCTGAAAGGCTTAGTCCCTGAGATGTAAATTTTAGTAAAACTATGTTTTTAAAGTTACTGTGTTTTAATTCTGTAACATGCAATCTGCAATTAATTTCATACAATGTATTTCCCTCTCTGATCTTGTACTTTACTTTTATAGAACACATATTCACATGTTCTTTATTTTTTAATGACTTTGCTTAACCTGTTCGAGTTTTACTCAAGCTCCTTGCCTATAAAGAATGTAGTTATAATAACTCTTTTAATGCTCCCCTTTTTTTTGCACGCATTCTATCATCTGTTTCATTTCTGGTTCAGTCTTCATCCATTGACTTTTTTCCTGATTCATTTCTTTTCATTTTTTTTCTGCTTCATTGCAAGTCTGGTAATTTGGGGTAGTATGCCACACACTGTCAATTTTACCTAGTTTGGTACTGGACATTTTAATTTTCTTGTAGCTATGCATGTGCTTTTTTCTGAGATTCAGTTAAGTAACTTGGAAACATTTTAATCCTTTTCAGTCTGTCAGTTAAGATTTTTTTTTTTAAGGCAAAATCATAGAAACATTTACTCTAGGGCAAACATCTCACCCTTACTAGCAAAACCCTTCCGACTGCTATACCTGAGAGCCCATAAATTATGAGATTTTCCACTCTGGCTGATGAAAATACTAAATATTTCTACCCTTGTGTGGGATATGAGGAGTGTTTCCTTTAGTTCTTTCAGATTGTTCTTTCCCTGACTTTGGATATATTTCCCACATGAATACACTGGTAATCAATTTAAGAGTCCAGGGACCATCTATAGAGATGTAGAGGTCTTAGTCTGCACAGCACTTTCCTTTCTGGAAATCTATCCTGTGGACTCTAGCTGCCCTTGCTCTCCCCAGATGCCTAACTCCATCTCCTCAACTCATGGGGGACTGGCAGGCTTTTCTTGTCTTTCCCTAATTTATGGCACATCCTATAAACTCACCGGGCAGTAAAGTAGGATAAATTTAGTGCAACACTTTTGGGTTTCCTATTTGTAAGGAATTACTTTATTTCTTGATGTCCAATGTCTTGAACTACTATCAAGTATTTTGCCTGTTCCATTTTTTCTTTCAAGTGTGTATGTGTGTCAGGGGTGGGGGGTACCTTAGTATTTGCTCTTCCATCTTTCCCAGAAAAAGAAAACCACCCTTAGAGTGTTGATGCTGTATTTCCATGTTTCCTATTATTTTTAAGAATTTTGATATTTTGAATGTAACTCCTTCACAGTGTTTTCTCCACAGTATTTAAAAACTAATACTTTGATGCTACCTATAGTAATATCAATATATTTATCTACTATTTCCTTAGGACTATCTTTCATATAGTACTAAATGTTGTATCTACAACAGCATTTTCCTGAAAATATAGTCTTTGCTAGCTCTCTCTAATTAAAACATGTTATAGTTAATGGAGTTTTCCTGCAGGAATAAGTAAAGGAAAATAAAATTATATGCATTTTTGTTTTGAAAAATAAAATAATTGGTGGTTTATAGATGATCTTAGCTCTTGCCATAATATAACTAACTCTGAAAAAAACGGCAAAATGATAAAGATGAGAAGCCAAAATATATTGAAAAGTCATATGTGTATATATATATATATATATATATATATATATATATATATATATATATATATATAGAGAGAGAGAGAGAGAGAGAGAGAGATAGAGAGAGAGTGCATCTGGGTAAAATGCAAGGATAACATATCTTAAGAGTAAGCTCTGGACTGAAGGTTTTGCTGAAGGACAAAGGACATATCTCAACAAGCTTCCTTCACAAAACTAAAAGCCAGACCTCCAGAAGATCAAGATAATACTCTGGTAATTTACCTGCCAGAAAAAATTCAACATTCTTTAATAAGAAGAAACAAAACTGAAATGTAGTGATGAAAGTAAGAATAGTCATTGTCATTGGTTGAAGAAGAATCATGTTTGGATAAAAGGAAGAAGGAACCTTTCAATGGTAATGAAACTTTCTACATTTGCCCAACATTTGTACACATTTGTCAAAGTTCATCAAACTGTGAATTTAAAAATCTCATATCATTTGACATATGTAAATCATACTCAATCAAAATTTTTTTGTTAAACATGAAACAAACTCAAAGGCAAATTTACAGTGGATATGAGATTGACAAATTTACACGTGTGTTTGTGTGTGTGTGTTGTGCTAAAAGACTAGTTTGACAAATCAAAGCCACATGAATCCACAGTCTTAGCCAAGTTACATTTTACTAATAATTTCAAAGTTTCAAACAATAAGTAGACATAGGCAAAGAAGAGAGGTTTGGTACATTTCAGATGGCCCTTCTTTTTATACACTGGACTCATGTTCTCTGGTAAAAAACAGTAATGAAGTTTTTTAATGAGGTCCTAAATCACCACACACATCTTCATTATATTTTTAACCACAGAAAGTTGATTACATCCACAACGTTCACTGTGGAGTGAGACATCATAAATCCATAGATTGCAGTTGTGTTTACAAGAAACAATCATAAGCTAGCAACATACTTTTAATAGCATTTTATAGATAAATACTATATCCTAGCAAACAGCATTTACCTTGAGGTCCAATTATCATGCTTTTGATTATATTATTTGTATTTCGTATTTTCTTTTCCCTAGGAGTGCCTCCCCACATGACTGTAAAGCAATGGATTGCAGGACAGCTACTTTACCCCCTTCCTTCTAAGTTTTCATACTAAAATAAACTGTTTAATAATGCACTCCTCATTATATTGCATTTTTAATTTAGCTTGAAATCAACTTGCAAACCAAAGTCTGTTTATCTTTATCCAGTTTTAGTGACAGAGGAAGCCTCCACAACAGCTAGAAAGAGATTTCCTGAATAAATGCTGATAAGCAGCATACAGAGTCCTCAAAAGAGGTTTGCAACAAAGTCTTTAAGTTGTTGAGATAGCACATGTACTATTTCCTTAAGCCTCAAAATGATGCTTAACAAAATCTACTCTTATCTGTAAACAGGTGTCATAGAGATATAGTGTAATATTACACATTTTAATGTACTGAGAAATTAGAAAATATGTATATATGATTCCATAAAAATCATCTGAAAACATGACTAAATGTAATTACATGTGTTTTCTTAATATGCTCAATTTAAATGCTAACTCCAAAGTTGTATTGTCCTTCATATACAGCACTTTATGTTCAGAATCTTTTTCTTTCAATTATTTTGATAAAGCTTTCAACTGGATGTCTCATTAAAATCATAGACAGGGACATATAAACTATACATTTTTTTGACTGCAGCAATGATACTGAGAAAATATCTTATTCCGCAAAGTAGAGAATGCTGGAAGGTGTGCTTCTTAATCAGGTTTCAGATTATTTATTCAACCACAGATTTATTGACCCATATTTTACCAATTTTTAAACTCCAGCTGTTCTTTATTCAATTCTCCAACCATTCTATTTCAGAGTCTTTGGAAATGGTATTTCTTCATATTTATCCTTCAGATCACAACTTTAATGTCACTTCTCCAAGACTGATTGTCCTAGGACCTAGACTAGATCAAACATTCCATTTATGTACTTTACTAGTACCCTGCACTTTTCTTATTAGCATTTGCCACTCTTCTAAGTCCTTTATTTGTGTAATCACACAACCATATCACAGCTGTTAGAGTGTAAGCTCCATGAAGTCTTGAATGTATTTAAGTGGCTCACATTTTTATTCCTATCATTTAACAGCGACCTAGTTTACTGAACTTGTTCAGGAAGCCCTCACTTACATAAAAAGAAAGAAAAATAGAAAGAAAGAAGGAAATAAAGAAAGGAAGAAATGAAAGAAGGAAGAGGGAAGGAAGGAAAGAAGGGAGGGAGGAAGGGAAATTTGTCCATGCTATTAGTACTAAAGGATGACAACATAGTTTTCCTCTGTAAGCCGGAGCATTCACTAAAACTAAACTCCTAAATGGGAGGAGAAAAAAATTAATTTCTCCAACACTCTTCATTTTACAAGTTCTTATATAGAATTAATTCAGGATTATCCACACTTACTGTTATGGGTCAAATTGTGTCCCCCATAATTCACATGGTGAAGTCTTAACCCCCATCATCTCAAAATGTAAGCATACTTGGGGATAAGACCTTTAAAGAGGTGATTAATTTAAAATGAGGTCTTTAGGGTAGCCTCTAATCCAATATGACTGGTGTTCTTATAAGAAAAGGAAATTTGGACACATAAAGAGATTCCAGTAATGTGTGTACTCAGAGGAAAAACCATGTGAGGACACAGTGAGAAGGTTGTAGGCTCCAAGGCAGAGAGGCCTCAGAACAAATCTAAACTAGATAAACAAAACTAAACCTTGACCTTTGACTTGCAGCCTCCAGAACTGTGAGAAATAAATCTCTGTTGTTTAAGCCACCCAATCCGTGTGCTTTGTTCTGGTGACCCTAGAAAACTGGTATACTTATCCAATTTACTTTAGTCCTCAACATAATTGATGTTCAAATTGTAATTGATATATGGGCCATAGAAAGAAATAAAGAAAAATGGTTGAATTCATATTTAAATGAGATTTCAGAGAATAGGTATTGATAAAAATCTATTTATTTTGTGTTCATTAAATATTTTGTTTTTTCCCCCTAGCTTCTTTTGTGTTTTAGGGTGAGTGTGTTTGTGTATGTTTGTGTATTAAAGAAGGAGAAAAATGGCTTTGGGGAAGGAGTATTTTAATGTCAAATAAAATAAATTATAAGTGTGTGTTTGCACCTAAAATATTATATCTTAAATATTAATAAATCCTACTATTATCAGTGGGAAACATTGGATAAATGTCAAATCAATCTTCTAATATGCATAAAAAAGAAAAAATGAAATAAGTTTGTATGTCTTTCACATCTAATTCAAAGCTTGGTCAGACAGTTTATTATTTTATCAAATTTTCACTTTAGCAAGGCATCAAACCCTTATACTCTGTATCTTTTGAAGTATGCATGTGATTACAACTAAAAATGAGAAAACAATATTGACATCTCAGAATTTCTTATAATATGATTAAACATAGGGTCATACCACTAGTATGTTACTAACTAATGGCCTAAAATAATGTAGGAATCTCATGATTTTAGATAACAGTTCATTTATAAATATCTTATTTCACAAGATGAATTTTAAAATAGCAATATCAATTCTTTAATTTTGATTTGTAAGGGCCTGTGATAACATTTAAGATAACATTATGTAAAAAAATTATGACAACAAGCAAAGTTGTCAGAGGAATACAGCAAAGAAAACAAAACAGTGGTTCTGAGAACTTATTAGAATTTTCTGGGACATAGAAATGTTAAAGAAATCAGATATGCCAGAGGGGCACATCACATTTTAAAATAAATTCTATTTAAGGAAACCAACACATATAGCAGTTTTCTTTTTCCTTCTTTATTAATTTCTCACAAAAACCTAGCATCTCAATGTACTCTCAGATGAGATTTATTAGCACAGGATTTTAGTTAGCTGTCTAAACCTCAAAATTCTATTTCATAGGATACTAGAGGCTATTCATTAGCATACTGTGAAGCATGTCATAAGTAATTTAAACTATAGTTGTCAAAATAAATGAAAAAAAATCCATTTATGCTGCACTGCCCTTAATTTTTTATTATGCATGTATTTGCTTGCTTAATAATCTACAAAATCCAGTAAATCACAGTTCCTGTCATTTTAGTGAATTAATCTGCATCATTTCAACTTGACTATGTTGAGAGAAAATCATCAAGAATCTTAGACTCTCATTTAGATATTGTTTTTAAAATGCAGGTAAATACTTTAAAAAATGATGATTTAAAAACTCCAGGAAGTACTGAAGGAAAAATTATTCAACAAATGAGTAAGTTTAGTGATTTCTTATCACTCAGGAGATTCTAGAACAACAAACTCAGGACAAGAAATTGAAAAGAGAACATCAAATTAATTCAAAATCTATTAACAGGAAAAAATGTAAAGCCATCTGTTTTCACTGTTGAGGATTAGCAAGTAGAAAAGAAAATCTGTACTCCAAAACTACAAATTAGATAATTTTTTAAAAAGATTTTACCTTAGTGTTTAAGGTTGAGAGCCAATAAGAAGGTCTGGAATTCATTTTTAGTTCTGTAACATACTCAACATGTGGCCTTGAGTTAATTAACTTGTCCTTTAAAGAAAAGTTATTCCTTATCTTTTATTTCTTGACATAACCTTTTTCCACGTGGGACTCTTTGGTGCTAAATTTGGGCTTGGCATTCATTTTAGACTTAATCTCAGGTACTTTCAGTCAATTTGAAACATATCAGTATATCACTTACTGACTGAGGGACTTTGGGTCTTAAGGTTCCTCTGCTATGGAATTTGTCACTAGAAGTGGTAAATGAGAAACTGCAATGAGTGCCTTTGGTCAAGAACCCATTGGTTGAACACATTTTGGTCTATTTTATTCTACACGAAACATATCTCTCATGACTAAGACATTGTTTGGCCTCTATAGCTCTCAGTGAATTTAACATTCTTATTCAGCCATATAGTACTCCATTTTCTTTATTTTAATTTGTACAGATTTATAACATAGAATTTTTAGGCTCTGACAATTATCTCAGAGATTGATATAATGTGAACCACTGCCAAAAGACAATTTTCTACTTTGTAAATATCCTACAGAATCATAACCTCAAATTTCACAGAAAGCCAATTCAGACTGGCTGAAGATGCATTTTAGTGAATAAAGATAACATAACAAATATAATAATATGTAAAGTTCAATATAATTTAAGATAAGATTAGTTGAATATAGTCACTTAAACTGCTAATTAATTGTACTGAAGAAATAAGTATAACAAAAAACATATAAAAATCTTTGAAAAGTTAACAGGACAATTTTCTGGTTCTGCATGTAAGGAGTTTAGATATTGCTACTCCATCCAAAGGAAAAGTAAAGATCCAAACAGACTGAAAAGATTCAATATTTTATCCATAAGGGAAGTGAGGACACAGGGCAAACCATTCCTCCCAAGATTAAAAAGAGAGACAGGTAAATACAGTGAGCCACTCTTTACCTCACAGAGGGGAAAAGGACCATCTTTAAATATGCCAGAGCCTCTGTTCTTCTTAACAAAGCCTGCCCTCTGTATGCACTAGTTAACAGGAGCCTAACATGCTGGGATGATATCAAAGTCTAACTGACCTGAGGAAGGGAAATACCCAACTCCAGACCACTCTAGCCATTCTGTCCGCCTAAGAGGGGAGAAAAAACATTGAGAAACACTTGTAAAGTTTACAGAAGCTCAGTAAAAACTGAGACCTAATCATAAGACTATAGAGTAATTCCCCCCCCACACTTCACCACCACATTATTAAAGTTCTCCTTACAGCAGTTTCTTATATCCAGTACATCGTATCCACCCATCAAGAAAAAATCACAATGCATACCAAAAGGCAAAAAACACAATATGAAGAGACAGAGCAAGCATCAGAATCAGACATGACAGGGATGTTTGAAATTATCAGACTAGAAATTTTAAACAACAATGATTAATATGCTAAGTACGCTAAATGGAAAAAAAACAGATAGCAAGAAACAACAGATGGGCAATATAAACAGAGATGGAAATCCTAAATAACCAAAAAGAAATGGTAGAGATAAAAATCATTATGACAAAAATGAATAATGTCTTTGATGAGCTTATTAGTAAACTGGTCACAGGTAAGGAAGAAATTTCTGAATCTAAGGATATATCAACAGAAACCTCCAAAACTGAAAATCAAAGAGAATAAAGACTAAAAAAACCCAAATAGAATATCCTGGGACAACAATGAAAGGCAAAAGATATTTGTAATGGGAATATCAGAAAGAGAAGAAACAAACAAACAAACAAATATTTGAAACAATAATGACTGAGAATTTCCCCAAATTAATGTCAGACACCAAACCACAGATCCAGGAAGCTCAAGATCACCAAGCAGGATAAAAGCGGGGAAAAAAAAAAAAAAGGAACAAACAGAACTTCAACTAGGCATATGATTTTCAAACTACAGGAAATCAAAAATAAAGAAAAAATTCTGGAAGGAGCAAGGACAAAAAAAAAAAAAAAAACACTTTACCTATAGAGAAAGAAAGACAAGAATTAAATCCAATCTCTTCTCAGAAACCATGCAAGAAGAGAGTAGAATGGAATTTTAAAGTGCTGATAGAAAAAAGCAAAAACAAAACACCAAACTAGAATTCTGTATCATAAGAAATTATCCTTCAAAAGCAAAAAAGTGAAGAGAAATAAGACTTTCTCAAGCAAACAAAAATTGAGGGAATTTGTTGCCAGTGGACCTGCCTTTCAAGAAATATTAAAAGAAGTTCTTTAGGCAGAAGGAAAATACTATGCAAGAAGCTCAGATTTACATAAAGAAATGTAGAGCATCACAGAAGAATAAGTGAAGGTAAAATCAAAAACTGGTTGAAAAATACTACCAAATAATAGTAGTAGTTATGGATGTATAGTATTTGTGTCATTTTATGATTTTTAGACAATGCACATGCATTATTTATTATCAAAGAAAAGGTAACTGTTTTAAAAATGATTCATTTGTCAGGTAGAATTGTCACATAGGTAATTTAACTACAGTTAATATATAAGTAAATAGAAACTCTAGCCTAGAAATAGAAAGTGAAATATTGTATTACATATATATCAAGGTATTATTTCCCTTGGATACTTTATTTACTGTGTATTTTTGCACTAGGCATATAATTAGGAGAAAATCTTAGTGAGCAAATTATTGGATCTATAATTCCACATTACTTCATAGATATTTATTAACCATAATAATTAGAAACCCTCTCATGAATTAGGCCCAGGAAACAATAATATATATCATTCACTTTATTTAACACTAAGAAAGTCATCTCACAGATGCATGTGGAAAACATGCAGATTTTATCCGAATATCTACAATGTATTTTATTTCATCAGCTCTTTTTATATGTTATACACCTACCTAGTCACTGGGTGTACAGTGGTGGAAAGCAGATCTGGAGTCCCTGCATTCAAGAAGTTGAATATGTAGAGAAAGATTCAGACAGTAAACTAATAAATATAATTAATATATCCCACATTGTAAAACGTGTCATAAAATAATAAATCTGTGCAAGGAAATAAAAAGGACATACACAGGTGGGGTACATAAATACATGGGGTGAGGGGCATGATGTTAGATAGGGTATTAAGGATGGCTCCTTTGAGGATTTGATAATAGTTGAAAATAAGATGGAATATTTGTCTTAATTTTCAATAACAAGTAAAACCATAGTGAGTTTGGCTAATGAAAGACAAAATAACCACAATGAAAACTCTTATATTAGGAAAATATAATTGTTAAAGTTAGTGAAAGTTTCTTCAATGTTGTCTCTGAAGGGAATCTTCCTGGACCATTTTTTGGTCTTCCTTGGCTTCACACTCAAAGTTGTTCTTCACTCTATGTTTTTCTCCATGGCTTCATGTGAAATGAACGTTGAGGAGTATGTTTTCCCTTCAAGACTGTTCAAGGGTGCTCAGGTTTTATTAATTCACTATTTTTGGGAGAGAGGGATGGGATTTTGCTTTCTTTGTCTATATAATTGCTTCAAAAATGTGGTAGGCTTCTAATATTCTTGTTTATTGTCAATTCTACTCACCAAGTAACCACACACACACAAAGCTTTTATCTGAGCATAGGGGTTAGGTATTCTGTACTCCTACTTCTCCCTCATACCATTTTCATCAACTTAATGGCCTTTTTGAAGTCATCTGGAAAGCCATATCCTTAATCTGAAGTTTGACAGAAGATTGCTTTACTTTATCCAACTAAGATATGTTACAGAGTATTTGTTTCCCCAAGCTTTTTTTAACCAATGTTGCTGTTGTGATAGTTATTATTATGATTTCCACTTTGAGGTCTAGAACAGTTATATTTTTCAAGCTGAAATGCCTTTGACCTTTAAACTTTCTCTATCCCTTCTCTGCACTTAAAAAACAGAATTTTCTCTCTTGAGTTGACTATCATAATATGTTGCTTAAAGTATCCAATAATAACAAACACTTTAGATCACACTAATACTTCCAACCATTTCTCCTAGAGATACAGCCTCAGTAAATATCAATACATCATTTATCTTGAAAAGCATCACAAGATACAATGTTTGCTAAAGCATAAGAAGAATTTCCACCCTTCCATCCAGAAATATCTATTTCTTTGTCCTTTCCCTCCTGAATTCTAACCCAATGGCACAAATCTGACAAGAAGCCACCTCAATGTGAGGATCAGTTTCTATACTAATAGGGTTACACAAGTTCTTTCATATGAACATTTCATGATATAAGTGGCTTAACTCCTCAAAAGTTATGGATGGCATTAGTGCCATTATCAGAGTCTAGAGAGAGCTTGCTCCCTTTCTCTGCTCTTGGCCATGTGAGAATACAACAAGAAGTCTGCAGTCTGCAGCCTGGAAGAGGATCCTTATCAGAACTCAATCATTTTGGCACTCTGATCTCAGATTTGTAGTCTCTAGAACCATAAGAAATATTTTTCTATTGCTTATAAAACACCCAGTCTATGACATTCTGTTATAGAAGGCTAAATGAGGACAGCAAGCCAGACATTGATTTAAAAGGGCATTAAAACATCACTGGAAATGATGAACTAGAAAGTTGTTTACAAGAATATTTATTGGAATTTTTTGAGCAATTTTTTAATATGATATGTGAAAAAAATTAGTATCTCCAAGGGTTCCAAGATGCCATGTGAAAATGATAAGTTTTGCTTAACTCAACAGCCTTTCTTTTTCTGAATGAGGTAGGCTAAATTACTTGCCCCCATTTGCTAACACCTTTCCCACACAGAATTCAGTCTATTTATCCAAAAATAAATGTTTACAAGTGTTTTTTTTTCTAAATATGACTTCAGACTTTGCCTACAGTGTATAAATCTGGAAAGAGCATGAATCCCATTCTAACGACAAGAAAAAGCTCGATCAATAACAAAATCATAACTTTTCTTGAATCCATCAGATAATTGAGGTCACTGCACAAATGTTTGATATCTAAGAAAATACAGATTTATGTCAAAGAGAAATGGGATGAAGCACTGAACTACAGAGGCAGAGAAGAGGAGCAAGGGATGTGGATTCCATGCAGATAGGTAATAGGTTATAAGAATTCATCTAAATTTTATAACAAATGGCTAAAAGCTGAGTGTATGCTAGATGAATATATAGAAATCCTGAGAGCTGCAGGAACAAGAGGAGTTTGAACTCATTCTCAGGTGCTTCTCCGTAGATATCCACTATTTATTCACTGGAAGGTTTGGAGTTGGGGAGCTAGCTGAGAAATATCTATCTTCTTTGGTGACTTGAACTGCAGTGAAAAATACAGAGAGCCCTGATTGAGCCCTCACTTTCTATGAAATAATAACTTTAAGTTGATGGAGAAAAGAGAGCAACCTGTCCACCCATGATCAAAATCTACTGTGACTGGGAAATGGGGGGGAATAATAAGGTTTTTACTCTATAGGAAGGGTAGGACAAAGTTCTGGGCCCAATAATCTATTTTACTCTCATAAGAGATCTTCTACCACCAGGTGAAGAGAAGAAAACTCTATCTCCAAAAGGACTCAACAGAGATGTTGTTTGTTTATTTGCTTGTTTTGGTTTTTTTGCAAGTGCGATGACAGGAATGATCACTGAAAAAGAGACACTTTTGAGAATCCTAAAGCTGGAAAACACAAAACTATCTCTGGCTCCCAAAACATCCTAGCTAACATTGAGTAAATACAGTAACAACTGAACGCTACAGATGGGCATGAGGATGGAGAAGAAACACCTTTGTGGCAGGTCACAAAGTTCAAAATCAGAGAATGGATCAAAAACATTGAGAAAAATTCTCTGGTGCCCTGGCCCCTACCTGAAGCACAAGGTAATACACAAGAATCTGAAACCTGTTGTGCACTGAGGATAATAAAGACAACAATGATACCCAAACCCAGCTCAACAACTGTTGAGGAAGAATCAAACTCCCACACTAAAAGTAAACAGAAGAATAGGCAGGCACACTTCAAGGGGTAAATATAACTTACCTCAGTCTCTGCAATGTCAGCATTCTAACTTTCAATCAAACTGATCTCAAACATTCAACCAAAAGTACAACACAAATTTTAAAAAGCAAGAAAGAAGAATCCACTATCAAGAGTAAACTGAGTTGACAGAACCACATTGGATTCACCAATGATCCAGATGTTGGAATAGTCAGACAAAATTTAAAGTAACTGCACATAAATTATGATCTCTGTAACAAGATGAACAGCATGCATGAACAGATGGGGAATTTTAGGAGAGAAAATATGCTGAACTTGAATTTTGGTCAATAAAAATTACTAATATTTATTTTATTTCTTCTATTTGTAGGCCTAAATTCCCTTATTTTTTTAGTTTCCTAAGTCTGAAACTTAGATTATTGATTTTAGATCATTCTTTTCTAGTATAAGAATTTACTGTGATAAATTTCCCTCTGAGCACTTATTCCACTGCATCTCATACTTTTTGATGTTATATTTTCATTTTATTTAAAATATTTTTATTTTTCCTTTATACTTCTCTCCAATGTGTTAATCAAAAGTGTGCAGTTTAATTTCCAAATATTTGGGGACAATCCTAATATATTTATGTGTTTGGTTTCTAAGTTAAATATATTGTGGTATGAGAAGATACGTTATATGATTTATATTCTTTTGGATTTCTTAAGATATGTTTCATGGTTCCATATGTATTTTATCTTGATGAATTGTCCATGTGGGTTTGAGAATAATGTGTTTTTGGCTGTTGTTAGATGGAGTTTTCAAGAAATGTCAATAAGACCAATTACATTGAGGGTGGTATTCAGGTCAACTTTAGTTTTTTGACAGTTCTATTGGCCTATTTTGTCTCTTGGCTTTTTTCCCCACCATTTAGTCTTTTATCCTACAATGCCTGTTGTTTCGATTAACTGAATGTTGATATTGTGTGTTAAACATTTTCGAGGCTCCAGGTGATGTTAAATTCTCCAGACATGGTTTAATTTCCTTTTCACAAACAGTTAGATAAGAAAATTATATCACAGGTCCAAACAAGGATTGAGAAAATTTGAAACACATTTCAAACATTTTAAGGATGATTTCACTTCCTCTCTGTTCTTATCTTGTATGTAGACTTTAGAAATCTCAAAGTAAAGAAGTTCAGGTGATTTCTGGTTTTGTTTTGTAATCAAGGTCCTTCCTCTTGGTGGAACTTCAACTGCAATTTGTGTTGTTGTTATTTCCTTAGCTCCATGAGGTTGATAAACTAGGTTCTTGGTGGCCTGTTAGTAGCTGCTTTCCTCTTGTTTTTTTGCTTCTCAGACTCCTGAACAGCTTATAAATTGTAGAAATCTCAGAGCGAAAATGTGATGTCCCCTTTTCTTTGTTTCCCATTTTTCCAGGATGTTGTCATCTTAAGTTCTGTCTGATCTGCTAAAGTTCACTTTTTGGTCTTTCCCACACTGCCAGACTGCTGAATGCTCTAGGCCACTGACTACTTCTTGACCTTTATACCATGAGAGATATTACAGCAAATAGTGGTAAATTAAAAAAGTGGAAGATAATGTCTACTACATTCCAAAATCACCCTTTTGGGAGGTTTGGTCCTTCATGTCTCCAAATAGATATTTTTAAACATAGTTTTTCATTGTTGTTTGTTTTCGTTGTGGCAAAATATTCATAATATAATGTTTATTATTTTAACCATTCATAAACGTGCAATATAGTGGCATTAAATACATTCAAAATGTTGTGTAACCATCACTATTAGTTATACATAAAACCTTTCATCATCCCTAGCAAAAACTCTATACCCATTAAATAATGACTCCAACTTGCCCATCTCCTCAGCCACTGGCAACCTATATTCCATTTTTTGTCTCTAGGAATTTGCATATCCTGGGTACATCATTTGAGTGGAATTATGCAATATTTGTCTGTTTATGCCTCGTTTGTTTTACTCAGTGTAATGTTTTCAAGGTCTATCCATATTGTGGCATATATCAAAATTTTATTACTTTTTATGGACAAATAACTTTTCATTGTGTGTATTGTCAAAGATAAACACAGCTGGCCACTATTTAAAGAACTAAAAACAGATTTAATTCAGTAACTATTGACAATAGTCTGGGAAAGAGGTGAGCTCCATTATGATTTGCATAGAGGTGATTGTGTGTGCAAAAGTAGAATGAGGAAGAGGAGAGATAAGGGGCTCACGAGAGTCAGAGAAGTGAAAAAGTACAAAGGATTGCTCAGTGTAAATGTGATTAGGTCATCTATGTTTGTGAGCTGGCAGTTATTGAAGTTGGGATTCTAGCCTCCCAAAGAGACTAGGAGATAGAGGTCCTTCTTGGTGATTAGATTTCCAAGGAATGACTCTCAGGCTCTTGAAACAGACACTTTTGAATTGTAAAAATAACATATTCACAATTGTAAGCCCTTTAAAACAAATGCTTAAAAAGGCGAGGTCAAGGGACTATTATCCGGTGTTGGCTAGAACAAGCGGTAAATTTTCCTGGCAGGATTGAGCTTTCTTACGGAGTCATTTTGGTGGCAGGCTAGGATCAGTGAGGGCCTTGGGTCATCCTAAGGATATGTCCTTCTGCTGCTAGAAGTCATGCTAAAGTTTGGTGAAGTTTCTTAATGCAGGGTTTAAGATGGAGTAGTTACATGCTGAGAGTTCATAATTCTCAGTGCAGTTCTCAAAATATGTTTTGTTTATCCATTTATCTGTTGATGGACAATTGAATTATTTTCATCTTTGGGTGAGTGTGAGTAATAATCCTATGAACACCGGCGTTCAAATATCTAAGTCCTCCTGGATATATATTTAGGAGTGGAATTACCATGTCGTATGGTAGTTCCGTGTTTAACCTTTTGAGAAACCACCAAACTGGTTTCCAAAGTGTCTGCATCACTTAATATTCCATAAGCAATGCATAAGGAATTCCAATTTCTCCATTGCCTTGGCAATACTTATTATTTTATGTATTGTTTCTTTTTAATTATAGCCATTGTAGTAGGTATAAAATGCTATCTCCTGGTTGTGATTTGTATTTCCCTAGTGACTAATGTTGTTGAATATCTTTTCATGTGCTTATTGGCCATTTGCATGTCTTCTTTAGAGAAATGTCTATTCAAGTCCTTTGACTTTTTTTGAAAGTAAATTCTTCACTCTTATTAACCAAGGAGTAAGAATTGCCTGAGACATTTTTATTTCCTCTTTCTTTTTCTTTTTCTTTCTAAATTTCCCTTTCTTTACAATGCAGTTTGTCTCTATGTTATCTAATTTTTTATTTACATGTTTAAAGCAAGCTCTCTGAAAGAAAAATATGTGTGTGTGCATACATAAGTGTTTTATAAATTTTATTGATATAAATGAAGTGTAGTGAACATATACATATATCAGTAAACTATACAATTCTCTTCATTGTAAATCCCTTAGAGCCAATCAGTTATCAAGAGGGCTTTTACAATGTTTTGTCAGACCTTTGTATCCATGGACACAACTGACTGATGAGAGTAGTTCTGACATGAAATTTGATTGATATTTTTGTTTAAATTAATGATTAAGGCAAAGCAATGATGACTTATATTAGAAATTCAAGAGTTTGTCAATGATGTGTGACTTATTTCCTGAAAAAGTTGATAGCTTTCCAATACAGGAAGAACATAATTTTAAATGCTTGCTCTAATCATAATGTAATAGCAACAGACATGGCATACACAACACTTTCAATCACTTTCTTACATCTAGAAAACAAAACAATAAATTGAATGTTGATTTGTAGCTCCTGTCAATTTTCATGGTGTAAATAATCTCACGTAGGCCTTTGGGAGCTACCAATTTAATATCACATGGGCTTAAGAAAATGTGGATAGTAGCAGAGACTTAGTGTTTTCACTACACAACTAAAATAGACAAGGGACAATAGCAGAATGCATTAGAAGGATTAGAAAGTCATGAGCTTCAAATACTAATTATCTTTGATTTTAACATAATTTAATCTGTAAAAACTAGATTTGTTCATGGTTGTGTTTAACAATTGGATCTAGTCAGCTGGTGTGATTTGGCTTCTTCACAGCATTATTTGTATACTAATACCTAATATTAAAGCCTGATCTTTATTGCAAACAAGTGATTATGTGACGTAGAGATACATCTGGTTTCACAAGCCCCTATTTGTTTGCATGCTTGTCTGCTTATTTTCTTCAAACATGTGATTTCCCTAAGATGGTATGAGCATGTGTGGTCTCTCTTTCTTCCACTCTTCTTGGTCAGTGAAAAAATGTGTTGGTAATTTCTGTAATTGTCCTGGAACCATTTTTTTAAAGACATAATATCAATTTATTTAATTGATTGTTATTTATTTATTATATTAGTTAAATACCCTCATGTTAAGAAAACTTAATATTTTAGAAAGGAAATATGTGTATCAGTACTCAGTGAAGGGCTTGGCAGTATTACTCAGTGAATATTCTTGAAAGAATGAGTTAAGAAACTTAGTTCTGGATATTTTTTTCTGAATTTCCAATGTGAATAAGAAAACACCTAATTTAGGTTGTCAATTAGGCCTTCAGGTTTGAAATAAAGTAAACAGATGACACCAAAAAAAAACAAACAAACATGAGGAATCTGGTAAATTAAAGACAAAACATTTTTTTATATAGTGTACGCCATTCTCAATCAAATTTCATGCTAATTCACTACTTTTCATAGTTATAAAAATATCTTTAGACATTTACACATCACATTTTTTATGTTGTTTTAGTCCCAGGAAATGTGTGTATATAAAAAACATAGATTTATTTTTCTCATAAGAATCACCATCATAACAGAGATGGTACACTATATTTTATAATAATGTGTCATCTCAATGCTGCAGGGAGTCCTTGAACACATACTGCCCATATGCCCAAAGAATTTACCCTGTGCAAATCCACCTAAATGACTAACTGACAAAATAAATTCTCTCAAGACATATCCCATCATAATGCTGATCAGCTATGGTTCATTTATTGTTATATAATTGCAAAGGATGTTTATCCTTTCTTGCCCTTGTATGCTGCACAAGCTGTTGTAATGTTCTGGGTCACAGATAGGATGAAACTGTGACTAAGCTCTTTGGTGAGTAGTCTATAATTTGGTACTTTGCAAAAACCCAAGCAGATAAAGTAAAGTCTCCTCTTTCGTAAATCCTAATGTTGACATATAATATAGTAAAATTATAAAGGGTGATTTCAGTTTGTCATAATGTCATATATGATTTCCTCCCTTTGCCTCTTCATATAATTGTACTTAAAATTCCAGTGAATTAAAAAGAGAAAATACTTTAGAAATTTCCAACGTATTATCCTTGTTTAAGAACTGGACAAGTTGAGGATTTAGGGAATATGAATAGATTGTGTAAGGTTACATAGGTTATAAACACATTACAACTGAATGCCTCATCCTCAATGAAAATTCTTGACTTGCTTCATCTGACCAAAAAAAGAGGCTTTCCTGTAAATTTCAGAGTGAAAGATGTATTTCTGGCTGCTTAAAACTGTAGAGACAAAGACTTTGTAAATCATGCTTGCTAAAGCTGCCAGTTGTTTTCCATATTTACTGGTACAGTGTTGTTTAATTCAAAACTATTTCAGTGTTTATTCAGAGATATTGCTATCAACTATATAGACTTAATAAATATCTTAGAGGCAAGCAAATTTTAGTCCTCATCCAAATGCAGGACAGCTACCTCTCCTACCATATGTGGTACCTTCTCATAAAGTGGAAAGAGATGGTAACCTGAGTCTGGGAGAGCCTTTAGTTACTCATCAATACCCAGTGCCAAGACTCAACACAGAAAAGTGCAAATGAGGTATGATTTTCTTTTTCTGTAATCTGTGTTAAACTTATGCTATACAAAATATTTTCAGTTCCTTAGAAAAATTTGGAAAATTTTATAGTTTTCAGTTTATACTTTTTAAATTAAAAGTCCATCTTTTTCATTACATTTCATTTTTTCTTCTTATTTTCTGTGCAGTGGAAAGAAAATATCTCCAGGAACTTAAAGTGAGACAGGTGTATGACTTCTGTTTTTACTCTTTCTCTTACTTACTCCAGCACTTTGAAGTGACGATAAGTGATATGTTTTTGATTCAAAAATGCTCCTGTTTCCTTTGTTCAAGGTATTACTATTCTCCTGAGAAGACTGGAAAATTTTAAAAAAAGAGGTAAAAAAACAAGGCAAATATTTATTTACTAAACTTTCCTCGATTGTAGAAATTCTTGGTTGGTTATTCCCGAAAGTCTGGTTTACTTTGGCCACCTATTCACTCTGACTGTCAGACATCTATATCTGTTGATTCACAGGTGGGGTACATGTATTTGTTATTAAGGAACACTGTAAATACAATTACAGTAGCACAATTATCTAATGTTGGGCATCAGTCGCCAAAATGACTCTTTCCTCTACCTCAGATTCTACCACAAAAAATTTTCCCTAGAATTTCTTGTTGGTAATATTCCCTTTGCTATTGGGTCTCACTCTTGAAATTCTAATAGGACTCAATGTCAGACACTTTGCATTGGGGAAGACCTATCTTTGGTAGGCTAGTTGGTAAGATTCCAGGGCACTTTACCATCAGGAAACCCTACAGCCACCACCATTTACCACCAGAATAACTCCAATTCTCTTCCCCATTATTCACATAGAGCTGAGCCACATGATGCAACTGATTCAGTCCACTGCTTAATTAAAATTTGATAGGTAAATATCAGTCGCCTTTTTTTCATATATTGCAAGTGATCATCTTAAAGCCCCTTTGTTAACTGTCATTGCCAGGGTGTGGGGGAATTCTTCACCACAAACATTCTGATAAAGTTCTTCTTTCCTTTATCCACAGGTTTGTGTCGTAAATCAGTTTCAATAGCTCTTTTTGAATTGATTCAAATACATTATATATTCATGCTTCTTGTCATTTAAGTTGCTGGTATGCTTTATAATGTTACAGACTAAACAGAAATATTAAATGTGTATTAATAAAATTATTAATTATTTTGGTTTCCGTATGAACCATAGTATTCTATTCCTTCTAAGTATCCAACTAAGAAATACTTAATTATGCTTCCTTTTTTCAATTTTGCACAAATTAATTAATTTATTTATTGGTTTATATATTTTGAAGCATAAATATTAATAACTAATTTATATTCTTTATCATAACTTTTAAGCCTAGAAATAATGATTTTACATTTTTTAACTGCTGTTGGATACTTTGATCCAATTTTAATTCTTATCAAAACATCCTATGTAATCCATTATTTTCACTACATAAAAATTTAATGACTAAAATTTCTTTTCTACTTTTAACCCAAATGCACAGATAATGTTTCTGGATCATTTGTAATATTATTTGTATGCTATCACTAACTTTTCCTTTATGATGATTTTTTTTTCAAGTATGTTTTCTTAACAGGTATTCAGAATGCCATAGCTACCATCAGCCCTTCTAATTACACATGCATTTTCTTGGTTCATAATTTATTGTGTTTCTTCTACTACTTGTTTTCTCTTGTGATCTTTATGTCTTTTTAATTTTACTTTATACAGTTTTTTTCTTGTAAACTTTCCATAGATGTGGTAAATAGATAATTCAGTCACAGAACCTTGGTATGCCCAATAATGCCTTTCTTTTAAATATATATTTTCTGTGTATAGGATTTTTGATTTATTGACATTTTTCTGCACACATTTTATAAAGTTATTTCTGATATTAACTATTCTCCCCTGTTGCCATTGAAAATCATTACATTAACTGTTTTTCTTTGTTTTGTGACCTGTTTGCTTTGATGTAAATGTGGTAAAAGAAATAAGCTCTCTTTTGAGGTCACACATATTCATTTTAATTTTGTGTCCCATTCATTAGCCTGACTTGACACTCATTATGCCATTTCAATATGTAGCTCCAAGTGACTGTTCAGCCAAAGAATGTTTATATCTATTTTTATTAGTTAATTGCACCTCCTCCATCTGTTCTTGCATGTCCTTCAGGTACTCATATTATTCATATATTAGAAATTCAAAATATGTCACCATTACATTTATATTTTTAAATTTATTTGTTACATTATTTTGTATTGAAAAATAATTTCCTTTTATGAGGGTTTTGAAAGTTACAGTTTATAGCACTATACATTTAATGTGTCAGCTTATCTATTGAATTTTTAAAAACTACTTATTTAAGTTTTAATGCCTTACAATGTAAATTATTTTCCTGATGATAAAATATATTCATTATGCTCAAAAATTAAAATTATATAAAAAGGTATTTTCTCACATTAACCACATCCAAAGCCTTCATATCTGGTATCACATTTATTGTTTTTTGTTTGTTTTTTCCTTTTTGTTTATACATATGAATATATATTATCATTTCCTAATATTTCTAATTTATTTTCTGCATCTTAAACTTTTTGTAACATCATAATATTGAAATCATTCTATACTGACATAAGGACTCTATTAAATTGAAATTTTTCAATATTTTTTACAGCTGCATATATATTTTGTGGACATACATATTTTCTTTCTTTTTTTTTTTTTTTTCGGTATGCGGGCCTCTCACTGTTGTGGCCTCTTCCACTGTGGAGCACAGGCTCCGGACGCGCAGGCTCAGCGGCCATGGCGCACGGGCCCAGCCGCTCCGTGGCATGTGGGATCCTCCCAGACCGGGGCACGAACCCGTGTCCCCTGCATCGGCAGGCAGACTCTCAACCACTGCACCACCAGCGAAGCCCGACATACATATTTTCTAATGAGCCACCCATAGATGGACTTTCATACTGTTTTCATTTTGCTACCATAAACAATGTTTAAAATTGCAAACTTTTTACGTTTTTAAAAAGTGTACCATTTAGTTACATATTTAGAATTTAGTCCCAAAAGTGGGATTTCTGGGTCAAACAGAAAACTTGTTATTTAGCTCCTCAAAATGTTTTTCAGTTTGCAGTTCCATCATTAATATAGGCTAACACATGTTCACTACAGAGTGTTGTAGACATTTTTCTGTCAACAGAGTGTTGTCTAGCATTTAATAGTTTGAAATGTTAGGAACTATGCCAGTAGGCTTTTAATTCTTATTTATCTCATCTTCAGTGGGGTCGTACATATTTTCATATATTTAAGGGCAATTTGTTTTGTTTTTGTGTGAACTCTCAGTTCATTTGTTTTGCTAATTATTTTTCCATGGTGTTACCACATTTCATCTTGCTTTCTGAGTTTCACATAATCAAGTTTTTTGTGTGTCTTTCAATTTTCTTTTATTTTAAATAATCATATTTTTGTCTACATCTCTTTTTATTTTATTCCAAGACACGTCTTGATGATATTTTAAACGAAGTCTTCTTTCACATTACATTTTAATTCTTTATTAAAACTGATTCTATTGATTTATATATTAAATGTATTTTCTATTTTTTTCAATTCTCATTGATTTTAATAATTTTGCTTTGATTATTCTTGTTTTTTAGGCATACAATTACATCATCTGACATCTGCACATCATGGTATTAGTTCCAAATTGTTTTAGCTATAAATCTCTCTATTAGAGTATTAATTTTTACCTTTTACAGATTATAGTGGGACTGCTTCCATTATATTTTATTAGGTTAGATGATTATATTAGATCAATATTGATTTATATAATGTTTATTATTAACTGACAATTAATTTTTATTTTATTGAGTGGTTTCGTCAAAATTTTGTGCTAAATTTTGAAATTCTTTTTAGCGTTGAGCAATTTATTCACATAATTGTATCTCTTAAATCTATCAGAATTTTCACTTAAATTAATAGGTTTCATAATAATGAACCAGAATTGCATTTTGTGGGGTTTGAGTAACTCTACCTATCATGTGCTGTTAATGTAATTCTGGATTGTGATTTTTATTTAAAGATTTTTAAATCAATATTGATTGTGATTATTATTTTCTTTTTAAATTCTGTCTCAGCAGTGGGTATTCATATAATCTTACTTCATGAACGAATTTGGAAATCTTTCTTCTGTTTTAAATATTTGAAACATTTAATAGTGTGAAGTTATCTACCCTTTAACAGGTAGATTTCACCCTTTAGTGACTCATGGCTTTGGACAAGAACAATTCTTTTACAGCTTAATTATTTTTATTTTCATTATGTATGTCAATTTGTTGGATATATATTTCTGGGTCATTTTTGATAAATATTTCCTTTAAATTTTTATTTTATATGCATTTTATTTTCATAAATAGAGTTGAGAAAAGTAGTGTAAACGTACAAAATTGTTCAGAGTTATTTTGCAAACTGTATATATATATATATATATATTAGTCATTTCTTTGTGGCTAGTCATCATAACAATTCTTATTTTATATATTTGTGATTTATTTTTTCCTTATTAGGTTAGATAAAGCTTCATAAACTTTATTGAATATTATAAAAAACTATCTTATATATTGATTCATTTGGGTTAGTTATATATTTTCTTTTTTTTTGCCATTTCATTAATGTACTATCATTTTAAACTAATATTTGTTATTTATTCATTGATTTCTATTATCACCATATGCTTAATACTTCAATTTTTAGGGATATTGAAAAATCAGATTTGATTAATTTTACTTTAAGTTCAACTTCATCTCTGTCACACTGGTATTTTTATTAATATAGTTTAAATGTTTTCTTCTTTTTGGGGAAGAATGAACTTAAATTTTGATGTCAACTTCCTGGATTGTTTATTCATTCATGTATTCAAGGACATCTTGTTTGCTTCCAATGTTTGATAACTATGAAGAAAACTGATATAAACAATCATGTAACTATCTTTTGAACTTTACACACCAGATGTTATCTTTTTTCAACAAAAATACCTTCTCCATTTGCTGACTTTTTAAAATGTATTATGGCCCTGTCACTTAGTATATCTCATTAACTGTAAAAATATATTCTACTCATTCCATTGATTGTGACTCAATAGAAACTGTTATATTTGCTGAATTTAGTTTCCTGTCTTTAATTTACAAATGTAATTTAATCAAATTTTAATCTTTTCCATACTATTGCTGGGTGGTTGTGACCAATAAAAGCCATGGCTGTGTTGGTTTGCTGACAATTAAAGGCCAAAAATAAAAAGAGCTCATTAAGTGGTTCACTGTCAGTGGAATCCCTCACAGCAACAAAGAGCTCATGGGTTGAAACCATTTCTTCTTGTGTAATGCAAGGACTCATTCAACACAGCTGGGTATGTCTCTCAAGGTCCTCACCCCAGGATCTGACTGAGACCTAGGCTAGTCTGCTCTCAAAATCATGATCTGTGTCCTGCCAGCACCATCACAAGGCTTCATAGAAGCCACTCATTAGCCCAACTAACTGCAGAGCCTCCTTGGATTTCAAGAACCTTACATGTATTTGAGAGGTCTTCATGCTTCTGGATACAATCACATAATCCCACCTCACCATCACATTAAACACAGACCACTTCTAATGCAGGAGTGCACACACACACACACAGTTCACTTACAATTTAATTCACCTAGCAAGAAGATGAGAGAGGAAAATTAAACTTAAATATACCTTCAGCAAACACAGTCTTGTAAGGAATTTAGTTTGCTTTAATGTGTAATGGAAAGTTAGTCGATTTGTATTTTCTAAAAATGCTGGTTTTCACACAAAAAATCTTTGCTTAGTGCAGAGATTCACTCTCTGTGGTACCACTTAAGGTATCATGTTTTATTATGAAATTGTTATATTCTACACTTAAATGTTCTCTATATTGTGATATTATTTAAAATTATTTTTTATCTTTAAACAAATATTTATTTCAACTTTCAATTAATATCCATTAAGTTAATTTATGTGTGAAGAACTATTATAGGTTAATATCAGCATAGATTTACTATCATAACAATTCTGTATCAAGATCTATTTGACATTTAAGTAAATTTATTTTTCTAGATAATATTTAGAATATTTCTACCATGTTTTAAAAATATATGTTGTAATGTAATTTTGATTAAGAAATGTGATCTTTACAATGTATGTAAAGATATTTTAGGAAAAAAAATTAACAATCATTATTTTTTCTCCTTATTTTTTTTATTATCATGAATATTCCAATTATAATGTGTTCTCTTCCCGAACTCAATTATTAGTAGACAGAATAGTATTTCTCTACTCTCCAAATAAATCCACATGTTTTCATTTTTCTTTCTTCCTTCTTTCCTTCCTTCCTCCCTCCCTCCCTCTCTCTCTGTCTCCCTTTCTTTCTTTCTCTTTCTCTTTCTTTCTTTCTTTCTCTTATTCATTTGCATTCCAAGAGATCAATTCCAATTTGCAATTGTCCACTGCAGCCATTTTACTATTTCATGTTTATGGTTTAAATTTTTATTTCTGTTATTTAATTTAGAATTTTTAATGATTATTCTTTTTCTTTTACATTGTTTTACATTTTAATTGTATATGCTTTGTGATGTTCATAAATTTTATGGATCGTGTAATGTTATTAGTTTCATTTCAATCTCCTACATGTTGTTATAATTTTGTCTTTCTGAAAAACAAATGTTTCCTATGTCTCACGTTGGAATTGTACTCATCATTCACAACATAAATCCAAGTAACAACAAAATAACATTCTCAACTGGGAAAAATAATGTGCTTTAAAGTTTGATTTCTGGTCAGTCAGTAGCCAAAATTATTTGGATTCTAAATATGTTTGTAAGATCAATTTACTAGTCTCCATCTACTTCTAAGAACTTGATAATATCCCCTCACATTCTAAAGTATTAAGAATTTCTACATACTGGTTTATTGATTGTATTCATTTAACTTTCTTTCTTTGTAGCTGTATATTTTCAAAGAAAATGACTTACATTTATCCATCAAAATCCAGTGTCTGCCCAACAATATTAGCATGTTAAACTTAAAGGAAATCTACAAAGGTAACCAAAACATTTCTGGGACACAAAATGTAGTTATATGGTTAATTGAAGTTTGCTTGAGAGAGAAGGTAGATTATTGTGCAGAGAGACAATCAATCAAGTTTATTAAATTATCCCTGTATTGATAACATTTTACTCCATTCTATGTTGAATCAGTCTCCTATTAAGACCATCTCCTAATACATGCAGATTTTCATGAATTCCCTCATGTGATGATTGTGAAAAAGTGTGGCCAGGTGTCATATTTTCCTTTCCTGGCACTCCTGAAACTCTCTGCAATGTGAAACTCTCTGCAATGTGAAACTCTCTGCCCTGTGTAAAGGACACAGTTACAGTGCCCTTTAAATATCAGGAAATAATACATTTTAAATGTAAATATTTTTAATTGAAAAGAATACATAGGTAGATTTATGTAAATAACAAACCCCAAGGGATTATTTTGTGAAAAACACTTGAACAAATCTTGAACATATTTTTTTCTTAAAGTGAGCATGTACAAACATAGTGTGTGCTTATTTCTCTATTCATTTTCTGTTTTCCTAGAGCTCCACTGTTTTGCAGAATTTCGAAAATGGCCAGAATTACACTTTATGTACAATTGCAGGCTACTATTCTTTCTTCTTTGTCAATGTTGCCTTGACACCTAACATTAGCAGACGTTAAATTCCTTAATTTCGCATCTGAAAAGCCAACAGTTCCTGAGCTCACAAATGCCTGCTAACATTCTACTCTACCTGAGCCACACATTTCTCCATATCTCAATTAAATCACTGTTTTCTTGTCACTTTCTTAACAGTTGCCGTATTGTCTCTATTTTCTCCATTCACTTTTACTACTTAAGAGTCAGTTCCTATCCTCTCTGGATCCGGTACAAAGATCTTTTACCACTGAATCTTTCTTCAATACATCTCATACACTGAAATAGTTATAATAGGGGAAAAGTATGTGTTACCAGTATGCATGTGATGCATGTGTGGACCCCTCCTGCTCACTACAACCACTTTACCTGCTTCAAGACAGTGAGTAGATGCTGAATCTATATGCTCTGAATGTTTTGTCATTAGTTGTCCTGGTGACTTTAAGCTCGATTTCCATGATGTTCCATCCATGTTCATCCCTTTAGTTATTACTTTAGTAAAGTTTTCTGTTTTTTTTTCCATGCCCTCTACTAAGTATTAGAGACTGAATAAATAACAGAATTCTTTGATTTGAAAGTTTACATCCACGTTGTATATCAAAATTATAACCTCAAAGCTAAAAACTGGTGTCAAACCAATCATTACTGTTATGGTTATTTGTATCTGTCCTCATCCTCATCTCTCATTTCAGGCATTCCACTCTTATCTAAAATAAATTCTTCCACTTGTTAAGGATTAAAATCTCTCATGAGCTTTTCTTTAAGTTTATCCTCTACTTCATCTGAATATTTCCTTCTCAAGATTCAAATATGAATAACCATTCAAAAAGAACTCTCTAAGCTCCTTGTTCTGCTTGTTCTCCTGTATCAACTGGCTCACCTTTTTTTGTACCTTGGGCAGACATTAGACAAAATAGTACGTAACCACTCCATTCTTCCATCTTCAGTATCTAATATTTTATTTATTCCTATAAATATAGTCAGATTTCTATCACCAAGAGCACATAAGATTAGATATTTGTTGTCAACTGACTTATGTCTTATCCAACATTTCCTACAATAGACCACCCATTCTCTCCTTATTGAAATACTGTGTTCACTTGGATTATGTGAATAAACACTGTCCTAATTTGCTTACTCTGTAGACGTCTTGTTATATTGTCAGTTGTGACCCTCTATTTCTATGCTTTCCCTTAAACATTCCTTTTTTTTTCTGCTCTTGTATCTCATCATTTTACTTACTTTACTTTCCCATAATAATCTTAAATACTGCAGTGACTTCAAAGAGAATTTCTGTATAGATTTATTTCTTTGTACCAGAACTCACTTCTGAGTGCTAGACTCTTGAACAATACAATGATACTACACATATATAATAATCCAAAATAAAACTTATGGCTGTTTTTTACAAAAACATTAATCTTCTAGGTTTATATATTTTTGTTAATGACACAACATCAGTCAGTGCTGTGCTTGCACTGGATCATGTAGCCAATTGTGTGCATTTATTCCCAATTCCACAGTTAATGAAAATGTGTTGGTGGCTTGAAATCAACCACAGTTGATATATTTATATGATAGAAATTGGCAAAAACCCTGAATCAGTTTTTCTTTTTTCTCTCTCCTCTTTGGAGAAATGGTTGTTAAATATTTATTAGCACACTACTGGTTGTTATTGTCCAAAACAGAAACATGAGGCATCATTGACATTCATTTTCTTATTTTGTCCTCACTCATAACCTATCAATCACAATTTCTAGTTAATTACACATTAGGAAGCCATCTTTGAGGTATCCGCTTTTTCTCAAAGTTTCCCTAACACAACTGTAGACCATCTGTATCTTTAAACTAAATTAGTGTCATCAAGCTATCTGTATGAAAGGCCAGTTCTCCCTTTTTACCACCACCACTATAGCCACCTCAATACCAATATTTTTATAAAATTCAATGACAACAGAATGATTTAGAAGAAGAAATAAAAAGACAAAAAAACCCCAAAACTGTTAATTTTACATACATAACATTTTATTTCAGTAAATAAAATTAGAAGAAATATAATATGGAAAATTTACAAAACTTATACATTAATACCTGATCATTAGTACCTGATCACTGAAACTGCATGCAGAGATAGTTAAAATTCTAAATTTCTGTTCTATTCATATTGCTTGTTTTTCTGCTATTTAAGTAAACAAAGCAGTATGAAAGAGTGACATATTAATCTCATATATGCCCCCCTCCATGAATGCTTTGTATATATTTAAATGTGTTTAATGTGACAAATGAACTTGCTTCATGTTTATTGACTTAATTAATACATGCTGGATTCATGACAGCACTATTTGTAAGGGATACTATATAACTAAACAGTTTATCTCTTTTGTTTTAATAAGGATAAAAGTGTCTTAAAAACACTGTCTCATTAAAAACAATGTCTCAAAGAGATATAAAGACAAAAAGTGAACCAAATATTTTAATGAATTTTATCAAACTCAATAAACTTATGCCAAACATTTTTTCCCAAAGGAGGTAATGCTATATTTTCAAAATGTAAGAAAATGTATCATCAATCCTTCATTCAAAAACAGTTCCAACAATGCATCCTATAAAATTATTGCTAAATTTAAAAATAATATTAAAAAACTATATTCAGAGTATTCTTTTTATCTTCTTTTTTGAGAAATAAAAATATATCATTTATATTTTGTAGAAAAATAATTTTATTAAAGTGTAAGGTGTTTGGTTATAACTGATTACAGAAATGCAATATAAAGATCATCACAAACTTCACTGATAATTAGTGACAATTTACAGAACATGTCATAACATCTGTAGAATCACCATTCCTCAGAACTCAGTTTTTGCCCCTTAAAATTATCTGATCTTCAGAAAAATGTGCATTCCTTTTCTGTAAGCAGTATTACAATCATTAAATGTTGAAAATATTAGATAAAAAAGCAAGTATGGCTATCCATTCTATGAAGTTGAGATCTAATTGATATCTTGCAGAAATACCAAGAGTTCATCCCTTTTTCTCAACGGTGTTCCATTAAATAACAATAATATATCAATATGCAATAATTATCATTTATTAAATCGTCTATATTATTACATAATAAGGGGAATAACATTTAATGTAATGCATTAGGCTTTGTGTATCTCATCTTTTAAAAATTATATTATTAAGTAAACTGTTCAGTTTATTTAATTTTTATATCAGACTATTTTGAATGTGTCAAATGAAATCCCCTAAGTTTAGGAACAAACAATATATTTTAATAACAATTTAAACTTCAGTTTACCCCATATAGGAGCACCTTAATACACAAAACAAATATAATAGATATAAAGAGAGAAATTGACAGTAACACAATAATAGTAAGAGAGTTTAATACCCCATGTACGTGAATGGATAGATCATCCAGATAGAATATCAATAATAAGGAAACACTAGCTTTAAATGGCACATAATACCTGATGAACTTAATAGACATATCCCTAACATTCCATCCAAAAGCAGAAGAGTACACATTTTCTTCACGTGCACATGGAGCATTGTCCATGACAGTTTACTTGCTAGACCACAAAAAAGTATCAGTAAACTTCAGAAGATTTAAAAAATTAACATATTTCAGACCACAATGCTATGAAACTAGAACACAAACACATGGAGGCTAAACAATATGCTACTGAAAAACAAATGGGTCACTGAAGAAATCAAATTGGAAATAAAAAAATACCTAGAAACAAATGAAAATAAAAACACAAGAATCCAAAAATCTATGTGACACAGCAAAAACAATTCTAAGAGGCAAGTTTATGCAATGGAAACCTTCATCATGAAACAAGTAAAGTCTCAAATAAATAAACCACCATACACCTAAATACTATAAAAAGAACTGAGGAAACCTAAAGTTAGTAGGAGGAAAGAAATAAAGATCAGATCAGAAATAAAAGATTTAGAGACTAAAATAACCATAGAAAAGATAAATGAAACTAAAAGCTGGTTCTTTGAAAAGATAAATGAAATTGATAAACCTTTAACCAGGGTCATCAAGAAAAAGAAAAAAAAAGAGAAAATCTAAATAAGTAAGATTGGAAATGAAAAATAAATTACAACCAACACCACAGAAATACAAAAGCTTTTAAGAGATTACTATGAAAAACTATATGCCAATAAAGTGGACAACCTAGAAGAAATGGACAAATTTCTAGAAATGTACAATGTGAATGACATGAAACTATAGAAAAATCCTGAAGACACCACCAAAAAACCTGCTAGAACTTATCAGTGAATTTGGTAAAGTTGCAGGGTACAAAATTAATATACAGAAATCTGCTGCATTTCTATACAATAACAATGAAAGGTCAGAAAGAGAAATTAAGAAAATAGTTCTATTTACAATAACATCAAGAAAGAATAATATACATAGGAATAATTTAAGTAAAGACATAAAACACCTGTACTTGGAAAACTATAAGATGCTGATGGAAGAAACTGAAGACAACACAAACAGTTGGAAAGATGTACTGTGTTCATAGACTGGAAAAATTAATATAATTAAAATGACCACACTACCCAAAGCAATCTACAGATTCAATGAAATCCCTATCAAAATATCAATGGCATTTTTCACAGAACTAGAACAAATACTTCTAAAATTCTAACAAATATTTCTAAAATTTGTATGAATACGCAATAAACCCCGAATAGCTAAAGCAATCTTGAGAAAAAAAGAAGAAAGCTGAAGCTATCATGGTCCCTGATTTCAAACTGTACTACAAAGCTATATCATCAAAACAGTGTGGTACTGGCACAAAAACAGACACATAGATCAATGGAACAAAACAGCAAGCCAGAAATGTGCCCACACTTATATGGGCAATTGATCTATGATGAAGATGGGAAGAATATACAAAAAGGAAAAGACAGCCTGTTCGAAAAATGGTGTTGGGAATACTGGACAGCTATATGCAAAATAATCAAACTAGATTACATTCTCACACCATAACAAAAATTAACTCAAAATTTATGAAAAACTTAAGTGTAAGATCTGAAACAACAAGAATTCTAGAAGAAAATATAGGCAGTATTCTATTTGACATTGATCTTAGCAATAGTTTTTTAATATGTCACCTGAGGCAAGGGAAACAAAACCAAAAATAAACAAATGAGACTACATCAAACTAAAAAGCATTTACACAGTGAAGGAAACTATCAACAATATGAAAAGGTCACCTGTTGAATGGGAAAAGATATTTGCCAAAAATATATCCAATAAAACATTAATATTCAAAATATACAAAGAAACATACAAATAAACTTCAAATAAACAAACAACCCAATCAAAATATGGGCAGGGGACCTAAATAGACATTTTTCCAAAGAAGACATGTAGATGGTTGACAGACATATGAAGAGATGCTCAGCAACACTAAGCATCAGGGAAATGCAAATCAAAACCACAATATCACCTCACACATATCAGAATGGCCATTAACAAAAAGATAAGAAATAACAAGTGTTGGTTAGGATGTGGATAAAAGGGAACCCTCATGCACTGCACTCTCAGTGAGAATGTAAATTGGTGCAGCCACTATGGAAAACAGTAGGAGATTCCTCAAAATATTAAAAATAGAACTACCATATAATCCAGCAGTACAACTTCTGCATATTTATCTGAATAAAATGAAAAAAACACTGATTTGAAAATATATATATATTCACTCCTATGTTTACTGCAGCATTATTTACGATAACCAAGATATGGAAGTAACCTAAGTGCCCATCAATAGATGAATGGAAAAAGAAGATATGGTACATATGTATAATGAAATATTATTTATGATATCTTTGGTTTTGGTATCACGGTGATGGTGACCTTGTAGAATGAGCTTGGGAGTGTTCCTTCCTCTGTTATTTTTTGGAAGAGTTTGAGAAGGATGGGCATTAGCTCTTCTCTAAATGTTTGATAGAATTTGCCTGTGAAGCCATCTGGTCCTGGACTTTGGTTTGTTGGAAGATTTTATTTATTTATTTTGCAGTATGCGGACCTCTCACTGTTGTGGCCTCTCCCGTTGTGGAGCACAGGCTCTGGACATGCAGGCTCAGTGGCCATGGCTCATGGGCCTAGCCGCTCTGCGGCATGTGGGATCTTCCCGGACCAGGGCATGAACCCGTGTCCCCTGTATCATCAGGCAGACTCTCAACCACTGCACCACCAGGGAAACCCTGTTGGAAGATTTTTAATCGCAGTCTCTATTTCTTTCTGGTTCAGTCTTGGAAGGTTATACCTTTCTAATAATCTGTCTATTTCTTCCAGGCTGTCCATTTTATTGGCACATAGTTTCTTGTAGTAGTCTTTTATGATCCTTTGTATTTCTATGGTGTCTGTTGTAACTTCTTTTTCATTTCCAATTTTATTGATTTGAGTTTGCTCCCTCTTTTTCTTAAGTCTGGCTAAAGGTTTATCAATTTTGTTTATCTTCTCAAAGAACCAGCTTTTACTTTTATTGGTCTTTGCTCTTGTGTTCTTCATTTCTATTTCATTTATTTCTGCTCTGATCTTTATGATTTTTTTTCTACTAACTTTGGGGTTTTTCTGTTGTTATACTTCTTCATCTTCTCTCTCTAGTTTCTTTAGGTGTAAGGTTAGGTTATTTATTTGAGATTTTTCTTGTCCCTTGAGGTAGGATTGTATTGTTATAAATTTCCTTCTTAGAACTGCTTTTGCTGCATCCCATATATTTTGGGTTGTTGTGTTTAGCCAGGTCATGGAAGCAACCTAAATGTCCATAGACAGATGAATAGTAAAGAAGATATAGTACACATATACAATGGACTATTACTCAGCCATAAGAAGGAATGAAATTGGGTCATTTGTAAAGAAGTGGATGGACCTAGAGACTATCAAAGAGAGTGAAGTAAGTCAGAAAGAGAAAAACAAATATCTTATACTAATGCTTATATGTGGAATCTAGAAAAATGGTACAGATGAACCTGTTTGCAAGGCAGAAATAGAGACACAGACATAGAGAGCAAACATATGGACACCAAGGGAGGAAGGGGGGGATGAATTGGGATATTGGGATTGACATACATAGACTAATGTGTATAAAATAGACAACTAATGAGAACCTGCTGTATAGCATAGGAAACTCTACTTAATGCTCTAAGGTGACCTAAATGGGAAGGAAATCCAAAAAAGAGGGGATGTATTTATACATATAGTTGATTTACTTCACTGTACAGCAGAAACTAGCATAACATTGTAAAGCAACTGTACCCCAATAAAAATTTTAAAAACAGAAATATTATTTAGCCATAAAAAATAATTAAATGTTTCCATGTGCAACAAGATTGATAAACCTAGAGGGTATTGTGCTAAGTGAAGTAAGTCAGAGAAAGACAAATACTGTATGATTTCACTTACATGTGAAATCTATAAAACAAAACAAATAAACAACTAAAGAGAAATAGTTACAGGTGGATGTAGGAAGAGAGGGGTTTGGTGTGAAGAGAGACATAGATGAGGAAGATTAAGAGGTACTAACTTCCAGTTGCAAAATAAATGTCACAGTTATGAAAAGTACAGTGTGGGGAATATATTCAATAATTATGTAATATCTTTGTATGGTGACATGTTGTAATTAGACTTAGTGTGGTCATCATTTTGAAATGTATAGACGTATTAAATCACTATGTGGTGTACCATAAATTAACATAGTGTTGTAGGTCAATCTTACTTCAAAAACAAACAAACTTATGGAAAAAAGAAATCAGATTTTTATTTACCAGAGGCAGAGATTGGGGGAAGGAAATTGAATGAAGGTAATCAAAACAAACTTCCAGTTATTAGATAATTATAGTATTCAATGTACAACCTGGTAAATGTAATTTACACTGCTGTGTGCTATACATGAAAGTTAAGAGAGTAAATACTGTGTTCCCATCAGAAATTTATATTTTTTCTCTTATTTTGTATCTATACATATTTATCTATATGAGATGATGGATGCTTACTAAACTTGTGGTATTCATTTCATAATGTATATAAGTCAAGTCATTATGCTCTGCATGTTAAACTTACACAATGCTGTATGTCAATTATATCTCAATAAAACTGGAATGAAAAAAAAACCTTAAACCTCAATCCACATATTTGACAATGAAATGCTTCATGCTATATTCACATCAGAATTATTTGAAATTGTAAGTCTTGAATTAAAAACAAAATTCTTCAAATTAAGCATATACAACAAAATTATCATGTTAACAATAAGAAAATTAACTAAATTACAAATAAAAATACTTTGCCAACTTCCTTTTTTCTATGAACGGGTCTTCCATGTCACAACTAGTTTCTGTAGATATGAAGTTAATGGGGTTTTGGGCAGTAATACTTGAGCTACCTTCTTTGTTGCAGAATCACCCAGTATTTTAAACAAGTATATTTGATGTAGTCTTCCTGTAATATTTCACAAATTGGATATGTTTCTCTGTATCTAGCTAAGCATCTATATATCTATCTTTTATCTATCCATCATCTAGCTAGTTATCATCTTTACCTATCAATCATAATTTATATTCTACTGTTCTAGAATATGATTTTATAAGTTCATAAAGCATTCACATTTACTTGTGAAATCCTGAATATCTGCTTCAGTCCATTTCTTAGCACAATATTCTTTAGTTTTGTATATTCTTTTGGATTTAGTTTTTTCAGGGTTTTGTTAAATAAGCAATGCTTACATTTTGATGGCTTTATTGTTTCATTAGTCTTTACAAGTTTGCAAACATTGAATTGTGCTCTTAGGACTTCACTAACAATTATGGTCACCTAATCAAACAATATATTCAAGATTGTTCTTCTGAGTGAAACTAGAAAGAACATTATAAGTCATTTCTTCCAAATCAATTTAATCATCAATGTGTACTTGACTACTACTTTGGCATTGTAAAAAGCTGATTTATTTTCTTAAAAATATAATACAGTGAAGCCTGTCTTATCAGAAGTGTAGAGTAAAACATAACATAAAACTTTGTATTTAATTTAGCAAACAAAATAAATTTAAATATAAAAATAGGCTTAAATAAAAATAAAATAAATGTGAAAATAACAAATCCATTCTTCCCAGACCTTCACTCACCTTTGGGTTATAGATGATAAACCAAAATATTTTAAATAACAGCCTTATAATCCCATGCATTTTTATGGAGTTTTACTGTAAATGCCTAATATGCATTTTGCTCCAATAATAATGAATATTGCATGTTTTGAATTAGATATGGTTATACTACTGTAATTATTGGTCATTTTTTTCTTTTTCTTCCATTCCCCTGACACATAATGTAAGAAGTGTTATTAATTAAACTTAAATCTCAATATTTAAGTTAAAGAATATCAGAAGGACATGTGACTTACCTAGAAGAAAATGCAAAACCCAAAGATAGTTATAGAAATAGATTTGGGGGGTAATATTTGAGACAGCTTTCAAAAAATGCATGTTTTTAGTTATATGAAGAAAAGGTGCATTATATTGGGTAGAAACATGACTTTTCTAGTGTCTTTACTTGGAAGTTAGTTAAACATTCTTAGAAATGGTATCTATGGAGGCCCTGATGACAAGAGTTGGACTTTGGTAAGTCTGTAGTGTGTCAACATAGCTAAGATGGAACTATAGTTTTCAAATATTCCCTTTGCTCAATATTTCCAAACTTAGGTATTTACAAAGGACGTTATGTGTGGAAGTGAAATAAAAGCCACATTCTTTTACACTTCCAATTAGGAACAGGATACAGGATAACTATTTAGTTAACATAGGTTGCCAGTTATCTGCTGGACATTTTTTTGTGGGGTTAGTGGGGAGGAAGACCGAGCACATCTGCTACAAATCCAGCTCCTCCTGAATATCCTCTGTCAGCTTCTTTGAATATGCAGCCATGTGGGTTATGACATACATGGTGAAAGGTCCAGCCTCTCCGGTGGATCGCCCCATAAACAATGTTGAAGACTTCAGAGTGGGAGCAAATTCTAATTCTTATCTATCTGTCTTCATGGGTTACAGCCATGCTCAATTTACGATTTCTTTGCCTCATCACTTCCATCTTTAGTTCCCAACTGCTTGACTAATAAACAAAATTATATGTCCATAAGAGACACTATTTGATGACACAAAGATTTCAATTCAAAGAAAAACCTAATAATTTATGAGCTGTCTATTTTGTAACTTGCTTCAAACTTTTAATACCTTGATTTCCCATCCTGAAAAATAAGACTAACAAACTCTAGCTCAAAGAATTATTTTGGTAAATAGATAAAATATTCAAAATGTTTTTTTTATTATGTAAACTATTCAGGGAGCTCTCAGACAATGTTAACTATAATTTATTAGGCAAAAAATAAATGTAATTTTGCTTTGATTTAAAGAGTGAAAAAAAATCTTCTAGTGATATTTTTCTTGGAAAGTTTCCTGTATGTATATAGCTCAAATATTTATGCTTTAAGAATACCTGAATAAGAAATGATACTTCTTACTTTAAATGAAATTTAATTTCTGAGTACCATTTCAAAAGTGTATTTGGCATAAGAAGAACATGAAAAATGTAAGGCACATTACAAAAAAAGCAAATATTTATGCTTATGAATGTAGGGATTTTCTCTTTTAAATCCATAAGTACATTAAAATATAAGTAAATTTTCATTTGGAAGATGAGTGTTGTAAGGAAATCCTGGAAATTTCAAAGGAAGACATAAAGCTCTGATAAGGGAACCTACAGTGAAAACAGAAAAGGTATTTTAAATTCCAACTATAGTCAGGAATAATGAGAAAAATTCACTAAAATAATCCATTTACTTATTGCATTTTCAATTTGTAGAGTACTTTTATTTTAGTATCTTTTTCAAATATTAGCAGTATTGTCAGATAGATACATCATTCCTATGTTGAACTTTTTAGAGACCATACCATTTATTAATGTCAAAGCTATGAATTTTCTGTCCAGGTTCATTTTGATAAAACTGTCTCTCAACGTCTATCTGACTACTATGAATTGTAGCACTTTGGAAATCATAAAATGCTAACTACAATTTATTTTCAAGGTAAGCATATAAGATGAGTAGGGGGAAAGCTCTTTACAAACTACACCACAAAGAGAGTAGCCTTGAAATTGAACAGTACTCACAGGAATTCCTACACAATTAAGGGAAAACAAAATAAATAGACACTTTATAAAAGATGCCAAAAATCTATGTTCTACACAGGCAGGTATTCTCTGATTTACTAGCAGGCTGTCAAATCCTTTACAAATTGAGTTTGTGCCAAATGTTACATAAAGAAGTTGTATGTTTCTGTACTTTCCCACAGTTACATTATTTCTAAACACAAAGTATAACTAACATTACTTAGGTGTGTGGAAAATCACTCTCTCTGCCTAATTTCTCCTAGAAACCAGCAAAATTCTTCTCAAGGAACCTAAGTCTACTGCGGCTCGAACTGCTTACCTCTTGTACACCATTTCACTTTAACTGGACAAGGATAATAATAATAATAAAAAAAGATAAACATGTCAATCCAATTAAAATTCTAAGAAGATTACATCTTGCCTAGAATTTGGGATTTAATATAGTAATAAAATGCCAGAGTTCACAGAAACTAAGCAAAAATATATTGCAATAGTGTAACAGAAATGATGAAAAGTAAAAGAGAGATGAGAGGTGTCAGTAAGTGAGAAGAGGGTGGATCGAGTGAGGTGAGGAAGCTGTCAAATGGTATAATAATTTGGTGTGGATACATGATTTGTGGAGGTATATTTTTAATAAGCAGTTTTCAAGTGGTAGTTTTCCTGTGCACTCATTTATTTTGAAAGTGAATGTCTGTTTCTATTTCATTTTAAAGACAGACATTTTAGCAACTGTTGTCAAATTTTACTATGATTCTCTTTCTCTATAAAATATGATGAAATTCTTCCAGTTATCCCATAGTGTACACTAAAGGCTGAAGCAGACTTATTTAACATGTTTCTGAAATAATTAGATAATCATACATCAAGAGGAATTATATACATTTTTATCATCTTCATACCTGGTTTTGTAAAAGATCATTGTACTCTCACCTCTAGTATATTTTGACAACATTAGAAAATGCTGTACTTTATTGTCTTGTTCCAATAAAAAAAAATTTTGACAAATAATAAAAATACTGAAATGTAACTCAAAATATACAGCATGTTTTATTGATATAACATTCCAGTTAAAAAAATAACTTAACTCAGGTATGTATTACTTCCCTAATAAAGTTTGTTAGTGAACATAAGAAATTTACTTATATATAAGTATCTATGGAAAATACATAAAACATTGGCCAGTAGAAAACTAAAGGTATATATCCGTTATTTTTGTTGTTGTTATTAATCAACCTATTTATTTTCCTCTCCGGGGAGTAGATAGAAATAATCCATTTGAGAGAGCAACTGAAGAAAAATGAAGCAAAATTTTGTGTATGAGTGTGTGTGCATGTGTGTGTGAATACATTTGCATGCACACAGCTATGTGTATTAATAAAACTTTACTAAGTATCAGACAGTCTAGAGGAACTTTCTATCCATTTTCACTTTTAAGCCTTAGGCCACCCAGACAAAGTTCATTGACTTTGAGTTACACACCAGAAACTGAGGATCAGAGGAGCTACTTTGTCTTTTCAAGATCACATAGCTAATAAGGAAGTAGAGGAGTGGAAATTTGAAACCAAATTTTTATAACATCAAATTACTGTTATTTTCCCTCTAAAACAAGCTCTATGACCTATATTGTTTATGATAATTTGGGGAGGAAAACAATTTAAATAACCACACTTGAAAATATTTTTGAAAGCAAAGTACACTTTTCAAGTATTATTGTTTTTCACCATTTCTAGTTTCATTTGAACATTTTTCTCTACATTACATAGAAGTTATGTTCAATAGAAATTAAAAGAATTAAGATATTAAATATTTATCTAAAATACACTCAAAATTAATTAACATATTGAGGTGGGAGTTAACATGAGTGTTTGATCCTTAGCTGGTGGCTTGTATGAGTTTAGTCAAAATTACTTATGATGGAAGAAATACAACCAACATCTAATTTGCTCAGCTCCATTGTTAAAAAAAAATGGCATTTCCTCCATTCTCTGGCTTCTAAAATATGAACAATCTTGACTCTAATCAATAATATAAATTCTTCAAAAGACCCTTGTCTCTCTTCAGAAAATTAGTCCTCTACTTTTTTTCTTTACCTTCAATGACAAATATTAATCATGAAGTGAATTCAATTAAAAGCAAAATGAGGTGTTACTATACACATATTAGAATGCCTGAACTAAAATGACTGACAATAACAAATATTGGTGAGAAAATTGTTCAACTGGTACTATAATACTTTGTTGGTGAAAATGTAAAATTATAAAAACACTCTGGAAATCAGCTTGGCCTTATCCTACAAATTTAAACATACATTCTCCTTAAAACCCAGCAATTATACTCCTAGATATTTATTCTTTAAAAAGCAAAAAAATACTTTCTACAATAATATGTATCAGTATGTTTAAGACATCTTCATTCATAATCGCCCAAATGTGGAAGCAACTCAAATACTCATCAGCTGGTGAATGGGTAAATCATAGGATACATTTGTGTATTATTGGAAAATAAGTAGGAAACAACTATATAGACATGCAACAACATGACTGAATTTGAAACACATTAACCTAAGTGCATTCAAGCCAGACATAAAAGACTGCATGCTGAATGATTGCATTTATACTATTTTCAATAAAATGAAAAAATAATAAATAGAAGAAGAAGAAAAAGCCATGGGAGAACTGGGAAAGAGAGAATGTGATTTATTCAAAAGTTCAGGAAGTATTTTGGGGCCAGTGGAACTATTCTTTATTGTGGTGGTCATTGCATGGTTATGTTTATGTCAAAACTCATGAAACAGGGACTTCCCTGGCGGTGCAGTGGTTGAGAATCTGCCTGCTAATGCAGGGAACATGGGTTCGAACCCTAGTCTGGGAGCGTCCCACATGCCGTGGAGCAACTAGGCCCGTGAGCCACAACTGCTGAGCCTGCGCATCTGGAGCCTGTGTTCTGCAACAAGAGAGGCTGCGATAATGAGAGGCCCACACACCACGATGAAGAGTGGCCTCCATTTGCCACAACTAGAGAAAGCCCTCGCACAGAAACGAAGACCCAACACAGCAAAAATTAATTAATTAATTAATAAACTCCTACCCCAAACATCTAAAAAAAACAAAACAAAAACAAAAACTCATGAAACAGTACACTTAAAAGGGGTGAATCTTATTGTGTGTATATTACATCTCAATAAACATGAATTCTGCATAGTTTATCCTCTAGGCAACAAGAACGTTATGAAAATAATATCAATCAAATTTATTTACTGTTGGCTTTGGGCAAATTATTTAGCCTCAGATTACCTTTGTGTCCCAGTTTTGAAAATATTTATATTAATAAACTCCTTCTTCTGACGTAGAAAATAATAAAGTTGATAATTTTAGGTGAATGCAAACATACCTTAGAACATGCTGACTTAGCAGATCTCAAACATTTTCATTCTTAATCAAATGTAATGCTTGTTAAAACACAGATCCCGGGCTTCCCTGGTGGCACAGTGGTTGAGAGTCCGCCTGCCGATACAGGGGACATGGGTATGTGCCCTGGTCCGGGAAGATCCCACATGCCGCGGAGCGGCTGGGCCCATGAGCCATGGCCACTGAGCCTGCACGTCCGGAGCCTGTGCTCTGCAGCGGGAGAGTCCACAGCAGTGGGAGGCCCATGTACCACAAAGGGAAAACAAAAATAAAAACAAAAACAAAAAACCAGAGATCCCTGCTCTATGTTCCAAGAGGGTATGACCCAGTTGGTATGGGTTAGACCATTAATTTGCATTTCTAACAAGATTCCAGGTGAATCCAATGATGCAGGTACATGGACCATACTTTTACTTGCATTGCACTAGGTAGTTTGTTGATCCTAGATATGATTCCTAAACTTGTAGTCCATATAGAGTCTGTATACTCCTTCTCTTAATCACCAAGTTCTCAGCCCTTTTTTGTTGTTGTTGCAGAAGGGCTACAAACAGAAGGTCCCTGCAGTTTTATGGATCTGTGGGTTAAAGGGAAGGAGAAGGGAAAGGACTAGGACTGGAAAGCAATGGGCACTGAGTCAGAGTGGAGAAAAATATCTCAAGTTTTCTCCTCTCCCTTTGATAAGGAGGTGTCAGCAGAGACACCTGAGGAAGGCCTCTGCTGAAGCCCCTTGTCATCCGCCCTGATAAAAAGACTATGTGACCACCTAGAGGGGTGGGATAGGGAGGGTGGGAGGGAGACACAAGAGGGAGGATATATTGAGATATATGTATATGTATGGCTGATTCACTTTGTTATAAAGTAGAAACTAACACATCATTGTTGAGCAATTATACTTCAATTAATATATTTAAGAAAAAAAAAGACTTCTGAATGGAGGTATCTGGAATGGGGATACAGGTATGCCTAAAACCTTGGGATGGGGGTCCTTGATAATGTGTCCTTGACAACAACTCTTTCAGAGCCTGCAGTGCCTTGTCTGTGAACCAAGTGTGGTGTAGTGAGGCAGTTTGCTCCTGTGAGGACTAGCCAAGAAAACCTTTTTTAGGTCTATGGTCAAGCCTGAAAACACACACAAACCTCTGCCTGGATGTAGTCCCTGGCATCTCAGGTGAGCCCAGAAGGGTTACAATAATCTCAACAATGTATCTGGAGCTTTGAGTTTGGCTGTCTGGTCTTCTCTCTTCAAATAAGCTCTTATTGTAGACCATCTACTACAGGCATTGAAAAGGGTATATTGTTTGAAATTTATCCAAGTAGAGATGCACTGGTGTGGCCAGTGCTATAGTATCAATTACCTCTCACAAGTATTACTAAAATAACCTCCTATGCGGCCTTTCTTCCTTCAGTGTTGCTATATCAGAGCCAAACCTAATCCACCAGCCAGATTGTCTTAAAAATTACAAATCAGTTCACATAATCCCTTGCCTTAAATTTTAGAGTATTTCATCATTTAACTCAGCAGAGTAAGTGAACTCATTACTATTTTTTTCTATAAAATACTTAAAGAAAAAGACCCTGCTTACTTATCTGTTTCTTTCTCTTCTCTCTTTCTTATTATGCAGATATGTTGGTCCTTGTCTCCACTTTTCAAAATTGAAAATGGTGTTCATTGTAATTTCCTCAAAGGGGAATTATATGACTATTGTTACCTGGCTGTCTCATGTAATTTGAATTTTCTCTGAAACACATTGTTCTGTTCTATTTTTTCCATAAATCTTCTCAAAAAATTACCTGCTAATTTGGTATGCCTCTAATCATACTGGATTATAAATTTTCTGATGGAAGGAAAATTGTCTGTGACCCACTTGAATATAGACTGAAAGTTATATTGTTGTATCATTTCAATCTGTTATCATTCATCAATTTACTTTATATATGGAAGTTAATGCCTTATGTAGTTCTTTCTCTTTTAATACATTAGAACATATGTTTTCTACTCATAGCCAATGCAACCGTTCATCTTGAAATCTTTGACCATAATCAAACTATGGAAAGTTTTATATATATTTTTCAGTCCTGATTTTATATATATAAGATTTTATATAAGATTAGGACTTACATGACTTTTATGAACTGTTATGTAATATTTTTCATGCCTTTGTTTTGTTTATATTTCATAAGGGATAAAATTACATGTGTTTTTACTTCGAGTATTTTATTAACTTTTACCTTTCAAACATGAGTGAATTATTTTTGTTTTGTTTTGTTTTTTTGGTTTTTGCGGTACGTGGGTTTCTCACTGCTGCGGCCTCTCCCGTTGCGGAGCACAGGCTCCGGACGCGCAGGCCCAGCGGCCATGGCTCACAGGCCCAGCCGCTCCGCGGCACGCCGGATCCCCCCAGACCGGGGCACGAACCCGCGTCCCCTGCATCGGCAGGCGGACTCGCAACCACTGCGCCACCAGGGAAGCCCGAGTGAATTATTTTTAATTGACTAATTTTAAAGTACTATGGAGAAAAATTATTGAAATATAATGGTGATAGTTCTGAATCATGATTAAGCTATATTCTACTTTTTAGGATAATAATACAGATTAATAATTCATCTAGGAGGAGTTCATGAGTATGAAAGAATAATTAGCTGAAATATACTGAATCAAAATAAAATGAGATGGAGGCTGGACCACAATTAGATATCAGGATATAATAGTAAGAACAGGTTCACATAGCACTTTGAAAGCTGAAATCAGGATGTACAGGTAAGGAACTCAGTCTCCAAAACATTTTTACGACCCAATCCCTGTCTATCCCAAAAACTTTATAATAGGCTAGCAGAATCCAAAGCAAACAAGCAAGATACTATAAACAGATAAGAACTTGAGGCAAATATAAAATGAGAAAGAAATTAGAAGTCTATGTAGCATCTGGGACTAAGGATAAGGAGACTAAAGAAAGAAAGCTAAAAGCTTTTTATCAACACAGCCAACCCCAGAAAATCAATGGACCACAGGGAGCTATACATGTATTTTCTTTTGTATCTATCCTTTATGATTCCCATACTGGGTACTATAAAGACTTGTAATTCAAGTAGGGAATCTGGAATTTAAATGTTATATTTAAAAATAGTAATAAGTTATTCAGTATCAACAAAGTACAACACAAACAAAATCCTATATACAAAGAAATACAAACATACAATGTATTCATGAATAAGATAATGTGGGGAAAATCAGGACATAATGATTTTTTAATTATCTCAGAGAGTGAAAAGGGTAAGAAACCTTCATACAAGGCAGTATTTTACTATTGCAAATAGCTCTGGAAGTTACCATCTTAATCGCTGGATGTATTACTATAGCAATTCAAGTAGCTCCATCAAGTAATTTTGAACACAGAATCCTCAACATCTTTATTCCTTTAATATAATGATAACCTAAATAGAAAAAAAAATGTTTTAACAATTAAGACTCTATGTTTGTAGTGAACTACTAGATAAAATATAACTGTACCAAAACAATAGACAATTTTTCACATAATCATAAACTGTTAGAAGATATCTTTTTAAATGTATGTGAGGTGCACAGCACACTTTAAAAATAATATAATTTGTGCCCACTTTTTAAAACATATTGAAAAAGAAAATGGTACATATATCTTAGGAAATTCTAAGACCTAATATCTATTATTCATTGGTCTGAATTTAGGAACCCTGAATATTGTAATAACTAGGCATCCTAGAAATATCTTAGAGCTTTTATTTATAGGTACACAAGACTGGACTTTCCCACAGACCTTAAAGTTAGATGTGGTTATATTACTTGCAGGGTCATTGCAGTGTGAGGGGAAGTAACTCAAGGTACTCTTATAAGAAGATGCTGAGGGCCAATGTACAATTCTCTACACCTCTTTACTGTTACAGAGTTTATCAAAGACCTGTCAAGATCAGATTTGTCTGTCTGAATCCCTGATTCAGAAAAATGAGCAGACCTTCCTGGTCTGAGGTGGATATGTAGCTGGGAAATTAAACCACTCTGTGATGCATCACTAAGGTTGAGGGATCAGGATGTAACTTCAACACAACTAGTTTATCCTGACTTACATACCAAACAAGACCGAATTATCATGCAGATGCCATTAGTTTACATCATTGTGATATACACTGATATTCCCTTACAAAAAAAAAAAAAAAAAGAAAGGAAGAAAGAAAAAAGAAAAGAAAAAGAGAAGCAGCATTAAGATAAGCTGGAGGTTCTTTTGACAAAATGAGATTTAAAGAAAAAAAAATCTTTTGAGGACCAAAAGCATTAAAGATAAGACCAAGAGGAAATACAGTTTTGTTATATCTAAGAGGTAAAGAGTTAGTGATTTTTTTTCAGTGTGATCACGAGAATGAAATCTGATTAAATATCTTATAAAACAGGTAACAAAAAGGAAATTAGTGCCAATTTTGGATATATGAAATTTAGTAGAGTTGTTTTGATACACATGCAGTTGTACTTATACATATCATCATGTATTGTATGTAGCTGTATAAACATATTAAATAAATATAACATATATACTGAAAAGTAGGCATTAATGAAATTATCTTACTTTTTGGTAAAATTTAACCATATATTAAAATCCTGTTGTGCAATTTTCTCTGTTTTTGTTTGTTTGTTTTCTGTTTTAATATTGAGGAAGTGGAATCATATAGAATGTGCTCTGTGTGTGATTTTTTTAGCACAGCACTTTTTGTCAGCTTCACCTCTGTTTTTGTGTGTAGCTGAAGTTTGCTTATAGATTATTTTCACAACATGTGATGTGCAATACTCATTTATATGTATAATACAGCACAATTTTATTCATTCTATTGTTGATATTTTCATTTAAAATGGTGCTATGAACAACACTATACATTTCTTGTGATGTACATCATGAGTTTTCATTCATTTTGTTCTGTAAGATGGTTCTAGTAGTGCTTAGTTATCTATAACTTCATTTGAAACAATTTTGTTAGGTTGTATTGTGACAGCTGTCATTTCAGTGTGCATTTTTTAAAAAAAGTTTTCAAAATAGGTGAATTTTTGTGTAGCCATTTTAATATTGAAGATGGAAGAGAAAAGCAACATTTTCAGCATATTATGCTTTATTATTTCAAGAAAGGTAAAAACACAACTGAAATGCAAAAACAGATTTGTGCAGTGTATGGAGAAGGTGCTGTGACTTATCGAATGTGTCAAAAGTGGTTGGTGAAGTTTCATGCTAGAAATTTCTCACTGGATGATGGTCCATGGTCGGTTAGACCAGTTGAGTTGATAGCAATCAAATTGAGACATCAATTGAGAACAATCAATGATATCCCACAGGAGAGATAGCCAACATACTCAAAATATCCAAATCAAGCTTTCAAAATCATTTGCACCAGCTTGGTTACGCTAATTGCTTTGTTGTTTGGGTTCCACATAAGTTAAGAGAAAAAAATCCTTCTTGACCATATTTCCACATGTGATTCTCTATGGAAACATAAGAAAATTGTTCTGATTTTAAAACAAATTGTGACGGGTCATGAAAAGCGGATACTATACAATAATGTGAAATGGAAAAGATCATGGGGCAAGTGAACTGAACCACCACAAACCACACCAAAGACCTGTCTTCATCCAAAGAAGAACATATACATGTTGTGTATATGGTGGGAGTGGAAGGGAGTCCTCTATAATGACCGCCTTCCAGAAAACCAAACGATTAAATTCTGCTCCCAATTAGACCAACTGAAAGTAGCACTTGAGAAAAAGTGTCCGGAATTAGTCAACAGAAAACACATAATGTTCCATCAGGATAATGCAAGACCTCATGTTTCTTTGATGACCAGGTAAAAACTGTTATAGCTTGGCTGGGAAGTTCTGATTCATCCACTGTATTCCCCAGACATTGCACCTTTGGATTTCCATTTATTTCTGTCTTCACAAAATTATCTTAATGGAAAAAATTTCAACTCCCTGGAAGACTGTTAAAAGGCACCTGGAACAGTTCTTTGCTCAAAAAGATAAAAAAGTTTTGGGAAGATGGAATTATGAAGTTGTCTGAAAAATGGCAGAAGATAGTGGAACAAAATACTGAATATGTTGTTCAATAAAGTTCTTGGTGAAAATGAAAAACGTGTCTTTTATTTTTACTTAAAAACGGAAGGAAGATTTTTTGCCAACCCAATGTATTTATAAGATATGAAATTTTGGAGCACCGGTTGTGCTTCCTTAATTTAGTTAATTCAAAATATCTTCAAGAATGTTTGTAATATACACTTCCACCAGCAAGGCTTGAGAATCCATATTTTTTTTTCATTTTCATCAAGATTCTCTCTCTCTCTCTCTCAAGTATCTCTCTCTGGAGTAGGAGGCAAAAAGTGATACATTGTTGTAGTTTGAATTTTAATTTTCTGGTTTATTATGCAATGTGAAAACATTTTCCTATGTTCATTGGCCATTTTGATGCACTTTTTTGCTATTACTGTAGTAGTTCTTTATCCAATAGTATGTTGTGATATCTGTATTTTCTGTTGGTTTGAAGTTCTTAACATGTATTCTGGACTAGACTCCTTATTTGATTTCATATGTTACAAATATATTCTTCTACTCCATGGCCTGATTCTTCACCTTCTTAACAGTGTCTATTTTTAAAACAAATTTTCTTCATATAAAGACCAGTCCTCTTAAAAATTTCCTATATTCTATGAAGAAATTTCCCCTAATTCAAGGACATTTACATGATATCTTATTTTAAATTTCAGTATATTTGTTGTTTTACATCTTGTGGAATTTAGTTTTATGACTGATGTAAAATAGGAGTTATGTTCATTTTCTTCCATATGGGCACAAAATGAATACTGCCTAGTTCACTGAAAAATATATCCTTACCCAATTGGTCCATAGTATCAACTTTGTACTAAAACAAGTGACCAAGTATGCATGCATTTGATTCTGGCGTTCCTACTGTGCTCCATTCCAATCACATGCCACTTCCTCAATTATTGTAAATATAAAATAAGTTTTAATATATGATAATCCTCCAGCTCTGTTTTTCTTGCTTATCTTGAGTAGTTTTGGCCTTTTGCTTTTACATAATAGTTCTCAAATTTATAAATCCATTTCTAAAAAAGAAAGAAAGGTAAGAAACATGACATTTTACTAGAATTACATAGAATCCTAGATCAGTGGCATGTTGTGTTGACATATTTACAACATTAAATTTTCCAATAAAATAACATGGAGTATCTCTCCTTTAATTAGATCTTATTAAGTTTATCTCAATAATGTTTCATAATTTCTACAAAGATGAACTATGTATAATAAATAAATATGTTCCTTAAATGTATTCTATTAAGTTTATTCATGTTATTTTAGTTGTGACTTTTATTTTAATTTTATTTTCTATAAATATTTTTGTCATACACATAAATACAATTACTTGTTTTAATAAAAAATACCTTGTATTTAGCGACTTTGTCACATTCATTTATATTCATCTATTAGTTGTACTATTTGTCTGAAAATTATTTTAAATATTTTATATTCACATGTGAGAAATAACAGTTTTACGTTTTCTTTCCAACCATTAAAAATCAGATTTTGCACCCATTTGAACTTCCATCACAATGTGAATACTAATGGTGATAGATATCCTTGTCTGTTTTCACTATCCAGATGAAACTATCAATAATTTACCATTACATATAATATAGAACTTTTTAGTGTATGTTCTTTATTAAATGAAGAAAGTTCCCTTCTGTTTTTTATTATTCTGCTCTTTTTCTCAAGTTTGGCTGATCTGTATCTATTGAGATAATGATAAGCATCTTCTCTTTGTTTATTAATGTAATGAAATTACATTGGCTGATTTTCAAATTTAAACCAACTTTGCATTTCAATCTGTTTGTGATTACATGAGATTATTGACATGTAAACAATTTTTTGTAATGTCCTTGTTGAGTTTTTGTTTGTATTTTTTTTAAACACTTCATTTTCTTAGCAAAACTGAGAGGAAAGTATGTTGCTTTTTATTTACCTTTTGCCCCCACACAAGTCTAGCCTCTCCCTTTATCGACATCAGTCACAATAGTAGTGTGTTTGTTACAATTGATGAACCTACACTGACACATCATAATCATAGTTTACATTACAGTTCATTCTTTGTGCTGTGCATTATATAGATTTGGACAAAAATATAATGGTATGAATCCATCATTATAGTATCATACAGAGTTTTTTACTGACCTAAAAATCCTCTGTGCTCCACCTATTTATCTCACTAACAGAAACCACTGTTGTTGTTGCTTTTCTTTTTCTTTTTTTTCTGTCTCCATAGTTTTGCCTTTTCCAGAATATATTATATTTTGAATCATGCAGTATTTACCATTTTCAGATTGACTTTTTTTACTTAGTAATATATATTTGTTTCCTGTATGTCTTTTCATGACTTTACATATACTTCTTTTTAGTATATCCACCATCTAGATGTACTACAATTTATTTATCCATTCACCTTATGAAGAACATCTTGGTTGCTTCCAAATTTTAGTAATTATGAATAAAGCTGCTCTAAGCATCTGTGGACAGGATTTTGTGTGGACAAAATTGTTCAGATCTTTTTGGTATATACAAAGAAACACACAATTCCTAGGTCAAATGGTAAGGGTATGTTTAATTTTATAAGAAAACACCAAATTGTCTTCCAAAGTGGCTATACCATTCACATTTCCAACAGCAATGAAAGAGTGTTCATGTTGCTCCACCTCCTTACCAGCATTTGGTGTTGTCAGTGTTCTGGATTTGCCCCTTCTAATAGGAAGATAGTGGTATCTCATTGTTTTTCTAGTTTTCATTTCCCTGGTGACATATGATCTGGAGCATCTTTTCATATGATTATCTGCCATCTGTATATATTCTCGCATGAGATTTCTGTTAAGGTTTTTGGCCCATTTTATAATCATATTTGGGGGAGGGGATCTTATACTTGAGTTTTAAGAGTTCTTTGTACATTTTGAATAACAGATTTTTATCAGATGTGTCTTTTGCAAATATTTTCATCCAGTCTTTGGATTGTGTTCCAATTCTCTTGATGTTGTCTCTTGCAGAATTTTATTTTTTTTTAATAAAATCCAGGTTATTGTTTTTCTTTTCATGGATCTGTCTTTGATATTGTATCTAAACAGTCATCATTATACCCATTTATATAGATTTTCTTCTATGTTATCTTTGAGGAGTGTTATAGTTTCTCATCTTACATTTAGGTTCATGATTCATTTTGAGTTAATTCTTTTGACAGGTATAAAGTCTGTGTACAGATTCATTTTTTTGCTGTGGATGTCCAGTTTTCTAGCACTACTTATTGAAGAGGCTACCTTGGCTCCATTTTGTTCCTTTGCTTTTTTGTCAAAGTTTAGTTGTCTATAATTATGTGAGTGTATTTCTGGGTTCTCTATTATGGATTTTTTTGAGTTTTAATATTAAAATTTTGTTGCCCACATAAAAGAAGTTTTGACCTCTTTTTCTCTTATTGATATAACACACAAAAAAAATTGTGAAAGAGTCATTTTATTTGTTCCTTAAATATTTAGAAAGAAATTACACTGTTAGAGTAATTTTTCTGGGAAGATGTTTTATTTTTGATTTTTTTGGATACATATTATTCTATACATAGTTTTTTGTTGGGTTTTGTTACATTTTTCAAATAATTTATTCTTCTAATGTACATTTACTAAATTATTAGCATAAAATTTTTATTCATATCTTTTCATGATCAGTTTATGAAGTACTGGATCTATAGTGATAATCATGTAACATTCCTGATATACATATTTACATACATATATATTTGATGAAGAGTGGTGTGCTGATTTTTCTATGTTACTATTATTCTTGCTTGGTAATTATGATATGTATTAGTTTTTTATTAACTATCATTTGAATTTTTATATGATACCTCCTCTACAAATTTTTATTTAAGCCATTAATTTTCTATTTTATCTTTAATATTTTTCTACCTTTTATTTTCCTATGGGTTAAATTTGTTGTTGTTGTTGTTGTTGTTTTTTAATCTGAACAGCATGATAAATATATTTTACCTACTTAAAAAGTTCACCTAGGGCTTCCCTGGTGGTGCATTGGTTAAGAATCCACCTGCCAGTACAGGGGACAATTGTTTGAGCCCTATCTGAGAAGATCCCACATGCCACAGAGCAACTAAACCTGTGCACCACCAATACTGAGCCTGCACTTTAGAGCCTGCAACCCACAACTACTGAAGCCCACACAACTAGAACCCATGCTCCACAACAAGAGGAGCCTCTGCAATGAGAAGCCCACACACAGCAACGAAGAGTAACCCCTGCTGGCCACAACTAGAGAAAGCCCGTGTGCAGCAACAAAGACCCAACACAGTCAAAAATTAATTAATTAATAAAAAAAAGTTTACCTAAAATTTACCTAAATAAACTATATGTATTCTTTTTTTTTCTTTTTTTTCTTTTTGCTTTAATCTCTAGTCTACAAAGGTAATTCACATTTTTCTTTTTTCCTTTAACATCTTTATTGGAGTATAATTGCTTTACAATGTTGTGTTAGTTTCTGCTGTATAACAAAGTGAATCAGCTATATGCATACGTATATCCCCATATCCTGGGCAGGACAGGAATAAAGATGCAGACGTATAGAATGGACTTGAGGACACTGGGAGGGGGAAGGGTAAGCTGGGACGAAGTGAGAGAGTAACATTGACATATATATATATATATACTACCAAATGTAAAATAGACAGCTAGTGGGAAGCAGCTGTATAGCACAGGGAGATCAGCTCGGTGCTTTGCGACCACCTAGAGGGGTGGGATAAGAAGGGTGGGAGGGATACTATATGTATTCTTTACCTTCAGTTTCCATTTGCCTAAGGGGACATCAAGACAGCATTGTTTAGTTAATCTACACTTTGCTGTCAGGTTCCATTGCAGCTGCATCCTCACAAGTGGAGGTATTTCATCTATTGTCAGGTAGAATTGCTTAAAGGAAAATGTGGAGATGATATTTGAGAGATCAGTATTCTTTTGTACTCCATATAATTCTCTTCAGCCTCTGACCTTCCTCTGTCTGCTCCTATGAACATTACCTTGGTATAGAGAAATCAACTTTCTAAATCTGCTAGGTTCTAGATTATTTGCTTAGTAGTCAAATTTAATATCTAGCTTCAGGAAACAGACCCTTTCTTATCAATGTCATATTACTCTCTTTTCTCTTATTTAGATAAGTCTTCTTGGTACAAAACTTGCTACATGTGCAAACTTACTTATACTCAAGACCCAAAGTGTCCAACACACTTCAACGTTTGAAGATTACTTGCTCAGTTCCCAAATGCAATTCTTATATTCCAATATCAAACAATGTTACAATTTAAATAAGTGTTTAGCTCATGCTTAGCAAGTGTTGACATCTTCTAAAGGTAGCATGTATTAGGTTCGTCTTTAATCTTATCACTATTTCTAAATAAAATTAACAAACTAGTACATATTATCTTCAGCTCCCCTCTTCAGGGTACTGACTCTTATAAAATCAAAGATTTGGCAACAAAGAATCTGCTAACTCAAGGTGAAAACACATTCAATATAAGGCTACTGGATAGATTAGAAATTCATCAAATGAAAATACAGGGCGCCCAGTTAAATTGGAAATTCAGTTAAATAATAACAACAACAAATAAGTAGTAGAAGTAGCCCCATGCAATATTCAGAGTATACTTATTAAAAATAGAGCTTGAGGTTTACCTTAAATTCAAATTTAACTGTGCATCCTGTATTTTATCTGGTAACCACATTTAGGTAAGAAACACAAATACACACAACCATCAACAACACTACCAAAAGAAAATAAATCTCATTTTTTTCTTGCTACTCATTGCTACTGCTGGATACAATTGCTACCACCACTGGTCACTGTTGCTGTAGCTTGTGGAAATATGGCTGTATAGGTGAGTTGTAAACTGCCCTTTTGCTTTCAAGTTATTTACTGGAGACTTAAATTCTTAGTTAGCATCTTCATTTGTTTGTGACCTTAACACCAGGACAGGGAGAAAATTTAAATGTTCATCTTCAAATTTTTACTAGAAAAATTAGACCCCATCTCATACCAAGACTTCCAAAATTAGAGGGAAGGAAGGGGTTTTCCCTCTAAAATAGCACATTTGTATCATTTAGAGCATCATAAAGAAAATTGTTTCCTTATTGTATGTTACTGAATGGAGGCTACATATCACTCTATTAGTTGCAATAAATGAACCAAACTTTTTTCTTTAAACTTATTAACAGCAATTTATTTGGTAAGTGAAGTTGAGAACCTTCAGGAAATACTTTAACCTAAGTCAGCAAAGAATTCTAGACAACAGGCTCAGAGTCTAATTTGACTGGAAATTTAAAGTTAAATGAATTGGGGTGCGGTGGGATAATCAGAAGGCTGGTATGGGGCCCTCAGGGGACAGGAAGTCTTGAGAGTGTAGAGTTGGGAAGTGGAGAAACTCTTTCCCTCTGAGACAAGGCACAGATAATTTGGCAAGGAGAGATGAGGGTGGAAAAACAGCTGTCAAGGAACATGTTCAGAGTGGCCAGTTGAAGTGCATGCAATAGAGGACCATTCAGGCAACTTGAGCCATGACTCTAGGCATCAGTGAAATTTGAGGCCTCAGGCTGTTTGCAAGTGCTGGTGGTCTACCTGGGAGACGCTGACACCTGTGAGTCTCTCCACACTCTCAGGGCAGTGGCTCAGGATGTCCAGTACTTCACAGGTCATTCTGGCCACTCCCATGGCTCCACTTCCTCGTGATGCCAGTGTGACCTTATTGGCTGATGTCAAAGGACAACTGGTCCTTCCTGCCACCTGGGGCACCTTCTCTAGCAGCATCAGCTGAGCAGCCTCCTGGTCCAGCTGGAAAGTTACTGCTTTCTTGGCCACCTGCTTAAATTTGGCCTGGGACTCTGGCCTCTAGGGCAAAGGCCTCAGTCTCCTCATGCATCCATACAGAAAGATCTTCTGCCTCTCTCTGTGTTATCAGCTGGGAATTATCTGTATTGACTAGGTGTTTCAGGCTTGCAGTGCTGGGCTCCCATTGGCTTCTTCTTCTTTTTTTTTTTTTTAATAGTGTTAATTTCTTTATTTATTGAAGTATGGTTAATGTACAATATTATATAAGTCACAGGCATACAATATAGTGATTAATGATTTTTAAAGGTTATACTCTATTTATAGTTACTATAAAATATTGGCTATATTCCCTGTCTTGTACAATACATACTTGCAGCTTATTTTACACATAATAATTTGTACATATTACTCACCTACACTTATCCTGACCCTGCCCTCTTCTCTCTCCTCACTGGTAACCACTAGTTTGTTCTCTCTATATATGTCTGCTTCTTTTTTTTATATACACTAGTTTGTTGTAATTTTTAGATTCCTCAAATAACTGATATCATACAGCATTTGCCTTTCTTTGTCTGACTTATTTCACTTAACATAATGCCCTTCAAGTCCATCCCGGCTGTTGCAAATGGCAACATTTTATTCTTTTTATGGCTGAGTAGTGTTCCACTGTGTGCGTGAGTGTCTATGGGTGTGCATGTGTGTATTTCTGTATATATACCATATCTTTTTTTTTTTAACTGGGCTGAAATTTATTGATTTATTTTTTAATATCTTTATTGGAGTATAATAGCTTTACAATGGTGTGTTAGTTTCTGCTTTATAACAAAGCAAATAAGCTATACATATACATATATCCCCATATCTCCTCCCTCTAACGACTCCCTCCCTCCCTCCTTATCCCACACCTCTAGGTGGTCCCAAAGCACCAAGCTGATCTCCCTGTGTTATGTGACTGCTTCCTACTAGCTATCTATTTTACATTTCATAGTGTACATATGTCCATGCCACTCTCACTTCCTCCCAGCTTACCCTTCCCCCTCCCTGTGTCCTCAAGTCCATTCTCTACCTCTGCATCTTTATTCCTGTCCTACCCCTAGGCTCTTCAGAACTTTTTTTTCTTCTTTTTTTATAGATTCCATACATATGTGTTAGCATACGGTGTTTGTTTTTATCTTTCTGACTTTCTTCACTCTGTATGACAGGCTCTAGGTCCATCCATCTCACTACAAATAATTCAATTTCATTTCTTTTTATTGTAGAGTAATATTTCATTGTATATATGTGCCACATCTTTTTTATCCATTCATCTGTCAACGGACACATAGGTTGCTTCCATGTCCTGGATATTGTAAATACAGCTTCAGTGAATATTGTGGTAGATGACTTTTTGAATTATGGTTTTGAAATATGCCCAGTAGTGGGATTGCTGGGTCATATAATAGTTCTATTTTTAGTTTTTTAAGGAACCTCCATACTGTTCTCCCTAGTGGCTGTATCAATTTACATTCCCACCAACAGTGCAAGAATGTTCCCTTTTCTCCATCGCCTCTCCAGCATTTATTGTTCGTAGATATTTTTATGATGGCCATTCTGACTGGTGTGCGGTGATACCTCGTTGTATTTTTGATTTGCATTTCTCTAATGATAAGTGATGTTGAGCATCCTTTCATGTGTTTGTTGGCAATCTGTATATCTTCTGGGGAGAAGTGTCTATTTAGGTCTCCTGCCCATTTTTGGATTGGGTTGTTTGTTTGTTTGTTTTGATATTGAGCTGCTGCATGAGCTGCTTGTAAATATTGGAGATTAATCATTGTCAGTTGCTTCATTTGCAAATATTTTCTCCCATTCTGAGGGCTGCCTTTTCATTTTGTTTATATTTTCCTTTGCTGTGCAAAAGCTTTTATGTTTCATTAGTTTCCATTTGTTTATTTTTGTTTTTATTTCCATTTCTCTAGGAGGTGGGTCAAAAAGGATCTTGCTGTGATTTATGTGAAAGAGTGTTCTTCCTATGTTTTCCTCTAAGAGTTTTATAGTGTCTGGTCTTGCATTTAGGTCTTTAATCCATTTTGAGTTTATTTTTGTCTATGGTGTTAGGGTGTGTTCTAATTTCATTCTTTTACAGGTAGCTGTCCAGTTTTCCCAGCACCACTTACTGAAGAGACTGTCTTTTCTCCATTGTATATTCTTACCACCTTTATCAAAAATAAGGTGATCATACGTGTGTGGGTTTATATCTGGGATTCTATCCTGTTCCATTGATCTATATTTCTTTTTTTGTGCCAGTACCATACTGTCCTGATTACTGCAGCCTTGTAGTATAGTCTGAAGTCTGGGAGCCTGATTCCTCCAGCTCCATTTTTCTTTTTCAAGATTGTTTTCACTATTCGGGGTCTTTTGTGTTTCCATACAAATGTGAAAGTTCTTGTTCTAGTTCTTTGAAAAAATGCCATTGGTAGTTTGATAGGGATTGCATTGAATCTGTAGATTGCTTTGGGTAGTATAGTGATTTTCACTATGTTGATTTTTCCCATCCAAGAACAGGGTATATCTCTCCATCTATTTGTGTCATATTTAATATCTTTCATCAATGTCTTATATTTTTCTGCATACAGGTCATTTGTATACTTAGGTAGGATTATTCCTAGGTATTTTATTCTTTCTGTTGCAGTGGTAAATGGGACTGTTTCCTTAATTTCTCTTTCAGATTTTTCATCATTAGTATATAAGAATGCAAGAGATTTATGTGCATTAATTTTGTATCCTGCTACATTACCAAATTCATTGATTAGCTCTAGTAGTTTACTGGTAACATATTTAGGATTCTCTATGTATAGTATCATGTCATTTACAAACCATGACAGTTTTACTTCTTCTCTTCTGATTTGGATTCCTCTTATTTCTTTTCCTTCTTTGGTTGCTCTAAAACTTCCAAAAGTATGTTGAATAATTGTGCTGAGAGTTGACAACCTTCTCTTGTTCATGATCTTAGAGAAATGATTTCAGTTTTTCACCACTGAGAATGATGTTGGTTGTGGGCTTGTCACATATGGCCTTTATTATGTTGAGGAAAGTTCCCTCTATGCCTGCTTTCTGGAGGGTTTTTGTCATAAATATGTGTTGAATTTTGATAAAGCATTTTCTTCATCTATTGAGATGATGATATGCTTTTTCTCCTTCAATTGGTTAATATGATGTATCACATTGATTGATTTGCATATATTGAAGAATCCTTGCATTATTGAGTTAAACCCCACTTGATCATGCTGCATGATCCTTTTAATGTTTTGTTGGATTCTGTTTGCTAGTAATTTGTTGAGGAAGTTTGCATCTATATTCATCAGTGATATTGGCCTGTAGTTTTCTTTCCTTGTGACATCTGTGCCTGGTTTTGGTATCAGGGTGATGGTGGCCTCATAGAATGAGTTTGGGTGTGTTCCTCCCTCTACTATATTTTGGAAGAGTTTGAAAAGTATACGTGTTAGCTCTTCTCTAAATGTTTGATAGAGTTCGCCTGTGAAGCCATCTGGTCTGGGGCGTTTGTTTGTTGGAAGATTTTTATCACAGTTTCAATTGTGCTTGTGATTGGTCTGTTTAAATTTTCTGTTTCTGCCTGGTTCAGTCTCAGAAGGTTTTGTTTTTCTACGAATTTGTCCATTTCTTCCAGCTTGTCCAATTTGTTTGCATATAGTTGCTTGTAGTAATCTCTCATGATCCTTTGTATTACTGCAGTGCCAGTTGTTAGCTTTTCTTTTTCATTTCTAATTCTATTGATTTGAATGTTCACTCTATTTTTCTTGATGAATCTGGCTAATGGTTTGTCAATTTTGTTTATCTTCTCAAAGATCCAGCTTTTAGTTTTATTATCTTTGCTATTGTTTTCTTCATTTCTTTTTCATTTATCTCTGATCTGATAATTATCATATCTTTTCTTCTGCTAACTTTGGGGTTTTTTTGGTTCTTTTTTCTCTAATTGCTTTTGTTGTAAAGTTAGGTTGTTTATTTCAGGTATTTCCTGTTTCTTGAGGTAGCATTGTATTGCTATAAACTTCCCTTGTAGAACCTCTTTTGCTGTATCCTGTAGGCTTTGCATCATTGTGTTTTCACTGTCATTTGTTTCTAGGTATTTTTTGATTTCCTCTTTGATTTCTTCAGTGATCTCTTGGTTATTTAGTAATGTATTGTTTAGCCTCCAAATGTTTATATTTTTGACAGATTTTTCCTGTAATTAATATATAGCCTCATAGCACTGTGGTCAGAAAAGATACTTGATATGATTTCAGTTTTCTTAAATTTACCAAGGCTTGATTTGTGACTCAAAATATGATCTATCCTGGAGAATGTTCCATGTGCACTTGAGAAAAATGTGTATTCTGTTGTTTTTGGATTGCATGCCCTATAAACATCAGTTAAGTCCATCTTGTTTAATGTATCATTTAAAGCTTGTGTTTCCTTATTTATTTTCATTTTGGATGATCTTTCCAATGGTGAAACTGGGATGTTAAAGTCCCCTACTATGATTGTGTTACTGTCGATTTCCCCTTTTATGGTTGTAAGCATTTGCCTTATGTAGTGAGGTGCTGCTACTTTGGGTGCATAAATATTTACAATTGTTATATCTTCTTCTTGGATTGATCCCTTGATCATTATGTAGTGTCCTTCTTTGTCTTGTGTAATAGTCTTTATTTTAAAGTCTATTTTGTCTGATATGAGAATGCTGCTCCAGCTTTCTTTTGATTTCCATTTTCATGGAATATCTTTTTCCATCCCCTCACTTTCAGTCTGTATGTGTCCCTAGGTCTGAAGTTGGTCTCTTGTAGACAGCATATATACAGCTCTTGTTTTTACATCCATTCAGCCAGTCTATGTCTTTTGGCTGGAATATTGAATCAATTTACACTTAATATATTTATTGATATGTATGTTCCTCTTACCATTTTCTTAATTGTTTTGGGTTTGTTATTGTACGTCTTTTCCTTCTCTTGTGTTTCCTGCCTAGAGAAGTTCCTTTAGCATTTGTTGTAAAGCTGGTTTGGTGGTGCTGAATTCTCTTATCTTTTCCTTGTCTGTAAAGGTTTTAATTTCTCCATTGAATCTGAATGATGTCCTTGCTGGGTAGAGTAATCTTGGTTTTTCCCTTTCATCACCTTAATTATTTCCTGACACTCCCTTCTGGCTTGCAGTGTTTCTGCTGAAAGATCAGCTATTCACCTTATGAGGATTTCCTTGTATGTTATTTGTTGTCTTTTCCTAGCTGCTTTTAGTATTTTTTTCTTTGTATGTAATTTTTTATAGTTTGATTAATATATGTCTTGGCATGTTTCTCCTTGGATTTATCCTGTGTAGTAATCTTTGCATTTCTGGACTTGATTGCTTATTTCCTTTCCTATATTAGGGAAGTTTTCAACTATAATTCTTCAAATGTTCTCAGTCCCTTTCTTTTCCTCTTCTCCTTCTTGTACCCCTATAATTTGAATGTTGTTTCATTTAATATGTCCCAGAGATATCTGAGACCGTCCTCAATTCTTTTCATTCTTTTTTCTTTATTCTACTCTGTGGTAGATTTTTCCCTTATTTTATCCTCCAGGTCACTTATAAGTTCTTCTCCCTCAGTTATACTGCTATGGATTCCTTCTAAGAGTTTTAAATTTCATTTATTGTGTTGTTCATCATTGTTTGCTTGCTCTTTAGTTCTTCTAGGTCCTTGTTAAACATTTCTTGTATTTTCTCTATTCTATTTCCAAAAATTTGGCTCATTTTTACTCTCATTATTCTGAATTGTTTTTCAGGTAGACTGCCTTTTCCTCTTCATTTGTTTTGTCTTGTGGGTTTTTGCTTTGCTCTTTCATCTGCTGTGTGTTTCTCTGTCTTCTCATTTGGCTTATCTTACTGTGTTTGAGGTCTCCTTTTCACAGGCTGCAGGTTTGTAGTTACTGTTGTTTTCCGTGTCTGCCCCCAGTTGGTAAAGTTGGTTCAGTGGGTTGTTTAGGCTTCCTGGTGGAGGGGACTAGTGCCTGTGTTCTGGTGGATGAGGCTGGATCTTGTCTTTCTAGTGGGCAAGACCACACCTGGTGGTGTGTTTTGGTGTTTCCATGACCTCATTATGATTTTAGGCAGCCTCTCTGCTAATGGGTGAGTTTGTGTTCCTGTCTTGCTAGTTGTTTGGCATAGGATGTCCAGCATTGTAGCTTGCTGGTCTTTGAGTGTAGCTGGGTCTTAACGTTGGGATTGAGATTTCTGGGAGTGCTTTCCCTGTTTGATATTATGTGGAATCAGGCAGTCTCTGATGGACGAATGTCCTGAACTTGGCTTTCCCACATCAGAGGCCCAGGCCTGACACCTGGCTGGGGTACCAAGACCCTGTCAGCCACACAGCCAGGTTCGTGGGGGTGTTTCTTGTCTTTTGGGAAGTCTGAGGTCTTCTGCTAGCGTTCAGTAGGTGCTCTGTAGTTGTTCCACATGTAGATGCATTTCTGATGTGTTTGTGGAGAGGAAGCTTATCTCTGCATCTTACTTCTCCATAATCTTGAAGGTCTCCCTCACATCTATATTCATCTGTTGATGGACACTTAGCTTGCTTCCATATTTTTGGCTACTGTAAATAATGTTGCTATGAACACTGTGGTGCATGTATCTTTTTGAAAAAAATATTTTTGTTTTTTTTGTATATACACCCAGGAGTGAAATTGCAGGATCATATGGTAGTTCTATTTTTAGTTTTTTAAGAATACTCCATACTCTTTTCCACCGTGGCTGCACCAATTTACATTCTTATCAAGCATGTACAAGTGTTCCTTTTTCTTCCCTATTTGACAAACATTTCATTTCTTATTTGTGTTCTGTCATCATTTGAATTGACTTCACCAGATCAATTTCTTTTATCCTATTTGAGCTAACTAGAAGTTTATTTTTTCATTCAAAGACTTTAACTAAGATTCTAGAAGGCATCTTCTGATATTGATTTCTTCCCTTCTTCCTACCCTGTTTTCAGTGTATAGGCCTCTTGGTACAAAAATACATCATGAATTGAAAACAATATAAGGGAATCAATAAAGCACTTAAATGGGGAAAAAAAATCCACACAAATATATTCTGAACTCGAATCTCTAGCTATAGCAAGGCCATTTCCTGCTCCTGCACTGCCCCCTGATGAGCTGCTCCATGAACTGCACCTGTGCCTCCTGCTCCTCCAGCTGCTGCTTAGTCTAGGCCACCTGAAGCTGATTGGCCAGGTCACCCTGTGCTCAGAGAGTGTTGACCTAGATGTCATACTTGGCCTTCTTCAGCTAGTTGTCCCTCTGCAACTTGGCCATCTCAATCTCACTCAAATACTGAGCAGGCACATTTTTCTGCCTGGTTTGGCCTTCGGACCCCAGTATCTCTTCATCTCCCTTCCTCAATCTGAGCATCTTTCTGGACTTGTGCTGTTCGAGGCTTCACTGAGGAGTGCAAATATCTGATCATCATGAATGTCCTTCAGGGTGTAGCTAACCACACTGATAAGTCTTACAGAATTCACACAAAAAAGGTTGTTGTTATTACAATAAAAAAAATTAAAATCTTACTCTTCTCATTAAAAGGTCTGTGTTCCAGTTAATAAATTCTCCTTTAAACATGAGTTTATTAGTTTTTCTATTACCCTGAAACAGAAACAGTTTGATTTAATTGATTTCAAATTTTTCCATTAATATGTTTTCCTTTTTAATTCAGTCAAGGTGATTTTTGTATGATAGTTCAGCATATTACTGTTTAATTTAGTGAACTGAACACTCTTTATACTTCTTTTGGGGTGTTCAATTATGTTATTATATTTTGGACATTCTGTGTGATAGATAAACAGCCACATTTTTAGTCTTCTTTGTTTCCGTTTAGTGTATGAGAAAAACCTTCCCCAATAACTCGATCAGCTCCTCATTTTCTCTCTACACCTTGATATAAAATAACCACACATTCCAGAATGAAGAGCCTCCTGTTCCTCCTCTCTGTATTCATCTTGTACAGAGAAAAGCTATAACTTCTGACAATGTATAATAGTAGATTTGAAGGGGCCAGGATAGGTCATTAATTGATAACTACAATGAGCTTTTGTACATAAGTAACACAACTTGATAATAATCTGGGAGTAAATTACTCTGAACTAAAACACAGAAGTTAAAAAGTACATGAAATTTGTCAATGAGAGAGAAAGAGTATTCTTTTAAGTTTATTGATCTCATATGTAGAGGCTACACTATATATCTTAGAAACAGTACTTCAGAGGTAATTCATATAAAATATTGTTCTCTTGTTCATTATTATCTTTGAGGTTTAGAAATTTTTCCTTGGAATACTAAGTGGTGAGATGTCAACAGATACATTTTATATGCAACATTTTTATCTACTAACTATATTAGAAATACATAATTTATATATTATATATATATATATATATATATATATAGAGAGAGAGAGAGAGAGAGAGAGAGAGAGAGATAGATAGATATTACAGTATCTGCTTAAGTGGCCTATATTACTAAAACAAACAGACAAAAACCATGAGTAAGTTCTACAAGTCTAGAATGAAATACTAAGATGTAATATGTAATTGACTTTCCTATACATATATTTACTAATGGAACAGGTAACAATTTTTGGTAATTAATTAAAATGATGAAAGCCCTAAGGGCATTTATTTAAATCAAGAAATTTAAAGTGTATTACTGTATTATGATTTCTCTGGCCTCTGTTATCTGAATGTCTATTGATTAAATAACCTGACCATTTAATAAGTATTATTTTTGCCTTCTTAGTGACACGTAAAATAGCCACATGTGCTATTTGCTAACACAGAGATGATGCTAATCTGAATAAGTACCCACAAAATAGCCAGGAACAGAATTCAGGCAAACAAAATTTATCTCCCTATGATAATAATTCTGCTATCATAATTTGCAATAGCCCAAGGCCACTTTTTGATAACATGCTGAAATAATTCACTTAAGAATTTCCAAATTAGCCTACAACTCAACTTTTAACAAAAAACCTGCCATCATAATGGATCAGATAATAGCCCACACTGGGACTTTTGTATGCCCCACTTTCAGTCAGAACACATGGATTAAACTTTTCCTGTTGCAAGGAAGATGCTATGAATTTAATTAAGGACCAAGGTATTACAACACAACAATGTGTTTCAATTCTAATCTAATATGATTTACTTCCCAAAAATGCTGGACATTTGGTCTAGTGGTTGATTAGATTGGATCAAGTGGGAAGGTATTTTAATTACTCATTGTTTTATTTGCCTCCTTTCTTGGTGGTCAAAAAGGAATAACTATAATATTAATGATAATAAGTAATAATAATACAATATGGCTACTTTAGAAAAAATAATTTAGGATATATTTCAATATTGTTCTTATGTTTTACACAGTGAGAAACTAAAAATAAAATGCATTAGAGACAATAATATTTGAAATAAATAAGAAAAAATAATATATCATTATCTCTTATTAAGAATCAAATGCTAGAATTAAGATAATTAGAATATAAAACCTTATATTTAATAAGACTTTTAGGTAAAATATTCCTGTGAATAATGTTTTCTAATTGAAATAATGTGTATAATATATATTATTATTATGGAAGTCTATATTTACAATCAAATAAGATAAAAAATTTATTGCCATTTTTTGAATAGCAGCAACTCAGGGTTTTTTTAATCTAAACACTTTGCTGTTACATATTTTCATCAGAAAAAAATAAAAACAAAAATCTACAGAAAAAAACTAAAAAACAAAAACCAAAGCACATGCACAAAAAAGCCCAACTCCGTTGTTTACTTTTATTACGCATCATGCATTGTGTCATTAATAACCATCTAATGTTTGGCTAGGCAGAAAGGTTGGTCAAAAATTTAAACATATACTTTCAGTATATAGGCTTTCAGTATTTTAGGCTCAGTGAAAGACACATTTTTTTACAAGAATGATTTAATGGGAAAATAAGATTTCCGTGTCCACTTTTTTTCCTAATTTTTTTCAATTTAAGATGTGTATCCATAACCTATACAGTTTATGTTGTTACATATATCTTTTATACACAAGTATGCTATTGAGCTCTAACAAGAGATTCTAATGACTTCTAATTTCCTCTACATGAAAAAAGTCTAATAAACTATGCTTTGAAATATTTCCCAGTTTCGTGAAATAAAGTTTCTGAAAGCCAATCAGTGTTTCTACCTAAAATAACTAGAAAAGCCAACAAAATACAGATCTGTCCTGTTTGAAGGAGACAGAAAGCTAACAATGCAGATCAAAATTAGAGGTGTGGGCTTCCCTGGTGGTGCAGTGGTTGGGGGTCCGCCTGCCGATGCAGGGGACACGGGTTTGTGCCCCGGTCCGGGAGGATCCCACATGCCGCCGCAGAGTGGCTGGGCCCGTGAGCCATGGCCACTGGGCCTGCGTGTCCAGAGCCTGTGCTCCACAATGGGAGAGGCCACGACAGTGAGAGGCCTGTGTACCGCAAAAAAAAAAAAAAAAAATTAGAGGTGTAAAGGTATAAAGCAGGAGAAATCTTGGAATAGTGACCTGTGTGCTATAGCTGCTTCTACTCTAAGAGAATTTCCTAATTCTGATTAAAGCAGGAGGTTGAAGATCCAGATCATAGCCCAGAGGGTAGTACTGTGACTGGACAAATGTGCCACAAGAATTTGGTGAAGACTTGGGGATTTCAAAGACATAACTACTTCTCTCTTAATACATTTGCTAAAGCCTAAAGTTACTTGAAATCATGACTAAAATCATTAGCAAAATGTCACTGACAAGCAAACAGAATTTTTTGGAAAACTTCATTAGGCATATACTAGAGTTAAGAAAACCACTAGAGCAATGGTCCACAAAATATAAGAGGATTATAGTTGAAAACCCTGGAAACCCAAAGACAAATCAAAGGTAAACCTAGATTTATAAGGATTGCAATCCAGACTCAATTCAAGACAGCCCATAATTAATGAGACTAGTAACCACTCTACTTTCCTAAAAGAAGGAAATGTTAATCATTTCCAAAGGAAGCTAACTGTATCTGAAAAGATACAGAATCAACATGGACCATTTGACTGGAAATGAAAGAAAAAAAATAATAGAATTATACTCACAGGGCTTCCCTGGTGGCACAGTGGTTCGGAGTCTGCCTGCTGATGCAGGGGACACGGGTTCATGCCCTGGTCTGGGAGGATACCACAGCCTGTGCATCCGGAGCCCGTGCTCTGAAACAGGAGAGGCCACAACAGTGAGAGGCCCACATAGTACAAAAAAAAAAAAAAAAGAATTATACTCACAGATGATTCAAATATTGGGGTTACCTAAAAAGGACCTAGAATAATTCTGATTAATATGTTCTAGAATATATAAAAATATGAAAAATAGAAAAATGCATAGGGAATTTAACGGGAATCTATAAAGTGAATTTTTAAAAACCTAGATGTTCTAGAACATACAAAATCGAGAACTCTAAAATGAATTTAATAGTAGACTATATACAGCAAAAAATAAAGAGAGAGACAGAGTAGTGAATTGTAAGATAGGTCAATTGAAAGTGTCCAAATGGAAGCACAGACAATAGAAAAAGAAAGATAGACAGAGACCATTTTTTTGCAAAATATAATCTACTATTCTTCAGCTAAATTTCTGTTAACAGGTGCTTTATTTCCTCATCCAACTCTCAATTTAACTGATACTTGGAGGTAATAAGGGATCTCATAGATCTGTACAACAGTTTTGTTTTTTGTCCAGTTGCCTCCAGTGGAATGTCTATATTAATATAAAGACATAACCTGATGAATTGCTTTGAGGCACAATAACAAAGTATTTGTTCTAAATACTTACTTCTTTTGTTAGGTGTTATTTGATCAGAGGATAAGCAGCACCTGATGTAGAGCTGTATCTTCTCAGTTAGGATCCATTTGCAGCCACTTCAGGCTCCTGTTAACTATTTCCTGATTTGTCTTTACATCATTTCTTTATTATTTCTAAACAACATTTTATTGCATCAGCATCTTTAGTTTGTGGCTAAGCCCACAAACTTATATAGCCCAAGAACCACTGTGTCTTCTCATTTCATATATCTAAATAGCGACCTCCAAGTATCAGTAGGAAATCCACCTTTGAATTCTAAACCCCAACTGTATAAGCAGTTGATTTTTTTTCTTTCCTGGGGTTGGAAGAAGCTACACGATCAAATTTAATTCCCCTCGCATATTCTGCACAGTAATTTCTGTGATTGGATTCCCTTTGGAGTGTTGTTTTAATTTATCCAACTAAGGAGTGTTCATTTGCTTGGCCATAAGAAAGAATTCTTTGGTCATGTCACATGCTCTTAAGTAGTCAAATATCACCTCCTGGGGAAAAGATTTAAGTTTTCCTGTACAGCCACATATACTTCCTTAATTCTGCCTATTCAAAGTCTTATTCTTCAACTTCTGTAGTCAAATGGTGGTAGATTACCAATTTAAATATGGAAATGAGATTTGGAAGCTTCCATTGTTAAACTAGCTTGTTTTGTTTAATAAACATAAGTTTTAGACCATTCCGCCAACAAGATAATGAAGTCCTCTGAGGTTCTATTTGTTCCAAAATGTGAGCTACAACCACCTCATGGATAAAATATGTCCCCATAAAATCATCATTAATGATATATTTGTATATTATTATATTATATCAGTAATTGTGTTGCTTGCACTACAATTGTCTGCAAGTCTCTCAAAAAACGCTTTTTGCTCTGAAACATTCACAGATTCAGATTTCTTTCTGGTAACTTTTGTATAGATGTTAATAAGATCCTCATGTGATATATATGTGTCTATCAAAATACAAAAAGCCTCCTATAGTGTTGTAGCACTTTATTGTTAGAAGAATGAAGTAAAACAGTTTGTACACTGTACTGTTTATGGAATGTCTTCTGTGACCCATGCTCAAGCTATTCCTAATAATTTAACAAATTGATCTGGTCCTGTATTTTCGATGGTATAATTAACCATTAGTCATGTATCCCACTGCTTATTGTACATATGTTATAAAAATTAGTCATATACTTTATTCTATTTCCCAAAATTTCTTAGCTATCGTTTCTGAAAAAGGTAATGCTATATTATAATCAATGTAGTGAATCAACTAACTTTTGATGGCAATCAAGTCTATGCCTCATTTCATCAGGTCACTAACAGTATACTGGAAAATTCAGACACCCTATTAGAAGAGCAGTGAATAATCTCCTCAGATGTTTCCACTAAAACTAAATCAATCGATTGATAGATAAAGTAAAAAAGTAATGAAAAAAGAAAGAGAGAGAGAGAGAGAGAGAGAGAGAGAGAGAGGGAGAGAGAAAGAGAGAGGGCCAGACAGGACAAAAAAAGAAAAGAAAGGAAAAAACCAAAAATTAAAAGGAATATGTGCTTGGCTTTCTTCAAAATTGAGATAGAACATAAAAGGAAACCTTAGCCAACTCTACAACATCCTAACAGTCAATTTTACACTTTAGCTTGTCATCATAGCAGGCAGCAGATTCTATTAGAGAAACTATGTAATTCAAGTCTTAAGAGTGAGCATTTACTTTTCAGGAATAATCTAGTTTTCCTAGAGGGCAGTGGGAACTCTTGTAAATGGAGATATTTTGAATCTAGTATGCCTACTTCTGCTATTCTTCTTTGAATACAAAATTTCTGCTTTCAAAAATTCCAAAAAGTTTTTATTTAGCACAATAATAAAACAAAGTTTAGACTTGCCCAATATCCAACTATAAGTATTCAATGATGATTTATTGCATTTATGGTCTCATTCATTCCAATTATGTCTTCTGGTACTGGTGACGTTACCACACCATGGTACAGGATAATCTATATTTTCACCATAACATTGGTGACAGCTGTTATAGTATGAATTTACATTCCAGGTTTCAGTTTTAATCATGTGATTATAGCCCCTTGTCTTCCAGTATATGGTGTATCAATATCTATTCCCACAAAAAGTTTTCTTCCTTACCCAGCCTGTTTAACTTTAATTATAGTGTACAATCCTGGAGCCCTTGCTGGAGATTTAATGAAATTATATTGATCCTCAATTCATATTATTCATCCTCTATTACTACCACATTGAAATATTAATTTTCTTCAGTACCCTGTTCTGATATCTTGGTGTGAGTTGTGTGTGTGTGCATGTGTGTGTGTGTGTGTGTGTGTTTCTCCCTTAATGTGCTTGAATTTAAATGTATATGAGATGAGATAAAGGGAACATATTTGGCAGGTTCTTTTAGCTGCTGTGTTGCCTGCCAGGGGTTGTTTTTTCTCCATCCAGATGGCAATAATGTGCCACTAGCTTTTTGTAGCAATCACATCAATCTCCTCCTTTTTAACTATTTCATTATTGATTAAATATATATTGCCCTTCAATTTAGCATTCTTATTTCCATTATCATTATTTTTGCAGCAACCATTATCCTTTTAAATGACTCAAACATCATTAATACCCTTAAAGACCATGTTTTCATAGTAAATAGCAGGTTGACCCAGGTTCTAGTATGGTCTCTTGCTCTCTTAAAAAGAGAGTTGAATAAAGGTCCATGCATGGGGTGATGGCTACTGATACCATAGCTTCTACCACTGGTTAGATCAGAGACATATCATTTGTCTTGCCTCACTACTCATCACTGTGCATTCCATCTTATGTAATTGGTAGCTACAACTGTGTTACTATTGTAACAAATTACCAAAATTTAGTGTCTTAAAAATATGCTTATTATCTTACAGTTCTGAAGTCAGAAAAGCAAAATGGGGTTTATTTGGCCAAATTCAAGATATCAGTAGAGCTATACAGTAAGTCCCCTACATACGAACCTTCAAGTTGTGAACTTGCAAAGATGTGAACCTGCGTTCATATGTCCAATCACATAAGTTAGTTCACGTGTCTGGTGTATTTGTCACATGTGTGCATCCTCTACAAGTCCGTGTGCTTTTGTGTACTTTACTGTACTGTACTGTATAGAGTACAGTAATACGGTATCTTTGTTTCAAGCCCAGGATGTCTGGAAGCAAGCATAAAAGCAGCAGTGATACAGCTGATACTGCTAAGAAGTGCCAAGCAGTGATGATAGAAACAAAAGTCAAAATAATTGAGAAAGTGGAGCCATGCAGAAAGATAGCTTGCCCTCTGTCTCTTATTGCTGATTATCCTTCAGCTCTACTATCTCCCACCTCCTCTCCCTCCTCCAGTCAGTAACTCTTCTCGCCTCTCACTCGATGCCAATCCCTGTATGCCAGCTGTTGTACTGTACTACAGTATTTTTCAAGGTACTGTACTGTAAGATTATAATTGTTTTATTTATTTTGTGTGTTTGTTTTTATGTATTATTTGTGTGAAAAGTATTATAAACCTATTACAGTACAGTACTATTTAGCCAACTATTTTAGTTGGGTACCTAGGCTAACTTTGCTGGACTTACGAACAAATTGAACTTAAAAACGTGCTCTCGGAATGGAACTCATTCATATGTAGGGGACTTACTGTACTCCTTCAAGAGACTCTAGGGGAGAATCTATTTACTTCCCTTTTCTAGCACTGGAAGCTGCCTGCATTCCTTAGATCATGGTCACTTCACTCCAATTGACATCTTCTTCTATCATCATATTTTTTCTCTGATTCTGATCCCCCTGCCTTCCTCTAATAAAAACCCTTGTGATGACATTATTCCCACTCAGATAATTCAGAAAAATCTCAGGGTTCTTAATTTAATCTGCAGATGTTTTTGCCATACAAGGTAACATATCCACAGATTTAGGAAACTATAGAAAAGGCATCTTGTGGGGGAGGAATGTTATTCTTCTTGTCACAATTTCAAATATGTCTCAACATTCTCTTTGTTTGATTTTGTTTACTTTGCCTTCCATGTCAGTGGATGTATTACCACTTAAGAGAGTGGCAGCACCAAAAAATAATAGCTCAGAGCCATTTTCTACTTTTTATGCCTCCCTTTATTTGCAATCTACCTGCAATGCTCTTTCGGATTTTAAGGAGCAGTGGTCATAGGTTTGGATGGGCAATCAGATTCATGAGAGTAAATAGGCTTCTCTCCATATCAAGTGTACTTAGTTAAAAGCTAAGAGTATCAATATTCTCTGAGGGTGAGGTAAACAACATAGAATAGCTAAAGTCTAAGACCTATAGTCGCTATTTCTAAAGGCCCAGATATCCTACAGTCTAGATGTGTGTAATTATGAGAGATTAACATAACTTGAGGAAGAGGTCCGCTCAAAGAAACCATGGTTTCCTTTCAGCAATTTTCCTTAGCAGCTGACATTATTCCCTCAAGGTTATGTGACTAGCTAGTTGCAAAATTCTCAAGTGATACATAATAATGTCAATTTTCTAGTGCAGCTGCATCTCACCATATCCAGTTATTCATTACTTGATAAACAACAATGACAATGAGATACAGATGCTAATTCAGTACATAGCCCTGGGCTGGATTCTCATTTATCACTGAGCCAATACAATCAAATTCCTAATAGTTCCCTGAGTTGATGTTTTAAGGTAGATTTAATCAAGAATTGGCTCCTCAGGTGTCCTTGATGCTGGAGGAAAGACTACCAAAACAGTTATACCCTTTCCTTCTAGTATCTTTCAGCAGATTTTGGAAATATGTGTTCATTATCATTTCAAATATTGGCTTTCTGTATTCTCTCTCCTCACATTCTTGAATTTCAATTACCCATGTTTTAGACTTTCACTGATTTCCACAATTCTCTAGTCTCCTCTCTCTCTCTCCCATCTTACATGTTCTACATTAAAAAAATAATAATAATATTTTATTGAAGTTAGTTGATTTACAATGTGTTAATTTCTGCTGTACAGCAAGGTTATTCATATATATATATATATATATATATATATATATATATATATATTGTTTTTCATATTCTTTTCCATTTTGGTTTATCACAGGATATTGAATATAGTTCCCTGTGTCACACAGTAGGGCCTTGTTTTTTATCTATCCTATATATACTAGTTTGCATCTGCCAAGCCCAAACTCCCACTCCATCCTTCCCCCTCAACCCCTTATAAGTTCTACTTTTGCTGTTACTGACAATCCTTTCACTGAGAGGTGGGGTTTATATCCCCCTCAACTGAATCTGAGGTTGGCCTTGTGGATTGCTTAGAACAGCAGTCCTCATCTTTTTTGGCACCAGGGACCGGTTTTGTGGAAGACAATTTTTCCACGGACTGGGGACAGGTGTTTCAGGTGGTGATGCTAGCAATGGGGCGGAAGGTTCAGGTGGTAATGGCAGCAATGGGGAAGAGCAGATGAAGCTTCGCTTGCTCACCTGCTTACTGCTCCTCTCCTGCTGTGTGGCCTGGCTCCTAACAGGCCGTGGACCACTACTTGTCTGCAGCCCCAGTGGTTGGCGACCCCTTGTTTAGACCCTTGGGATATGGCAAAAGGGATACTCTGTGGCTTTTGAGGACAAATCGTAAAAATTACACAGATTCTACCATCCTCACTCTAAAGATATTTGTCCTGGGAACTCAACCACCATCCTATGAGGAAGACAACTTGGGGAGTCTACACATATAGACCCAAGTGGTAAGTTAACAAGGTCCTTCCCACTGTCAGCCAGCATCTTCCTTCAAACATATGAGTTAGAGAGCCTTCAGATGATTTCAGCCTCCAGGCTTGGAGTCTTCCCTCTCAGGCCTCAGATATCATGGAGAAGTGATAAATGATCTCCATTATGGCCTTTCTGAATTCTTAACCAATGTTATTCAGGAGCATAATAGATAACTGTTTTATGCTGAAATTTGCTCACAGTCTTGAGGTAAACTTTGAAGTAATTTGCTACTCAGCCATAGTAACTAGAATAGGAGATGGTAAGAGAATGAAGGGCTGGCTGCCTCAACTGGTGAATGTGTACTTCATCTGAATGTGAGGAATGGTGAATAGCAAATATTTTCAAAAGTTGTCATAACTGTTGGTGGGAGTGGAGACCTGTGTTGTGGGAATCATGGGATCATAAGATTTTCTCTGTCTCCTACATCACAAAACATTTTCCATTACCTTGGCAGATAAAATTACACCAAGAGAGGGACTACACTTATTATCCAGCAGAAGAAGACTTTTTCTCAGGACACTATTTTAATTTCTCAGAATAAAACAAGAGTAAGCTGAAGAGTGACCTTCCTTCAGAGCTTAAACTAGAATTGACGATATGTGCACCCAACTTCCTAGTGGTAAAGGCAATCACATTATATTTTAATTTCCTTATACTGCTCCTTCCAGAGGCCAAACCAAAAAGAAAACTCTGATAGGTCTATTCCTGAAACTTGCCCTGTGGATAGCCAGTACAATTGGCTTAATCAGAGACTCTCATTCAGAATGCCAAGTCTGTATAATGACAGGTAAAAAATAGAAAATTAGGGAAAGCTATCACAGAAAGTAAGGAAACCCATAAATGGAGAATGATGCTGAGAAAGATACCATCACTCTCTTCAAAGAGCTCATATCAGAATAAGAGAATATTCAGAGTTGTTTCTCTCAGTTGTGGTGCCAATTCATGTCCAGTTCTCAAGACAGCCCTGATTTGTTATCCTTTTAGAAGAATTGAATGGATTCAAGCTATGAAATTTTCCCAACAAGTATACTTTGATGATTTGAAGGAAAGATATCAATCTATGTCCAGCGATATTCCACTTGAATATAGCAGTGTAGAAATTTTCATTTAGGTTACATTTTTATTATTTTTATAACATTGGTTCTTATTCAACCTGGAGATGAATCTTCCCTTTAAGCTTGACTGGACTTACTCTGACTGGCAGATGACATCTGAGGCATGTGTTTCTGTGAATCACAATGACATTCTGTTCAGACAATTTTATAGGTATGAAGGACAACACATTTTCTGGGGGACATAATTCTAATAGGCAAATACATTATACTTAAATTGCTTCAATGCCACAGGTATTCAATGGACACAGCACTTGTAGAGGCTTAATCAACACGGGCCCTGATTCATAAGAGGGCCTTAGGGATCTTGGGAACTAGGTTGAATGTGTGGATCTGAAGGACAATTTATTATCTAGAGGGTTGGACACAATGATGATGACAAGTCCAGGAAGGAGACCTTAATGTCATTCAGTTCTAGAAAATTGAACATGTTTGATAGTTAACCTAGTAAGCTGATAAAGTTAAATGCAACTATGTCAAATCTAATAAGGCATTAATCTCATTGAAGATCTTGGAGAGGGTGTATATCTTCATTAAAAAAAAAAGATTTTTTTAACAAGCATATTAACTTCAATGTGCTCTGATGTGTTTAAAAGACATGGCTGGGAGGGCTGGAGGCTCAGGATAATGAGGTCAATGTTGGGGAATCCTATGGTCTTATGGTCTTTTCTATCATTAGATAATGCAAAATCATCACTATCATTGTTTTATTTACTGCTACATCTTCTTGGCCACTGTGCCTGGAACTTCTATTTTCTCTGGTACAATTATTTGGAACAGCCAGATTAAGGAAGAACATGTTGACTCCATTTAAGGTAGATGGGTAACTGTAAACATGCATCAAAGAAAACATTGTCTTTGGAGCTTGGTTATAGTTATATCTCAGATAAGTTGGAACTTAGAGTTTACAGAGCAGTGATCTCTAAGGTGTCTACGTTAGGAAAAATAGAGTATATGGTAAAGAATATTTTTGCTTAGTTTTTTTCTCCAAGAAGAAATAAAACAATGACATTAAGAGTAACTAATGTGTGGTATGCTAATCATTATATTAATACTTATTCAACAGCTCTATAGGGTAACAAAATTATTTATTGTCCAAATGTATAGTCAAATAAGATTATAAGTCTAGAGAAAATGATCCTCCAGAAAAACATATATTTTAAATAGTTCACTTAAAATTCAAATTGATATATTATACTCAGAGACTAATAATAGAAGGAAGAAGAAACACATTTAGCTTTGGTAAAGTAGCACACAGGTAAATGCTTCTATCAACATCTGTAGAAATTTGCAAATAATAGTAGGTAAAATTTTGTGAAAAATAGACCAGTTAGTAAAGGAATATCAGAAATCTCATCAGGGATATCTTTAATGTGTTTGAGGCTAAAATTCGAATTTTGTAGACTTTTATTTCTTTAAGAATTGTTATTTATTTATTTATTTATTTATTTTTATTTATTTATTTTTTTCGGTACGCAGGCCTCTCACTGTTGTGGCCTCTCCCATTATGGAGCACAGGCTCAGCGGCCATGGCTCACGGGGCTAGCTGCTCCGCAGCATGTGGGAGCTTCCCGGACCGGGGCACAAACCTGTGTCCCCTGCATCGGCAGGCGGGCTCTCAACCACTGTACCACCAGGGAAGCCCTAAGAATTGTTTTTAACTCTCTGGATAAACTATAGCAAGGATAGCAAGGATTGGGGTGGAGGTAACCTGGAAAAAATGGATTAAAAGAAGGTTCTAAGATCTTTATTCTAGTTTCAGATGCAAGAAGATTTTGCCCATGTTTGTATACATTGTATAAGCTTTACTCATGGAATTACTCAGGGTTGACCTAAATCTACTTTACCCAAGACAAGGGAAACTGTGAACAAAGACTCTATACAAATCCAACCATTGTTAATTCCTTATTGATATTTTTTATTGAGTAATGAGTAACTGGGAAGGATGAGATGCAGCTTGCCTGGTGAAAAGAAGTAAGTCACAGTTCCCTGAGTGGGCTATGTGACTAAGCCAAAAGGGCTTTTGTTTAAACATACAGTCTGTGCCATTATCATACACGAATTTACTAAAATAATTTGTTAATATTATCAATATCCAGTTGATAATCACAGCTCTTCTTATATATAAAAAAAGTATGTCTGAATTAGGATACCAGAAAGAAGTCTACATATTAAAATTAAATTATATATATATATATATATATATATAAAATATATATATATTAAATGATTTTTATTTTCTAATAATCCCTCTTCTTTTATTTTCCAAAGCCATTAATTGTTGAAGAATCAGGCCATTGGTATTGTAAAATTCCCCACTTTATTAATAATAGGTTAATTAAAAAATAAAATGTTTTTTTGAAAGATGTAAACATCCATTATACAACGTATATCTAATGATGTCGCAGAGCTTTAAAATACTAAATTTATAACAAAATAATCTACTGAATTTTAATACAGAATGTTTTATAAAGTAGCAATAATGCACAAATAGCCTCTGAGGTATATCAAGGAGCAAAAAGAAGCTCACATATAAAACTAAGTTACTGAGATTCAACTAACTATTTGCAGTTATTGTCATTACCCAACCAAATAAGAAATAATTTTCAACATTGCCAAAATGTAAAAATATTATATGAATTAATAAGGGAAACATATTACTATCATTCACAAAGAAAGGATTATTAGTTACTTTTACTGTACAAATTCTGTTTAAATTCAATATAAAAATCAGATTAATGAAAGCAGGGAAATTAGAAGATTTCACATAACATTGGAGGTAATATTTAGAAGATCTGTAGAATTCTAATTATGACAATATAAAATGTCAGCTTCATGCTAAATATTTATATAAATTAGGATTCCTTCAAGTGTTCTGAAAATACTTGTACAAAGAAGTAGAAATATTTTAAGAATATAGCTTAGTGCCTAACTATTTTATGGACTTTAAATAGGGTAGCTATTTTATTGTCCAAATCAAGATAAACTATCATTTTATAAAGTTTTATAAGATGACCATATGGTTTGTTATCTAGTGATTGATTGTGGAAGGGGATATTCCCTTAGATTTAAGAAAAAACTATATTCTTAATTTGTTTTCAGTCTTTTAAATTGAGCTAAATCTTCACATTCCTAAATTAAGCATTTTAACAAGAACAATTCAGTGCCATTTAATACACTCAAAATGGTGTGTAACTACCATTTCTACCTAATCCCAAAACAGTTTTATCATCTCAAAATGAAACCCTATACCCATTAAGCACTTGACCACCAGCCCCTTCCTCCAGCCCCCAGAGGTCACATTTTGAACATGTGGAAATAGTATGAATTCTTGTAGAAATTATTTCCTAACATAGGAACTGTTTGAAAGAATATTATACATTTAAAATAATAATATGATAACAAGGAAAATAAGAATTTTGCAAACTGTATAAAAGATACCACATAATGATACACTTTATGATTCTTAACACAGTGAGAAAACTCTAAGAATTTTGCCTCAGTTTTATAAAAATGCACCATTAGGTGATAAATGATTTAGGTAAGCATCCACATTAACGTATTTGTTATAAAATTATTAATTGGAATATATATGTATATGTATATCTATAAAAATGCTATAATTTACCAATTGTTTTCATTAGTATTCTCTTACTTTATGTCCAGAGTAATCATCTGTGGTAGTTGTGACACTTTCATTTTTGATATCAAAAGTTTATTCAGGGACATATCCAAGGATACACATATAGAGGGTGGTGAAATAGGGACTAAATTCTAGATATCCTGCCTTAAATTTAGTGATCTTTGACTATAGTATATTATACTTGGTATGTGCATATGTAGTATATACTTGTGTGTGTTTTCCAGCAGTTTAAATTGGAATGTTAAGCTTCATATGCATATTGATGAATATGAAATATGCAAATAGCTACAACAAATGCATCAGTACAGGGAGCTCCCTAAGTTATTACCTCACCACTTTGTGAAATACTTGAAAAACAATGAAAATCTGGATCATTATTTTGTGTCACAGTGTTATATTCAAGTGTTTCCTTTAAAATTCATATGGAATTTCTGAAAAATAAATTTGAAAAGAGTTAACACTTAGCGGGTATGAAATTGTTAGAATTTACTTCTTAAACATATAATCCAGTAAAAAAACATGTCCTTACATAAATGACCTTAGGATGGCCAAAGTCTAAAGCAAGGAGAATAGTATATGTGGATGGGCACTGGAGTGGAATGACTGGGGAAACTAAAAGCAGTTTTGGGACTCAACAGAGTCATCTATACTTGTCATAATCAATTCCTCTTATTAATTTCATCTCTAAATCTTCTCTCATTCAGATTTCACAATAATACCATTGAAATTACAACTCTAAAAATCACAAATGATCTCCAAGTTGCTAAGTCCAATAATCAGTTTTAGCCCATGTGTCCTCATCTTGATTTAACTATTAGCCATATATGAACAGGGTGGCCAGAAGGGTCTTTTTAGAAATCTTAATTATATAATGTAACTTATTGCTTAATTTCTTGCAATGGCTTTACATTTTACTGAGAGTAGTAAATAAAACCATGTTAGGCCCTACATAATTTAGCCCATGTTTACCATTCTGGTGTAATTTCCTACTATTTTCTTCCTTTGTTCACTCAATTCCAGACACAGTACACTCTGTTTTTCCTAGAATGGAGCAGACATACCCTATAAAAACTGTTGAACTTGGTGACCCCTTAGTCCGGAACACACTTCCCGTATGTATCTACATGGCTGATCTCTCACTTCCTTCAGTCTTTGCTGGGTTGTAATACTTTCTACAGGACTTTCCCCAGTCATAGAATTTAAAAGGACACCCTGTTTCTTAACCATTAATATTATTTATTACCTTTTTCAGATGAGTATTTTTCCATCACCACCTAATATTTTCTTCATTTTACTCACTTGTGTATTGTCTGTTTCTCTCTGTTAGAATGTGATCATCATGAAAACAAGGATAAATCTTCAATATGCAGTGCTCTAAACCCAGAACCTGTAACTATTTTGACATATAATATGCATCAATTTATCTTAATTAAATAATGAATAAACTGGGCCTGTGCATAAGGAGTAAAGAAAGAAAGAAAACAACATAAAAGCCATCTGCTACAATCATAATCTTGTCTAGAATTGATCCATTGTTCAATAAGAAGTTTTAATATGTTCTTTTGAATTAATTGCCTAAAAATATAACTAAAAAGTAGTGAATTTTCTTACATGAAAGTGTCTTATAATAAATCATAAAGGTGTTTTAAACAATGACAATGTCAGTAGAAAATCATTAACTTTACTAATGAAAAAATGTAAAACTAGTTTGGATGATTCAGCTTATTTCTTAAGTCTCACAATTTCATAGACATCATGCAGCACGATGTTAAATAAAGAATAATAACACTTCCACTATATCAAAATAAAAGCAGTAATAATCACAAATATAGAATTTTGGACAATGGCATAAATATATGATTATGGCATTGTCTTCCCTCCCGTTATCTTCTCATACAAAGCCTTAAAAACATATAAAGCTTAAGAGAATTATTAATATTTTCATTATTCCTATGAAGTCACTTTCAATAATTGACATATAATCAGATTTTTATGAATTAATTTTAAATGCATAACATTTTGTGGGTGAAGTCCTGAGGGCCACATTACCTGGGTGGTCATTTTTGTTAAAGTGTAAACTTTCATTTCTTTTCTGAATACCTGTATATTCCAGGAACTCCTCTGGGTGCTAGGTAAACAGTTATATACAAAATAGTTATGTTTGCTATTTTTTTTTTTTGGCCAGTCTAAAATTTAAAAAGTACTAGAGAAAATACATTAATGAAGAATAAATATGCAATTATTAGTTGAGACAAAATACACAGTGTTATAAAAGAGAAATATGCAGTGATCAAATTACGATTAGTAATTGAAGAAGGCCTATCTGTGGCACACACATATAAGATAAGACCTAAAGTATGAGCCCAATTAGGAAGATAAGATATGAAGTGTGTGGAATGCAGGCACAGAATGCCAAATATTTGAAAATAGATTGTCAATAATGATCTTAAAAATGTTTTGGAAAAAATAAAGTAGGCCTGCATGAATAAATGGAACTATGTGTATGAAAAACTGCTTATAAAAGAAGAGTTTGGAGAGGTGGGTAAGTTATAGATTATGTGAAATATTATAAGTATGGAGGCCATAAAACTTATGATTAAAACCCACAGCAATACTGAAAACCTAATTAATCACCCTAAATAATATGCTTGAATCGTCAACCAAGATTGACCAGGTCAAATAAGAGGTCATTATTTAAATTTTAATTTTTTAAAGTAGAAAATTTCTTTTTAGGCTTTATATTTAAGGTTTTCGGTTAACTATAGAGATCTAACGTCACATGAATAAAAATATGTCAGCAGACCAGAAGCAAAAAGGTAGGAGGCAAAAAAGTTAAGTGGTCTCAGGAAGAATGTAACAAAAGACAATGACACTTAGGTAATATGAGTAGGACATGCTAGTGACACAAAAATAGACTGCGATAAGAAGCCATCTATACTTCAAATGAGAAGTATAGAAATTATATTTATATATAATTATTTATATTTTATATTTATATTCCTATATTCACTGAAAGTCCTTTCTCACTACGTCACCACAACCTTCCCTTTCAGATTTTAAGCAAGGAAACCCATGCATTAGATGGAGGATGGGAAACTTGAGCAACCTTGAAAATCTTGCATACAAAGATCACAAAATTGTAATAACAGTAGTGTTAAATGTCTTGCAAATTTTAAATCTAGATATACTGAAATAAAAATAATAAAATCTTACAAAATATTCGAACATTCCTAGTAATTTCCACGAAATGTTAATGTTCTTATGGTATAACTGCATTATAACATGGCAAACATTCAGAAAATAAGTATGAAATCATTAAAATAATAATCCCAACAAAAAAACTGTCAAAACATATTAACTCATTTGTATTGCTTGTAAGCAAGTATGAACTATCTGGCTTTCAACTATCAGTACCAACATGAGTCTATCAGACAGTTTTGTTAAGGAAATACAAATCACCCAAATGTAGTATCACCAAAAAGGAAATCGATAAATTAAATGACTACAAAATTTTGAAAGGACTGAGGAGTGGGTTCTTGCTAAGCTTTCAGAAATGATATAAGAATAATGCAGAACTGAACCAGTAGGAAACAATTACCTCTGAATACATAAATGAAACTAAGAGTTCAAGAATACTCACCTTCTTGTTCTCCTCTACCTGACTTGATGTTGTGATGTATATTAGTTATCACAAAGCTGGAATAAGGGTGAAATTCCACTGCTGCTAACAGGACTTCACCTCAACAGCTTGTGGGCTGAAGAATAAACAATGGATTCATGTTCCTGAAAGATCTGGGCATGGCTTTCCCGGTGAGAAAATGTTTATGGGCTTACTAAATTGATTTACTTGTTAAAAGATCTATTAAGATAAACTACAAAATTTATAAACAGCTCATGCAGCTCAATAGCAAAAAAACAAACAACCCAATCCAAAAATGGGCAGAAGACTTAAATAGGCATTTCTCCAAAGAAGATATACAGACTGCCAACAAACACATGAAAGAATGCTCAACATCATTAATCGTTAGAGAAATGCAAATCAAAACTACAATGAGATATCATCTCACACCAGTCAGAATGGCCATCATCAAGAAATCTAGAAACAATAAATGCTGGAGAGGGTGTGGAGAAAAGGGAACACTCTTGCACTGCTGGTGGGAATGTGAATTGGTACAGCCACTATGGAGAACAGTATGGAGGTTCCTTAAAAAACTAAAAATAGAACTATCATATGACCCAGCAATCCCACTACTAGGCATATACCCTGAGAAAAGCATAATTCAAAAAGAGACATGTACCAAAATGTTCATTGCAGCTCTATTCACAATAGCCCGGAGCTGGAAACAACCTAAGTGTCCATCATCGGATGAATGGATAAAGAAGATGTGGCACATATATACAATGGAATATTACTCAGCCATAAAAAGAAATGAAACTGAGCTATTTGTAATGAGGTGAATAGACCTAGAGTCTGTCATACAGAGTGAAGTAAGTCAGAAAGAGAAAGACAAATATCGTATGCTAACACATATATATGGAATTAAAAAAAAAATGTCATGAAGAACCTAGGGGTAAAACGAGAATAAAGACACAGACCTACTTGAGAATGGACTTGAGGATATGGGGAGGGGGAAGGGTAAGCTGTGACAAAGCGAAAGAGAGGCATGGACATATATACAGTACCAAACGTAAGGTAGATAGATAGTGGGAAGCAGCCGCAGAGCACAGGGAGATCAGCTCGGTGCTTTGTGACCGCCTGGAGGGGTGGGATGGGGAGGGTGGGAGGGAGGGAGATGCATGAGGGAAGGGATGTGGGAACAGATGTATATGTATGACTGATTCACTTTGTTATAAAGCAGAAACTAATAAAAAAAATAAAAAAATAAAAAATAATAATAAAAAAATATTATATTCAAAAAAAAAAAATAAACTCCAATTGATCATGGGCATATCAACCTTTTTATGTATTGCTGGATTTGATTTAACCAATATATATTATGACTTTTTGGGTCTATGTTCATGAAGGATATTTGTGTTTTTGTGTGTGCCTCTGTGTGTGAGTGTGTGTGTGTGTGTGTTTCTTGTAATGTCAGTATCCCATTTTTGTATTTGATAACACTTCTTTACCACAGAAAATTGTTAAGAACCCCTTCTTCTTCTGTTTTCTGAAAGTATGTGTATATATTACAGTGGTGTTATTTATTATTAAAAAGTTTGATAGAGTTTTCCCAGTGAAATCATTCATGTCTCAAGATTTATTTGGGGAAAAGATTTTTAATCAAAATTCATTTTTTTAGGTGTAAAGAATGCTGTTTGGATTTTTATTTCTTCCTCTTTCTGTTTTGGTAAGGAAAATTATTTTATAATAGTTTCCACTTACTTTTTAAAGTTTATGTTGTTAGGCAATGTAATATTAATTTTTCTGTTTCCTGTGTTTTCTGAATTAGTATTACTCGGGGTATAGTCTATCAATTTTATTAATATTTTTGAAGCACAAATTTTTGACTTTAACTTTCTGAAATATTTGTCCTTGTTCTATATCATTGCTTTTTTTTCTCTTATCACTCCCTTCTTTTCACTTTCTGTAGCTTTAATGTGCTCTTTTATTTTCCTAGTGTATTAATTTTGAGGCTTAGAAAAATGATGTTATATAGTTCTTATTTCTAATGTGGACATTTAAAGCTATAAATTTCCATCTAAGCACTGCACTATCTTCATCCCACACATGTTAATATGTTGTGGCTTTATTAATATTCGGTTTGAAATATCTTTCAAGTTCTTTGAATTCTGGGTTCTTACAAGTATCATGCTTAATTTCCAAATATTTGGTAATTTTCTAGGTGTATGTTTTTTGTTGATTATAATTTAATGTAATTGTAATAAGAGAACATATTTGGTATATTTATAACCCTCTGAAATTTATTGTGGGTGTCTTATGGCCCAAAATTTGTGTTTTACCTTGGTAAACATACTTTGTGCACTTCAAATAATGTGTATTCTTGTGTTGTTGGGTGTGTTAAATAGATATCAATGATTGGATTTGATTGATAGCATTGTCCAAATATTTAACATCTTTAATGATTTTCTGTTTGTGGCTTTCTTAATTACTGGAGGAGTATTCAAACATTGACAGTATTTATATGGGCTTTCACCATGTTATTCTTTCAATGTTTCTGTATGTTTAAAATTCTTTGTAATGAAATATTTGAGTAAAAAAGGATGACCAGTTCTAAAAATGTTTAACTTTGTTAATGTACAACTTCATTGAACACTGACCTCTTTTAAAATAGCAAAACTATTTTTTTTTTTTTTTTTTTTTTTTTGTAATACGTGGGCCTCTCACTGTTGTGGCCTCTCCCGTTGCGGAGCACAGGCTCCGGACGCGCAGGCCCAGCAGCCATGGCTCACGGCCCAGCCACTCCGCAGCACATGGGATCCTCCCAGACCGGGGCACGAACCCGTGTCCCCTGCATCGGCAGGCGGACTCTCCACCACTGTGCCACCAGGGAAGCCCCGCAAAACTATTTTTAAAATAAACAAAACCAGCAGCATATAGCAAATAAAGATAAAGCCAGAAAAGAAAAGTAAAACAATGTGCTGGTGGTATCTGGGGGATCTTCAAATCATTAGCAGGAGATAACCAACAGATGATTTGGGGATGACTTCTAAGATAATTTTGTGAAACCCCTGTAATAGCACTACACAATAATAAATTCTGTAATGATGGAAATGTTCTATATGCTACCAAATATGTTACCCATCAGCTATGTGACTATGTAATGTAGCTGGTACAGGTCAAGAATGGAATTTTTAATTTGACTTCATTTAATTAACTGATATTTAAGCTTAAATAACCACAAGTGGCTAATGGTTATCTTATTTGACAGTAGAGTTCTATAGCTTTTATTAACTTTCTGTTTAAAACAAATGCACAAAATAATAGAGGTAATTTAGATATTTTATTGGATAGCTATTCCTTTTATTTAAGTAATGAACAGGTGATCACAGAAGCACAATCTGGTTATTTTTTTCATGTCTGTTTATGTATTTGCCTATACACCTTATGAATATATATACATGTGCATTCACTTTATATAGAGAATGAAATCCATAGCTCTATTCATAGTGAGCAATTTTTTAAAATCATTACTATTTATAAATTTCAATTATTCCACATATATTAGCTGAAGTAAAAATTTGTAAGTAATGTGTTTACTTCAAAACATTTTCATTTACATGTCTATTACAACGAGAAACATTGATTCTTCTAATTGTCTAAAGCTCTCAAATAGACTTAAATCTTATTTGATAAAGATTAAAAAATAAAACCTATGTAATTGATTTACATAAGTTAATATGTGATTTTCAATGGGAAGTGTGCATATGGGTGAATCTTTGAGGTCCCATTACTAATACACCAAGTTGAACACAATTAACTGAAACGTTCAGTTTTCATTAACCTGTTTAGAGTTTGAAAAACATGAGTATAGCATTTTAATAGATTTATATCTAAAAACTAATAAACATTTGTATCCTATATAATATATTGGAATACAAATAGAGATTTAAAATGGTGAATTTATGTGACTATCAACTAATTTTCCCTATCTTTCTGAGTGATAAATGATTATACTTGAAACATTTTTATAACTAAAATTGGGTGGAATAATAGTATTTTAAGATGGTGAATCAATATATTCTTTCTGAAAAAAAATTTATATTTAACTTTGTTTTGTAAATCTCAACACCTTAATACCTCGAAATGCTTTCTTTTTTTGAAGAGAGAGTATTTAATAATGTGTTCAGATTTTTCGTTAATTATTTTTATACATAAAAAAAAGATTTATAGAAATTAATGAACTGTAAACTGCAGGGCCCTTCACAGCATGAACCACTTCTAAGCTCTGTACAGAATTTTTTATTAGAAATTCGATATTCCTTTTCTTAAATAGCACACGCAGATACTATAATCTCCAATTCTAAAAACACTATTATAGAAACTGAGGAATAAATGATTAATAGCTTACCTTTCTTAAGAATTGGAAAAAGATGTATGAAATATCCACTATCAGTTCTCATCATCAGGTTCAAAGACATCCAATTGGTTTGTTTAATTTAAAGCAACAGTCGCATTACTTTTGTTTAATTATAAAGGTTGATAACTAGAGATAAAGGTTTAAATATAAAGATGAGATATTACCTTCTTCCCCAGACCTCTCCTTTTCCCCATCCTGTTTTTTTTTTTTTTCCTTCTGGTGGAAATTTCAGGCTAGCACAAAAACACTCTGACACTTGTTAGAAAGAACACTGGCAAGGTGAAATTGATTTGTCATTTCTTCTTAGAAGATAATCAATAGCTTATGAGAATTCTATGCTTGTAGTTCTATAGAAAAATCAATTTCAGATATAAATCACTGAACATTACAAATAAAGATATTACCATTCCAAAATGAAACACTATCATTACCAAATTTAAATTTAAATGTTCAAATATGTTAAATGTTGCAATGATTTTGCAAATAGTGTATTCCTTTAGTATTGAAAATTGTAAGGCTGGATAGTTTTTGCATGTCTGTTTATGTAGTTGCATATACACCTTATGAATATATATACATGTGCATTCATTTTATATAGAGAATGAAATCCATAGCTCTATTCATTGTGAGCAATTTTTTTAAAGTGTACTAGCTGGATGAGTAGATTAGTAAGGAGGAAAATAAAAGGGGAATGCAGAATCTGCTGAATAATTTTTTTTGTATAGAGTTAGGAGTAAAATGTATACAATTTGAAAAATGTATTTGCAGTTTATCTGTCAAATTCAAATGATTCAGCTAAATGAGAGAAGCTCTTATTTTGAAAATGCACTGTGGTAACTGGAGTTCACTGTTGTGTATTTTCAATTGAAGGAGGTAGATGTACACTGGTCATTATGACTTTCATCTCAGAAGCATTTTAGTCTAATGTTTGTAAAGCCAAAGAAATATTACACATTTTGTACCTTTCAAGTATTGTACTGTGGATAGCAGGTCACTCACAACAGCATTTTTAATTTGACAGGGGATTACAAAAACATTTGGTGCTCTTTAACTGTTGTCACAGCCATCTATTACATTAAGAACAAGCTGATTTTAATATTAGTCAAATTAAAAAGCATTGTGTCATGCTAACCTTGGGCATTCATTTACATAATTGGCTCTCTGCTTGCTGTGTATTATGTGACACCCTCATTTGATTACTGTTCATTTTTCTGAAACTCTGAAGCACCATCTAACATAAACTGCATATTAATATTTCATTTTCATCAGGCCTTACTTTATGTAGTCAAGCTGCAGCAGATGCTACCTTTTAAGCTTGTTATAAGTCACTAGTTCCAGAGTTTTCAAGGAGACAAAATTCAAGTCATTGTTCCATAGTTGAACAATAAACTCCACAAGTTTAATTTAAGCAGGTAAAGGATTTTCTTGCTGGAGGTGGACTTCAGGAAATTTCTGAAGCTTGGATAAGAAAAAATGTAATGTTTATTGGTGCCTATATTAGTCAACCAAAAAATGAAATGAAATCTTAGAGCCTTATAAAAAAACTTTTAATTATTTTCTTAGATCCACGGGTTATCTGTGGCTCTGCTGGGCTCAGCTAGGTTAACTGCCAGTTTCCAGGTCAGGTTCAAATCCGCTCTACCTCTCTCTCACTGTAGGATCCAGATTGATAAAATTAGTGCTTAGGCATGTTCTCCTCATGGAGGGCAGACATGTAAGAATGGAAGCCAAACTTCTTGCACATTTAAAGCCTCTACTCAAAACATAATTGTCATTACCACTCACATCCATTGACAAAATACTCATGATCAGGATGGACATCAACAACAACAAAATGTAGAATTTTCATTGACAATAGAAGATATAACCTATCCCAATCCTTCAAGAAAAAGATCCAATATATTAAGTAATTCGTACATGGAGTGTTACTTGATTCTCATAGCAACCTTGTTAAGCAGACTTTGTTTCTCTTTTGTGGTTTATGAAAGCAAAGCACACCAATGTTAAGAGAGGACATTTATAAGGTTGAGCTGTTTACTGAGCCAGGAATGGAATGTAGAGCTATTTAATCCAAAAGCTCTTTAGGAATATATCCCAAAGAGGCTTTCTTCCATCTACTCTACTCAGTACATCTCCATCTTTAATTTTGTGAACTCAACTTTTAAAGATTGAAACTCTACAAAAAAAATCATCTGTTTTTTTTGGCAGGGGTTGGGGAAGGTGTATTCCTTTCTTTTGTTTCCACAACCTAGCACACATCTTTCTCCACCATAGAAATTTGTGTTCCTGAATATGTTTATGGCAGCATCTTGTTAATTTAGATCCAGGAGAAGTCAAAGAAGTAACATAAGTTTTGCTCTCCTATAATGTCCCTGTATAACTAATTTGGGATATAGACCTAAAAAGAAAAATGAAGAAAACACTATAGCAAGTCTCTGTAAAAGAGATGTGTAATAAAATGAGGATTTCCTACAACATTCAAATGTCAAATTATCTATAAATCTCTATTTGTCAAATACCAGGTCCCAAGATCAGCAACAAAGGATTTTAATGCTTATACATTTGTTTGATTCACATATGCCAAGAGAAAGTCATTTATCTTGGGGAATGGCTGAGAAGCTATTGGTAGACAGGAAGCTCAGTGTAGGAGAACCCCTAATTCTACAAAGCTGCTAGACAATAAAAGTTTCAGTTCTGTATATATGTCTTGAATTCTCATTGTCCAATGTAAACCTCATTTTTTAAATCCTTGATTACACTGACAAATTATATTCTGCAGAAATTTGAAGAATGAAAACATATATGCACCTGAGCTCATATATATATATGTAACAACATCATTTTAATATGTGCTTTTTCATATATTATCTCCACAAAAAAAAAAATCTTCTTTCCATTCTCACAATATGTTTTCCCAGAAATCCATGGATGAAAAGATGATATAGCAGTGCTAAATAATTCTAAATAAATTCAGAAAGAGCTGGAAAATCATGTATGACTCATCTGGATTAAAAAAGATGGATGACTTTGAATGGATTACTATACCTATGAATATAACTACTTAGTAATTTTCTTCATTATCTTTATTTGTGTTTTAGATGATATACTGTGATTTATCACAAAATGCAAGTGTTTTTAAAAAGTTATATTCTGTGGTATGATTAACAGAAACTGATTCTGGAAGATAAAGCAGAAAAGGTGTAAAATGTTAATCTCAGAATTTTGGAGAATGCTAGAGGACTAGGTTTGAGCCTAAGCTTCCACAACTGCTCTGAAAAAACAACAACAGCGATAGAGATCTGGTCTGAAAAGAAAACAGTTGCTACTAGCAAGAAACGCTAGATGATGCTGTCTACCACTTATATTTCTGCAGTCAAAATCCAACCTGTAGGTCACCACTACAGCCACTGGAACAGCCCTAATTACCTTCTCTTTATTTTTCACTAACCCGAATTCAACAAAGAAACTGACACATATGTTCCTGGTGCCAGAGAAACAGAGCTAGTAGATACCACCATTTCTAGCTCCTCTGGATAGTGGAGACCAAGCACCAGTCTAAAATGGATGTAACATTTTTAAAATTAAGTTTATTGGAGTATTGTTGATTTACAATGTTGTGTTAGTTTCAGGTGTACAGCATAGGGATACAGTTATACATATATGTACGTTCATTCTTTTTCAGATTCTTTTCCCATATAGGTTGTTGCAGAATATTGAGTAGAGTTCCCTGTTCTATACAGTAGGTCACCATTAGTTATCTATTTTATATACAGTAGTGTGTGTATGTTAATCCCAAGATCCTAATTTATTTCCCCCCAGTATTTCCCCTTTGGTAACCATAAGTTTGTTTGCAAAATCTGTAAGTCTGTTTCTGTTCTCTAAATAAATAATCATTTATATCATTTTATAAAATTAGATTCCACATATGAGTGATATCGCATGTTATTTGTCTTTCTCTGTCTGACTTACTTTACTTAATACGATAATCTCTAGGTCCATCCATGTTGCCGCAAATGGCATTATTTCATTCTTTTTCATGGCTGAGTAATAGTTCATTGTATATATGTACCACATCTTCTTTATCCTTTCCTCTGTAGATGGAGGTTTATGTTGCTTCCATGTCTTGGCTACTGTAAATAGCACTACAATGAATATTGGGGTGCAGGTGTATTCCTGAATTATGGTTTTCTCTGGATATATGCCCAGGAGTGAGATTGCTGGATCATATGGTAGCTCTATTTTTAGTTTTTTAAGGAACCTCCATGCTGTTCTCCATAATGGCTGTACCAACTTACATTCCCACCAACTGTGTAAGAGTGTTCCCTTTTCTCCACACCCTCTCCAGCATTTATTGTTTGTTGACATTTTGATGGTAGCCATTCTGTCCGGTGTGAGGTGATACTTCATTGCAGTTTTGATTTGCATTTAAAAATGATGAATATAGTTAATCATTCTGCATTGCATAATTGAAAAATGCTAAGAGAGTCAACCTTCAAAGTTCTCACCAGAAGAAAAAATCTGTATCATCTGTGAAGATGGAAGGATGGTAAGTAGACTTATTGTGATCTTTTTTGCAACATATACAAATACCCATTAATTATATTATATATCTGAAACTAATATAATGTTATGTGTTAATTATACTTAAATAAAAAGTTGGTACTGAGTAAAAAAATAATAATAAAGATGGATGTACCATAACAAAGTGGTCAAATAATAACAAAAATGGGTTACAGTAGAGTAGATAATTATTCATCATTGATCTGTAATTTTTAAAGAAAATTACTTGCATGAATTAAAAGACTAAAAGCAAGTTCATACAGTTTATTTTAACCCAATTATCATTTTTACATTATTATTTGTGACTGTTACCTATTAATGCAGTTTCTCGGCATACAAGGTACTGAAGTATACCATATGAATAACACATATGAAATATACTTCACTGGATGCAATTAAATCTGCCACGTATTAACAGCCTTAGGGAAGTTTGCCATATATGTGCAGAAAAGTGTTTTGTAGTCTTATGAAAGCTATAGCATGCATGTGCCTGCACTGATATTTTCACTCATATTTAAAAGTGCTGATCTGTGGGATGGAGACCAAAGTGTCTATGTGTAAATATCAAACAGAATACCATATTACTTAAAACAAAACTTGTGCTATTGATAAAATAATGTAACAATGGAATTTGAAATTTATTGTGAAATCGTGTATTATAACTCAATATTGTCAGTGTTTGCATAGCTAAAATGGTAAACCTTACTATATTTCTCCTTGTAAAAATACATAATCATTTCTTTTATTTAATTTTCTTTGTTAAGCAACAATAATCAAATGCCAATGTACATGTCTCCTATGTTTATGTAATGTGGTCAATAAATTTTATAATTTTGTGTTTCCTTAAGAATGAAGAACTGGTTTTCCACAAGCTATATCAAAGAAGGTCACCAATGGTAATGTAGCCTTTTATGCTATGTAATATTCTGGGTATTTCATTCACAAGTTCTTTGACATCAGTGAAATCATAAGTCAATGTATTTACAGTTCTGATAAAATATGAAGGATTATTTATGTTTTTTAAACTTCAATTTAGTTGTTATACTTCTGAATTTTAGCATAATATCACAGAAATGCACCAGTGATATTGAATAAAAAATTCAATTTACTAAATTCATACACAATAATTCAATTTTATTTATGCTAGGAGAGAAGGAAAAATTAAAAAAAAATAGAACTGGTAGGATAAAAAAATCTTCTTGAGAAAAGTCTTATAAATTTATTAGCTATATGAATAGAAAGTAAATTACCCTTCCATACCCAAATTAAGGAATATTTAGATTATGCAAATACCTATATTTTATAGTTGAACATCTTGTTGGGGTGATTATTTACCTACCAAACATCAATTCTCCTCTCTTCCTTAATCAGAGCCTTGATTTTATGCAAGGCAAAAACAGCCTCAAATAAAATACGCTTTCTTATTCTCCTTTGAAGATAGATACCATCAAGATGATAAATTCTAGCAAGAGAATATAAAAATAATTTGATTACTTAGTTTTTAAGAAAATTTATTTAAACAGGACTGGCCATTTAAAATAATGAAGTGATGCTAAAGATTGAAGCCATTTCTATGGATGGTTGATATCAAATAGAAGATTGGGTTGCTGTGATGTCCCTACTTCAAGTCTCTTTCAAAGAGAGAAATAAACCACTACTTTGTTTAAATTTTTAATTCCAGATAGGGTTTCCAGAAACCAAAAAGATTCCAAGTCTTGAGACGAACACTAGAGAATCATCAATTACATAGATTCACTTACCTTTATTTCTTAATTAAAAAATATCTCATACAACAGTTTTATTGCTCTAAAATACCATTCATGCGATCTCTATAAAAATCATCTTAATAATTGGAATTTTAATTTTTTAATTTTTTTTTTTAATTTCAGTTAAAACAATAGAGAGTCCCAAATTAAATCCATGAATATATGGTCAATTAATTTTATGACAAAGGAGCCAGGAATATACATGGAGAAAGAATAGTCTCTTTAGTAAATGGTGTTAGGAAAACGTTTTCCTCAGTTGATTATAGTTTTACTCATTTCACTAGTTATCCTTTTAACACTTTTAGATAGCATTTTATACACTGCTGTCTTTTCCAGAAAGCAGAATTGTATAGACTAAAACAATAGTCTCTTGCTTTCCAGCTTTTTGCTACATTTCTGTCAATGCACTCCTCTCCACGCAAAAATCTCCATCCTGCTCAAGTTTTCCCCCTCCTACTCCTCATAGTTTGGAAGGTAGGAGTCAAGATGTTATTAGCTTCTTATTTCCCTACATGCTACTTACACCTTAAAGCCAACTTGAATTGCCCTAATTTAAGTGTGCAATATGTTTGCTGTTGGGAACTCAGACAAGATACTCAAGGTTTAAAGCAATGGCTGCATATTCAAAAACTTAGTGGAGACAAGTAATTGAGCATGTAATAAATTTGATAAAAGATTGCTAATATTTTTACTTAAAAAAACATCTGCCTCATCAGGGCGCCTGAAATGTCTTCAGGCAATATACTTCCCACTTGTGGCTCATAGTCTAAATGAATGGTTTCTTTTATATTACAAATTGTAGTTACAAACACAGCAGAGGTTCCTCCCCTATATTCCTATAGGATTTTGTATTTTACATCTTACTATATTTTATAGAACACCTGCTATATTCTTACATCTCTCCAAAGACTATGAGCACCTGGAGAGACAATGGTCTTACTTATCTCTGGATTCAGACAGTGTTTGGATCCATGTAACCACTAAACAAAATACTTATTGACTTTCACTGATAATGATTTTTTATAGGAAGTTGTCGTATAGGGGCTGAATATGCATTTGAGGACAAAGGATCCTGGACAATTCTTGGAGGCAGAAATTCCACATATTTCCCTTCTGTTATGAGTACATGCTCAGCATTCTACATAGAACAGGCTGTGTGAAGCTGTAGTTTATTTAATTTCTCATGGAAGTGAACAAATTGATCTGCACACATTGTATATTCCTTGAGTAAATGTGGGCTTATTTATAGAATATTTGAGTTGTGAATTTAAATCTTATTTTTAATATTATTTCTGACAGTTTGTAATCATCTCAATAGAGCAATTAAGAATAAGTTAATATTACCCACCTTAGTCTCATTCATCAGAGTAAACTTGTGCGATGTTGTAAAAACTTAGTCTGTGTTACACAAAGACATCTAGATATTGTGGAGGTCATGATGATTTTCAAAGGAATTTAATCCTAAAGTAGTTAATAAAATCACTAATGAAAAATGCTAAAGAACATTTAGAAATGAAACACTAAAGGGAAAATTAATAGATCTTTAGCCTTTTTACAATATGTTTTATCCATTAAAAATTGATATTTGAAAGATTTTTCAGGGGTCTTGTAACTTTCAACTATTGAAAGAAATCCATGATAATGAATAAAGATAAAATGAGTATATAACTCTATAAAGCACAATAATTTCCACAAGCAAATTATTTGGTTTTGCATTCCTATAAATGCCCTCACATCAAGATACCAACAGTCATGAAAAACTAAGTGGTCAGAAAATAAAATAGAAAATAAGTCTATTAAAAGCAGATAGCATAAAAATAACACAACCAGGAAACATCTTATCAGCAACTAGAATATGTGTGCCACCAGGGAGGCCGTTTCTTTCACTTGATACAACAATCTCATCAGTCATGAAAACAAAACCCAATTCTTGCAGTAGACAATCTTTGCTTCTCTGAGAGTTAGATTATGCAGTTATACTAATGTTTTGTTAACTTCCGACTGCATGAGTCATAGCACCTGCATATTCAGGCTTAAGGAAATACTTGGCTTTTAAAAATCTTGCACCCAGCTAATATAGCACAGATGGTCTTATCCCTGAGCTATGAGAATTAAAAATAAAATGCATCAGAGCATTAACTGAAATTATTTTCTACCTCTATTGCTTTTTTTAAACAGTTGGATATTAAATCATTAAAATGTCAACAAGACTAGAGAGCAAGATACTGTAACTCATTACATTCTAACTCCCTTTTAGGTCATTTTTTAAAACATAGAACTGCTTGAAAGTTGAAGAAGTTTTCTGTTCCTGTGCTCAAAAATTTCTAAGTGCATGCAATATTTAGTTAGACAAATTAACATTCTAGCATTTAGTTGAATTGTTAACATATTTAACATATTTTCAAGGATGATCTGATTTATATCCTAAATGAAAGGAGTTATGGTCATTACAGTATGAAATTTAATTTATTAATTCATGGCATAAGATTATGAAGGAAACAATGCTAGAATTTAACATGGAGCTGGAGATCTGATTTCTCCTTTCATCTTTGAGTCTTCCTTGACTTTTCATAAATATGTTAACCATTCATTCTAATTAATTTTACAACTTTGAGCACCTATTATGCTGTGGAAGTTGTAGTAGAAATGTCTTACAAAACAGTATAAACCACAGACTTTGCAATCAATAGTACTTACAATACATCTGTGCTTACAATACATAAATAATTTTATGTTAAGTGTAAATGAATGGTTCAGTTGTTAAATTCTGTGGCGCCTGGGAGGTGGGCTTACAGAGATTGGAAGATATTCTAGAAGAGAACAGCAATCATAACATTTTAAGCTTTTAATTTCTCCAAAGTTTAAATAAAATTTCTCCAAAATTAAATTATTTTTTACATTTATTTTCCAATTTTATGCATTTTTCTTGATTTTATTGAGGTTTTCTTTTTCCTCCCTTCATTTTCACCATTAACTAAGACACTTTTCTACTCTAAAAACAAAAGTAAAGGCAATTCCTTATAATGACTTTATTTACTCATTCATTTATATATTTATATCAATCAAATACAAGTATTGAGCTTTAATAATATGAGATCTAAGCTGCAGCTGAAGTGGATATATAGGACCTTGAGAAAAGTGTTCCACTTTGAAGAAACAACCTTGATGTTCATTAAAGATTGTTTACTCATTCATACAGTTATTCATTCTTGCTTTTAGTAATTCCCCAGTTTTTCTCTCATTTATGAATTTATTCAATGATTATAGAGCATTCAATCTAGAAAACTGAATTGATCAGTTCAATTCAATGAAAACTGACCACTTCAGCCCTGTCAACAAAATATTCCCAGAGACAGAGGCAACTGTACTGTGATCTGAAATACAAATATTAGTTAATGGAATAAATGACTGTATGTCTGGATATACAAAAGTTGAGATATGGGGTATGGTTGTTCTGGATTCCAGATATTGGCAGCAGCAAAGACACAGAAGAAGAAGCAACACACATTGTATTCACTAAAAGGCATTGAGGCCTGATATAAACAATTCATCATGAACACTGTAGCAGTTCCCAAATATGTTTGCAGTTTATTTTTATATTTTTTAGTCAGAGTTTGTACAACAAAGAGTAGTTGAAAACCATGCAATATTGTCCTGAAAAAACAGAGAACAGGGTTTAGATCACAATTTCTGATAAGTGAGGAAAGTAAAAAAATTCAGTCATAATTTTTGTGTGTAATCTCTGCTCACTCCATAGCTGCTCCCTAAATTACATATGTGTGATCCAGATTTCATGAAGGCAAGCTAAATTTAAAAAAACAAAACAAAACAACAACAACAACTGAAATTTGGACTACCACTGATTGCTAAAGAAATAGAATTTATAGTATAAACCCAGGCAGAATAATTCCCCCTTAAAAATGTAATATTCTTTAGAGGAATGTGGCAGAATCCATAATTTCTACAATATATCATATTATACACAGTGTTGAAGAAACAGGAATACAAGAACCATTCTCAAGAGAAAAGATAATCAGAGAACAAACCTAAAATAACCTAGAATTTGTAACTATCAGAAAAGAGTTTTAAAACAGTTAACACATGTAAGCTCAAGGATATAGAGAACATATTATGATAATGAATAAAAAGATAAGGATTCTCAGCAAAGAAAAAAAATAATTTCTAGATGTAAAAATGCAGTATATAAAATAAGATGTTCACTAAATAGGCTTGTGAACAAAGTGGAAATGACAAAGGAAAGAGACAGCTTAAAACTTGATCAATAGAAATCATCTATTTTTTTTAAGAGAAAGATTATTGAGGAAAAAAATTGTCTCAGTGATCTCTTGGGCAGTATCAAAAGGTCTACTGTATGTGTATTGTACTTCCTATGGAAAGAGGAGAGTGGTGCAGCAAACAAACAAACAAAAAAGTGAAAACATTGTAGCTGTTTGGGAAAAGACATATATTTACATAAAGTTAGAAATTTAGGAGCTCAGAGAACAACAAACTGGAAGAATAAAAACAAAAAAGCCACTTAAATACATCACAACCAAATAGCTAAGAAAGATAAAGTGAATAACTTGAAAGAAGTCAGAGAAAAATGACACTTTGCACATATATTATGGAACTTGATTGGATATTCAGAAAATGGGATGGCCAATTTTCTGACTATTCAGAAAAATGGAGGCTGGAGGCAGTGAGAAAAGAATTTTAAATGCTGAAAAAAAGTTAACATAGTATTCCAAATCAGGCAAAAATATACTACAAATATAGCAAATAAAGGCATTTGAAATGAAAACAAACCTCATTTCAGAATAAAGAAAGAAAAAAAATGTTTTTTTCACCAACGGGCACACAATACAAGGAATACTACAGTAAATTTTTGTCCTGACATGAAATGAAAACAAAAGAAACAAGTAGTCAAGACACATTGGAAATACTAATACGGGTGAAATATAAAAGAGTATTTTCCCTTGATTTTTTCTGAAAATATGGTTTTAAGGCAAACTTATAGCACTGTATTCTGAGGTTTATAATGTACATAGATGAAATGCATATTATAAGCAAAACATCAAGGGCTTATACAGTTTCAAGATTTCCTTGTTTCAAGAGAAGTGGTGAAATATTAAGTCTAAGTCAGCCCTCTGATGTTCAGTGTATATATAATATAATTCTTAAGAGATATGAGGTTAAAAAATATTTTTCTGTGAATTTCTCACATTCAGATAGAATATCTCATGAGGGTCAAAAATCAAGTTAAATAACTATTAAAATTCTGGAAAACCTATGAAGGGAAAACATTAATATGTGATTCCCTTTTTTTAAGATAGTACTATTAGTGTTTTTTTTCCAACATTCTCATTGATATGTAAATATGTGTAAAACCCTAATTAAAGTCAAATATCTTACTAAAAAACAACAATAGGTAATTTTTAAAAAGAGGAAAATATAAATAAAAGAGCAAACATGGTGTTTAATTTGCTGAATTACATCATATTCAATTTTATAGCAATACCTGAGAAGGTAATTTATATTAGTTTAAATAATTCCACCCCCTGCTGTAGGACATGTTCATTAATGAAGTCTCCTTATTGCTTTCATATTGTGGGCATTTGCTCTTTACTATGGTTCATCTAATATATTTATCAATGGTAAAATTAATTCTATATTTTTCTATGGATTTGTTTTATCTTTTAACAGCCTTTATCTGTTATTAAATAGATCTAAAATCTTTATTTTCTCTTTATATTCTCCATGATACATCAGAAAGTGCTTTATTCTGAGAGAGGTCTGTGATTAATTGTTTTATTTTTTAATACACCTGGTCTCGTTATTTATGACAGCATTTGTCAAGCATCTGCCTAAGGGTGGATGGTGTACTAACAAGGTCTCATTCCAGATGGTTTTACTATGCATTTTTAATAAAAAATCTTCATTTTCTTTGCCAGTACAATCAAATTGTATTTGTAATGTTGGACTATTGATTAATAGAGATCTTTGATGTCTGGATCATAGATCATAATATCAATGTAATTTTCTACAACAAATTGTCCCCCTTTTTTTTCCACCTTGAGCATCTGCTGTCTTGAAGGGATTGCAGTAAGTTTTAGCTTGTATTTCATGTTCCAGTTTTCTAGGTAAAATTTTCACTGCTTTGAACAGCTGGCTATCACTTTTACTTTCCCATTTCCCTCACAGTTGAAATGATTTATCACCTGTGGATACATCCTGCTTTTTCTGTGTTCATTTTTTAGGTTAATTAACTTATAGGCTTTTTTAAAAAAAATGCAAGTCTTAATAGTTAATTCAACCATAAACAGCTAAAGGGTGTGCATTGTTCTACTAAAAAAAAAAAAACTGCATTGAGAACTCTGTAAATTGAATGTGTGAATTTTTCTGAAAAGAAAACTATTTTTCTAAACTAACAAATATTATATTAAAGGTCAATCATTTCATAAACTGTTTGATATTAGAACATCTAGACTATAAGTAAACTATAATCTTTGGTCAGAAAACAACTTTTGGCTTTCATAGTTTCATTTTCCCACAGAAATGTCTGCTTTATTACTCCTAATAAATCTGAACACAATTTTATTTCCAATACACCCTTAAGTGGTGATATTTTCCTGGTGGCTGTATGTTCAGTTTCAGCTAAAAATGTTTTTTTCCCAATTTCCCTTGCCACTTTTATTGGCATACCTCAATTAACATGGTAATTTTTTTTCTTTTAGAACAAAATAGAAACTCTAAAATGGTAGAGGTAAGATCTTGAAAAATAAAGATTATTTTATATTTTATTTTCAGTTCCAGTAGATTTCACCTCAGTAATATGGATATAAAAATCATATTTTTTTAACCAAAGTAACTTACGGCATTAGTTCTGCTTTAGTAGACACTCGAATAGAGCAGCACTCATGATGACAAGTCCTATGGGGCCTAATTTTTGTGCCACGATAGAATCTTTTGGCTCCAACTCTATCTAGAGCTGTTCCATCAGTAACCATTTCATGATGACTCTGAGCAAGTCTTGTTCAAGTATATCTGGTCAGCCTACTGACCCAAATCTTGCTATAGAAGTTTCACTTCCTTCTTTAAAAAAAAAAAAAAACAAACTTAAAAAAAAATTTTTTTTGATGTGGACCAATTTTTAAATTCTTTATAGAATGTGTTACAATATTGCTTCTGTTTTATGTTTTGGCTTTTTGACCACTAGGCATGTGAGATCTTATCTCCCTGACCAGGGATAGAACCCACACCTCCTGCATTGGAAGGCAAAGTCTTAACCACTGGACCACCAGGGAAGTCCCTTCACTTCCTCTTTTAGGGACTTCTCTAATGCCATGGAAGGTGATTTCTGTGATAATCACACATGCACACCTAGACAAAGGGAAACTCAGCACAGCAGGGCCAATCTTGACAATTTGGGGGTAGCAGCTTGAAGATAACTGCTTCCCACTTTTATCTGTGGGCAGCAGATTTGGGAGAGAGGAGTTTCACTTTCTTAATTCTGATTTCAGAAATGGCCTGAAGTCCAGATGTTGACCTTGCAGCTTTCCAAAGTCAGTGGAAAGCTATGGAGCTTCCCTTGATGCTCTCTGGTCAAACCCCTGGCATTCCCTGTGATCTTGGCAGAATTTAATTTCAGTTTGTGGAGTCTCTGTTCAGGCTTGTGTTGATGGCAAGTAAACGTTACTAAAAAGGAAACGCTGGTATAAACTTCCCACCGCCCCCTTGCCATTTGTGCCTGATTTGTTTTTCCAAGGGTACTTTGTTACTCCACTTTTTGTTGTTGTTGCTATGCCTGTGTAAGCAGAGTTGAATACACGAGAATTTAGGATGGGACTTTCAGGAGTGCAGGCTATGATGACACAAAATGAATTATCCTTTCTGGACTCATCCTCAATTAGAGAGACCATTGTGGGAAATATTTTCATTTCAAATCACTTTTGACCTATTTTCCTTCCCAATGTGTGCCTTAGAGTCAGTGGTAAACTCTTAAGAGTCTACTACTTGCTGAAGGACCCATGCATGCATTTAATTTGGAGATTTAAAATCTCTAGAAATTTAATGAGAGTCTTAAAAACCTCTTTGAAGCTTAGATTTCTCCTTAAAAATATAAATGATTTTCTTTAATCTTTTATGCTCAAAATCAGAAAATGAACTGTAGCTCATCAAAAGGAGTCAATGAGCATATTAACCTGTCATCCTTAGCAGTGGTCACCTTAAGGATGCTTCTTGGATTGATTTTCCTTCTTTCCTTGGTCCATTCATCTGACTTCCAATTTTTACACTCAGGGATCATTTTCCAAATCAATCATTGACACTAAGTTTTTGATTCTAGTTGTGCTTTCAAGGAGACCCAGGTTAATATACAGTTAATATCATCAATATGTGTTTATTTTATGCATTCCTTTTATTTTTTGATACTTGACAAATCCAATTCTCTCTGTAACAAAAGATTATATGATTATGACTTACATAACCAAGGTGAAATAATGAAAAACTCTATACTTTCTAAAAATAGGACATGTGAGGGACATATATTTGGATATTCACTTCTGTTTTAGTTCTGCAGTTACAACTGAAAAGTTTTCATGGATATAAAGACAGAACCTCAAATATTGTAAAACTAGGGATAGTGCAACCTCGAGGTATTATTATCTAGCAAAATATGTATTAAGTAGCCTGCTTAAGAAACACTGAAATCTTCCTTTTATTCAACTATCCATATATGAATATCAACTCCCACATTAAATATATGTTCTTTTCCATTAATGGAAAATATGATAGGCTGATAGGATTGTATGATCACATGTTCCTGTCAGTGAGGGTGGACTATGGGTGAGGTGCGAACTGCTTTTATTCTGCACAATTTAAAGCAGTACCATTACTTACCTCTGAGCTCTAGGGGAAAATGTAAGAACAAGAGAACAAAACTTTGAAATGCACAGATCTTTAGCAAAGGAAACATACATACACGCAATGCTTAATACATATATTCACCTCCATTTCTTTGTTATATTATCAACTTTATAAACATTTCTGTTATTAAATCAGTCTGAATGAATACTACTGGTGACAAAAGCTATGCAATCTCTCCCCAAAGGAGACATCTTGATTCAAGGAGAGGTATTGTGTTTCTTAGCAGTCCTTTGCTCTGTGTCTGTTTTCAGATTTTCATTGATGTGCAAAGTAGAAGAAAAAATGGGGAGTCCTGTATTTGTCTTCACATATCTCCTGTTCTTATTGTTTTGAATATAGAATTTACCTTTGGAACATGGACAAAGTAAAAAAGAAGTATAAAATTTGAGGGCAATTTAAAAATAGCTAATGATTTTTCAGTACCATTGTTGAAATCTATAGGTACAAGAGATCATTTCAGCTAAAATGTGAATATACAAGTGAAGGGAATAGAAGATTCTAAATCTGGGAGGGATAAAAATCCATTTAATATTCTATAATAGGAACTCCAATAGATAATTGATGGAAAAGCTCTTTTTAGGAATTAAGTATTAGCATGATATAGGAAAGTATTTATCTGCTATTTTCTTTTTTTAGTAAATAATATTAAAGCTCAAAACATCTATAGTGATTACCTAATCTAGCCACCTAATTTTGCAGAGAGAAATTACTCAAAAATTTAAATGATTTGTTTAATTTCATATAGTTATTCACAAAAATAAGAGTATAGGATATATTTTCTTACATATTAGGACAATATGGACTCGTGGCATCATAAATAGCAAAACTGAAATCAATTTCATGGTTAATTTCTATATAAAAGCAACAACAATAATAATGATAATCTACCAACTAACACATTCAATTGCAGTAATAAAGTACATAAGAGTAAACTAGACAATTAAAAATATAGTTGTAGGCCCAGATGTCTTATGTTCAAGATATTAAGGACAGCCCTTGTCATTGTCACTGTATATACAGTAAATTAGAGTGAATTTTCGTTAGGACTAAATTTCCAGAATCCCTGCTTGTATCAAATCCTATCATCCAATATAAGATTTTTAGTAAATAATACCTTAAGAATTTTACATAATTATTATTACATAAAACTGCACCATGTTGAATAAACTAATCTTAGCAAATACTTAGTTCCACTCATATGTACTTTCTTGCTTTTACTATTCATGTCTTATACTGATTTCATGAAGTGACTGAAATGGATTAGACAGGGATAGAGAAAAATAAGGATGATTTACAAAGTTCTGTCATAGGACACTAGAGAAATAATAGTATTGTTAAAACTAGGAGAGGGGGCTTCCCTGGTGGTGCAGTGTTAAGAATCAGCCCGCCAATGCAGGGGACATGGGTTCAAGCCCTGGTCTGGGAAGATCCCACATGCCATGGAGCAAATAAGCCCGTGGGCCACAACTACTGACTCTGTGCTCTAGAGCCCATGAGCCACAACTACTGAAACCCACGTGCCTAGAGCTCGTGCTCTGCAACAGAAGACACTGCAATGAGAAGCCTGTGCACCATAATGAAGAGTAGCCCCTGCTCACAACAACGAGAGAAAGCCCACACACAGCAACAAAGACCCAATGCAGCCAAAAATAAATAAATAAAATAAATAAATTTTAAAAAGACAAACAAATACCTAGGAGAGAGTATAGAAGAAGAGGAAACATCATTTTATTCAATATTTTCAGAAGATCCAGCTCAAATATGATGCAAGTTATGACGGCTTCTCCAACAGTCAATCACCCATCTATCCATCTATCCATTCATCTGTTTATCCAACCATCTAAGTCCACTGGATACTGAGCATCTATATATTGTTTTTGATGATGGTATTTAATCTTGTGTATATGCTTGACATTTAAGTTTTACAATATCAATTTTTTTTTATCAATCATTACATGGTTATTTTAATACCATTTGAAATGTGGCATTGTGATATTTCAAACACTCCTTTACATTTTCATGTAATTTCATTCATATATACATATTGTCCTAACATAAGGAATCCAGAAGTTACAGGCCCTCTGGAAAGTCTCTTCAAGTGAGCAGAGGTAATCAACTTTATATCAGCATGCATTATAAAAACTCAGGATTTAATTTTTTTGAAAATAGTTTATGTTGAATATAGTACTATATAAAGCAAACTTCTCATTTTCTTCAAGATATGGGCTTATTTTATACAGTTTATAGAAAATTGTGCTTCTCTTATTTATCATAAACATGTTTATAAATTTTGAATAAAATTGATTCATATTGCAGTCCACAAAAACTATTTGAAGTTTTTGATACTAATAAATTAAGAATACTTGTATCACATAATGAATAACCTGTATTCTATGAGGAATCTTCAGAAAGTTTAGAAAACTAAGGTCGATATTGTTTGCTCATAAAATTAAAGAAAATAATTTTTTCAACTTCAATTTTTTTGACTTTAGCATAATGGCTATATATTTGTGCATATTTTTGTTGAGTTATTCCTTTTGAGCCAATTTTTACTTATTCTATCTTTATAAGTTTTTTTTTATCTTTAGTACAAAGATCATTGTGATGTGAGGAAAAAGAAAGTTATGCTATCAGAACTAAGTGGATTAAGTTTTTAACTCAACTTGATATCTCCTCCATTTATAAACCCCCTTAGCTATTGACTTCGCATGCACCGATTATAGTGGATATTCATTTTCCAAAATGGAATATAAGGCCATAGGATTCCTTTAACGGAGCTTTGGTTTTTTCCTTTTGGGATTCTTGTTAATGAGTCTTATGCCTCAAAGAAAAAGTCATAACAAATTCATTTCCCCTACTTATGGAAGCAGGCAAACATTGCTGCACCAATTAGACACACCCACTCAGCACTGCTTTAGAAGAGAGAAATGATGGAGAAGCCATAGGTGTTGATGACATCAAGGATTCAGTATCTAAGGGTTTCAGATGTACCAAGGTTGACTTTCTATTGTAGAATGAATGGCAACATTAGATATGAAAGTGAAATTAAGGAACTTAAAACATTAAAACTCTATTTCTAGGCCTTATTGACATTACTAATTTTAATTTTCATTTTTTTTAATGACTTCAGGAGGAGTAGGGGACTCCATCTTACAAAATACTTTGCATTCAGTCAAATTGCTAAAGGATAATATGTTTGGTGACTTATCATACCTATTCTCTGTAAAACCTGGGCTATAATTTCTTGTCAATAATACTTGTGGGAATGATTAAATGAGATATATATTATATATTAATTGTCTATCATCATCTCACCTGGAAGATAAAAGGATTTCAATTAACACGTTTACTGCTACTTTAACAATATTTGTTTTTCCTTATGTGTCAGATTAGTTCATGGGTAATATTTTCTCTTTTAATAGTTCCTGTCATTTCTGGAATAAAATCTAAATAGTGCATTCTTTCACATTACTATAGTTTTTTGTCTAATATCTATCTTGGGACTCCAGTTTCTCCATGGGTCCAAAGATAAAAGTTTCTGTCTATCTTTAATGTCTAACTAAATTATTTTCTCCTTTGTGATATCTCCCCTAAGTTTTTCAATGAGTTGGTCATTTTTTTCTTTGTTACCACTTGTGTAAGTGCCGCAAAAATAAAGTTATGTTACTTTTCAGGCATTTCTTTTCAAACTCATGTTCCTTATAGACTGTGAACTTATAAAATATTATATGGGAAGTATTCAATAACTGTTGGTATAATGGCTGTGATGTCACTTCCCTCACTTTCTCCACAATTTGTGCTTGATGTTCTAAGTTTGCATCTGCCTTCTTGTTTTTGATATAACAGAGACAAATATCTTATAAATATACATTATATTCTAATGTCACAGTTGTATATTTTTAACTCTCTATATAACATTTCCAGCTACACATTCCATTTTCAACTAAAATTTATCATGAAATTTATTTCATAAAGTTTTATGTATTTTCTGGCTTCTGTGGACTACTTGGATTGAAAGTAATTGGACACACTTCTGTTGTGCAGCCTCAGGTATCTGCTGTTCAGCTGTCCAGTTCACTTGACAGATTTCTCCCTTTTCGGCTTTATTTGAATTCCCAGAATTAAAGTAAATATTAACAACATGAGGAAAATCTGCTTCACATTACTTTCTTATGTGTCCACATGAAAAATTAAGTCCTCTGAACATTAACTTTGTAAAAAGTAGATAATTATTTGTTTTAAGGGAATAACTATAAAATTGGAGTTGAATGCTGTCTTTACTCACAAGATTTTTTTTTTTCCTTCGTTTTCTTCTAGGGGTTTTATAGTTTCAGGTTTTAAAGTATTTTATTGAGTTTCATGTATAGTGTAGGATAAATGTCCAATTTTATTCTTTTATATGTTGTATTGGAAAAACCTACAGTTCTCTTCCTCCAGTATACTTGTGTCCCATGTGTCTTTCTCCCCTACCTTCACAAGGAACAATCCTGAGACTTCTGGTAACTAAATATGTGGGGATTTTTTCCCATAATAAACAATTCTCTGCAACACCAGCTGGGTGTCCTACAATTTAACTCAATTCTAAACACTATTTACCTGGAGTTAGTGTCCACTCCCACGTTAAGGACTCAGTCTCACAAGACTGCTCCCTGCACCATTCAGATGTCAACTGCAAGTACTAGGTCCCCAGGTTACCCACGATTTCTGTCTGACTTAGCTACAAATTAGAGGTTCCCATGACCTGTTCCTTGAGTTTGATTAATTTGCTAGAATGGCTAATAGAACTCAGGGAAATATTTATATTTATTTTCTAAAGGCTACAATATAGGACAAAGAAAAAGAGCCAGATGAGATGCACAGGGCGAGATCTGGAAGGGTCCCAAGTGCAGGAGATTCTGCTCCTGTGGAGTTGGGGTGTATCACCTTCCTGGTACATGAATGTATTTGCCAACCTGAAAGCACTCTGAACCCCATGCTACTGGGATTCTTATAAAGGCCTCATCACATAGGCATAAGTGATCATTAATTCCATTTTCAGCTCTTCTCAAGGAATGAGGAGCAGGCCTGAAAATTCCAAGCTTCTAATCGTGGCTTGCTCTTTCTGGTTGACCAGCCCTCATCCAGAAGCCATCCAGGAGCTCACCTGAAATTTGCCTCATTAGAAGGAAAGACACTCATCACCCAGGAGATTTACAAGTGTTTCAGGTGCCTTGTGTCAGAGACTGGGGTCAAAGGCCAAATATTATAACAAAAGATGTTCCTAGTGCTCTTATCACCCAGGAAATTACAAAGGCTGCAAGAGCTCTGTACCAGGTACTGGGGACAGAGATGAATACATATTTTCTATTATCTCATACATGTGGATACCCAGTCTTCCCTGCACCTTTGTTGAACTGTGAACTGTCTTTTCCCCACGTGTATTATTGATAACCTTGATGAAAATTAGTTGACTGTATATTCTTTTTTTTTTTTTTTTTTTTGGCTGTACATGGGACTCTCACTGCTGTAGCCTCTCCCTTTGCTGAGCACAGGCTCCGGGCATGCAGGCTCAGCAGCCATGGCTCATGGGCCCAGCCACTCCGCAACACGTGGGATCTTCCCAGACCGGGGCACGAACCCGTGTCTGCTGCAACGGCAGGCGGACTCTCAACCACTGCGCCACTAGGGAAGCCCTGACTGTATATTCTTGAGTTCATTTCTGGTCTCACTATTCTGTTCCATTGATCTGTGTGTTTGTTTTTATGCCAATACCATTAAGTTTTGATTACTATAGATTTGAACAATAATTTGAAATCAGAGAGTGTAGTGCCTCCAGTTTTGTTCTGTCTTAAGTTTGCTTTAATTATTCAGAGCCTTTGTGGTTCCACAAGAATTTTAGGATTTTTTTTCTATTTCTGTGAAGCAGACATTGGAATTTGGATAAAGATTGCATTAAATCTGTATATATTTTAGGATTGTATGGATATTTCAGCAATATTAATTCTTTCAGTCCATGAAAGAAAAATATCTTTCCATTTACTTGTGTCTTCTTCAATTGCTTTCACCAATATTTCATAGTTTTTAGTGTACATATTTTTCACCTTATTGGTTAAATTTATTCCTAATTATTTTATTCTTTTTGATGCTATCATAAATTGAATTGTTTTCTTGATTTAATTTTGATATAGATCATTGAGATAAGTTTGGACTGGAAAGATTAGAGGTCCATAGACCATGAAGGGCCAAATAATTCAAATTTAATTATCTAAGTTCTGCAGTGAGTGTCTTGATAAGTAAATATTTGCTATCTATATATTTTAAATCACTTAAAACTCATTCTGCAATATTTCAGAAAAAAATTTTTTTTTTGGATTTTTTGGACTTAATCAACAAGTCTATGACAGTAATAATAAAAGCAGTTAAATACAAGAAACAGTTGATTTGAATTGAGCTTAAAACTTTCTAAAACAAATCAATTTGCCTTAGAATAATCAGGTATAATCTATTCTTACTGGAGGGTCAGGTATTACTATAGTATGTATCAAAAAGAAAAAAAATTGGTAAATACATTGCATCTTTAAATTCAGAGACTGTATATATAAACACATCAGTATAGAACATTTATATCAATGTATAGCATCTATGTACATATGTATATATTAGTGGTTAAAGTCATAATGACATCATATCAAAATTACAGTGATTGATAGTGTTCAAAAATGACAGTGTTCAAATGTGAGAAATAATGCACATATTTATCACAGATTCGTTGATGCATTCTCATGGTTTGGGAAATAGTTTATTGGGTTTGGGAAATAGTTTCTTTCTTTTGTGTGTGTGTGTGTGTGTGTGTCTGTCTGTCTGTCTGTCTGTCTGTCTGTGTTTGTTGGAAGACATGAAAAAAGAATGTGTGGTGCTTCCCTGGTGGCACAGTGGTTGAGAGTCTGCCTGCCGATGCAGGGGACGCGGGTTTGTGCCCCAGTCTGGGAAGATCCCACATGCAGCGGAGCAGCTAGGCCCGTGAGCCATGGTCGCTGAGCCTGCACTCCGCAACGGGAGAGGCCACAACAGTGAGAGGTCCGCATACCGCAAAAAAATAAATAAATAAATGAAAAAATAAAAGAATGTTGTGGATTTGAGAAAACAGGTAGGTAGCTGATCTTTAGCTATTATTATATGTTATCAAATACAGGCTAGTTTTTATGAATACTGTTTAATAAAATACTTCTCTCTAAATGTGTAAACTAACAATTTTATAAAAGTTGAGCCTTCTAATAACTGAAAAGTGCATTAAAGTAGAATAATCCAGTCTCACCCAATTAATATATATTTGGAGTGTTAACTTCAGTATAAGAGTAATGACTTTAAATGCATTTCAAAATAATGGCAAAAGTGTACCTTTTATTGAGAATGTAAAAAAAAATCTATTATTTTAAAACCTTAAATGGATAAAGTCATCAAGTCATTTTATTCTACTTAAAAAAGTATACCACAATTATCTAGAATTTTTAACCAAATATTGTATGGAATATATACCCATATATACCCACTGCCACTCCTTTAAAATATTATGAATAATTTTATAAATACAACTTTTATGAAACTATAATTTCCATACTCTTTTTTTATAGTTGTTAATATCATTTTTCCTAGGAAACCATTAAATAAACAGACTTGGCACACTGAAGCAAGATCAATAATTATTTATTTTTCATTATTGATTATATTTCTCATGTTAAGATATAAAGAGCTGGGCTTCCCTGGTGGTGCAGTGGTTGAGAGTCCGCCTGTCGATGCAGGGGACATGGGTTCGTGCTCCGGTCCAGGAAGATCCCACATGCCATGGAGTGGCTGGGCCCGTGAGCCATGGCCACTGAGCCTGTGCATCCGGAGCCTGTGATCTGCAATGGGAGAGGCCATACAGTGAGAGGCCCACGTACCGCAAACAAAAAAACTAACTAACTAACTAACTAACTAACTAACTAACTACATAAATAAATAAATAAAATAAAAAATAAAGAGCTTAGAGAAAACTCTGGAGGAACAATACTTTAAAATTTTTATGAAAGATGCATTTTAACCAGTCAATAAAATTTGTATGTCTTATAATTACATTTTGTTAAAATAAAAATAAAATAAAGACCAGGCTTGAAAATTCCCTTTCAAGCCATGTAAACAAAACTAAGTCTAGATTATTTCATGAACATAAGCAAAACCTAACTTAGGTTATTTCTTGTAAATGCCTCTGTTGATCATAACAGAAACTTAAACCATCTTTCTAAAATGGTTTAGGATAATTGCTTTTAACCAATCCTCTATCACCTGGAATCCCAATTTTGATAGCTTATCATTGTAAAAGTTAAAAAACTCCCTCAATTTGAGTTACACAAGACAGTCTGTAAATACATGCCTCTGAGCTTCATATGAGTTTGGGGTTTGAAAGTTCCCAGTTTGCAAATATTTTACATTCAAAGTTAACTACTATTTTTGTGATCTGGCTTTAATTTTTACTGTTTCTAGATTTTTGCCAATTTAGTTTTTGTCCTTTTCAGGATGCACTTATTAACAGTGATAGACTGTTTGCTGTCTATGCCAAGGTTATGGAATGCTTACAATATAATAGTTCTGTTGTATCATCCAAAATAAGCTAAATTCTTATTTCCTGACATACTCTTATTCCTTTCTAAACATTAATGTCTGGAGACATTTTAGAAGTAGAAAAGGAACACATTGTTTTTATATGTATGTGTATATATATATATAATGTATATGTATGTATACATACATATATGTATGTATACATACATATACTCACATATATGCATATGTATTTATATAAAATTAAATATAACTTCTATTCAATTTTCTACAGCAAGTTGTCTTTTCTTTGAAGATTTTCTCACTTTCTGTAAAGAAATTGTTTTTTGTTTTTTAAGTAACCATACTTTAATTTAGGTGTGATAATTTTAATGGTTATATGTAGTTACCATGGACTTTGACAGCATTTGTAAGAACCATTTCCTAATAGTCTATAAACCACAACTATGCTTTCAGTACAAATTAATTCACCACACATAAACATCACTGAGATGAAAATTAATTTTGTTCAGTCATTTGTTATTTAACTTTAAAAGTTGAAATCTGATGAGAGAAAATGAATAGTTACTTAAATTATTAAATGTATTGAGAAAATATAGCCATATGTATTTAATAATGTTTAGAAAAATAAATATCTAGATGTAATTAAATCAGAGAACGTTTTATATTTATAAAACAAGAAGATTGAAGTTTTACATGCTGGCCAAAGAGAAATATTTTATTCATAATGTTTTCACAAAATTTTATTTACCATGAGATAATATGTAGATGAATAAAAACAACTAAAATTTATAATTATATTAGCCCAGGAACTTCATTTAAATTCAATAAAATAGCTATGAATTGCCTCTAAACAATATCTTCTATAGTTTTATCATTGATTTAAGAAAAATCATATTCATGAAACTTTATTAAAAGTTAAAAGTCACATTGTGCCTATCATCAAATATACCTGCTTATTAAATATATATATATATATATATATATATATATATATATATATATATATATATTTCTGTCCTTTGCTTTCTGTCTCACTATTGGGCTATATTTTTTAAAACATGAATTGACCATAGAAATGTTTTTGAAAAGATGCAGCTAGGTCATGAGGTAGGTCATAGGAAATTATTTTTAGAAATAATTATGGTAAAAATAATCTACAACTATCAAGGAAAACATTTAATTGCACTATTTTTGTACAGATTGGAAAATATCTTTAATCTATTGTTAGTTAATAATAGTATGACCTTTATTTTTCAGAAACATTTTTAATCACAAATTATAATTAAAAATATTCTTTTGAGGAAACATAAATTGATTTAATCTTATTTGCAATTGAAATAACAGTATGTAATAGGTTGAATATGCCCATAAAAATCTATTTCTTATTTCCTGGAATTTGTGAAAATTACATTATATGGGAAAAGATGTGATTAAATTAAGGAACCTTATCCTGCATTATCCCGGTGGACCCTAAATCTAATGACAAGTGTCCTTAAAAAAAATGAGAAAGAAGGAAGATTAGATAGATACAGACAACATGAAAATGATGGCAGAGATCGTATTAATGCAGCCAGAAAACAAGAAATGCTGACAGGCACAAAAACTGAGAGGGTCAAGGAGCTGATTCTCCCCTAATGTCTCTAGAGGAAGGGCAGCCATGTCGGAACTTTGATTTCATACTTTTGGCAACCATACTGTGAGAAAACAAATTTCTGTTGTTTTAAGTGCAAACTTTCTAATAAATTTGTTACACCAGCCTTAAGAAACTAATACAGACAGTAAACTAGCATTTTAGCTGATAATTTGAAATTGAATGATGAGGTGGGTTTTAAAACCTATAAAAGTGTTTGAAACAACCATGAGATAGAAGATAAATGGTGGTCTAATCAGGGTACTTATATCAGTTTATTTTACTGATAAAATAAAAAATTATAATTAGTAGGAATTAAACCTTTTGTCTCTAAGTTTTACAAAAATTTCGAAGTTTTAAAATTATGAATAATAGTTTGACTATAAACCTAACCTGCTAATATTTTCCCTCCATTGTGAAAGTATGAAAACTAAGTCTTTAAACTTTAATCATTCAAGAAATGATAAACACAAATTTAATTGATATCAAGAATGAGACTTTTTACTTAATAGTATCTTAACTTCATGTTGTATATGTGAAGTCTCAAGTGGTTACACTATATTTCCTACTTACTTATATTGGTCACTCTAAATTTTTGCCATTTTTTAATGAATTCAGGACAAGTTTTACTATTTAGGACTCTATCTAATCTTTCTACTTCTTTTGACAAACTTAAATATGGTGGTTTAAAATTAGGTGGTTAATAGAATGCTTTTGTATTTTCACTATGTTCATAATATTTGCACCACTAGACACATGGGTTTGTGAAGCTGGTCAAGGTCTGAATATTAAAAATAAAGAAAGATCCAATCACTTTTCTACAAGGTTGTTGAATAGCCTGAACATGACTCAGTGAGACAGATCAATCTTCCCTGATACTCATTTCTCCTTGAGTCCCTTTCACTTAATTTGTCAGGCTTGTCTCAGTGGAAGTAAGTCCCATTCATTTTCAATAGGTTGATATTACTTCTCTCACTGGGAGTCATCTAGAATTCTTTCTATCTGTGGTGTGCTATAGACTCTTCTATATTTATGTTATCATTATTTTAAATTTTTCAATGTATAAGCAAGGAAAAAATACTAGTTTTTTCCTTGATCTGGCTCCCTCTTTATTTTTATTCAATAATATGAGATAGGTTAAGTGAATTTCAAGGTTAAAATACACATATACAATATATCATGTCTAGTGATTGTTGTGTGACTAAAGGAAATTTCAGAGCACAAAAGCTTTTTTGTCTTGTGACAGGTAGTTTACAGGCTGACAGAACATAGAATTCCTGCTCTGCAACCTAATAAGCTGAACGATAAAACAGAGAGCAATAATGTTGGTTGCTTTTATTACCCCTCTAAGAGAGATTTTTAGTTTGATTTTGACCTCATAGTATCATTATTAACAACTTTTCAAATGTGCCACTAAAATAGAAAGCATGGTACATTATTTTTTTCTAAAATTTCATCTCATTGTTTTTCCCTTTTAAGTCTCCACGCATTTATTTATGTCTAAGCTGTTTTAATCATTTCTTAAACATTTTAAGAATCATTTAAAGCACCATTGTAGAAATAATTAAGTAGGCAGAACAATGGAAGGCAAAAGATCTGGCCATAAATAAGCTAAACTAAAAAAGTAAAAAATAAAAAACATACAAAGATCTAAGACATACCAGAGGAAATAAGAGGATATTAACATCAGATGCATTATGCAGAGTGTACAGAAGTATAAAATAATATTATTTCACAGTACCAATAAAATATGGAATTTAAGAAAAGGAAGAGGTTATTTGTCTGTAATAGAACTTGGATTTCTTTCTGCCTAAAAATTATTTCAAACTGTCTTAAAAACTTTCCTTAATCCTCCATTTCCCTTACTTCTTCCCTCACTTCCCTATCCTATTAATTCAAATTAAAATGGAATGCATCAAATAAGAACTTCCTCAACTTTTTAATACTAAAATATCAAACTTACTTTAATATACTACCACCTTCCTGTTATCATAGCACAATGGTTCTCAAAATTCTGTGTTTATCAGTCACCTTGAAGACTAATGAAAATACAGATTTCTGAGCCCTAGGCCTGAGATGGACCCTCAAATTTGTATTTCTATCGAGTTCCTATAATATCTTTGGTTATAAACAGACTTTAACTTTTAAGCTATGCAATGATTTTTGTGTCCTTTATATATAATAAAATGTACAATGGCATATCTCATTCGTTGCTATTGCTAAAATAACACCTAATATTGTCAAAATTATCTTAATCACTGCAAAATTTATCATTTTTAGATAAAAAATAATTATTTTTAATGAGAATATATTTTTAATTTTTCCCAGAAAATGATTTTTTCTTGATTATCATACTGCTGTCCTAGCTTGGCTGCTTATGATGTTTTACATAGAATAATAGTCTAACTAGAAAATATTCTACATACGTCTTTGCTACTGCATACAATCTGAAACTGCCAATAGAAAGAATTACCTCAAAGTATACAAAAACAAAGGCAATCCTACAATTGATCTTTTAAGATAAATCTTTGTGATTTCTCCAATGTCACCAAGATAAAATCCCAAATTACTTGAGGGCAGTTCAGCCCATTTTATCATGCAGCACAGACTTAACTTACCCATCCCTTGTATTCTATTTGGGGTTCTTTAATTGCCATGAATATATTTCATATCATATGTTTCATTCATATTATCTGGAATACCTGAAATATTTTTCCACCTGAAAAATTTACTTATATTTAAGTGATAGCCCAAGCCTTGCATCCACCATAAAGAATTTTTGATTTGCAGTGAGAACTAATAACACCCACTCTGAATTTCCATATGACTTTGTTAAGGAAAACTAATTCAACAATTTCATTCATTCTATAAGAAATGGTGTTTACCTATCATACTGATTGCACTGTGAGCTTCTTTAAGGCAAAATATGTGTCATATTCATGTCTTTATTCTAGGTGTATAGCACACCTACCCCACATAATAGGCATTGATACATTATTGATGGGTTAATGAGTCAATCGATGAGTAAACAATGAAAGAGTATTTACAAAAGATACTGGAGAAGAACTTGAGTAAGTGGATGATAAAACCTTGTCGAATGGATGTTGTTTCAGTACCAGGGAGCCAAAGGACTTGAAAGTTACTTGTGTTCTCTAATTATAGAGAAGCAGTATCAAAAATTGATTAAAAATATATAAGTTTATGTATTAAAGTAGCTAACAGAAAGTCTGTATTTTAACACACATTTTAAATATTCATGTTTGTTGACTTGTTATTTTTATTACAACCTTTAATATCCAGATACAAAGACTATTCTGAAAAAAGTTACATTTAGTTGCCTTGGAAATATATTGATAATACTGTTGGGGAGAAAAAAAAAAAAAAAACATTTCCTCTACCCTCCTAAATCCTTGTAGCTGTTCTAAGAATTAAATTGACCTGAGACAGATTAACAGGAGAAAAAATTTAATTTTATATGCATGGGAGATTATGAAACTGATTCTCAGAGAGCAATCAAAAACAGGCAGTTTTTATGTATCTTTTTACATACAGAAATAATAAATTTGTGAGGATTTGACAGAACAAAGAAGCTTAGATCTGGATGCTTAACTGGTAAGAAATTTAAGCAAAGCTTAGGCTTGGATAGTAAATTAGTGAAAAAGTAACAAGCCTTGTTTATGCAGGCTTCTGGGCCCTGAATTTCCTATCTGTGGTGATAAGGATGTCTCTCACTAGCTTCCTGGCACAGGGAGGGTAAACATCACATGATATATTTATTTCCTGCATTGAAGGATGCAAAAGAGTGTCAAAGTGTCCTTCTTGTACCTACTGCTTTTCAAGTAACTTCAGTTTGAAATAATCAATATACCTTTGAAACATACTTTGGAGTGGCCTGTCCTGGGCCCCAAAAGTTTCCTCCTCTGAAACTTTCTTGGAAGTGTTACAGATTAAAATTGAGTTGTTAGATTGTTCCATCTCATTGAACCAGTCTCTTAGTCTTGATAATAGGTCAGTTCAGTTAAACTCATTTCAGGAGATGGTGATGCAGGTGGACTCCCAAAATTAGACCTATAGTGCAAGCAATCAGGTATTTAATAAGAAGCTTTTCCAAGGAGATAAAAGAAAAACACTGGCTAATAACTGGAGCAAATTATAAATCAGCTTTTGATTTCTGAGTGTAGCCAGTTCAGAAGAGTTCCAGATGGCAAGTTTAAAGTATCTTTTGCAATTTGAATGTCTCTAATGATGTCATCAGATATTCAGGTAAACTTTCTGAGCAGTCCACATAGCAACAGGCATAAAGAAGATGGTCTAAACATGAGCTACTGTGGTGATTTCTATGAAGTTTATGTCAAGTCTTCTAGCTTCAGTTTGGGGGAAAAAAAGGCAGTTTTAGTTCTCACTGATTCCAAGTCAAAAGGATAAGAGAAAATTGTAAATGTTAGTTTGGAGAGTTGCAGCCAAATATTGGAGGAAACTAAAAAAATCAGAATTCAGTCCTCTTTTTAGGTAAATAACAAAAAGTCAAAGAAAATTAATAGCACTAGAATTTAATATCCACAATTGCGTATTATAGTTTTTAGTGAAAGTTTTTTTTTTTTAATTACCCATTTTTACCAAAGATAGTCAAAATAAGACTAAGTTGTTTGCAAAATGTCTAGTATCAATAAGCATAGCCTAGTTATTTATGTAAAAGCAGAAAGAATAGTGATTGGCTATATAAGCTTTTTAAAATCTGTTTTGAAGGACCTTTTCATAAGGAATCTCCAGATGGAAATTTTAATACCCTCTGAGGCTGAGGTCAAGCCAAATACTTGCCATCAGATTTCACCTGCAATGCTTACAAATTTAGGTGAATTCTTCTCTTCCAGAAGTCCCCAAAATATCTTGAGGTCACCTGCCAGGAAGTGACCTCCCTTACTCACCTGTTATGGTTACTGTGAAATCTGTAAACAAGGTACTAGGCCAATATTTCCAAGGGGCATTATTTGGTTCCATAAAGTCAACCTTAGTTCCTTAAAACTGTCTGGTCATAACTGAGTCTAGATATGTCTCTCTCAAATGCATTTCAGTCAAAGCCTTGGTAATAGAATCACTTTCCAATTGTGTCCTGTTACAAGGATAACAGATTCTTACTGAACTTATGTAAATAATTATATTGCAATGAAAATATGAATATTAAAGTTTCCAAATTCTGGATGGATCAGGTAGGGAGAAAAAATTAAATGTTTCAATTCTGTTGAAAAGGCATAAGTTACCAAATTGCTGTAAGTCTGAGTTAGCTTAAGAGGAAAGGTTTCCTTATGTCTAGAAAACAAAACATTAAAGAACTAACAATAAGAAATTTTAAAAATATAATCATCCTTTTCAGTTCATCAGTCCCATGTTATTAATTCATGTTGATCTTGATCTTAGCAGTTTTGTGAAACCAACAATTTCTATGAGTTCTGCAAATTCTTACCCAGTTAAGTGGTATAATCTGAAAGTTTATCAGAATTATGTATTTAGAGTAAGTGTTAGAGGCCTTTCCAAAAATCTCTTTGAGGTTAAAATATATTAGCAAAAGCATGGGAGTAAAACATTAACTCTCTTTAAGTAAAAAAGACTTAAAAATGCCCATGATTAAAAGTCAGATGCAATTAATAAGGAAATTTAGTCATTTCTGTGGCATAAAACATTTAAGATAATAACTAGAATTTAAAATGATAATATTCTACTAGTAGTGATCAGAATTTTAGAAATTTTATATAATTTCTAGAACAATATTAATATCCACACAAATGTAATCTAAGAAAATTTAGCACTACTTCTCATCTGACCATGCTTCTCATGTAATTTAACATGTCAATAAACCTAATGAGTTTGAATATCTCTCTTTTTATAAAAAGAAGAAACAAATTCTTTGAAATATCCCAGGGACCCTCTGAAAAATTTCAGTGTGAGGTGAAAAAGAATTCACTTGATCTCATATGTGAGGTCAAAAGGAATTTATTTAGAATTTAAATTGGGGTAGTTTGTCAAAATATCAAAAGCTTTGCACATTTGATTAAATAGGATCACGGCCCTTTATAAAATAATACTTATCTATTTAACCAAAGTTACAATAAAAGACTTTGCAAGAAAATACAAAAAAAGTTGAGTAGTTGTAAAATGGAAAAAAAATTAGCTCTTTTAGTAAAAAGACTCAGCTTTCTTAAATAATTAAAGACATGGTGATAGAACAAACACAGAAAATTATTTTGGGAAAAACATAAAATCCGTGTTTTGGCAGATTATGTAAAAGTTAAAAAAAAAAAAAACTTGCATAATCTGTTCTCAAAAGCACAATAGTCCAGGAAAACCTTATTTACCCAGCAGATGAAAGAAAATTAAATTTTAGTCTTACCTAAGTACACTATTAATAGCAAAGTTTATTTTTTAAACCCTGAAAACTAATTCATTCAATCTTATTCAGCTTAACCATATCTAAAAGTGTTTTTCCAAGATTCTTTTTTCAGAAACCTTCTATAATTTTTTGTCCTTGATTTTCCCTTTTCCCATTCTGAAACATCAGCTGTATTTCAAGTCAAAATTACTTTCTTTTTCTTTAACAGAATTTTATCACCATATGTTATGCCCTTTCTTAGCCAAAAAACATATCCTACCTTCTTTGCATACAGTTATGTTTTTCTTATTATTTTTAGTGGCCTTAATTATGTATATTATTTAGAAATTTTAACCCTTAAAAGCCTCAACTTCCTGTGAAAACTAGGAAGTAAACAACTGTGAACTATTTGTCATGCCGGCATTTTTTGATTGGCAAATTTATGAATGCATTTTGTAATTTCTAGAAAAACATATCTTTATGGTAAAAATTTTTCAAATTGACACAGAACATGTTTACCAATAGACCCAAATATCCCTAGCTCCTCTGTAATAGGAAGCCAAAAATAGATAGATTCATATTTAGTAACCAATATTTGTTTTATCATACTTGGAAATGATCTAGATATTTAATAAATTTTCATCATTTAACTCTAAGGGTGTAAGTTACTAGATTTGGGAAACTATTTAAGGAGACATATCACAACACAATTGCTGCTAAAAAGTTCACCTAAAACCTCTTATCTCATTCCCATCTATTTAAATTTATTTGGTCTTCATCAATATTTAGATTTTTCCTGAAAACTTCACGAGACCTTAAAGTAGTTAGCTATCATTTTAGGTTATTATACATTTTTTTGGCTGACAAACTTTGTAACAGAGACAATATGAGCATTTTGACTAGCAAACCTAAATTGAAAAAATATTCTTTATCTGCATTATATTAAATGTTGATATCTCTGAGTATATACTTGTTAATTAAACCAATAAGCTTAAAATTAGCTTTAATTTACAAAAGATTCTCATAGGTCACATGAAGCTGAAATAAAGTTGGGTTAGTTTTGATTATAAATCTCTCTTATAAATACTAATCTATAAGCACTTATTTTTAAACCAGGTAAATAAAGCTTTTACAAATTAATTTTGGCAATAGCGTCTGAAGGTACAAAAATATCATATCCACAAAGTACATGCATAAACAGACACACATACAGATTGACACAGATCTCATGGGTTTTCATTTTAAAACTTTAGTCATGAATAAGGTACAATATAAAGACTTAAGATTTGTATTTGTCCCTGGAAGTATTCTTAAGGAAATTGTGCTCTAGTATTTGGGCAAGAGAAGTCTTTTTATAATCTTTATTTTAAACGTTTTTGTTTTTGTTTTGTTTTTTTTTTTTTTAGTTTTAGATTCTACGAATTAAGCTAACTGGGCTCACTTTCAGGTGATTGTAGGATATTATCTGCTGAACTGTTTACATTTTAAAGCCATTGTAAAGTTTATAACTTCAAGGGACAGAAAAGGAATGTAAGATTTTCCTAGGAGTTTTGGGAGTAATTACTGTTTAAAATTTTCCTATCTTTTTTTTGTTAAATATAGGACAATTGTTTTTAATATCTTGATCTTTTACAATATATATAAGCATTTCCAGAAGAATAGGTAAGGACTTGGGGCTGTTAAAGTTAGGTGGATTTTGACTTACTTTTAGAGTTGTACTTATGGTTTTGTAGAGATTTGCAAGATAAAGATTATTGCTTTTATTCGCCCTTGATTATTGATCTACAGCTGATTTATATCCTGATTATTTGTAGGAAGGCCTGAGAATTTGCTGAGGAAATGGGGAGGTTTTTAAGAAGGGGGATTTATGTTGTATTTTTTGTTATAAATCTTATTTTTTTTCTTTCATTTTGTTAAGGTGTCCCTAAGTCTAGCTCTGTGTGTGTGTGTGTGTGTGTGTGTGTACACATATATGTATATATCATTCCTCCTTTTTCTCTTAAAGTGCAGAACAATTGTATTTCTAATGTGTTGATTTTTTATAATATCTGCAAATGTCTGAAGGCAAACAGGAAGGTTTAAATAAACTTTGATTTTTTTTTCTAATTTATTTTCTTCTATCTTATTAAGGGAGTCTTAATGGCTAGCAATTATATCAATATGACGGCTCTCTAAATTTTTTCTCTTTAATATACATTTTTTTTTCTAATTCACAGGTTCCATATTCTGGCTGTGGATGACTAGGATCTATTAATCTCAATAGTGACTCAAACAAATGGGCCTTTTTATGATTTAACCAAGGATGCAAGAGGCATCTCACATTGAGTGCAAAAAAATTGCAGCCCTCATAAAATCCAGAAAGTCTACTCCCAGAGTTAACCTAAGAAAGCAAAGGCAATCACTATGAGGGGTCCTGTTATAAACAACTTCTTTAAAACATAGGAAATCACTTATTTCCCTCCCCTCATGAAAAGAATAGGTTGACGTTTTCCCCAGATTCCTAAACTTGGATCCACAGCCTACTCAGCTCTGTAAGAGAGAGAATATGCTCATTGGTCATGAAAAGAAAGACAAAGAAAAATAGTGACTGGGAGAAAAAGAATCAATAAATCAAGAATACTCTACCAGATTTACCAGAGTCAATGTGTCTTAAGATAGTAGTTCCACAAATATTTCCTCTTGCTAATCTAAATTTAGGAAGAGAGAGAAAGGACTCTTAACCATTCTTATTCCTAATAGACCCTGCAGGCAGAGATATGGGAGACTGACATGGTACGAAATGTTACTCTCTGCTGATGTTTCTCAGATGTCCCAGGATCTCTCAGTTGCAGCAGTTAGGAAAGAGCAGAGTCCAACAAAGGAAGTTTGTCTCTTTGTGGTTGCCAACTGTTGGGGAGGAAAACATTTTTTTCTACCCTCCCATGTTCTTATGGCTGGACTAAAAATTAAGTTGGCATGAGACAGAGTAACAGGAGAAAAATTAATTTAATTTTATATGAAAGGGAGGTTATGAAAATGATGCTCAGAGAACAACCAAAAGCAGGTAGTTTTTAGTTTTTTGTTTTTACATAAAAACACAATAAATTTGTGAGGATTTGACAGGACCAAAACACAGGTTTGGGTGCTTAATTAGGAAGGAACTTAAAGTTTGGGCTTGGATAGTAAATTAGAAGGACAGGTTTTTTATAAAGGATGTTGGGCCCTGAATTCCTATCTCTGGTGTTAAGAAGGTCTCTCACTAGCCTCCTGGTGCATGGAAGGTAGGCTTCACATAGGAGATTTATTTCCCACATTGAAGGAGACAAAGGAGTGTCAAAGTGCCCTTTTTGTACCTGCTGCTTTTCCAGAAACTTTCATTTAAAATAATCAATATATGATTGAGGCAAAGTTTTGAGTGGTCTGCCCTGGGCCCATCAATAAAAAACATAATTTTAATTCTGAGTATTTTCTTTTATTAATGAACATTTTCTGTATGCAACATTTGTGATCTTTCCTAATAGGAATGGCTGTTGAGTTTTGTGCTCAAGTTGAGGACACAGTCCTTAGAACTCTTTTTAAGACAAAGAAAGTTGTACTTTTCTTATAAATTATTTTCTTCTCAGTGTGGGAGAGGCAAGAGCTCTCTCTAAGTTAAATACTTGACAGAGTGTATTTCTAAAGGTTAGACCTAGTCTCTTCTGCTCATTAAAGTCCTACTGCCTACAGTGTGCAACCATTTCACAACTTTTTTTTTTCCTAAAGGACCTCTTTTCAAAAAATAATATTTGTGAGTAGGATGACCTGCAATATGTCTTCTACTCCTTATTCTCCTCCCTGTGGGAAATACTAAACAAATTTTTACCTCGAATATTATTTTTAAAGAGTATAACCACTTAAACTTATTTCATTAAACAAGTACATTTAAATAACTTTCATTGAATGAATACATTTAAATAACAAAACTTGTCATGCTTGGAAACAAAGTGGTTGTACTTTCACCCATTTGAATTTACACATTAAGTGTCTTGGAATGACATGTTTTTAAGTAGAAAGTGGGATTATGTCATAAGAATAAAATTATCTATGACAAAGTATTTTTATAGCTTTTAATTTTATGATGAAATTATAAGATTAGTGAAGTAGTAAAAATCATAAACTTCCTATTCTAGTTTCCCATCGTTTTGCTAAGTAGACTCCCATAGGAAAAGTATAATCCCTAAATATTGATAAACATAAAGATTTTGAAAACTGAGTAACCATACCACTTTTAAAGATTTAATATTTATCTTAAACTGAGAGAAATTTCATGCAAATATTTATTCAATAAAAAATACTGAACAATTAAATATTTGAGACACTATTTTAGCTGCCAAAACTGAAAAATTATGGAACAAAAATGCTACTTTCAAAAAATTTGTAATCAAATAAAGAAATTATAAATGTGGAGGAAACATTGATTGAAGAAATGAATTATTTGCACTGATAAATTTTTATAGAGTAAAAGTCAATTTGAACTAAATGTTTTCATTTCATTTTCATTTCAGTTTTCTAAAGGATGATTCTGCAAGCCATTTATTTTGATGTCATAAGCTACTCCCCATTTTGTTTGTAAGACTAGATATGAAATATAGGTTAATATACCATTTATAGGGCTTCCCTGGTGGCGCAGTGGTTGAGAGTCCACCTTCCGATGCAGGGGACATGGGTTCATACCCCGGTCTTGGAAAATCCCACATGCCGCAGAGTGGCTGGGCCCGTGAACCATGGCCACTGAGCTTGCGCGTCCGGAGCCTGTGCTCCGCAATGGGAGAGGCTGCAATAGTGAGAGGCCCGTGTAAGGCAAAAAATAAATAAATAAATAAATAAATAAATAAAAATTTTAAAAAATAAAATAAATATATAAAATAAAAAATATACCATTTATAGTTTTATTCCTATTCAAGTTGGATTTTTAGTCATCTCTACCTGATCACCAAAATTCTGTTTCTGATCTAAATCTTGTTTCTTCCTAGTCAAAAACAAAACTACTATCCATGATTCAAAGATGATCCTAGAATCCTCAGTATTCTGGAAATCCAAGACTGTACTACAAAGGAAATGAAAAAACAAAAATGTCAAAACATATAATCAATAATACACAAAATTTATTTCAATTTTGATACCCAAGAGTATTGACAGAAAGATGACAGCTTAATAGGTAAATAAATGGATATAGACATATGGACACATATATAGATAAGTGTGGATAACACATATTTTCATATTTCTTGACAGTTTGATTCAATAAATATATTTTATTTTGTTAGTACTCTTATTAAACTGAAATATGTCTTGGAAACTTTGCTTTTAGAAGTTAAATTTGATATTTAATATGTCAACTTGTAAAGTTAATATTTAATATAGCTTATCACAATCTTCCCCCACTGTGAAAGGTACCTTATAAACAAAATTTTCCTCATATTGCCACATACTCATGTGAATTCATAAAATACTAACATAAAAATCAAATATAGTTATTATTTTTTAATTTCTATATAGTGTTATTTCATATAGAAATCATACAAAATAAAATAATTTCCATTAGTTGAAATTAACTTTAACTTTCTTAAAAATAATTCTGTAGCTTTAGACTATAATTTATGAGCATTCAATTTATAATACTGCATATCTCTGGGGAAAAATAATCCACATTTTAGTAAACTCTTCCTCTACTTCCAATTTTAAGTATGGCAACATCTACTTGCACAGATCAAATGCCAGATGTCTTTCTTTCTCATGGCTGAATAGTATTCCATTGTGTATATATACCACATCTTCTTTATCCATTCATCAGTTGATAGACACTTATGTTGCTTTCATATCTTGTCTATTTTAAATAATGCTGTAATAAATGTGAGAGTGCAGATATCTCTTCAATCTCTTATTTTTATTTCCTTTAGGTATATGCCCAGAAGTAGAATTGCTGGAACATATAGTAAATCTATTAGTGGAGAGGATAAAGCAAACTAAGGGAAAGTAAATTTCCATGGTTTACTCAAATTTGGGTAAAACGTTGACATGAGTAGATTGATATAACTCATGTATGTATATTATAAAAGCCCAACCAACCACTACAAAAAGTATAAAAAGATACATGCTCAAAATACTATAAATAAATCAAGACTGAGTCCAAAATATTATTCAGATTATTCAAGTAATCTTCAATAATGCAAGAACAGAGAAATAGAAAGAAAAAAGCTAAGAAATAAATTGTAAACAAATAATAAAATAGCAGATATGTGACACCAGTTAATAGATACCTTAAATATAAACAATCTATGTAAACAATAAAAAGACAGAGATTGGCAGAGTGACTAAGAAAAAAATACAACCACATTATAAGCTGTTTACAAGAAACTCACTTCCAATTCATTGAAACAGGTAGAATGAAAAGATGAAAAATTTTGTAACATGTACACATTAAAATATTAGGAGCATTTATAAACAAACAATAGAGTCTCAAAGTGCATAAACCAAAAGCTGATAGAGCTGTAGGAAAAAAAAAATAAAAGCAGATCATTCTAAAATTGTAGCTGGAACTTCAGTTGACCCCTTCCCCTTGGCAACTTGGCAACTACTAGACAGAAAGTAAGCAAAAATGAAAAGAAAAAAATACAGATTTACTTATGTAGAACCCTCCACTGAACAACAGAATACACATTTTTTCCAAATGTGTGGAATATTCATCATAATAGAGCATATCATAGGTCATAGAACAATGGCAATAACAGAAAGACAAGAGGAAAATATATAAGTGAAAACTAAACAATACACTTCTAAATAATTTGTGATTCAAAGAGGTAGCCACAAATAAATGTTTTAAAAATACATAAAACTTGGGCTTCCCTGGTGGCGCAGTGGTTGAGAGTCTGCCTGACGATGGAGGGGACACGGGTTCATGCCACAGTCTGGGAAGATCCCACATGCCATGAAGCGGCTGTGCCTGTGAGCCATGGTCTCTGAGCCTGTGCGTCCAGAGCCTGTGATCCGCAATGGGAGAGGCCACAACAGTGAGAGGCCTGCATACCGCAAAAAAAAAAAAAAAAAAAAAAAAAAAAAAAAACCCATAAAACTCAAGAAAAACAAAAGACAGCGTATAAAAATATCAGAGATATCATTAAAACTGTTCTTAGAGAACTTAATAGTACTTAATGCTTATGTTAGAAGGAAGTAAAAGCTGCAAATCAATAACCTAAATTTCTATGCCAAGAAAATAGCAAAAGAAAAGTAAAATAAACACAAAGCAAACAGAAAGGAAGATATAAAATGATAAGGGAAGAAGTCAATGCAAGTGAAATTAGGAAAATTATAGGAAATATCAATGAAACAAAATTGTGCTTCTTTGGAAAATTAATAAAATTATAAAGCTCTAGCAACATTGACAAAAATATACGGAGAAGATGCACAAATCACCAATATCATAAGTGAAATAGGTAATAACACTACAAATCCTTCACTCATTAAAATATAATAAGAGAATACTGAAAACATCTTTGTTTTGATAAATTCAACCACATAAAATAAGTGGACTACTTTTTTGAACTTGACAAACTACCAAAACTTAAATAAGATGAAAAACATTATAAATAAACATGTAACCAACAAATGTATGGAATCTGTAATTGTACAGCTCCCCAAAAAAAGTAATCTACAGACACAGAAGAATATTACCAAACACTTAGTGGAGAATTAACAAAATTTTACAGTCTCACGTAGAAAAGAGAAGTAGAAGAATCATTTCCCTATTCAATTTATGTGATCTGTATTACACTGATACTCAACCTAAACAGACACAATACCCAAAAAGACTACAGACAACTACCTCTCGTGAACTTAGGTGCAAAAAGTCCTCAACCATTAATGAGGTCATCTATTGAAAATGGAAGGGAGGTGTGAATCAAAATAATTTGAAAAACATTGTCAAGTTAAAAGGTAGACTCAGGATTGATGATCACACATTACTCATACAGATGGAACTAATTCCTGTGATGTGACTATTTTTTTTTTTCCAGCAGCACTCAGATTCTCAAATTGGAAGTGAAGAAGCTGTATTTTTGGATTGAGCCATAGAAAAAGGTTTATAAGTAGAATGGGAAACCAACAAACTGTTTCTTTATCCAAACTGCACAGTTTGATTAAACCAAGCACAGCAGGAAGATGAAAACTTGTCTCATTCATCACAGCAAAATAAACTTAATGCTTCGTTGTTCTATATTTTCAATCTCCATCAAAAAATAGTGGTGATTTTGTAACTATCTAAATATTCCTTACTGTACAACAAATAGTGGCATAATATGATGTTGATATCAAATCTATAAATCCAAAAGGAATAAATAAAAGCCTAAATTTGTCAGCAGAAATCTTGAATAACGATATTAATACTTTCTACAAAAAGACTAATACTTTCTAAGAGTTATGATAGTTTAATTTTTATCTATTTACAATGAATTAGTATCCAAATATTAATAATATGCTGACATTCAATATAATTATTTGTAAAACATACATGGAAAAACATCATTTTAAATGTTGGTTAGCATTTTATTCTGGAAACAATGTCATTCAGGTTAAACACTTTGTTGGTCTACAGTTTCACCTTCCATTTTTAGAAATTGTGTGCAATAAATCGTGTAAGTGTGTGTGAACTTCTTCAAATTCTTCCAACAGCATCAAAGGCAGACTACAGACACTTCTCCCCACCTTCCTTATTACTGTTAACACTTACCTAATCTCATTGCCAACTAACTGTTCTACTGATTTCCACAATACCCGTCACTCATTCTACCCCTAATCTGTCAAACAGAATTTCCCCAATCTTTTCTAATTATTGATCATTTGAAAATAATAATGTGACACATCACCTTACTTTTACTGACTCTTTTTCAAACACTTCCCTTACACTTAGTGCACATTCATAAATTTCACATATCCTGCAGAGACCTGTATGACTGAGCTACCTATTACACATCTGTTGTTTGGCAGGACTAGGAACAATTTTCCTTTTCTCTGTTAACAGTTGCCTAATTTTTTGTAAAGAATACAGAGACCTGTCATCATAGCAGTTCATTTGATTTAAGTGGAAAACATCATATGTGATTTAGACTAGGGAATCCATTGCAGTCCACCCTTCCAGCTACAGGCATTACTGCAAGAGTAGGCAAAAGAGTCAGGTTGGTCCAATTCAAGAAAATACTGAGGTTTTTGTTATAATCTTAGTGAAAGAAGAGTATTGTTGCTGTAGTTCAGAGGTGATGGAAACTACATAGTATGGAAGTGGACTTGTCTGAATGAGAAAGGAGTCTATTAAGAATGAAAACAATAGAATAAAATTCCACACTAAGCAATTGCAAGAAAGTCAGTTCCTGTATTATTGAAATCCTGAATGCAATCATGCCTGAATTTTCAATTATGTAACTTAGATAAATTTCATTCTCTGATTAGAGAAGTTTGATTTTATTCCCATGACTAACAATTAAAAGATTTTGCCTATTCTTTATTTCTCTACTCTCACCTGACACACTCACTTTTCTTACTTTTACAAGGCCTTTTTAAAATCTGTTCCAAATTTCTAGGTACTCTTAGTTCTAAAATGTGCTTAGTGAGTCATCAATTTCAGTTAAATTATTATTTCCTCAGGGAGGAAATCCCCTAGACTATGTGGAATGTGTTCTGATTCTACACCTGATTGGATCCATGTTCCACTCATTCAGAAGACTTACTATTTTACATTTTATGCTGTATTTATCTGAATAATATCTGACACACACACTAAAATATAATCAATCTGGTTTTTGATTATTTTTCTAGCATGGCTCATAATGGGTGCTCAAAAATCAATAATAAATTTCATGTTTCGTTTTTCCCTGACCTATTCATTCTACTTGTTATGGTGACTTTTCTTGCAGTATGTCTGTGATCATATTTGACAAGTAAAACAAGTTATCTGTCTACTTGAAGCAGTGCTTATTTCCGTCAATGAGTTTGTTTAAAGCAAAACAGTGTGTTGGTCATTGTTTTACCCATGCAAACCCAATATTCTTTATCTTCCTCCATGTTGGCAATTCTTTGTGTACATCATCCCATGTAAAATAATAAATGCTGCCATGTACCTGATCTAGCCTCTCTCTACCCTCTAAATCTAAACCATATTATTTTACTGCCAAAACCTTCCATCCCATTACTATTTTGCCTCTCTTTTCTGTATGTTCACTGTACAATAAAAATAATGTTGATAGCAGCCAGTCGTGTGTTGGAGCTGACCTATATTGAGTGCTGATTATTAAACTTTAAAAAGTTTTCCAAGCTCATTATTATATTTGGTCAGTGTTAAAAAATTACACACAGGATTCTTGCAAGATGATGAAGTAGTAGGCACCAGGAATCTGCCTTCCAACACAGACAATTACACAGACAGAATCTGCCTGTTGTAAATTTTTGGGAGCTCTAGAGTTTATTGAAGGCTTGCAACTTCCAGAGAAAGACTTTAATGGTAAATTGTGATTAATTATGATCAATTTCAGCTTAGTTTGATATTGGTAGCACCAATATCTCACCCCACTCCTAAAAAAAGAAAAACGCGGGACATGATGGCTTTACCATGATTTCTACCAAAATTTTGAAGAACTATCACCAATAGTTCTACAATGTTTCCAAAAAATTCAACAGGAAGGAATACTTCATATTTCATTCTATGAAACCAGTATTACCCTGATACACAGCCCAACAAAGATACTACAAGAAAAGAAAATTACAGACAAATATAGCTTATAAATATTGTTGCAATATTAGTAAATGAACTTAGCAGCATATTAAAAAAATTATACAGCATAATCATGTGAGATTTATTTCTCTGTTGCAAGGATGGTCCAACACACAAAGCTGATAAACATAATACATCATTTTTTACAGAATGAAGGGGGAAAAAAACACACGACCATCTCAACTGGTGCAGAAAAAAATATTTGTAAAAATTCTACACCTCTTTATGATAACAACACTCAGCAAACTTGGAATAGTATAAAAATACATCAACATAATAAAAGCTGCCTATGAAAAACCCATGGATGTTATCTTATATGTAAAAAACAATGAAGATTTCCACAAAAAAATTGTTAGAACTAATAAACAAACTCATCAAAATAACAGAATATGAAGTCAAAACAAAAAAATCTGTTTCATTTTCCTATACTAAAAATAAACAAGCCAAAAATAAAATTAGAAAATAATTCAAATTACAACAACATCAAAAAGAATAAACTATTTAGGAATCAACTTAACCAAGGTGATGAAAGACATAAAATGAAAATACAAAACTTTGCTGTAAGATATTAAGGAAGACATAAATAATGAAAAGACATCACATGTACATGGATTGGGAGACTTAATATTGCTAGGTGATTTACAGAGTCAATACAATCTGTATCAAAATCAGAAGAACATTTTTTTGCAGAAAGAGAAAAAAATGCATACTAAAATTCATGTGTAATCTCAGAGACTCTGAATATGCAAAAATGTCATGATAAAGAAGAACATACCTAGAGGACTCACACTTCCTGATTTTAATACTCATTACAAACCTACAGAAGTCATTTCAGTGTGGTAGTAACATAAAGACAGACCAATAGATCAGTGGAGTAGAATAGAGAGTCTCCAAATAAACCCTCATATGTTAGTCAAAAGATTTCCCAGAGGGTACCCAAAACCACTAAATGGGGCAAGGGCTGTCTTTTCAACAAATGTTACTGGGAAAACTGGATATCTACATGCAAAATACTTTAATTCAAATTGGATTGAATACTTAAATGTAATACCTAAAACTATAAAATTCTTAGAAGAAAACATAGGGCAAACACTTTACAACATTGAATTTGGTAATGATTTACTGGTTATGATAACAAACACGTAGACAACAACAACAAAAATGGACACATTGGACTTTGTGAAAATTTAAAAAATTGTACATCAGAAGATATTATCAACAGAATAAAATGGCAGTCTACAATGGAAGAAAATATTTGCAAAATATATGTATAAGGGATTAATATCCAGAATATATGGATAATTCTTCAATGACAACAACAAACAAACAAACACAATTAAAACGTGAGCAAATGTATTTCTCCAGAGAAGATAAGCAGATGACCATTAAGCACATGAAAAGATACTCAATATCACTAATCACTAGGGAAATTCAACTCAAAACTTCAATGAGATGCCACCTCACATCCATTAGGATGGCTATTATCCAAGAAACAGAAAATAACAAATGTTGACAAGGATGTGGATAAATTGAAACCCTTGTACACTGTTAGTAGGAATGTAAAATAGTTCAGCCACAATGGGAATCAATGGTGGTTCCTCAAAATACATAAATAGAATTAAGGTATGATCCAGCAATTTCACTTCTGGGTGTACACCCAAAATATTTGAAAGCAGGGTCTCAAAAACATATTTGTATACTCATGTTCATAGCAGCATTTTTCACAAAAACTAAAAATGGAAGCAACAAATCTTTCTCCCTTAAGTGCTCATTGATGAATGAATGGATAAGCAAAATGTGGTATACAAATATAATGGAAAATTATTTAGAAAGGAAATTCTGATATATACTACAGCATGGATGAAACTGAAGGACATTATGCTCAGTGAAATAAACCAATTACTAAAAGACAAATACTGTATAATTCCACTTATATGAGGTACTTAGAGAAGTCAAAAGTATAAAGACAAACTAGAAAGGGGATTGAGAGTGGCTACAGGGAGGAAAGAATAGAGAGTGATTGTTCACATGTATAGAATTTCAGTTTTGCAAGATGAAAAGAGTTCTGAAGATGGATGGCAGTGATAGTTACACAGCAATATAAATGTGCTTAAAATTACAGAACCGTACACTTAGAAATGATTTAAGTAGTAAATTATATATGTATTTTACCACAATAAAAATTTCAAAAATTAAGCTTACAATTAAAGTATATAAAAAGCAAATATAATAAATACTCAAAACTCATAATTTAGTAATTATTTTATTACTTTTTAATTTTTTATGATCTTATGGACATTTATGCTTCTTACAGTTATATGATGAAAATACCACATAACAGCATGTTACTGCTCTTTTCTTCCCAAAAATGCATTCAGTGACATTGTATTAGCAGCTTTAAATCAGCCTTGGTGAAACTATTTACACCATGGAAATTGGCAAACACTACAGATCATGGCTTGATATTGTTGATTTTCTAAATGAGAAAGTAATGGAAAAATCTAAATAATGATTATTAAATCATAAAATGTGTCACATTAGTAGGCATTGCCGTGTAAACTGGACAAGAAATTAGAAAATATTTTCCTGTATTCAAAAAGTATTATTCAACTCAACAAAAAATCACTCAGATCATTGAAAATTAAGTGACAGCACAACATATGTAGTGCTGAAGCTAAAATAAGCCTCTATTTAATAATAATTTGTACAATGGTGAAAATATATCAGATTTAAGTATATTGTTATTTTGAAATAGGTTTATTGGATAGTATGTAAATCCAGTTATCAAATCATAACTTATCTGCAACCATAGCTTGGCTCTATATGCAAGAGTTTAACAAGTAATTTTGAGAACTTTGGCTATAAGGAAGTTACATTCAAAACTATTATGTATTTTATTAATTTTTATTTTAAATTTTCACTACACATCATTTATATCAAGAAAATGTATGCAACATACATGTAACTCTATGTATATATATAAAACTATATCCTATAATAATAATAAGCATGATATATGTTATAAGCATGATATATTATATATACAATGTATGTAATTATAATGTGATATAAAATATATATATATACATAATAAGTTATATATGATATACCACATATACCACATATACCACTAGGTATAATATATAATACAATATATAATGCTATATATTACCACAAAATAAACAAATAAAATAATAAACCTAAATTCTAAATAACGTAGAATTTTAATCTGGCTTTAAGCAAGAGAAAAACACAATATATCATATATAGTCTTCCCCATGTATTGTTTTCTTCACACACACACACACACACACACACAGATTATAAATTGACTGGACTACTAAAAGTGCTTTTTGTAATCTCATTCATTTTTCAATACCAAAGTTTTATTATTCATTTACCATTACTTTCTAAAATATTTTTCCAGTTTAAGTAACAAAGACTAAAATCACAAAAATTCTTTCATAACTTAGAGGTTTCTATTAGGAAATCTAATCTTCCTCACAATCCAAAGGTAATGTTTCCATTCTTATATAAAATGGAGTATTTACCTAAATTTATCAAAAGAAAACAGCATTTTTTTGGTTTTTTTTTTTGAAGTATGCAGGCCTCTCACTGTTGTGGCCTCTCCCGTTGTGGAGCACAGGCTCCGAACACTCAGGCTCAGCGGCCATGGCTCATAGACCTAGCTGCTCCACGGCATGTGGGATCTTCCCGGACTGGGGCAAGAGCCCATGTCCCCTGTATCAGCAGGCCGACTCTCAACCATTGCTCCACCAGGGAAGCCCTGCATAAAGATCTTTAACAAATCATGAGCCCTAATCAGCATTTCCAAAAAGAGGATATTTGGATGGTTAGTAAACATATTAATATGTAGGTACCTTAAAAGTAATCAGCTAAATGGAAAATAAAACTACAATGAACTATAATGATGGACATAACTAAGTGTTGATGAAGATGTGATTCAATAAGAACCCTCCTACATTTCTGGTGGAAGTCTAAATTGCTATAACAAATTTGGAAAACATCATGGCATTATCTACCAGGTAATTGAATTGGTGCATAGCATATGACAAAGCAATTCCAAACTCAAATGTGTTTGTGTATTTAACTATGCATTTCTACACTAATCATCATTAATTGTAATTGCCAAGACTTAACAAAACCCAAATGCCCTTCAACAGTATGACACATAATAGATTTTGGATATTCTTTTAATGAAATGCAGTAAGTAAACCTACTTTAACTTCATGCAACAAGATGATTTAATCTCACATACACCATGTTGAAAAAATAATGTAGTTATGTTAAAAAATTCAAATGTTATGATTCATTTATACAAGTTTCAAATGAGCCAAAAAACCATAGTGCTACCAGTCAAGAAGTTAGAAGAAAGAGGAGGAGGAAACAGTGAATAACAAATACATCATGAAAGTGGTTCTAGAATGCTGGCAATGTTTCTTTTCTTGATTTATGTGGAGATTACATGAAAAATATTTTGATAGATCACTGACATGACATTATAGTTCTGTGCATATAAAAGAACAGTGTGTAATTTAATCATTTACACAGGCACAGAGATAAGGCAGGAGCAGGGACAGAGAGAAGAAAATAAATATCTTGGCATTTGGAGGGTGTGCATTTGAATTAATCCTGAACTTGGCAGGCAGATGTCCAGAATGAGTCTAGAGAACTGGAGATGCACATTATGGTGAGCTTTACATGGTGTGTTAAAAGATTGGGAATTTATCTAAAATAAGTCAGAAAAGCATTAAAGAGGAGCAGGAGGTATTTTAGATATTGAAGCTGGAAATACTAACTGGGAGGCTGTGTTTGAGTCAACAGAATTTATATTGAATAAAGGACCGGTAGAGTGCATAATTATTAACTATTTTCTGGAAAGAAAAAAGAAAAACAGAGAAGGGAGGAGAAATGTGAGGCAAATGCTCTTGAAAATCAGAAGGATAAATGCCGAGAATCTGAGGAAAAAATACAGAATCATTTTAGGGAAAGTATGTAAACAAAAACCACAGACTTATTAGAAGATTTTACTTAGTGATACATTTGCCAAATATCTGCCGTAGAAAAATTCTAGGTCATATCAAGATTGAAGGTATGAATGTATCAGTGAAGGTAGCAGTACAGACTGGTGTGTGTGTGTGTGTGTGTGTGTGTGTGTGTGTGTGTGTGTGAGAGAGAGATCAATAGGTATAAAATAATTAAAATTTGTGTATATAAACAGATTTATAAACATATATATATATATATATATATATATATATATATCTTCTAACTTTGTCTTTTGAGAAGGACTAGAAGCATTGACACCCCAGAAGAAATGAACGAACTTTACAACAATATCTTGGTTTTTAAATAAAAGGAAAAAAGAGTGTTCAGATTAATGTTTGATTCAAGGGCTAAGAAAGGGATCTACATCACGTCCATAAAGTAAGGAAGGTTAAAAAGAAAAAAAAAGACAAGTACCAACGTGAAAGAGCTTTCAATACCCAAAGCTGAAAAATTTTGAGCAGCAAAGTTAAATAGCAATATTGGATGGTAATAAAAAGAATAAAGGAAATATCTTTAAATTCATCCTGATATGAAGAAATAATTAAATAAAAATTATGAGATAAAGAAGAATTATTTCTTTCTGAAGGATGCCAAATAATAAATGTATAAAAATGAGAGAAATTGATCATTAGAACACCATAGTAATAATTGTTGTAGCCAAGATTCAGCAATTTAGTGGAATATTGAGTGAAAATTTAAGAAAAAAATATATGCATATCCTCAAAGAATTTCAATAAAAATAATTCTAATTACTGTGATGGTTTTAACATATGCCTACAAATTATAGGATAATTCTCCCTTCATGAGGTGGAGATTAATTTCCTTCTCTTGAGTTGAGCTGGACTTAGTGACTTGCCTCCAATACTTGAGTATGGCAATGGAAGCAAGTAATTTTGGTTAAGGCATAATCAAGTGATTAAGGTTAATATCACCAGGGTTAAGTTATGTCAATAGCAGGTACTCCCTGATATGGTGTGATGAGGTCATCTATAGTATTCTTCCTTTAATCTATAATCCCAATCTACTAATGAGATAATATTAAATAAACCCAAATTGAGGAGCAATCTACAAAACATCTGTGCAATAATTTCAAAAAAGTCAAGGTCAGGAGAACAACAAAAAAATGAAAACCTTCACAGATTGGAGGAGACCAAGGTGTCACAACCAATAAATGCAATGAACTATTCTAGATTGGATCCTGTAATGGTAAAAATAGTAGAACATTTAGGGAAATATGAGTCTGTTATTTAGTAAATGTACTTTGGTTGTATAAGATGTTAACATCATGGGAAGGTGGGTGAAGAGTATAGAAGACTCTGTACTATGTTTGTACATCTCCCATAAATCAAAAATTATTTCAAAATAAATTAACAGGAAAAGTATTTTAAAAATAGATTTTATTTAAGAAAGATTTATTTTAAAAATAAATACTTTTTCAAAAATAGCTTAAAAACATTTATGCTAGTGCTGGTCATCAAGATGTCTATACATAGTTAATAGTTTTTCAAACTTAAATTAATAATGCTAAAACATTCATTGAAATACTTTTCACAGTAAGATTTTACATATACTTTAAGTTTCTTCATTTAAATAGATTCTATCTGGTATATATTTTTCTTCAAATTAAATAGAAAACTGTTACTTTAAAAATTTTTAGACTAAGGTATATCCAACAGAAAATCTTCACTATAGTTAGAGGATGATTTGTAATATTATTACCCAGAAGTATTAGAATTTGCACTAACGTTTGAAAGTTGTACAATAACACACAATCGTCTAGAGGAAAAACACATTTTTCATACACTTAGAAGGTAGAATTTTCACATTTAAAGGACAGAACAGGAGGTGACACTTAAAGGTGATTAATGAAATCCCTTTTATTGTAGTACTGTATAACATACCTTCTAAAAGGAGACATTTTTAAGAATGAAACGGGATACTATCAATTATTTTGTCAGAGCTTTAGGCATCAAATTAGAACTTTCTCAGGGAGACTAAGAAGTTTACCCTGATACAAACAAATAATTGAATAAATAAATGTGAGAGAAGGGGAAATTTTCCTTTACATTTTGTAGTCCAGAACATAATTTTTAATTAACTTGCTTATTCTGACCTAATCTAGAAGACAGTGTAAACCAAGAAACATTTTAAATTATTACATGCATCCCATTTCAATCTAGCATTAATGGGGTTTACAGAACAATTAGCTCATAATATATAACTCTATATGTGATATACTATATACATCACATATAACTCTCTCTCTCTCTCTCTCTCTCTCTCTATATATATATATATATATATATATATATATCATATATAACATTACTCAAAAGCAAGTTGCCTCTTTTCTCATTTATCTTTAGAATTAGAAAATAATCACAAAAATCATTATAAAGGAAAATTATAAAATAAAGAAGAAAAAATATATGATTAAAAATTAAAGGATTGGGCAAAATTTGGGATTATAGATTATAGAATAAAGTTGAACTGGAAACAAATTCGATGTAAGTGGAAAGTCAAGATATACCAAAGCTATGGTTGCCATCTTTGTTAAAATTGACATTTTTTTTTCTAGATGATTATATTTTTTATTAGTTTCTGCTTTATAACAAAGTGAATCAGTTATACATATACATCTGTTCCCACATCCCTTCCCTCATGCATCTCCCTCCCTCCCACCCTCCCCATCCCACCCCTCCAGGCGGCCACAAAGCACCGAGCTAATCTCCCTGTGCTCTGCGGCTGCTTCCCACTATCTATCTACCTTACATTTGGTAGTGTATATATGTCCATGCCTCTCTTTTGCTTTGTCACAGCTTACCCTTACCCCTCCCCAAATCCTCAAGTCCATTCTCAAGTAGGTCTGTGTCTTTATTCCCGTTTTACCCCTAGGTTTTTCATGACATTTTTTTTTTTAATTCCATATATATGTGTTAGCATACGGTATTTGTCTTTCTCTTTCTGACTTACTTCACTCTGTATGACAGACTCTAGGTCTATCCACCTCATTATAAAAAGCTCAGTTTCGTTCCTTTTTATGGGTGAGTAATATTCCATTGTATATATGTGCCACATCTTCTTTATCCATTCATCCGATGATGGACACTTAGGTTGTTTCCAGCTCTGGGCTATTGTGAATAGAGCTGCAATGAACATTTTGGTACATGTCTCTTTTTGAATTATGGTTTTCTCAGGGTATATGCCTAGTAGTGGGATTGATGGGTCATATGGTAGTTCTATTTTTAGTTTTTTAAGGAACCTCCATACTGTTCTCCATAGTGGCTGTACCAATTCACATTCCGACCAGCAGTGCATGAGTGTTCCCTTTTCTCCACACCCTCTCCAGCATTTATTGTTTCTAGATTTCTTGATGATGGCCATTCTGACAGGTGTGAGATGATATCTCATTGTAGTTTTGATTTGCATTTCTCTAATGATTAATGATGTTGAGCATTCTTTCATGTGTTTGTTGGCAGTCTATATATCTTCTTTGGAGAAATGTCTATTTAAGTCTTGTGCCCATTTTTGGATTGGGTTGTTTGTTTTTTTGCTATTGAGCTGCATGAGCTGTTTATAAATTTTGGAGATTAATCCTTTGTCAGTTGCTTCATTTGCAAATATTTTCTCCCATTCTGAGGGTTGTCTTTTGGTCTTGTTTATGGTTTCCTTTGCTGTGCAAAAGCTTTGAAGTTTCATTAGGTCCCATTTGTTTATCTTTGTTTTTAGTTCTATTTCTCTAGGAGGTGGGTCCAAAAGGATCTTGCTGCGATTTATGTCATAGAGTGTTCTACCTATGTTTTCCTCTAAGAGTTTGATAGTTTCTGGCCTTACATTTAGGTCTTTAATCCATTTTGAGCTTATTTTTGTGTATGGCGTTAGGGAATGATCTAATCTCATACATTTACATGTCCCGGTCCAGTTTTCCCAGCACCACTTATTGAAGAGGCTGTCCTTTCTCCACTGTACATTCCTGCCTCCTTTATCAAAGATAAGTTGGCCATAGGTGCGTGGGTTTATCTCTGGGCTTTCTATCCTGATCCACTGATCTATCTTTCTGTTTTTATGACAGTACCACACTGTCTTAATTACTGTAGCTTTGTAGTATAGTCTGAAGTCAGGGAGCCTGATTCCTCCCGCTCCGTTTTGCGTTCCCAAGATAGCTTTGGCTATTCGGGGTCTTTTGTTTTTCCAAACAAATTTTGAAAGTTTTTGTTCTAGTTCTGTGAAAAATGCCAGTGGTAGTTTGATAGGGATTGCATTGAATCTGTAGATTGCTTTGGGTAGTACAGTCATTTTCACAATATTGATTCTTCCAATCCAGGAGCATGGTATATCTCTCCATCTATTTGTATCCTCTTTAATTTCTTTCATCAGTGTCTTATAATTTTCTGCATACAGGTCTTTTGTCTCCTTAGGTAGGTTTATTCCTAGATATTTTATTCTTTTTGTTGCAATGGTAAATAGGACTGTTTTCTTGATTTCATTTTCAGATTTTTCATCATTAGTGTACAGGAATGCCAGAGATTTCTGTACATTAATTTTGTATCCTGCTACTTTACCAAATTCATTGATTAGCTCTAGTAGTTTTTTGGTAGCATCTTTAGGATTCTCTATGTATAGTATCATGTCATCTGCAAACAGTGACAGCTTTACTTCTTCTTTTGCAATTTGGATTCCTTTTATTTACTTTTCTTCTCTGATTGCTGTGGCTAAAACTTCCAAAACTAGGTTGAATAAGAGTGGTGAGAGTGGGCAGCCTTGTCTTGTTCCTGATCTTAGTGGAAATGGTTTCCGTTTTTCACCATTGAGGACAATGTTGGCTGTGCGTTTGTCATATATGGCCTTTGTTATATTGAGGAAAGTTCCCTCTATGCCTACTTTCTGCAGGGTTTTTATCATAAATGGGTGTTGAATTTTGTCGAAAGCTTTCTCTGCATGTTTTGAGATGATCATATGGTTTTTCTCCTTCAACTTGTTAATATGGTGTATCACATTGATTGATTTGCGTATACTGAAGAATCCTTGCATTCCTGGAATAAACCCCACTTGATCATGGTGTATGATCCTTTAATGTGCTGTTGGATTCTGTTGGCTAGCATTTTGTTGAGGATTTTTGCATCTACGTTCATCAGTGATATTGGCCTGTAGTTTTCTTTCTTTGTGACATCCTTGCCTGGTTTTGGTATCAAGGTGATGGTGGCCTCGGAGAATGAGTTTGGGAGTGTTCCTTCCTCTGATATTGTTTGGAAGAGTTTGAGAAGGATGGGTGTTAGCTCTTCTCTAAATGTTTGATAGAATTCGCCTGTGAAGCCATCTGGTCCTGGGCTTTTGTTTGATGGAAGATTTTTAATCACAGTTTCAATTTCAGTGCTTGTGATTGGTCTATTCATATTTTCTATTTCTTCCTGAGTCAGTCTTGGTAGGTTGTGCATTTCTAAGAATTTGTCCATTTCTTCCAGGTTGTCCATTTTATTGGCATAGAGTTGCTTATAGTAATCTCTCATGATCTTTTGTATTTCTGCAGTGTCAGTTGTTACTTCTCCTTTTTCATTTCTAATTCTATTGATTTGAGTCTTCTCCCTTCTTTTCTTGATGAGTCTGGCTAATGTTTTTTCAATTTTTTTTTTTTTTTTTTTTTTTTTTTTTTTTTTTTTTGTGGTACGCGGGCCTCTCACTGTTGTGGCCTCTCCCATTGCGGAGCACAGGCTCCGGACGCGCAGGCTCAGCGGCCATGGCTCACGGGCCCAGCCGCTCCGCGGCATGTGGGATCCTCCCAGACCGGGGCACGAACCCGCTTCCCCTGCATCGGCAGGCGGACTCTCAACCACTGCGCCACCAGGGAAGCCCTTCAATTTTTTTTTATCTTCTCAAATAACCAGCTTTTAGTTTGGTTGATCTTTGCTATTGTTTCCTTCATTTCTTTTTCATTTATTTCTGATCTGATCTTTATGATTTCTTTCTTTCTGCTAACTTTGGGGGTTTTTTGTTCTTCTTTCTCTAATTGCTTTAGGTGCAGGGTCAGGTTGTTTACTCGAGATGTTTCCTGTTTCTTAAGGCGGGATTGTATTGCTATAAACTTCCCCCTTAGAACTGCTTTTGCTGTGTCCCATAGGTTTTGGGTCGTCGTGTCTCCATTGTCATTTGTCTCTAGGTATTTTTTAATTTCCTCTTTGATTTCTTCAGTGATCACTTCGTTATTGAGTAGTGTATTGTTTAGCCTCCATGTGTTTGTATTTTTTACAGATCTTTTCCTGTAATTGATGTCTAGTCTCATAGCATTGTGGTCAGAAAAGATACTTGATACAATTTCAATTTTCTTAAATTTACCAAGGCTTGATTTGTTACCCAAGATATGATATATCCTGGAGAATGTTCCATGAACACTTGAGAAAAATGTGTATTCTGTTGTTTTTGGATGGAATGTCCTATAAATATCAACTAAGTCCATCTTGTTTAATGTATCATTTAAAGCTTGTGTTTCCTTATTTATTTTCATTTTGGATGATCTGTCCATTGGTGAAAGTGGGGTGTTAAAGTCCCCTATTATGATTGTGTTACTGTCGATTTCCTCTTTTATGGCTGTTAGTATTTGCCTTATGTATTGAGGTGCTCCTATGTTGGGTGCATAAATATTTATAATTGTTATATCTTCTTCTTGGATCGATCCCTTTATCGTTATCTAGTGTCCTTCTTTGTCTCTTGTAATAGTCTTTATTTTAAAGTCTATTTTGTCTGATATAAGAATTACTACTCCAGCTTTCTTTTGATTTCCATTTGCATGGAATATCTTTTTCCGTCCCCTTACTTTCAATCTGTATGTGTCTCTAGGTCTGAGGTTGGTCTCTTGTAGACAGCATATATATGGGTCTTGTTTTTGTATCCATTCAGCCACTCTGTGTCTTTTGGTTGGAGCATTTAGTCCATTTACATTTAAGGTAATTATTGATATGTATGTTTCTATTCCCATTTCCTTAATTGCTTTGGGTTCGTTATTGTAGTTATATTCCTTCTGTTGTGTTTCTTGCCTAGAGAAGTTCCTTTAGCATTTGTTGTAAAGCTGGTTTGGTGGTGCTGAACTCTCTCAGCTTTTGCTTGTCTGTAAACGTTTTAATTTCTCCATCAAATCTGAATGAGATCCTTGCTGGGTAGAGTAATCTTGGTTGCAGGTTTCTCTCCTTCATCACTTTAATTATGTCCTGCTACTCCCTTCTGGCTTGTAGAGTTTCTGCTGAGAGATCAGCTGTTAACCTGATGGGAATTCCCTTGTGTGTTATTTGTTGTTTTGCCCTTGCTGCTTTTAATATGATTTCTTTGTGTTTAACTTTTGACAGTTTGATTAATATGTGTCTTGGCGTATTTCTCCTTGGATTTTTTCTGTATGGGACTCTCTGTGCCTCCTGGACTTGATTAACTATTTCCTTTCCCATATTAGGGAAGTTTTCAACTATAATCTCTTCAAATATTTTCTCAGTCCCTTTCTTTTTCTCTTCTTCTTCTGGAACCCCTATAATTCGAATGTTGGTGCGTTTAATGTTGTCCCAGAGGTCTCTGAGACTGTCCTCTATTCTTTACATTCTTTTTTGTTTATTTTGCTCTGCATCAGTTATTTCCACTATTTTATCTTCCACCTCACTTATCCGTTCTTCTGCCTCAGTTATTCTGCTATTGATCCCATCTAGAGTATTTTTCATTTCATTTATTGTGTTTTTAATCAATGCTTGATTCATCTTTAGTTCTTCTAGGTCCTTGTTAACTGTTTCTTGCATATTGTCTATTCTATTTCCAAGATTTTGTATCTTGGAAATAGAATCTTGGATCATCTTTACTATCATTATTCTGAATTCTTTTTCAGGTAGACTGCCTTTTACCTCTTCATTTGTTAGGTCTGGTAGGTTTTTATCTTGCTCCTTCACCTGCTGTGTTTTTTTCTGCTTTCTCATTTTGCTTATGTTACTGTGTTTGAGGTCTCCTTTTTGCAGGCTGCAGATTCGTAGTTCCCGTTGTTTTTGGTATCTCTCCCCCGTGGCTAAGGTTGTTTCAGTAGGTTGTGTAGGCTTCCTGGTGGGGGGGACTAATGCCTGTGTTCTGGTGGTTGAGGCTCGATCTTGTCTTTCTGGTGGACAGGTCCACGTCTGGTGGTGTGTTTTGGGGTGCCTGTGGCCTTATTATGTTTTTAGGTAGCCTCTCTGCTAATGGGTGGGGTTGTGTTCCTGCCTTGCTAGTTGCTTGGCATAGGGTGACCAGCACTGTAGCTTGCTGGTCGTTGACTGAAGCTGGGTGCTGGTGTTGAGATGGAGATCCCTGGGAGATTTTCGCTGCTTGATATTATGTGGAGCTGGGAGGTCTCTTGTGGACCCGTGTCCTGAAGTTGGCTCTCCCACTTCAGAGACACAGCACTGACTCCTGGCTGTAGCACCAAGAGCCTTTCATCCACCCGGCTCAGAATAACAGGGTGATAAAGTAGAAAGAAAGAATTAGTAGAAGAAAGAAAGAGAGAGGGAAAGAAAGGAAGAAGGGAAGAAAGGAAGGAAGGAAGGAAGAAAGAAAGAAAGGAGGGAGGGAGGGAGGAAGGATGGAAAGAAAGAATGAAAGAAAGGAGGGAGGGAGGGAGGAATGAAAGCAAAAGGAAGAGTGAATGGAAGAAGGGAGGGAGGGAGGAAGGAAAGAAAGAAAGAAAGACAGGAGTGAGGGAGGGAGGAAGGAAAGAATAAGAAAGTGGAAAGAAGAAGGGTGGGAGGGAGGGAGGGAAGAAAGAAAAGAAAGAAAGAAGGAAAGGAGGAGCGGAGGGAGGGAGGGAGGAAGGGAAGGTAGGAAAAAAAGAAAGAGCAGGTAAAGTAAAATAGAATAAAGTATGAAATATAGTAGCGTTATTAAAATTAAGAAGTAATTATTGAAAAAAAAACACGGACCGATAGAACCCTGGGACATATGGTGGAAGCAAAGCTATACAGAGAGAACCTTACACAGAAGATTACACATACACATTCACAAAAAGAGAGCAGGGGCAAAAATAAAAAATCTTGCTCTCCAAGTCCACCTCCTCGATTTGGGATAATTCGTTGTAAAAAGAGGAAAAGGGCGAGAAGTCTGAAATCTTGCTAAGTGCAACTCCTTAATTTGGGATAATTCGTTGTAAAAAGAGGAAAAAGGGGGGAAAGTCTTAAATCTTGTCCTCAAAGTCCACTTCCTCAATTTGGGATGATTCGCTGTCCATTCATGCACTCCACAGACGCAGGGCACATCAAATGGACCGTGGAGCTTTAATCCGCTGCCTCCGAGGCTGCACAGAGAGATTTCCCTGTCTCTGCTCTCACAACTCGCGGGTCTCAGCCTTGGACCTGGCCCTGCCTCTGCGTGTAGGTCGCCGGAGGGCGTCCGTTCTTCGCTCAGACAGGATGGGTTTAAAGGAGCCGCTGATTCGGGGGCTCTGGCTCACTCAGGCAGAGGGGAGGGAGGGGAATGCCCTCTCCTCGTGCACCTTTTGGGGGGTCTGAGGTCTTCTGTCAGCGTTCAGTAGGTGCTCTGTTGGAGTTGTTCCATGTGTAGATGAATTTCTGATGTCTCTGGAAGGTCCCAGCATGGTCTTCCTCCTTATCACCCTCTCTGTTCTCTTTGAGGGCGATCAATGTGAATCCTCTGAAGTAAGAGGGAGGGGCAGCTGAAAGTGTCACCCACTGTATTGAGCCCGTCGACTCCCAGATGTTGATTCCTTGCTCCAATTGCCATGCACTGGGGCAGCCAGGGCTGCTTCTGGGAATTTTGAAGGGCAGATCCTCAGGACAAATGGCCCCAGCAGATATTAGGGCCTTACCCAAGAATTCCCCAACCGGGGTCAGCTGGCCATGAGCAACTAGCCTCCTGGCTGGCTTTACCAGAATTTGTTACTGAGTCCAAGCTCACACTGCTCACTGCACAACAGACCAATAACTAAAGAGATGAGTTGTTCAGGCAAGGAGTAGCGACTTTAGTTGGAAAGGCAGCGGACCCAGAAGATGGCGACCTAGCGTCCCAAAGAACCAGCTTTACAACTGACATTCTTACTAGATATTTACAGGTACATAATAAAGGTACAAATAAAATAGGTTTTATTAAAAAAAGAAAATTTAAAGAAAAACTGACTTACTTCTGTTTTCTGTAACAATAACCAAAATCTATTTAGTGCTATATCTAGCTCTGACTGAGACTGACACTAATCATAGTGGAAAACAAAACATTGAGTATCTGAGTTCATTCCACAGAGATTTGTAAGTTGCTTTTATTTTTAAGAATAAATATTGCATAGTGTAGAATTTATTTAAGAAAGAAATCACCTTCATCATTCAATCCAAGATAAATTTATGCTCATCACTTGACAACCAAAGCTAAAGTAATGTTAGTTACTTACAGGATGCAAACTTATGGTCGATTTCTAAGTAATAACAATATTACACATAGCTTTTCCTTTCTATTTTCTACCCCGTCCTCTGACAATGAGTGAAGAGGAGTAAGACAACTTTAGAAGTATCAGACAGGAATTTTCTGGTGAAGAAGCAACAGGAAGTTTCTATGAAAGGACTGCCATTTTTGGCTCTGGGGGAGAAAATATGTAAACAAAGAAAACAACCGAATATATAAACACAAATTTCAACCCTAAGGCAACTATTTGTGCAGTCTTTAAGTTTATTCACTTATATATCTTGGCAAAAGAACTTCAACAGCATCTGACATTTACTAACATAGTGTGTGTGATTTCTGCTGACATTTCCAAGTACCATATGCATTTCTTTTTATTTTAGACCTTTGTAAGTTTAGAAATATCTGTAACTTTGTGATCCCAATTAGAAGAATGTATGTGAACACACGAGTACCAGAGTGTGAGTGTGTAGAAAGCTACAAAATTGCTGCATTCCTTTAATTAAATGCAATGTTTTATCAATAATTTATTCACACCTTTATAAACCTGCATGCATTTCTTAGATATGTGGAAATTAGACCAAATCTCTGAGAAGCATTTCATGAAGATATTAAATTTGTTTTTTTAATAGCTATATTTTTATGTTTGCATTTTATAGAGAAATTGAAAAGGCAGTACAGAGGTTTCCTAATAATTTGTGCCAAGTTTGTCCTGTTATTATCACCTTATATTAGAATAGCACATTTGATACAAACAATGAACCAATATTGTTACATAAAGTCCATAGTTTATTCCAGTTGTTTTTATTTATAACTAATCTTTTTCCTCTTATAGGATCACACTCAGGATAAAACATTCTATTTAGTGTCATGTCTCTAGAGTTCCCTTTGTTGTGACAGTTCTTAGAGTTTCTTTGTTTTTTATGACCTTGAGAGTTATTTGGAGTGGTATTGTGTAAGGATGTCCCTCTATTTGAATTTCTGTATTGTTTTTCTCAGATTAGACTAGGGTTATGTGTTTTGGAGAGAAAGACCACACAAGCAAAATTCCATTTTCGTCATATCCTATTCAGAATACATACTATCAACAGGCTTATCACCGCTGATGTTGACCTGGATTTCATGGTTGAGATAGCATTTGTCAGGTTTCTTCATTATAAAGTTCCTTCCCCACCTCCTTTCTATACTATACACTTAGGAGTCACTATGCAAAGTGTACACTTAAGAGCTAGGAATTTATGTATCCCTTCAGTTAGGGCAAGAGTATCTACACTATTTGGAATTCTACACAGAATAATGTCTATCTACATTATTTGGAATTCTATACAGAATAATGTCTATCTTCTCCCCCATTAATTTTTTATTCACTCATTTCTTTATAATAGTATGGACTCAAATATAATTATTTTGTACCACAGACATTCTTACTCTTTTAAATTGAGCCTTTTACAGAATGGCCTATAATTTGAATCAAAGAATATATAGTCATTTTTTACATTGACTTCCTTCTCTTAAAAATATTCATTTTAGGTTCGTCAATTTATACTGTGATTTGATTAGTCTTTTCTTTTTATTGCTGAATAATATTCCTTTATGTGAATGTAATATAGTTTGTTCATCCATTCACTTACTGAAATTCACTTTTTGGATTCTTCTATTTGGGATTATTATGAATAATAGATATATAATATATATTCACATGCAAGTTGTATGTAGACATAAGCTTTACATTAGTTAATAAATATCTAGGAATATGATTTCTCAATATTGTTTGTAAGAAATCTCCAAAATGTCTTTCAAAGTGACTGTACCATCTTGCATTCCCAAGAGCAACAAATCAGAGTTCCTTGTATTTCACATCTTCACCAGCAATTAGTGTTGTCAGTTTTTGGATTTTGACTTTTCTAATCAGTGTGTAGTTCTATCTCATTGTCACTTTAATTTACAATTCTCTAATCACAAATGATGTTGTTTTTCCCATGATTATTGCTGTCTGTATATCTTGTTTGGTGAAGTGTCTGTTCATATGTCTTGCCCATTTTTAAATTGTTCTGCTTATTTTTTATTGTTGAGCTTTAGAGTACTTGGTATAATTTAGAGACAAATATTTTATCAGATGTATGTTTTGCAAGTGTTTGTTTCCAGTCAGTGGCTTGCCTCCTAATTCTCTTAACACATTGGTCCCCAAAATTTTGCCACCAGGGACCAGTTTCATAGAAGACATAATTTTCCACAGATGTGGGTGGGGGGATTGTTCAGGCGGTAATGCGAGTGATGGGGAACAATGGGGAACAATGGGGAGTGGCAGATGAAGCTTCACTCAGATCACCCGCCGCTCAACTCCTGCTGTGCAACCTGGTTCCTAACAGGGTGCAGACCAGTACCAGTCCATGACCCCAGGGGTTGGGGACACCTGCCTTAACAGTTTCTTTCACAGAAGTTTTAATTTTAATAAAGTTTAACATTGTTTTTTCTTTTCTGTGTTTTGCTTTTTGTTTTATCTATAATTCATCACCAAACCTATGATCAACATGTTTTTTCTACCTATATTTTCTTCTAGAAATTTTACATTTAGATTGATGATCTGACTTTTGCTTGTTTTTGTGAAAGTTATAAAGTATCTAGATTTTTATTTTTTTAACATAGGGAAATTTTTCCAATTTTTCTAACATTATTCTTAAAAAGTATATTTTTCTCATTGAATTGCCTATAGATCAGTTCACTATATTGATATGAATCTACTTTTCAGTTATCTGTTCTGTTCCATTGATCTAGGTCTCTATTCATTTACCAATACCATGCTGATCTCAATTACTCTAGCTTTCTAATAAGTGTTATTCTCCAAGTAAAGTGACCTCAGCTGTGATTCTTTGTCTTATATCGCTCCATGTTTAGAGGGGAAGGCTTCTGTGTGACCTCATGTATCTGATAAGTCCAAGAAAATTCATTGACTGACTTTTCCAGTTTGTTTGGCTCTTTTTGTCATAAAATTGGGGATAACTTATATGTGAGAGTTAAACTTAAACTGTAGAAATATATCTATATTATATATATACATAATATATAAACACATATAATTTTAACACAAAAGTTATAGAGCCCAGTGTTTTTCATTGAATTACACTATCATTAAATTTAATAAAGTTTACATAGTAACAATGAGAGAAACATTGTCTACCAAATCCTCACTGACTCAATAGAGAAAGCTTGAAGGAACAAATATTTCTTCCCCACTATTAGAATTTCTAAATTAATGAGGATAAACAGATAGTATATTATCTTGTAATTTATGCCAAATTTTCTGTAGCTAACTAAATGACATATTTTCAAATTTATATTGATATTTTAAAGTATCTGCTATGGTGATTCATGTACTGATAAAAATAATATTGCTTAATTTAAAATATATAAAAAAGGACAGGTTAGGTTAAAAAAAATACATCCCATTTTAAACCAGCAAGTTGGAAAACAAGACTATCTTTTCCTTTTGCCTTACTGATATAAAACTTATAGAATTAATTTCAAGAGTCAATAAGGTAAGCTTGTCTTACATTATGTTCCTCATGGAAATATATTTTCAGAGTAGTTTTTTTAACATACAGATATTGTTTTGATTAATTTATTAGAGACAGTAACAATTGCTATTATCATAGAGATACACAGGTTAGTGTATAAATACATTCTTTATTGAATATAAATATAGGTTTATATTTACTACCATAGATGGAAAAATAATATTTTTGAATTTAGTTCATCTTTTGACTCAAATTTCTCTTATTTTTTCCAGCAGAAGCAAAAAACACAGAGTATTTGCTTTTTGTTTTTCTCTAAAACTTTAGCTTATAGAATTTTAATTTAGTTTAACCTCTTCTATGTTATTTTGGTCTTTGAAATACCCCTGAAACTCCGAAAATATAATTTTACTCTCTGTATTTAATTTATTCAACCTATTTATTGTGACTACTTTGGATATTTATTTACAATACATTTTAGAAATTAACTTTCATATTCCTTTCTATCTTAAAGACTTGAAGGCTTAGTTATTCAATAATGCAACAGAAAGACAGTTTTGCTGTTTCTCATTTTGGTCGTAAATAAATCAAATATATGGCTCTTCCCTTTAATAGACATTTAATTTTAAGGTCAATATGTTTATGAGTAATGAAAAGATGGCTTTATAAAATAGGTGACCAACACTTTTGTTGTTGTTGTTGAAGTAACTTCAATTTAATATATGTTTATGCATTTTTAAACCACCAATACCTAATTTTATACATTTAGTGGACACTTTTAATTAAAGTTAATGTTCAAATAAAATTAAAATGTATAGAACCCTAAGAGTACTTTTTAAATATAAATTTTGAAAGTGTCCAGTTGATTCTTTAGCTTCTTTCCCCAGATAATTGTCAGTAGTGCCTTATACAGGCCAACTGGAAACCTGTCTCAAACCACAGGAATTGTCACTGTTCATGAGTCATTCTCTGTGAATTCACTTTGCTTTTGGATCACCATAAGGGTGAGAGGTCTTGAAACAGAATGAATAAATGAATGAATGAGTGAATGAACAAACACACTCTAAGGAACCTAGACATTTGTGTCTGGCCATGACACAACTGACTGCCTTTTAAATTTGTCTCTCTACATGAATACTCTGATTGATTTTTGTATGTGCATGCTTACAATTTTCTTATGCAGCAGCACAAGAACTTATAGTACTTTGAGACTTTATGCTAATACATTACAGCATACCTTTCTTGTAACAAAACACTTCTGTCTTTAGAAATTCATAATAGTCTCTGTTATATGTAGTGAACTAACATTCCTATTTTGTAGAGTCAAACTAAAGTGATTGTTATCAATAGATAATTTTACCCTTTTAATATTTCTATAATAGTCTAGTCTGTATTGACACTTGAACCAAAATGTCTATCTGTGGCCTGTGACTGTGCCATTTATTTTTGTTCCAAAGCCAATGACAATGAAATGCCCAATATACATGAAACTGCAATTCTTATAAAATGACTTGAAAATAGATGGCTGAGAATTTATAGCTCTCCTATGACTCTTATTTGAGGACCTATTCTAATAACCACATATATGTAATCAGATGGGCTTTATGCAACCTCCTCTTGTAAATGGACCATGCGAATGTTTCCCTATTATTGCTGCCATAGCTCACAGACTGTATAAGACAGAGTTGCTAGTCATTCTGCACTGAAACAAATTACTATTCTAACACTCAAAATTACAATGGCCTTCACATAAGTCATGCTTCTATAATGTAGAGACTGATATAAAAACTGCTTAGGAGACATAGAATTCACCCATTAAACTGTCTTCTCTGTTAAATTTGCCACTGAGATATTTTCTGTAGATAAAATAATAAGGGAAATTACTACATAAACTGTTTTTGGCCCATCTCATAAGTCATGGAGTATGCTATGCTAACTACTCTGCTTTTTAAACTATTTGTGAAATATGAATATTAAATGAAATAACTGTCCCCAAACACATCATAGTTTTGTTTACTCAGTTCTAGATATAATTTGTTTTGTGTGTGCTTTGTTTCAGTAATGATATCTAAAGTTCCTCATCATTTTACAGTTTAAGATGAAATAAACATCTAAATCTAAGAATTTTAAAAAATCAAGAAATTGAGAGATTTTTCTTTATTGTCAAGCATTTATTTAAAATCATGAGATAAAAAGTATTGAATAAAATCTACATAAGTACTTTTTGTTAAATTTGAGAAGAAACAACTGTCCCATTACATTATATATAAGATGGAGAGTAACATCTAAAACAATAAGATAAATGCATATACAGGAACATATATGGAATATATTTTTTAAAAGATATGATAAATATGTCTTTATTGACATGGTGAAATCACACATTAGATAATCTAAAGAATTATTGTAAAACAAGTATGGATAATAAAGAGTTCAACAAAATAGGCATAAGAAATTCTTAAAAATATTTCTCAACATGACTCAGATTTTTTAATATATGTGTAAATTACCAATTGCACACATGTGGTCTAAATAAGATTATTCTAAATTTAATCAGCATCTCAAAACTTTTCTCCCATGGTCTTTAACAATGTCTAAAATTGAATGACTGCTCTTTAGGAGAATAATGTTACCAATTTAATTTTGTCTAGACCAGCATCATAACTTGGATATCAGTGAGAAGATTTAAGTCTTTGCTTTTTGATCATTTTGACAGCTGATTACTTGAGAGATTTTATATAATTTTTTTTAGATTCTTTATCTTGGAATACAAGAAATGCCTTCCCACTTGAAAATAATCAATGGCGATGAATACACCATCTATAGTTTATGAGTACCCATGGTACTTTGGAATTTCATAAATGCGAGATCCAGTAGTCTATTTAAATTTTTGTACTTGGCTTAAGTGATCAAGTTTGTGAGAAGAGAAGAGTTTATTGAGCTCAGTTTTGGTAAATTAAGGACAAAAATCTTTATGTACTTAAAGATGAAACTTGTCCTCTTGAGGCAAAAGGGACATTTTTGCTTTCTTAATTCTTTTAGAATTTAGAGAGAAGAAACTAATATTAAGAGTGGAAAATCAATGCCTAACAGGAAACAATAAAAACATTAATTAGGGCAACAGTACTAATACTTATTATCATATTCAACGTAAGTATGTGTTTAAAAATTCTGGCTAAGATTTTTTTTGTTTTGTTTTTACATTGTGATCCAAATTCCTTTGAATATTCCTACACTGAAATTTTTAATTCATGGGGTTAGGACTAAAAACGTTTGCCCTCAGCAACAGTCCATTTTTCATTTTCACATCTCAAAAAGGATTCAAGACTTATATAGCAATAACTATTTGTGAATAATATCATTTTCATGCACTTTTTCCATTCTTATTTGATGTTAATATGTGTGCAAGTGCATGTGTAGACATGCATAAAGACATAGACAAAGAATGGTTGAGCCAGTATCACTTGACATTTCATAATTCTCAGAGGCTTTCTTCACTATTTTTCATTCTTTTCTGCTTTTTGTTTCTCAATCTAGTTAATTTCAAGTAGCCTGTCTTAAAGTACACTGATTCTTCTTTCTGTATGATTGAGTGTGCTTTTGAAGCTCTCATTAATTTTTTAGTTCTAAAATTTATTCTTCTTCTCCAGGATTTTTGTTTGGTTTTTTTATATGGTTTTTATTTATTTATCAAAACTTTTGTTTTGTTCATGCATTGTTTTCCTGATTTTGTTTAGTTATCTATCTGTGTTCTCTTACATTTCATTATACATCTTTAAGATTATTATTTTTAATTATCTGTCAAGCAATGCATAGATCTCTATTTCTTTGGGGTCAGCTACTGGGGCTTTATTAGTTTCCTTTGGTAGTGTTGTATTTACCTGATTATTTGTTATCCTAGTAGGTTTGTGTTGCTGTCTGTGTATTTTAAGGAGCAAACTCCTCTTCCAGTTTTTACCAAGTGGTTTAGCAGGTAAGGGCCTTTTTTGTCAGTTTTTTAGCTGATGGGATCACCTCCAGAAACACAGTTGAGCTGGGTTGGAGCCAGATACAGGGTCATTTCAGAACTTACATTTGGACCAAATTTGGAAGGCTTGCCAGAAGATTTGCTGCAGAAAGGCTGGGGCACTTCAGGGTCCACAGCTAGGACTGAGGTCTGTGGACCTATGACCCGACACATTGCAGAGTGTGACTCCTCCTAGGCCCCTTGATATATGATACTGGTAGCAAGACCAAGGCTAAAGAGTGTTGTAGCCCTGTCCACAAGACATGGAGCTGTTTCCAGGTTTGTAGCTGGGATTACAGTGGATGAATCAGCCACCTGGGCATGAGTTGACCTTTGCAAAATGAGCTCTTGGATCTTCAATTCCACCAGGTTTTCACAACGTCTTACCTGAATTCCAAAGTTCCAAAAGTAGCACTTTTGTCTGTGAATGGCTGCAAAATATTGTTGCTGAGGTGGGATATAAGCAAAGGAATTCCTTTTCTGGCATCTTCTTGACATCACTCCAGACAGATTAATAAATTACTTTAATGAGGTGATACACTGGCAAATTTATCCTCAATTTAAAGAAAAATAAATAGAATCAATTAAAAATAGCATGATTATAGAAAGTTGGCACTCCAAGAAATGAAAGTGTACAATAAGTCATCATTATTTGAAACAAAATAATACTGGCTTAGCAACTGCCTTGGTATGTCTTTATATGTGTTTACACACATGTGTGCCTGTACACACACACACACATTGAGTAAATATATGCAGAAAAATACAGAATAGTTTCTGTTAACTAACATTTATCATTCAATAGGTCCTCACTCTCAGAATCATAGGAAATATATTCTCATTTATAAATTCATTTGTTTTCACACCAGTCATTTTATTAGAACTTATTTATTATTTCAAAAAGAGCTTACAGATTTATTTAGATTTTCTGAATAAAAATAATTAAGTACATTATAGCAATACAATCCTACCTCAAGAAACAAGAAAAATCTCAAATAAACAACCTAACCTTACACATAAAACATTTAGAGTAAAAGAAACAACAACAACAAAAAAAACCTAAAGTTAGCAGAAGGAAAGAAATCATAAAGATCAGATCAGAAATAAATGAAAAAGAAATGAAGGAAACAGTAGCAATGTCAATAAAATTAAAAGTGGGTTCTTTGAGAAGATAAACAAAATTGATAAACCATTAGCCAGACTCATCAAGGCAAAAAGGGAGAAGACTCAAATCAACAGAATTAGAAATGAAAAAGAAGTAACAACTGCACTGCAGAAATACAAAGGATCACAAGAGACTACCACAAAAAAAACTTTATGACGATTAAATGGACAACCTGGAAAAAACGGACAAAATCTTAGAAAAGTACAAGCTTCCAAAACTGAACCAGGAAGAAATAGAAAATACGAAGAGATCATAGGCACTGAAGTTTAAATGGTGATTTAAAATCTTCCAACAAGCAAAAACCCAGGGTCAGATGGCTTCACAGGAGAAATCTATCAAACATTAAGAGAAAAGCTAACATCTATTCTTCTCAAACTCATCCAAAATATAGCAGAGGGAGGAACACTCCTAAACACATTCTATGAGGCCACCATCACTGTGATACCAAAACCAGACAAAGATGTCTCAAAAAAAGAAAGCTACAGGTCAATATCACTGATGAAAAGAGATGCAAAAATCCCCAACAAAATACAAGCAAGCAGAATCCAAAAGCACATTAAAAGGGTGGTACCCCATGATCAAGTGGGGTTTAACTCAGGAATGCAAGAATTATCCAATATAAGCAAATCAATCAATGTGATACACCATATTAACAAATTGAAGGATAAAAACCATACGATAATCTCAATAGATGCAGGAAAAGCTTTCAACAAAATTCAACACCCATTTATGATACAAACTCTCCAGATACTGCGCATAGCGGGAACCTACCTCAACATAATAAAGGACATATATGACAAACCCACAGCCAACATCATTCTCAATTGTGAAAAACTGAAACTATTTCCTCTAAGATCAGGAACAAAACAAGGATGTCTACTCTCACCCCTATTATTCAACATAGCTGTGGAAGTTTTAGCCATGACAATCAGAGAAGAAAAAGAAATAAAAAGAATACAAATTGGAAAAGAAGATGTAAAACTGTCACTCTTCGTAGATGATATGATACTATACATAGAAAATCCTAAAGATGCCACCAGAAAACTCCAAGAGCTAATCAGTGAATATGGTAAAGTAGCAGGATACAAAATTAATGCACAGAAATATCTTGCATTCCTATACACTAACAATGAAAGATCAGAAAGCGAAATTAAGGAAAGAACCCATCTTACCATTTCAACAAAAAGAATAAAATACCTAGCAATAAACCTACATAAGGAGGCAAAAGACCTGTATGCAGAAAATTATAAGACAGATGAAAGAAATCAAAGTTGAGACAAACAAATGGAGAGATATACCATGTTCTTGGATTGGAAGAATCAACATCATGAAAATGATTATACTACCCAAAGCAATCTACAGATTCAATGAAATATCTATCAAACTACCAGTAACATTTTTCGCAGAACTAGAACAAAATATTTCACAATTTGTATGGAAACACAAAAGAACTCAAATAGCCAAAGCAATCTTGAGAAAGAAAAACGGAGCTGGAGGATTCTGGCTCCCTGACTTCAGACTATACTACAAAGCTACAGTAATCAAGACAGTATGATACTGGCACGAAAACAGAAATATAGATCAATGGAACAGGATAGAAAGCCCAGAGATAAATCCACACACATATGGTCACCTTATTTTTGATAAAGGAGGCAAGAATATACAATGGGGAAAAGAAAGCCTCTTCAATAAGTGGTGGTGGGAAAACTGGACAACTACATCTAAAAGAATGAAATTAGAACACCTCCTAGCACCATACACAAAAATAAGCTCAAAATGAATTGAAGACCTAAATGTAAGGTTAGACACTATAAAACTCTTAGAGGAAAACATAGGCAGAACACTCTATGACATAAATCACAGCACGATCCTTTTTGACCCAGCTCCTAGAGTAATGGAAATAAAAACAAAAATAAACAAATGGGACCTAATTAACTTAAAACTTTTGCATAGCAAAGGAAACCATATACAAGACAAAAAGACTACGCTCAAAATGGGAGAAAACATTTGCAAATGAAGCAATTGACAAAGGATTACTTTCCACAATATGTAATCAAGTCATGCAGCTCAGTATCAAAAACACAAACAACCCAATCCAAAAATGGACAGAAGACCTAAATGGACATTTCTCCAAAGAAGACATACAGATTGCCAACAAACATATGAAAAGATGCTCAACATCACTAATCATTAGAGAAATGTAAATCAAGACAACAGTGAGGTATCACCTCACACCAGTCAGAATGGCCATCATCAAAAATGTACAAACAGTAAATGCTGGAGAGGGTGTGGAGAAAAGGAAACTCTCTTACACTCTTGGTGGAAATGTAATTGATACAGCCACTATTGAGAACAGTATGGAGGTTCCTTCAAAAACTAAAAATACCACTACCATATGACCCAGCAATCCCAGTATTGGGCATATACCCTGAGAAAACCATAATTCAAAAAGAGACATGTACCACAATGTTCGTTGAAGCACTATTTACAATAGCCAGGACATCGAAGCAACCTAAATGTCCATTGACAGATGAATGCATAAAGAACATGTGGCACATAGGTACAATGAAATATTACTCAGCCATAAAAGGGAATGAAATTGGGTCATTTGTAGAGACGTGTATGGACCTAGAGACTGTCATACAAAGTGAAGTAAGTCAGAAAAAGAAAAACAAATACTGTATGCTAACACATATATATGGAATCTAAAAAAAAAAAGAGAGGTTCCGATGAACCTAGCGGCAGGTCAGGAATAAAGATGCAGATGTAGAGAATGGACCTGAGGAGACTGGAGTGGAGATGGGGAAGCCGGGACGAAGTAAGAGAGTGGCATGGACATATATACACTACCAAATGTAAAATAGATAGGTAGTGGGAAGAAGCTGCATAGCAAAAGGAGATCAGCTCTCTGCTTTGTGACCACACAGAGGGGTGTGATAGGGAGGGTGGGAGGGAAGCTCATGTGAGAGGGGATATGGGGATATATGTATACATATAGCTGATTCACTTTGTTATATAGCAGAAACTAACACAACACTGTAAAGCAATTATACTCCAAATATGATGTAAAAATATAGTTTTAATAATGAAGTTCAAGATATAATGTGATTTTTGTACTTTTATTATAATTCCCAGAATTATACTGAATAAAACTTCTGATGTCTGTCGTTTTGAAGGCCATTATATTAAAGGCATATATCTGTTTATTTCACAAAAAAAAATGTAATTTTCTGAAATTAGATATAAATTATTTTTCAAGATGTCCCCTCCTTTATTCCCTAGGTTACAAAGAGTTTTTAATTGACAAAATTGTTTCTGAACACTTGTCTTTCTAAATATTTGATTATTTTTCTTTGACCAACAGTTTATGAATTTTTTTAAATAATTGTGTAACATTGAGCTTTCTAGCAGGTCTGAGATTTCCTCTTCACATTGAAGAATTGAAAAGAAAGCAAGAACTTCACTTTTGCACAGACTCAAGTCAAAACCCCACTGTTAGCTCACACTGCACCTGACACTTACCTGTGGGTAAAGGCATAAGTTCTGTTGGCCAGACATGGGTCAAATATTTTCCCATCAGCTGAGATTGAAGTCAGCTCCACCTGAAATAGATTGAACTTGTGCTGAATTACCAGTTTGAGATCATTATCCCTATTTCTTCTTCTTTTTTTTTTATCCCTACTTCTAAGGTCACTTCTTTCTCATAGAGAAAAAGCCATATATTACATTTTCCAGATTTCATTGTCCTCCTAGTCCTATGTTTTTGCACAAGAGTTTTCTAATGGAAATAAATCATATGAGGATTGAATAGGAGAAGGGAAGAAAATTCAATTATTCTCTGTGGATGGTTGCATACAATTTCATGGGTGTATGTGAGAAACCTCCAGCCTTGTATTCATCAAGAATATGCAGATAGATCAACTGAACAGCTAGATGAAAAGTAAAATAAATTTAGAATATGGTGAAGGCTAATTCATTCATTCAAAAATAGTTCTTGAGCTCCTACTATATGTCAGACAAGAATGTAGGCACTGAGGGTGTAAGTTAAAACAAAACGATAAAAATTCCTTCTCCAGTAGAGCTTACATTCTCGTGGTATGGAGAGTTAAGTAGAAATAAAGCATAGATATAGAGAGAGATGCATTCTATTTTGCTACCTCTTGAGTTTAGACTGACGTACATTGTGTTGGCCAAAAGACTACAGCAGGAGCAACACTGAGCAGTTTCTGAGCCGGTGTCCCAAAATGTTTGAATATTTCTGTTCTCACTCTGGGAATCTGTGGTTCTATATAGACAAGTCCATGCTAGCCTGCTGGAAGATGACATACTATATATATGCAGCACTTAATTCAACCATGCTAATGAGGTCATGATAACTGATATACTGCCTGACTGCAGAATCATGAGCAAGACCAAACAAGATAATTTGAGCCTACTGTGTCAAAAAGAACTGGCCAAATGAGCCTGGTCGAAATTGTCAGTCTGCAATAAGAGACAATGAATAAATGATTGTTTTTATAATCCACTAAAGCTAAAGTAGTTGGTTATAGGGCAAGAACATACTGATACAATGTTTAATCATTATAGAGAAAATAAAGCAGGTCAGAGGCACAAGAAGCACCCAGGTTGGGGACTTCCCTGGTGACGCAGTGGTTAAGAATCCATCTGTAAATTCAGGGGATACAGGTTTGAGCCCTACTCTGGGAAGATCCCACATGTCGTGGAGCACTAATCCAGTGCTCTACAGCTACTGAGCAACTAAGCCTACGTGCCACAACTACTGAAGCTCATGCACCTAGAGCTAGCACTCCGAAACAAGAGAGGCCACCACAATCCGCAACGATGAATAGCCCCTGCGCACCACAAGTAGAGAAAGCCTGCATCCAGCAATGAAGACCGAATGCAGCCAAAAATAAATAAATTAATTAATTTAAAAAATAGAAGCACCCAGGTTGAAGTTGTGATTTGATATAGGATTGGATGAGAAATTCTTATGGAGAAAGGGATATTTGAGTTAATTCTTGAAGTGAATTAAGAAGCAAACCAAACGTCTTTAGGGGTTAGAACACTTGACCCAGAAAGGACTGCAAGTTCAGACATGATGAGGTGGAAGTATGCTTGATGTAAGTATAAAACAGCAAGAAGATCAGTGCAGGAGGAAAAAAGTAAGCTTTGGAAGTATTATAAGTAAAAGAAGCCAAATCCAGGAAACCAAGACAATTGTAAAGACTGTGATTTTTATTCTGTATGAAATGTGAAGAAAAAGATTATTGGAGGGGAGAGATGGGTATGGTTTGATTAATGTTTTAACTAGATTGCTCTTGTAGTTGAGTTGAGAAGACACCATAGACGCAGGACAGCAGGCTCAGGGAAAGAAGATAGGAGACTATGAGTAATTATTCAAGAATGATGAAGAAATATTAGGCTACTGATTAGAAAATTCACAGTAGATCATCATTCTTATTTTATCTATTGCAGTAATTTACCAGCTAACTCAACAATTAAGTAACTAAAAATCGGTAAATCTTATAAATGAGTATGAATCAATACTTGGATTAAATAAAGATCTTTTAATTATTTATTTAAGCAATATGTTTGTTAGTTGATTGAAGAGCTATAACACTTCTTGGAAAAATACTTTATGACCGAGTATTACAAACCCTTATAAATTTCAACATAGTATCAAAGGATTAAATGTAATAGTGAAAGAAGAAAGGACATGAAAGTTTTAAATTACTATTAAGATTTTACCTTGGTGTTGGGGATAGCCATTATAAAGAAAAAAATATATGTTTTATGGAGATGTTTATTTAATGTATCAATCTGATGATGATGGCAAATAGAAGTCAATTCCTTCACTGATAACTGTGTTTTTCTATGATTAGTGTCATTATAGTAAAATTCTTAACTATCTGGCATGAACAGGGAGTACAAATTTGGAGCTCTATGGAGAAATGGGTGGGATGTATACCTATAAACAAGCATTCAAACACTTTTTCCCCTAATTTCTAACAGGCTCTGTAAATGAGAAGCAAGGGGCTTGCGGTTCCAACTCCAACCAAAGACCTGGATTACAAGTAATACACAAGACTAGATATATTTTAAAATGTTTGTCTTAAGAAATAATTTAATGAAGACCATGCTTATTTTCTTTTAAGTAAAGCAGGACAGCAGTCTTAATAGATAACCATGGTCAAGGAAAACATTTCGCAGCATAGAAGTCATGCCTGTGTAAAATTGAAAATCTATGTTTGTAGGTTGATTACACGAAACAGAAAACTCTGTAAGTCACATCTCCTACATAAAGAATAGTTGGAGAGAAATATGAAAAAAATTAAATGTTTCTGACGTATATGGTGAATAAAACATTCATATTCTAAATATGTAAAATCTTTTCTTCAAATCAAAATGGATTGAATTATCACTCTAATAGAAAAGTGGAGAATGGACATTTGAAATTCATTTAAAAATATATGAAAATAAAATTTCAGAAAATGGATGTTAAAAGAAAATAAACTTTTACTCATATCAAATTAATAAGTTTTTTGTTTGTTTGTTTTCAATTTAACTATGTCAGGTCTTAGTTGCAGCACACAGGATCTTCGTTGCAGCAGGATCTTTCGTTGCAGGGCAGGGGCTCTTTGTTGCAGTTCACGGGCTTCCCTCTAGTTGCAGCTAGCAGGCTTAGTCGCCCCGTGGCATGTGGGATCTTAGTTCCCCAACCAGGGATCAAACCCTGCATTAGAAGGCGGATTCATAACCACTGGACCACCAGGGAAGTTCTGGCAATTTTTAAAAAATACTATTTTCTACTGGAAACCGAAATATAAATCAAGCTTTCTATATCTGAATTCTAGACTGTAAAACTATTCTAGAGAACAATATACCCTATAAGTGTGAATATATTTTGAGTTGGTAACCATGGCAAAAAAGATACATATATACGAATAAAGTGTCCAATGATGTGGAAAATGTACTATATTTTATCTATGATACAAATGTAAAACAATTTAATTTCTATGGATGATCAAGTGGTCAAATAAAGCATACTATTTGATACATTAACAAATTGTTTGCTATTATTATCTTCATCACTATTATTATTAGGATAGAATTTTTCAGTTGTTACTATGTTACAAGAACAATTCAATGTTATACACATACACCAGCCAAATGTGTGTGTATGTATGTAGTATATGTATATATGCTAAATATATTTATAGACTATATATATATAAAACCTCTGTTAATTCTTATAACAGATGTATGAAACATGCTCTTCTTTAGTCATTTTGCAAATGAGGAATGTGAGAAACAGAGAGATTAGACTCCTCAAATCATATAGAAATGTGTGATATAGCAAATATTTAAACTCATACTCTGAGGCCATGCCTTTAATTTAGTACTTTGAATTGCATAACGAGAAAGTTATAATAGATGTCCTGTAATATACTTTATACCATTAAAACTAATAATTGTATAATCCCATACACTAAATATTCTTGCCTGCTTTGGAAATCAGCAGGCATATGACCTTTGGTACTGAATTTGACTAATCAGTCATTCAATTATAGTTTAATATGTTATAAAATGGTAACACATTTTATTCATTTACTTCATATTTTGTTCACATTTTGTCCATGCTGAAGGTGACTGCTTTCTCTGTTTTGGAGAGTTTATCTGTTTGTTTGCTTCTCTTTTCCTTTCAAGAGTCTTTACACTTCATTGTAGAAAAATGATAGATTGCAAAGTTTATTGTTAGAAATAATATAAGCTTAAGTAGTAGTTCCTTATGTGTTGCATGTAATGAAAATTTAAGCTATGCCGAATAAGTATAAGAAATTACAAGCTAAGATAATAATTATTTAACTGTAAATACTTATACAGTATTAGTTTAAATATTGGTTACTCATTAATCAGTAATATAGTCAAAGAATAATATTTATTTGCTTTCTTCCCTCACCTGAATATTTGTAAAATAAACTTACCTGACTCATAGGATAGGAATTCCTGGAGTATAGTAAAAACTTCATCACAGCCACAGCATATTTAAGAAAATAAGATGTCAGCAAACACAAATTTTAATTGGAAGTTAATTATTTTGGTAATAAAGGGGTTGCCTTAGTGAGTATATATAATTGGTATTGTTCATATTGGTTGATTCCAGAATGTGCTGGAGATACTGATAATATTGCTTTAAATTTTATTTTTATTTTCATAATGTACATAATTGATTAAAAAACACTATTTCTACTGTATTAAAATCAAAACCCTATTTCAGAAAACTCAGAATTGTGCTTTAACAAAATTTCAAATATATGTATAAGGCAAGTTGTTGTTTTTCCTGTAAGAAAATTCACATCATAAAAACATTTCAAAAACATTATCTCTTATACATTATAATCCCCTTTAGAATTATTATTTTTGGAGGAACAGATTAATTATAATTTTATGCTAGTTTTAATTAAAATTTTATTTTTCAAGTTGTAAAAGTATAGTCATAGCTTGAACTTCTTTTTTTGCAAAGGAGTATTTTTCAATTTCTTTTTTTAATCAGTATTAGTTTCATTGTCATTTCTTGGGATAGCAATACTGGTCAAGGCAGTCTTACTGTTTTTGTAGAACAAGATGAACTCATTCTTGCAAAATTTGACTAATATTACATTAAATAATTATGTAGGCCATTAAAACAATCTATTGGAACAACTACAAAAAAGAAATGAAACAATAATAAAATATATTATTATTCAAAGACCAAAAGCAAAATTGCTTATTAAATTGTGCACGATATTAAATTACATCTCTTAATATTTTTGTGAACAAATCTTGTTTCATTAGAATCAGTTTTGTTTACATTAAAGGTGAATGCTTTTCTTACAGACTCTGTTACCTAAGTGAATTGAAATAATAGGGAGAAAATTAGTATAACTTGACTGCCATAGTAAATGAAATCACATCAAACTAGAGGTGTGAAAAATGCACAACTCAATACAATCTCATTATTCACGTATCTATTGTTTTCTCCATTGCTACAGAGAACTGCTGTGCACCAAACTTTCTTATGAAGAGAAAAAAACAAAAATATGAGTCAACTTACTAACAAGAAATGTAAAATTAAATTTTCTGATTCAGTTACCCAGATAATGCTAGGACAGAAGAGGGATATTACCAAAATTATAATTTCTATTTGTATTTTATTATAAACAATATATTTTGTTTCCTGAGTAAACATGTGGTAGTAAAAGATATATTGGATTGGAATTATTTTCATTGGATTAAAAAAATATGCTATCAAAAGTTTTCAGTGAGGGAAATCTATAAATAACCAGTTCATATTTTCTATCTTGTATATATTTACTAAGAAAGAAGTTTTCTTTAAAAATATGAGTAAAATACTCTGATTGAAAAGCTTGACAAAAGAAAAAATTAGAGGAAAATGTATTTACTTTATGAACTTTATATTGCATACCTATTTTTATATATTCATGTGAAATGTATTTTGACTATGCTATTCTGGGCGTAAGTCACTTTATTATGAGCACTTAACATAGCTAAGTGAGTGAAAAGCAAAATAAACTAATAACTGTGTCTGGTGACCAACCCTGACTCTGTCATGAGCTAGCTAAGTGACAATTCCTTTCTTATTTCAGAGAGACTGGTAGCCTATAAATACTCGTTTCTCTTATAGCATTATCAACATAAACTTATTGTAGTCAAAGCACATTTAGTGAACTGTTTTTAAAACTGTAGTACATGGAGCCATTGAAAAAGGGGAAGACAAGAAAACATGATCTCTGTCCATTCCTTCTTTAACCAAAGATAAACTTCTATATTATTTTATATAATGTGGTTTCCTGTCAAAATTTACTTATGATAAATATATATTTATATTTTATCTAAATATATTTTTCATGTACATATCTTATATAATATTATAGACTATTAAATGAATATATTGTGCACATATAAACTTATATTTATATATAATATTATGATTATATATAAATGTATGTGATTATATAGATCTATATTTGCTCTGAAAAAGTTTTAATACAGCTTTGGTACAATTTGTGTTTAGTAAGTTGAGTTATCAATTAATTCTAGCTATAGAAAACATTTTCACTTCTACATATTGTGTTTGATTACAACATGCCATCAACTCACAGAGAACTAATTTCAATTACAAATATGCTTTAATAAAATTGAATGTTTGAGTTGAATATAATTTCAATTAATAAACATTTCTAATAATATCTTTATAAACAAATATATCTCTTAAGTAAAAAATAAATCTGTGTCTAGATTTTGATGTAGTGTATGGTGAATATTGAATATTTACAGTTCTTTTTTAATTTCTGTCTTTCATATATGCAATGTATCTACTTAAATTTTTCTATTTGTCATGGAATTAGGGCAGATATATGACAATAGTGTTACAGGGAACAAATGGACTGCAGCTGTTTATTTTATGTGTAGTTTAAAAGAACTGAATATTCACTTAACCTTAAGGGATGTATATTATTGATATATTCATTTGTTGAGACAATATTATGAATTAAGGAAAAACAAATTTTTTAAAGTCAATTACTTGGAATCATTTCCATTCATACAGATTTTAAATTGACATTTGTTTTCTCAGTCAGGGATATTATATTTAACAGAACTGTCTTAACATTATTTCAAATGAAAAACAAAAGAAGCGAGGATTTTAACTAAGTGAACCTAACCTAAGGACAATATTCTTCCAATATAAAATGATATTTACAAAATTATTTATCAATCTTATCCTTAACTATTCTTGTTAGTATCTTCTAATAAAATTCTGAGCATAACATGGAATATAAAACTAAAATATATTTTAATAATAATTTAACAGTAACATACAGATTTTATGATTTGTAAAATAAATGCTTTGTGAGAACAGTTACAAACTAAAGGGCCCCAAATGGGCAAATTATAAAAATAGAAACTGTAGACTGAAGGGAAATGTACAACCTAAAAGTTACAAGTTAAGTTTTATTGAGAGACTTTACTGAGGACTACAGCCTGGGAGACAACCTCTCAGATAGCTCTGAAGAACTGTTCTGAAAAGGTAAGCCAGGATATATAGGAGTTTTTTGCTGAAGAAAAAGAAAAAAAAATTGTAGTCAAACAGCAAAATATTATTGCTAATCACAAAAACAGACATCTCAAGTTAAAGATTTTAGTGCTTTTCTATATATGGGAAGATGCAAGAGTCTGGCCTCATTGAAATTATTTCTTAGATATGCATCTTAACTATCTAGGGCTAGGATCCAAAGCACAGAACACTTCCTATTTTTCTCCACCCTGAATTCCCCTCAGGGTGCACCATCAGGGGTGGCTACAGTGGCTGACAACTTGATCCTTATAGAACTGGAATGGTGGGCAACATTCTTTGTTTACTGGAATGGCAGGCAACATTCCCTTTCACATACTTTCATAAATTAATAAATATTAACATTTGTAATTAATATTAACTTTAGTCAGAAGATTATCCAAAATTATCACAAAAAATATGCCGTATAAAATTGTTATTTGCTGCATGTTACATGTTTGTTGTCTGTAACTAAGGGACCCTTATGTAGAAAGAGATTTTTTAATATTCTATCTTTGGAATAAAAAGGCCAAAGAAAAATAAGAAGAGTAAAAGAATGAACTCTGTATTAATTTTCTTCAATAATAGAAGCAAAATAAATTTTTTTTATGACATGTAACTTGAAGACATGGAACATTGCTTCTTCGATAGTATACCAAATTTGTTACACTGTGAACAGGTGTACATGTTTGTTTCTAATACTATTGTGAATAATAGACTGCCTAATTAAACAAACCTCTGTGTGTGTGTTCGATAAATAAATGAAATTGTATGAATCTGCTGCAAAGCTGAAGATTATTTTCTACATGCAAACATCTTTTATAGATTTCTTTAAGATATAGGGAAAAATAAGTTGAAGGAAAAGGCATTAAAAAATCACTAACAGTCAATCTACCTAGAAAAGCAGTCTGTTGCCATGGGAAGTAATTAGCAGAGACCTTTGAAAAGGTATGTGAAGAGTGGTGGGAGTGGGAGTATGAAGCAGAAAGGGATTGCTCCCAGTTAAATCTCCTTCAATCCTGTGCTCCAGAAGTTGTCGGAAGGTACTATGCAGTAGGCTCAAGAATGAGTAAGAAGTAGTTGAACAAAAAGCTTCCCTAGAGGTCAGACTCTCACTAATAAAAAGGAGTTTTTGCCAGAGAGAAGAGCTGTGCTGGCAAGGAGAAATGCAAGCCAGACCCTTTTTATTTATTTATTTTTAATTCATTTACTTACTCATTTAACAGGTATTTAATAGGCTCCTACATTGTGTTTGGCATTTGTCAAGATGGATCACAAAGAGGTGACAAAAATGATAGATGGCTAGAATGGAATTCAGGACAAAGGTTAATTTTAAAAATGCAAATCTTGGTGGTATTGTTTCTTCACAATGGGAGAAAGAAACAAAGTTTCAATGTGTGGGTTTCCCATGGTGCTGTCTCACTCCACATGTTATCAATAGATTGCTGGATTTCTATAGCAGAAAAAAAATGTGTATGAACCCCCTTTTAACTTAAATATGAGAGCAGAATTTTAAGAAAATTAAAGTAGATGTTAAGTGATACAAATATTTTTATTGTACCTGGTTTTAAACATTAATTTCTATGATTATGTTCAACAAAAAGAAAGAGTGTTATTAAAAAAACCTCTAAAACTGAGGTCAGTGTAATGGTAGGAACACCTAAGTAAATCCCTTCCTGTATAAAAGTCCATTTATTTATTGCACATACTTACGTATGCTTGAAGAACCCTGAAAGATTTCCTTAGATAACTAGAAATGTACAAGAATTCCTGAGAATAAAATGCAAATGTTTTCAAATTGATGGGAAAGAATAATAGAGAAAACAGCCAGCAGACAAAAGTGTGTAAAACGGAGATGTGAAAACAAGGATAAGAACACTTTTCTCTAATAAATTCTAGGGGAAAAACCCAAGCTCAGAGAATCAAAATTAGAATAAACATGGGGAGAAATGAATCTAACTAACTGAAGAATGGCATTTATATCAAGTATGCCATTCATGCTTTTATTCCTTCATGAATATTATCTACAGTATTATTTGAAACCTGTATAATACCCCACAAGTTGTAAAAGTTTGGTAATAAAATTAACTATATTTAAAGGTTAATTAAGAATAAAACAAATGTGAAATTAAGGGATTAGAGCATAATATAAATATGCATGTCCTGGTAATGTTTAACTGGTACAGCTTACAAAAATTGTAAATCTTTGCAATCTGTGGTAGTTGCAATGAGTTAAACAATTTCCTTGTCTGTAGTATCTAATTTTTTTAATCATTATAAATCAGAAAGCATAACATAAACTTTTACAACACGTTTAAGACAGGCACAGAATCATTTTTTAAAAATTTGCTCCAAAACTTCACTTCTCCTTGCATCAATGTCCTTTATAATCTCTGCATATAAAGGCCCTTGGCAACTCAACTTTACAGCTCTAACCATCAGAGATAGAGTCTATTCCCCATCCTTTTGAATCCAAGTAATCCTTCTGATTTAACTTATCCAACTCAGAAGGACATGCTCTGGGAATCCTGCCACCATTGGGTGAACAAGTCCAGGCCACCCTGATAGAGAATGAAAGACTATGTTGACCAACCTATGTGAGAGAACACAACCAAGATCAGCAGAACTGAATCTTTCCCACAGCTCATGGCAGAGGCAGGAGAAAACAGCCCACAGAAATGTCCAGCTGACCCAAACAATAAGGAATAACTATTTTATGTCACTGAGTTTAAGGGTGGTCTACTATGCAGCAACATTATGGGTATATGAGATGAAACATATTTGTCATTTAAATAACAACTTTAAATTAAAAAAAAAAAGATCTTCAGATTACATTTCATGAACAAAACTTAGCTCCAGGCATGCAACAGACATACCTTAAAAATAATGAAAAGTTAAAAAGGTGATTCAGAAAGGTTGAAAAATATATGTGAGACTGAGTAGTAAGTATAAAACAAAAAATGTTTTTGATCAAATAAACAAAATGATAAAATATGAAAAAAAATAAAACACATCATCAAAATCCTGAAAAACAAAGAGAAAATACAATGATGCCCCCATCTAGGTCAAAGTATTATCCACATTCTGAAATATAATTTATATAACCATTTTAAAGTAAAATATGGATATCGTGGTAATCACCTCTGAGTCAAACAGCATGTTTTAAAAAGTAAGTATAGTCTCCTACATTGTCACAGTTATAATATTGTTACCCATAACAAAAATAATTTAAGAATTTTACATCTATTTCATAGACAAGTGCCCTTAAAACATCTTGTATAGGTGTCGGTTTGTTTATTTTTTTCAAGATCCTATCAAGCTTAAATGATTATATCTGATTTTTATAGCTCTTCTGTCTCAAAATAACCTCCACCCCACCTTCCCCCACCACACTTTTTCCCTTCAATTCTTTATTTCTTCCTTCCTCCCTTCCTTCCTTCCTTCCCTCCTTCCTTCCTTCCTTCCTTCTTTCCTCTCTCCCTCCATCTCTCTTTCCCTCTTCTTTCTTTCTTTCTTCTTTTTCTTTCTTTCTTTCTTTCTTTCTTTCTTTCTTTCTTTCTTTCTTTCTTTCTTTCTTTCTTTCTTTCTTTCTTTCTTCCTTTCTTTCATAATGTAGTTTTAAAGACAAAAAATTTTCTTTTACAATATATTTTATGTTGTCAGAAAAGTTGTTTGCTTGATATCAATGAGTTCTCCGAGGAAGAAAAAAGTACACCATATTCTGCCTTATACTGAAAAACTCAAGGGGAATTAATTATAGATGATCAGACTAATCAATTCCTGTTGTATATAGATTCTACTCTTTCTACATTAAACCCTTCCATCTTTGCTTAGTGTCTTGCCCAGAGCAAGCAAATCACACATTTGGTAAGTATTTCAAACAACCCACAGATATTCTGGTCTTCTATGTCCTAGACAAAAAGCCATCATTCCTCCTCTGTGATACTATCCCTGTAAGGTTAATAGGGAGAGACCTTGCAAATAGAATTATAATATTAAATGCACACAAGAGAAACTAATTCTTAAAATTCCAAAAAATTTGTTTATTCATATTCAAGTTGTGTTTGCACCTTTATATGTAATCATATCCTAGGTAAAAACCTTCACACAATACCTAGCTCACTATGGACTAAAAATTCCACTGACTTAGAAAAAGTCTGGATCAGAGATTTTTTTTTTTTTTTTTTTTTTTTGCGGTACGCGGGCCCCTCACTACTGCGGCCTCTCCCGTTGTGGAGCACAGGCTCCGGACGCGCAGGCTCAACGGCCATGGCTCACGGGCCCAGCCGCTCCGCGGCACGCGGGATCCTCCCAGACCGGAGCACGAACCCGTGTCCCCTGCATCGGCAGGCGGACTCTCAACCACTGCGCCACCAGGGAAGCCCTGGATCAGAGATTATTAATGGATACAGTATATGAAACCATTACTCAAACTTGCCCAATATCCTTTGAAGTCAAGAGAAAAGTAAGGAAACAAATCTATATTTTAAAGACATATCCAAAATTGTTCTCATATCTCCTGCATTAGTCTTTGACCCACTCTTGTCCTGCCTGTGAAAAATCAATTGGAAAATGATATTGATGTGTTCAAGACCTCAGGGCCATCAACAAAATTGTATCCTTCACTTCCTGGTAGTACCTAACCAAAATACCATTCTGTCCTCAATTACACTTGAAGACACTTGCTTCACTGTAGTATATCTTTGTACTGTATTTTTAAGTATGCCTCTAGACCAGAAAAGTCAATACCTCTTTTCCTTCACCCAAGAAGGACAACAACATACATGGGCATTTATGTCCCTCGTATTTAGTGAAGCCTGCCCCCCACCTCATGCTATTTACCCTATGTTATAGGTCAACACTTTAATGATGTACATTTCTGTGTGTTTAAGTTTTGATACAACATGCAGACAGTTTTCCACTTTGTCTACAACATAAAGAAGCTTGTAAAAATGTTTCCATTTCCTTGCTCTCTCCTTAGCTAAAATGGATATAAAGTTTCAAAAGATAAAATACAATTTTGCCAAAATAGTTATTTAGCACATGACTTATTTGAGGAGTGAAAATCTCTCTTTCCTATAAGAACAAGGGCTACTCAAACTTATCCTAGATCCCTTAAAAAACAACAATTACAAGTGTTTCTAAGTTTAACCAAATATTGCAGGTAGTGGGTATCATCTTTTTCTGAGATTAAGATACCTCTTTAAAAATTGATTAATGTTCTAAACATGGTTTTCAGTTGCAGGGCCATCCTCACTAGTGAGTCAAGGCTTTCAGAGACCAAATAGTACCTAACTGAGGAAGGAGATGGTCTCAGATGTTCACACCACTTTAGGTTTCCTTCCTCTTCCTCCTTAAGCAAAGTGGCCACAGCCAGTGCACTGTGAAGGAAGATTTCTGTAGTAATGTGTCCCACAAGGTACCATTTTCCCTAATTGAATTTTTAAAAATTACCATCTTCTCATGGAGCCAAACTAGCCAAGTCTCTAAGTTTCTCCAGCTGTTGTTACTGAACACAAGTTCCTGTGCCTGAAACACAATGAGGCCAAACAAACAGAAAGGTTGGAGTTTGGAACAGAGAAAGATTTATTGCAGGGTCATGATAGGAGGTGCATGGCTTATGCCCAAAAAGCCCTGAACTCACTGAAGGGATTCAGCAAACCATTTTTAAATGCAAGGTGAGGGAGGGGCATGGTTAGTTGTTGCAAAATTCTTGGTGTCATTTGTTCTTGCAGCTGTCCCCATAGGTCAGGTCACAATGTTTCTGTAAACCTCCAACAAGACAGATGTTATTCTTTGTTCTGAAACTTTTGATCTCTATATGAATGGACTCTTAAAGGTCAGAGCCCTGAGAATAGGCTATCCTGTATATTTCAGGCTCTTGGCAGCATTCTTTTACAAAAGGTGCAGAGCCAGCATGACTAAGCACAGGCAACAGAGCACAAAGATTAAAGTAAAGGAACAGATCTAATATGGAGTCAGATTTGTTCTTCCCTATTATACTGTTACTGCCCCAACAAATAAAAATGAGACCCAGTGATTTGTGAGCTTATTCTGTTATTAGCCCTCTCACATACACCATACAAGTATGTTTATAGTAACCATCTATAGTATTTCCCGAAAGAAGAAAAATAAAAGCTACTTTTGAACAGGATGCAGGTTCCCATTAATCTACGTTTGAGTTACAGGTCTCAGCAACCTCTCAGTCCATCAATTTGAACCTCTGGCAGAAATACACTGCCAAGGGTGACAAGGGTCAGAAGCTCCCTTTGGGCTAGTGAACTTGCAATCTCCTGGGTCTGTAAACTCCCAGGGTTGGTTGAATGTATACACTTTTTTGAGAGGTAATTATTGAGCAATTATTGGGTCTTGGTGGATAAGGCACACAAGACCTATGGCTGTGAAGTTGTCTTAAGACCAGAAATCCCAATCATGCTGTCCAGTCAGAGCTCTGAAGTTGCTGGGTGAGAGCAATTTAGGAATCTTCTCCAGTAAAATGGTACCAACTGGAGCTGGCAAAATCCAGGCAAGCTGGAGTTTGGCAACTCCATGAAAAGGTCTCAGGAGTGCCCCTGCATTTTCCAGGCATATCAGGGAAGGAAGCACTGTCTTCACTGGCCCAACAGAAACTTACCTATAGAGACCTCCTGGACCACACTTGGGCTCCTCCAGGTTAACTTCTCCTAGGATGGCATAAAGTGCAGCTGCCATCCAACCAAAAGGAAATTACAGAGAAAGAACCATCCCTTACCGACAGCAGGCCACTCTTTTCACTTCAAGATGGGAAAATTTCAATTATTTCTACTTCTTTAATACTTCTTCTATCTGACAGTGTTCTATTGTAAATAATCCTGTAAAAACCGTCTTCTATTATAAATATCACTATAAAACACACTCTTTTCTTGGAATTTTGCCAATATTTTCTAATCTACCTTCTTTCATCTAGTCAAATCTTTGGTATTTAGCCCAATACTTCTGTGGAGTAGAAAACTAGCTTATGAATAAATTAACCACAATAAAAAGTGAATATATATGTTCTCATCCCATTTTTTCCATGGAATCCCATGGAAAAGGAAATTTCTGTCAATCTTTCCACCCTTTCTGCATTAGTAAACAAGTTAATATTTCTGAACTCTGCACCCAGAAGCCACAGATGAGACCCTGATATTAAGAGAGCCAAATTTATGTCTCAGTCAGCTTAAATCTGTCATAAGCAATTGATCATAAATTGCATGACATCTTTCCATCCTGAACTGAGATGGTTTGTTCTCCATGTGTAAACACAACACTTCAAAGCTACCATTAAAAAAAAAAGATGTGGAATCTAAAATGTGACACAAATGAACTTATCTATAAAACAGAAACAGACTCAAAGACATAGATATCAGACTTGTGGTTGCCAAGGGGGATGGTGGGTGGGGGAGGGATGGATTGGGAGTTTGGGATTGGCAGATGCAAACTATTATACAGAGAATGGATAAATAAGGTCCTGCTGTGTGGCACAGGGAACTATATTCAATATCCTGTGACAAACCATAATGGAAAAGTATATGAAAAAATGTATATACATGTATAACTGAATCACTGCTGTACAGTAGAAATTAGCACAACATTGTAAATCAACTATACTTCAACAAAATACATTTTAAAAAAAGATAGAGGGTTTGTGTGGAGTGTGCCAATTTACTTATTTTTCACCAATTCTTGGGTTACAGAGTCAAGTTACTTAGTAATGATTATATTCTTTAATTTATACTTTACTGCAGATCAAATGTACTGTAGTATGTTTGTGTTTTTCTGATTATTAATACATTTGATATGTTGTGTGTTTCTATTTGGATATGTTTGTCTGTGTGCATTCCATCTGCAGGAAAGTAGAGAAAGTCTAGAGTACGTGTCTATACTGCATAGCTCTAGGCCCAGGAACTGATGTGAGCGACCAAAATATCAGCGTGTGGGGACTCTGTCATCAAGACTCCTGGTAGAGCAACCATGTGTGTCCTTAATATGTGTAAACCGTGTGACCCGCAGTGTTTGAAACACTGTAAGCAGGGGTTTTTTGGTAGTTTTAGTTGCAATTTATCAATAAAAAGGATTATAGTTAGGATCTGAGAGTACTGTCTGGAGATTCAAATAAGCACAAGCAGCAGGAATATGATTATGAACTGAGACTGCTTTGTTTTCTGAAGTCAAAAGTTTTCTTGGTGAACTTATCCTAATAATGCATCTTCTTTTCTCAAGAAATTATAGAGCCCCTGGGAAATAGCAATGATCAATTAGATGCTACAAAGCTCTTGTTTCTCTCTGACCTCAACTCCTATGACTCTTCCTTACTCCATTTAATCCAGATGAATAATCTTGCTGTTCCTCAGACAAAATAGTTATGCTCAGGCCTCAGGAACTCTGCACTGGTGTTCCCTTTGCCTGGATGGTCTTCCCTAGATACTGGCATGGAATCAGCTGAACTTCCTATAGATGTTTACTCAAATGTTACCATCGGGAGGCTTATCTGAGCACCCAAAACTACTGGCCACTTTTTTCATGCTTTATTTTGTCTTTTTTCCCTCTATTTTAGCAATGATAACATTCTGAAATGCTTTATAATGTCCTTTTTTATTGTAGATTATAGTAGGTTTAAAAATTATTTGCTTTTGAAAGTGTAGGATTTTTTATTCGTTCTGTTCTTATTATTCACTAGAGTATGCAAAGTACATGAAATAATATCTAGCCACTTAACAGGTGCTCAGTAAATAAATAGAATAAATATGACATGGACAATGTCACTTTCATTCCCTGCTCTTGTATAAAGTATTAATTCAAGTTATTAACAAATATTTGGAACTAAGTTATCATGAGAAATGGAAACAACACTATTATATTCTCAAATTATCTGAAGATAGATCTTAATCAAGAACCACAGAGGAAGGAGAATAGAGATTTTAATTTATGTGGTTTGTTTGTCAATAAGCTATTGCTGGCATCTACTGCACGGGCGCACACACACACACGAACCCATATTCGTACACATGTACTGTCATTGCAGTCTAATTGTATGTTGTCTTTGGATTGTTCAATTTATGAACCATTGTCAAAATTTGAAATTTAGATATCATGTTGCCCATTAAAATACAGCAGGGAGCTGACATTTGTTCATTGGTGAGTTGAATATGTAACTCACAGAAGTATCAAAATAAAGAAAAATACCAAATACATTATCCAGCGTAATGAACATAGAATATTTTTGAAGGCAGTGAAATAGCAGAGAGAGGTAGAAAAGTAGCTGAAGATAAATTTAGAAATTTAGAATCAAGGAAGAACTATTTTAAAATGTGAGAGACTGTCATTTTAAGCCAAAGGAGAAAGGACCATCAAACAAATTGAAGGAAAAGATTCAAGAGAGAGATTAAATAAATGATGCTGAATATTCCATAAAACATGTGAGAAAATGAGATATGGAATATAAGTGGAAGTATTAACCCCCATCATATATTCCCTGGGGGGAAAATGGAGAAAAATTGTTAGTGTGTGTCTTAGTTCAGGCTGCTATAACAAATTACTCATAAACTAGGTGGCTTAAACAACAGAAATTTATTTCTCACAATGCTGAAGGCTGGGAAATCCAAGATCAATGTACCGGCAGATTCTGTGTCTGGTGTGGTCCTGCCTCCTGGTTCAGAGAAAACAGTCTCCTAGCTGTGTCCTCACATGGCAGAAGAGAGGAGAAAGCTCTCTGGGTTCTCCTTTATTAAGGGGATTAATCTCACTAATAAGGGCTCTTTGCTCATCATCTAATCACTTCCCAAAGGCCGCACTTCTTAATATCATTATTTTGAGGATTCAGTTTCAACATATGAATTTAGGGGGACACAAACACTCAGTCCACAGCAGTGTATATATATGTCTTGTCATATGTCAGCATATAGGAAGTTGAGAGTAGAGCTGCCTGGATTACTCAGATAGAAAACTTCCCGAGTATATGTTGGTGCTGGTGGTGCTGGTAGTGCTGGTGTGTATGTTATGGTGATTTTAGGGGGTCTGTGAGGGTTGTGAGGACAATTATATGATGGCATAATAAACTTGAAAGGTGTGTACAAGTTTTGAGATAATTCCCTGGAGTAGAGAGAACAGGGATTACTAAAAACACCAAAATATGCCTTTGTGATATATTAGTGATATTGCTTTGATTAAGACATATGAAGGTATAAATTCTTTTATGCTCTTGAACAAAATCCAAGTTTATTGAAAAATACATTAGGCTTAACCATCAAAATATTGACAGATATTATAAGTAGTAAAGTGCTTCCTCAGTAATGTAAAGTCTATTTTTCAAAGACTGGTTCAGAGTAATCAACAAGATATTCAAAGAATAAAAATATTCAATTTTTCTCTGCATTAGGCCTGTTTGTGAAACATCTTTGCTTTAAAATTCAGAATCACTCAAAGTAGTTAGAAAATCTTTTTTTTTTTTTCCTATATTACAAGCAGTCTTTCTGGGCTTAAAGAAGAAGATCTTGGTAATGAACTTGACTAAAAATATTTTAAAATTCATTTTAGAAAATAAAGCAGCAAAAATAATAATTTTATATTTTACAAGTGGCTTATATAAATTTTCACAATCAAGAATAATCTATAATAAATTTTCAAGCATTGCCTTCATTGTGAGCCATACAAACATAAACAAAGAAATCATTTTGTACACAGTGACATTCTTATTAAATTGTAGAGGCCTAATAAACAAAAGTAATAAAAAAGAATGCTTTCATAGCAGCATACTACATGTCTTCTACATTATGCAGAACTGAGCAAAGCAATAATTGTTCAAGAAAAATGTTGAGCCAGCAGCAAGTCTAATTTCTTATGTTGCTGACTAAATTCCAACTCTGATTTCAGTCAAGATTTGCTTTATCTTTTCATATTTTAATATATGTTTAATGTGAAAGAGACATTTATTCTCTTAAAAAGGAACGTCCAAAATAGTAACATAGAGATCACTTTTTCAAAATACATATTTTGCCCACTATTAACCCCCATTCAGTTTTTTATCTTATGAAAATTCTCCTTTAAGATTAGTATATATTTTAGGCATGCTTTTCATTTTCCTTGTCAATATTAATTTAATGACATTGTCAAAATTGTTTTAGTGTTAACTTTGATAAGAAGACATTGGATCACTATACACAGAATTCCTACTTAAAATCAGTGACGTTAGTAGAACTGTTTCTCCATTAAAAACATTTTTTAAAATTATCTTTGTACTCAGATTTTCTCTTTACCTTATTTTCTATAGCTTGGTCATGCACTTCAAGATACATATAACTAGATTGAAACTCACCATAATGAGAAGATAGGAAAACTTCAGTTTTAACAAGTAACATTCAAAATAATGACATGACTCCCTAAAATTCATGTCATGACTTCAGAAGGAAAATGAAATGTGTTCTTGAAGAGGCAAAATGTTATCCAACATACCAACAGCAATAATATTGGAAGTAAACCTCATGTGTTACATAAACAGATAAAAATAATTACTGCAGTACTTTCTTGTATTCTCTTCAGAATGTCAACCTTGAATTGCAGCCTCTGTGAATAACATTTCCAAAGAGCTAGAGGCCAATTCTGGCTGAATGTTTTGCTATTATTTATAATTAACAGTTACTGAGAATTTAGGATGCAATTAGGTACCATAATAAACATGAGCTAATCTGATAGCTATTTAGTCTAAAGCAATTACATAAATAGATTAAGTTTAGATTAAGGTAAAAGAGAGCAGAACTCTGAAGGACTAGGTGCTAGCAAAGTAAGTACAAGAAATTCTGTGAGAGAAAGTCTTCCTTGACTTATTTTCAAGACAAATAGGCCTACACAAAAATAGAGGTCATTTATTTATTCCATAAATAAATAATGGACTTCCCACTGTATGCCAGTCCATGATCTAAGCACTAAGCAGTAAGGAAATATTATTTCTCTTTGTTCATTGAGTTTGTATTTAAATAGAAGACATAGGAAGTAAATTACTCACTCTCACTTGGACAAAGAGGACCAAGAATACACACTTGGGATGACACAAGATGGAAAGTATGAGGACGTCTGAGGACTTACCGGAACACAGCCACCATTCCACTGATGGGTTGCTTACCCCAAGACCTTTGAGGGAGATACTTTTCCATTGTTTAAGGTACTATTATTTTTTATTTTCTTATATCAACAGAGATTTCATAGAATCCATAAAGAACCAAACTCAGAAAGATGTCGAGAGCCAGGGGAGGCTGGACATTGACGGGTAGAACCCAGCACACACAGGGACAGTCCCCTTAGGAAACAGCTGCTAGCTCCACTGACAGTGGAATGCCAGTGCCACCGCTGTAATAAATAATTTCATAGCTGTTCTTGGTATTTTATTCACTCAAAATCCAAAGTCCCAGGTTAGAGCATCTGATTGTAAAAACCTAGATTCCATGCTCAGGATCTCATTCTTAACAGAAATAATACAAATTTCTGGCTCTTTTCTATTTCCACACTGCATTATTGCAGTATGGGGCTGTGCATCACATGCAGATTCGTGCAATGGGGTATTGTATGAATAAATAAAAGGCTTTCTGAAAGCTTGGATACAAAACAACAAACTGACATACTTACAGTTTTATTATATAGCCTCTAAAGTTATGTGTATGTCCATATTATTTCCTTGGAGTAACAGAAGTCACCTCCAAAATTTAACTTGTTTGTTGATTTAAATAACAAATGAATAATTGAATGAATGATTATAAATAATTCCAAGTTATGTGGAATTTTTCAATTTTAAATGCAAATTTTTAGTTTTAAACTTAATTTAACATGATTTTCACTTTCCTTGTCCTAAGTAGCTAGACTCTCATATTAAATGCGTGGTAAAGATATTTTTAGAATGAACAGTGAAATGTAAGACATATTACTGGGAGACACCAAAAAAACATGAATGGAGAAAATATAAATTTCATTATCCAGGAGATCTTGTCTTTTAACATACATCTTGCTGCGAGGAATAAAAGTTAATTTTCATTGTTAGTTATTCCCTAAATCATATGCCACATGGATTGCAAAGAGATCACCATTTTTGTATGTTGGTTTATGATTGAAAAGGTTACAATTTTTTATGAGTGAGAAACTAAAAGATACCTACGAATGACAATCATGTTTTGAAATTAGATGGCATGGGAGGATTAAGTGGGCAGAGACAGTAGTTACCAATATAAAAGAAAGCTGGGATCTGCAAGGATTTAATCAGATCTAGAGTAGCTTCCTTAGTGCTCCTGATATATCCTCATTATTTGAAATGTGACAGAGAAATGAATTGTAATTCTCCTTAGCTACAGCACTAGAGAGTGAAGAAAAAAATAACAACCAAAACATCCTTGATGCTAAGTAGTGTGCAAAGAATATTAGAATAGAGCAACACAATTTTAAATACTCATTGATGTTATTAAATAAATATGAATTACATTAAAAAAATATGTTACTACTACCCCTAAATCTAGGGTTTTCAAATCAATAGACTAGCAATCATTAGTGCCAACCAGTTATGCTAAGACTGAAGACCATCTAAATTCCCCAAAGATTTTGACAATAGGAAAGGAAGTATTATTGCAGAATACTAAAAGCAGCTGCAAATCTCTACTTTTTAAATTGGAATATATACTGATAAATTAAGTATTAAAAACATAAAACACGCTCTGGAATCCAGAAATATAACATTGTATTTATGGTTTAAGAGATTTATTTTAAAGGAAGTTATTTTTCTGAAAAGTAACAACTTATATAGATATTTGAAAAGAAAACATTTTTAGCAAAGGAGATAGCAATTAAACTTCAGTATACATATAAGGGAATTAGTATTTCAGTAATAAATCACATAAACAACATCATGCCAATAGTTATTAAAATAACCTCAACAAAGATACCAGTGTTACTGGGAAGATGAAATATTAAATAAGGTCCAAAATATAATGGTGTGATCTAAATTCTAAAAAAGAGTTAACTTGTCTTAGAGAAAAAAAAATTTGCATTTTGGGATATAACAAGAGATAATATGGAGCCCTGTGTGTAATACTAATACCTGTTAATGCTTTGGCATAGGGCTATTCAAATCATAATCCACAGACTCATTTCGCTTCATAAGCTGTTTATTACAGTCCACAATAAGTTAGCGTAGAAATTGATGTCATACACTGAGAAAATTTTGTAAGCAATTTTCAAGAGTAAATTTATGTCTGTTGAATCTAATGAGAAAAATGTGGAACTTTTATTTCTTGTGTTTTTTAGAAATTTCAGTTTTCCAAATAACTGATTTGTATTATATTTTAAAAATAGAATTATGAGAGGTAAGAGATAGAGTCCTCTGAATACTTCCCCCAAATTATTTATTTTTGACCTTTACCTTTCTGTGAGAGAACTCAGCATATTTTTGAAGAACTCACAATCTGCCATCACACATATCTGGATGTGAATCTGAGCTCAGCCACATATTAGATGTTCTTATGTTGTAAGTTAATGACAGTGGTCTCAAAGCTGAGGATAATTAAAGGTAAGTGCAAGATAAGACACATGCCAAAAGGACTTGCAAAAAGAAGACAAAAATTATTAGTGACCAATTCTTTCAACAGCCAAGAGAAGAAAAAATGAAAGATAGAATGAAAAAAAAAACTCCTTGAAAGGAATTCTTAGAGAGTAGAAAACTCCAGTGTATTTTTTTTCATTTCCCAGAAAGGAAAGAGGATGATTCTACATAACAAGTGTATATGGGGAGGAGGCAAAGAAAATGCAGTATTATCAATATTCCTCCTACCAACTGTGGGATGAAGAGCTTGTACCTCATCCCACAGAATATAAAGGAACTCCATCACCAAGCATACTATTTAATTCAGCTGACTTTTTTTTTTCACAACATAATGTTTACAATAACAGAAGCAGTACAGAGATTTGCAGTTTGTTATAAGTTATTACCTTATGAATCTGTGGCACACAAATTGACTGGTTACTTTAAGTAAGCTCATTAAATAGATTAGGATCAATGCAAAAACAAATACTAGCACCTCTGAACAGATGGATGTTGTCTGAACTGCAGTTTCTCAATAATTTCCCAGTGCTGCAATAAAACACAGCATAAGATAGTTCCTGGGAGAACCTTGACATGTGCCTCATAGAGATCCGTGGTTACAGAACTAGTGCCGATTTTTATCTACATCTTCTAAATCTGAAGGTGGGACACCCAATGCCTTTATGGCTGGGTAAAAAGAGAAGCAGTGAGGTGCTTGTTGCAAAGGAGGAAAGAGACTTGCTGCTGAACGTAAATTTACTCACAGTGGGAAGTTGCCATTAAAGCTACACTGCTTATGAGGAATTGGGCATGTGTCCTAAGGGAACACTTATATGGGAGAGGAATGTCAACTTTGTAAGAAAAATTTGCTAAGAAAAAGGCTTTCTACCACCAAACTGCCTGTCAACTCAAGACTTCAATGTCAACTCTTCTCTGAGTGTCTGGACTGCCAGCCTACTTTGAAGATTTTGGACTTTTCAGCCCTATGATAGCATATATATTCAAGTAAAGGAGTAGAGCAGAAGCAAGAAAAACTATAATCCTGCAGCCTGTGGAACGGAAACCACAATCACAGAAAACTAGATAAAATGAAATAGCAGAGGAATATGTCTCAGATGAAGGAACAAGATAAAACCCCAGAACAAAAAGTAAGTGAAGTGGAGATAGACAACTTTTCAGAAAATGAATTCAGAATAATGATTGTGAAGATGATCCAGGATCTTGGGAAAAGAATGGAGTCAAGGATTGAGAAGATACAGGAAATGATTAACAAAGACCTAGAAGAACTAAAGAATAAACAAACAGAGATGACCAACACAATAACTGAAAAGAAAAATACACTAGAAGAATCAATAGCAGAATAACTGAGGCAGAAAAATGGATAAGTGACCTGGAAGACAAAATGGTGGAAATCACTGCCACAGAACAGAATAAGAAAAAAAAAAAAAAAAAAAAGGAATGAAAAGAAATGAAGACATTCTAAGAGATCTCTGGGACAACATTAAATTCACCAAAATTTACATTACAGGGGTCCAAGAAGGAAAAGAAAGAGAGAAAGGACCCGAGAAAATATTTGAAAAAATAATTTCTGAAAACTTCCCTAACATGGGAGAGGAAACAGTCACCCAAGTCCAAGAAGCAAAGAGACTCTCAGGCAGGATAAACCCAAGGAGGAACACACTGAGACACATAGTAATCAAGCTAACAAAAATTAAATACAAAGAAAAAATATTAAAAGCAACAAGGGAAAAACAACAAATAACATACAAGGGAACTCCCATAAGGTTATCAGCAGGTTTCTCAGCAGATGCTCTGCAGGCCAGAAGGAAGTGGCAAGATATATTTCAAGGGATGAAAGGGAAGAACCTGCAACTAAGAGTACTCTACCCAGCAAGGCTTTCATTCAGATTTGACAGAGAAATCAAAAAACTTCACAGACAAGGAAAAGCTAAGAGGATTGAGCACCCCCAGACCAGCTTCGCAACAAATACTAAAGGAACTTCACTAGGCGGGAAAGAGACCAGCAAATTAAAACAACCTTGTACATATATAGACGTCTGTATCAAAACCTCATGGGAATAGTAAACCCAAAAGCTACAATAGATACACACACCAAAAAAAGACAAAAACAATGCAAACACAACAATAAAGATGTTCATCAAACCACAGGAGAAGAGAACAAGAGAGGAAGGGAAGAAAAAGGACCTATAAAAACAAACAGAAAACAATTAAAAAATGGCAATAGGAACTTACATAAAGATAATTACCTTAAGGGCATCCCTGGCGGCACAGTGGTTGAGAGTCTGCCTGCCAATGTAGGGGACATGGGTTCATGCCCCAGTATGGGAGGATCCCACATGCCATGGAGCAGCTAGGCCTGTGAGCCATGGCTGCTGAGCCTGCGTGTCCGGAGCCTGTGCTCCACAATAGGAGAGGCCACAAGAGTGAGAGGCCCATGTACCGCAACAAAAAAGAAAAGAAATGAAAAGAAAAGATAATTACCTTAAATGTAAATGGATAAAATGTTCCATCCAAAAGACATAGACTGGATGAATGGGAGCAAAAACAAGACAGGTATACACATGCTAATACAAGAGACAAACTTGAGACCTAGGAACATACAGACTGAAAGTGAGGGGATGGAGAAAGTTATTCCATGCAAATGGAGATCAAAAGAAAGCTGGAGTAGAAATACTCATATCAGACAAAATAGACTTTAAAATAAAGGCTGTTATAAGTGACAAAGAAGGACACTACATAATGATCAAGTGATCAATCCAAGAAGAAGATATAACAATTGTAAATATACATGTAGCCAGCATATATATATTGAGCATTTCAATATATAAGGCAAATACTAACAGCCATAAAAGGAGAAATCAACAGTAACACAATAATAGGAGAGGACTTTAACACCACACTTTCATCAATGGACAGATCATCCAGACAGAAAATCAATAAGGAAAAACAGGCCTTAAATTACACATTTGATCAGACGAATATAAATGATATTTATAGAGCATTCCATTCAAAAGCAGCAGAATACACATTCTTCCTATGTGCACATGGAACGTTCTCCAGGACTGACCACATGCTGGGCCACAAATTGAGCCTCAGTAAATTAAAAAAATTGAAATCATATCAAGCACCTTATCTGACCACAAAGTTATGAGATTAGAAATAAACTACAATGAAAGAAACTGTAAAAAACACAAACACGTGGAGACTAAACAATATGCTACTGAACAACCAATGGATCACTGAAAAAATCAAAAAGGAAAGCAAAAAATACCTAGAGACGAATGAAAATGAAAGCATAATGATACAAAACCTATGGGATTCAGCAAAAGCAGTTCTAAGAGGGAAGTTTACAACAATAGAATCTTACCTCAGGAAAAAAACAAAAAAAATCTCAAATAAACAACCTAACCTTATACCTAAAGCAACTACAGAAAGAAGAAAACACAAAACCTGAAGTTAGTAGAAGGAAAGAAACCATAAATATCAGAGCAGAAATGAATGAAATAAAGATGAAGTAAACAAATACCATAGATCAATGAAACTAAAGCTGGTTCTTTGAAAAGATAATCAAAACTGATAACCCCTTAGCCAGACTCCTCAGGCAAAAAAGGGTGAGGACTCAAATCAATAAAATTAGAAATGAAAAAGGATAAGTTACAACTGACACCACAGAAATACATAGGATCAGAAGAGACTACTACAAACAACTATATGCCAATAAAATGGACGACCTGGAAGAAACGAACAAATCCTTAGAAAGGTACAATCTCCCAAGACTGAACCAGGAAAAAATAGAAAATATGAACAGACCAAGCACTGAAATTGAAACTGTGACTAAACATTTTCCAACAAACAAAAGTCCAGTATCAGATGGCTTCACAGGCAAATTCTATTAAACATTTAGAGAAGAGGTAATACCTATCCTTCTCAAAATCTAAAATATAGCAGAGGGAAGAACACTCCCAAGTTTCTTCTATGAGGCCACCATCACCCTGATACCAAAAGCAGACAACGATACCACAAAAAAACAAAACTACAGGCCAATATAGCTGATGAACATAGACACAAAAATCCTCAACAAAATACTAGCATCTAAATCCAACAATACATGAAAAGGACCATACACCATGGTCAAGTGGGATTTATCCCAGGGATGCAAGGATTTTTAATATCTGCAAATCAATCAGTGTGATACACCACATCAAGAAACTGAAGAATAAAAACCATACAATCATCTCAATAGATGCAGAAAAAGCTTTTGACAAAATTCAACATTCATTTATAATAAAAACACTCCAGAAAGTTGGCAAAGAGGCAACATACTTCAACATAATAAAGCTAATATATGACAAACATACAGTTAACATTATATGCAATGGTGAAAAGTTGAAAACATTTTTTTCTATGATTTGGAAGAAGAAAAGGATATTCACATTCACCACTCTTATTCAACATAGTTTTGGAGGTCCTAGGCATGGCAATCAGAGAAGACAAAGAAATAAAAAGAATCCAAATTGGAAAAGAAGAAGTTAAACTCTTACTATTTTCAGATGACATGATACTATACATAGAAAATCCTAAATATGCTACAAGAAAACTACTAGAGCTCATCAGTGAATTTTGTAAATTTGCAGATTATAAAATTAACACACAGAAATATGTTGCACTTCTATACACTAACAAAAAGAGCAGAAAGAGAAATTCAAGAAACAATCCCATTTACCATCACATCAAAAAAAAAAATAAAATACCTAGGAATAAACCTACCTAAGGAGAATTTACAATAGCCAGGACATGGAAGCAACCTAATTATCCATTGACAGATGAATGGATAAAGAAGATGTGGCCCATATATACAATGGAATATTAGCCATAAAAATAAATTAAATTGAGTTATTTGTATTGAGGTGGATGGACCTAGAGTTTGTCATACAGAGTGAATTAGGTCAGAAAGAGAAAAACAAATACTGTATGCTAACACATATATATGGAATCTAAAAAAAAAAAAGAAAAATGGTTCTGAAGAACCTGGAGGCACGACAGCAATAAAGACACAGATGTAGAGAATGAATTTGAGGACATGGGGAGTGGGAAGAGTAAGCTGGGATGAAGTGAGACAGTGGCATGGACATATATACAATACCCAATGTAAAATAGATAGATAGTGGGAAGCAGCCACATAGTGTAGGGAGATCAGCTCAGTGCTTTGTGACCACCTAGAGGGGTGGGATAAGGAGGGTGGGAGGGAGACACAAGAGGGAAGAGATATGGGGATATATATATATATATATATATATATATATATATATATATATATGATTCATTTTGTTATAAAGCAGAAACTAACACACCATTGTGAAACAATTATACTCCAATAAAGATGTTTAAAAAAAAAAAAACTACCTAAGGAGACAAATACCTGTACCATGAAAACTATAAGATGCTGATGAAAGAAATTGAAGACCACACTAACAGATGGAAAGATATGCCATGTTCTTGGATTGGAAGAATCAACATTGTCAAAATGACTGTATTACCCAAGGCAATCAGCAGATTAAATACAATCCTTATCAATTTACCAAAGGTATTTTTCACAGAACTAGAACAACAAATCTTAAAAGTTGTATGAAGACAGAAAAGACCCCAGATAGCCAAAGCAATCTTTAGAAAGAAAAACTGAGCTGGAGGAATCAGGCTCCCTGACTTCAGATTATACTACAAAGCTCTAGCTATCAAAAGAGTATGGTACTGGCACAAAAACAGAAATATAGATCAATGGAACAGGGTAGAAAGCCTAGAAATAAACCCATACACCTATGGTCAATTAACCTACAACGAAGGAGGCAAGACTATACAGTGGAGGAAAGACATCTCTTCAATAAATGGTGCTGGGAAACCTGGATAGCTACATGGAAAAGAATGAAATTAGAACACTCTTTAACACCATACACAGAAATAAACTCAAAATGGATTTAAGGCCTAAATGTAAGACCTGCTACTATAAAACTCTTAGAGGAAAACATAGGCAGAACACTCTATGACATAAATCACAGCAATTTCTTTCTCAATCTGTCCCCCAAAGTAATGGAAATAAAAACAAAAATAAATAAATGGGGCCTAATTAAACTCAAAAGATTTGCACAACAAAGGAAACCATACACAAACGAAAAGACAACCCACAGAATGGAAGAAAATATTTGCAGATGATGTGACAGACAAAGGATTAGTCTCCAAAATTTACAAATAGCTTATGTAGCTTAATATCATCAAAACAAACAACCCAATCAAAAAAAGTGCAGAAGAGTTAAATAGACATAACTCCAAAGAAGACATTCATGTGGCCAAGAGGTACATGAAAAGATGTTCAACATTGCTAATTATTAGAGAAATGCAATTCAAAAGTACAATGAGATATCACCTCATACCAGGCAGAATGGCTATCACCAAAAAATCCATAAACAATAAATGTTGGAGAGGGAGTGGAGAGAATAGAACTCTCCTACACTGTTAGTTGGAATGTATACTGAAAATAGTATGGAGGTTCCTTAAGAAACTAAAAATAGAGCTACCGTATGATACTGCAATCCCACTCCTGGACATATACCCAGAATAAAACATGGTCCGAAATGATACATGCACCCCAATGTTCATTGTAGTGCTGTTTACAATAACAAAGACATGAAAGCAACCTACATGTCCATCAGCAGAAGAATGGATAAAGAAGATGTAGTATATATATATATATATATATATATATATATATATATATATATATATACATATATACACAATGGAATATTACTTAGCCAATAAAAATAATGAAATCATGAGTTTTGTAGCAACATGGATGGACCAAGAGATTGTCATACTGAGTGAAGTAAGTCAGATAAAGGCAAATGACATCACTTATATGAGGAATCTAAAAAAATTATACAAATGAACTTATTTACAAAACAGAAACAAACTCACAGACTTAGAGAACTTGAGGTTACTTGGTTACATGAGGGAAAGCGTGGGGTGGGAGAGATAGTTAGGGAGTTTGGGATTGACATGTACACACTGCTATATTTAAAATGGATAACCAACAAGGACCTACTATATAGCTGAATCACTTTGTTGTACGCCTGAAACTAACACAAGATTGTTAATCTACTATAATCCAGTATAAAATAAAAAGTATTAAATAAATAAATAAATAAATAAAATTACTTCTAAATAATAGTAAATACCTCATTGGGTTATTGTAAGGAATAAATGTTATTATAGGAGCATTTAAAAGTCTTAGTAAATCCCTGTTATATTATAAGCCCTTAATAAATTTTGGCTACTAGTACTTAATGCAAAAAAAAATGAGAGGGAGAGAGAGAGAGAAGTGGTGATGGGAAAGCTTAAAATACCAGAGTTTTGTGTGACTGGCTTTTCCCTTGGGTCAAATGACTTGAGAAAAGTAACAGGAATTGTATTTTTTTCTGAAAGAACCTGCCCAAGCGTGGCTCTTTCCAGAGCTGTATCAGTGAGGAAGGACTTTGTGAAGAATTGTTAAACAGCTGAATTTTTACTCTTGTTGCAAACTAACAAGTTAGCCTGCAATGATTTCCTAGATGCAGGCAGATAAAAAACTCCTTAGTCAATAGTAAAGTGATTTATTTATCATGACAAGCAGACACAATGAGCTTTATTTTCACATCAGTTTCCCTTGTCTCTACCTCCTGTGGAAGCAATGCAGAAGGAGACTCAAGTACATGGAAAATACATGGAAGGTTTGTGTCACATCTGAGGTCCCCCAAGTTTAGGAAACTCCAATGTTAAAGGGTGCTTCTAGAAAACTTGCCCAAACTTGCCCTAAGGGAAACATTTCCTGTATTTGCTGGACATTAAAATCTGGCCTTTGACTTAGAGGGAAACACCATATCTTAACAGCTGTTTGCTATGCAAACATTCTTGAAAAGATAGTTCAGAACAAAAGCTGATGCAAGATGTGTTAAAATACTATGGAGAATTGCTTTCCAACAGATCTGAGAAAGCTGTAAGATCTTACATAAATTTATGTTAAAATGGCCAGTGACAGTTATTGTACCTTGCCATGAGAGACAAGAGAGAACTAATTATAAATGCAACTAAATATCTAATACAGAGGCTTCATTAGTTCAATATTTTGAATATTTTGTTACACCCATTTCCTGCCATCGGATCAGAAGAGACAGAAGGAGCAAAACAAGAATAGCATAGTCACCTACCAACACCCTCCCCTGACCTCCATGCATGTACACACTATCGGAGTATGGAATGAAGTACTAGATATCATACCTAAGATAAGGAGAACATACAAGGAGATTTGAATAGAGTCAGAAATTAAAGTTTGGTATTATTTTGGGCTAAATCTTTAAATAAATAGGTTACACATTTATGACTTCGAAAATATTGTTTGATATTAGGTCTAAGTTCTCTCATTGATAAATGGGGCTAATATTAATGCCTAGACCACAAGGACACTGTGAGGACTGTATAAAAACATATTTACAAGCATATTGCTGTGATTGTTGAAAACAATCAATGTAACTGTTCAGTAAATGAGATTATTGTTTTTGTCAGTTAGATGATGGTATATGATTACATTTAACACATTTAAAGTTTTTTTGCTAGGCAATTTAGTACTTCTTTGACATTGGAAACAGGATAGACTTCATTTAAAACTAACAAATGAAACAGAAAAACTTTGTTGCTAATTTATCTGTTTCTTGGTGTGTGTAATCTAATATGACTTATATAATGAAGTAAACTAAATAGTAGCAAAAGTTTGTACTACATATGGAGAGAGGGAAGGAACAATTAGACATTGCCTAGAAATAAGCCATCATATATTTTTAAATGAATAATTAAAATTTCAGTAGATTAAACTGAAGATACACTTGTTAAAATGTTGAAAACACATTCCACTCCTGTCCTGGACCTCAAGGTTGAACACCTTCATGAAATTGCATGTTCTAAAATCCAGATTTATTCTTACGAAATTAGAGTGTCATCATGCAAACTGAAAAAAAAATGTTCTGAGATGTATGTTAAATATTGACATATTAATTTTGATATAAACTGGTTTGAAGCTTATAAAAGACAAAAAACAAAAAAAAAATTTGGATCCATGAGACAATTATAATCCATAAAAGAAAAAATTTACTAAAAAGGATGAGTACATAAAGATATTTAGATATAATCAAGGCCAAAGCATAAATACATTGTTATTGCTGCAGGTCATAACATAAAACCAAAAAAGCTATATGTTCTCTATTATGAAGTCTCTCTGAATATAAGGAAAAAAAATGACTCAATAGGTGTTTAGAGAGTGTAAAGTACTTTATTTTAAATTAATTGATGGTAATTTCTATGTCCTCTAGCCAAAGACTACCAGGAACAAAGCTGTCATGAAGAAAGCTGAGCTCAACTTTTTGCAACAAGGTGGGAAACATACATACATAAAGGCAATAAAAAGAGTAAACTTGCTTGATAAGAGAAACAGATGATTACACTGGATTTTTTAAAGGACTTTTTATTTTTTATTAGTTTCTGCTTTATAACAAAGTGAATCAGTCATACATATATATCTGTTCCCACATCCCGTCCCTCTTGAGTCTTCCTCCCTCCCACCCTCCCTATCCCACCCCTCCAGGCGGTCACAAAGCACCGAGCTGATCTCCCTGTGCTATGCGGCTGCTTCCCACTATCTATCTACCTTACGTTTGGTATTGTATATATGTATATGCCTCTCTTTCACTTTGTCACAGTTTACCCTTCGCCCTCCCCATATCCTCAAAACCATTCTCAAGTAGGTCTGTGTCTTTATTCCTGTTTTACCCCTAGGTTCTTCATGACATTTTTTTTTTTCTTAAATTCCATACATATGTGTTAGCATACGGTATTTGTCTTTCTCTTTCTGACTTACTTCACTCTGTATGACAGACTCTCGGTCTATCCACCTCATTACAAATAGCTCAGTTTCGTTTCTTTTTATGGCTGAGTATATTCCATTGTATATATGTGCCACATCTTCTTTATCCATTCATCCGATGATGGACACTTAGGTTGTTTCCATCTCCGGGCCATTGTGAATAGAGCTGCAATGAACATTTTGGTACATGTCTCTTTTTAAATTACGGTTTTCTCAGGGTACATGCCTAGTAGTGGGATTGCTGGGTCATATGGTAGTTTTATTTTTAGTTTTTTTAAGGAACCTCCAAACTGTTCTCCATAGTGGCTGTACGAATTCACACTCCCACCACCAGTGCAAGAGTGTTCCCTTTTCTCCACACCCTCTCCAGCATTTATTGTTTTTAGATTTCTTGATGTTGGCCATTCTGACTGGTGTGAGATGATATCTCATTGTAGTTTTGATTTGCATTTCTCTAATTATTAATGATGTTGAGCATTCTTTCATGTGTTTCTTGGCAGTCTGTATATCTTCTTTGGAAAAATGCCTATTTAAGTCTTCTGCCCATTTTTGGATTGGGTTGTTTGTTTTTTTGCTATTGAGCTGCATGAGCTGCTTATAAATTTTGGAGATTAATCCTTTGTCAGTTGCTTCACTTGCAAATATTTTCTCCCATTCTGAGGCTTGTCTTTTGGTCTTATTTATGGTTTCCTTTGCTGTGCAAAAGCTTTGAAGTTTAGTTAGGTCCCATTTGTTTAACTTTGTTTTTATTCCATTTCTCTAGGAGATGGGTCCAAAAGGATCTTGCTGTGATTTATGTCATAGAGTGTTCTGCCTATGTTTTCCTCTAAGAGTTTGATAGTTTCTGGCCTTACATTTAGGTCTTTAATCCATTTTGAGCTTATTTTTGTGTATGGTGTTAGGGAATGATCTAATCTCATACTTTTACATGTCCCTGTCCAGTTTTCCCAGCACCACTTATTGAAGAGGCTGTCCTTTCTCCACTATACATTCCTGCCTCCTTTATCAAGATAAGTTGACCATATGTGCGTGGGTTTATCTCTGGGCTTTCTATCCTGTTCCATTGATCTATCTTTCTGTTTTTGTGCCAGTACCACACTGTCTTGATTACTGTAGCTTTGTAGTGTTGTCTGAAGTCAGGGAGCCTGATTCTTCCAGCTCCATTTTTCATTCTCAAGATTGCTTTGGCTATTTGGGGTCTTTTGTTTTTCCAAACAAATTTTGAATTTTTTTGTTCTAGTTCTGTGAAAAATGTCAGTTCTAGTTTGATAGGGATTGCATTGAATCTGTAGATTGTTTTGGGTAGTAGAGTCATTTTCACAATATTGATTCTTCCAATCCAGGAGCATGGTATATCTCTCCATCTGTGTGTATCATCTTTAATTTCTTCCATCAGTGTCTTATACTTTTGTGCATACAGTTCTTTTGTCTCCTTAGGTAGGTTTATTCCTAGATATTTTATTCTTTTTGTTGCAATGGTAAATGGGAGTGTTTTCTTGATTTCACTTTCAGATTTTTCATCATTAGTGTATAGGAATGTCAGAGATTTCTGTGTATTAATTTTGTATCCTGCTACTTTACCAAATTCATTGATTAGCTCTAGTAGTTTTCTGGTAGCATCTTTAGGATTCTCTATGTATAGTATCATGTCATCTGCAAACAGTGACATCTTTACATCTTCTTTTGCAATTTGGATTCCTTTTATTTCCTTTTCTTCCCTGATTGTTGTGGCTAAAACTTCCAAAACTAAGTTGAATAAGAGAGGTGAGAGTGGGCAACCTTGTGTTGTTCCTGATCTTAGTGGAAATGGTTTCAGTTTTTCACCATTGAAGATGATGTTGCCTGTGGGTTTGTCATATATGGACTTTATTATGTGGAGGAAAGTTCCCTCTATGCCTACTTTCTGCAGGGTTTTTATCATAAATGGGTGTTGAATTTTTTCAAAAGTTTGGTCTGCATCTATTGAGATGATCATATGGTTTTTCTCCTTCAATTTGTTAATATGGTGTATCACATTGATTGATTTGTGTATATTGAAGAATCCTTGCATTCCTGGGATAAACCCCACTTGATCATGGTGTATGATCCTTTTAATGTGTTGTTGAATACTGTTTGCTAGTATTTTGTTGAGAATTTTTGCATCTATGTTCATCAGTGATATTGGCCTGTAGTTTTCTTTCTTTGTGACATCCTTGCCTTGTTTTGGTATCAGGGTGATGGTGGTCTCATAGAATGAGTTTGGGAGTGCTCCTCCCTCTGCTATATTTTGGAAGAGTTTGAGAAGGATAGGTGTTAGCTCTTCTCTAGATGTTTGATAGAATTCACCTGTGAAGCCATCTGGTCCTGGGCTTTTGTTTGTTGGAAGATTTTTAATCACAGTTTCAATTTCAGTGCTTGTGATTGGTCTATTCATATTTTCTATTTCTTCCTGAGTCAGTCTTGGCAGGTTGTGCATTTCTAAGAATTTGTCCATTTCTTGCATGTTGTCCATTTTATTGGCATAGAGTTTCTTGTAGTAATCTCTCGTAATCTTTTGTATTTCTGCAGTGTCAGTTGTTACTTCTCCTTTTTCATTTCTAATTCTATTAATTTGAGTCTTCTCCCTTTTTTTCTTGATGAGTCTGGCTAATGGTTTGTCAATTTTGTTTATCTTCTCAAAGAACCAGCTTTTAGTTTTATTGATCTTTGCTATCGTTTCCTTCATTTCTTTTTCATTTATTTCTGATCTGATCTTTATGATTTCTTTCCTTCTGCTAACTTTGGGGGGTTTTTGTTCTTCTTTCTCTAATTGCTTTAGGTGCAGGGTCAGGTTGTTTACTCGAGATGTTTCCTGTTTCTTAAGGTGGGATTGTATTGCTATAAACTTCCCCCTTAGAACTGCTTTTGCTGTGTCCCATAGGTTTTGGGTCATCGTGTCTCCATTGTCATTTGTTTCTAGGTATTTTTTGATTTCCTCTTTGATTTCTTCAGTGATCACTTCGTTATTGAGTAGTGTATTGTTCAGCCTCCGTGTGTTTGTATTCTTTACAGATCTTTTCCTGTAATTGATGTCTAGTCTCATAGCATTGTGGTCAGAAAAGATACTTGATACAATTTCAATTTTCTTAAATTTACCAAGGCTTGATTTGTGACCCAAGATGTGATCTATCCCAGAGAATGTTCCATGAACACTTGAGAAAAATGTGTATTCTGTTGTTTTTGGGTGGAATGTCCTATAAATATCAACTAAGTCCATCTTGTTTAATGTATCATTTAAAGCTTGTGTTTCCTTATTTATTTTCATTTTGGATGATCTGTCCATTGGTGAAAGTGGGTTGTTAAAGTCCCCTACTATGAGTGTGTTACTGTCGATTTCCCCTTTTATGGCTGTTAGTGTTTGCCTTATGTATTGAGGTTCTCCTATGTTGGGTGCATCAATATTTACAATTGTTATATCTTCTTCTTGGATTGATCCCTTTTTCATTATGTAGTGTCCTTCTTTGTCTCTTCTAATAGTCTTTATTTTAAAGTCTATTTTGTCTGATATAAGAATTGCTACTCCAGCTTTCTTTTGATTTCCATTTGCATGGAATATCTTTTTCCATCCCCTTACTTTCAATGTGTATGTGTCTCTAGGTCTGAAGTGGGTGTCTTGTAGACAGCATATATATGGGTCTTGTTTTTGTATCCATTCAGCCAATCTGTGTCTTTAGGTGGGAGCATTTAGTCCATTTACATTTAAGGTAATTATTGATATGTATGTTCCTATTTCCATTTCCTTAATTGCTTTGGGTTCCTTATTGTAGGCATAATCCTTCTGTTGTGTTTCTTGCCTAGAGAAGTTCCTTTAGCATTTGTTGTAAAGCTGGTTTGGTGGTGCTGAACTCTCTCAGCTTTTGCTTGTCTGTAAACGTTTTAATATCTCCATCAAATCTGAATGAGATCCTTGCTGGGTAGAGTAATCTTGGTTGCAGGTTTTTCTCCTTCATCACTTTCATTATGTCCTGCAACTCCCTTCTGGCTTGTAGAGTTTCTGCTGAGAGATCAGCTGTTAACCTGATGGAGATTCCCTTGTGTGTTATTTGTTGTTTTTCCCTTGCTGCTTTTTTTTTTTTTTTTTTTTTTTGCGGTACACGGGCTTCTCACTGTTGTGGCCTCTCCTGTTGCGGAGCACAGGCTCCGGATGCGCAGGCTCAACGGCCATGGCTCAAGGACCCAACCGCTCCACCGCATGTGGGATTTTCCCAGACCGGGGCATGAACCCGTGGCCCCTGCATCGGCAGGCGGGCTCTCAACGACTGCGCCAGCAGGGAAGCCACTTTCCTTGCTGCTTTTAATGTGATTTCTTTGTGTTTAATTTTTGACATTTTGATTAATATGTGTCTTGGCGTATTTCTCCTTGGATTTATTGTGTATGGGACTCTCTGTGCCTCCTGGACTTGATTAACTATTTCCTTTCCCATATTAGGGAAGTTTTCAACTATAATCTCTTCAAATATTTTCTCAGTCCATTTCTTTTTCTCTTCTTCTTCTGGAATCCCTATAATTCGAATGTTGGTGCGTTTAATGTTGTCCCAGAGGTCTCTGAGACTGTCCTCTATTCTTTTCATTCTTTTCTCTTTATTTTGCTCTGCATCAGTTATTTCCACTATTTTATCTTCCACCTCACTTATCCGTTCTTCTGCCTCAGTTATTCTGCCATTGATCCCATCTAGAGTATTTTTCATTTCATTTATTGTGTTTTTAATCGATGCTTGATTCATCTTTAGTTCTTCTAGGTCCTTGTTAACTGTTTCTTGCATTTTGTCTATCCTATTTCCAAGATTTTGGATCATCTTTACTATCATTATTCTGAATTCTTTTTCAGGTAGACTGCCTATTACCTCTTCATTTGTTAGGTCTGGTAGGTTTTTTTCTTGCTCCTTCACCTGCTGTGTGTTTTTCTGCTTTCTCATTTTGCTTATGCTACTGTGTTTGGGGTCTCCTATTTGCAGGCTGCAGATTCGTAGTTCCCGTTGTTTTTGGTATCTGTCCCCCGTGGCTAAGGTTGTTTCAGTAGGTTGTGTAGGCTTCCTGGTGGGGGGGACTAATGCCTGTTTTCTGGTGGTTGAGGCTCGATCTTGTCTTTCTGGTGGACAGGTCCAAGTCTAGTGGTGTGTTTTGGGGTGCCTGTGGCCTTATTATATTTTTAGGTAGCCTCTCTGCTAATGGGTGGGGTTGTGTTCCTGCCTTGCTAGTTGCTTGGCATAAGGTGACCAGCACTGTAGCTTGCTGGTCATTGACTGAAACTGGGTGCTGGTGTTGAGATGCAGATCTGTGGGAAATTTTCGCTGCTTGATATTATGTGGAGCTGGGAGGTCTCTTGTGGACCCGTGTCCTGAAGTTGGCTCTCCCACTTCAGAGGCACAGCACTGACTCCTGGTGGCAGCACCAAGAGCCTTTCATCTACCCGGCTCAGAATAAAAGGGAAAAATAGTAGAAAGAAAGAATTAGTAGAAGAAAGAAAGAGAGAGAGAAAGAAAGGAATAAAGAAAGAAAGGAAGGAAAGAAGGAAGGAAGGAAGGAAGGGAGGAAGGAAGGAAGGAAGGAAAGAAGGAAGAAAGAAAGAAGTTGGGAGGGGGAAGGATGGAAAGAAAGAAAGAAAGACAGGAGGGAGGGAGGGAGGAAGGAAAGAAAAAGAAAGAGTGAAAGGTCGAAGGGAGGGAGGAAGGAAAGAAAGAAAGGAAGAAAGAAAAAGAAAGAAAGAAAGAAGGGGCGTTGGGAGGGAGGGAGGAAGGGAAGGTAGGAAAAAAAGAAAGAGAGAAGATAAAGTAAAATAGAATAAAGTATAAAATATAGTACCATTATTAAAATAGAAAAGTAATTATTGAAAAAAAAAAAACGGACAGATAGAACCCTGGGACATATGGTGGAAGCAAAGCTATACAGAGGAAATCTCACACAGAAACATACACATACACATTCACAAAAAGAGAACAGGGGGAAAAAATCGAAAATCTTGCTCTCAAAGTCCACCTCCTCAATTTGGGATGATTCGCTGTCCATTCATGCACTCCACAGACGCAGCGCACATCAAGTGGACCCTGGAGATTTAATCTGCTGCCTCCGAGGCTGCACAGAAAAATTTCCGTCTGTTCTCTGCTCTCACAGTTCCCGGGTCTCTGCCTTGGCCCTGGCCCCGCCTCTGCATGTAGGTCACCAGAGGGCATCAGTTCTTCACTCAGAGAGGACGGCTTTAAAGGAGCCGCTGATTCAGGGGCTCTGACTCACTCAGACCAAGGTGATGGAGGGGCACATAGTGTGCGGCGGGCCTGCAGCAGCAGAGGCCAGCATGACGTTGCACCAGCCCAAGGCGCTCCACGCGCTTTCCCGGGGAATCCGTCCCTGGGTCCCTGGACCCCGGCAGTGGCGGGCTGCACAGGCTCCCTGGAAGTTGTGGCGGACAGTGGAAAGTTTAACGTGTGGTTTGGTAACAGTAGAACCACAGAGTATTTAAAACTAAAAGGAAAAAATGTTAATTGCATCACTGTTTTCAATAGCTAAAAATGAGGAAACCAAAAATAAATTATGACATATTTATATGATGTTATATTAAATATAGCTATGAATGGACCATATCATCATAGATTAATATGAATGTAAATTACTAACAACCCAGTTATGATTGAGAAAGGAATATGCAAGTCCTGGAAGATAACTGCTCATACAATCTTCAAAAACATATATGTAAAGCTAAATAAGAATGCTACAGACATTAACACATATGTAATAATACTATTTTTAAAAAATGCAAGCAAACAATGAAAACAAAATTCTGGATATGTATTATTTCTGGATGGAAGCAGGAAGATTGAACATGAAAGGATCAACAAACAGTAGCTAAAAAGAATAGATAGAAATAGATATTGTTACATTTCTAGCTTTTACATTTGTGTTGATTTCATGGTTGTTCATTATATAATAAAAACAAACACCCACCCATATTCATACATACATAAATACATACATAGAGCTATTCACAGGCAGAAAAATCATGTGTCTTCAAATAAAGATTATCATTAATCCAATCCTCTTCCCCTAGTGGGCAGATTTTTTTAAAAGTCAAAATCTATTCCATGTACTGAATTAATAATTCTTACTATAGTGATCCATGGAGTGTTAAAGCATTGTCACACACTAGGTGCTCAAACAATGCTGTCTGTATGAAAGAATGGAGGCATTCTTTCTGAATGATAAACCTGGAAACGTATCTTGACATTAGTCACTAACACCACAGTTTATGTGCAAATCCTCCTATGACTGCTTAAATAAATTTTAGAAATAATGAAAGAACAACATTAACTCTTTTCCCTTAATAGACTCACTTGATTGCATCAGTTCAAATAAAGATGTAAAAGTTTGAACAGGAAATTTTGTCATTTGGGGGTTATTCACTCTTAGGAGAAAAGAAGCTACAAATTAAGAAACATAAAATACTCAGCATAAAAAGCAAAAGTAGAGAAAATGACTTGTAACCATAGAATGCTGGCTTCTATTTCCCATGCTTAACTGATTTTGAGGTCATCAGTGTGTTGTTGCTAGGAGATTGCAGACATCTATTGTTCATTATTTCTGTTATCCTGCACCAAAGACCCTTTCGAGTGTGCTTTATTTCCCACTGTTTTTTTTTTTTTTTAATTCCCCGAACACCCTACTTAAAGTTAACATCTAATACCAGGGAAAAGGTTATTTAACTATCTCTGAGCTTTTTCATTATTCTTAGAAAAGTCATTTTGAAGCACATTTTCATTAGAGAGATAGATGATAAATGGACAGGTGAACATACAGGTAGATAAATAGGATGTAAAAATCTCAACTATTAAGAAATCCTCAGGGCTTCCCTTGTGGCGTAGTGGTTGAGAGTCCGCCTGCTGATGCAGGGGACACAGGTTTGTGCACCGGTCAGGGAAGATCCCACATGCCGTGGAGTGGCTGGGCCTGTGAGCCATGGCCACTGAGCCTGCACGTCCGGAGTCTGTGCTCCACAGCGGGAGAGGCCACAGCAGTGAGAGGCCCACGTACCGCCAAAAAAAAAAAAAAAAAGAAAAAAATAAAGAAATCCTCAGATGATTGTAAAACAAGTTGCCGTTAAAAAATAAGTTTTCTTGAATTTGTTGGTATATCATATGTTGCCTTACATTAATTTTACAATATTTCCCATAAGATGAACTGAAATGTAAGGTCCATAAGTTGTTTGATTAAATTTAGATCCAAACAAGTATATTTTAATATCATTTGCACTTATAAAGAGTGCCTTGGGCCTCCCTGGTGGCGCAGTGGTTGAGAGTCCGCCTGCTGATGCAGGGGATACGGGTTCGTGCCCCGGTCTGGGAGGATCCCATATGCCGCGGAGCGGCTGGGCCCGTGAGCCATGGCCGCTGAGCCTGCGCGTCCGGAGCCTGTGCTCCGCAACGGGAGAGGCCACAGCAGTGAGAGGCCCGCGTACCGCAAAAAAAAAAAAAAAAAAAAAAAAAAAAAAAAAAAAAAAAAAAGAGTGCCTTATTTGAAAAATTACTTATGTTTTATTATACCCTGATAATACTGTGTGTGTATGCATATAGGTTTGTATGTTAAATAATGAATTAATGTTATATATTATATAGTGCATCATCAGACAGAGGCACATAATTTTGAAAATTAAGAGACACTAATTTAAAAATTTAAGTTGAATATCCCTGAGATGTTATATGAACTACTTACTATTTGTATATGTCACTGGTTAAAATCTGGATTACTTTGCATTCTTGACAAGCAGTTAGATAAAGACTAACATGACAAAGAATAAGAGCAAGTTTGCCCCACTAATATTAAATAAAATATAGTTTCCTACCATCATGATGCACACCTGTGCCCTTCAATCTATTTTCAAATATGGAAGAGATTGGTTTGCTCATCAGTGGCCAGTCTATATCCCAGAGTTTGTTTTGAAGTTTGGACTTTGGTTGGTTTTTTCTAACTTGGTAACCAACATATATATTGGAACTGCTCTGTGAAATCTGGTATGTTTAGTTGTTAACATTGCTATTGAGATCCAGACAACATTTAAGCTTGAAAGTCAAGAACACAAAATATTGTAAACAGAAAGATGTTATCATTTACTGACAACATGGCAGAACTCTTTTCCTTGTATTAAAATGATTTAGGCATGACAATATTCTTCAACATTATCAGTGGGACAGAGTTCAACTATGTGGCTTAACCACAGTAAAAATAAATATGAAAATCTCAAGTCCATTAAAATTTAAAAGCATTTTTATTAATCAGTCTTAAAGATTATTTTGGTATTCATAATCTCCCTTGCATTTCTATTTCCATACTCTTGGTGATAAAGACTTCTTATACAGTGGGCCAAACTATATCCATGCTCTTCAGCAAAACAGATAATCTTTTTTTCCTGTCCAAGCATTTAATTATGAAGTTGTTCTTGTTAGTTAAGAAGTAAATCATTTAAAGGGTAAAAAAGATTAAATGTAATCTTGAAAGAAAACTGCTTACAGATAAAAAGGAGAAAAACGTGTAGTCAAAGAAAGAAAGTAATTTGTCATTTCAAGATAGTTAATGAGCTACAGATATTCTTTGATCATGAGAAAGAGTATGATATACACAAAAGAGCTTTAATGAAGTATAAAATTATAACAGGTAATGAAGTTCTTTTTTTAGAATATGCAATTAGTAACTGTTGAATTTTTTATTTCTTAAATATATTGACAACACTGCATACATGTAAAACAATATTGAAGAAGAGTTATTAATTCTAACTCAAGATGATCAAAATCAAACCTTTTATTTTCCAACTCAATTCTCCTTTCTGAAGAATCAGGGAAAAAAATCTATGCTCAGCACACAGGATTTCAGAAAGTCTTGTATTAAACAGCTTGGGTCATAATAGTATAAGAATTAGCTGAGGACATTTTGTGTTTCCATACAAATTGCAAATCTTTTTTTTTCTAATTCTGTGAAGAATGCTATTGGTATTTTGAGGGATTGCATTGAATCTGTAGATTGCTTTAGGTAGTGTAGTCATTTTGACAATATTGATTCTTCCAATCCAAAATCATGGTATATTTTCCATCTGTTTATGTCATCTTTGATTTCTTTCATCAGTGTTTTAGAGTTTTCTGAGTAAAAGTCTTTAACCACCTTAGGTATTTTATTATTTTAGTTGTGATGGTAAATGGAATTGTTTCCTTAATTTCTCTTTCTGATTTTTCATTGTTAGTGTATAGGAAAGCCAGATAATTCTGTGCAGTAATTTTGTATCCTGATATTTTACTACATTCATTGACTAGTTCTAGTAGCTTTCAGGTGGCATCTTTAGAATTTTCTATATACAGTATCATATCATCTGCAAACAGTGACAGTTTTACTTCTTGTTTTCCAATTTGTATTTCCTTTTATTTCTTTCTCTTCTTCGATTGCTGTGGCTAGGACTTCCAAAACTATGTTGACTAAGAGTGGCAAGATTGGACATACTTGTCTTGTTCCTCATCTTAGTGGAAATGCTCTAAGTTTTTCATCATTGAGTATGATGTTTGCTGTGGGTTTGTCATATATGGTCTTTAATATGTTGAGGTAGGTTCCCTCTATGCCCATTTTCTGGAGAGATTTTATCCTAAAGTGTTGTTGAATTTATTGAAAGCTTTTTCTGCAACTACTAAGGTGATTATAAGGTTTTTATTACTTAATATGTTAATATGGTGTATCACATTGGTTAATTTGCATTTATTGAAGAATCCTTGCATCACTGGGTAAAATCGCACTTGGTCATGGTGTATGATCCTTTTAATATGTTGTTGGATTCCGTTTGATATTATTTTGTTCATGGAAACACAAAAGACCCCAAATAGCCAAAGCAATCTTGAAAAAGATAAACGGAGCTGAAGGAATCAGGCTACATGTCTTCAAACTATACTACAAAACTACAGTAATCAAGACAGTGTGGAAAATGCACAAGGACAGAAATATAGATCAGTGGTACAGGATAGAAATCCCAGAGATAAACCCACGCACATGTAGTCACCTAATTTATGCCAAAGGAGGAAAGAACATAAAATGGAGAAAAGACATCCTCTTCAATAAGTCGTTCTGGGAAAAGTGGACAGCTACATGTAAAAGAATGAAATAAGAACACTACCTAATGCCATACACAAAAGTAAATTCCAAATGGATTAAAAACCTAAATTTAAGACCAGGCACTATAATACTCTTAGAGGAAAACATAGGAAAAACACACTTTGACATAAACCACAGCAAGATCTTTTTTGACCCACCTCCTAGAGTAATGAAAATAAAAGCAAAAATAAACAAATGGGACCTAATTAATGTTAAACGCTTTTGCACTGCAAAGGAAACCCATAAACAAGGTGAAAAAACAACCCTCAGAATGGGACAAAATATCTGCAAATGAAACAACGGACAAAGGATTAATCTCAAAAATATACAAACACCTCATTAAGCTTAATATCCAGAAAAAAAAAAAGTAAAAAATGGGTGGAAAACCTAAATAAACATTTCACCAATGAAAGCATACAGTTGGTCAAGAGGCACATGAAAAGATGCTCAACATCACTAATTATTAGAGAAATGCAAATCAAACCTACAATGAGTTATCACCTCACATCAGTCAGAATGGCCATTATCAAAAAATCTAGAAAAAAATAAATGCTGGAAAGGGTATTGTTAAAAAGGCAACCCTACTGCACTGTTGGTGGGAATGTAAATTGATTCAACCACTATGGAGAACAGTATGGAGGTTCCTTTAAAAACTAAAAATAGAACCACCATATGACCCAGCAATCCCACTACTGGGCATATATCCTGAGAAAACGATAAATCAAAAAGAGACATGCACCACCATGTTAATTGCAGAACTGCTTACAGTAGCCAGGACATGAAAGCAACCTAAATGTCCATTGACAGATGAGAGGCTAAAGAAGATGTGGCTCATATATACAATGGAATATTACTCAGCTATAAAAAGAAATGAAGGCTGAGGCTAGGGCTTTGGTCGGAGTGCAGGGAGAGGACTGGTGTTGGTGGTATGAACACAACTGTGCAGGGGATTAGTGCACCACAGCTAGATGGGAGGGAGTCCAGGGAAAAGTCTGGACCTGCTGAAGAGGCAAGAGACTTTTTCTTCTCTCTTTGTTTCCTGGTGTGCGAGGAGAGGGGATTAAGAACACTGCTTAAAGGAGTTCCAGAGATGGGCGCAAGCCACGGCGAAAAGTGCAGACCCCAGAGAAGGGCATGAGATGCTAAGGCTGCTGCTGCCACCACCAAGAAGCCTGTGTGAGAGCACAGGTCACTATCCACACCCCCTTACCGGGGAGCCTGTGCAACCTACCACTGCCAGGGTCCCAGGATCCAGGGACAACATCCCCGGGAGAATGCATGGCGCGCCTCAGGCTGGTGAAATGTCACACCGGTCATTGCCACCACAGGCTCACCCCGCACTATGTACCCATTCCTCCCCCAGGCCTGAGTGAGCCAGAGTCCCTGAAGCAGCTGCTCCTTTAACCCCGTCCTGTCTGAGTGAAGAACAGATGCCCACCACTGACCTACATGCATAGGCGGGGCCAAATCCAAAGCTGAGCACTGGGAACTGTGAAAACAAATAAGAGAAAGGGAAATCTCTCCCAGCAGCCTCAGAAGCAGCGAATTAAAACTCCACAATCAACTTGATGTACCTTGAATCTGTGGAATACATGAATAGACAATGAATCATCCCAAATTGAGGAGGTGGATTTGAGAGCAAGATTTATGATTTTTTCTCCTTTCCTGTTTTTATGAGTGTGTATGTGTATGCTTCTGTGTGAGACTTTGTCTGTATAGCTTTACTTCCACCATTTGCCCTAGGGTTCTATCCGTCCTTTTTTTTAAAATTTTTTTTCTTAATAATTATTTTTTATTTTAATAACTTTATTTTATTTTATCTTTATTTTACTTTATCTTCTTTCTTTCTTTCTTTCTTTCCTTCCTTCCCTCCTTTAGACAATGAAACACCCCAAATTGAGGAGGTGGACTTTGGGAGCAAGATTTATGATTTTTTCCCCTTTTCCTCTTTTTGTGAGTGGGTATGTGTATGCTTCTGTGTGAGAATTTGTCTGTATAGCTTTGCTTGCACCATTTGTCCTAGAGTCCTATCCATCCTTTTTTTTTTATTTTTTTCTTAATAATTAATTTTTATTTTAATAACTTTATTTTATTTTAACTTACTTTAATTTATTTTACTTTATCTTCTTTTCTTTTCTCCTTCCTTCCCTCCTTCCTTCCTTTCTCCCTCTCTTCTTTCTTTCTTTCTTTCTTTCTTTCACTTCTACTAATTCTTTCTTTCTACCTTTTCTCCCTTTTATTCTGAGCCGTGTGGATGAAAGGCCTTGGGTGCTGAAGCCAGGAGTCAGTGCTGTGCCTCTGAGGTGGAGGAGATAACTTCAGGACACTGACTCACAAGAGACATCCTAGCTCCACATAATATCAAATGGCAAAAATCTCCAGAGATCTCCATCTCAACATCAGAACCCAGCTTCACTCAACGACAAGCAAACTACAGTTCTGTACACCCTATGCCAAACAACTAGCAAGACAGGAACACAACCCCACCCATTAGCAGATAGGCTGCCTAAAATCATAATAAGTCCACAAACACCCCAAAACACACCACCAAACGTAGACCTGCCAACCAGAAAGACAAGATCCAGTCTCATCCAACAGAACACAGGCACTAGTCCCATCCACCAGGAAGCCTACACAGCCCACTGAACCAACCGTAGCCACTGAGGACAGACACCAAAAACAATGGGAACTACGAACCTGCAGCAGGCAAAAATAAGACCCCAAACAAGGTAAGATAAGCAAAATGAGAACACAGAAAAACACACAGCAAATGAAGGAGCAAGATAAAAACTCACCAGACCTAACAAATGAAGGGCAAATAGGCAGTCGACCTGAAAAAGAATTCAGAATAATGATAGTAAAGATGCTCCAAAATCTTGGAAATAGAATAGATAAAATGCAAGAAACATTTAACAAGGACCTAGAACTAAAGATGAAATAAGCAATGATGAAAAACACAATAAATGAAATTAAAAATAGTCTAGATTGGATCAATAGCAGTATAACTGAGGCAGAAGAAAGGATTAGTGATCTGGATGATAAAATAGTGGAAATAACTACTGCAGAGCAGAATAAAAAAAAGAATGAAAAGAACTGAGGACAGTCTCAGAGACCCCTGGGACAACTTTAAACACACCAACATTCGAATTATAGGGGTTCCAGAAGAAGAAGAGAAAAAGAAAGGGACTGAGAAGATATTTGATGAGATTACAGTTGAAAACTTCCTTAATATGGGAAAGCAAATAGTTAATCAAGTCCAGGAAGCACAGAGTCCCATACAGGATAACTCCAAGGAGAAATACGCCAAGACACATATTAATCAAACTCTCAAAAATTAAATACAAAGAAAACATATTAAAAGCAGCAAGGGAAACACAACAAATGATGCACAATGGAATCCCCATAAGGTTAATAGCTGATCTTTCAGCAGAAACTCTGCAAGCCAGAAGGGACTGGCAGGACATATTTAAAGTGACGAAGGAGAAAAACCTGCAACCAAGATTACTCTACCCAACAAGGATCTCATTCAGATCTGATGGAGAAATTAAAAACTTTACAGACAAGCAAAAGCTGAGAGAGTTCAGCACCACCAAACCAGCTTTACAACAAATGCTAAATGAATTTCTCTAGGCAAGAAACGCTAGAGGAGGAAAAGACCTACAATAACAAACCCAGAACAATTAAGAAAATGGGAATAGGAACATACATATCGATAATTAACTTAAATACAAATGGACTAAATACTCCAAGCAAAAGACACAGATTGGCTGAATGGATACTATAACAAGACACATATATGTGCTGTCTACAAGAGACCCACTTCAGACCTAGAGACACATACAGACTGAAAGTAAGGGGATGGAAAAAGATATTCCATGCAAATGGAACCCAAAGTAAATCTGGAGTAGCAATTCTCTTACCAGAAAAAATAGACTTTAGAATAAAGACTATTAGAAGAGACAAAGAAGGACACTACAGAATGATTAAGGGAATGATCCAAGAAGAGGATACAACAATTGTAAATATTTATGGACCCAACATAGGAGCACCTCAATAGATAAGACAAATACTAACAGTTATAAAAGCCATAAAACAGCCATTCATAGTAGGGGACTTTAAAACACCACTTTCACCAAATGAACACTTCTTTCAAAATGAAAATAAATAAGGAAACACAAGCTTTAAATGATACATTGAACAATATGGATTTAATTGATATTTATAAGACATTCCAATCAAAAACAACAGAATACACATATTCCTCATGTGCTCATGGAACATTCTCCAGGATAGTTCATAACTTGGGTAACAAATCAAGCCTTGGTAAATTTAAGAAAATTGAAATTGTATCAAGTATCTTCTCTGACCACGATGCTATGAGACTAGATATCAATTACTGGAAAAGATCTATAAAAAATACCAACACATGGATGCTAAAAAATACACAATTTAATAACGAAGTGATCACTGAAGAAGTCAAAGAGGAAATAAAAACATACCTAGAAAAAATGACAATGGAGACATGACGACCCAAAACCTATGGGATGCAGCAAATGCAGTTTGAAAAGGGAAGTTTTTAGCAATATAATCCTACCTTAAGAAACAGGAAACATCTCAAATAAACAACCTAAACTTGCACCAAAAGCAATTAGAGAAAGAAGAACAAAAACACCCCAAAGTTAGCAGAAGGAAAGAAATCATAAAACTCAGTTCAGAAATAAATGAAAAAGAAATGAAGGAAATGATAGCAAAGATCAATAAAACTAAAAGCTGGTTCATTGAGAACATAAACAAAATTGATAAACCATTAGCCAGACTCATCAAGAAAAAAAGGGAGAAGACTCAAATCAATAGAATTAGAAATGAAAAAGGAGAAGTAACAACAGACACTGAGAAATACAAAAGATCATGAGAACTTACTACAAGCAACTCTATGCCAACAAAATGGACAACCTGGAAGAAATGGACAAATTCTTAGAAATGCACGACCTGCCAAGACTGACTCAGGAAGAAATAGAAAATATGAATAGACCAATCACAAGCACTGAAATTGAAACTGTGATTAAAAATATTCCAAGAAACAAAAGCGCAGGACCAGATGGCTTCACAGGTGAATTCCATCAAACATTGAGAGAAGAGCTAACACCTACCTTTCTAAAAATATTCCAAAATATAACAGAGAGAGGAACACACCCAAGCTCATTCTATGAGGCCACCATCACCTTGATAACAAAACCAGACAAGGATGTCACAAAGAAAGGAAACTAAAGACCAATACCACTGATGAACATAGATGTAAAAATCCTCAAAAAATACGAGCAAACAGAATCCAACAGCACATTAAAAGGATAATACACCATGATCAAGTGGGGTTTATCCCAGGAATCCAAGGATTCTTCAATATAGGCAAATCAATCAATGTGATACACCATATTAAAAAATTGAAGGAGAAAAACCATATGATCACCTCAGTAGATACAGAGAAAGCTTTCAAAAAAATTCAACACCCATTTATGATAAAAACCCTGTAGAAAGTAGGCATAGAGGGAATTTTCCTCAACATAATAAAGGCCATATATGGCAAACCCACAGCCAACATCGTCCTCAATGGTGAAAAATTGAAAATATTTCCACTATGATCAGGAACAAGACAAGGTTGCCCGCTCTCACCACTCTTATTCAACTTAGTTTTGGACGTTTTAGCCACAGCAATAAGAGAAGAAAAGGAAATAAAAGGAATCCAAATCAGAAAAGAAGAAGTAAAGCTGTCACTGTTTGCAGATGTCATGACACTATACATAGAGAATCCTAAAGATGCTACCAGAAAGCTACTAGATCTAATCAATGAATTTGGTAAAGTAGCAGGGTACAAATTTAATGCACAGAAACCTCTGGCATTCCTATACACTAATGATGAAATATCTGAAAGTGAAATCAAGAAAACACTCTCATTTACCATTACACGAAAAATAATAAAATATCTAAGAATAAACCTACCTAAAGAGACAAAAGTCCTGTATGCAGAAAATTATAAGACACTGATGAAAGAAATTAAAGATGATACAAATAGATGGACAGATATACCACATTCTTGGATTGGAAGAATCAACATTGTGAAAATGACTGTACTACTCAAAACAATCTACAGATTCAATGCAAACTCTATCAAACTACCACTGGCATTTTTCACAGAAATAGAACAAAAAAATTCACAATTTGTATAGAAACACAAAAGACCCCGAATAGCCAAAGCAATCTTGAGAAGAAATAATGGAGCTGGAGGAATCAGGCTCCCTGACTTCAGACTATACTACAAAGCTACAGTAATCAAGACAGTATTTTACTGGCACAAAAACAGAAATATAGATGAATGGAACAGGATAGAAAGCCCAGAGATAAACCAGTGCACATATGGTCACTTTATCTTTGATAAAGGAAGCAGGAATGTACAGTGGAGAAAGTACTACCTCTTCAATAAGTGGTACTGGGAAAACTGGACAGGTACATGTAGAAGTATGAGATTAGAACACTCCCTAACACCATACACAAAAATAAGCTCAAAATGGATTAAAGACCTAAATGTAAGGCCAGACACTATCAAACTCTTAGAGGAAAACATAGGCAGAACACTCTACAACATAAATCACAGCAAGATCCTTTTGGACCTACCTCCTAGAGAAATGGAAATAAAACAAAAAATAAACAAAGGAGACCTAATGAAACTTCAAAGTTTTTGCACAGCAAAGGAAACCATAAACAAGACCAAAATACAACCCTCAGAATGGGAGAAAACATTTGCAAATGAAGCAACTGACAAAGGATTAATCTCCAAAATTTATAAGCAGCTCATGCAGCTCAGTAACAAAAAGACAAACAACCCAATCCAAAAATGGGCAGAAGACCTAAATAGACATTTCTCCAAAGAAGATATACAGACTGTCAACAAACACATGAAAGAATGCTCAACATCATTAATCATTAGAGAAATGCAAATCAAAACTACAATGAGGTATCATCTAACACCAGTCAGAATTGCCATCATCAAAAAATCTAGAAACAATAAATGCTGGAGCGGGTGTGGAGTAAAGGGAACACTCTTGCACTGCTGGTGGGAATGTGAATTGGTACAGCCACTATGGAGAACAGTATGGAGGCTCCTTAAAAAACTACAAATAGAACTACCATATGACCCAGCAATCCCATTATTGGGCATATACCCTGAGAAAAGCATAATTCAAAAAGAGTCATGTACCAAAATGTTCATTGCAGCTCTATTTACAATAGCCTAAAGATGGAAACAACCTAACTGTCCATCATAGGATGAATTGATAAAGAAGATGTGGCACATGTATACAATGGAATATTACTCAGCCATAAAAAGAAATGAAATTGAGCTATTTGTAGTGAGGTGGATGACTTAGAGTCTGTCCTACAGAGTGAAGTAAGTCAGAAAGAGAAAGACAAATACCATATGCTTACACATATATATGGAATTTTAAAAATGTCATGAAGAACCTAGGGGTAAGATAGGAATAAAGACACAGACCTACTTGAGAATAGACTTGAGGATATGGGTAGGTGGAAGAGTAAGCTGTGACAAAGCGAGGGAGATGCATGGACATATATACACTACCAAACGTTAAATAGATAGCTAGTGAGAAGCGGCCACATAGCACAGGGAGATGATCTCCATGCTTTGTGACCACCTAGAGTGGTGGGATAGGGATGGTGGGAGGGAGGGAGATACAAAAGGGAAGAGATATGGGAACATATGTATATGTATAACTGATTCACTTTGTTATAAAGCAGAAACTAACACACCATTTTAAAGCATTTATACTCCAAAAAAGATGTAATATATATATAGATATAGATATAGATATAGATATATGAAAAATATAAATAATAGTGACCACCAAAAATTAATCCAGTAAGTTAGGAAAAAATGCTTAATAAATTGTTAAATGTTGAAAAAAAAAGAAATGAAATTGTTTGATATAATTCACCTGTGAAGCCATCTGGTCCTGGGTTTTTGTTTGTTGGAAGATTTTTAATCACAGTTTCAATTTCAGTGCTTCTGATTCGTATGTTCATATTTTCTATTTCTTCCTGGTTCAGTCTTGGCAGGTTGTGCATTTCTAAGAATTTGTCCATTTCTTCCAGGTTGTCCATTTTATTTTCATAGAGTTGCTTGTAGTAATATCTCATGATGCTTTGTATTTGTACAGTGTCAGTTGTTACTTCTTTTTCATTTCTAATTCTACTGATTTGAGTCTTCTCCCTTTTTTTCTTGATGAGTCTGGCTAATGGTTTATCAATTTTGTTTATCTTCTCAAAGAACCAGCTTTTAGTTTTATTGATCTTTGCTATTGTTCCCTTCATTTCTTTTTCATTTATTTCTGATCTGATCTTTATGATTTCTTTCCTTGTGCTAACTTTGGGGTCTTTTGTTTTTTCTCTAATTGCTTTAGAGAAGGTAAGGTTATGTTGTTTATCTGAGATGTTTCTTGTTTCTTGAGGTTGGATTGTACTGCTATAAACTTCCCTCTTAGGACTGCTTTTGCTGCATTCTGTAGATTTTGGGTCATCATGTTTTCATTGTCATTTGTTTCTAGGTATTTTTTATTTCCTCTTTGATTTCTTCAGTGATCTCTTGGTTATTAAATAGTGTGTTGTTTAGCCTCCATGTGTTTGTATTTTTGAAAGAGTTTTTTCTGGTAATTGATATCTAGTCTCATAGCATTGTGGTTGGAAAAGATACTTGATATGATTTCAATTTTCTCAATTTACCAAGGTTTGATTTGTGGCCCACGATATGTTCTATCCTTGAAAGTGTTCCATGAGCACTTGAGAACAAAATGTATTCTGTTGTTCTTGGATGGAATGTACCAAAATTATCAGTTAAGTTCATCTTGTTTAACATATCATTTAAAGCTTGTGTTTCCTTATGTATTTTCATTTTGGCTGATCTGTCCATTGGTGAAAGAAGGGTGTTAAAGTCCCTTACTATTATTGTGTTACTGCCAATTTTCCCTTTTATAGCTGTTAGCATTTGCCTTATGTATTGAGGTACTACTATGTTGTGTCCATAAATATTTATAATTGTTATATCTTCTTCTTGGATTGATCCCTTGATCATTATGTAGTGTCCTTCTTTGTCTCTTGTAACAGTATTTTAAAATCTATTTTTTTTCTGATATGAGAATTGCTACTCCAGTATTCTTTTGATTTCCATTTGCATGGAATATCATTTTCCATCCCCTCACTTTCAGTCTGTATGTGTCCCTAGGTCTGAAGTGGGTCTCTTGAAGGCAGCATATATACAGGTCTTTTTTTTGTATCCATTCAACAGTTGAAAATTTCTGACAATACTACACATCCTTTCACCATATGATCCAGTAATCATGCTCCTTGGTATTTACCCAAAGGAGCTTAAAAATTATGTCCACACAATAACCTGCCCATGGATGTTATGGAAACTTCATTTGTAATTGCCAAAACTTGGAAGCAACCAAGATATCTGTCCATAGGTGAATGGATAAATAAACTCTGGTATACCTAGACAGTGGAATATTGTTTAGCACTAAAAAGAAATGAACTATGAAGCCATGAAAAGAGGAGAGAAAGAAGCCAAACTGGAAAAGGCTACGTAATATTACATTTCAACTGTATAAACTTTTGGAATAAGCAAAAATATGGAGAAAGTAAAAAGATCATGGCTGCCAGAGGTTGGGGGTAGTGGATATGAATAGGTGAAGCATAGAGGATTTTAGGGCAGTGAAAATACTCTGTATGATAACATAATGATGAACATATATCGTACTTTTGTCTGAACCCACAGAATGTACAACACCAAGGGTAATTATAATGTAACCTTGGACTCCGTATGATTATGATGTGTTAATGTAGGTTCATCATTTCTAACAGTTGTAACACTTTGTGAGTGGTTTTGATAATGATGAAGCTATGCATGAATCAGGATAGGGGATATGTGTGATATCTATGCACCTTTCCCTCAATTTTCTGTGAACCTAAAACTGCTGTTAAAAAATAAAATCTTAATTTAAAAAAATAAATGGACAAGTAATAAACAATTCTATGAGGAATTGATGAAGAAAAATTTCAGTGGAAAGAGAAAAAAACAATACTATATATACTTTTAGTGATGTTACAGTAAGTTTACTCTGAATTTAAGGGTATTTTGGTGATGAGCTCGAAACATGCCATAGTAAGTAACCCTATTGCATTCTTCTTTTCCCTTATCTCTTGCTGTACAATTTATTAGGCTCATCTCAACTTTTATTCATCCCCTCTCTAACAATTAGGTGGAGATGAAAGAATACACCTATATTTTTTAATAAATAAAGCTGCGGTCATATATGAAAAAATAAACCAAATTGAATTATTTGTAGTGAGGTGGATGGATCTCGAGCCTGTCATACAGAGTGAAGTAAGTCACAAAGAGAAAAACAAATACCTTATGCTAATGCATAGATATGGAATCTAAAAAAAAAATTGTACTGATGAACTTAGTGGCAGGGCAGGAATAAAGATATAGACATAGAGAATGGAATTGAGAAAATGGGGGGGAGGGGGAAGTTGGGGCAAAGTGAGAGTAGCATGGACATATATACACTACCAAATGTAAAATAGCTAGTGGAAAGCACCTGCATAGCACAGGGAGATCAGCTCTGTGCTTTGTGATGACCTAGAGCGGTGGGATAGGGAGGGTGGGAGGGAGGCTCAAGAGGGAGGGGATATGGGGATATATGTATGCATGTGGCTGATTCACTTTGTTGTACAACAGAAACTAACACATTATTGTGAAGCAATTATACTCCAATAAATATCTATTTAAAAAAAAGAATTAGCTGAAGAGGTTTATTTAATCAAAGGTGAAGAGATTTTATGTTTTTATGAAAAAAAAATTATGAATTACATGAACAGAAAAGTTGAATAGACTGATAATTTGGAAAACTAGAATAGGTAGAATTTTATGTAGCTATTTTAAAATTATAATACAAGCAACAGTGTAAGAAACAATAAGTGTTTTGCCAGTAAATATGTCAAAGTTAATTTGAACCTTCAAGTACCATAACATTGTCTTTCCAAAACTTCTATTTTGTGATGAATTGCTATTTTCCATACTAAACATATATAATGAAATAATTCGACCAATTGCAAAATTCATATGTAAAAGTATGCTGCTTGCAGATATATGCATAAGGATGTTATTTGCAATACTGTCTGCAAAGAAACAATATGTAGATGACTGAAATGTTCAATAATGAAAAGTTTAAATTTAACTTAATTCTCAAAAAAGTCACATGCAGCTATTAAAAAAGTAGATATATCTTTTGAAAAGAAGGATGTTAATCACCTACCAATTAACAAATTAACTGTAAAACAATACATATACTCTGGCAATGTTTACAATACAGATGTGTATTGGCTTAGTTGTGTATTTCTTGGTACAATTCATCTGCTAAGATTCTGTACTAACTGGATAACGTTGGTTTTGGGGGATATGCTTTGGGGATTAAGCAGGATTTTCACTATTAGATATAGTGCTATGATGTTTAAAATATTTTCAAGAAAAAATATACAGACAAGAAAAAAGTAAAATATGACATTCACTAGTAAGCTATTAATGTTTTACACACCTTGCTTTTGAAAATTTGACAAGACCCTTTTGTTAGTTTGAATTTTTGACTCTTTTTTTAAAATTAATTGCATTGAAAATTATTGTTTTAATAAACACTATTTTTAGATGTTCAAGAATCTAAGTGGCCTTAATTTTACTTATACCTTATGTAATCAATTTTCCTAGAGGATAGCATTAGATAATTGCCTTTATTAATGATCTCCAAGTAAAGTAGAATATGCTCCATAACGTGGGTGGGCGCTATGCAATCAATTGAAGGTCTTAAAAGACAGGTCCCATGAAGAGAAAATAATTCTCCTCTAGTCTGCCTTCAGACTCAAAAGAGTTCAAGATCAAATTCTGCCTGAAATTCCACCCTGCTGGTCTGCTCTACACATTTTGGTCTTGTCATAACTGTATGAGTCAATTCCTTAAAATAGACATTTTTCTCTTTGTATAAACAGACAGTTGATTCCATTTCTCTGTAAAACCCTGAAAAATATAGCAACTAACAACACTAAAAGTATTAAAGTTCAAGTGAGTCGCAGTGGTTTTAAATTCAAATGCCTTTAGGGACATAGCAGATGATTGGAATTAGGAAATCAGATGGTTATAAAATATTAAGTACTGGTGGGAATGATTGTGAATTTGAGACTCCATTCCTGTTGAAAGAAATTCAAACTAAAATATTTTAAACAATGTACCTCAATCAAAAATTCTTGTAAGCTGTTTCAGCATGTGGAATACCACTGTGACTTAGTTCCAAGAACTGATACATAGGAAAGAATTGTGGGTTAGAATGATTAGATAAAATTTCACAGGGGTAAAGAGATTTTGAATGTTCCTTGACCAAGATTGTCTTAACGTTCCCCACAACTTATCTAAGTTTTGGACAGGACTCTTCCTGACACCAGGCCCCCTACATTCTTTTTCTTAGAGCCTTGGCTTTAGAAAACTTATACTTGGAAATTCTTTCTCTGCTACTTTGAGATGTAAATCTTTTTTGAAAGCTTCTTGCTAGTTTACAAAATAGGAATGTCTTTCTCAAGGAGCATAACTTTTGTAGGCTAACACCAAATTGTAAAACTACCTCCTGATATGAAGATATGAGAGAAAGTTTACTTTTCATTTTGGTAAAGACAATTCGGAAACAAAAATAGCCTAAAATCCCCTAACTCCAGGTCTTAAAAACTCTCCAGGCTTTTGTTTCATTGGAGTTGAGCTCAAACTGAGTTCTGATCTCTCTCTTTTATTTCAGTGACCTTGGAAGAAGACTTCCTTGCCTCTGTAATCTGTCCAATGCAATTTTTTCATTGATTTTGTTTTCATATTTTAATTTCAGTTAACTTAAAGTTACAAATAGATATAGGTAATGGAAAGTGTGCCTTTGTCTAAGAAAATGGCAAAAAAAAAACCACCTCATTTCAGTAGTGTATGTATTCCTTATGATTATTTTACTCCTTTTCCCCTCTAAGTCATCAGTAAGCCATCATATATAATAGAGACATAATTCAAAATAAAACAAAGAGACATGTTTTTAACATAAAGATGCTTTATTTCTAGAAGATTTATGCCACCTTTTCACCCTGGTTGATTGATGAGGCAGACCCATGATTATGTAGTCCATTTGTACTTCTTATTAAATCATTGAAATTGTAGGTATTCCCACCTTTTTGCCAACTAATTAAAGTCAAATAATCATTTAGCAACTGTGATACGTATACTCTCTCATAATCAGTTGAAAATTTATTCTACTTTACAGAGATACAAATATAGATATAGGTACACAGATAAAAGAATATATCTATGTGTGTATGTGTATATATATATATATATATATACACATACACACATAGAGAGAGAGAGAGTGAAAGAGAGAAGTAAAGACATTAAATTGAAATGAAAATCTCAATGAAAAACATCCCTCACTAAATCACCAAATATCTTACCAACTCCACATTATAACAAATAATTCTTTGGAAGAAATTAAAATTCAAGTTTCGGGGGTTTTTTCTGTTTGTTTGTTTTCTATATCTTTAGTGAGCAAAAGCAAGAATCATGACTTTTGTCCACTGGCCTGTTTATTTTTTATTTATTTATTTTTCCATTCAAAGGGGCTTTAACTACTAAATTATAACAGGAGTCTAATAATGTCACTCTCACATATTAATCAGCAGGATTCCTGAAATATCTATCTTTAAAGTTTACAATACCTGTGAGATATACCTATGACATATATATGTACATTTCCTCTTTTTAGTTAATATAGGCCATTGCATTTTATTAGTATAATATCTAGCATTGAAACATTTTCATAAAAATGTGAAAATATTTATTTTGAAAACCTGAGTTCTAATAAGCATTACTTTAAGAATAAAAGAAAGTTGTTTGACAGAACAGTAAAGTAAAAAACATGCATAAGTTTTAAGAATAGCAGTTTAAGAATTCTCAATGTGAGTTTTCCTCAGATGAAAGGCAGTCAGAGGTGTGGAAACTATTGCAAACTTCAATCTTTGTCACACGAATTTCTTAAAGGAAACAAAATAGTCACCAGATAATTGAACAGTTTAGCAAGGTCAAGGTCCATATTTTCAATGCCTGGTAAAGTAAAAGGAGAAGTGAAGTATTTAGTGGCTCAGCATACTACATACCTTTCATGATTGCAGCAATAGAAGAAAAAAAACTGTGAAGGAGCACTATATTCAAAATTCAACAAGTATCACTGGATGCCTTTAGAATAGAAAACAAGAACAGCAATATTAGCTACTGGCAATATTGAATAATTCATTTCCTAATTTATTGCTGAACTTAAATTCAGGAATCAAATGCAAACTACAGGACAGGTAAGTTGTGAATTTCTAACAGTTTAAGTGAAATAGACCTGGAGTTTAAGTTTACTACAAGTGGAATATATGTCAATAGCATGACAGGGCTGTCAGAAAGGCAATTTTGACTTAGAATTAATACAACTGCAGTGTCCATATTAAAGTAGAGAACACTTCATAGCTGTCAACCCTGCTCAGATAACATTGGATCTAGCAAGATCAGCTCTGAACACCACAAGTTACAAAGTCCCCACAATCTAACATATTCAAGTGAATGATGTACATTGTTTTGTTGTTGTTGTTTTGTGTTTTTTGTGTTTTTTTTAATTTGGCTAAAGGAAATGAAAGCATTTTCTTTAAAGAGTTAGACATACAGCTGGGGAGTACTATTTTCCATTGTTTAAATTTTTTTCTCAAATTTAATAATGATTTATCTTACACACTGAATGCTTGTGTTCTCTCAAAATGCAGATCTTGAAAGACTAACCCTTAATGTTATGGTGTTAGTAGGTGGGCCTTTGAGCTGTAATTAAGTCACAAGGCTGGAGCCCCCATGAATGAGATTAGTGCCTTTACAAGACTGGAGAGCTTGTTTCACTCTCTGCTCTTTGCTATGTGCAGATAAAAGGAAAAGGTGGCCATGTGCAAACCAGAAAGCCAGACATCAAATCTGCTATCACCTTGCTCTTGGAGTTGCCAGTCTCCCAGAATGTGAGAAACATTTTTTTTTTGTGTGTAAGCCATGTAGTCTGTGGTGTGCTGTTAGAGCAGTCCAAGCAAACTAAGAAATGTCTTTCATTTTTCTATTAGCTCAACAAATATCCATTGAGTGTTGAATTTCTGCCACACACTGAGCTGGACATAGAAGATTTACAGTGAAATAATAAAATATAGTCAATATACATAAAGAGACTTTAGTCTTTTAAAGATGAGGGGTTGATACATTGACTGTAATGTAGCCAACAGTAATTAGTGCTATGACAGGGGAACAACGAGTATTACATAAAAGGGTCACCTAAACTAGCAAGTAAACAAGAGAAACACATAGCTATCAGGAAGTGAATAAATACTGAAGGATGTGCGATAGTTAGAAAACTATGGTGATAAGAGAAATGCAGATAGATCCAAGGGGAGAATAAGACTGCATAAAAACTTGGGGCTAGTGAAAGAGGTTGTACTTTGGAGGATTTGAAAATTGTGCAGGGATGAATTATAGAGTCTCTGAAGGGGTGTGGCAAAATCTGTTGCAAATAAGAAGAGAAAGGCTCAAATGATGGTAGGTCTTATAAGCCATGTATAGGAATTGGAGTTTATCCTAAAGGAGAGAGACAACTATTAAATGGTGGGAAAAAAAAGTTGTTTTTTTTTTTTACATGAGTGTCTTAGTTAAAATAAAGGAAGAGGAACAGCAATGAAGAGAGTGATAACAGTTAAAAGCTGTAAAATTTTTCAGAAGGAGATGAAGATGACCTGAAGGATGGAAAATTCTGTGGTTATGAGGCCAAAATATACTGTCAAGAGATATTTTGGAGCTGGAAACTAAAGTGGGTGACACATGAGAAGGGAAAGGCAGTGGGAAAAGGGAACACAACAAGGTAATGTAGGAAATGAATTCTTCAGCCCAGCAGACTGTGCTCAGATAAAACTATTAACATGGAGAAATGGGAGAACAGATATTGGGGGTGGGGGGTGCAACTAGGAGCCTGTCACTTGATGTCCTAGCCATAGCAAAGTAAAAATTCCCATCTATCTGTAGCATCAGAGAGAGATTTTGGCAAGACATGTATAATTGATATATTTTTATAACACTAAGTAGATGTTAGTAGAATCAATGGAAGAAGAAGCTTTCTATGACCAGTTCAGACACAGAAAAATCACATGGTATAATTGTAAGATCTTTAGGCTTGCATTTTATTCCCAGCCTTGACATTTGATAATGTTTAGCCTTGTGAAAAATCAATAATTCTTTACAGGACTAATTTCCTCAACTGTGTAGTAGAGATAATTTCCTAGGATTCCTCATTTCAAGAGAAGGCTGAATTAAATAGGGTATCATCTATGTAGTGTTTAGCAACTCCAGAGTGTTATACAAGTTTCCGCTCCTGTTATCAATATCCAGATTTATGAAAAATAGATTAAATGAGAAGTTATGCTTGCAAGGAATATTACAGAGGTATTACTGAATTGGGCTGAAGGTTAGGCAAGATATCTGGATTACAAATAATTCTGTTGAATTTTGCATGTTACATGCTATGTGACAATGGCTTCTAATGCAGACAAGAAAGGATTTGGCTTACCTGTAAGTATTTTGATATTATAAACAACCCTGGATGATTGTATCCTAAGGGTTTGAGGAAAGTACCTGAAATATTTATTTATTCCCCCCCCCTAATATTTATTTTAGGAGAAAAATTATTCTACATATTTTTATACTTGAGTAAATGTCACTGCAATTAAGTTTCTCAGTAGTTAGAATATGAAAAATAGTATTGCCATTTACAAAATATCCTATCGTCTGAGGAGCGATCTTTTGATAAATACAAAGTCTGGAATTGTACAAAGAGTCAGCATTCACTAAGTTCTTATTAAATAACTGCTTTCTCTAAAGAGTAAGTAGTACAGTGTTTCATGCAGAGAAATAAATAATTATTAAATTCAAATTAGAGCTTTTTATGCCCTGCATGTCTGAGAGCAGATAACTAATACACAATTGTTTTTATCAAAGAATGTATTATAAAATTTGGATTTCTACATCATGAGAAAGCATCTTATTTATGAAAGAAGTCATTTTTTTTCAGGGACTAAATTAGTTCGTGATAATGAGGTACTTGGAAAGGGTATCGACTTTTCAAACCAAGATAACAAGATAACTTTTTATATATGGAGAAGGAAAATATGGAAATATGTATCTCTTAGTGACTGATTATTAACCAGCTAAATGAATCTAGAATTCCATCAAAAAAGAAATTTTTTATCCTATATACTTTCACTGTTTGTTCTTATGACAACTTTGCCCTCACTTATTCAATATTATTCTTTCTACTATCTTATGGACCACTGATAACAATAAAAATGAGAAGAATTAACTGAGATACATGTATGACTTATCAAGGAACAATATTTCATGAAGATCTAAAAAAAGAGTTCATGGGAAATTTTGAAATCCTGATATCATTTTTTTAAATGACAGTTTTAATATGAGTTCCCACTGGTGTTTTAGGAAAACAACCTTTACTTAACATATACTTATGCCAAAAATTTATTTTTTTCTTAGAATAAAAAATGTTGGTTCAAATAGATTAAATAAATACATAATTTTCATGTCACCATAAATCAGGCACCAGGTGTTCAGGGACCAGATATCCATTCAGCTCAAAGATGCTGAGACAGGTTTGGTCCATAAATTGGGTCATGGAAGAATATAAAAATAAGATTAATTATGACATTTAATTTTAAAAACATAGAATATAGTTTCAGATCAGATGATTCAAACATAACAGTATTTACAGGTCCTTGGTACTTATTAAAATATCAAACATCTGTTCATTAAATCATGTTATGATTTTTATAAGAAAAGCTTTCCTAGCATTCTATCTAATATGGAGAAAAATAATGCCACATCTGAACATTTTTTTCTTTAACATAGATTTTCTATTTAAATATTTTCAAAAATGAACTTGCCTGAGAAAAATAATACAATTAGGATATTAAAAAGTGGTTGTTATATTGGATGCATACTTCTGTAACATTCTACTGGAGAAGACAAAGCAACAAACAAGAGACAAGCAAGTAAGCAAACAAAAGGTATGTGTAGGAAAAAACCAGCATTGATAAATGCAATAATCATTATCATGTTTCTTGAGTAACTGTCATAATTGCAAGGTAGGGTCATCAGAGTATTTTGCAGGTTTTGTCATTTATAGAATATGCACATTTGAATGTGAAGAGGATTGGAATAACACTTGGTGCCTCATATCATTTTAACTTGTAATGAACAAGTTGATGTGAGAATATAAAGGAAAATAAATATGTCAGTTTGTTATTAAGGAACCCCAAGAAATATAAAATTAACAATAATAAATGTTTGGTTTTCTTTTACTTATATGTGGCAAGCATAGATTATACCATCTACTATGACATGTCAGTTAAAATAAGTTTAACTCTATCAACCTTTTATCAACACAGTTATATCTGAAAAAATACTTTGCTCAGATGTGATCAACTTGCAGAAAAATAATACAGTATGTGTGTATGATTTTAAGTATATACACTTACATAGAAACATTGTTTACAAAGGCACACAAGCATCATAAAATGTTTTATAATACATGTATCATTAAAAAATGGATAGCAAAGATGCAAAGAAACACCCAGAAAACAGTAGTGAGAATACAGAGAGAGCAAAGGTGTTTCAATTGTTCATAATATACTATTGCTTAAAAAAAAGTATCTAAAGGAAATATGACATAATATTAATTAATGATACAAATATAATCTAATTTGAGTGGTTGATACATGGTTCTATTGTTTCATTGTTCTATATATTAAATAGTTAATATTAAAATTCATGAAATATAACAAATTAAAGTATGTTTAAATAAGAAAGAAAGAGCAAAAAAAAAAGACGGAAAAAGAAGAGACAACATTAAGTTTAGTAATCTAAATGCACATCACAGAATACTAAAAACTTGCTACAGAAGGCTCATAAGAAAGATTTTAAGCACTCAAACTTTCCATTCAGAAATATGCAAGATTCAATTATCCATAAGATTTTACAAAACAGATTCTAGAAATAGTAAAACAAAACTGGATTCTGACACCAGAAAAAGTTCACTTTTAAAAGTAAAATAATTATAAATGTTAATTTTGAAAATGCATATGATAAACATGAATTAAAACCAATATTTTAATGTTTTCAAGAACAAAGTATTTTTTACATATTTAACAAAATAGAAAAATTGTCTTGCAAATTGTTCCCTTATTCGTTTTCAACTAATTTTGTCCTTCAAAACTGAAAAAAAAAGACGATAGTTAAATTATCTAGAAAAGCCCAATCTGAGCTTCATAAATCTATACTGTACTGTACCTATTATTACTAGTAAAGGTAGCATGGTATTTGTAGAAACTTTATAAAATGCAGAATAAGCAAAAAAACAAAAACAAAAGCAAAATCTACAAATAACCTTTTTGAAATCCCTGGAAAATTCTATAACCAACATTTTGCTCTATAGGGTGAATTATAAAATATTTCTTATTTATAAATTTATCTCAAGGTATAATACACATAACTCCCCATAGCCAGATTTTTATAATAATATATAAGAAATTCCTGAGACATAGTTTTGTGTATATTCCTTTATTTTACACCCAGAACTCTACTGTTATTTCACCATTTCCATATTATATAACATTTAAGTTGCTTCAATTTTTCATTATTTCAGTTAATACTTCTGTTATGTGAATAGAATATGAAAACTCATGTGGATACATCCTCATATTAAACTCTAGAAAAATGATTATACTAAAGAGTAAGTACTCTTTGAATAATTTGACATATCTGGACAATTGCTCTCTAGAAAATTTTACTAATATACATTTTATGCCTTTTATGACTTTGCCTCTCTTCAAAACACTTTCTGGCTTCATTCAATTCTCATTCTATTTTGTTAGGAGTTGATTCATATATTAACCACACTCAGACCTGTAGCTTCCCAAGATACACATTAACTTCTTTATGTACTTCCAAAATCACTTCAAACTGATTTGAAGTAATAATTATAAATCTAATCAAAATGTACTAATTCACTTTCTGAGATTCAAAAAATTGTCAATTCCTTCAAAAAAGAAGTTTGTTGGGTATCTTTCAGTTTGAACTAAATTTAAAGATCAATTTGGGGAAAATTACTAGTATAAAAATCCAATCCAGGGACATAGCATAGCTTTGTATTTCTTTCTTTCTTTATTTTTCTTTCAGCAATATATTGCAGTTTTAGGAATACTGAACTTGTAAACATTTTTTTAAATTTAATTTTATTTATTTTTTATACAGCAGGTTCTTATCTAGTTATCAATTTTATACATATTAGTGTATATATGTCATACCCAAACTCCCAATTCATCACACAACCAACCCATCCCCCCCGCCACTTTCCCCCCTAAGTGTCCATACATTATTTCTCTACATCTGTGTCTCTATTTCTGCCCTGCAAACCGGATTATCTGTACCATTTTTCTAGGTTCCACATATATGTGTTAATATACGATATTTGTTTTTCTCTTTCTGGCTTACTTCACTCTGAATGACAGTCTCTAGATCCATCCACGTCTCTACAAATGACCCAATTTCATTCCTTTTTATGGTTGAGTAATATTCCATTGTATACATGTACCACAACTTCTTTATCCATTCATCAGCTGATGGGCATTTAGGTTACTTCCATGTCCTGGCTCTTGTAAATAGTGCTGCAATGGACATTGGGGTGCATGTGTCTTTTGGAATTATGATTTTCTCTGGGTATATGCCCAGTAGTGGGAATGCTGGGTCATAAGGTAATTCTATTTTTACTTTTTAAAGGAACCTCCACAGTGTTCTCCATAGTGGCTGTATCAATTTACATTCCCACCAACAGTGCAAGAGGGTTCCCTTTTCTCCACACCATCTCCAGCATTTGTTGTTTGTAGATTTTCTGATGATGCCCATTCTAACTGGTGTGAGGTGCTACCTCATTGTAGTTTTGATTTACATTTCTCTAATAATTAGTGATGTTGAGCAGCTTTTCTTGTGCTTCTTGGCAATCTGTATGTCTTCTGTGGAGAAATGTCTATTTAGGTCTTCTGCCCGTTTTTGGATTGGGTTGTTGTTTTTTTGTTATTGAGCTGCATGAGCTGTTTATATATGTTGGAGATTAATCCTTTGTCAGTTGATTCATTTACAGATATTTTCTCCCATTCTGAGGGTTGCCTTTTCATCTTGTTTGTAGTTTCCTTTGCTGTGTGAAAACTTTGAAGTTTCATTAGGTCCTATTTGTTTATTTTTGTTTTTATTTCCATTACTCTCAGAGGTGGATCAAAAACGATCTTGTTGTGATTTATGTCAAAGAGTGTTCTTCCTATGTTTTCTTCTAAAAGTTTTATAGTGTACTGTTTTACATTTAGGTCTCTAATCCATTTTGAGTTTATTTTTTGTGTATGATGTTAGGGAGTGTACTTATTTCATTCTTTTACATGTAGTTGTCCAGTTTTCCCAGCACCACTTATTGAAGAGACTGTCTTTTCTCCATTGAATATCCATGCCACCTTTGTCATAGATTAAATGACCATATGTGTGTGGTTTTATCTCTGGGCTTTCCATCCTGTTCCATTGATCTATACTTCTGTTTTTGTGTCAGTACCATATTATCTTCATTACTGTAACTTTGTAGTGTACTCTAAAGTCAGGGTGTCTGATTCCTCCAGCTCTGTCTTTTTTCCCTCAAGACTGCTTTGGCTATTCAGGGTCTTTTGAGTATCCATAGAAATTTTAAGATTTTTTGTTATAATTCTGTAAAAAAATGCCATTGGTAATTTGATAGGGATTGCATTGAATCTGTAGATTGCTTTGGGTAGTAGAGTCATTTTCACAATATTGATCCCTGCAATCCAAGAACATGGTATATCTCTCCATCTGTTTGTCTCATCTTTAATTACTTTCATCAGTGTCTTATAGTTTTCTGCATACATATCTTTTGTCTCTGTAGGTAGGTTTATGCCTAGATATTTTATTCCTTTGTCACAATGGTACATGGGAGTGCTTCCTTAATTTCTCTTTCAGATTTTTCATCATTAGTATATAGGAATGCAACAGTTTTCTGTGCATTAATTTTTGTAATTTTCTAAATCCTGCTTCTTTACCATATTAATTGATTAGCTCTAGTAGTTTTCTGGTGGCATCTTTAGGATTCTCTATGTATAGAATCATGTCATCTGCACAGTGACAGTTTTACTTCTTCTTTTCCAGCTTCTATTTCTTTTATTTCTTTTTCTTTCCTGATTGACGTGGATAGGACTTCCAAAATTATGCTGAATAATAGTGGTGAGAGAGGACATCCTTGTCCTGTTCCTGATCTTAGAGGAAATGCTTTCAGTTTTTCAACATTGAGAATGATGTTTGCTGTGGGTTTCTTGTATATGTCCTTAATTATGTTGAGATAGTTTCCCTCTATGCTCACTTTCTGGAGAGTTTTTGTCATAAATGCGTGTTGAATTTTGTCAAAAGCTTTTTCTGCATCTACTGAGATGATCATATGTTTTTTCTTCCTCAGTATGTTAATATGGTATATAACACTGATTGATTTGTGTATATTGAAGAATCCTTGCATCCCTGGATAAATCCCACTTGATCATGGTGTATGATTCTTTTAATGTGTTATTGGATTCTGTTTGATAGTATTTTGTTGAGGATATTTGCATATATATTCATGAGTGACATTGGTCTGTAATTTTCCTTTTTTGTAGTATTGTTCTCTGGTTTTGGTATCAGGATGATAGTGGCCTTCTAGAATGAGTGTGCCAGGGTTCCTTCCTCTGAAATTTTTTGGAAGAGTTTGAGAAGGATGGGTGTTAGCTCTTCTCTAAATTTTTGGTATAATTCACCTGTGAAGACACCTGGTCCTGGACTCTTTTTGTTGGAAGATTTTTAATCACAGTTTCAATTTCATTATTTGTGATTGGTCTGTTCATATTTTCTATTTCTTCCTGGTTCAGTCTTGGAAGGTTATACCTTTCTAAGAATTTGTCCATTTCTTTCAGTTTGTCCATTTTATTGGCATAGAGTTGCTTCTAGTAGTCTCTTAGGATGATTTGTCTCTTAGACACCACAGTCTCTGTGGTGTCTGTTGTACTTCTCAATTTTCATAAATTTTCAATTTCAATTTTCAATTTTCAAAAATTTACCAAGGCTTGATTTGTGACCCAAGATGTGATCTAACCAGGAGAATGTTCTTTGTGCCCTTGAGAAGAAAGTGTAATCTTTTGTTTTGGGATTGAATGTCCTATAAATATGAATGAAATCTATGTGGTCTATTGTGTCATTTAAAGCTCATATTTCCTTATCTATTTTCTGTTTGGATGATCTGTCCATTGGTGTAATTGAGGTGTTAAAGTCCCCCACCATTACTGTGTTACTGTCGATTTTCTCTTTTATAGCTCTTAGCAGTTGCCTTATGTATTGAAGTGCTCCTATGTTGGGTGCATATATATTTATAATTTTTATATCTTCTTCTTGGATTGATCCCTTCATCATTATGTAGTGTCTATCTTGTCTGATCATTATGTAGTGTCTGTCTTGTCTCTTGCAACATTCTTATTTTAAAGTCTATTTTATCTGATATGAGTACTGTTACTCCAGCTTTCTTTTGATTTCCATTTGCATGGAATATCTTTTTCCATCCCCTCACTTTCAGTTTGTATGTGTCCCTAGATCTGAAGTGGGTCTCTTGTAGACATCATATATATGGGTCTTGTTTTTGTATCCATTCAGCAAGCCTGTGTCTTTTGGTTGAAGCATTTAATCCTTTCACATTTAAGATAATTATCGATATGTATGTTCCTATTATCATTTTCTTAATTGTTTTGGGTTTATTATTGTAGGTCCTTTTCTTCTCTTGTGTTGCCCACTTAGAGAAGTTCCTTTAGCATTTGTTGTAGAGCCAGTTTTGTGGTGCTGAATTATTTTAGCTTTTGCTTCTCTGTAAAGCTTTTGGTTTCTCCATCAAATTTGAATGAGATCCTTGCCAGATAGATTAATCTTGTTTGAAGGTTCTTTCTTTTCATCACTTTAAATATGTCATGCCACTCCCTTCTGGATTGTATAATTTCCTGCTGAGAAATCAACTGTTAACCTTATGGGAGTTCCCTTGTATGTTATTTGTCATTTTTTTCCATGCTTTTTTCAATAATTTTTCTATGTCTTTAATTTTTACCAGTTTGATTACTATGTGTCTCTGCATGTTTCTCCTTTGGTTATCCTGCCTGGGTCTCTCTATGCTTCTTGGACTTGGGTGGCTATTTCCTTCCCCATGTTAGGGAAGTTTTTGACTCTAATCCCTTCAGATATTTTCTTGGATCCTTTCTCTCTCTCTTATCCTTCTGGGACCCCTATAATGCAAATGTTGTTGCATTTAATGTTGTCCCAGAGAGCTCTTAGGTTGTTCATTTCTTTTCATTCTTTCTTGTTTATCCTGTTCTGCAGCAGTGAATTCTGCCATTCTGTCTTCCCAGTCCCTTATACGTTCTTCTGCCTCAGTTATTCTGTTATTGATTCCTTCTAATGTAGTTTTGATTTCAGTTATTTTGTTTTTCATCTCTGTTTTTTTTTTTTTAATTCTTCTAGGTCTTTGTTAAACACTTCTTGCATCTTCTCGACCTTAGCCACCATTATTTTTCCGAGGTACTGGATCATCTTCACTATCATTATTCTGAATTCCTTTTATGGAAGATTGCCTATCTCCACTTCATTTAGTTGTTTTTCTGGGGTTTTATCTTGTTCCCTCAACTGGTATATAGCCCTCTGCCTTTTCATCTTGTCTATCATTCTGTGAATGTGTTTTTTTTCCACAGGATGCAGTACTGTAGTTCTTCTTGCTTCTGGTGTCTGTCCTCTTTAGGATGAGGCTATCTGAGAGGTTTGTTGTAGACATTTTTAAATTGATGCCCAAATATATTTTGATTTATACTACTGTGAATAGACTTTCTGATTTCAAATTTAATTGTTCTTAAATATTCATAAATATAACTGTTTTTTAAATTAATTAATTAATTAATTAATTAAAATATTTTTATTAGAGTAAAATTACTTTCCAATGTTGTGTTAGTATTCCCCGTACAACAAAGTGAATCACCTACCTGTATACATATATCCCCATATTCCATCCCCCTTGAGCCTCCCTCCCACCCTTCCTATTCCACCCCTCTAGGTCATCACAAAGCACCAAGCTGATCTTCCTGTGCATCAGCTTCTCATCAGCCATCCATTTTACATTTGGTAGTGTACATATGTCAATTCTTCTCTCTCACTTCATCACAGCTTCCCCTTCTCCCTGCTCTGTCCTCAAGACCATTCTCTATGTCTGCATCTTTATTCCTGCCCTGACACTAGATTCATCATTATCGTTCTTTTAGATACCATATATGTGCATTAACATCCAGTATTTGTTTTTCTCTTTCTAACTTGCTTCACTCTGTATGACATACTCTAGTTCCATCCACCTCATTACAAATAATTCAATTTTATACCTTTTTGTGACTGAGTAATATTCAATTGTATATATGTGCCACATCTTCTTTATCCATTCGTCATTCAATGGACATTTAGGTTGCTTCCATTTCCTGGCTATTGTAAATTGTGCTGCAATAAACATTGCTGTTCACGTTTCTTTTTGAATTATGGTTTTCTTTTGGTATATGCCCAGTAGTGGGATTCATGGGTTGTATGGTAGTTTTAATTTTAATTTTTTAAGCAACCTCCTTACTGTTCTCCATAGTGGCTGTGTGAATTTACATTCCCACCAACAGGGTGGGAGGGTTCCCTTTTTTTCACACCCTCTCCAGCATTTATTTTTTCTAGATTTTTTGCTGATGGCCATTCTGTCCAGTGTGTGGAGATACCTCACTGAGGTTTTGATTTGCATTTCTCTAAGGATTAAGGCAGTTGAGCATCCTTTCATATGTTTGTTGGCAATCTGTATGTCTTCTTTGGCGAAATGTCTATTTAGATGTTCTGCCCATTTTTGGATTGGGTTATATGTTTATTCTGCTCTGCAGCAGCTTTTTTCCACCATTCTGTCTTCCAGCTCACTTATACGTTCTTCTGCCTCAGGTATTCTGCTATTGATTCATTCTAGAGTATTTTTAATTTCAGTTATTGTGGTGTTCATTACTGTTCATTTGCTCTTTTGTTCTTCTTGGTTCTTGTTAAATTTTTCTTATATTTTCTGTATTCTTTATCTGAGATTTTGCATCATCATTACTATCATTACTCTGAATTCTTTTTCAGGTAGTTTGCCTATTTCCTCCTCACTTATTTGGTCTTGTGGGTTTTTACCTTGCTCCTTTGCCTGAAAGATATTTTGTCTTCTCTTTTTTTCTGATTCACAGTATTTGAGGTCTACTTTCCCTAGGCTGCAGAATCGTAGTTCCTCTTGCTTCCATTCTCTGCCCCCATTGGTAATTTTCATCCAGTTCCTTGTATACAATTCCTGATGGGGGGGACTGGTGCCTGTGTTCTGGTGGTTAGAGCTGAGTATTTTCCCTCTGATGTGCAGGGCCATGTCAGATGGTGTGTTTTGTGGTGTCTGTGAGGTTAGCATGACTTTAGACAGTCAGTGGTCATATTGGTTGTCTGTGAGGTTAGCATGACTTTAGACAGTCAATATGCTTATGGGTAGGTTTGTGTTTTTGTCTTATTTGTTGCTTTTTGTGAGGCATCTAGTGCTGGGAGCTGATGGCATTTGGGTGGAGCTGGGTCTTGGATTCAGATAGAGGCCTCTGTGAGAGCTCTCTGTGATTTATCTTCCCTAGGGCTGGAAATTCTTTAGTGGCCCAGCATCCTGGACTTGATGCTTCCACCCCAGACCCTCACCTCCAACTTCTGGTCGAGGAACCAAGATCCCTCAAGTTGCTCATCCCGACAATAAAGGGCATTTAAAAAAAAAAAAAGCTAACAAACCCCCAGACAAATGGTAAACAGTAAAATCAAACAAACAAAAACAGAAACAAGAAATCATGCACACACACAAAAATGAAACAGAAACAGAACCAAATAAATGTAAAAGCAAGAGAACAACCAGAGAAATAAAAGAACCCAAGAACAAAATCAATTAAAAAGATAACTGACAAAACACAAAAACAAAACAAACAAACAAAAAAAGCAAAGCAGAGTGCCAACTAAAGGATGAAACAGAGAAACAAAATAACCTGATAAAAATGATACAAAAAAAAAAAAAAAAAAGTGTAAGGGGAAAGAAGACAAAACAACAGAAAAGCAATGTAGAAACAGAAACATAAAAATACAAAATATATTTTTTAAAAAGACAAGCAAAATCCCAGCAAAATAGTAAAAACAAAATCAAACAAAGAAAAACAGAAACAAGGAAACACACACACATGTAAAAGAAACAAAAACAGAACAAAATGAAACAAAAAGCAAGAGAACAACCAGAGAAATAGAATAACTCAAAAATGAAATCAAACAATTAGGATTAAAAGTAACAAAAACACATAACATAAAAACAAAACTAAAGCAGTGTGCCAACTGAAGAGTAAAGCAAGGAAACAGAACAAACTGATAAAAATAATTAGAAAATAATAATAACAAAATAAAAAAGGGAAAAAACAGGACAACAGAAAAGCCAAGTAGAAATGGAAATGTATAAAAAATGAAAAATATTAGAGAATAAGAAGAAAAAATAAGGGAAAAGAACAGAGAACAACAGAAAACAATGTAAGAAAAGAAATATATAAAAAATAAAAAATATGGAGGAGTCAGGGAAGATGGCGGAAGAGTAAGATGCGGAGATCACCTTCCTCCCCACAGATACATCAGAAATTCATCTACACTTGGGACAACTCCTACAGAACACCTATTGAATGCTGACAGAAGACCTCAGACCTCCCAAAAGGCAAGAAACTCCCCACATACCTGGGTAGGGCAAAAGAAAAAAGAATAAACAGAGACAAAAGGATAGAGATGGGACCTACACCAGTGGGACAGAGCCGTGAAAGAGGAAAGGTTTCCACACACTAGAAGGCCCTTCACGGGCGGAGGCTGCAGGTGGCGGAGGGGGAAAGCTGGGAGTAGTGAAGGAGAGTGGAGAAACAGGGTTGCAGAGGGCAAAGTGGAGAGATTCCTGCACAAAGGATCGGTGCCCTCAGGCACACACCAGCCCTAGAGGCTTGCCTGCTTGGCTGCCGTGGTGGGCGGGGCTGGGAGCTGAGGCTCGGGTATCGGGTTTCAGTCAGAGTGCAGGGAGAGGACTGGGGGTGGCGGCAGGAAGAGAGCCTGAAGGGGTTAGTGCACCACAGCTAGCCCGGAGGGAGTCCGGGGCAAAAGTCTGGAGCTGCCGAAGAGGCAAGAGACTTTTTCTTGCCTCTTTGCTTCCTGGTGCATGAGGAGAGGGCATTAAGAGCGCTGCTTAAAGAAGCTCCAGAGAGGGGTGTGAACCGCTGCTAAAGGAGTGGACCCCGGAGATGGGCATGGGACGCTGGGGCTGCTGCTGCCGCCGCCACAAGGCCTGTGTGCGAGCGCAGGTCACTGTCCACCTCCCCTTCCAGTTAGTCTGTGCAGCCCATCACTGCCGGGGTATCTGGATCAAGAGACGGCTTCCCTGGGAAAGCGCACGGAGCGCCTCGGGCTGGTGCAAGGTCACGTCGGCCTCTGCCGCCGCAGGCTCGCCCTGCACTGCATGCCCCTCCCTCTCCTCGGCCTGAGTGAGGCAGAGCCCCTGAATCAGCGGCTCCTTTAAACCCATCCTGTCTGAGCGAAGAATGGATGCCCTTCATCGGCCTACATGCAGATGCGGGGCCAGGTCCAAGGCTGAGACCCGGGAGATGTGAGAGCATAGAAGAGACAGGGAAATCTCTCTGTGCAGCCTTGGAGGCAGCGGATTAAAGATCCACGGTCCACTTGATGTGCCCTGCATCTGTGGAGTGCATGAACGGACAGTGAATCATCCCAAATTGAGGAGGTGGTCTTTGAGGACAAGATTTAAGATTTTTCCCCCCTTTTCTCTCTTTACAACGAATTATCCCAAACTAAGGACGTGGACTTTGAGAGCAAGATTTTCGATTTTTTCTCCCGTTCTCTTTTTGTGAATGTGTATGTGAATGCTACTGTGTGAGATTTTCTCTGTATAGCTTTCCTTCCACCATATGTCCCAGGGTTCTATCCGTCCGTTTTTTTTTTAATTTTTTTCAATAATTACTTTTTTATTTTAATAAGGCTACTATATTTTATACTTTATTTTATTTTACTCTATCTTCTCTCTTTCTTTTTTTTCCTACATTTCCTTCCTCGCTCCCTCCCTCTGCCCCTCCTTTCTTTCTCTCTCTTTCTTTCCTTCCTCCCGGACTCCCTCCTGTCTTTCTTTCTTTCTTCCCTTCTTTCTTTCTTTCTTTCTTTCCTCCCTCCATCCCTCCCTCCGCCCCTCCTTTCTTTATTTCCTTCTTTCCTTCCTCCCTCCCTCCCTTCTTTCTTCCTTTCACTCTTTATTTTTCTTGCCTTCCTCCCGCCCTGCCTTCTTTCTTTCTTTCTTTCTTTCCTTCCTTCCTCCCTCCCTCCCCCTTTCTTCCATTCTTTCTTTCTTCCTACCTGCCTTCCTTCCTTTCTTTCCTTCTTCCTTTCTTTCTTTCTCTCTTTCTTTCATCTACTACTTCTTTCCTTCTACTTTTTTCACTTTTATTCTGAGCTGGGTAGGGGGAAGACTCTTGGTGCTGCAGCCAGGAGTCAGTGCTGTGCCTCTGAAGTGGGAGAGCCAACTTCAGAACACGGGTCCACAAGAGACCTCCCAGCTCCACATAATATCATGTGGTGAAAATCTCCCAGAGATCTCCATCTCAACACCAGCACCCAGATTCAGTCAACGACCAGCAAGCTACAGTGCTGGTCACCCTATGTCAAGCAACTAGCAAGGCAGGAACACAACTGCACCCATAAGCAGAGAGGCTGCCTAAAAACATAATAAGGCCATAGGCACCCCAAAACACACCACCAGACGTGGACCTGTCCACCAGAAAGACAAGATCGAGCCTCAACCACCAGAACACAGGCACTAGTCCCCCAACAGGAAGCCTACACAACCTACTGAAACAACCTAAGACCCTGGGGACAGACACCAACAACAATGGGAACTACGAATCTGCAGCCTTCAAAAAGGAGACCCCAAACACTGTAAGATAAGCAAAATGAGAAGACAGAAAAACACACAGCAGGTGAAGGAGCAAGATAAAAACCTACCAGACCTAACAAATGAAGAGGTAAAAGGCAGTCAACCTGAAAAAGAATTCAGAATAATGATAGTAAAGATGATTCAAGATTCTATTTCAAGATCCAAAATCTTGGAAATAGAATAGACAAAATGCAAGAAACAGTTAACAAGGACCTAGAAGAACTAAAGATGAATCAAGCATCAATTAAAAACACAATAAGTGAAATGAAAAATACTCTACATGGGATCAATAACAGAATAACTGAGGCAGAAGAACGGATAAGTGACATAGAAGATAAAATAGAGGAAATAACTACTGCAGAGAAAAATAAAGAAAATGAATGAAAAGAACAGAGGACAGTCTCAAAGACTTCTGGGACAACATTAAATGCACCAACATTCGAATTATAGGTGTTCCAGAAGAAGAAGAGAAAAAGAAAGGGACTGAGAAAATATTTGAAGAGATTATAGTTGAAAACTTCCCTAATATGGGAAAGGAAATAGTTAATCAAGTCCAGGAGGCACAGAGAGTCCCATACAGAATAAATCCAAGGAGAAATATGCCAAGACACATATTAATCAAACTGTCAAAAATTCAACACAAAGAAATCATATTAAAAGAAGCAAGGGAAAAACAACAAATAACACACAAGGGAATCCCCATCAGGTTAACAGCTGATCTCTCAGCAGAAACTCTACAAGCCAGAAGGGAGAGGCAGGACATAATTAAAGAGATGAAGGAGAAAAACCTGCAACCAAGATTACTCTACCCAGCAAGGATCTCATTCAGATTTGATGGAGAAATTAAAACCTTTACAGACAAGCAAAAGCTGAGAGAGTTCAGCACCACCAAACCAGCTTTACAACAAATGCTAAAGGAAATTCTCTAGGCAAGAAACACAACAGAAGGAAAATACCTACAATAACGAACCCAAAGCAACTAACGAGATGGGAATAGGAACATACATATCAATAATTACCTTAAATGTAAATGGACTAAATGCTCCCACCAAAAGACACAGATTGGCTGAATGGATACAAAAACAAGACGCATATATATGCTGTCTACAAGAGACCCACTTCAGACCTAGAGACACATACAGATTGAAAGTAAGGGGATGGAAAATGATATTCCATGCTAATGGAAATCAAAAGAAAGCTAGAATAGCAATTCTTATATCAGACAAAATAGACTTTAAAATAAAGACTATTAGAAGAGACAAAGAAGGACACTACATAATGATTAAGGGCTTGATCCAAGAAGAAGATATAACAATTGTAAATATTTATGCACCCAAAATAGGAGCACCTAAGTACATAAGGCAAATACTATCAGCCATAAAAGGGGAAATTGACAGTAACACACTCATAGTAGGGTATTTTAACACCCCATTTTCACCAATGGACAGATCAACCAAAATGAAAATAAATAAAGAAACACAAGCTTTAAATGATACATTAAACAAGATGGACTTAATTGATATTTATAGGACATTCCATCCAAAAACAACAGAATACACATTTTTCTCAAGTGCTCATGGAACATTCTCCAGGATAGATCATATCTTGGGTCACAAATCAAGCCTTGGTAAATTTAAGAAAATTGAAATTGTATCAAGTATCTTTTTCAACCACAATGCTATGAGACTAGACATCAATTTCAGGAAAAGATCTGTAAAAAATACAAACACATGGAGGCTAACAATACACTACTCAATAACGAAGTGATCCCTGTAGAAATCAAAGAAGAAATAAAATAATACCTAGAAACAAATGACAATGGAGACACGATGACCCAAAACCTTTGAGATGCAGCAAAAGCAGTTCTAAGGGGGAAGTTTATAGCAATACAATCCCACCTTAAGAAATAGGAAACATCTCGAGTAAACAACCTGACACTGCACCTAAAGCAATTAGAGGAAGAAGAACAAAATAACCCCAACGTTAGCAGAAGGAAAGTAATCATAAAGATCAGATCAGAAGTAAATGAAAAAGAAATGAAGGAAACGATAGAAAAGATCAATAAACCTAAAAGCTGGTTCTTTCAGAAGAAAAACAAAATTGATAAACCATTAGCCAGACTCATCAAGAAAAAAAGGGAGAAGACTCAAATCAATAGAATTAGAAATGAAAAAGGAGAAGTAACAACTGACACTGCAGAAATACAAAAGATCATGAGAGATTACTACAAGCAACTCTATGCCAATAAAATGGACAACCTGGAAGAAATGGACAAATATTTAGAAATGCACAACCTGCCAAGACTGAATCAGGAAGAAATAGGAAATATGAATAGACCAATCACAAGCACTGAAATTGAAACTGTGATTAAAAATCTTCCAACAAGCAAAAGCCCAGGACCAGATGGCTTCACAGGCGAATTCTATCAAACATTTAGAAAAGAGCTAACACCTATCCTTCTCAAACTGTTTCAAAATATAGCAGAGAGAGGAACACTCCCAAACTCATTCTATGAGGCCACCATCACCTTGATACCAAAACCAGGCAAGGATGTCACAAGGAAAGAAAACTACAGGCCAATATCACTGATGAACATAGATGCAAAAATCCTCAACAAAACACTAGCAAACAGAATCCAACAGCACATTAAAAGGATCATACACCATGATCAAGTGGGGTTTATTCCAGGAATGCAAGGATTCTTCAATATACACATATCAATCAATGTGATACACCATATTAACAAATTGAAGGAGAAAAACCATATGATCATCTCAATAGATGCAGAGAAAGCTTTTGACACAATTCAACACCCAGTTATGATAAAAATCCTGCAGAAAGTAGGCATAGAGGGAACTTTCCTCAACATAATAAAGGCCATATATGACAAACCCACAGGCAACATCCTCCTCAAAGGTGACAAACTGTAACCATTTCCACTAAGATCAGGAACAAGACAAGGTTGCCCACTCTCACCACTCTTATTCAACTTAGTTTTGGAAGTTTTAGCCACAGCAATCAGAGAAGAAAAGGAAATAAAAGGAATCCAAATTGGAAAAGAAGAAATAAAGCTGTCACTGTTTGCAGATGACATGATAAGATAAATAGAGAATCCTAAAGATGCTACCAGAAAACTACTAGAGCTAAGCAATGAATTTGGTAAAGTAGCAGGATACAAAATTAATGCACAGCAATCTCTGGCATTCCTGTACACTAATGATGAAAAATCTGAAAATGAAATCAAGAAAAAACTCCCATTTACCATTGCAACAAAAAGAATAAAATATCTAGGAATAAACCTACCTAAGGAGACAAAAGACCTGTATGCAGAAAATTATAAGACACTGATAAAAGAAATTATAGGTGATACAAATAGATGGAGAGATATACCATGCTCCTGGATGGAAGAATCAATATTGTGAAAATGACTCTACTACCCAAAGCAATCTACAGATTCAATGCAATCTCTATCAAACTACCACTGGCATTTTTCACAGAACTAGAACAAAAAATTTCAAAATTTGTTTGGAAAAACAAAAGACCCCGGATAGCCAAAGCAATCTTGAGAATGAAAAACGGAGCTGGAGGAATCAGGCTCCCTGACTTCAGCCTATACTACAAAGCTACAGTAATCAAGACAGTGTGGTACTGGCACAAAAACAGAAAGATACATCAATGGAACATGATAGATAACCCAGAGATAAACCCATGCACATATGGTCAACTTATCTTTGATAAAGGAGGCAGGAATGTACAGTGGAGAAAGGACAGCCTCTTCAATAAGTGGTGCTGGGAAAACTGGATAGGGACATATAAAAGTATGAGATTAGATCATTCCCTAACACCATACACAAAAATAAGCTCAAAATGGATTAAAGACCTAAATGTAAGGCCAGACACTATCAAACTCTTAGAGGAAAACATAGGCAGAACACTCTATGACATAAATCACAGCAAGATCCTTTTGGACCCACCTCCTAGAGAAATGGAAATAAAAACAAAGATAAACAAATGGGACCTAATGAAACTTCAAAGCTTTTGCACAGCAAAGGAAACCATAAACAAGACCAAAAGACCACCCTCAGAATGGGAGAAAATATTTGCAAATGAAGCAAATGACAAAGGATTAATCTCCAAATTTTATAAGCAGCTCATGCAGCTCAATAGCAAAAAAACAAACAACCCAATCCAAAAATGGGCAGAAGACTTAAATAGGCATTTCTCCAAAGAAGATATACAGACTGCCAACAAACACATGAAAGAATGCTCAACATCATTAATCATTAGAGAAATGCAAATCAAAAGTACAATGAGAGGGCCTCCCTGGTGGCGCAGTGGTTGAGAGTCCGCCTGCCGATGCAGGGGATACGGGTTCTTGCCCCGGTCTGGGAGGATCCCATATGCCACGGAGCGGCTGGGCCCGTGAGCCATGGCCGCTGAGCCTGCGCATCCGGAGCCTGTGCTCCGCAACGGGAGAGACCACAGCAGTGAGAGGCCCGCGTACTGCAAAAACAAACAAACAAACAAACAAACAAACAAACAAAAGTACAATGAGATATCATCTCACACCAGTCAGAATGGCCATCATCAAGAAATCTAGAAACAATAAATGCTGGAGAGGGTGTGGAGAAAAGGGAACACTCTGACACTGCTGGTGGAAATGTGAATTGGTACAGCCACTATGGAGAACAGTATGGAAGTTCATTAAAAAACTAAAAATAGAACTACCATATGACCCAGCAATCCCACTACTAGGCATATACCCTGAGAAAACCATAATTCAAAAAGAGACATGTACCAAAATGTTCATTGCAGCTCTATTCACAATAGCCCAGAGATGGAAACAATGTATGTGTCCATCATCGGATGAATTGATAAAGAAGATGTGGCACATATATACAATGAAATATTACTCAGCCATAAAAAGAAACGAAACTGAGCTACTTGTAATGAGGTGGATAGACCTAGAGTCTGTCCTACAGAGTGAAGTAAGTCGGAAAGAGAAAGACAAATACCGTATGCTAACACATATATATGGAATTTAAGAAAAAAAATGTCATGAAGAACCTAGGGGTAAAACGGGAATAAAGACAGACCTACTTGAGAATAGACTTGAGGATATGGGGAGGGGGAAGGGTAAGCTGTGACAAAGCGAAAGAGAGGCATGGACATATATACAGTACCAAACGTAAGGCAGATAGATAGTGGGAAGCAGCCGCATCGCACAGGGAGATCAGCTCGGTGCTTTGTGACCGCCTGGAGGGGTGGGATGGGGAGGGTGGGAGGGAGGGAGACGCAAGAGGGAAGGGATGTGGGAACAGATGTATATGTATGACTGATTCACTTTGTTATAAAGCAGAAACTAATAAAAAAATTAAAAAATAAAAAAATATGTAATAAAACACAGAGATACCAACAGACTAAATTAAAAAAAAACCTACAATAAGAAACAAATTTAATAAAAAAGAAATAAAGAAAACAACAACAAAAGAGCTTAAACCAACAACACAATGAATCAAAACATAATAAAATTAATAGTAATAATATGTTTCTTGGGTGTCTCTGCTGTAAGTGTCCTTGCACATATCATGAGCCACAGGTTACCTCTGCTTCCCAAAGAGGCTCTCCTCTGTCTCTGTGCCGGTGTCTGGACTTGCTGTGAGTCCTGTGGGGAGAACTCAGACTCTGATCTGGCCTAGTTCCTGCTTGTGCTTGCCCTCAAAGTCCACAGCTGCCCAAGCTAGACCATTTTCATTTGTGGGAACACTCATTGTCAACTCAGACATTCCATAGATGCCAGGTCTACCTAGCTGATCACCCGGATTTAATCTGCAGCTTGTACAGCTGATGGAAAGATTTTTGATCTTCTTCCTTAGTCGCCCCATTTCTGGGGTTCAGCTTTGGTTTTACGTCCACCTCTGCATGTTGCCCACCCACAGGAGTCTCGTCCCAAGGCTTCCATGTTGCTCTTGGGTCTGCCCCAGTGAGGACAGGGTGCAGAGGTTGTATGACTGCTTGGATCACAGTATCCCCAGCAGCGCCAAATGTGCAGGGAAGCCAGCGGCCACATGCACAATAGATATGGCCTTAGTGAGTGCCTTTTCTGGCACTTGGCATAAGGCACATGAGGATCAGCCTTGGCCAGGCTTTTTCTGGTGCCTGGCAGCAGGTGTGTGAAGAGCAGTCCTGAGAGGTTGGTGTTCTTTTCTTTTTTTTTTTTTTTTAATACCCTGAAGTCGGCACATGAGGGCCAGCTCTGAGGGCTTTTTGTTTGTTTGTTTGTTTTGTTTTTTTCAGTGGCCAGCACTGGTGTGTAGGGGGAGACAGGTTACAATAGTGACTCCTCTCCCTGCGTGTGACTCAGCAGTAGTACCTTGCTTCCATGGCAACACAGTGTTCTTTCTAGGCATTCCCTGCTGCGGATTTCTTCCTTCCCATCCCCTTAGTCCGTCTCCCCACAGCCAACAGCAGCTCTCGCCCTGAGCCTGTTCTCCAATCCCCACACTCCAGCTCCCAGCCCCCTTGCACACCTGTGAACACATGTCCCACTCTGGGGCACTTAAGGCCAAGGTATGGACTGTCTGTTTATTTCTCACTGTGTCCCCCCTGCTACAGATCGGCTGCTTTCACCCTCTTCCAACAGCCTCAAATGCTTCCCTTCTGTCCCAATCTATTTCCTTGATGGAGAAGCGGGGGTTCCCCAGATTTGGGAATCTCTCCTCTGCTTCAGCTCCACTGCCCCAGTGTGCAATTCCCATTCCCCTTCCTCTCCTCCTCCTTCTCCCTTCTTTTTTCCATCCTACCCAGTTATGCAGGGATGTATATAGTCCTTTCTGGTGTCCAAGACCTTCTGCTAGTTTTCAGCTGGTGTTCTCTGAGAATTGTTGCATCTATAGTTGTACTCCTGATTGATCCATGGAGAGAGATGCACTCCACGTCCTCCTGCTCCTCCTCCATCTTGAATCTCTGCTCATTTATTTTTATATTGTCATCATGTTCTGTAATCTTGCTAAATACTTTCAATTTGCTAGAAGCATTTTTTTTCCATTGGATGTCATAGTGATTTTCATATACACAAATATTGTGTCATCTAAAAATTTAGATAATTTTATTCTACATGTTTTCTATATTTTATTTCTTTCTCTTGCCTTATTGTACTAGCTAGGACTTACAGTTCATTGTTGATTAGAGCTTATAAAAGCAGATAGATTTTTTTGTTGTTATTTTCTTTCTTTCAAGGAAAACATTTAGTCCATAACCATTAAGTATGATGCTGCTCATTTATTTTTAATATATAGCTTTTATAATACTGAGAAAGTTTCTTCCTGAAATTCTGAGGGTTTCATTTGTGAATGGTGCTGAATTTTGTTAAATGTTTTTTTCTGCATGTGTTGAGAGGATAAGCTTTCTTAATTTTATCTTAAATTTTATTAATATTGAAAATTATATCAATTAATTTTTAAAGCTTAACAAATTCACATTACTACTAAACCCTGCTTGATCATTTATTCTTTCTTTATATAACATTTGGTTTGATTTACTGCTAATATGTTTGAGTCTACAACCCCAAAATTTATAGCTCTATAGATTGCTTTCTCCTAATGTTTTAGATTTGCTATCAGAGTTTTGATTTTAGTTTTAGAGTTTTGGTTTCAGCTAACAAAGTATAGATTTTGCAATCATCATATGATTAAGAAAGTATTTTCTGATTCTCTATATGCTAACATAGTTTGCATAGGTTTGAAAGTATTTCTTTTATAACACTTCTTATAGTTCATTATTAAAGTTTTCAGGGTCCAGGGTTTTCTTCACTTCAAGGTTTATAATTACAAATTCAGTTGTAATTAAATACATGTTTATTGATCTTTTTAATTTTAAGTCAATTTTGGTAATATGTGACTTTTTAGGAAGCTGTTCATTTTTTATCTCAATTTCCAAATTTACTATCATAAAGGTTTTAAATAATATATCCCTATTACCATATAATGTTGTAGGGTCTGCACTGATGTCCCCTTGCTCAATCTTGATTTCATCAGACTGTTTCATTTCTCTTTTTAGTCTGCTACATCAAATTACAGTTTGTTATTTTTTTAATTGGTTGAGAATTTTTCTGATATTAGCTCTTTATTTCCTCTTTCCCTTTCCTCAATTCATGTTCTTTGTTTTTCTTTTCTCTGTGTATTAAATGAAAAGCTCAGGTTATTGATTTTAGAATATTTGTATTCTTAGGTTATTGATTTTAGAATTTTTCAATTCTTAGGTTATTGATTTTAGAATTTTTGTTTTTTTTTCTGATGAAATTATTTAAAGCCACATTTTATTCTTAAACACTACTTTAGCTATATTGCAAAAAAAATGTGCTGGGTTGTGTACTCTTTTACTTTGTAATTTATTTTTGATTGACCAGTTATTTAGAAATGTGTGGTTTAATTAGCAAATATGTTGGGATTTTTCAATATATCTTTCTATTATTGACTTATAATTTAATTCATTTTAGTCAAATAGCATCTACTATATAATTTCAATTCTTTGAGTTTTGTTTAAATTTTGTTTCAGACTTCTTTAAATTTGTTTTATGGTGTATCTTTCTTGGTAAATATTTCATGTGAACTTAAAAAAATATATATTTATTTTTCTTTTATTGGATAGAGTGTCCCAAAAATATCAATTAAGATAAAACATTTAAAAGTATTGCTCAATGTCTTTTATACCTTTAATGATCCTCCATATATGTTTCCTGTCATTAAAGAGATATAAATATTGAACCCTCCAAATATGATTATAAATTTGTCTGTAACTCTTTTTTTTTTTTTTTACTTTATGAATTGTTAAACTGTGTGGTTGAGTACAACCATTATGCTTTCTTGATATATTGGCATTTAATCATTATGAAATGTTCCACTTTATCTTTGGTAATACTTACTTGTTTGGAAGTCCACATTTTCTTTATCAATATAAAGTGACTCAAACTTTGTTCTGCTTAGAAAGTTCATAGTATGTCATTTTTCTCCTTTTACTTTTAAATTTAAAGTAAGAATTTTGTTAAAAAAAACATTGAATTATGTCTTGCTTTTGTATCTCATCTGACTTTAAATGTATCTTTAAATTAAATGATTTAGCATGTTTAACTTAAATTAATTTAATTATTGTATTCCAACTTACCTTCTTGCTTTTTTTTACTATATGACCCTTCTGTTCTTAGCTGTTGTTATTTTTCAATTTTTCATACATATTTTTGGATTAAGTGAATATTTTTTAATATTCTTTTTATTCTCTATTAGTGGGTTACCCTGCATACCAGATGGTGCTTTTTATCATTGTTTACTTGTTGCTCTAGGGTTTAAAACACACATCTCTAATTTATCATACACTATTGTTTAATAATACTACAGAAATGTAAATAACGTTAAGCCTTTAAAATGATATACTTTCACTTACATCTCTTAACCCTTTTCCTATTATGGTTATATGATCTACTTCTAAACATATTGCAAACTCTAAAAGGCATTGTCAATATTTTGCTTTAATCTGTCAATTATCCTTTAAAGGCTTAAAAAAAAAGATTTGTTTTCTAATGCTGTGTAACAAATTGCCACAAATTTAGAGGCTTAAAATAAAACACATTTATTATCTTATAGTTTCTGTGGGTCAGGTATATGGACATGGCTTGGCAGGATCCTCTCCCTTCTAGTTCCTCACAGACTGCAATTTAATGAACGTACAGGGCTGAAGTCTTATCTCAAAGCTTGGCTGAGGAAGCCTATATCACATGGCTGTTGGAATATTTCAATTCTTTAAATGTTGTCAGACTGAGGGACTCAATTTCTAGCTGACTGTTGGCCAGACATTTTCAGTTCCTTTTCATACAGCTTCTTCAACATGGAAGTTCACTTCATCAAACTGTTCAAGGTGTTAATGCAATTAAATGTCTGCTAACATGAAATAAGTAGTGATCTTAATGTAACCTAGACATGGAAGTGACTTCTCATTCCCTTTTCTATCTATTGGAAGCAAATTGCTGGTTTGCCCATGCTCAAAGAAAGATTACACAAATACATGAATATCAAGTGGTGGAGACCATTGAAAGATATCATGGAGATGTCTACTAGAATAACTTTTACATTTCTCTACAAATTATAGAGATTTTTATTGTCTTGTGGAGGCACACTTTTCTATTTACATAATTTTCTTTCCATAGGAAAAATTTCCCATAACATTACTTGTAGTTCTGCTCTGCTGACAATAGTTTTTTTTTCATTTTTTTCTTTTATTTTCTCCAAAAGTTTTATTTCATTCTCAATTTTAATGAAATTTTCATTAGCATAGAATGTTACATTTTTCTCTTTTGTTTAGCACTTGCAGGCCTCATTTCAACATATACATGTTTTTTTCTTTAAATACTTGAAAATGGTTCTGCTACTACCTTTAAATTTGGTTTTCTACTTTTTGTCGTCTCTGTCATTTCTGTAACTATAGCACACTGAATTTTCTTAATTATGGGTCATAATCAAGACTTTTAAACACTATTGGATTCTGAATATTGTGAATATTACATGTATTTTACCTGAAATTTGTTGTCTCTCTTTTCAGTGGTGCTAGGCTTTTTTTGGCAGGCCGTTAGATTACTTTTCAATTAGTTTGATCTTCTTACAGCTTGCTTTACTTTGTGGGATAATTTTTAAGGACGGGTCTATATTGCATTTCACTCCGTAGTTAATTCAGCCCTTCTAGTAAGATATATCATTCTCCGTGGTCTCCATTTTATGTCTCAGATGATTGTCAAGTACATTATACTCTGGCTTCTCAGAGCTCAGATGCACCCGGCTTTGTGTCATCTCTGGGAATAATTTAGTTTAAAACTCTCCAGTCATTCTTTGACTCTTCTCAACACTTTCAATTTGTACCTGGGGAATGTAGACCTCAGCAATGATTCATATTGATCCCCATCATATTTCTGGAGTGTTTACACCTGAAATCTTCCTAGCAGCTTCCATTTGTCTCATCCTCCATGAGTTTCTATTTCCATCTCCTCATCTCATTAAGTTTATCAATATCTGTTTGGGTTTTCTTTCCCTGTGCCTGCATTCCAGATGTTGTCTCCAAGTAGAAAGCTGAGGAAATGATAAGGCTCACCTTATTGTTTCCTATCCTCAGATATCATATTCCTGCACTTTTTCCATTATCTGACTATATTATTTTCATATATTTGTCTAGTTTTCTAGTTGTATAGAGAGGGATTAATTGTTGTCCTTATTGTATCTATTTTATCATTGCTACCATGAACAAATATCCAAAAATAGATTTTTCTACATTGTTTTTGAATACGATTGTTACTATATTATTGAATTATGTTAGATGAGTTTTAAGTGTGCACACATGTGTGTGTATTTTATACAAGGAAAGATAAATTTTGCACTCTAAAAAGGTCACCATTTCTTTGAAAATGGCACATTTTATGATTGGAATAGATAAGCCTGAATGATCTTTTTGTAGATACAGAGGAAAAATGGTTTTAGAGGTATCCAGAGATAGTGTTTATTAAGAGTTCAGTTTGAAGAAAAGACTACTATTCTTTATATAATGAGAATTTTAATGCCTATAAAATTATTAGTTTTAACAGGAAAGAGTTGTGTTGGTATTTTTATCTTGAAAAAAAATGTTGAAGTAGAATAGAAAACAATTCACTTAGATACAAGATGTGGAATACTTTGAGTTGTTCAAATTGTACACCTCACCTTATCATTACTGAGAATTTTTGTAGTCAGTGTTCATCATAATGAACATTTGTTTGGTTTTCTACCACATATACAAGGAATAATTTTAAAAGACTGAAATGATGAGAACAACTACCTTGAGAGTGAGGGAAGAAAGTGGACTTCAACAACTACTCTTAAGGTGGCTTGAATTCTAGGTCTATGAGTGGACCTTATATCTGAAAAAATTATCCTTGGTTCATCCAGTGCTCTATAAACATTTAGAATCATTTGAGGTTGTTATCCTTTCTTTCTACTTATGAGCAAGTAAGACTCTCCTATCTGGAGTCTCCAGAACAGTTAGAAGAATCTCTGGGAACTGAAAATTGAGCAAGCTTCTTGGAGAGCCTGATTGTTTATTAACTTTCATCAGATTATATGTTTGGCCATTGTGTGCATTTGTAACTGGAAGTACTGTGTAAGCTTCTCCGATGGAAGTGTTATGGGATTCTCTGATTTAGTAGGTCTCTGTTAACAAATAAGTAGCATTTTTAAATATATTATAAGAACTCTGATTATTTGCCTGTTCTGTTAAACTGTATTTCCTTCAACCATGTCACTCTTGAGACTGCTACAAAGACACCTAATTGAAAATCCATTACACAAGATGTCTCTTTTCAGTTTACTGAGACAAGTACATTGATGTAAATTAAAGGTCTAAATGAAATGCATGTCATATGTTCTATGATAGAGTAAAGAATAATATTCAGAAATAAACAACCAAAGGCATTAATGATGATTTTGTGTAACTCTGATAGTGCTGTTTAAGATCAAATATCATCCTTTTAATCAAAGACCTTTTCTTCTACAATGTAGTTTATTGTGAAACACAAAACTCAATACTTCATATGACTGAAATTAGAACTTACTGAAATAGTGTTTGAAGAGCACAAAGAATTGCAAAACAAAATTAATTTATTAGGTATGAAAGAGAATTAACATTTTGGTGATTTGAGCTTTAGAGAGGTACATTAAAAGTTTCTTTAGGATTCACATAAAGTACACTATTGGCTAATTTCTCCAAGACTAATATTCATTACTTAGAATTTGATTGATACAAATGCAGGTATATATCTGTTACCATCAGGTATAGAGAATTGTTCAGTACACCTGGATAAGGTAAAGTAATGGTTATGGGCTGAAATGAGCCCCCCCACACACAAATTCATATGTTGTAGCTCTAAACCCTAGTACCTCAGAATGTATCTATATTTGGAGATAGACCCTTTCAAGAGGTAATTAAGTTAAAATGGAAACTTAAGGTGGGGATTGATCTAATCTGACTGGTGTCCTTATAAGAAGAGATATCCCAGGGATACATGCTCACAGAAGAAAGACCACACGAGGACACAGCAAGAAGGCAGCCATCTGCAAGCGTAGGAGAGAGTGGTCAGAAGCAATCAAAACTGCCAATACCTTGACCTTAGACTTCCAGCCTCCAAAACTGTGAGAAAAGAAATTCTGCTGATTAAGCCACCTAGTCTGTGGTATTTTGTTATGGGTGCTCTAACAAACAAATACAGTAGCTGCTTTTTAAAAAATCTTCCATAATTTGTTCATAATTCATTGTTATAGCTATAAGTAAACACTAACATTTTGGCATAGATCCTACGTGAAATATTCATTCTAACATTGTTTCAGTGTGTAGTATAAACTGTATTTTTACTAGGATCTAACACCTCAACATAAATCAACATGGAAACATTAATTTTTAAAATCATTTTCCTTGACTGTGTGAGAAATAAGCCCAGCAAAAAAAAAAAAAAAAAAAAAAAAAAAAAGTGTTGTGACCGACAAACATACCTTTAAAGCATCAGATCAAATTTGAATACATTCAAATCCAAGTACAATACATGAAGAGCACATTTCTCACCTCTTTGTCATGCAGAGGACATTACACTTTTTTCCATATTAATTAATTTTTTTGGATAGCTAATATGACTAACATAATGGACAATGGACTGTGACTAGATGTCCTTATAAACATTCTAATGCTATTTACTGTCTGGTAGGCAATCCAGAACCATTTCATCTAAGGATATATTTTATTTGTTTGTTTGTTTGCCTTGCGGTACATGGGCCTCTCACTGTTGAGGCCTCTCCCGTTGCGGAGCACAGGCTCCGGACGTTCAGGCTCAGCAGCCATGGCTCACGGGCCCAGCCGCTCCATGGCACATGGGATCTTCCCGGACCGGGGCACGAACCCGTGTGGCCTGCATCGGCAGGTGGACTCTCAAGCACTGCGCCACCAGGGAAGCCCTAAGGCTATTTTAACAGTATTTACTTATTTGGTTTAGAATTGTTGCTGTAAGTAATCCTGGAATTTTAGATTTTGAAAAATAGCTGGCTGGAGAGTAGAAGTTAGTTACATAGATTCTCTTCCTCTGTGTGACCAACCAAGTGAAAAAAGAAGGCCTTCATGCTAAATAATTTCCTCTGAGATGATGTATTATGCTCCTTTTGTTAGCAGTAATCTGTTGATACTAAACCAATTTGTGTCACAGTGTAGAAAACGGGAATTTAGGGAACTAATAGGGAACTAAATCTAAATAGGTCAGGTTTCCTGCAGAAAGGAATATTACATTATTTTCCAGATTCTTCTTGTGTCTTTCATTTCATAGATAGATAGATAGATGTCTGCTTCAAGTGAATTAACAATTTAATCCTTTGTAATATTACAGATTAATTTAGCCATAAGATTGACCCACAACTCATAATTTATAAAGCATATACATTTTTAGCATGAAAATGAAAAAAGATGTAAAAAAAAAGAGAAAGAAGAGGAAGTTTTGCTAAAAGATCTTCATCTCCATCCTTGGCAAGCAGTTGCAAAATCCTTAGGAAAATTAAAATAGTCATAACTTGCCAATGGAATTTGGAGGAAATAAATGTAAAACTAGAAAATTAGAATAGCTTATAGATAAAGGATTCCAAGCACACACACACACACACAAAATTAGCAAAAATTACAATTGGAGATGGTTACATGAGTTTCAAAGAACAGAATGGAAAAGGAAGAAATGATAGCACATGACCTAACTCTTAAAGATGAGACAACCTGCTGTGACAAACATACCTTTAAAAAGTCAGGGCAAATTTGGATATATTCAAATCCAATTATAATGATCCAAATTTAGAATGAAAAATACTTGAAAATGAGTCTGAATTGTTATCTCAGTTAAAAATATTTTATATTCTGTATAAAAATGATTGACTGAGGTGGGCTCAGCCAACCTTCAGTGTGTGTGGCATCTAAGGCCCTTTCCAAAGATATAGGCCAGAGAGCATAGGGCATTATTAGATATGAGCTGGCAATGTACATTGATCTCCATGAGTAATAGAGAAGATTTTACAGAGTAAGCTTAGAAGGTAAAGTGACGCTGTAGTGGTAATCTCATGGACTTAATTAAATCAGGAACTGGAATATGTCACTAGAGAAATATTCTGTGGTTGTGTTGCCTAGTCAGAATGCATAATTGAGATGGCTGTTAGATGTACATGGGGGTTCTGCCTCCATTGTTCTTTAGTTGGTCTTGAGCTAAATTTATTCAATTTAATTAGGTATGTCAGATGTGAACTTGTGGAAATTCTCAATCCCTTCTCTGTAACAAACATTAAGCAACACAGAAATCTAGGAAGGGTTCAAGAGTTCCCTACTGTGATCAAGGTAATGGTGGAAGTGGGAGCTTTATGTAGGCAAGGCAGATGTGCATGTAGTCTGGGAGTGGATTAAAGGCTTGAAGATTTATTTTTTATAAATGTATTTATTTATGTTTGGCTGTGTTGGGTCTTTGTTGCTGCGTGTAGGCTTTCTCTAGTTGTGGTGAGTGGGGGCTACTCTTTGTTGTGGTGCACAGGCTTCTCATTGTGGTGGCTTCTCTTATTGCAGAGCATGGGCTCTATGTGCACGGGCTTCGGTAGTTGTGGCATGCAGACTCAGTAGTTGTGGCCCACAGGCTTAGTTGCTCCACAGCATGTGGGATTTTCCTGGACCACAGCTCGAACCCGATTCCCTTGCACTGGCAGATGGATTCTTAACCACTGACTGAACCACCAGGGAAGCCCAGGCTTGGAGATTAAAGGAAGTGGTTTTCTTAATAGATTTAGCCATGTTAAAAATGAAAATTCATCATGGTAAATAAGGTACAATAAAGTAATAGACAAAGATGATTGGTATTTTTTATTAAACTTATTACATATTTTCCAATTTTATTTCTGAATTCAACTAAGAAAACTTTTCATTTATGTGGACTAGCCTCCAGTATATATTACACTTTTACAAAGGGATATTTAAATTTACTGTCATAGTGAGGTAAGACCTGGACTTGAGAACACTTAAGAGTAAGTGGAGGCACTCTGTGAACAATAGCATAATAATTTTCATAGAAAAAGAAACAATGGACTAGCTGGGGCCTTTAAACTCCCATAGGACAAGAAGAAACTGGTTTATAAAACCGGTCATCTTTCTTATCTCCTCTCATAATTTTTTTCTTCTTTCTTATTCAGTCTTGGAGCTGCGGCTGTACTTAGCTTGCCAATAAAATGATATATTGCTGCACAACACTTGAAAGCCAACCACTGAATTTGACTAAATACACGACAGAACCTGGGGACAACAAGGAGCAGATTGCCACTGTCTCTGGTTATGTCAGAGTGTGTTTGATCTTTCTGCTCTAGTACATGTAAAAATAGATGGAATTTCTTTTTAAAAAGCAACAAAAGAACCCAGATGGCATAAAGGGAAGTGGACATAGGGGTGGTAATAGTGACTGCAGATCAGTACTGCCTCTCCTTAGGAGCCCTGAAGGGACAACTTAGGGAAATCCTTATGACACAATCAGGCCTTTCTGTACTTAGGGTAAAATGTGCCGAAATTAGTATTATGAAGCCTGAATAGTATTCACCAAAGCTGTGTCCATGGTATGAATTTTGGCCCTCTCCTTTTAAAAACAGTTATTTTTTGTCATACATAGTATTTCTTGATTTGCATTTTACTTTGATGTAAGGATCACTTTTTTTTTATTACTATTCTTTCCTTATGCCTAATATTAATATTCCATCTCCTGTCTCTTTCCTAATATTACTAAATAATTTTATTTTAGGAGAGTTTTTTGTTTGTTTTCATTTTTTTCAAAGTATGTAATTGGTTCCCAGGGATGATGAAATAAGCCAGAGGCCTTGTTTCTCTCTCTCCAGACTGTATTCATCCAGCCCAGTTAGCCAAGCTACCAAAAGAAGAAAGTTAATGAGGTTTTTCTTTTATCATACTGAATGCACAAAAATGTGTCACATTCAAAATACTTCTGAAATATTCAAAATGAAAAAGTACTTGGTTTTCAATAATAATTTGTTTAAGAAAATATTTGGATAAACAAATTGAAGGCATAAAATGCTAAAGTATTCAGTAGTTGAGTAAGTAATTTGATAATTACCCCTCAACATTCCCTAGGTCCCATCTCATTTCTCTGTCTACAGTTACCTCTCCTTCACCAGGAAATAACTTAATCACTTACACATAAAAATAAATGTCTTCTCTTAAGACAATAAAAATGTAAAAAACGTAACCTTTTCTCTGTCAATAAAGAGATATAGCAAACTTAGACACAGCCAAAAAAGTAATTATTTCACATAAAATTTTCTGACTATAGGTCATTAATTTATACTGTGGTTCTCTGGGGTCACCTAGTATGGTATGATAATTAGATTTCTATTTTACCATAGCAAGGTGTTGTCATTCCAGAGGACAGACGATTGACTCCTACAGAACAAGTCTAAGTGAATATGAATGATGTGATTTTACTATAAATGGCATTATACTAATAACTCACAGTATGCAAAACATGAAAACATTTCTATATTCTGGATCTGTGCTCTTAATTCTCATAGTTTCAAAATAGTGTCCCCATGTGGTTAATCTAGTTATCTGAAAAAACATAGGCAAATGGAAACCTATAGGTAAAACCCACTTGAATGTGTTGAGTGTGGTCTTAAGTATTCTATATGAACAAATCGATGATCACCGTTCTTTGGACAAAATAATTAGAGATTGTCACTATTAGTATTATGGTTTCACAAAACCACACATTTGTCAAATTGAGTATTTAAACAAAGGAGAATTATATCCTCATTAGTAAAGAGTAATTATTCCATATAAATAAAATTATTTATAAATTGATCACATACTTAAAAATAGAATACAAGATTACACTAGACCAAAAATTAGAACTTGGATTCTTTGGCAAGTAATACATCATAAGACTGCAAACTAAATATTATCAAGGCCATATTCTATTAAAAATAATAGATCATTTATATGTGATAATGCAAAGTTATATAGTGAATTAGTTTGTACCATACAGCTGTAGAAATGCAAAAAGTCTTAAATGGCAGCTCATAAGGCAACAAATGAAGATGTGTGAATCAGAAAATTCAGTCTTGAATATTTGGACTGAACTCAGTTATGCAAAAAATAGTGGTTGCAATATTTTTGATAACCACAAGCTTCATGAAATATAATCATGGTGTTAAACTTGGCTGTCTTAATCAGATAAAATAGAATAAAATTAGAGAAAAATGTTTATTTTGGTGACCTCAGAGGCACTAAAATTTTAAAACAAGGTGGGTTATCAAAATAATAAACAAAATGCTCTCTATGAATGTGTTAGTATTAAATAAGAACAAAAATTATAAATATAATTGTTACTAGGCTTTTATAAGTATTGTAAGTGTAGGTCCTTAAAATTGGTTTGTTATGGGAGATTGATTATGCCACATTGAGCTAGAAAATGATTTTCCTATCTTTCCTTATACACACTCATGTAAACACTGTGTAGAATCCCTCACTAGGCAAAGTGTATTCAGAACCCAGGTTCTTATTTTTCCCTAGCAAAGTGATAATTTATAAAGCTTAACTTCAACAAATTCTTATTTAAACACAATAAAAAATTGTTCTTTTATAAAACCAGAAACCAACCAATAAACACAACCTTTGAAGAAGTATAGAACGCTTGGGAAAGTCTTTACTTTTTCTTTCTTTCCTTTCTTCTTTCCCATAGTTAGCATTAAAGATAATTTCAATTTACACCTGTGCATTTACAGATAAGATTCAGTCCAGAAGTCTCAGGAATCATCAGCTCAGGCCAAGGAGTCACACAGGTCAATCACCTAATTTGCTCTCAAGCTCTGCATCATTTTCCGTTGCCTCCATGATCCTCAGGGTTCATGATGTGAGATGAAGGGCACTGAGGAGTAGGGAACATAGGTCTACTGCAAATTCAATAGTCACATTCAAGGAACTTCCAACTATGGTGATATGAAGATACTGGTGAAATCCTCTTTGCAAAAAACTGGACCAAACTGACCAAAACTATCATTTCCAGGCTCTAGAAATAGACCAGTGACAGACAGCAAATTGAGAAGCACTTATTCCTGGAAAACTAATAGACCTTCATAAAATAATAGCACTAGTCTATGGCTTTCTTGCCTAAAGCTGATCCTGTTCCTCCACAGTTGATATAAGTTGTAGTTTTAAGAAAGTGGCAGACCCCTAAAATAATCTCCTTTGCCCCCAGAGGGGGCAGAGTGAATCTGGGACCAGGGCAAAACCTCACAGCTTTGCTCTTTAATAGTAGTAAACTTGGTAGGAAACAAATGGGTAAAACATGTGCCTTTATAGTCTGAGGTCATGGTCCTGGTTGGGATGAGTGCAGACAAGCCAGCAATTTAACCAGGAGATCCTGAAATAAAAGAGCCATAAGATGGCTATCTATGTATTCCACACATACCTAGTTACTAGGAAACTACATGCAAGCCCAGGAAAGACCCGAGAGGCCCTGATGGAAAGTAAAGGCCATGGAAGACTTGTCAAGTGGCTGGCCTTTGAATGTGCTTTCCAGCCTAACCACAGATCAATCAGCAGAGACTGGTAGCCTTACAGGCTTGCGGTGTTGCAGTACTAACTCTGTTCAAATCATTGACGAACATTAAACTGCACAGATACAGAAATGCCCTCTTGGAAATTAAACTAAAAATAAAAAGAAGAATACAGACATCAAACAGAAACCTCAGTGTGTATGCACAAAGGTGAGAACAGTGTCCAGAGGTCCAGAATAAGAGAGAACATGCGACTCTCGTTCAGTGAATGCAAAGGGACACTGCAGGAACTTAGATGTTTACTTTATCACACAAAAGCTCACAAATGTCTATTATAAATTTGCTCAAATAATTAAAAGAAGCTATGCCTAAAGAATAACTTATGCTAAACATATGTTTTTCAAAAGTTCTGCTTGAAACAACAGGTAAATCTACATGGACTTTATTAGAACAATAAATAAAGTGGATTTAAAATATGAATATATCTTTAAAAGTTAAAGTGATAATGATAAAGAGAAAAGACATTAAACATGTTTTGGGTGAATTGTTTACATTTCATGTCATTTTCCAATGGCATAATATTAGACTAGACACTGGGAAAATTATTATTTTTATAATATTTAAACTCTTCCTTTATGGGTTTTAAAAATGACTTATAAATTATATGAAAAAATAGCTGGTATTAAAATTAGGTCACTGTATTTATGATGATCACATTCCCATTATTTTTAGTACTAATTGTATTTTACTTAAACAAATTTCTTTTTGGTTATTTTACCAAAAATTACATTCAGGGAACTTACTTGATAAGAAATAATATATAGATTAGTACAGACACATGCCATTAAATGAAAGGCTAAAAAGTAGAACAACCTCTGTGGAATTAAAATTTGAAAAGAATAATTCACCAGCTGTTATTACAGATCAAATACATGTATTTCAGTGGAAACACTTGGGATTTCTAATTGTTCACAGTCAAATTCCATTTGATTTCCTTAATCTATTTTTCTTCTTTGATCTCCCATAATCTGTAGTACTGTATTAGTGGCTTTTATTAATGGAAAATTTTTTTCTACTAAGGGAAATTAATATCTGAACATCTGAGCTTTGCATATAACTGTATAAAATTATCATAACTCTGAGCAAAAGCCCTTTCTTTTGCATAGGTGTTATTCTTATAAACAAGGTTACAGTACTTAAAAATACACCATTTACTTTTAAGAGACAGAGTTTCATATTCTGCAAGGACACATCTTCTTGAAATCTCTTTGATCAGTAACATATATTTTAACATCTTATAATCATTCAATAATTGTGGTTTCTAAAGCTGATGTACATGAACAGGTCCTAGGTTTTTGGATATTTTCTGAATTTATGTAAAAAATAACAAAAAAAGTATAAATAATTGTGTCTGTCTCTCAGGAGTGAGAGATATGCAGATTCTTAGGGGAGTCCATGAAGGTAAAATAACAACAAAACCTAAATACCTATTGAGGGGTGAGCTTGTGTGTGTGTGTATGTGTGTATAATTAAAAAAAGTAAATTTAAATATAATGAGAAGCCCTAGAAAGCATAATCTATGTGTTAGTAATTACCCTCTATCATCAGACAAGGTACTACAAGGGGGGGGGGGTAGTATTTTAAGTAGATATAGGATTGGAATTGCTAGGTTTATGCTAATAAAACACTAATGTCAATATACATCAAGGTATATGGTATATTAAATTTACCATGATCATGGCTTGTGCAAATTCACTTCATTGAAAAGTCTCTGAATACATATAGTCAGAAATGTTTGCTTTCTGTGTAAAAAGAAATTAGAATACATGGGGAGTGCAATTTAAGACTGAACACAGTTCTTTACTGTTCTTTGGTTCTATTAAGGTATCCTGGACTTAATTAAATTCACTGATACAATATACTGTAATTTTCATAAGAATTCATAAATTTCATATTGGTCCAGAAAAAATAGTCAGAGTATGCCAGTACTTTCAGAAATTAGCAATGAACTCAAATTTTAAGACTATATTAATGGTAAATTATTTTTAAATTTATTGAACATAAGCCTAGTGGTATTGTTCACCAAAAGTTAGTAGATAGTGATTTTTCTTTAGCTATAACAATTCTACTACATGAATTAATACCTTTTGTATTTGTCTTAGCTTTGATTGCTCCCATACTACTAGTATGATAAAGGCATATGTCCTGTTAATGAGAAACTATGAGACTATTTTATTTAAGAGACAGTTTTGGACTAGGTAAAAAGTAGATTTCCTCCATACAAGTTGGTTTAAGTAGGGCTTGGGTTTAGAGTGTGAGCATATTATAAACCAGAAAACAGCACTTTAATGAAGGTGATTGTTCGATGAGAAGCATATAGAAGAGCAGGTTTTTCAAGAATAAACTTTGCAAATAGTAGCTTTTCTATACTGGGCAGCTAAGAGATATTCAATCAAACAAGGAGCACATTGGGGAAAATGAAAAAAAAAATGTAAATTGTGCTGCATTGCAGACCCGAGTTGAAAACTCTGTTTTACCACCTTTGTAACATAGCTTCATATTTCTAAAAAGTAGATTAAGATAAAGTTTCTGGAAATCCAATGAGTTGACATGTGTAAAGCCAGAGCTTAAGAGTAAAAGTTATTTACCCTTTATAAGTAAAGTAAAAAATTTGTTCTAAGGAGCGAAGTCTTCAGTTTTGGTGAGAAGAATGTACTTTCTCTAGTCCAGTCATGAGCCTTTAGGGTAATTCTCAGAAGAAAATACTTTACATTTGCTGGGGAAGATTAGCTGGGATGTTTTAAATCTCTTCTGGACAGATATTCAATATGGTGAACACCCTACGCAATATGAAGGAATCCTCCAGAAGGGTTTTATATTGTTTAAGACAAAGCATCCATTTCCAACAGTGGAATCTTTATGTATCAAGATAAATTTACACCTTCAAAAAGATTGTAGAGGGCTTCCCTGGTGGCTCAGTGGTTAAGAATCTGCCTGCCAATGCAGGGGACACGGGTTCGAGCCCTGGTCTGGGAAAATCCCACATGCCGCGGAGCGGCTAAGCCCGTGAGCCACAACTACTGAGCCTGCGCGTCTGGAGCCTGTGCTCCGCAACGGGAGAGGCCGCAACAGTGAGAGGCCCGCGCACCGCGATGAAGAGTGGGCCCTGCTCACCGCAACTGGAGAAAGCCCTCGCACAGAAATGAAGACCCAACACAGCCAATAAATAAATAAATATTTAAAAAAAAAAAAAAAAAAATGATTGTAGAAACTTCCTTTGGAATCTTAAAATATACTCCGATTTTTTTTTAGTTAAATACCCTCCTAATAACAGTTCCAAAATTTGAGTGCTAACTCAATTCTCCTTTCTTCCCAGTGCTTATCATTACTTCCAGATTTGTACTGCATTTTTATTCAAACAATTAATTCAAAATGTATACAACATTTTTTTTAAATATGTGTCTCTTTAATTCCCTCCCTTTTATTAGAAAAATATCAAATTGTTTTCAGAAATCTGCATGTAATATCACTGAATACTATAATGATCTTGTCACCTGGGAAGGTTAGGCAATGAAATTTACTTACAGGAATAACATGATCTCACACTTAAAATCTGCATGCTGACTATAAATTTGAAATGATCTGATGCAAAATGCAAATAGCAAAATTAAATAATCACTTGAACTACTCAACTAAAAATAATTTCTAAGCATTTGTTATTTATCATATAGGTGAATTCTTTTAGCTAGGCATACCAAGGAATTTGAGGTAGATCTATATATAATACTGTATTCAGACTTTATGATATAGAAAGTCTTAACCTACCCAGATAACAAAGCATGCTATTAGGAGATTCACTGTTATGAATGTGTGCTCTAGAAAGCAGACAAGGATGTTACTGGAAACCCTTTACTGAAGAAATTAGGCATGATGCTGGCCGGAAAAAACATTACATTTTTTTTGGCATCCTTGGAGTTTTCTCAGTCAGACACTTAAGAGGGGCTGAGGTCATCTTAGAGACGTGGCTTGTAGCTTTCAGACATTATGTTAGTGTTTGTTCAAGTCTTCACTGGTCAAGGTTGAAGTGTAGTTGAGAGGAAATTTCAGAGGAGCCTAGCTAGAGTTTTGTCTAGGAGAGAATCTTTGCTAATACTCAAAGTCTCATCCATATTTGATTCAGATCACTTAAAGTAGTGATATTTGTGGCTTCTGAGCTGATAATACTTAGATAAGAATTTTTTATTTAAAGTTGAAGCTGTAATAAGGTAAGACTTGTAGGCAAACTGGGGTTGAATGAGTAAATTTTGCATGTGGTACAGACAGGAAAGCTTGGAGCTAAAGGTCAGATTGTGGTGACCATATTGATGACATTAAAAATACATGTCCACATTCTAATCCCTGGAAACTGTGAATGTTATCTTGTACAGTAAAAAAGACAAAAAAAGACTATTATTTCATATGAAAAATATATGTATGATTAAGTGAGGGATTTTGAGAGGAGATGCTTACTATGGATTATCCAGTGGGCCATAAATCCAAGGACAAATCTTTATAAGAGTGAGGCAGTGTAAGATTTGATTAAAAAAAGAAAAGAGAAGATATACACCCACAGAGGAGGAGGCCACAGAGAAAAACAAATGAAAAGATTTAGTGATGTTAATAAAAGCTTAAGGAATAGCAAGAAATGCTAAGAAATGCCAACAACCACCAGAAGCCAGACAAGGCAGGAAATTGATTCTTCCTTAGAGCCATTGGAGGGAGTGCATCAATGACAACACTTTTATTTCATACTTCTGGCCTCTAGAACTATGAGAGAATAAATGTATGTTGTTTAAAGACAACAATTCAATGATAATTTGTTACAGCAGCCACAGGGAACTAATGTAAATCATCTTGCTAGCATAAGATATGACCAGGCTAGATTTTTCACTATTAACCCTTAGAAAGTGTGTCCAGAAATGCTTTGTCATCTATAAACACCTGTATTTGTTTCTAATAGCAATCACACATACATGCTCATACACACATGCCCACAGGTGTGCATACATGCACACACACACACTCTTATGTGAATGTACATTTCTAATTGTAATAGAAAATGGGAACAAGTATGAGTTGTGAGAAATCCAAATATTATTGTGATAAATAAAAAATATATATATTTTTGTAGTTGCAAAGAAAAAACATTCTTGGCTCAGATGTTTCTAATACTGATTAAGATTTTTTGTTTGAGATTTTACAACTGTTCTTAAATATATTAAATAATTTTCTAAATGAAAACATAAATATGATTTTTTCTTAGAATTCACTAGTATTTTATTAAATTATGCACAAATCTTATTTTATATAGTTATATTACTGTTTATTTGAGAAAATTTAAACTTTTTAATCCTAAATTATTTTAAAAAGTAATCTTTATTTTAATCCAGAGGGGGAAAGAAATCAAATACACTACATAGTCATTAAAGAACTTTTACCCTCTTTTCCAATCTTTTCATCATCCAAGTTGGTCTTTTGCTCAATTTTATAATTTCTCACTTATTGACAATAAATTAACATACTTGAATATGATTGACCAAAATGGCATTATCAGTCAATTTGATCTAATTAATATTTTAAACATTATCCATCCAACAAGAGTAGGATACCTATTCTCCTCATGCTCACATGGAACAATCACCCAGATAGAACACATTCTGATTCATAAAACTCACCACAACAAACTTGCTGAATGGAAATCACACAAAGTTTGTTCTAAGACCACAATACAATTAAACTAGAACTCAACAACCGAAAGATAGCTGGAAAATCCCCAGATATTGGAAACTAAGCAATGCATGTCTAAATGATGCATGAGTCGAAGAAGTTTCTCAAGTAGAACTAAGTGAAAATGAAAATAGAACTTATCTAAACTGTGGAATGTGGTAAAAACAGTGCTTAAAATGAAATTTACAGCATTAAATGCATATTTTATATATAAGGGATGATCTAAACTCAAAAATCTAAGTTTCAACTTTAGGAAATTAGGAACAGAAGAACAATTTAAACCTGAATCAAGGACAGGAAAAAAAATTAAATCTAAGCATTACTGTAATTGAAGACACAAAAACATTGAGAAAGTTAAGGAAACTAAAAACTAAAAGTCTTTGGAAATATCAATAAAACTCTTAATCTCTAGCCAGGCTGACTAGAAAGAAAGAGAGAAGATACAAACTACCAGTATTAGAAAGGAAAGAGGGATCATCACTATCATGTCATAATATTAAAATTATAATAAAGGCACATTATAAATAATTCTAACCCATATATTTGATGACTAAGATGAAATGGTCCAGTTCCCTGAAATACATAAGCTATCAAAATTTGCATGAGAAGAAAGAGATAATCAGAATAGGTTCATATCTATTGAACAAATTTAATCAATAATATTTCAAATAAGGAAGCACCAATCTAAAGCATTTCACTGGTGAAGTCTAACAAATATTTAAGGGAAAAAAGTACCAACTCTCTACAATCTATTCCAGATAATAGAAGTAGGGAGAATACTTTTAAACTCATTCTAAAAACAGCATTACCTGAACACCAAAACCAGATAAAATTTTTACAAGAGGAAAAACAGTAGACTAATAACTCTCATGAATATAGATGCAATTCCTTAGTAAAATGTAGTTAACCAAATACAACAAGAGATTAAAATAAGTATATACCATAACCAGGTTTTAAAGACTATTACAATATTTGAAAATCAATCAATACAAACCACTATATTAACAGGCTAAAAAATAAAAATCATATGATTATATTTATTATGCAAAACTGAAACTGCAAAACCAATTCCTGAAAAAATGTTTTAGCACACTACAGAGGGACCTTCATGAAAATGACAAACACCTATAAAAAATGTATATCTAACATCATACTTAATCTTGAAAAACTGTACACTTTCCTTCTAACACTGGGAATGGGATAAGATGTCCTTCCAAGCAATCCTATTAAACAAATGTACTGCAAGACTGAGCTAGTTGAATAAGATAAAAAAGGGAAAACATAAGCTATAAATAAGAAAAGAAGAAATAAAACTGTCTCTAGTCAAAAATGACAAAATTGACTATTTAGAAGATACCAAAGAATGCCAAAAAATATATAAAATGTCTGTAGCTAATAAAAGAGTAAGGTCTCAAGATACAAGGTTAGAGGGGATCAAGATGGCAGAGTAGGGAGATGTGGAATTCACCTCCCTGATCATAAACACATCAAAAATATATGTACATGAGGAAATGTTCTCACCAAAATCTAACTGGAAATTAGAAAAAAAGACTCCTATACAGCAAGGTTGTAAGAAATATCCACACAGAATTAAGTAAGAAGGGAAGAAAACTGGCAGGTTGAGAACCATGACCCTGGGAGGGGACTCAGAGGAAAAGGGAGATTACACAGGTGGAGATCCTCCCTGGAGATTGAGTGGTCTGAGCCACACTTTGGGCACCCAAGTCCTGGTGTCTGACACAGGAAAGGTGCGCCACCTTGGCTGGTTGGAGAGCTGGTAAGACTAATGTGAGACTCCCCTTATGAGGAGCATATATGTGCCTACTTGCTCCTGAAGCAGGGTGGAGAGGGCAGATTGACATTGCACAAGTGGCTGACTGGTTTCCCAGAAACATCCTGGCATGTGCCCCAGCATGAGCCAAGCAAACATTCCAGTCCTACTTGCTTCATGCTCCACACTGGAGCAAGGGCTGCCATGACTGAAGAAAGAGCTCAGCTGTGATACACAGAGGTGGCTTAAACCTGAAGTGACATCTGAGCAGAGCAGGGGAAGCCATTACTTGTACTTACACAGGAAGTGCATCAAAAGAAGCCCTGACTTCTGTCTGCAGCAGGACCACCACAGCCTACACCCCCCCACACACACACCAACAACCTACATAAGCCATTCCTGCCCTGTGGCAAAGCTCCACACCAGGACAGTCAAATGTGACAGAGGCTGAGGGGAGATATCAACTCTGATGGGCAAAGTGGTCTCAGATCAAAAGTGGCCTCCAAATGGGGCCAAGGCAGCCATTACTGGTGCTTGCACAGGCAGCACATAAGAAGTGACCCCAACAGAGGTCCCCACAGCCTGTGCCCCTCACATGCCAAGAGACCACATAGGCAATTCTTGGTCAATCACTGCTCACATCTGGGGCAGGAGTGCACAGAACAAATACTTAAAGGGAAGAGAGCAAGCTTAGAACTGACCCTCAGGGCTCCAGCTACAGCAACTAGAGACCACACCCTGCCTCTAATATGGTAGTGATGGCCACTGAACACAGGTGAGGCTCCAGCTCTTACCAAGGTGAAAGCTGCCAGCACACTATGAGGAAAGATGTGACTCATATTCACATCAAATCCAGCTCTCTTACCAAAGTCAGTAAGTACACTTAGACTACATAGCAATGCTCAGACATAAAGACACACTTTTAGAACTGCAGTAGATAATAGTTTCACCAAATACATAGAGACAGAGAAAGTTAAGCAAAATGAGAAGACAGAGGAGTTTGTCTCAATTGAAAGAGCAAGAGAAAACCCCTGAAGAAACAAATAACGGAACAAATTAAAAAAAAAAATCTTACCAGATAAAGAATTCAAAGCATCAGTAAAAAGAATGCTAACTGAATTAATGAAAAGAGTAAATGAAGAAAGTGAGAATTTTAATGAGGAACTAAAAAATATAAAAAATAAGTCAGAAATAAAGAACACAATAACTGAAATAGAAAACACACTAGAAGGAATTAATAGCAGACTAGGAGATACAGAAGAATGCCTAAGTGATCTGGAAGATAGAGAAATGGAAATCATCCAATCAGAAAAGCTAAAATAATAATAATAAGAAAGAAGAGCATCAAAATATATTTGAGGAAATTATAGTGAAAACTTCCCACACATGAAGAATGAAACAGTTATCCAAATACAGGAAGCACAGAGCCCCAAGCAAGATGAACACAAACATACCCACACTTAGGCATATCATAAATAAAATGGCAAAAGTTAAAGATAAAGAGAAAATTCTAAAGGAAACAAAAGAAAAATGAAGTCTTATTAAGGGAGTCTCCATAAGGTGATCTGATTTCTCTGCAGAAACTTTACAGGCCAGAAGAGAGTGGCATAATATTTTCAAAGTGTTTAGAGGGAAAAACTTTCAACCTAGGATACTCTACCAAGCAAGATTATCATTTAGAATAGGAGAGAAAAAATTTCTCAGACAAGAAGAAACAAAAAGAATACAAAACCTACCCTAAAGGAAATGTTAAAGGGTCTTCTCCAAGTAGAAAAGAAAAGGCTTTAATAAGAAGAATCTTTAGGAAAGAAAAAAATCACACTAGTAGAGGTAAATATATGGTAAAGGCTGAGGATAAACTAATTAAATAACCTAGTACACAGGTTAAAAGACAAACCATTGAAAAATCATCTATGACTATAATGTTCAGTAAAGAGATGAACATGAAGATGTAAAATAGGACACTAGAAACACAAAATGTGGGAGAGGTGAGTAAAAAATGTAAATCTTTATAATGTGATTGAACTTAGAAGGACTACCTGTTTAAAACAAGTAGATAGAGGTATAGGTCAACATATATGAACCTTATGGTAACCACAAATCAAAAACCTACAATATATACACAAAAACTAGAGAGAAAGGAAAAAAGCATACCACTAAAGAAAATTATCAAATCACAAAAGAAGAAACAAAAAGAAGAATTGAACAGAGAAGAACTACAAAAACAACTGGTAAGCAAGTAAAACATATGGCAATAAGTACATACTTATCAATAGTTACTTTAAGTGTCAATGGGCAAAATTTTCCAGTTAAAATATATAGAGTGGTTGATTGGATAAAAAAGCAAGATCCATTCTACAGGTTGCCTACAAAAGACTCACATCAAGAGCTAAAGACACATACATGCTGTAAGTGAGGGGAGGGAAAAAGATATTTCATGCAAACAGAACCAAGAAGAAAATTGTGGTACCAACACCCACATTAGAAAAAAGTAGACTTTAAAACAAAATCTATAACAAAAGCCAAAGTAGGGCATTATATAATGATAAAGGGATCAATATAAAAAGAGGATATTTGAGAAGTAAGAAGAACTACAATCCTGCAGCTTGTGGAACAAAAACCTCATTCACAGAAAGACAGAGAAGATGAAAAGGCAGAAGGTTATGTACCAGATGAAGAAACAAGATAAAACCCCAGAAAAACAACTAAATGAAGTGGAGATAGGCAACCTTCCAGAAAAAGAATTCAGAATAATGATAGTGAAGATGATCCAGGACCTCGGAAAAAGAATAGAGGCAAAGATTGAGAAGATGCAAGAAATGTTTAAGACCTACAAGAATTAAAGAACAAACAAACAGAGAAGAACAATACAATAACTGAAATGAAAAAATAAACTAGAAGGAATCAATAGCAGAATAACTGAAGCAGAAGAACGGATAAGTGACCCGGAAGACAGAATGGTGGAATTCACTGCTGCAGAACAGAATAAAGAAAAAAGAATGAAAAGAAATGAAGACAGCCAAAGAGACGTCTGGGACAACATTAAATGCAACAACATTTGCATTATAGGGGCCCCAGAAGGAGAAGAGAGAGAGAAAGGACCCAAGAAAATATCTGAAGAGATTAGAGTTGAAAACTTCCCTAACATGGGAAAGGAAATAACCACCCAAGTGCAGGAAGTGCAGAGAGTCTCATACAGGATAAACCCAAAGAGAAACATGCTGACACACATAGTAATCAAACTGACAAAAATTAAAGACAAAGAAAAAGTATTGAAAGCAGCAAGAGAAAATGACAAATAACATACAGGGGAACTCCCATAAGGTTAACAGCTGATTTCTCAGCAGAAACTCTACAAGCCAGAAGGGAGTGGCATGATACACTGAAAGTGATGAAAGGGAAGAACCTACAACCAAGATTACTCTACCCGTCAAGGATCTCATTCAGATTTGATGGAGAAATCAAAAGCTTTACAGACAAGCAAAAGCTGAGAGAATTCAGCACCACCAAACCAGCTCTACAGCAAATGCTAAAGGAACTTCTCTAAGTGGGAAACACAAGAGAAGTAAAGGACCTACAAAAACAAACCCAAAATGATTAAGAAGATGGTAATAGGAACATACATATCAATAATTACCTTAAAAGTGAATGGGTTAAGTGCTCCAACTAATAGACAAAGGCTTGCTGAATGGATTCAAAAACAAGACCCATATATAGGCTGTCTACCAGAGACACACTTCAGACCTAGGGACACATACAGATTGAAAATGAGGGGATGGAAAAAGATATTCCATGTAAATGGAAATCAAAAGAAAGCTGGAGTAGCGATACACATATCAGATAAAATAGACTTTAAAATAAAGAATGTTACAAGAGACAAGAATGGACACTACATAATGATCAAGAGATCAATCCAAGAAGAAGATATAACAATTATAAATATATATGCACTCAACATAGGAGCACATCAGTACATAAGGCAACTGCTAATAGCTATAAAGAGGAAATCAACAGTAACACAAAAATAGTGGGAGACATTAACACCTCACTTACACCAATGGACAGATCATCCAAACAGAAAATTAATAAGGAAACACAAGCTTTAAAATGACACAATAGACCAGATAGATTTAACTGATATTTACAGGGCATTCCATCCCAAAACAGCAGATTACACTTTCTTCTCAAGTGCACATGGAACATTCTCCAGGTTAGATCACATCTTGGGTCACAAATCAAGCCCCAGTCAATTTAAGAAAATTGAAGTCATATCAAGCATCTTTTCTGACCACAATGCTATGAGATTAGAAATCAATTACAGGGAAAAAAGTGTAGAAAACAGAACCACATGGAGGATAAACAATACATTACTAAATAACAAAGAGATCACTGAAGAAATTAAAGGGGATATCAAAAAATACCTAAAGACAAATGATAATGAAAACAGGATGATCCAAAACCTATGGGATGCAAAAGCAGTTCTAAGAGGGAACTTTATAGCTATACAAGCTTACCTAAAGAAACATGAAAAAGCTCAAATAAACTACCTAACCTTACACCTAAGGAACTATAGAAAGAAGAACAAGCAAAACCCAAAGTTAGCAGAAATAAAGAAATCATAAAGATCAGAGCAAAAACAAATGAAATAGAAACAAAGAAAAGAATAGCAAAGATCAATAAAACTAAAAGTTGGTTCTTTGAGAAGATAAATAAAATTGATAAACCATTAGCCAGACTCATCAAGAAAAAGAGGGAGAGGATTCAAGTCAATAACATTAGAAATGAAAAAGGAGAAGTTACAACAGACACTGCCAAAATACAAAGCATCCTAAGAGACTACTACAAGCAACTCAATGCCAATGAAACGGACAACCTGGAAGAAATGGACAAATCTTAGGAAGGTATAACCTTCCAAGACTTAATCAGGAAGAAACAGAAAATATGAACAGACCTAAATGTCCATCAACAGACAAATGGATAAAGAAGATGTGGTACATATGGAATATTACTCAGCCATAAAAGGGAACAAAATTGGGTCATTTGTAGAGACGTGGATGAATCTAGAGACTGTCATACAGAGTGAAGTATGTCAGAAAGAGAAAAACAAATATCACATATTAATGCATATATGTGGAACCTACAAAAATGATACAGATGAACCAGTTAGCAGGGCAGAAATAGGGACACTGATGTAGAGAACATACATATGGACACCAAGGGGGAAAAGCAGTGGTGGGCGGGGGTGGTGGTGGTGGTGTGATAAATTGTGAGATTGGGACTGACATGCTTACACTGATGTGTTGAAATGGATGACTAATAAGAACCTGCTGTATAAGAAATAAATAAAATAAAATTCATCACATAAGAAAATAAAATAAAATGTAAAAAAAGAAAAAAAAGGAGGATAGTACAGTTGTTAACATATATGCACCCAATACAGGAGCACCTGAATATATAAAACAAATATTATAAACATAAAAGGAGAAATTGACATTAATAAAATAATAATAAGGGACTTTAACATACCACTTATATCAATGGACAGATCATCCAGACAGAAAATCAATAAGGCAACAGTGGTCTTAAATGACACAATAGACCAGCTGAACTTAATAGATAGCTACAGGACATCCATCAAAAAGTAACACAATACACATTCTTTTCAAGGACACATGGAAGATTCTTCAGGATAGATCATATGCTAGACCACAAAACCAGTCTCAACACATTTAAGAGGATAGAGATTATAGCAAGCATTTTTTCCCCGACCACAATGGTATGAAATTAGAAATCAAGAATAAAAATGGAAAAAGCTGAAATACAGGGAAACTAAACAACATGTTACTAAAAAAACAATGCATCAATGATGAAACCGAAGAGGAAACCAGAAAAAAACTTGAGACTAATGAAAATGGGAACATAATTTTCCAAAATCTATGGGATGCAGCAAAAGCAGTTCTAAGAGGGAAGTTTATAGCAATATTGGCCTACATCAAGAAACAAGAAAAATCTCAAATAAGCTAACCTACCATCTAAAGGAATTAGAAAAAGAAGCCAAAAAATAGCCCAAAGTCAGCAGGAGGAAGGAAATAATAAAGATAAAAGAGTAAATAAATAAAATAGAGGTAAAAAAATAGAAAAGGTCAATGAAACCAAGAGCTTTCTTTTTTTTTTTTTTTTTTTTTTTTTAAGGTTATACAAAATAGATAAACCTCTGGACAGGTTCATCAAGCAGAAAAGAGAAAGGAGCCAAATAAACAAAATAAGAAATGAAAGAAGGGAAATGAGAACCAATATCACAGATATACAAAAAAATCATAAGGGAATACTATGAACAGTTATATGCCAAGAAACTGGACAATCTAGAGGAAATGGCAAATATCTAGCAACACACAACCTGTCAAGGGTCAGGAAGAAATAGATAATATGAATACACTGATAACTAGTAGTGAAATTGAATTTGTATTTAAAAAAACAAACAAATGCTCCCAGAAAATAAATTCTAGGACCAGAAGGCTTCACAGGGGAATTCTAACAACATATAATTAAAAGGTAATGACTATCCTTCTCAAACTATTCCAAAAAGCTGAAGAGGATGGAACACTCCCAAATTCATTATACAAGACCACAATTACGCTGATACCAAAACCAGACAAAAAAATACAGGCCAATATTTCTGATGATCAACCAAATATTAACATACCCAATCCAACTATATCTAAAAAGGATTATACACCATAATCAAGTGGGATTTATTATAGGGATACAGGATGGTTCACTATTAGCAAATCAATCATTGTGGTATGCCACATCAGCAAAAGGCAGGATAAAAATCACACAATCATCTCAATAGATGCAGAAAAAGCATTTGATGCAATTCAACATCCATTCATAATAAAAACTTCATCAAAGTTCATATAGAAGGAACATAACGTAATAAAGGCCATTTATGACAAACACATAGCTAACATTATATTCAAGAGAGAGAAACTGAAAGCCTTTCCTCTAAAGTCAGTAGCAAGACAAGGATGCCTACTATGACCACTTGTATTTAACAAAATATTGGAAGTCCTAGCCACAGCAACAAGATAAGAAAAAGAAACAAAAGGCATACAAATCAGAGGGAAATAAGTAAAATTGTCACTGTTTGCAGATGACATGATACTGTATATGTAAAACCCCAAAGTCTCCACCAAAAATTTACTGGAAATAATAAATGAATTCAGTAAGTTGCAGGATACTTGATTAATACACAGAAATCTGTTGTTTTTCTATAAATTAATAATGAACTATCAGAAAGAAAATACAGGAAAAGCATCCTATTTAAAATTAATCAAAAAAAAAAATAAAATAACGAGGAATAAACTCAACCAAAGAGGTGAAAGACCTATACTCTGAAAACTATAAAACACTTGATGAAGGAATTTGAAAATAATGTAAAATAAATAGAAAGAGATGTCATGTTCTTAGACTGGAAGAATTAATATTGTTAAAATGGCAATGCTACTCAAAGCAATCTACAGATTTAATGCAATCCCTATTAAAATACCCATGGCATTTTTCACAGAACAAGAAAAAATAATCCTAAAAATTATATGGAACCACACAAGAGCCCAAATTTTCAAAGCCATTTTGAGAAAAAGGAGCAAAGTTAGAGGTATCACACTTCCTGATTTCAAACTATATTACAAAGCTACAGTAATCAAAACATAATTACACTGGCTTGAAAGCAGACACATAGACAAATGGAACAGAATGGAGAGACCAGAAATAAGTCCACTCACCTATGGTCAATTAATTTACCACAAATGTCGTAAGAATATACAATGGAAAAAAGACAGTATCTTCAATAGCTGATGCCGGGAAAACTGAATAGCTACTTGTAAAACAATGAGATTAGAACATTTCCTTATATCATACACAAAAATAAACTCAAAATTGATTAAAGGCCTAAATGTAAGACTTTAAGCCATAAAACTCCTGGAAGTGAATATAGGTAGAGCACTCTTTAACATAAATTATAAGACAAAAGAAATAAAAGCAAAAATAAACCAATGAGGCCTAATTAAACTTAAAATCATTCACATAGCAAAAGAAACGATTGACAAAATAAAAAGATGACCTACTGAATGGGAGAAAATATTTGCAAATGATATGACCAATAAGGGGTTAATATCCAAAATACATAAACAGCACATACAACTCAATAAAAAACAAACAAACAAAAACATCCTAACTGATTAAAAAAGACCAGACAACCTAAGTGAACTATCATCAAAAAGTCTACAAATAACAAATGTTGACAAGGATGTGAAGAAAAGGGAACCCTTGTACATTGCTGGTGGGAATGTAAATTGGTGCAGCCACTATGGAAAACAGTAAGGAGGTTTCTCAAAAAAACAAAACTAGAACTACCATTAGATCCAGCAATCCTACTCCTGTGTCTATATCTGAAAAAATATATATATATAAAACTCTAATTTAAAAAGTTATAAGGGCCCCAGTGTTCATAGCAGCATTACTTACAATTGCCAAGGTATGGAAGCAACCTAAGTGGAAAACTACAATTATCTGATGAAAAAATCAAATTAACTGTAAATGAAGAAATATTCTGTGTTCACATACTCGAAGCCTCAATAATTCTTCAATTGTTGATTCATTCCCATATAGTGGATCCCATATATAGTATCAATAGATCCATAGTTTCAATAGCATCCCAATCAAAATACCAGCAAGCAATTTTGTAGATTTGAAAAAAAAATGGCTCTTAAGTTTATATAGAAGGAAAAAGACACAGAGTAGTTAACACCACACTAAACAAGAAGAAAAGTTGGAAAACTGATACTGATTTCAATTTTAATTGATAAAAATGTATCAATATCAATTCATTAATTGTTACATATATAACATAGTAACCTAAGATGCTATAACAACTGGGGAAATTGGTTTGGGATATATGAAAATTTTCAATACTATCTTCTCAATTTTTCTATAAATACAAAATGTTTTGAAATAATAAAGCCTAAACAACAAATCTATAGAGACAAAATAACTTTATGATTTCTTGGGGCTGCATATGAGAACAGGGAGTTACTAATAATGCCCATGAGGAGGATTTTGGAGATGCCAGAAATGTTCTAAAATAGGATTGTTGTAATGGTTGCATGACTTTTAAATTGATTAAAAATCAATTTACTAAAAATCAATCAGATTTACTTAAAATGGTACATTTGTTATATGTGAATTATTTCTCAAGATCTGTTTAAAAAGAAAAACATGTAACATAAATACTGAGAAACAATACAAATGTATAATATAAAAAGACAGAAACTGTTGAGAGTCATATACATAGAAGCAAATATATTTTGGCTGAAACTGGAGAAGGCAGAGTAGATTAAGAAATAATTGAGTAAAGAAAGGAATACAAAATATTGACATTTAGAGGCAGAGAAAGAGGAGAAACTCAGCATCAGTTTATTTTACTATCAGTAGCTGTCTTTTATTAATATTATCACTTTATTATTTTAATTTTAACTAAGAAGATATATGCAATCTAACATAGCTTAGTCACTAAATATATTTTTCTTGGATGTATCACAATTATATCCTTAAACCAGCTGAATACCAAAGAAGCTTTCTTTTGGTCCAAGACAAGACACGGGTAGCCTATTACATGTTCTCTTTCTGTGAATTTCAAATTCCTCAGGGGATCTCTCACACTTCTTCCCCTGGTTTATTTTGTTGAACAGGCTTATACAGCTGCTCCTAAATTTTTCAGGACTGAAAGCAAGAGCATAGCACTGTTAGGGAATTCTGAGTTTGGTCACATGTACTCAAAGCAGACCTTGAAGATGTGTTCAAGTATGGGTTCTGATTTTACTCATCTCATTGACCTTACTGATCCTTGACCCTGTGGGTAGCAGAATTGTCTCAGCAAGCCCTTGAAACATGAGGCCAGGGTGAGGCCACAGTTATGTGAGGTAAAGATAAATATGACTCCTTGCTGTTCTAGATTCTTTGCTATAGAAAAAAAATTGGGAATCCTCTTCTTATCTTACTTGGAAATAACTCTTGACCATTTGCTTAGGAGAGGATATTTGAACAAGCTGCACCTCCTCCACTAGTTTTGTTGGATTTTTGTTTTTGTATTATGTTCTTTACTTGTCTATTTATTTATTTGTCTATTTTTAGAAGAGCAGAGAGTATAAAAGCATTCTAGTTTGTAAACCAGCATTAGAAAAGAAACTCAGAAATGACCAATGTATGTATTTGAATAGAATACAAACATTTGACAATAACAACACGTTCATGTCAATAAAGAAAATAATTTTCTTTGCAGACCCCCTTTCTTTAGATTAAAGCTCTAATGTTGGTGTTATGCCAGGTTGTTCTCTACTAGAAACCATTATTAGGAAGCATCACTAGAAAGCATTACTAACTAATTTCAATTGAATATGACACCATATAATAGACATGCTTGTATGACACATAAAATTTTAATCTACTGAGAAAAAAAGATGTCAACTTATAGAGGACAAAATATCATTTTCTTTCTGGTAAAGTGTAAGTTGTGGGCCCTATTCATATATGTAGGCAAGTATTCTCCTAATCCTGAAACCCTGAATTAAACAAATTAAATATAGACATACATTTCTGACATGGAGAACAGAGGAAATATGGACTTTAAGTGGCAACATTTTTCCTACGAGGAAGAATCTGATGAACATATCACCAGTTTCTTATGAAAACTCAACTTTTTATTCACTACACTTTCCCAAGCATGTAGTTAAATGAGGAAGCCCCAAGAAGACATGCATTTTTGATTACTGGAACTTTCTTCCCATGGAAGGGGATATGAGGAATAGGGAAATAAAGTACCTCATCTAAGAAATGTGGAAGGAATTGGTTTCTTTTAGAGTTAGAAAAATGAGTCCACTTGACTACTCCTAGATGAAATGAGATGTATTAGGACAATCATGATGCAATAAAAGAAGATGATATGTCTGGGGAAACCATGTTTTCTGAACATGGGTGAGAGGCCTAGAGGTAGATGTGATTGCATACTGAAATTAATAGGCAGAAAATGAAAATTTATTAAACCAAAAAAAGAAATGAAATACATACACAGAAAGAGTTTTGCCAGATATAAACTTATTTCACTTCATAATTTTTCACAGGCTCTTATTGGTCACACAAGACATTTTTGGAGAATGGAGTGATACATTCTACAGAGCCAGTTTTATATAATTGTTTACAGCCTTAACTAGGTCACATTTGACTATTTGGAAGAGTTTGCTTCAAATCACTTTGAAGCTTTTACCTCAGGGTTTTGACTAGCTGTACATTTGACAGGGAGTTTCTCCCTAATTACTGTTCCATAGATTTGACTCTACCTCTTGCAGGCTGGTTTTCTTGCTACCAGATCTTTCTCCATCAAAAATTTATTGGAGTTCGTGCTGTGTACATGGCAAGGTACTATGAAGTGAAGAAGAAGTTAAGAAGTCAAAGAGATGTGTTCCCTGATCCCATCAGGTTAGCAGTTTGAAGTAGTCACAGGGCACTTTGCAAAGAAAAAATAAAACAAAACAACAGCTACATATACAACTGGATGTTTTAGACAATTCCAAAACAAGTTATAACATCTATTTCTTTTTCTCAAAGCTTTCATATAGTCATCATTCCCCCCTCCTTTTCTTTGGCAATTCTTAGGATTTTCAGCAAATGCAAAATTTGAATCATTTATCATGTGTTAATTTAATCTGTTTTCAGTCCAAGTGACTGACTTTGTCCAGTATTCTTTCACTGTTTTTAAAGAAAGTAAGAGACTTGTTAGTGGAAGAAATAAGGCTCATATAATGTGCTCCTCTTTCTTATTCCTTGAAAACAACCTCGCAGACCTCAGACAATTTAATCATTTTAATATATTCTAAATCAAAGGGAAAAAAGCCAAAGATAGAGTGGAAGGAGACAGGATTATGAAAAGGTTTCTTACACACAGCTTGTTTTGCAAAATAAATTATTATCTACAAGTTAGTTTGAATATGACATACTATGTTTTTTCCCCTAATTATTGGTTAATGAAATTTAAATTTGTAAAAAAGTATTTGTTAGAAACTGTTTAAAAACATTATAAGTTCAATATCTGTTTGAGGCATGTATTCAAAACCACTGTGCTGAAAACTAACTAGTGTGGAGTAACATCACAAAAAATATATACTTGAAGTGTTTTCTCTTTGCATTTTAGTGTAGGAGGAAAAAAACTTCATACATTACAAACAAATAAAGAAATGAGAATAACCTGTGATATCTCTCACCTCACCATTAAAATTGTTTAAATTAGCCTGTCCCATGAATTGGAGAGTCCTTCCCTTTTTCCTCCATATCTCCCTCTTTGGAAGCTATGTGTATGATCAAAGGCTTATTTATTTTATGAGAGAAAAATACAGTGAGAATCGATTTCCTAACCAAAGAGAGGGTATAAATTGATGCAATAAAAGATTTATCAAATGCTTACAAAGTACTCAACAAAGTAAGATGAGAGTAGGGACTTGGAGAATTCTCAAAATAGGGAATTCACAAATTAAACAGTATCCATCAAACATAAATTGGATGGGCTTCTGTGGCAAGCATGATTGCTTTGCAACTCTGGAAAATAGAAAGGAATCCCACGGTGAGAGACAGTATAGGAGGATAAAAGCCCAAAATAAATTATCAACCTGGAAAAAACAACTAGTAGACCATGCACTGCTCATTTTAATTTTAGAAGTGTTTAATAAAAGTGTAAATATAGAAGAAGAGCAGTAAAACTAAGCAGCAGTCAAACTCAAGATGAAGAAAACTGGTGGTTAACACAAAATTGCAAATCAACTATACTCCAATAAAAATTAAAAAAAAAAAAGAAAACTGGTGGGTTCAGCTATGAGAACCTGCCAAGATGAAATAGGAAGCTTTTATAAGTCTCTATCATTATATGTCTTATTATCAACACAAGAAAATTGTAAATTCTGTAATTAATTGAGTACTGTTAAAACTCTTACTTGTGTAGTAGAGGCAAAACTTTACATCTGTCTTCTCAGGATTTTCAGCTGGTCCTGAGAATTAAATTGGCATTAGACAGATTAACAAGAGCAAAGCATGTACAGTTATTTAGTACAAGTTTTATGTGACACTGGAGACTTTATAAGGAATAAAGACCTAAATAAGTTGCAAAACCTAAATATTTTGTATTGGGTTGAGCAAAGGAAGACAATTGTAGAAAAGTAACTAAATTATGTGTTAGGCTGAAGGAAGATAATAATTATTTTAAAAAGGTCATTTGTACAGAATTCTCTTGGTTTCAGCTTCCTGTCCTTGATAATAAGAGTGTTTCTTTACTTCTGGTGTGGAGAGAACATTTTTCATTTGGAGGTTTTGTCTCTTGCTTTCAGAAAGAAAAAGGCGAGCGTCAGAGTACCTTTCTTACACCTGCTGTCTTTTTAAGTGCCTTTCACACAAAACAATTTTTATGTTGAAAAGGCATATTTTGTGGTGAGATAGTCTGATTTCCTTCAGTTGTGAATATGTGTGTTGTGGAATTCTGAAGATGATTAAACATGTTATTTTAAAGATTGTGTTTTGAAATCACCATCTATTGTGACCCGTTGGTTTGTTTCAACTTTTTTTGCCCTCTTTGGCCTGTTTCTTGGTGTGCCTAATTATTTTTGATTGAAAACCAACCAGATATTATATAAAGTATAGATATATTGACATTTGACTGATTGCATTAGTTTGGGTTTCTCCATTAACAAAACCTGGGATAAGAATTTAAGCACAGTAGTTAGTGTATTTGAGATATTCCCAAAATGCCAGCGGGGGAGTGAGGAAGTCAAAGAAGGAAAGGAAGAAAATCCAGTAAAATATGCACTATTAAATTAGTCACCACTATGGGAAAATACCATTGAGAAAGTCGGGGAAATACTCCATAGCATTCACTTTAGAGATATCTCACACAAAGAGCAACAGAGAAGAAGTCTGTGTCACCAGGTAAGGTCTGCTTATGGTGCATGGAGAATAATTAATTCCCCAGCACGGCTGGACCACTGGGTTCTGGCAGACAGAGAAAGCCCTAAGACACAGGTTCTGAAATTTGGAAATGGGACTGGCTTAAGTAAAATAGTAAATGTCCAGGGAGTTTTGTGGGGAACTGACAGCATCAGCTACTGTGATGTTACCCCTTCCTGAGAAGATGCACTTTATCCTGTGAGAGAGTTAGGAGTGGAGTAACTTATTTCAATCCAATCAGGAACTGAGGCTGGTTTTCAGTCTTTCAAGCTTCAGTTTATCTTGAAAAGTCACCTACGTGGGGCATAGCCTTGCAGTCATACCAACTGAGCTCCAGGGGCCATTGTTTCCTAAGATTTGCCTTGTTCCTTTTTGAACTCCAACTCTAGGCTCCATAGTACAGTGAGACTTCAGAAATCTCTACTCTGCTTTTCAGCCACTTTCAATTGAAACTTTTGGCTTGTAGAGAATAATGTGCAAATGCCTCGAGGAACAAACTAATGCTAAGTTTTAGTCACATGTCTCTGCATTTCCCTTTTTAAGGGATCTGGAATCTTTGAAACCTCTTTCGCTTGGCATCCTTAATCTTCATCTTTTTTTTTTTTTTTTTTTCTCCTCAGTCCTGTAAGGAAGCCTAAAGCTCTGCCAGATTTTATGATTTTTAGCAGCATCCCACTGCCTGCCTTCTCAGCAAATGCTTTGAGAAGAAAAGCAGAACAGATGATCTGGGAAGAGAAGATGGGCTCACCATTGTTAAACTCCTTTCTCTGGGACCTCACTGCTCAATGTTAGCTCAATGTCATACAAATATTTATTTTTTTCCATTTTTTCCTGGCCTTAAATTCTTACAAGCAATTCTGTCATATCTGGAGCAGAAGTCAAAGATAGTAGAAGATAAATTGAAGAACAATTTTAAAATTTGAACCAAAAATTAAACAGCAGATAAACTACATACTGGGACAGAGAAAACATAAGAGATTCCTCATTTTGCTATACAAAATAAGTATTTATCATATTGTAAGTTATCAAAGTGTATACACAAATCTATGTAAGTTTATTTTTGACAAAGGCTAACAACTTCTCTATGAAAAGTTTGAAATGAACTTCATGTTGCAATAGAGCTCAAAAGCACTATAAAACTATTTTTGAAATAATATGCAAACACATATAGTCTTCTCTCTAATGAGTATTTCTCAGAGTATGTTTGGGAACTCTGTCTTTTCCAAGGTTGAGAAATCAATAGAAAAAAATCAGTTGCTTTTGTGATGCTTTGCTGACATATTAGCTTACATGCTTTTTCTTTCAAGAGACTCCAATCAATATTTTATAGTTTTCATAAGTAGATAATACATCATTAACAATTTTTGAAGGCACATAGATAATTACAATTTTCACATTCAAAGTTGAAGTATATAAAAAACTGTCAGGAGGAGTTAATTATGATAAAATTTAGAACTGTATATATTTTCCTGCTTGTGACATTGAATTGTTATGCCTGCTTCAGTACTTGTGTTTTTTAAATTTCCATTATCATGATTCTCAAGGGGACATTGCTATTTTACCTGCCTCATACACACAATAACTAAAATCAGCCTTCATGAATGAGGTTAAGGGTAGGGCAATTGGATTTCTGCAATACTGATTCAAGGACATATGATAGGGCAAAGTCAGTACAATTCAGTCTAAAAAGAATCAATACTGACTGTCTAGGTACTATCTACTCTGAATTGATAGAATTCTAAATATATCAGAACTTAATTTTAGAATATATTTTTCATAAGAACCTAGCTTGATAAAAAATGAAATTAGTAAAAACAAAAAAAAAAGTCTCCAAGTTGATAAGTTTTCTGTCTAACCCATGAAAGTCTTCAGTGCTTGTTCACATTGTTATAGGAAAACTAGGCAGTTTAAGAATGGAAATTTTCTTGAGTTGGCAGATAGGATTAGAAAAGACATCTGTGGTTCTATTACTTGTACAGCCATTCCACTGATGAGTTCTTTGACCTCTAGCTAGTCACTTAGCCCTTCTCTGGACTTAATTTCCTTCCTGTGTATAAAACAGGAACAACACTTGTAGACATTTCTATTCATGGAAGAAAACTACCCATAGGGCGAAGAAGTATAATTAAACCTTGGCATTGTTCCTTTAAAAATTAAAATCACATTAAAAATTAAGAAAGTCTTAAACATCTTCATCAGTGCTGGTCTGGAAGCAATTAAGTATATTGTTTTGCCCCTAAAATCATCCCCAGAAGGTTAGTTGTACTCCTTACTGCAAATTATATTTATTAATGTAATTGATAGTGGATGTTTGTTGATTAGTTTCTCTCAGTCTTTAGTCTCCATTTCAAATATTATTCCTAAAATGGACATGGATTATTTAGCTAAGCAAGAAGTTGAAACATGGAAGTTATTAAAAACCCAAAATAATTTATGGAAAGAAATTAATAGTATGTAGATGAAAAAAGAAGCTCTATTCCTAATAACCTAGGAGCACACAATTAGCTATATTTACCAATTATTTTAAAGTTTATTAAGCTAAATATTTATTTATTGTTATATTATTCCTAATACATACATACTTTGGGCTTTTTCAGACTTGAAATTTCTTTGAAAGGAAAGGAATATTTTACTTTTGTGGGGTTTTTTGCTTGCATTTTTAATTTAGAGAAGTAAAGCATTTATGCTTGTTTTTATAAAAAAATATTTTCAATCAATAGTAACTTCTGAAGCTTATTTCCTGTATTTCTATTTCTTATACTTTCTGGGTTACTATAAAACTACTAATATCTCCCTATGAAAATTCACACCTTAGAACCACATTAAACTTAAATAAAACTTCACATCTTAGAACCATGTTAATTTTAAATGAAGTGAAATAAAGAATTTTATTTCACAAATACCTTTTACTCATAAACATTTCCTTCAATGTGCATAATCTAAAGAATGCGATATACAACTGAAGGAACAATCAAGGATATGCCTGATTTGGATTTAATTCAATGAATATCTATTGAGCATTTATTCTATTTTATTGAATCTAAGACATCATTAATTTTAAAATGCATCATTTTGTATTTCACTAAGAAAGAAAAAAAAACACTGGAAAACTGCAGCAAAATGTTTTGTAACATGTAGAATATTTGTATTTTGCTTAACTACTGAGCTCTTTACACTTACCAAACTATAGATTTCTAGACATAGAGTTTGATAATAATATTTGCCAAAAGTGTTTTTGATGCATACATATAAATTATAAGCCAAATTATCTTCTTTACTTTCTAATTCTGACTCCTCTGCATCACTTTTCAACTCAGAGTCAGTTTCTGTGCTTTCCTACAAAATAAACTCTCTACTTTCAAAAGTATTAGGAATTGATATTTTCCAGAATTTCCTTTTGAGAGATTGATTTTTACTTCTTTTATACCAATCTACATGTGCATAGAATAGAAAATAAATGTCTACATTAATAATGGAATAATTTTTAGGGTTAATAGCTGCTTTATAATTGTTATATATATATATATATATATATATATATATATATATATATATATATATATATATATATATATCCCACCACCCAAAGTAAGTCCGACCAACTGGATAGAAAGGAAAATAATGTTTTAAAAATATCATTGAATTTATTTCACAGGATAGAGAATTAGGTAAGGTTACTCAAATATTCTGGCAGTGTTGTTTTTTTAAGTCCAAGAAAATATAATACAACAGACACTGTCTCTTAATAAGCACAGTTTTAGGCATCCAGTTTCTTTAATAAGTGGTAACTTATGTTTGCTTTCTCTCTAGAATTCCTCAAAAGATTTTATTTATGTTGAGACATATAACATACTTAAATCTAGGCAGTGCCTAGCTTTTATGTAGTCATAGTTCTAACATTTGGCATTTTCTAATATATGTCTTTCTCTAATATGGGCAATTTATTTCTTATTTCAGTTTCATCAAAAGACTTGGCTTGGGCTTCCCTGGTGGCGCAGTGGTTGCGAGTCCGCCTGCCGAGGCAGGGGACACGGGTTCGTGCCCTGGTCCGGGAAGATCCCACATGCCGCGGAGCGGCTGGGCCCGTGAGCCATGGCCACTGGGCCTGCGCGTCCGGAGCCTGTGCTCTGCAACGGGAGAGGCCACAACAGTGAGAGGCCCGCGTACCGCAAAAAAAAAAAAAAAAAAAAAAAAAAAAAAAAAAAAAAAAAAAAGACTTGGCTTACACACAGTTAATTTTTTTCTTTCACATTTTATACTATACATACTTTCTTAATACAGAGAATTAGGAATAGATTTTCACTTGTAGCTACATTCTGTTTCACATTAGAACTTTAATCTTTTATAGGAAATCCTTCTGCTTAGCCACTTTACTTTTCCCATGTGGACTAATAGTTCATATATACATATATATATTTGTTTGTTTGTTTGTTTGTTTTGGTTTGGTTTCTGCTGTAAGCCCTTCTTGTATAAAAGAAGATCTTTGGTTTGTTTCTTGTTTCTTCATATTCTTACTCAGCTTTCTGTTATTAGCACTTCACAGCTATGTCTTCTGTGTAATATAACTTACCCTAACAATAGATAAAACCATATTTCTTAGAAGTACTTAGGACATTATGAATTCTGCCTCAACTTGAGTGAGATGTCCTACCCAAAAGAACGTGTTAAACCCCTGTTTCCCTAGTGTTTTGAACAGCCAGTCAATTGTGTTGGGTGCTAATAACTGGCAATAAATAAATAGATCTGTGAAATGCTTTGTTAAACAAAGTTAAACATATTTCTACTGCTCAGACATTTGAATATGTGACTCTGTATTGCAGATTTTTAAATGACTACATCCAGTATTTGTCATTCATCCTCTTATAGAGAGAACACACATTTTTTCTTTTTTTTTAATCAAGTATACAAATTTAGCACAGCAATGAAGCCATAACATAGTTAAGGAGAGAGTTTCCTGTAAAATGCTCTTCAAAATAAGCTCACCTACATTACAGAAATTCTAAGCACCAGTTGAAACACCAACAGCAATCCTCTCAAGCAGAAAAGAATATAAAATTGAAGGAATAAGAATAATTGAAAAAGTCACTGGTTTGAAACTGAGTGTTGTTGAAAGTAAAGAGCTAGTTTGTAGCACTAACATATTCAAGAAAATGATGTTCAATTGTTTTCAGTGACAATCAGCAGGAGGGAATAGAGTACCTCACAGCAATTACTGAATTTCTGCCAGAATCTGTTATAACATTGCCTCAGGGGAGGCAAGATAAAGAAGATTCTAGCTAAGAAGCCGCATCAAGGAAAGTAGGGAAATGAGAAAGACCATAACAGCTTTAACTTGTGAAGTTACCTAATGATAAGAGGTGTTGTGCTTTGAGAGAGAGGGAGGCTTGATGGAATATTTCGTACTGGGTAATTAAAAGCAGAATGATTTTTCTTAGGAAAAATACCATAAATTATATATTTTTAAAGTCAAAGTCAAAGGTTACATTAAATTTAATATATTTTTAACACCTTTATTGGAGTATAATTGCTTTAAAATGTTGTGTTAGTTGCTGCTGTATAACAAAGTGAATCAGCTATATCTATCTATCTATCTATATCTATATCTATATCTATCTATCTATCTATCTATCTATCTATCTATCTATCTATCTATATATATATATATATCCCCACATCTCCTCCCTCTTGCTTCTCAGTCCCACCCCTCTAGGTGGACTCAGAGCACCGAGCTGATCTCCCTGTGCTATGCGACTGCTTCCCACTAGCTATCTCTTTTACATTTGGTTGTGTATATATGTCCATGCCATGCTCTCACTTCGTCCCAGGTTACCCTTCTCCCTCCCCATGTCCTCAAGTCCATTCTCTATGCCTGCATCTTTATTCCTGTCCTCCCCTAGGTTCTTCAGAACCATTTTTTTTAATTCCATATATATGTGTTAGCATACGGTATTTGTTTTTCTCTTTCTGACTTACTTCACTCTGTATGACAGTATCTAGGTCCATCCACCTCACTACAAATAACTCAATTTCATTTCTTTTTATGGCTGAGTAATATTTCATTGTATACATGTGCCACATCTTCTTTATTCATTCATCTGTCAGTGGACACTTAGTTTGCTTCCATGTCCTGGCTATTGTAAATAGTGCTGCAATGAACATTGTGGTACATGACTCTTTTTGAATTATGGTTTTCTTAGAGTATATGCCCAGTAGTGAGATTGCTGCGTCATATGGTAGCTCTATTTTCAGTTTTTAAAGGAACCTCCATACTATTCTCCATAGTGGCTGTATCAATTTACAAGCCCACCAAGACTGCAAGAAGGCTCCCTTTTCTCTACACCCTGTCCAGCGTTTATTGTTTGTAGATTTTTTGACAATGGCCATTCTGACTAGTGTGAGGAGATAACTCGTTATAGTTTTGACATACATTTCTCTAATGATTAGTGATGCTGACCATCCTTTCATGTGTTCGTTGGCAATCTGTATATCTTCTTTGGAGAAATGTCTGTTTAGGTCTTCTGCCCATTTTTGGATTGTTTTTTTTTTTTTTTTTTTGATATTGAGCTGCATGAGTTGGTTGTACATTTTGGAGATTAATCCTTTGTCAGTTGCTTCATTTGCAAATATCTCCTCCTATTCTGAGGGCTTTGTCTATGGTTTCCTTTGCTGTGCAAAAGTTTTAAGTTTCATTAGGTCCCATTTGTTTATTTTTGTTTTTATTTCTATTTCTCTAAGAGGTGTGTCAAAAAGGATCTTGCTCCGATTTATGTCATAAAATGTTCTATTTATGTTTTCCTCTAAGAGTTTTATAGTGTCTGGCCTTACATTTAGATCTTTAGTCCATTTTGAGTTTATTTTTGTGTATGGTGTTAGGGAGTGTTCTAATTGCGTTCTTTTACATTTAGCCGCCCAGTTTTCCCAGCACCACATATTGAAGAGGCTGTCTTTTCTCCATTGTATATTCTTGCCTCCTTTACCATAAATAAGGTGACCATATTTGCATGTGTTTATCTTTGGGCTTTCTATCCTGTTCTATTTATCCATATTTCTGTTTTTGTGCCAGTACCATACTGTCTTGATTACTGTAGCTTTGTAGTATAGTCTGAAGTCCGGGAGCCTGATTCATCCAGCTCCTTTTTTCTTTCTTAAGATTGCTTTTGCTGTTAGGGGTCTTTTGTGTTTCTATACAAATTGTGAAATTTTTGTTCTAGTTCTGTGAAAAATGCCATTGGTCATTTGATAGGGATTTCATTGGATCTGTAGATCCCTTTATGTATGTAGTATAGTCATTTTCACAATGTTGATTCTTCCAATCCAAGAACACGGTATATCTCTCCATCAATTTGTATCCTCTTTAATTTCTTTCATCAGTATCTTATAGTTTTCTGCATACAAGTCTTTTGTCTCCTTATGTAGGTTTATTCCTAGGCATTTTATTATTTTTGTTGCAATGGTAAATGGAATTATTTCCTTAATTTATCTTTCAGATTTTTCATCATTAGTGTATAGGAATGCAAGAGATTTTTGTGCATTAATTTTGTATACTGCTACTTTACCATATTCATTGATTAGCTCTAGTAGTTTTCTGGTAGCACCTTTAGGTTTCTCTGTGTATAGTATCATGTCATCTGCAAACACTGACAGGTTTACTTCTTCTTTTACATACACTTAATAGTTTATTTTTCTGAAATTTTAGCAAATAATAAAAATTTTGCCCAGTGTCAAGAATTTGCATACAAATGGTCGAAAAATCAAGTAAAACTTTTAAATTATCTGATTTTAATGAATGTGCTATATCATTAGATGTAGAGAGTGAAAATTTAATAATGGAAAAAACAATTGAATTCTGTAGCAAACTATAGTAACAAGAAACTAAGTAAATAAATATAAATTACAGTATACTTTGTTAGGTTTAGAATTGGATTACTATGGCTTTTAATTTAAGGATATATAACTTAAAATACAAGGAAGATATTACAATCTTCAAAGATTTAGAGTATGTAGAATATGTTTAATTTTAAAACCAACTTGATGACTCAAAGTAATTCCTGATTGTAAAGTTCCCACAAATCATCATTTGAAAATTATGATTATACTGAAAATGAATGGTATCCATACATATCAATGTATTAATCCATAAATTTACAAATATATAGTGAAAAATGGAAAAAAATATAAATATTTTTTGCAAGTAAGGTATTTGAAATAGATGTTTGATGTAGATTATAGAAGATTAAGCTTTTTGGTTGCAACTTCCTTTGGATTTTCCCAGGTGTAAACTGAAACTGCCTCCCACAGGAGTAGGGTAGGGAGAGTCTTAAGAAAAAGGTATAACACACCAGATTGCTAGGTGGTAGATTTAATAACTAAGGAAAGATATTTAAGAGGTTTGTGGTGGGTGGTCTCAAGATGAATAGGTTTCTGCAGTGGCCTGTCAAATCTTAAAAGTTAACACAGTATAGAGGCTTTAACTGTGTTCAGCCATGTACACAGTCCAGATGGTCTCAACAGCAAATTTCTATTTCAATTCTGTTTCTTAGGTAGCTTCTAACTCTGGGAAGGCAAGCAGAGTACACATTCCAAGGACAGGGGAGGGCATGAACAGCCTCCAAAAAGCCGGGTTCAGCTCTCAGGTCAAACCAGCAGTCACATCTTCCTGACGAACTTCTCCACTAATTTACCCCTTGTGACCAGCTCTTACAATATCACATGAACCCCCTTCCCCCATTTGCAATGTGCTCTGAGTGGTCAGCAAGGCATTTCATTAGCATGGAGGTGGCTCATTTGGTGGCCATCTGACTGCATTGGAAGAAGGTACCATAGCAACGATATAAGACATGGAAGAGGAAACTCAGGTTAAGACAATAATTGTCAAAATCAGCAACAACTTTTTCCACCAAGGTCCTCTTGATCTGAACCTCTTTAGTCCCCTAGGCTGAGGGTTGATCATTCAGGGAGTTCACTTGTGCCCTCATATGATTTAATAAAAATGACACATTAGCAGACTCATCAGGTATGAACAGACAATGTTGTTTGGATAATGGCACAGGTGCATGCTTTGGAGACAGTAATAATTTCCAAGGCTACTCTATTTTTGAGGACAGCTTTTCTCATTAGAGACATTTCAGTGTTCAGTAAGAACAGGCTTTTTTGATTGTCATTCAAGGCTTGCTGTGTGAGTTTACTAAGGGCTATAATGTCCTCCATGCCAATGGAGGAAACAAAGATGGCAGCCAAATAATCTTGCCAGAGGAAAATAGAACATGTTTAGGAACTTGAGTTGGTTGTACATACCATATATGTTGGATGAGGAAGGCAGCACTGTTAAGAATAAGGAAATGGACTGTGGACAGAAATGCCAGACCAGGATACTCACCTTCCTCCCTCTTTCTGTGGTCTGCATTTCATTTTAGGCATAGTGTGTTTCAACAGGTATGACTTGAAGCAGGACAATGGGATTCCAGTGAAATTGAGTAGGTCCCTTTTACCCAGGAGTGTGAAGTGATTAACTCATTCTGGTGGGACTATCAAATTGCATAATCCAGTTGATAAATCATTTTCCAGGTATGATGGGGTTTGGTGGTCTCAGCAGCATAGAATATTGATCCTTAGTGAGAGTCAAGGCAATGGCTCTTTCCCACAACTTTCATTCCTTTACAGTGTTGGGTGTCTTGGCAGGTGCTTCCAGTCTGGCATATGGGGCAACAAGCCCTAACGGTTGATCATTCAAATGCGTTAAAGCCTAGAGCAGTACTCTAGTCTAGCAGTTCCCAAACTTTTTGGCACCAGTGACCAGTTTCTTGGAAGACATTCTTTCCACTGAACCGGAGGTGGGGTGGGGGTGGTTTCGGGATGATTCAAGCACATTACATTTATTGTGCACTTTATTTCTATTATTATTACTTTGTAATATATAATGAAATAATTATACAACTCACCATAATGCAGAATCAGTGGGAGCCCTGAACTTGTTTTCCTGCAACTAGATGGTCCCATCTGGGGGTGATGGAAGACAGTGACACCCAAAGTGTGTTGCTTACATCCAGTCTATTCTGTAAGATGCAACTTAATTGTCACTTGCCACTCACTGATAGGGTTTTGATATGAGTCTGCAAGCAATTGATTTATTATGTTCTCTGTGCAGTCAAACCTCCCTGTTAATGATAATCGCTATTTGTAGCCACTTCCCAGCCCTAGCATCACCACCTCAGCTCTACCCCAGATCATCAGACATTAGATTCTCATAAGGAGCACACAACCAAATCACTCACATGCACAGTTCACTGTAGGGTTCAAACTCTTATGAGAATCTAATGCTGCTACTGATCTGACAGGAGGTGGAGCTCAGGTGGTAATGTAAGTGATGGGGAACAGCTATAAATACAGATGAAGTGTTGCTCGCTTGCCCGCCACTCACCTCCTGCTGTTCAGATGGTTTCTTAGCAGGTCACGGACTGGTGTAGGTCCTTGGCTCGGAGGTTGGGGACCCCTGCTCTAGTCCACTAGCCCAAAGTGGTTTTACCTCTTGGTAATTTAATCTACTGCTTTTATATTCCAATTTTCCTTTCTATTAAACCTGCTGCTTGCATGTTATAGAGGAGATGGGACCTCCGTTCAATAGCATGTCTTTTGCTCAGTTTTGCGTATCCTGACCTTTGCAATGTGACCCCCCAATCATTGTCTATTCAATGAGGGTATCTGTACATGGTACTCAGGTTCTCTAATCCCTGAATAATGACAGCCTGATTTGCATAGCAACAGGAGAAATCTTGGGTTAGACCAGATAATGATCACACAAACCAAGGCATATTTAGAACCCTCACTTAGAGGGAGGGGGGCAATAGAATCAATGTGTCAATCCTTCACTGGTTGGGAACTCCAATGGATAGCACTAGACAGCTTTGGCAGTTACCGTGAGCATCATTTAGAACACACAGGTCATGCTCTTACTGTTTTAACCAAGTCACTGTCTTTCAAGTACAATCCAGCCTCCTTGGCAATATGTGATCCCACCTGTGTACTGTGGTGGCCATTCTTTCTATGCACCCAATTTGCTGTATGTTCTGAAGGGTTAGTTGCTAGGCCTCGTACCCATCAGTTTCCTTATTGCCAGGGGCTGTTAGCACCTTATAAACTGCAATGTGGAAGACAATGAGGCTTTTTCAGGCAAACCCAAATGTCCTTCCACACATTCTGACAACATAATGGCACACTCATGAGTCATCTAACCTTTGGCTTCTCATTGTCCTAGCCATAGGGTTAATCTCTTTAGAAAAGCCCAATGTCAGTGCAAAGGGTTAATGACAGGGCTCATGAGTGATCACCAGCTAAGCTGCTCTCCGTGTAGCCCACTGGCTGCTGCAGTTCGTTTCCTCCCTGAGAGCCTTCACTTGGTGGGGTGTTGTGTACACTGCTAAGAACTGTTACTCTATGAGTCAATATTGGGTTTCTGTCCTTTTACAGAGATGGGACCAAAATTCTAGGGGATCTTTCCTCTTCTGTTGTCTCTGCCACAGTGTCTGACTCATACCTTCTGGAGTCACAGGTATGTCTAACATAAATGGTAACCCTGCCTGGGAGACACCCAGAGCTTTAATTTGCTTCACTAGTACTTTTGTCCTTTCAAAGGTGTTTGCTGCTTTGATCCCCAGTCCTGAACGTGCCCTTTCTTTATTAGGTGATGTGGTGGATGGAGTCACTATTCTAGGTGGGGAATAAAGTCCTCTTAAACCCCCAGATCCCTACAAAGGCTTGCAGCTCATCTGCATTCTTAAGGATTGGATAGGCTTCTATCTTATCAAACAGCTTCTGGGGTAACACATGTCATACCCGACCAAATAACTCCTCAAACCTTATAGCAGTACCTGGGTCTTTAATTTCCTATGAGTTCACCATCCATTTCCCTTGCAGATGTTCCAACAGGACCTGCAAAATGTCCTGCAGCAGAAGTAAGATCTCACATGTTGACATTGTACCATCAATGTAAAGGGCCCATTTTACCGATGGGGGGAAGGAGAACAGAAACAGGTCTCAGGTTACCTCCCACTTGGGGAGGCACTGGAAATGTCCATTGTTGCCCCTCCCATATGAAAGCAAATTGGTCTTATAACGCAGTTGCCAAGGGTATACTGAAAAGAAAAAATCATTTTTGTATGAATGCTCTTACAAATGCTTCAGAGTAAATCAATGAATGCAAATAACAAAAGACTTCAAAAAACGCACATGGTTAAAGATCCAATAAAATCTTTGTTTTCTAGGCAGATTACATTAAAGGTAAAGAAAAATCTTTGTTAACAATTTCTTATTAAGAGCAGACCAATTATATAAGAAAATGTTTGCCCTTTTAACAGGGAAATAAACAAATTCTCATTTTGTACCAGTGGATTTTTGATATTAACTCTTTTTTTCCCCCTTTAACTTAAATAATTATATTCCAACTTTAGTCATCCTGATAAATAAAATTTCTTTCTCAAGATTCCTCCTCCATAGAACTTCTGTGACTTCCACAAAACTGCAACTTCCTATATCTAATTAAAATTTGTCGTATTTTTTCTTTTCTTACTCTAAAACAGTTATTTTACTTTAAAACAAAATTACTTTCTTTTTATTTTACCAAAAATAAAACATGTGCTTTATAACTTTTATTATTAAAAATCTATTTTCTTTACCTCAAATGCATCTCCATTACTCATACCTATGTTCCCAGTGAATTTGTGGTTCTTGATGTGTTCTTTCAAATGTATTCAGTGAGAGACAAAGTGATAGGTAAGAAGTGGATTTATTTAGAGAGAAATACCCTACAGAGTGTGAGCCATCTCAGAAGGTGAGAGAGCCTCAAAGTATGGTGTTGGCTGGGTAATTTCATAGGCTAATAAGTGGGGGGATTATTCCAATTATTTCAGGGAAGGGGTGGGGATTTCCAGGAATTTGGCCACTGCCCACTTTTTGACCTTTTATGGTTGGTCACAGAACTGTCATGATGCTGGTGGGTATGTCACTTATCTAGTGCATTACAATGAGCATATAATGAAGCTCAAGTTGTAGTGGATGTCGAATCTTCTGCTATCTTGGCCCCAGTTGGTTCTAACCAGTCTTTGTCATGTTCTGTGGCTGCACCATTCTTTTAAAGCTTGTGCCCTGTCCCCTTCTCTCCTGTTTCACCTACTTTTATTACTGAAAACACACATTCTACTTTTCATATACAGTCGTTTTCTTTCATCCTTATTATTTCTAGAAGTTTTGTAAAAACAAACAAACAAACAAAAACTCTTAGCTCCCTTACAAATCAACTTAGACAAGGGAACTGCTACAGCAGTCTGTTTTTTTAAAGGCTACATTTCTCCCACCCCTTTTTTTCCCCTTTAGTTTCTGTAGGCAATGTTTTTTTTTTAAATTCCTGGAGTATTTAAATTTCAAAAATATGATAAGATTTACAAACTGCGAGGGACAGAGAAAAATGTAAGTGTTCTCATAAGTGTTTCTCTTTAAATGCTCTTAAATTTATTCTTTGTATTAGTGGTCACTGGGTCTGGGGCATTTTGTCAGTTTTCTCATCAGTTACCATTACATCCTCCTCTCCATTCCCATCACTCTTCCAGAAATTTTACCTCTCACCTTCTAATCACAGTTTGTCATAAACACCTGAATCATAGTCCTTGGCATCTTGTGCCCTCCTAACTTTGCAAAATGGCATGCCAAGGTCTCTAACTTCTTATCCTGCTCTCCCACATTGTCTGACAGCCCTGAAGTAAGCAGAGTAGTGGGAAACCACAAGTTCTAACCTCAGCTCTTCTTCCAACTTTCTAACTTGAATCTCAGCCTCTGCTTGAGCACTGGTGTCCAGCTGAATTGCTCACCAATGGCTAGCTCACCATGGTGGCCATTTATTTTCCTTCTTGGACACAGTTCACAGTGCAAGGTTCCTCAAACAAACACATTAAAGCAGCCAGCATTTTCAGGGCATCTCTGTACTCATGGGAAAGGCCACAAGCATCTGACATACGGGCCAAGCAGGATTTCCACCTCAGACACCTCTTTCCCAAGGCCTATTTCTTCATTCACTGACAGGCTCACCAGTTGTTGGGTTGCTACCTCCTCAGGAGCCTCCCTCGGGAGCTTCCTGGTTATAATCTGAGGATTATAATCCTCTCCCAAGGAGAGCAGGGAGAAACCAAAGAAGAATGTAGACAATGCCAGATTGATAAGTGGCAAATTTAATGATCAAGGGAACTTGCTTATGAAGCTTGTCTCTGGCAGTCACAAAATGAGTGGATATCCAAAACTACCCACTAAAACTTAAAAGTTATATAGAGGCTTTAACTGGGTTCGGTCACATGCACAGTTCATCATATTACTGTCTCAATGCTGTGTCCTTGGGTAGCTTCTAACTTCAGGAAGGCAAGAAGAGTGCACATTCCAAGGACAGGGAAGGGCATGAGCAGACTCTGAATAGCAGGTACAGCTCACAGTTCAAATCAAAGTTATATCTTCTTGATAAGAAGAATTTTCACAAAACACAGATATAGATGTATTTTTATATAGCGGTAACTTTATGTGGTATATATACACAGTTGACCCTTGAACAACACGGGTTTCAATTTGCACAAGTCCATATATACATTGAATTTCTTCAGTAAATACCTGCTATAGTACTATGCAATCTAAAGTTGGCTGAATCTGCAGATGCAGAGTTATGGTTATTGAGTGCCCACTTTAAGGTTATTTGCAGGTTTTTATTGTATGTGTGTGTGTAGATATGTATATGTATATAAGTATATATATGTGTATGTGTGTGTGTATATATATATATATATATATATATATATATATATATATATAGAGAGAGAGAGAGAGAGAGAGAGAGAGAGAGAGAGAAAGTTAATGGGAAAAACTTCATTGAGAAAGGAAGTTAAGATATAAAGTAAAAAATGCAAAAAGTTGAATTTGACAGGTTTAGGCATTCAAATAATTATTTACCTTAATTGAAGAAAGTGTTTTTCTTGTTTTGGTAGGCAACACAAAGCAAAACTACTGTATTTTCTTGAAAATGAAAATGAATTATGTAATGTAGAACTGTGACTAAAAGGTTTCTTAAAATCTTGACTGTCAATTTTGTAACTGTAGTGATTGTTTCATTGGAGATACATTAAAAAATATTGAAAAATATTTCTCCTGCTATATTACACCCCCCCCAATCAAACTTCCCTTCCTGCCCCAGAAATTAAAGACCTCTATAAAACTGGTGAACTCTAGAATGTTGGAGAGGGTTAGGGTATAGAGATGTTTTGGTATAATCTAATTATTTCACAAATCAGAGAGTTGAGTTCAAGAAGAATTAAATTATTTACTCAAAATTGGCTGTTTAGTATGTGATTCTGTCTATACCCCACATATCTTTAGAGATCTGTCCACATTTCAAATTCTCCATGAAGCCTTCTTATTGAGTAAAAAAATTTTCTCTTCTAAATATCTCATATTACATGTTTGGAAACTTGCAAAATCTACTTTTCATCACAATGATTTGAATTTTTTACCTTGTGTCATATTCTGTCAGTTCTTAAATATACAAATTAAGTTATATATATATGTATATATATATATATATATATACATATATATATATATATATATATATATATGTATATATATATTATTTTTTCTCTATACCTTCCCTACTTGTATGAATTGACCTGCATTGGACAGGTAGCCACTTTCACTTGTTTTGTAATATCGTTTTCCTCAATTTTTATGGATTCACAAATAATATATTGTTACATTTAAATTTTTGAATAATAGAAATATGCATATTATATATTATTAATAATTATATCTTACTAGATGTAGCATTTTGAAACGTTTTTCTAAATATTATATGTTTGCATCTAATCCATGTTTATCCATGCAACAATTCTTTTTTTTTCTCGGTTTGATAGCATCCCTTTTTATGTTTTACCATGATCCATATGCCATTCCCTATTGATGACATTTGGATTATATCTCTTTTTGTAGCATTACAGACATTACTACTCTGAAAAATATTATAACTGTTTCAATATTACATATAGAAGAATTCCCCAAGGATATACATCTTGTCATGGAAATATAGTCATAAATGGAGGCACCTATCTACTCACATCTAAAACTGCAACATATTTTCCAGAAAGATTTTGACAATTTACAATTCCCCCCAAATGATTACAGAATTCTTTGCACAATTTTTCAATGTGCAATATTGTGAGATGCAAAGTTTGCTCACCTTTTGTACTAAAAATATTGCCCTAAATTGACAGAATTTCTCTAAGAAATAATGAGGTTTAGCATAATTCCTAGGTGATTTTTATATAAACTAATACATTTTTTTACATTATTTAGGGTTATTCTCATGGTGAAAAACTGAAAGCATTTCCTGTAAGACCAGGAAAAGACAAGGGTTTCCACTCTTGCCACTATTATTCGACATAGTTTTGGAAGTGCTAGCCACAGCAATCAGAGAAGAAAAAGGAATAAAAGGAATACAAATTGGAAAAGAAGAAATAAAACTGTCACTGCTTGCAGATGACATGATACTATACATAGAAAATCCTAAAGATGCCACCAGAAAATACTAGAGCTAATCAATGAATTTAGCAAAACTGCAGGATACAAAATGAATACACAGAAATCTCTTGCATTACTATACACTAGCAATGAAAGATCAGAAAGAGAAATTAAGGAAACAATCCCACTCACCACTGCAATAAAAAAAATAATAAAATACCTAGGAATAAACCTACCTAAGGAGGCAAAAGACCTGTATGCAGAAATCTATAAGATACTGATGAGAGAAATCAATGATGATCCAAACAGATGTAGAGATATACCATGTTTTTGGATTGGAAAAATCAATATTATGAAAATGATTATACTACCCAAAACAATCTACAGATTCAATGCAACCCCTATCAAACTACCAATGGCATTTTTTTCAGAACTAGAACAAAAATTGTTACTATTTGTATGGAAACAAAAAAGACCCTGAATAGCCAAAGCAATCTTGAGAAAGAAAAATGGAGGTGGATGAATCAGGCTCCCTGATTTCAGACAATACTACAAAGTTACAGTAATCTACAAAGTATGGTACTGGCACAATAACAGAAATATAGATCAATGGAACAAGATAGAAAGTCCAGAGATAAACCTATACACCTATGGTCACCTAATATATGACATAGGATGCAAAAATGTACAATGAAGAAAAGACAGCTTCAAGCAGTGCTGGGAAAACTGGACAGCTACATGTAAGTGAGAGGCCCATGTACTGCAAAAAAATAAATAAATAAAAAATAAATAAATAAACAAATGGAACCTAATTAAACATAAAAACTTTTGCACAACAAAGGAAACCATAAACAAGATGAAAAGACAACCCTCAGAATGGGAGAAAATATTTGCAAGTGAAGCAACTGACACAGGATTAATCTCCAAAATATACAAGCAGCTAGTGCAGCTCAATATCAGAAAAACAAACAACCCAATCTAAAATGGGTGGAAGACCTATAACTAGACATTTCTCCAAAGAAGACATACAGATGGCCAACACACATATGAAAAGCTGTTGAACATAACTAATTATTAGATAAATAAAAATCAAAACTACAAAGAGATATCACCTCACACCAGTCAGAATGGCCATCATTTAAAAAATCTACAAATAATAAATGCTGGAGAGAGTATGGTGAAAAGGGAACCTTCATGCACTGTTGGTGGGAATGTAAATTGATACAGCCACTATGGAAGGCAGTATGGAGGTTCCTTAAAAAACTAAAAATAGAACTACCATACGACCCAGCAATCCCAGTACTGGGCATATACCAAGAGAAAACCATAATTCAAAATGATACATGCACCCCAATGTTCACAGCAGCACTATTTACAATAGCCAGGACACGAAAGCCACCTAAATGCCCATCAACAGAGGAATAGATAAAGAAGATGTGGTACATATATACAAGGGAATATAACTCAGCCATAAAAAGGAAAGAAATTGGGTCATTTATATAGACATGGATGGACCTAGAGAGTGTCATACAGAGTGAAGTAAGTCAGAAAGAGAAAAATAAATATATATAAATGCATATATGTGGAATCTAGAAAAATTTTATAGTTGATCTTATTTGCAAAGCAGAAATAGAGACACAGATGTAATGAACAAATGTATGGATACCAAGGGGGAAAGGGGTGAGGTGGGAGGAATTGGGAGATTGAGATTGACACATCTACAGTATTGATACTATGTATAAAATATACAACTGATGGGAACATAGAGTATTACACAGGGAACTCTACTTAATGCTCTGTGGTGACCTAAATGGGAGGGAAACCCAGAAGTGAGGGGATATATGTATATGTACGGCTGATTCATTTTGCTGTGCAGTAGAAGCTACACAACATTGTAAAGCAACTGTACTCCAATAAAGTTAATTTTAAAAAAATTGTTTCTCTGAATAAGTGTATAGCTATTTTAATGTTACATATAGAAAAATTTCCTAAGGATATACACCTTGTCATGGAAATACAAAGTCATTAGTTCAGGCACCTACATACTCATATCTATAACTACAACATATTTTCCAGAAAGGTTTTGTCAGTTTACAATTTCCCCCAAAAGATTATAGAATTCTTTGCACAATTTTTTCAGTGTGCAATATTATGAGATGCAAAGTTTGCTCACGTTTTGTACTAAAACTATTGCCCTAAATTGATGGAATTTCTCTAATAAATAATGAGATTTAGCATAATTCCTAGGTGATTTTATATAAACTAATACACATTTTTACATTATTTAGGGTTCAAATATATCAGTTTGTAGTTTTAATTTTTAAATTAATTTAATTAATTTGCTTGCCACTGGAGTATACAGACATTCTTCATCTTACAGCGGTCAAGTTTATTAAATAAAACATTTTTCACTTTTGGAAGTTTTTTCCTTCCTGTTGAAGAAATCTTTTCCCTTTCAATAGGGAAACTATTCTTTCCAAATGAATGACCAATTATTTCAGCATTCTTTTTTGAGTTGTCCATCCTTTCCTCCCTGGTATATAATGCAACTTCTTTCATACATCAACTATTTATTTATGTGTAAATCTGTTTCTAAATTCTATTTTGTGTCCCACTGATTTATTTCTATAGTTGCTGAACAATTTAAATCATGATAACTACAATAATTCTGGATTTTTATTAATTGATCTTGCTCAGTATGCACTAGGATTTCAATATCTGGTAATTTGTTATTTTACTCACTTCCAAAAAATTATTATCCAGTATATATTTAATATATTATCCCATTTTCATTATTTTTTGTGTAAGTCTAATTAGAAGTATGTCAGAATTATTCATTACTGTTAACTCTATTCAATATATCTATCAAGATGTTCATGTACCTTTATATCTTTGCTGCACTCTGTTTCTTGACTAATATTTTCCATTTCACTAATTTCACCTTCAACTGGGTCTGTTCTGTTATGTTACCAACCCATCCATCGGATATATTATTTTAGTTGCTATATATTTTTTTCTAAAGTTTCTATTTAATTATATTTCCTGTTTGTTTTGCATTTAGATCTTTTTTTTTCTTATCCAGTTTTAAAACTCTCTCCTTCAATTTAAAATATCTATCCATTGTCATTTTATATTTTATATTGGATAATTCCAGCATTAATAATATTTTGTGTCACAATCCATAAGAGGAAGACGTTTTTAGAGGGAATATTGAGAGTTTTGCTTTTTTCTAAGACAAATTTTATTTTTATTGGAACTAGGGTCTTCTACTTAACAGAGTTCAATGAGATTTAAATTTTATGCTTGGAATTTCTAAGATCATGTAGAGTTTATTATTTCAGTCATAGGACTCATTTGAGTGAAGATTTATGTCAACAACCTTTCTCAATAATTCATTTTATTAATATTTTTCCACTTAATACCAGGCCAAGCAATTACATTTCCTTATATATTTTTTTTCATTTACAGGTGAAATGTTTTTAGTAAGCCTACTTTTTACTGAAGCTATAATCTCTGCAGTCCCAACTTAATGCAGAGGACTCAGCATCACTTTTGCTACTTTCTTAACATTCAAGTCTTAAACATCATCTTCACTGCATAAAGCTATTCTACCCCAATACACAGGAAGTATCTGGCTTCAGGACCCATGTTTACTTTCCATTCTGTTCTCAGCTTTACTAAATTTTGGGGGGTTTTTGCTTATTCCCTTATTTTCTTATGATCTCATTAGTATACTTTAATGTATGTTTGTTATATTTCTAAAATCTATGTGTTTTGTGCTGAGATAGTATATCAGTCAGGGTGGCCTACATTATACTTAGAAAACAGAATATCCTAGTGTGATCTTAACATAACTAGGCTTTATTTTTCCATGTGAAACATCTTGCTGTGCTAATTCATAAGGACAGAGTGCCTAAGGTTCTTGCCCAGCACTTAAGTGCTGGTTTTCATGCTACTTCTACCAATAAATCATAGTTAGAGTCACATGGTTCTGTCACTTGTGCAATTGTGTAATTGCAAGCCTCCCATATACCTAAAGAGAAGTTAAACAAGATATAGAAGAGCATTAAAAGGCTTTACCATAAATCACATGTTCGGTTCTCTTTTATTTCTATGTATAAAACATACTAAACATCTTCCCCAAGGAGGCAGTTTATAACACCTTCCATTCGTGAGACAACTCAAAATCTAGTACCTCTGGGTTATGAGACTTAGTCTCTATTAGAACAGTTCCATCCACATCAGCTTCTCTTGTGTCTTTTCTTGATCCAGGAACTTGTATACTAATAGGAAAAATTATTTTCTCACCACAAATGCAACATAGAGAGGTGGATTGTGTTCTGCAGAACTACTAGATCTCCAATCTGGAAAAAGAAGCAAATGGAAATTTTCATTGGTCCCTGGTCTATATCAATCCTTAAATCCCTCTGAGCCAACATGGTCATGGTTTCCACCTCAGGACTGGACAACATTCCTTAATTAGACTGTTCCTCCTCCCTGAAAATGGCACTGAATGCCATTCTTCCTGGGTCCCTCTGAGGGATTCTCTTCTGCCTTTAACCACTTTGGCTTCTGTGAAATAAGCATTGGGCAATGTCAATCTTTTGAGAGCAAAGCATATGTCTCAGACAACGTTCTGCCTTAAAGTAGTTAGAATTTCAAGAATTATTTTGTGCCTCACAGTATTTATTAATTTTTTAGGAATTTTACATATTTGATCTCAGTTATCTATATATGAATAGCTAAAAGAAGAAAATTCTTTGAGATAATTCTCAAATTTGCTATATAACTTTACTTCTTGATGCCTCTACAATAGACCCAAATATAGGTACCCTGAGCTTAAATATCTTTGATTTGGGGATTTTATCACTACCCTCAATCCTCTGAGTCACCTTATGCAGTTAAAAATACTAGACCCTACACAATAGTAAGGTCATGCTTGTACTGACGCATCTTAATCCATTCAGCTTTTAACCATGGGTAATAAAATACTTTTTTTTTTCATATTGCTAAATTTTAATAAATATTTATAGCTCAAATCTTCTTTTTTTTCTCTTTTTTTCTGGAATAATGAGAGGGTAAAGTAAAAAATCATTTCTTCTTATGAGCCTACAGGACTTCAATTATCTTGTCTGTCTATTCTTAATTCTTGTTCTTAATTCTGACAAGCTGGGGTTTCTGTTGTTTTTTTTGTTTGTTTTGTTTTGTTTTTCCTGAGCTCTTCTTTTTCTGGTAGTACCTTATCAAATACAACAAACAACAACAAATGTGTTCTATTAATAGTGTTTTCAAACTTCTTGTCCCAGAGTTAAAATTTCACGAGATACATGATATTTTAGTATATTGCCAGGTATAGTTTTACTTTTTTCCACTACTGTATAACATTTATCATTATTTTCCAGATTCCAATATTCATATCTTCTTTGCAAACTGATGAACCATGCCAGTGGACAACCTGCTTCAGGTACGAATATCTATTTCAATCAGGAGAGAGTTATTCTGTGATGATAATCAGCCTCAAAATCTCAGTGGCATATAGCAGCAAAGTTTTATTTCTTAGCCAATACTTATTAATGGTGCAGGGGTTGGGTACTACTGTAAAAGTCCATCTTCTTCTTGTCACTATGGCCAGTGATATCCCACATGGTATGACACTAACTAGCTTGGATCCCAGAACAAATGTAAATTGTAGAAAAGAAATAAATTATTGTTGTTTCAAGGCATGGAGGTTTGGGAAATGTTTGTTAACACATCATCAACTAGACTACTCTTACTTAGTTTATACAGAGTAAATTTTGAAGTGTCTAATTTTTCCTATAGCTGGAAAGGGAAAACATTTTGGTGTCCTTTCATATTGCTTTTCTGCCTCTCTTAATATTGGCAATATCAGTTTAGTTTTCTATAAATGTTAAGAATTTGATAGTATTATATTTCAAATCACCCCAGCTCCAATTAAAATAAATATTATCTATAATTGTTATTTTTCATAGGCAATAAGCTATATAATCCCTTCCATCTTCAAGCACAGATAGAAACACATTCATAGGCAGAATTCCTAACCATACATTCTACACTGACAGCACTAGTTATAGTATCACTATAAATTTCTATTTTAACTCTATTTTCTTGGATTAATCTTTTATGGTTATGTAACTATAAAAATGTTTAGGGCTTCCCTGGTGGTGCAGTGGTTGAGAGTTTGTCTGCCGATGCAGGGGACACGGGTTCGTGCCCCGGTCTGGGAGGATCCCACATGCCGCAGAGCGGCTGGGCCCGGGAGCCATGGCCGCTGATCCTGCCCGTCCAGAGCCTGTGCTCCGCAATGGGAGAGGCCACAACAGTGAGATGTCCGCATACCACACACAAAAAAAAATGTTTAATTAGGTCAGAGAGAATCATTACAATGCCTATGTAGGCATAAGCTCAGTCTTACAGAGAGCAGAGCTGGGTCTTACCCCTTTGCTGTCTTGCTGGACACTCTATTTTAGTCCAACAGTCTCCATGGATCACTCATGGAATAAAAAATCAGCTACTAGTGAAAAGCAATAGAAGTATTAAAACCGTTATTAGATTTAACCTCAGGATCTTACCAGAAAGTGAAAAAAATACTATAGAAATAAGTAGCAAATAAATATTAGTTTTGAACTTCATTTTATTAAATTAACACTTTCTTTATTCTTAAAATAATCTTGTGTGGTAAGGGTAAAAATATGTCCTAGTTTAAATGTGGGTAAACAGAATCTGTAGAGTTTGAGTTTCCTTGTATCAAAATTTATGAAATATAAAGTAGGCACTGTGTCTCATATATTCTGACTGCATGTGTTATCACACATTCTTTTTCACTCCTATCATACCCAATATTTAAAAGAACCATTATTATTTATTAGTCATTTAAAATAGAAATGTCCTGATAGTTGACTCCAATTTGGACAAACTTTAGTTGGAGAAATAGCTGCTATTCTTGCTTTCATTGGCTTTAATATGACTGCATTACTTCCTCCACCAGAGAATGTGATGTTAAAATGTATTTTTTTGTCAATATTTGCACTGACACCTTGTCTAAACATTGTGTGTAGTAGGATCTTCTCCTTGGATTAATGATACTTGATATACTAGAATAGATTCTACAAAATTTAACAGATAAACATGCTTAAAAGAAAAATAGTATTGTCCTCCACTTATATTACACATACCCAATAAATAAAATGAAAGCAATAGAGAAGAGTAGTAGTATATTTTCATAAAATATACCTCTGTAAGTCAGAGTTTGTCAGAGAAACAGAAGCTATATGGGCTTATGTATATTATATATTAGTGAAATACAAAGATATATATATATATATATATATATATATATATATATAAAGAGATGTACTATAACTAAATCATTATATATTAAATATAAAGAGATTTATTTTAAGGGATTGGCTCATGTGATTGTGGGGACTAGGAAGTCTGAAATCTGTAGAGCAGACTGGCTAGAATCTCTAACAGGAGCTGAGGTTGCAATCCTGAGCAAAATTTTTCTAGGAAACTTGTTTTTGCCATTATGGTCTTCAACTGAATGGATGAGGCTCATCCACATTTTTTTAGGGCAATTTCCTTTACTTATTGAACTGCTTGTCAATGTTAGAAACATCTACAAAATACCTTCACAGAAATATCTAGAATAGTGTTTGATTAAATAATTAGAATAATTATTATTACTTTATTAATTTAATTATTAGAATAATTAAATAATTAGAATCTAGGGCCTATCTATGTTGATACATAAAATCAACCATCACACCAACTATTGTGAATTGCCTCTATGTCACTTTATCTGCTCTAACAACATTTAATGGCTTATTTAGAGTTAGAAATTAGCAATTTGAATAATGGTATGAGAGGTAAGGAGCACCACCCAGTCACTGTACATTGTTTTCCTGGAGTGGGCAGCAGGGATGGACAAATTCATGCTGGTCCAGAAGGTGATGCTGGACTGGACCAATGGGAGGCTCTTCCAAGACAAGTTTGATTTTCTTTTCTACAGCACCTAGAGCAGAGCATGCAAGACCTTACCCCCAGTTGCCGGCCAGATCCCAGAGTGCCCTACTGGGGGCTTGTCTGAGTTCCTGAGTGCCTCCTTTTCATCATAAATGGCTTTGAGGAGCTCAAGTCCTCTTTCTACAAGTCCCAGGGACCCTGGTGCCTCTGCTGGGAGGAAAAACAGCTCACAGAGCTTCTCATTAGCAGTCTGTTTCAGAATAACCTGCTGCCTCGGTTGTCTGCTCATCATTGCCAGGCCATGGCTTTGGAGAAGCTCCATCACTTGCTCCAGCATCCCAAGCATGTGGAGATCCTGGGCTTCTCTGACACAGAAAGGAAGAAGTACTTCTACACGTATTTCCACAATGTTAAGCAGGCTGGTAAACCCTTCAATTTCGTGAAAAACAAGTCCCTTTTCACTCTACAATTTGTCTCCACCATATGTTGTGTCATTTGTACTTGGTTCAAGCAGCAGTTAGAAAGTGGCAAGGGGGATTTTGAGACAGACATCCAAGATACCACAACACTTTACATGTTCTACCTCTGAGCCTGATGCCAGGGACCTCAATTCTCCAGTCCTTGCTTTTTGGTGGCATATGGTCTCGGGAATCAGAAAATCCCATTTGAGGAGCAGGACTTCCAGAAGCATGGCTTGATGGGATGGATATCTCTTCCTCCCTCAAGATGATCATCTTCCATAAGGACATCAACTGTGCAGTGTTCTACAGCTTCATCACTTGAGTTTCTAGGAGCTCTTTGAGGCCATGTACTATATCCTGGATGTTGGGGAGATTGGGTCCATCCCAGAGCAGAATGTGAGGATGCTGTTGGCTGAGTAGGGTTTTCAGAAAAGAGCTTCTTGGGACTCCCCATGTGAATGAGGAAACAAGAAGCTACCTTGAGAAAAGTCTTTGCTAGAAGGTCTCCCCTGGCATCAAGATCGAACTATTGGAGTGAGTCCAAAGCAAATCTCAGAGTGAGGGCTCTACCTGCAGCAGGGATTCTGGTGGCTCTTTAGTTGCTTTTATGTGATCCAGGAAGATGAATTTATCCAACAGGCCCTGAGCCACTTCCAAGTAGTCGTGGTCAGCAATATCACCACCAAGGTTTCCTCCTCCTTTTTGTGTGACAAACTACAGGAGCATCCCAGTGCTGTACTGGTACAGGGCTGCCTACAGTGTGGATGAAGAAGATGGGTGAGATGGATTTCCGGGTCCAGATGCTATTGGCATAGTCAGCCGAGAGGAATGTTTTGTCAGACATCTACAATGAACAGCTTGCTGTTGCTCTAAGCTCTAATCCGAATCTGATAAAGCTGGTTTTGTATTGCAATGCCCTGAGAAGTTGGGGGGTGAAGCTGCTCTATCAAAGACTCAGACACCCCAAATGCAAACTGCAGAATTGAGGCTGAGGAGGTGCTGAGTTTCTATCCCTGCCTATCAGGACCTCACAGCAGCTCTGATATCCAAAAAGAATTAATAAGGATGGACCTAAGGAGCAATGACTTGGGGTTGCCAGGCTTGGAACTGCTCTGTGAGGGGCTCCAGCATCCCAAATGCAGGCTGCAGATGATTCAGTTGAGGAAGTGTCCTCTGGAGGTTGTGGCTTGTCAGGACACTGCATCCTTGCTCAGCACCAAGTGCACTGGAGTATTTGAGTCTGAGGTTTTTCTGTTAAGCTTGAGGCACCCAGTCATTGGCTGAGGATATTGCAGTTGAAGATTTGCCAAGTCACTGCTGCTGCCTGTGAAGACCTGACTTCCACCCTCAGTGTGAATCAGAGCCTAGCAGAGTTGGATCTAAACTTGAATGACCTGGGGAACCCAATTGCTGCTGCTGTATGAGGGTTTCAGTCATCCAAGTAAACTCCAGACCCTCTGCTTAAGCATTTGATGGCTCAGTTCTGCAGCCTTTGAGTGTCTCTCTGCTGTGCCCTAGGTCAACCACCACCTCTGGGAGTTGTATCTGAGTTTGAATGACCTGGGAAACTGGGGCATATGTTTGCTGTGTGAGGGCCTGTGACACCCCACCTGCGGACTACAGAAACTATGGCTGGATAGCTGTGGGCTCATAAGCAGAGATTTGAGGTTTTTCTTCTAGCCTGGGGATTAACCAGACAATGACAGAGTTTATCTGTCCAACAACGTGATGGGAAACACAGGTATCAGGCTGCTATGATAGAGCCTGAGTCATCTCAGCTGCAAACTTCAAGTCCTCTGGTTATTTGGAACAAGCCTTAAGAAAATGACCCACGCAAGACTGGCAGCACTTCACCTAACAAAACCTTACTTTGCCGTTGGCTGCCGAATGGTTCTATTTACTGTTTCTTCTCTTGAAGTAAGGAGGGAGGAAGATCATCCCTGGACCTGCCAATCAACATAATGATAAGGCCTGTTACTTCCTCAAGAGGCAAATTTATATGCAGAATAAATCTTTTCTGCTTGGGGTTTATGTAATCATCATGTGACTGAACTTGGAGTTTTAGTCTGAAGAATGTTGGTGCCATGGAGAGAATTTAGAGAAAGGTCTCATGATTCTAGAGCAGAAGCTCACAACTGAGAGTGATTTTGCTCCACCAGGGGACACTTGACAATGACAGGAGACATTGGGGTTGGGGAAGCTACTGGCATCTAGTGGGTAGAGGCCAGGAATCCTGCAAATATCCTAAAATGCACAAGGCAACTCCTACAACAAAGTACTTGGCATACATGTCAATTGTGTCAAAGTTGAAAAACCCTATTCTCAAAGATTATTGGTGCAATAAAGATACTAGAGAGTCTGGAACACTGGTGAACCTCAGAATGCTTGTTATGCCAACAGCCCCAATAACAAACCTTGCAATTTTGTTTTTCACTATGATTCTGTCCCTGGCTGGAGCCACCTGAACCATGGTTGGAATCTGTCATTGTTAGCCAACTATGGGCCAGCCAATAACTTATACCTTGCTTTGGATGAAAACATGAATGAAATCAACCAGGATTTTACTATAGGGGATTTGAGCTAGGAAACTTCAGACAAACTAATGATTGTTGGGAAACTTCACAAGAATACCATGAGCATGCCATGCTGAATCCACAGTGAAGATGTCTAGAAAGACCAAAATTTACTGGGAAGTTGAAGAAATTCGTAGAGATAAAAAATTTAGTGACCTTGTAACTTATGAAATGTTGAAAAGGAAGTAACTCAGATTCTGAAGACAACATTCCTGTGGATATCAATAAATGTTCCATGATTACTCACATTAAATAAATAAAGTATGTTGATATTGAAACATGTAAATTAGCTATTTGAGTAAGACATTTATTAGATTCTTAAAACTGACTGTATATTTTTTTAGAAGAAACTGAACAGAATCTTCAAAATGCATACATCAAGAAATTTAATTAGTTACGAAGGTGAAAAGCGAGTTTTGTATTTACCATTTGTGTGACAGAAGTCACTGTTTTTTGTTTTTGTTTCTTTTTTCACAAGGGAAGTAGATTTTCTTGTTACTGACAGTACAAGATATTTTTCCATATTTCATTTATATTTTCCCTTATCTTCATCTGATACATTTTAAAGTTATTTAAAGTGCATCTATAACTTTTGTACTTTCAAAGATTTTAGTAAAAGTGTGGTGACATATTCTGAGTGTTCAATTTCCTTATAATACACTGAATAATGATTGGTTCTAAGAAGCAATCTGGTTCAAGAAATGGCCAACTATTTAACACTTATAGCACCTTTAAATTAGAAAATTTGTTAATTGAATTTGTGCTTTTTTAAATCTAAGTAAAATGTGTGAATCATTTCTTGTGAAATCACTTTATTATAGTTATTTTGTCTTAGAAAAATGATGTAGACAATGTACTTTGTGCACATTCTGAAAATTACATACTATCATATGAAGTACAAATAAAGCTGTATATTTGTATGTACACTTACAATTTTGTAGATGATAGTAATGATTTGAAAATATTAACTTGATTTCAATTTTGGTAAATTCTAATTTTGGCAAACACTAAGTCTGGCAACTTATGCTAGCATTTCATCAAAACATTTCCTCCTTCATCCATAGTTATAGCATTATAGCCAAGCACAAGATAGAGAACATTCTTTAGGCTCTCTTGCACTGAGATGTGACATTGTGACTAAGTCCTCTCTTATAGAATGAGAATAGAAATTATGTGTTTTTAACAGAGTGTATTTGAAATGAGAATAGAAATTATGTGTTTTTAACAGAGTGTATTTGACTCCTCCACCCTCTCTTTTCCCCTCTCCTGAAAGAACGCAAACTATAGCAAAGTTTATGAATAAAGGAGACAAAGATGGGAGGATCTGAGTCTGTTGAGAAGATCTACTTGCTGCCCTTGATCACCTTTCCTGTATTGTTCAATGAATGATAAATAAAATTAAGGATGCTTGTGCCATACTTTTGTTATTTTTTGAGTATTTTAATGTAACTTAACTGATTTCCTATATTAATTTCCTGAGGCTGCTGTAACAAATTACCACAAATGGGGTTGTTTAACATGTCAGAAATATATTCTCTCACAATTCTGCAGATTAGAAGTCCAAAATCAGGTTTTAGCATACTACTTTCCCTCTGGAGGCTCTAGAGGAGATTTCTTCCTTGCCTTTTTCAGTTTCCAGTCTTGTAATATATCACTCCAATTCTGCCTCCATCTTTAATGTGACCTTCTTTTCTTTTTCCCTATCTCACTTTCGTGTGCTTCTTTATAAGGATTCTTATCACTGAATTTAGGAGAATAATCTCACCTCAAGATCTTAATCTAATTACATCTGCAAAGTATGCTTTTTTCTAAATAATATTATTCAGATGTTCTTGGGGTTAGGATATAGACATTCAGTCTACTACAGTACCCTTAAGAAATGTTATGGGATTTTGTATTTTTTTCCACTCTGTAGTTGCACTATCTATAATGTATTGTATAGATCATATAAACATTCAATAAAGAATGCTTAAGTCTTTAAGTGGAGCCTTTCACAATTTTGTGTATCAGTTACAAATGGGAGTTCATAGTTTCTAATTTAACTGACATTAAAGTAAGATTTATCTGTAATGAATGAAATTAGAAAAATAGCAAATAAAAAAGTAAATAATTGAATTTTAAGTCTGTTTTTTTACTTTCTTTTCTTTCTAGGAATGAGAGATTTACGTAAAAAGAGATTAAAATGCCAACAATTCCACTGCAGAAATGGATCACTATAACATGATGTTAGAATGGAACTCTTTGTACCTCAGTTTCAGCTGAAATGCAATAAGAACCAAGAATTCTCGAGACAGAAAATGAAAAAAAATAAAGGAGGGGAATCGCTAAAGAGGATTTAGTTTGAAAAGAAGTCTTTGTGGCTCTCTCCAGAATAAGAACAGGAGATAGGGTTGAAATAATGCAATTTCTAATTCAACTATAATGAATAGGCTTTAACAGAGCAATTTGGAGCATGTGCTATGTGCTCTGGAAATTGAAGGACAAGAAGGATTATTTCCTGACCCATGCTTGGGAAAGATCAAATTACCTGTAGGGTAGCAGGGTAAATGCCACATCTGCCAAATAACTGTTCTTCCTTCTTGGAGTGATTAATAAGTGCATGAATCCCAGTGAGTTCTTGCAGTAGTGTCAGCCTGACCTCATTTTAGAATGGAGTCTGCCCAAGAGGGAAGTCTGACATAGTAAAGAATCCCAGCAGTAAGAGAGTTACTGAGGAATGAGCTGCTGCGGAAGCAGAGGCACGGCCCACACAATTAGAAGGGTCTGGAGGGGTCAGACTCTGAAGAAACCACAAAAATATCCACAGGACAAAGTCATTCTTAAACTTCTGCCACATCTAGAGTGCATCAAGCTTCTTACAGGATTTCAAGTAGATTAAGAATTGCCTGTGTATCAATCTAACTTCTCCTCCTCCTGCTCTGAGAAAGGGGATGGGAGCTGTGAATGAGAAAGAAAAGCAAAGGTCCATGGCCCTTCCCAGGAAGGAGGTAGCAACCCTACAATAAGCACCAACTGGGAAACGAGGGTGGGGTGGGGGATTTACTGCAAATGAATACAGTTTTCTGTTAAAAAAATGTATTTATAACACAAGAATTTGTTCATGCACATTTGATAATCAGGTGAATAAAACCACAAAAATTGGAAATCATGTTAGCTGTTAATTTTCTCTAAGCTACCAAGCAACACTAGATGTAGGGAAGTGAATACTTCCTAGTCCTTCTCTTCCCCTTTCACTGACTTATCTGTAACCATCCACTCCAACAGTGAGAAAATCTAGCTTCCACCTTCCACCCTGAATTTACTTAGTTGTTTAAATCTAGTATGATATATAGTCATTTCTGAATTGTTAATTCATACCCCCATGGAAAACACCTTTCTCAACCAGACTGCAGTACTGGTGTGGAGTTCCCTTTGCTTTTGGTTTTTTTATACTCCACTCAATTCCAAAGTTAATTAAGTTGACTCCTTTTTATCTTACACTATTTGGTGAGATTGTTTCATACATTTATAAGGCAGTTAGGTTTTTCTTTTTGGTCACATTCTTTATTCCATTCTGGAAACCTCTGACTTCCTTAATTAAAAACAAAAAAACCAAAAAAACACACACACATTAGAGTCCATTCATTGTGCTTTAAATTTCTATAGATGGGTTAGGATCATGTATATCCAGTTACAATATCACAATATTTTAACTGGATATATATATATATATATATAGATATAGATATAGATATAGATATAGATATAGATATAGATATATAGATATATATATAGATATAGATATAGATATAACAATATATCACAATGCACAATATTTTAAAATAAAATTCCTTTTCACTGTCTTATAAATAGAATTCCTCTTTGCTTTACCTATTCGATATATTCCTTCCAACTCCTGGCAACCACTGATGTGTTTACTATCCCAGCAGCTTTTAATTTTTCCATAATGTCATATAAATGGAATCATACAGTATTCAGCTTTTCAGACTGGCTTATTTCACTTAGCAGTGAACATTTAAGATTAACCCATATCCTTGTGTGGGTTTATTAAGTTAACCCTTTTTTAATTGCTGAGTAATACTTCACTATACATTTGTACTCCTGTTTGGTTTTTGTTGTTGTTTTTGTTTGTTTTTTAACTTATTCACCTATTGAAGGGCATATTGGTTTATTCCAACTAGTGATAATTATGATTTAAATTGCTATAAACTTTCAGATTTTTGTGTGGACATACATTTTCAAATCAGTTGGATAAATATCTACAAGCATGATTGCTGGATCACAGGTTAAGACAAAATTGAGCCTTCTAAGAAACTGCCAAACTGTCTACCAAAGTGGGAGAACAAATTTGCATTCCCAGTGAATGAGAGTTTCTGTTACTTCACATTCATGTCAGAAACTAATATTGTCAGATTTAGGAAGTTATCAATTCTAGTTGGTCTATACTAATATCTCATTGTTTTAATTTGGAATTTAATGACAAAAGATATTGAGCAACTTTTCATATGCTTCTTTGTCATCTGTATATCTTTGACATCTTGGTGAGATTTTTTTCAGCTGATTTGCCCATTTTTAACTAGAATTTTAAATTTCTTATTGTGGAATTTTAAGAATTGTTTTTGTATTTTTGAATATGTGCCTGTATTAGAGTTTTTCAGAGAAATAGACCTGTAGAATATAGGAGATAATGATAGATAGATAGGTAATAGATGGATGGATAGGTAGATAGATAGATATAAAGATATAAAGGAGATTTATTACCCATAATTGATCTCATGCAATTATGGAGACTGAAGAGTCCTACAATATGCCAAGTTCAAGCTCGATACCCAGGAAAACTGGGAGGTTGTAATTCAATACGAATTTGAAGGCCTGAGAACCAGGGGAGCCACTGGTATGAAACCCATTCCAAGGGACAGAGAAGAAATGAGATGCCCCATCTCAAACACTGAGGCAGAAAAAAAGCGCTGAATTTCTCCTTCCACATTTTGATCTATTCAGGCCCTCATCTGATTGGATGAGGCCTCACTGGGGAGGTCAATATACTGAGTCCACCAATTCAAATGACAATCTCATCTGAAAACACCCTCAGAAACATTCCTAGATATAATGCTATAAAGTGCTATTTTGCCAATAGCACACATTTTATTACTAAGTCTTATGGGAATTATTGAAAGTATTGTGGCTTCTCAAACTTTTTTCATTTTCTTCAGTATTGTTTTGGTTATTCCAAGTCTTTTGGCTTACCATAGAATTAGCTGTACAGAAATAGAGAATCTATTTGCCAGGTAAAACAGCTTCTTAGGAATCATTAGAGAGTTTGAAAGGGGAAGAAATAATATATTTAGATTTATAAATATATTTATATTTTTTATAAATATATTATAAATATATAAATATATTTATAATATATTTATAATCATGTATATTTGGAGTCTGGAATAGGTTTTTATGCAAAATATTTTGGCAAACTTATCTAACCACTTAATACTAAGTATGAAAAAAATAAACCATAATAGATTCTAGTAATCTATGATAAAGCTAAAAGTACATGCTAAAATTAATACAATACCATCATTACTCTGAAACATATTCCCTTAGTTGATTTGCTAGAGTGTGTCCTGTAACAACCAGGGACTTTGGAAGTAAATATATTTACTGTCCTGACTTAGTCATCATGGCACTGGGAGAACTTGGAGACATTTACTTCTGAGTTCCCCATCTTTAAATGCAATTAATATTGCACACACTCAGCCAAATGTTTTAAGCATAATTTAGTTATATTTTACATTTTAATACTAAAGAAAATTAAAACTATATCTTAATGTAAAAATTAATGTGGACATCATACTCTCATGAATTTATAAGTAGATAAATTAAATCTCAGTGTTGATTCTACCCCAAGAAGGAAAATTGATAAATGACTAAAAATTATTAGTGATAATTCTTACACAAGAACTGTGAATTTGCTTAACTTGAATCTGGGATTCAAGTTAAATTCAAGTTAAACTGTGAATTTGCTTAACTTGAATCTGGGATTCTTAAATTAATGTTTTGTTTTGGGAAATACTCAATAGATTTTCTTATGCTAAATTGACGCAGTCATCAGTGTGGAGAGTAATTTTTCATGTCTGCTCTTTAACCACTAGTATGATACACACCCATAAATTATTTCACATTTTCTCCATATTCAGTAAACAACTGCCTCAAATGTTCACTTCTGCAAACTAAGATAAATTGTAATGTCAGAAGTGCCTCCCTTTCCTTTAATTTAGTATGGTTAGAATCTGTGTCTCTTTCTAACATTCTTATTTTTTGAACTTTAAATTTGTGTGCCCTTTTGAAAAGAATAGAATCAGCTAACTTGGTAGAAATGAATATTTCTCAAATAAAAGATGAAATTGCCCAGATATAGTTAATCTCAATCTCAAAGATTTTCTAGCATATTAGTTGACTGTATGTTCCATTAAGTATGCTGAGGAGTTGAATGAATTCATGTATTAATAGCTTTACTTCATTAGTAAATCTATATTCATTCTTACCACAAGATTTCATAAAATTGCCATTTTAGTATGAAGAACAAGAGCAATTGTGTAACAAGGGCATTAATCTGTATAGTGAACTGGAATACTGAAGTTAAATTAATAGGTTAGCATGTTTACATATCAGGAAGAATATGAAAATTATGTCCAAATAAACACTAAGAGAATGGCAAATGGATCAACAAACTATCAGTAAATGAATGTTTGTATGTTGCATAATGCAAAACTGTTTTCAGTGATGCATTTAACTATTGCACAACTAATTCATGAATATACTATGTATATCCTATACTATTAGAGCTATAAGCATTTAATGTCAAATTTGTGCAGAATATATTACCTATGCACTTCAAAAAATTAAATAGCTTATCAAAACATGAAATGTTTTACTTCATTTCTTTTTGTCAGCAGAGAAATTATTAGTTAGCATCTTTGCTTAAAAGAATGAACATTCTATGCAAAGCCACAAATTTGCTTTTGCTGAGGCAATTATAACTCTTAGACATTCCTGTCAATCTAAGTGGAGTGTATGGCTGCAATTTACAGTTTGCAGTAAAGATTCAAAAGTTGATAAGTTATATAGTTGGACTAGTTACTTGTGATTGTACATTTTAAATCACATCCAGTCCTCCGTTGGGAGTAGTCTGGCATCCATACTTGGAAAACTGGGAAATCAGCTCTCTTCAAAGGGATTTGGATCATGGAAGTAACAATTACATCATCACTGCATAAAATATATATTTAGACGTAGTGTACAGGGAGTTGAGATACCTGTAGATGTAATCAAATTTGACAAACTTTGTATTTCATCTCCTTACGTAGCATAATTAACTTGCAGGGAAACCACAATGTAGGTGAGTGTTTTTCAATCTTGACCAAAGGTAACAGTCCCCTGGGACATTAAAACAAAACAAAACTCACAATGATTATTCAGAATCTCTTACTGTGGGTCCCAGATATTTGTGTTTTTTTCTAGGAAAGAAAATGCTATCTAGTTTATTTCATCATTCTTATTTCCAATACCTGAATGCTGACACCTGTGTAATCCCATAAATTAAAATAGTAATAGTACATCAATTATACCAATCTTCTCTTCTAATATTAGGATATTAATGAAAATAATAGAGATTAAAGTTCTAACGAATACATGCTAGCAGTGTAAATTGAAGTAAATTTTCAACTTTCTTATCCTGAGCACAACTGGGAATGGATAAGTAGAGACTTGGCTGCATTTTAATGCTTAAAAATACCCTTCCTCAACAAGGTGAAGTGAGAATGAAAAAGAGGGGAAAAATCCTATCACCAAAAATATCTATGTATATTGTTATTTTCCCCCACAAAATTTCTTCTACTATATTGGGGCTAACGTAAAAATTGAGGGACATGTTGTCCTGAGATTTTACAAATGTTTTGAATTTGCTCCAGACAAAACAAATGTGACAGTCAGAACCTTGATGCCATGAGCATGCCTGATTTGTGTCAAACAGTAAAGATGCATGATATCAGGTGTCTATGTGATTGAATTGTTTCAAATCCAATTACCTTCAAAGTCTAATAAAATTTTCAAATTCAAATCTAAAGACCAATGAATAATCATTTTAAAATATAATTATTTATTAATAACTACTTAACACTTATTTTCCAGTTTTTGAATACCTGTAACAAAGAATATTTGGGTGGTAATCAAGAAGGTTAGCTATAAGTTGCAATGACATTTTTCGAGATTGCCCTATATCCCTGGTTATTGTTACATGTAATCTTTGTAAAAATATTATTTAGGTTTGGTGCTCTTTTTCCTTGTCTTTTTTCCATTCCAAATTAGAACAAAAACGGAGACTCAATTTCAGGTCTGTGGGAATGAGTTAACCCTATCTTTGACTGTCTAATTTGAGCATTTAAATGTCACGGGGCAGAGCATGGGACAGAGCATCCATTTAAAAATAATACACTGTCTCTTTGGAGATAGCACTGTCATTTATTTTCATTTTACTGAGGCGTCTCTCTTTAAATTGAAATACTTATTAAAGGGAAAGGTGGAACTCCCTGAGACATGTAACCAAGGGATAAGATTTCTTAATTCATATCTATCTGAAACACATTTTCCCACCTATTTCAGTGTGGAAGGTTATAAGCTGCATTTTAAAACACAGTGCCTTGCTCAAACTATTGAGCCTCGAGAGAAAGAGGTTCTCATTTAAGCAAAAACTTTATTATTCACTATCCATCTTCCCATACATTATGCATTCTATTCATTGGTCATGTTCCCTGTGTTTCTTTAAAAAATAATCCATAACAAGAGTATACTAGACTAGTATATAAAATTTGTTTCTACTTCTTCAGGTCAAAGCTATGGGAAAGTGGTATGAAATGATTATCTCTTGAAACAATTTTTATGAAGAAGCACTCTTGCTTTTTACTTTACTAAGTAAACCTAGCCTTAGATTATATTGCTTCAAAATGTCTTCAATGGCAGTATAGAGTATGTTTCCATATAAGTGTTAGAATTAGACTGAATAACAACTATTATCTTATGTGAGCATGTATATCTTTTGTTTATTGATATTGGGGGGGGAGGGGTGAGCGTTAAAAGGATATTTGTGTACCTGGAAGAAATGTAGATATATGATGCTTTGTATAGGTACATACTAAAAGCATTGTTAATTTTCAATACGAATTTCATTAATGAAAAAGCAGGTACATAAGGGCGATTAGACTATATGTCTGAGTTATAAAAAAAGGAATTCTACAACAGGAGGAATTGCTGCTATGTTAAGAAGAGTTATTTTAAAAGTTACATAATTGAAGAGAATCATGAATTAAAGGCAGAGTAAGACTTTTTGATGCTGTTCACATACCTTCAGTGAAGGAGGAATATAGTCTCATGCAAAGGACAGAATTTTAAGTGCTTTTTCTTTAATTTTAGAGAAATGAAAAGACAAATATCAGTTGTTATTCAAAAATGACATCTGCTCTCTCAAAAGTAATATTAATAAAAGCTAAATTTTCCAGCTAGAGTTACAGTAGATAATATAACAATTTTTTGCCAAGGAATTTATTTGCATAATTTTAAAAACATTTAATAAATTTTGTTAGAGTGGCTCTTAATGCTATATTGTCCTTAATGCATTTTCTTTCTTGCAGAAGGTAAACTAGAAGTTATTGTCATCATGATTTATGGGAAAATATCAGGTGTCTGATATTTTCAGAAATGTCACCTTTATTAGAATTTAAATTTATGAATAAAATATTGCAAAAAAAATTTGATGGAAGATAATAAAACATTGATTTTTTGCCTTCAACAGGAACCACAAATAAACATACTAATTAACTCTTCCTATTAGTTTATCTATTTGAAAGGTTTTTTTGAATATTTAACAATGTCATATGATCAGAGGCTTTATGCGTGACTGAACAGGCTCATAATTATATTCGGTATTTGATCAATGAGTGAGTTAATTACACAGAAGCAATTTGAATCTTTTGGTTCCTAGTGAAAATAGCAACTCCTACCTGTTTTATTTTAGATTTTTTTTAATCTAGAAGAAATTAGGAGAAGAAAACTCCTCTATATGGGAATATAATTGGTAGCTTTGATTTAAGCTATATCAAATACTATTCTATAGTTTCCTCTATATTGAAATATTTTGTTTATATAGCAGTAGAAGCAGATATCCAACTTAAAAATGATCCTGTATTACCAGAGATGACCAACTTTAAGATTTGATTTTAAGATACTATCTAATTGTGGTTTTAATTTTCATGTTTTTTTCTACCAGGAAATTCTCAGATTTAGTGTCTATTGGAACATTTTCCTTTTTTTAATTACCTATCTTATTTTCTGAAAATTACCATTACACAATCTTTTCTCTTTTTTTAATGTCTTATAAGTACTCTGATTATTTATAATGAAGCCCCTTTTTCATACAAATTTTATTTTTTCTTCTCTGACATTTTAATTTTATTTTTAAAGGATTTTAAATATATATTTTGATAAACAGATTTTTAAAAAAATCATAGAGTTCAGTATCTCCATCCTTTCTGTATGGATTCTAAAACATGATTAATTCATATTAATGAACTGAAGGCACTATTTTTCCTCCTTCTTGAGAATTATCAATCAGAGTGAATAATAATATCCTCAAGGCCCATCCATGTTGTCACAAATGGCAAGATTTCACTTTTTTTCTAAGTAGTATTCCACTGTGTATATATATCACATTTCTTTATCCATTGATGGGCTTTTAGTTTGTTTCTGTATCTTGACTATTGTGAATAATGCTGCAATGAACATAGGGGTGCTTATATCTTTTCAAATTAGTGTTTTCTTTGTCTTCGGATAAATACCCAGTAGCGAAAATGTTGGATCATATGGTAGCTGTTTTTTTTTAAGTTTTTGAGGACCCTCCATACTGTTTTCCATAGTGGCTGTACCAATTTTCATTACCACCAATAGTGCACGAAAGTTTCCTTTTCTTTACATCATCGTCAATATGTACTTGTAGTGCATTCTGATGGGTGTGAGGTGATATCTCACTGTGTTCTTAATTTGCATTTCTCTGATGGTTAGTGATGTTGAGCATTGTTTCATGTGCTTATTGGCTATCCGTATGTATTTTGCAAAATGTCTATTCAGATCCTTTGCCCATTTTTAATCAGAAAGCATAAGACCTAATGGATGTCAATTTTATTTATAAATTAAAGCATCCCTTACTCAGAAACTTCTAAATCTAACATTGTCATATATTAGGATCCTGAGCATATTGGCTTTATTTCTGAATGATAAATCTGTTTCACATATGTATGTTTGTATTCATTTGCTAATCTTTTACTTTTTGGTTGTAATAACAGAATAATAAGATTTGAAAACCTAAGACAAAACTTTCCTTTTCAAATAATCTTTTCATTCATAAAAACCTATTTTTTTCTTTGGGAGATACGAATTTCTTTGAAAAAATATTTTACCTCACTGATTGTGAACTTCTTTGTTGACATATGGTAAGAATGCCTTTTAAATTTTCTTACTTGATTATAATTACTATTACAAACATCAATAAAATAATAAAAACAGTAGATCCACCAGAAATATAGATCCATTCAGAAGTTAACTTTAACCAGCAAAATCAGTCTGCTACTTTTACTGGTGATATTTGTAATCAATTAATATTGATTTCTATGCAGTATGACTCAAGAATAAAATCAATAGGATTGAAGGACAATCACAATAATCAGACACACTGATAATACCAAAAATATATTCAAGCACTTTTTCCATGCTGTGGTTTATTTAAAGAGCATATGTAGATAAGCATGAAGTTTAAGGCATGAGGAGAAAACTCTCTACAAGAACATTTATTTTAAGAAATTATATGCACCCTTCAAAAAAGAATATCAAAAAGAAAATCTCATTTTAAGTAATTATTTTAATGAAACATTCGCATAAATGTATGACCTATTTAGGGAGTTACGAGACTAAGGTATGAAGAGACACATTGATCTTAGTAACATTGTAAATATTAACTGATATTAAATCTGAGAAGACAGAATTTCTAAATGAAACTAACACATCAGGATAATTTCCAGAATTTGGGATTATTTTGAGTCCATGACCATAATAAAATTAATCTATAATGGACAGTATTTGTTATTCACAAAGTAATATAAGACAAGGTAAAACAAATGTATGGCTGATGACATTGTACCAAAAATACATTGTAAATATATGATGAATTCATATGTAAAAACACAGAACATAATCATAAGCAATGCATTCTTTGATTCAGTACATTTATCCTGATGTGTAATTATACATTCATTGTTAAAACTCTCTGAATGATGCATGACTTTCACAGTAATCTGTAAGCAACAAAAGAGCAGGGACATTATATCAAATTTGTGCCATATGCCCAGACAGAATGCTGAAACACTTACTAGCTGCAAGTCATTCCTTGAGCAAAAATGTAACTTCTTTCACTTTCAACATATCATCTGTAAAATTGAAATACTCATAGTATCTACTTTGTTGTGTTCTTTAGATCAGTAGTGAAATAATCCATGTAAGATATTAGCAGAGTTCCTGGAGCTTAGTAAGCAGTCAATACATGCTAGCTCTTTATTGAATTCCTTCCACGTTCCTTGCTCAAAATTGATCATTTTTAAATGTTGATAAAATATTGTTTCCACTCTAAAGTATCTCATGGCCTATGCTGCTGTGCAGTAGGAAAGACGTACAGATAAACAATAATTGCATTACATAGTCTTGCAAGACAAGCTTGCACTTTATTGTTAAATAAGACAAAGAAGGAGTAACACTTTCTGCAGATCAAGGAGCTGTACAATATTTTAATACTTATCTGATGAGATCTTTGAATCAATCCTGAAATGATAGCATGAATTTTGTAAAAGAAAGCTAGTTAAGAAAATTTTCCTTAGTTTTGTTTCTAGAAACTAGCTAGATGGTAGCAATACTAGATAACAGTGTATATTTAGAAAAGCTGTATTGAACAGAAACAGATCTGTGACCAGAGCGGTGGTATTGGGTGGCATTGAGGGTAGGGAATTATAAGCTTTGTTAATCAACCTTCTCTTAACCAGTGACCTGGCTTCTATGTTTTTCCTCTTCTGTGAAAAATGACTAATGTTTATGTATAATGAAAGGCTTCTGTTAATAAGCTGCATTGTAACATGTTCTGAAAATTTTCCATCTACAAGTTGATTTGTGCTTCTACCAGAAGTCAATTATACTCATTATTAAATGTGTTTTATGCTAGTTTTAATAATTTTTAATTGACTAACATAATTGAGTATCAATAAAATGATGGAATATAACTATTGAAAGTAAGGGGTTATGCTTTTATTGAAAGTAAATAGAGTCAGTTGGGAAGATTATATCAGGAGAAGTCGAGAGCCACCACAACAAATACTGAGCTCTATAAATATAAAAGAAATGGAAAATTATTTTTAAAATGGTATGCATGTGGATTTATCTGCAAATATCTATAAGTTTTTACTTCTTTATAAGTAGTATGAAATTACAAAAGTAGATGGTGCTATGCTGAATGTGCTCTATTTATTTTTTGATTATAGGAATATTACAGAAGTTGATTGATTGATTAGAAACTTAGATCAATGAACCATACACAATAAAAGGCCTGATACTTAAATCAGAAAACTGGAGAATGGAGGAATATATATTGTTCAGCTAGGCTAAATATTGTGGCAAACAACAGTAGAATTTCAGTAGACTATCACAATAAAGTGTATTGCTAACAGAAGATACAGTTGGTTAGAGGTAAATGGGTCACTTTCATGCAATCATTCTGGTGTCCAGTTGTCTTCCATTAATTCACTCCACTAAACACTGCAGACTCCAGCTCCTCTGATGCATCCTCTATCTTTCTGACAGCAGAGGAAAGAGAAAAAGATGAGTTCTCCTTCTCTCTTATCCACTTCAACTAGAAGTGACCACCATCACTTCCACACATATTCCATGTACAAGAACGACTCAAAGCAAAGGCCTTGTGAATTCTAGTTTAGTGGTGTACTCATAGGGAAGAAGAGAGACCTGATATTAGCTTCGACCAACAGTCTCTACTACAGTATATTAAATTTGTCTTCGAAATAATTAGTCCAGATATTGGGTATGTGGTCAAAGTGAGACCAATCATCTTTCTTTCTCCAGAATTTTTTTTTGGAAATTCAGCTGAGATGAAGGAATCTACTCATATCAAGAGGTAACAAAATAAACATGTAACTTAGAGTTTCCTGGACCTTTGTTTCTAGCATCTGGAATAAGCAGGTTAAGAGAAAGTGGACACCTAGAGATAAACTGAGGCATGAGAATGAAATTTAGTGGTGACAGAATATATATTATCAGTTTCCTCCTTTCTCTCCTTCCTCCAGGGTATTATATTTATTTGTGCTATATTGAATGAGGACTAACCACTTGTCAGGCATTGTTCTCTTACTGTGGGGAATGCAACTGTGAACAAATGGTATCCTTTCTCTAATCTGTTTTATATTCTTATGTGGGGATACACATAATGAATACATATAAATTCATAAACAATATAACATAATGGTAGAGTAGAATGCATGTCAAAAAAAATTTTTTTTATTTTTTATTAGTTTCTGCTTTAAAACAAAGTGAATCAGTCATACATACACATCTGTCCCCACATCCCTTCCCTATTGCGTCTCCCTCCCTCACACCCTCCCTATCCCACCCCTCCAGGTGGTCACAAAGCACCGAGCTGATCTCCCTGTGCTCTGCGGCTGCTTCCCACTATCTATCTACCTTACGTTTGGTAGTGTTTATATGTCCATGCCTCTCTTTTGCTTTGTCACAGCTTACCCTTCAGCCTCCCCATATACTCAAGTCCGTTCTCAAGTAGGTCTGTGTCTTTATTCCCGTTTTACCCCTAGGTTCTTCATGACATTTTTTTTTTAATTCCATATATATGTGTTAGCATACGGTATTTGTCTTTCTCTTTCTGACTTACTTCACTCTGTATGACAGACTCTAGGTCTATCCACCTCATTACAAATAGCTCAGTTTCGTTCCTTTTTATGGCTGAGTAATATTCCATTGTATATATGTGCCACATCTTCTTTATCCATTCATCCGATGATGGACACTTAGGTTGTTTCCAGCTCCGGGCTATTGTGAATAGAGCTGCAATGAACATTTTGGTACATGTCTCTTTTTGAATTATGGTTTTCTCAGGGTATATGCCTAGTAGTGGGATTGCTGGGTCATATGGTAGTTCTATTTTTAGTTTTTTAAGGAACCTCCATACTGTCCTCCATAGTGGCTGTACCAATTCACATACCCACCAGCAGTGCAAGAGTGTTCCCTTTTCTACACACCCTCTCCAGCATTTATTGTTTCTAGATTTCTTGATGATGGCCATTCTGACTGGTGTGAGATGATATCTCATTGTAGTTTTGATTTGCATTTCTTTAATGATTAATGATGTTGAGCATTCTTTCATGTGTTTGTTGGCAGTCTGTATATCTTCTTTGGAGAAATGCCTATTTAAGTCTTCTGCCCATTTTTGGATTGGGTTGTTTGTTTTTTTGCTATTGAGCTGCATGAGCTGTTTATAAATTTTGGAGATTAATCCTTTGTCAGTTGCTTCATTTGCAAATATTTTCTCCCATTTTGAGGGTTGTCTTTTGGTCTTGTTTATTGTTTCCTTTGCTGTGCAAAAGCTTTGAAGTTTCATTAGGTCCCATTTGTTTATCTTTGTTTTTAGTTCCATTTCTCTAGGAGGTGGGTCCTAAAGGATCTTGCTGTGATTTATGTCATAGAGTGTTCTACCTATGTTTTCCTCTAAGAGTTTGATAGTTTCTGGCCTTACATTTAGGTCTTTAATCCATTTTGAGCTTATTTTTGTGTATGGTGTTAGGGAGTGATCTAATCTCATACTTTTACATGTCCCTGTCCAGTTTTCCCAGCACCACTCATTGAAGAGGCTGTCCTTTCTCACTGTACATTCCTGCCTCCTTTATCAAAGATAAGTTGGCCATATGTTCGTGGGTTTATCTCTGGGCTTTCTATCCTGATCCACTGATCTATCTTTCTGTTTTTATGACAGTACCACACTGTCTTAATTACTGTAGCTTTGTAGTATAGTCTGAAGTCAGGGAGCCTGATTCCTCCAGTTCCATTTTTCGTTCTTAAGATTGCTTTGGCTATTCGGGGTCTTTTGTTTTTCCAAACAAATTTTGAAATTTTTTGTTCTAGTTCTGTGAAAAATGCCAGTGGTAGTTTGATAGGGATTGCATTGAATCTGTAGATTGCTTTGGGTAGTAGAGTCATTTTCACAATGTTGATTTTTCCAATCCAAGAACATGGTATATCTCTCCATCTATTTGTATCATCTTTAATTTCTTTCATCAGTGTCTTATAATTTTCTGCATACAGGTCTTTCGTATCCTTAGGTAGGTTTATTCCTAGATATTTTATTCTTTTTGTTGCAATGGTAAATGGGAGTGTTTTCTTGATTTCATTTTCAGATTTTTCATCATTAGTGTACAGGAATGCCAGAGATTTCTGTGCATTAATTTTGTATCCTGCTACTTTACCAAATTCATTGATTAGCTCTAGTAGTTTTTCGGTAGCATCTTTAGGATTCTCTATGTATAGTATCATGTCATCTGCAAACAGTGACAGCTTTACTTCTTCTTTTCCAATTTGGATTCCTTTTATTTCCTTTTCTTCTCTGATTGCTGTGGCTAAAACTTCCAAAACTAGGTTGAATAAGAGTGGTGAGAGTGGGCAGCCTTGTCTTGTTCCTGATCTTAGTGGAAATGGTTTCAATTTTTCACCATTGAGGACAATGTTGACTGTGGGTTTGTCATATATGGCCTTTATTATGTTGAGGAAAGTTCCCTCTATGCCTACTTTCTGCAGGGTTTTTATCATAAATGGGTGTTGAATTTTGTCGAAAGCTTTCTCTGCATCTATTGAGATGATCATATGGTTTTTCTCCTTCAACTTGTTAATATGGTGTATCACATTGATTGATTTGCGTATATTGAAGAATCCTTGCATTTCTGGAATAAATCCCACTTGATCATGGTGTATGATCCTTTTAATGTGCTGTTGGATTCTGTTTGCTAGTATTTTGTTGAGGATTTTTGCATCTATGTTCATCAGTGATATTGGCCTGTAGTTTTCTTTCTTTGTGACATCCTTGCCTGGTTTTGGTATCAAGGTGATGGTGGCCTCGTAGAATGAGTTTGGGAGTGTTCCTTCCTCTGATATTGTTTGGAAGAGTTTGAGAAGGATGGGTGTTAGCTCTTCTCTAAATGTTTGATAGAATTCGCCTGTGAAGCCATCTGGTCCTGGGCTTTTGTTTGATGGAAGATTTTTAATCACAGTTTCATTTTCAGTGCTTGTGATTGGTTTATTCATATTTTCTATTTCTTCCTGATTCAGTCTTGGCAGGTTGTGCATTTCTAAGAATTTGTCCATTTCTTCCAGGTTGTCCATTTTATTGGCATAGAGTTGCTTGTAGTAACCTCTCATGATCTTTTGTATTTCTGCATTGTCAGTTCTTACTTCTCCTTTTTCATTTCTAATTCTATTGATTTCAGTCTTCTCCCTTCTTTTCTTGATGAGTCTGGCTAATGGTTTGTCAATTTTGTTTATCTTCTCAAAGAACCAGCTTTTAGTTTGGTTGATCTCTGCTATTGTTTCCTCATTTCTTTTTCATTTATTTCTGATCTGATCTTCATGATTTCTTTCCTTCTGCTAACTTTGGGGGTTTTTTGTTCTTCTTTCTCTAATTGCTTTAGGTGCAGGGTGAGGGTGTTTACTCGAAATGTTTCCTGTTTCTTAAGGTGGGATTGTATTGCTATAAACTTCCCCCTTAGAACTGCTTTTGCTGTGTCCCATAGGTTTTGGGTCATCGTGTCTCCATTGTCATTTGTTTCTAGGTATTTTTTAATTTCCTCTTTGATTTCTTCAGTGATCACTTCGTTATTGAGTAGTGTATTGTTTAGCCTCAATGTGTTTGTATTTTTTACAGATCTTTTCCTGTAATTGATGTCTAGTCTCATAGCATTGTGGTCGGAAAAGATACTTGATACAATTTGAATTTTCTTAAATTTACCAAGGCTTGATTTGTGACCCAAAATATGATCTATCCTGGAGAATGTTCCATGAGCACTTGAGAAAAATGTGTATTCTGTTGTTTTTGGATGGAATGTCCTATAAATATCAACTAAGTCCATCTTGTTTAATGTATCATTTAAAGCTTGTGTTTCCTTATTTATTTTCATTTTGGATGATCTGTCCATTGGTGAAAATGGGGTGTTAATGTCCCCTACTATGATTGTGTTACTGTCGATTTCCCCTTTTATGGCTGTTAGTATTTGCCTTATGTATTGAGGTGCTCCTATGTTGTGTGCATAAATATTTACAATTGTTATATCTTCTTTTGGATGGATCCCTTTATCGTTATGTAGTGTCCTTCTTTGTCTCTTCTAATAGTCTTTATTTTAAAGTCTATTTTGTCTGATATAAGAATTGCTACTCCAGCTTTCTTTTGATTTCCATTTGCATGGAATATCTTTTTCCATCCCCTTACTTTCAATCTGTATGTGTCTCTAGGTCTGAAGTGGGTCTCTTGTAGACAGCATATATATGGGTCTTGTTTTTGTATCCATTCAGCCACTCTGTGTCTTTTGGTGGGAGCATTTAGTCCATTTACATTTAAGGTAATTATTGATATGTATGTTCCTGTTCCCATTTCCTTAATTGCTTTGGGTTCGTTATTGTAGGTATATTCCTTCTGTTGTGTTTCTTGCCTAGAGAAGTTCCTTTAGCATTTGTTGTAAAGCTGGTTTGGTGGTGCTGAACTCTCTCAGCTTTTGCTTGTCTGTAAAGGTTTTAATTTCTCCATCAAATCTGAATGAGATCCTTGCTGGGTAGAGTAATCTTGGTTGCAGGTTTTTCTCCTTCATCACTTTAATTATGTCCTGCCACTCCCTTCTGGCTTGTAGAGTTTCTGCTGAGAGATCAGCCTTTAACCTGATGGGGATTCCCTTGTGTGTTATTTGTTGTTTTTCCCTTGCTGCTTTTAATATGATTTCTTTTTGTTTAATTTTTGACAGTTTGATTAATATGTGTCTTGGCGTATTTCTCCTTGGATTTATTCTGTATGGGACTCTCTGTGCCTCCTGGACTTGATTAACTATTTCCTTTCCCATATTAGGGAAGTTTTCAACTATAATCTCTTCAAATATTTTCTCAGTCCCTTTCTTTATCTCTTCTTCTTCTGGAACCCCTATAATTCGAATGTTGGTGCGTTTAATGTTGTCCCAGAGGTCTCTGAGACTGTCCTCTATTCTTTTCATTCTTTTTTCTTTATTTTGCTCTGCATCAGTTATTTCCACTATTTTATCTTCCACCTCACTTATCCGTTCTTCTGCCTCAGTTATTCTGCCATTGATCCCATCTAGAGTATTTTTCATTTCATTTATTGTGTTTTTAATTGATGCTTGATTCATCTTTAGTTCTTCTAGGTCCTTGTTAACTGTTTCTTGCATTTTGTCTATCCTATTTCCAAGATTTTGGATCATCTTTACTATCATTATTCTGAATTCTTTTTTAGGTAGACTGCCTATTACCTCTTCATTTGTTAGGTCTGGTAGGTTTTTTTCTTGCTCCTTCACCGGCTGTGTGTTTTTCTGCTTTCTCATTTTCTTATGCTACTGTGTTTGGGGTCTCCTTTTTGCAGGCTGCAGATTCGTAGTTCCCGTTGTTTTTGGTATCTGTCCCCCGTGGCTAAGGTTGTTTCAGTAGGTTGTGTAGGCTTCCTGGTGGGGGGGACTAATGCCTGTTTTCTGGTGGTTTAGGCTCGATCTTGACTTTCTGGTGGACAGGTCCACGTCTGGTGGTGTGTTTTGGGGTGCTTGTGGCCTTATTATGTTTTTAGGTAGCCTCTCTGCTAATGGGTGGGGTTGTGTTCCTGCCTTGCTAGTTGCTTGGCATAAGGTGACCAGCACTGTAGCTTGCTGGTCGTTGACTGAAGCTGGGCGCTGGTGCTGAGATGGAGATCCCTGGGAGATTTTCACTGCTTGATATTATGTGGAGCTAGGAGGTCTCTTGTGGACCCGTGTCCTGAGGTTGGCTCTCCCACTTCAGAGGCACAGCACTGACTCCTGGCTGCAGCACCAAGAGGCTTTCATCCACCTGGCTCAGAATAACCGTGAGAAAAAGTAGAAAGAAATAATTAGTAGAAGAAAGAAAGAGGGAGGGAAAGAAAGGAAGAAGGGAAGAAAGGAAGGAAGGAAGGAAGAAAGAAAGAAAGGAGGGAGGGAGGGAGGAAGGATGGAAAGAAAGAAGGAAAGAAAGGAGGGAGGGAGGGAGGAATGAAAACAAAAGGAAGAGTGAATGGAAGAAGGGAGGGAGGGAGGGAGGAAGGAAGGAAAGAAAGAAAGACAGGAGAGAGGGAGGGAGGAAGGAAAGAAAAAGAAAGTGGAAAGAAGAAGGGTGGGAGGGAGGGAGGGAGGAAAGAAAAAGAAAGAAAGAAAGGAGGAGCGGAGGGAGGGAGGGAGGAAGGGAAGGTAGGAAAAAAAGAAAGAGCAGGTAAAGTAAAATAGAATAAAGTATGAAATATAGTAGCATTATTAAAATTAAAAAGCAATTATTGAAAAAAAAAACACTGACCGATAGAACCCTGGGACATATGGTGGAAGCAAAGCTATACAGAGAGAATCTTACACAGACGATTACACATACACATTCACAAAAAGAGAGCAGGGGGAAAAATAAAAAATCTTGCTCTCCAAGTCCACCTCCTCGATTTGGGATAATTCGTTGTAAAAAGAGGAAAAGGGCGAGAAGTCTGAAATCTTGCTAAGTCCACCTCCTTAATTTGGGATAATTCGTTGTAAAAAGAGGGGAAAGTCTTAAATCTTGTCCTCAAAGTCCAGTTCCTCAATTTGGCATGATTCGCTGTCCATTCATACACTCCACAGACGCAGGGCACATCAAATGGACCGTGGAGCTTTAATCCACTGCCTCCGAGGCTGCCCAGAGAGATTTCCCTGTCTCTGCTCTCACAACTCCCGGGTCTCAGCCTTGGACCTGGCCCCGCCTCTGCGCATAGGTCGCCGGAGGGCGTCCGTTCTTCGCTCAGACAGGACGGGTTTAAAGGAGCCGCTGATTCGGGGGCTCTGGCTCACTCAGGCAGAGGGGAGGGAGGGGAATGCCCTCTGCTCGCGCACCAGGCAACAAAAGGGAAAAAAGTCTCTTGCCTCTCCGGTAGCTCCAGACCCTTTCCCTGGACTCCCTCCGGGCTAGCACTAACCCCTTCAGGGTCTCTTCCTGCCGCCAGCCCCAGTCCTCTCCCTGTGCTCTGACTGAAAGCCGATACCCGAGTCTCAGCTCCCAGCCCCGCCCGCCCCGGCGGCGAGCAGACAAGCCTCTCGGGCTGGTGTGTGCCTGAGGGCACCGATCCTCTGTGCCAAAATCTCTCCGCTTTGCCCTCCGCACCCCTGTTGCTGTGCTCTCCTCCGCTACTCCGAAGCTTTTCCCCTCCGCTACCTGCAGTCTCCGCCCGCGAAGGGGCTTGTAGTGTGTAGAAACCTTCCCTCCTTCACGGCTCCCTCCCACTGGTGCAGGTCCCGTCCATATCCTATTGTCTCTGTTTATTCTTTTTTTCTTTTGACCTACCCAGGTATGTGGGGAGTTTCTTGCCTTTTGGGGAGTCTGAGGTCTTCTGTCAGCGTTCAGTAGGTGTTCTGTTGGAGTTGTTCCACGTGTAGATGAATTTCTGATGTATCTGTGGGGAGGAAGGTGATCTCCGCGTCTTACTCTTCTGCCATCTTCCTCCGGCTCTCCATGTCAAAAATTTAAAAAACAGAATGAGGTGATTGAGAGTGAGTTGATGGTGGGAGTAATTTAGATTGGACAGTTAGAATGTAAGAGTTTGAGTCAACATCTGAACAATGTATTTAGTCAACCAAAAGGGGGTCAGGGAGCAAACCAAGGAGTAAACAAAGGAAACAACTAGTCTAAGACTAAGAATTGGGGGGATCTCAATGAATTCAAGAAACATAAAAATGATCTGTGTGCTGGAATTCAGGAAGGTAAGGAGATAAGAATAGGCTACATGTCCAATCAGGTCAGCATGTTTGAAATCACATTGGACCTTATGGGCAAACAAAGACCACTAGGGAGACTTATATTAGGATACTGTAGTTATCTGATTACATTTTACAAAGATCTCAGTAGTCACCAAATGGAGGGGGAGAAAGGAAACTAGTTAGAAAGCTATTTTAATATTCCAGGCAACAAATGACAGTAGTTCAAACTGGAATTATGAAGAAAGATTAAAAATTAAAATTTAAGCTCTAATAAATTCCTTTTTTGTCCTAAACTACGGTGAATTGAATTTTCCCTATTGCAACCAAGAGTGTTAACTAATCAAGTAGTATCTGCTTCTGCTGTGAAGTCGTGTAAGATAATAGATGAAAATGTCCATTGATTTTGGAAGTAAATAGAAGGGAGTTGATGTCAGTTGTAAATATGATATATTTATTTTAGTAAACCACTAAAAACCACCTTTGATATTCTTGTGAAAATGTTCAAAATTTGAGCTATAGTAGATGACAAATATTTATATAAAAATTATCCAAAATTATCAATATGGAAATTAGGTGAAGTCTCTGGTGTTTCATTTTATGATAGTCTCATATCATGTGTAAATTAAGCAAATTAAAATATGAGATGTTGTTTACAAAATTCTGGATAAAGGAAAATAGAAAGGATGTCTAATGTGTTAGATATAATAACTGGGATTTAAAATTTCTTAACAATATCAGAATGAATTAATAGTATTTTAAAAGAAACTTTAAAAACACTACATTAATTTATATGATATGACAGGGCATGAACTTGGATTAATAGCTTATTTGAATAATATTTGATGTTCTAGAGGTTGATGAGCTCAATATGAGCTCTAACTATCCCACTGATTTATAGAATGAATGTGAAATTAGTTAAAGTTAACAGACGTACGTGTTTAAATAAATTACTAAAAATTTTCTGTGGAGTACTAGACCATTTATGTTTGCCATAATTTAAAATGGACATAGATAACAGTCAAAACATCTCCTATAGTGTGTGAAATTAAGATTTATGAGAAATTGAGGATTAAGAGATTTGCAGAGATAGTATAAGAACATGATATCTGAGTTAAGTTGACTTAAAATTTTTCCATGTTAAATACTTTTTGCATATTGTTCCAGAAAAAACCCTAGAGTAATTGGTAGGAAAAGTAAAATGGTGATATTTGAAAGGAGACCAATTCAGTTGAATATAGGGAAGCACCTAGTAGGATTCTTAATTCTCTGTCTCAATTACTTCCAAAAGTAGGCTGCTCTCTCATTATAAATATTTAAAGCCAGGGCAGTTATCAGTTCAAGAGAATGGAGAAACATGTAAAAATGAAGGTGGGTGGTTAAGTAGAACCTCAGGTCTTTTCAAATCTTAACTTTCCACATTTCTCTAATACCATGCGGTAGATAGATAGATAGAGAGATATATCGAGAGATAAACTGATTGATCAAATGGAAGAAATATTACACAACCCAGAATAAAATACAACAAAGACGAAAAAAGATATTGAAGAAGCTGGATTTGCAATGCATTTAAACCACACTGTATTGACTTCTCACCATTCCTTTCATTTATTGAGTGAAATCATGTTTCCTGTCCCTATATTAAAAAAAAAAAAAAAACAAGACTTATCTAGATAAGAATTCTGGCAACCTCTGTAGGTCATCTAATTAATCTTATGAGGCAGATATTCTGTTGACAAGTTTTAAAGACAGATTCAATTCAACCTTTATAACGCCAGACCAATATATTAATCAAGACTCTGAATTGATCCAGTGATAAGTTTATATCCCTTTTGCAGCTCATGTAGCTTCAGGTGAGGTGCCTAAAGTGGGAAAGAGCATTATTGGATCCTATAATCTCCTACTGGTTGCTTCTCTTCTTACTGTTATCTTTTGTCAGCAGTTCCATTGATTTTTTAAAAAAATAAATTTATTTATTTATTTATTTTTGGCTGTGTTGGGTCCTCATTGTTGCATGCAGGCTTTCTCTTGTTGAAGCGAGCAGGAGCTACTCTTCATTGCAGTGCACGTGCTTCTCACTGCAGTGGCTTCTCTTGTGAAGCACAGGCTCTAGGTGCACAGGCTTCAGAAGTTGTGGCATATGGGCTCAGGAGTTGTGGCATACAGGATCAGTAGTTGCAGCTCAGAGGCTCTAGAACCCAGGCTCAGTAGTTGTGTCACACGGGCTTAATTGTTCCGTGGCATGTGGGTCTTCCTGGACCAGGGTTTGAACTGCATTGGCAGGTGATTCTTAACTGCTGTGCCACCAGGGAAGTCCCAGTTCCATTGATTTTTGTGAAATGAGAGGCACAGAAATACGGCAGTTTCATTAAATACTTTCATTAAGTACTTTCATTAGTACTGTCCTAAGCTTACTTCATTCTATATGAACCTCACTGTTTAAGATGTCTCTTTGTCTCCTGGGACACAATTTTGAGGTTATTCAGACATTTCTGCCAGACTGGTCCAAGTGCCTTTCTCTTCACTCTTGCAGATTCTTCTGTATTCTAGGGAGTCAGTTGATAATTCATCTTCAATTTCAGCTCACTTACTTCCAGTTTCTTGCTACTGGGTTCTTTATAACCATCTGTGTGGCCCTGTTGCTTCTCTTTCTTGTCGTGACCACACCTCAACTTCTGGAAGCATACATTTAACCCTTGCCCAATAAACCATGGGAAAGTTGACAAATCTCATAGTACTGATGCTTCTCAGCTTTGGCACCAAAACTCTCGTCCTCAATGCTTCTCAGGCTGAAGTCAAATTCTAGACCACTCTGAACCCAACCAGTGTTTGTCACCTATTAAGCATTTTTAGGTCCCTCTCAAAGCCCTGTTCTTTACTAGGTTTGAGGTAAGAGGACTAACACTAGGTTTCCCATGGTGGGATGTGCAAGGAACACAGTGAAAACTTCTCCTAAAATACCATCCTCACAAAATGATCTCACTCATTCTCTCAAAACTTTTGTATTTTCAATGTATACGAGGGTGTTCAAGATCAAAGAAACAGTTCATAGTCAAATTATTCAAAAATCAGTACATGGTTATTTGGTAAATTATTTTCAAATATTGTGTATATTTTATCTTGGTGCCCAGTATAAACTTCTGATATAAAATCCTGTTTTAAAGAGAATCATTGAGAGAAAAGCTAGCTGCATGTAGGTAGATCTACGATGTTAAAATAAGGATAATAGACATTTTAAAAGGAGAAAACAGAATCAGGAAAAAGAAACAATTCCTATTTAAAGATTATTCACCTGCAAAATTGAATGCCCAGATTGGAAGGGCACATTACATCAAGGATAACACACAGAAAATGATCATATTCATATAGCCCTTGGTAAAATTCCTATACTAGAAGAATAAATAGAAAAGTATTATAGGTTTCTAGATGTAGAGAAAACATTGCTTAGAGAGTCTGAAATAGGTGACAAAACCAGTTACTTCTTTCAAAATTACTGCATTAAATAATCTGTCATACCTTTTTTTTTTTTTTTTTTTTTTTTTTTTTTCATTAGAGATACACCTTTAGAGCATTCTCTCTAGCTTTTCCTATCAGGGCTTATTTGAATTTCAGTTGACTGCACATGTGTTATTTGGAGCTTTCCTTAAACATGATTCTAAGTATACATTTTGCCTTACTTCTGTTTTGAACTACCAGTTCACTAAATCTCTTTTTTTTTGTCTTATCTCCTTATTTTTTGGAACAAGTCCCAGTACCTCCCTGACAAGAAGAGTGCATAAAAAACAGAGTCATAGAAAACAAACTTATGGTTGCCAAAGGGGAAAGCAGGGGAAGAGCTAAATTAAAAGCATGGGATTAACAAATCAAATACACACCACTACATGTAAACTAGATAAACAATAAGGATTTACTGTGTAGTACAGGGAATTATGTTCAATATTTTGTAATAGCTTATAATGGAGAAGAATCTGAATATATATATATATATATATATATATATATATATATATAAATGAATTAATTTGTTGTACACCTGAAACTAACAAAATACTGGGAATCAAATATACTTCAATAAAAAAGGGAAAAAAGGTATTTCACTTACTGAAAACAAATTTTTTTAAGCTTAATTATGTTAAAGTCAAATATGAAATGCTTTCATGTTGCCTCAAGTGGGGTTAAAGAGAACATATTAAAAATAAATCAACCAGTGGCTCCTTGATGACTTGTCTATGGATAATATTTCTTGTGAGGATATCATGATGATAGAAATGAATAATTCCCACCTCTCTGTTGTCTCTTACAATTCCAGCTAACAAGGATCACTTGCAAGTGGATGACATTTCAAATGGCTGATGGTTTATTAGTATATATATAGACTTGTTTTGAGTTTATTTTATTTTGTTTTTCACTCTTGAAAAACTGCTGTTGAAGACATTCTTTAACTTATTTTTAGTAAGACTGTATTAGATTACATTATGCTATAGATGGAATGCCTGTGCCACCTCCCAGATTCATATATTGAAATCAAAGGCCCCAATGTGTTGGTATTAGGAGGTGGAGCCTTTGCTAGGTTATTTGAGGGTAGAGCCTTCATGAAAGACATTAGTGCCCTTACAAAAGAAACCTGGAAGAATTTCCTTGTCCCATCAACCATGTGAGGATACAGTGAAAAGATGGCTGTCTGTGAATGAGAAATCAAGCTTTCACCAGACAACGAATCTGCTGATGCCTTGATCTTGGACTTCCCAGACTCCAGAACTGTGAGAAATTAACTTCTGTTGTCTATGTCTATTCTGTTGTCTAAAACACCCCATCTATGGTTTTCTGTTACAGCAGCCTGAACAGACAAAGACATGTTAGTATTGAAAAATAGTAACTCCTTTTACCCGAACTCCATGAGAAGAGTGCATTCATTACTAGTTAAATTTAGGTTCAACTACGTTCCTTTTTTGGCCAATGGGATGTTAGCAGGCGTGACGTTAAAAGGGATTTTAATGTGTCTGTGTGCTTGGGTGTGTCATTTCACACATCTGTGACCTTTAGGAGAGCTGTAACTGAGTAGCCCTTGTCCTTCAACCTTGGACCCAGGAGGAACACATTGGAGCAGAGACTCCTAAACTAAACTGCAGAGACATGAAAAAAATAAATATTTATTGCTAGAAGCTAGAAGATTTTATTTTTTTCTTCTCTTTTCTTATGTAGTAAAAGCTGATACAAGATTGACACTAGAAATAGGGGGACTGGCTTGTGTAAAAATAACCTAGAATATATGGTTCTTGGATTTTGGACCTAGTGCTTGAAGTGAAAAAACTGATAATAGAGGTAGGAAAAATAGCAATTTATTTTCTTTAGTGTTAAATAATATGGTGAAATTTTCTTATGATCTTCTAAAAGGCAGAAAATATTCCTGATATATTTTCAATGTAGGGCTTGGTGTTCTTGAGGCGAATATTGAAATAATAAGCTGGTTGTTACTAGCTGTATTTCATAGTTTACTAAAAGACAGAGATAAGGTCACAAAAAGTATTTGCCAGTTTGCAAACAGAATTTAGAATAAATATAGCAAAACCATAACTCATAGGTTTTGAAAATAAAGCTCCTTTCACCAAGTAAAATACAAGTGTTATTGTCTATGATAAGAAAAAAACCCAAATTAGATGTGTTGCTCAAATACTTTTAGTTACCATTTCTGAAAAGAATTAGTTAGTGTCAAGTATACCCTTTAAGTTGGATAAAAGGATCCAAGGAAAAATGTGTTCTCACAGCAGCCTAAGTTGCTCAAAGAAACTTCAATTTAGTCTAGAGACAGAAATAATTGAGAGTGTGGCTCTTGGCACATGGAATTGACTGGATGAATTGGGAGATTGGGATTGACATATATACACTATTGATACTATGTATAAAATAAATAACTAATGAGAAACTACTGTATAGCACAGGGAACTCTACTCAGTGTTCTGTGGTGACCTAAACGGGAAGGAAATACAAAAAAGAGGGGCTATATATGTACTTATAGCTGATTTAATTTGCTGTACACTAGAAACTAACACAGTATTATAAAGCAACTATGCTCCAATAAAATGTAGAAAAAGATAAATGAATAAGTAAAAAGTGAAAAAAATTATGAAAACTATATTGTCAAAATTTCTGTCAACCAGATTGCAAGAACTGAAAATATTCAAATTATAAAAGTCCCCAAATTTCCAAAGACGGGATTCAGGTTGAGAGAGATTCTCAAACTCCCCAAAGGACATATTCTTTACTTTTTAAAATTATTTTATTCTTAACCAATTTTCCAGAATTGTCAATGATCATACTGCAAAAAGAAGAAACTTCCAGAGGGCAGAGGGAACACCTGTGGTAACAAAACCTGTGCCTAAAGAGGAAATATTCCTTTCCTTCAGAGTACGGATACCTTGTATCATTTGTTCAGAATTATTAAGGATGGAAGACTTCTATGTGCCTTGGGAAGATACCAGCTCCCTGTACTACACATTAATGTTGAGTGTGGGTAATATTTGATTTTTTATTATTTGTTTGTTTCTTTTGGTTCAGAGGATCCCAGATAAGTGGAGCTGCATCAAGATTTCATTGAGATTTCAAAAACCTGGACCTCAAACCTGATACCATGATTTTCAAAAACATTTGAGATTCTTATATTTTGCATACTAGAGAGACTTGAAGTAGACAGATCATGAGAATTTGAATATTATTTTAAAATATGTATTTTCTCTACTTTACTTCCACTGGTGGAATATACTCCCTAAACTTTGTCTTTGGGCTCAGTAATGTAACTTATTTTGAACAGTGAGCCCATTAATAGGTGCTAAAAAACCAAGGACTTAAAATTTGTTTGTGTGGCATGTTCTCTTGTGTTCCCGCCATTTTTGTGAAAATAGGTGTTCCTGAATATGTATTTCCCTGCAAGTTAAAACCCTAAAATGAACACATATGTGGTAGAACATTTTAGTAGATCTGTGGACTTGAATCATGAACAATAGCCATTATAGCCAGAGGTAGAGTGATTGAGCCAATTCCAGAATGAGTGATCAGAAGTAAAAATTATTGTCATTTAAATAAATATGTTCATATCTAAGAAAATTAAATATGAAGTTAAATATCTTAAAAATTAATTACTTGGTAAAATGGCATAATTTAGCATCTTTTTTTTTCCCAAAACTATACTTCAGTCAAATAATGTAAAATTGTGTTTCCGTTTACATACTTAATAACATATTTTTAGACAAATGTCTTAAAAATATTTCAACCATTTAAAAGTTCAAAACAATCATCAAGTCAGTGTAAAAGGGAGAGATATGCTGATCAAAGGAAGAGAGTAGGATCCCAACTTGGACCCGCACAAGCATAGTCAATTGATTCTTCAAAAACTTTAGAAGTTTGAGAGGGGTATTTTTAAAATTGTGGCAGTTTCTATATGTAGTTCTAAACCCACCCTCTCTGGATCATGTCTATTCCTCCTTATTTTTTTTTTCAAAATAATATCACAACTTTAACATATGGGCTAAACCTTAATGTTACCAAAACACACCAAATATATTTTTTATGAGAAGAATTTAAATACTTATATCATTCATATACATCTATGTATATTATATTTATGCCTATGTACTGAACTATCCTGAGAATCTCTCTTTCTTTTCTCCTTGCTGGGTTCACCACAAGGTCCCTGAAGCATCCTGTTTTGAAATAAATACTTTCATTATCCAATCCATTGCTTCTGAAGGTTGGGTGGCAGAGTTGTCTGTTCCCCATTTAGAACAGTCTGACAAGCCTTCTCTTCTAAGTTAACAATGAAGCCATCTTAGCAACACAGAAAATTGTCAACACAATTCATCTAAATGTGTCTTGTTTTTTTCTAAAACCAAAAGTGGCTTTGCTTATATTTTTTCTGAATAGACAGAAATCCAACACATAACCTATTTTTATTTTTGAGGGATATCTCAATGTATCCAGGTCACTGGACCTCCAAAAATATTCACTGAGTAAAGAAAACATTTATTTTTATGGATTTCACAAACGGTCATGGAATGATATGATTCTTTCTAAATCTTATAAGAATAATGTCCTTATTTGGTGGGCAAGTATCATGTTCTTTTGGACAGTACTATGATCAATATACCTGCAAATTAAAATGTATTAAAAATTAAAAGCAAGATGGAGAAGATGTATTACTCTCCTGCCAGGTGGAAGCAAACTATTTCTGAGTATTCAGGGGAAAGGAGATGAGGAGAGATAGAAATTCCACATCAATATTTGATAAAACAAAAAAACAAAAACTAGTTTTACAACTAGTTGTAAAATAAGTGTTTAGAATTTGATCTGTGACTTCCTCAAGTAAGGAGACAACATCTACATGAATAACTTGAATCAAAGTCATTTCCTGCTAAAACTTAAAATAATCCACTTTCATATTGCAAGGTCACTCTCTCTTGAGCATTATGTTAATAGGTGAAGTAAAGGAGATGGGATGGTAACCACCCATGATAGTTAGCTACTAATTCAATAAAATTGCATATCCAGATGCAGTATTTAACTGGCTTAAAACAAAAATCCTATTGTTTCTCTTGAGTCTAAGTCCCATTGGGTGTTTTTGCTGACCTGGACCAGCTTTGCATACTTTCTGTTAGTCTCATTTACACATTTGTAATCAAGAGGGCCTCACAGGGGATGACTTAGCTCTCCACCTTCTCCACACATTTTATCCTCCTGCAGGCTCCAGGCCATGCTGTCAAGGTTAGTTAAAAAAATAAATGGGTTAAAGAACCAGCCCTACTGTGCAATTGCTTTCACAACCTCAGCTTTCATCCCATTTGCTAACATATCATTTGTCAAAGCAACTTATGTGTGTGGAACAGAGTACCCCCTCCCAATGCAGCCATTGATGAAATCCATCTGTGTGTTACTACTCCTATATCTTTTGTAAATTCAGCATATTACTAGTATTTTTGTCTCTATCACAAATGTGTTTCTGGTTTTGGTTTACTCATTTGTTGGAATGTGGGAAATACAGAAACTTCCACCTACTATTTCTGCCCAAATGACCCTCATACTTCGAGTCAGGGAGCTATTATGGGGATAAGATAAAAGGCATTTATATCTTAATTAATGCACAAGAATTTGGGAAATGACATGGGTATGAATTTGTTATCCCACTGAACCCATTTAAAAATATAATTAGGTTAAAATGCCAATTTCCACCTAAATTCCATATATCTTCACTCTAACTGGTAGATCACATGCACATCATATATTCCCAGGGATTGGTTCAGAGTCATTCATTAATTCCTAATAGGGCTGAATAGTTTCTCTTTCCAAGCACACAGTTCCCATTTCCCCCTGTTCCAAACGCTGGGAGGAAGATATTGCATAGACTTGTGTTGTTATTGCAAAGTCCTTCCTCAAGATAGGGCTTTACATAGGACCAAACATACTTTACTCCAGGGTCTTTAGGATTATCAGCTGAGTCATATCTCAGAATGAAGTAAAAGCTCCTGATTTTATTGTGGTAAACCAAACCAAGCCTTAGTTTACCAGATCTATTATGTTTAATAATTACCTGGATCGAGTAAGACTTTATTAATCAGGATTGCCATCCACATGATTCTGAGTGATTGGTTATGTATTTGGTATCACCAAAGATCTCTGTAGATCACATTGTTCTGATTACCAGTCTAGCTTTTCTGCCTGTAATGATAACTATGGACACCTCTCCTTTGGAAGTTAAAAGCAATGACTTGGCTTGTGATCCCAGTATTCCAACATTCCTGTTGAAATCAGGCAGCCATTTTAATGGCAGTGTCTCCCACTTTTACCTTCATTTTATAGAAGCCAATCACTGTTGCACTTTCCACTGATGCTCTGCTCTCATCACCAATGTATTTATCAAAGCCATGACAAAAGGAATGCCATAGTTCTCTATCTCTATGTTTATTACTTCCTCACTCTCTCTAATCATATCAGTACCTCTGTATCTCTGTTTCAGTCTGTTTATCTCTTACATCTCTATTGCCAGACTGTGATTTCTCCCCTTCACTCCAGCACTCCAGATTTATATATTCAATTCTTTATTCCACAACTTGACTTAGATGTCTTATATGTGCCTTAAACCATTGCAGAATTTCAATTTTCAATTACATGCCCCAATAAAAAGTGAATTTGCTGTAATATCATTGAATTCCAACTTCTGCAGCAGGCTTAAGCTTGGATACATTGCATTGATCTGAAAATTTATGTAATTGAAATGTTGGACCCATTTATGACATTATGATGATATGCTACTGCATTTTCAAAACAACAGTTTTTCTCATGTCTTTATTATAAAAATCATCAAATATATAGAAGAGTTGAAATAAAAGTGTGATAAACACCTCAAAATGAGCTCTTGATATTTTCTCCTGTTTCCTTTCTAATCCAAGTCTCACCCTTATTTAGAAAGGCAACCATTGGTCAGTTTTCAGTTCAAAAATAGGATTCATACATGTGTCCTTTCTTTCTTTATATCTGATATCTTCTCCCTGTACGAACTCTTTTGGCTTGATCCTCCAAATATAGCCCTTGCCCAGTTAACCCTCAAGAACCCTATAACTAGTCCTAACACTATAGGATGATAATCTTTCACCTGGGCTATTAAAATAGCCTTTGACTAGTCTCCTTATTCTGCACTAGATTCCCTCACACCAAGTCAGATATATTGCTGATGCATAAATATAAAACATATTTCCTACTCAAAATCCTTTTATTCCTTCACCATAAGCCTAGAAAAAAAAATGTAAACTCATTGTCTTTCCCATTCTGGCCCTAAATAATTTAAATACTGCATAACAGACTTCATCTTCATTCTCTTTACCCTTGTCCTTCCACTGTAGAACAGTGGTCCTAACTCAGAGAGAAAAATCAGGACTCCTTAATTCAATTCCTACCTCTGTTCCCTAAATTGTGTAAATTTGAGTATGCTGGTCAATATATCAAATGTTGGACAGGAGCACTTTCATGATGGTGGAGGAGTAAGACATGGAGATCACATTCCTCCCCACAAATACATCAAAAATACATCTACACGTGGAACAACTCCTACAGAACACCTACTGAACACTGGCAGAAGACCTCAAACTTCCCAAAAGGCAATAAAATACTCACGTACCTGGGTATGGCAAAAGAAAAAAGAAAAAACAGAGACAAAAGAATAGAGATGGGATCTGTCCATCAGGGAGGGAGCTGTGAAGGAGGAAAAGTTTCCATGCACTAGGAAGCCCCTTCACTGGTGGAGATGGGGTGGGGGGCAGTGGGGAAGCTTCAGAGCCATGGAGGATAGCTCAGCAACAGGGGTGCAGAAGGCAAAGCAGGGAGATCCCTGCACAGTGGATCAGTGCCTACCAGCACTCACCATACTGAGAGGCTCGTCTGTTCACCCACCAGGGCAGGTGGGGGCTGGGAGCTGAGGCTCGGGTATCGGAGGTCAGATCCCAGGGAGAGTACTGGAGATGATTGTATGAACACAGCCTGAACGGGGCTAGTACACCACAACTAATGGGGAGGGGATCTGGGAGAAATCTGGAACAGTCTAAGAGTCAAGAAACCATTGTTTTGGGGTGCGTGAGGAGAGGGGATTCAGAGCACCACCTAAATGAGCTTCAGAGAAGGGCATGAGCCATGGCTATCAGTGCAGACAACAGAGATGGGCATGAAATGCTAAAGCTGTTGCTATAGCCACCAAGAATCCTGTGTGCAAGCACAGGCCACTATCCACACCTCCCCTCCTGGAGATTGTGCAGCCTGCCACTGCCAGGGTCCCATGGTCCAGGAACAATTTCTCCAGGAGAACACGCGTTGCACCTCAGGCTGTTGTAACATGATGCTGGTCTCTGCTGCTGCAGGCTCGCCCCACATTCCATACCCTTTCCTCCCCCGGGCCTGAGTGAGCCAGAGTGCCCTAATTAACCGCTCCTTTAACATCCTCCAGTCTGGGTGAAAAACAGACACCAGAGAGTGACCTACAAGCAGAGGCAGGGCCAGATCCAAAGTTTGACCAGAGAAGCTGTGGGAAAAAAGAAGAGAAAGAGAAATTACTCCATGCAGACTCAGAAGCCATGGATTAAATCTCTGAAATCAACTTAATGCATCCTGCATGTCTGTAATAGCTGAATAGACAATGAAACATACCAAAATTGAGGCAGTGGACTTACAGAGTAACTATCGACTTGGAGTTTGCTGTATGCAACTGACTAGTTTCTGATTTATATGTTTATCTTAGTTTTGTTTTTAGTGCTTGTTATCATTGGTGGATTTGTTTGTTGGTTTTGTTGCTCTCTTCTTTTTTTTTACTTTTTAATTTTTTTATTTTGATATTTTTAATTTTTTATTTTAATAACTTTATTATTTTCTTTCTTTTTTTCTCCCTTTTCTTCTGAGCTGTGTGGCTGACAGGGTCTTGGTGCTCTGGCTGGGCGTCAGGACTGAGCCTCTGAGTTGGGAGAGCTGAGTTCAGGACATTGGTCCACCAGAGACCTTCTGGCCCCATGTAACATCAATAGGCAAGAGCTCTCTCAGAGATCTCTGTCCCAATGACAAGACCCAGGTACAATCAATGACCAGCACACTCCAGTGCTGGACACAGCAAGCCAAACAACTAACAAGAGAGGAGCACAACACCACCCATTAGCCGAGAGGCTGCCTAAAAAAGTAATAAGTTCACAGGCACACCAAAAAACACACCACTGGATGTGGTCTTGCCAACGAGAAAGAAAAGATCCAGCCTCATCCACCAGAACAGAGGCACCAGTCCCCTCAACCAGGAAGCCCACACAACCCACTGAACTAACCTTAGCCACTGGGGGCAAACACCAAAATCCATGGGAACTATGAACCAGCAGCCCATGAAAAGGAGACCCAAAACACAGTAAGTTAAGCAAAATGAGAAGACAAACACACAGCAAATGAAGGAGCAAGTTAAAAGCCCACCAGACCTAACAAATGAAGAGGAAATAGGCAGTCTACCTGAAAAAGAATTCAGAGTAATGATAATAAAGATGATCCAATATCTTGGAAATAGAATGGAGAAAAGACAAGGAATGTTTAACAAAGACCTGCAAGAATGAAAGAGCAAGTAAACAATGAGGAACAACACAATAAACAAAATTAAAAATTCTCTAGCAGGAGTCCTTGGTAGATAACTGAGGCAGAAGAAAGGATAAGTGACCTGGAAGATAAAAGAGTGGAAATAACTACTGCAGGGTAGAATAAAGAAAAAAGAATGAAAAGAATTGAGGACAGTCTCAGAGACTTCTGGGACAACATTAAACACATCAACATTCAAATTATAGGGGTCCCAGAAGAAGAAAAGAAAAAGAAAGGGACAGAGAAAATATTTGAAGATATTTTAGTTGAAAACTTCCCTAATACAGTAAAGGAAATCGTCAATCAAGTCCAGGAATTGTGGACAGTCCTATACAGGATAAATCCAAGGAGAAACACATTAAGACACATAATAATCAAACTATCAAAAATTAATACAAAGAAAAAATATTAAAATCTGCAAAGGAAATACAACAAATGACATAAAAGGGAATCCCCATAAGGTTAACAGCTGATCTTTCAGCAGAAACTCTGCAAGCCAGAAGGAAGTGGCAGGACATATTTAAAGTGATGAAAGGGAAAAACCTACAACCAAGATTACTCTACACAGCAAGAATCTCATTCAGATTTGATGGAGAAATTAAAACCTTTACAGACAAGCAAACACTAAGATAATTCAGCACCACCAAATCACCATTGCAACAAATGCTAAAGGAAATTCTCTAAGCAGGAAACACAAGAGAAGGAAAAAACCTACAAAAAACAAACCCAATACAATAAAGAAAATGATAATAGGAACACACATATCAATAATTACCTTAAATGTAAGTGATTTAAATGCTCCAACCAAAATACATAGACTGGCTGAATGCATACAAAAACAAGACTCACATATATGCTGTCTATAAGAGACCCATTTCAGACCTAGGGATATATAAAGACTGAACGTGAGGGAATGGAAAAAGATATTCCATGCAAATAGAAATCAAAAGAAAGCTGGAGTAGCAATTCTCATATCAGACAAAATAGATTTTAAAATAAAAATTATTACAAGAGACAAAGAAGGACACTATGTAATGATCAAGGGATCAATCGAAGAAGCAGATATAACAATTGAAAATATTTATGATCCCAACATAGGAGTACCTCAATACATAAGGCAAATGCTAACAGCCATAACAGGGGAAATCAACAATAACACAATCATAGTAGGCAATTTTAACACCCCACTTTCACCAATGGACAGTTCAACCAAAATAAAAATAAATAAGGAAACACAAGCTTTAAATGATACATTAAGCAAGATAGTGTTAATTGATATTTATAGGACATTTCATCCAAAAACAACAGAATACAATTTCTTCTCAAGTGCTCATGGATCATTATCCAGGATAGATCATATCTTGGGTCACAAATCAAACCTTCGTAAATTTAACATAATTGAAATTGTATCAAGTATCTGTTCCAACCACAATGCTATGAAACTAGATGTCAATTACAGGGGAAAAAAACAACAACAAAAAAAAACAAAAATACAAACACATGGAGGCTAAACAATACACTACTAAATAACCAAGAGCTCAGTGAAGAAATCAAAGAGGATATTAAAAATTATGGAGAAACAAATGACATTGAAAACACGAGAGCTTAAAACCTATGGGATGTAGCAAAAGCAGTTCTAAGAGGGAAGTTATTAGCAATGCAATCCTACCTCATGAAACAAGAAACGTCTCAAATAAACAACCTATCCTAACACCTAAAGCAATTCGAGGAAGAAGAACCAAAAAACCCAAAAGTTAGCAGAACGAAAGAAGCCATAAAGATCATCAGAAATAAATGAAAAATAAATGAAGGAATGATAGCAAACATCAATAAAACTAAAAGCTGGTTCTTTGAAAAGATAAACAAACTTAATAAAACATTAGTCAGACCCATTAAGAAAAAAAAGGGATTAGACTCAAATCAACAGAATTAGAAATGAAAAAGGAGAGGTAACAAGTGACACTGCAGAAACACAGAGGTTCATGAGAAATTACTACAAACAAATATATGACAATAAAATGGACAACCTTTAAGAAATGGACAAATTCTTAGAAAAGCACACATTCCAAGACTGAACCAGGAAGAAATAGAAAATATGAACAGACCAATCACAAGCACTGAAATTAAAACTGTGATAAAAAAATCTTCCAACAAACAGAAGCCCAGGACCAGATGGTTTCACAGGCAAATTCTACCAAACATTTAGAGAATGGCTAACACCTATCCTTCTCAAACTCGTTCAGAATATAGCAGAGGGAGAAACACTCTGAAACTTATTCTACAAGGCCACCATCACCCTGATACCAAAAGTAGACAAAGATACTACAAATAAAGAAAATTACAGACCAATATCACTGATGAACATAGACACAAAAATCCTTGACAAAATACTAGGAAACAGAATCCAGCATCATATTAAAAGAATCAAACACCATGATCAAGTGGGGTTAATCCAAGTAATGTAAGGATTCTTCAACATAGGCAAATAAATAACATGATACACCATATTAACAAACTGAAGGATAAAATCCATATGATAATCTCAATAGATGCAGAAAAAGCTTTTGACAAAATTCAACCCCCATTTATGATAAAAACTCTCAAGAAAGTACACATAGAACCTATGTCAACATAGTAAAGGTCATATATAACAAACCCACAGTCAACATCATTATCTATGGTGAAAAACTGAAACCATGTTCACTAAAATCAAGAACAAGACAAGGTTGCTAACTAGCATGACTATTATTCAACATAGTTTTGGAAGTTTTAGCCACAGCAGAGATGAAAAAGAAATAAAAGGAATTCAAATAGGAAGAGAAGCAAAACTGTCACTGTTTGCAGATGACATGAAAATATACACAGATAATCCTAAAGATGCTACCAGGAAACTACTAGAGCTAATCAATGAATTTGGTAATGTAGCAGGATACAAAATTAATGCACAGAAATTTCTTGCATTCCTATACACTAAGGATGAAAAATCTGAAAGAGAAATTAAGGAAACACTCCCATTTACCACTGCCACAAAAAGAATAAAATACCTAGAAATAAACCTACCTAAGGAGAAAAAAGACCTGTATGCAGAAAACTATAAGAAACTGATGAAATAAATTAAATATGATACAAAAAGATTGAGAGATATACCACGCTCTTGGATTAGAAGAATCAGCATTGTGAAAATGACTTTACTACCCAAAGCAATCTACAGATTCAATGCAATCCCTATCAAATTACCAATGGCATTTTTCACAGAGCTAGAACAAAAAATTTTACAATTTCTATGGAAACACAAAAGGTCCTTAATAGCCAAAGCAATATTGAGAAAGAAAAACGGAGCTGGAGGAATCAGCCTCCCTGACTACAAACTATGCTACAAAGCTACAATAATCAAGACAGTATGGTACTGGCATAAAAACAGAAATATAGATCGATAGTACAGGATAGAAAGCCCAGATATAAACCCACTCATATATGGTCACCTTATCTTTGATAAAGTAGTCAAGAATATACAATGGAGAAAAGATGGCCTCTTCAATAAGTGGTGCTGGGAAAACTGGACAGCTACATGTAAAAGAATAAAATTAGAACACTCCCTAACACCATACACAATAATAAACTCAAAAAGGATTAAAGACCTAAATGTAAGCCCAGACACTATCAAACTCTTAGAGGAAAACATAGGCAGAACAGTCTATGACATAAATCATAGCAAGATCCTTTTGACCCACCTCCTAGAGAAATGGAAATAAAAATAAACAACTGCGACCTAAAGAAATTTAAAAGTTTAAATAAAAATAAATTTAAAAGTTAAAAATTTAAAAATAAACAACTGCGACCTAAAGAAATTTAAAAGTGTTGCACAACAAAGGAAACCATAAACAAGGAGAATAGACAACCCTCAGAATGGGAGAAAATATTTGCAAATGAATCAACTGACAAAGGATTAATCTCCAAAATATACAAGCAGTTCATACAGCTTAATATCAACAAAACAAACAACCCAATGCAAAAATAGGGCAGAAGTCCTAAATAGACATTTCTCCACAGAAGATATACAGATTGCCAGCAAAAACCTGAGAGAATGCTCAACATCACCAATCATTAAAAAAATGCAAACAAAACTGCAATGTGGAATCACCTCACACATGTCAGAATGGCCATCACCAAAATATCTACAAGCAATAAATGCTGGAGAGGGTGTGGAGAAAAGGGAACCCATTTGCACTGTTTCTGGGAATGTAAATTAATACAGCCACTATGAAGAACACTCTGGAGTTTCCTTAAAAAACTAAAAATAGTACTACCATATGACCCAGCAATCCTACTACTGGACATATACCCTGAGAAGACCATAATTCAAAAAAAGTCATGTACCACAAGATTCATTGCAGCACTATTTACAATAGCCAGGACATGGAGGCAACATAAGTGTCCACTGACAGAAGAATGGATAGAGAAGATGTGGCACATATATACAATGGAATATTACTCAGCCATAAAAAGAAATGACATTGAGTTATTTGTAGTGAGGTGTATGAACCTAGAGTCTGTCATACAGAGTGAAGTAAGTCAGAAAGAGAAAATTGAATACTGTATGCTAACACATATATACAGAATCTAAAAAAAAAAAAAAAAAAAAAAAAAAAAAAGTGGCTCTGGAGAACCTAGCGGCAGGAAAGGAATAAAGACATGGACATAGAGAATGGACCTGAGGAAAGAGGGAGGGGGAACAGTAAGCTGGGACGAAGTGAGAGAATGACATTGACATATATATGCTACCAAATGTAAAATAGCTAGCTAGTGGGAAGCAGCTGCATAGCACAGAGATATCAGCTCCATGCTTTGTGACCACCTAGAGGGATGGGCTAGGGATGGTGGGAGGGAGACTGAAGAGGGAGGAGATATGGGGATATATGTATACGTATAGCTGTTTCACTTTGTTATACAGCAGCAACTAACACAACAATGTAAAGCAATTATACCCCAATGAAAAGGTTAAAAAAAAAAAAAAAGGTTGGACATGTTTGTTTTTATAAAATGAAGGGCTTTTAGAAAAATATTTCTAAGGCCTATCTATAAGAGATGAGCAGGGTTTTTTGTTTGTTTTGTTTGTTTGTTTGTTTATATTTGTTTATTTTTTTTGCCATATGCAGGCCTCTCACCACTGTGGGCCCTCCCACTGCAGAGCACAGGCTCCGGACGCGCAGGCCCAGCAACCACGGATCATGGGCCCAGCTGCTCCACAGCACGTGGGACCTTCCCAGACCAGGGCACGAACCCGCATCCCCTGCATCGGCAGGCAGACCCTCAACCACTGCACTACCAGGGAAGCCCGAGCAGGTTTTAAAATTTATAAATGTAAAGATTTATGAATAAAGACCTCAAATTCTTGAAAAAAGAAACAATGGATAAATTGTTTGGGTTGTTTTGTTTTGTTTTGCTTTGCAGAATTGTTTCCTTTTGGTAATCAGACATTAATCAGAGTAAATGATCTTCAGCTAGGCAATGGGTTTTATCTGCTTTATTTATCATACATATTTATTATGTATCTTTGTATGTATTCTTCTTGCATGGCAGATAGGTTCAACCTTAGTATGTGATGACCATACAAGATGATTCCATGGAAATAAGAGGTTTTAACTGGGCATGGCATCCTGATGAAAAATTTTTCAAAGCTAAGAAAATCTGGATGGAAGAGTTCAGTTCCAGCTTTTTTTTTTTTCCTTCAGTCTCTTCTTCTCTCTTCCTTCTTTTTTTTTTTTCCTGGCCTTCAACTTCAATTCCTAAATCTATTCTCAAATCCTCTCACACATGTATGCTACCTCACATATATATGTATATATGTGTATATATGTGTATATATGTGTATATATGTCGATGGTACTCTCACTTTGCCCCAGCTTCCCCCTCCTTGCCCCATGTCCTCTAGTCCATTCTCTATGTCTACGTCTTTATTCCTGCTCTGCCACTAGGTTCATCAGTACTTTTTTTTTTTTTAGAGTCTATATATACATGTTAGCATATGGTATGGGAAAACATAGGAAAAACACTCTTTGACAAAAAACACAGCAAGATCTTTTTGACCCACCTCCTAGGGTAATGAAAATAAAAACAAAAAGTGGCATGGACATATATACACTACCAAATGTAAAATAGATAGCTAGTGGGAAGCAGCCGCATAGCACAGGGAGATCAGCTCAGTGCTTAGTGACCACCTAGAGGGGTGGGATAGGGAGGGTGGGAGGGAGGGAGGTGCAAGAGGGAAGACATATGGGAATATATGTATATGTATAACTGATTCACTTTGTTATAAAGCAGAAACTAACACACCATTGTAAAGAAATTATACTCCAATAAAAATGTTAAAAAAAAAAAATAAATAAATAAATAAAAAATTAACAAATGGGACCTAATTAAACTTCAGAGCTTTTGGACAGCAAAGGAAATCAACCATAAACAAGATGAAAAGGCAACCCTCAGAATGGAAGAAAATTTTTGTAAATGAAAAAACGGACAAAGGATCAATCTCCAGAATTATTTTTAATTTTTGTTTAGTGTACCACTTTTGTACAATTTTTCAGGGAAAACAACAATAAAAGCAAAAGAAAAGTAAACCAAAAAATTATAACTGTTTCATGAAAATATTTTCAAGTCCCACATTTTTATCTATGGAGTAAGTCATACAAATTCAGTTTTATAAAAGAAAAATAATAAATGGATTTAATGTCAAAACAATAAAAATTATGTCACATATTTGTACATTGATTAACTGGGGCTATACAACTTCTTTGTCATTTTTACCTTGGCAAAGCCTGTTAAATATTGATTGAAAATGAATATAGCTTTATTAATGGCACATGGCTAAACAATGTTGCCTATCCATCTTTGCTTTTAGGTGCAGAACTAGCTACATGATTTGCAGGGCCCAGTAAAGAATGTATGTGCAGGGTCCCTTGCCAAAAAAAATTATTAAGAATTTCAAGATTGCAAGGGCAGAGTATTAAAACAAACATGGCCCCTTGTAAGCATGGGGCCCTAAGCAACTGCATAGGTCATAAGATTGTGAAACAAGTTTTGGTTAAGTTTGGCCATCTGTGTCTAAATCATTATTAAGGGAATATAAGCCAAAGTGGTGTGTGCATTGCTTGGTTCTGGGCTTCAAAACCTCGGCACCCTAACCCTAGCCCTAACAATAAACATAACCCTAACCCATGTGCTTCATGTGACATTACAATCAAATAGTCTATCCGTTTTTGAGAAAAGAGCATTCTATTTTCTTTTTATGCTATTTTTTTTCATGTAATTCCTTTTGCACTGAATGCCGGCTCCCCTTTCTTCTCATGCTGAACTTCTATTGTTACTTCAAGACCTTTTTAAATGTCATGTCCTCTGAAAACCTCAGCTCATCAAGCAGTCTCACAGCTCTCTTTCTCCACAGCATGATGTACATGTCTCTCATGTAATATTGCTCCCTTTAAATTAGAATAATATTTGTCTTCTGGACTATGAGCTCCGACAGACTAAGTATCATTCTTATTAACCTTTGTATCCCCTTCACCTATCATATAAGTATGAAATGTTTAATTATTTTACCTTTGCTAAATTATTAAAAGTCTGTATTAATATTTAGTGAGTATAAAGTCCTTTGATATTATATTCTGTTCTCTTAAATACTTCAAATGTAAAAAAATAGAGATGAGGGACTTTCCTGGTGGTGCAGTGGTTAAGAACCCACCTGCAAACGCAATAGACATGGGTTTGAGCCCTGGCCTGGGAAGATCCCACATGCCGTGGAGTAACTAAACCTGTGTGCCGCAACTACTGAGCCTGTGCTCTAGAGCTACAAGCCACAAATACAGAGTCTGCTTGCCATGAATACTGAAGCCTGCACACCTAGAGCCTGTGATCTGCAACAAGAGAAGCCACCACAGTGAGAAGCCCGCACACTGCAATGAAGAGTAGCCTTCACTCACTGCAACTAGAGAAAGCCTGCACTAGGCAACAAAAACCCAACACAGCCAAAAATAAATAAATTAATTAAAAACAACAACAACAAAATCTAGAAATGGGTTCTCTCTCCTCTCTCCGAAAATGTCCATTTGTTGCATTCTAGGATAATTTGCAGAAATTTAATTCTCTGAATATGTTTAATTTATAGTGCTTTATTAAGTAGAACTCTGAGAAGACAATTATATTGTTTATGTTAAAGTTAAGGAAGAAAAATAATAATGCATTAAGTAACTTTCAAGCTCAATAAATCCTGGCATAAGTTAAGTATAACAGGCAATTGTAATAGAGGAAATTAATTTAATGCACTGACGTTTCATTCCACAAACAATGAACATGAGTGATTATAAAATGTTGAATTTGTGCATTCAGCATGTGAGAGTGTTCAGTTATACTCTGTGTAATAGGCCATACCTGTTATACTCAGTTTCTGGAAGGAATACTTTCAAATAAGTGATTAAAATAACTGATAAAAACATATTTATGTTGGAAAATAACTTAAATTTAACACTCATGGGTCTTTTACATTTTATTTGCTACAGTAAATATGTTCAACTTGCTGTGTCATTTTGGCATTAACTATGGTTCAGAACAAGATAACAGTCATATCATGGGATAATGTGAAGTAGTGGAAAGAACAAGACTAAGCAAGAACTTAGTAGTTGTGGCTCTCGGGCTCTAGAGTGCAGGCTCATTAGTTGTGTTGCATTGGCTTAGTTATTCTGCGGCATGTGGGATCTTTTGGGCCAGGGTTCGAACCTGTGTCCCCTGTATTGGCAGGTGGATTCTTAACCACTGTAACCCCAGGGAAGTGGGTTATAGATACTGTGTTTGCTTTTCTCTCACCAATTTGTAGTTGGTTTTTCATTTAAACTTCAGCCTTCTGACATATAACATAAGTAGGTTGCATCACACAATATCTAGGAGAGAAATTTTAAACTCATATACCATCAAAATGGGAATAAATTTCAGGATAAATCTATTTATCTATTTATAAAGCCTTTTTTTTCTTTAGGAAGAGCTCCCATAAATTTCAGAATTTCTAAAATAGAAATTCAGTCATACAAAAAGAATTTAGTCTCTTTAACATTCTTTAGAGACTACATTTTTCTATAATTTCATTACTAGCTTTATTACCAAAAGGGATTTGATTCTTTAAATGTGATTCAGAGAGAAAATTTCCTCCTTTTAATATAAATTTAAATACAGTAAATCCCCTACATATGAAGGAGTTCCATTCTGAGAGCACATTCGTAAGTCCAATTTGTTCATAAGTCCAACAAAGTTAGCCTAGGTACCCAACTAACACAATTGGCTATATAGTACTGTAGTGTAATAGATTTATAATACTTTTCACACAAATAAAAATAAATAAAAAATAAAGAAAACATTTTAAATCTTACAGTACAGTACCTTGAAAAATACAGTAGTACAAGTTACATCAACACTGCTTTTACACTTGCTTCCAGACTTCCTGGGCTTGAAATAGAAATACTGCATAACAGTACTGTATACAGTAAAGTACACAAAACACACCACTTGTAGAGGATGCACGCATGTGACAATGTATACCAGACACATGAACTAACTTACGTGATTGGACATGTGAACGCACGTTTGCGTCTTTGAAAGTTTGCAACTTGAAGCTTTGTATGTAGGGGACTTACTGTACTCACAAAGCCTTAGAGCCAAAGTATTAACATCCATTAAAGTCATACTTATTCAAATATAACAGAAACCAGTTACCTGTTGACAAAATTCAGATCACTTTCCTTCTGAACTCAGAGTTAGGTTCCATTTCTCAATGTCCCTTGAACTTAAAGGTGGAAATGTGACAGAGACAGTCAGTGGCTGTAGGCAAAATTCATCCACCAGTTTCAGGAATGACAACTAAAAGCCTCTTTTCCTCCAATTGCTGGAGAGTTGTTAATCATAAGGGAGATGTGGGCAGCACTAGCTTGAAGAAGACAGAATCTCTGTTAGACTAAACCCACCACTCCCACACCACCACCAATTGTATTCTACCTAATGGATAAATAAATATTTGTTAAATTAATGGGATACCAAGTTTTATTACTTACAGCAACCCCTTAACTAACTCAATGATGCACTTGAAAGAACAACTTGTATATCCACACATTTATGATGCAAAACTGTACCCTCTTTTATATTTTACAGAAGCAGAATTAGTAATATTTTTTCACTTTTATTATTTTTGAAATTGCATTATATTTTACCATCTTTTTAAGTAATGTATCTGTTATTGATCAGAAAGTCATGATAACAAGTGTATAATATATGATATGTACTATGTCACATGGCTTATTCATATATGTATTACATATTTTACATTAACTAAAATACCGTCATTCACAAAATTTCACTGTATGTGAATTGAGCTTTAGAAAAGAAGAAAATTTATTTCATTTTTATCTTATTTTATATTTTCAGTTTGCTACAAATATGTTACTATGTTGTTTTAACCTTCTGATTTTATTATTGTACATTTTTTTTCCAGTTTTAAAAGTTATTTGTAATATATGCTTGCTTAAATATTTAGGTATAAAGTTATGGTCAGAGAGCATTGCCAAACTTATATAACATAATTTACATACTTATAGAACATAAAATAAATGTTCTCTAATCACTTTTTTTTTTACTTTTTATTGAAAGAATATGTCTGACAATTTGAAAAAAAAATTCCAAATTTTTATAATAACAATACCTTGGGATGCTTATTAAACAGTCACTTTCCCAGATGAAAACTCAGATTATGTGATTCTTTGCCTGGAGTCTAGGAATTTACAAGTTAAAAAAGAAACTCCAGAGTTTTCATTATCAAAAATATTTGAGTAACTATGCCAAAATCTATTTCTTTATTTTTAAAAATTGATCGTTACTACATTGAAAAAATTCAAACTCACTTAAAAGAAAATGCTGCCAATTCAATGGAGGAAGGATAATATTTTCAGCAAAGGGTGTTATGATAATTGGACATCAACAGGAAAAATAAAAAAAGTGATACACTGGGAAACCATATACCTGACAAATGACTAATATAGGGAAAAATGTAAAGAAATCTCAAAACTTAATAGTAAAAACAACAAACAATCTATTGAATAAAAAAAGAAAATATATGAAAATACATTTCACCAAAGTGGATATGTAGGTGACAAACAACTATATGGAAAGATGTTCAACATCATTAACCACTAGGGAAATATAAATTAAAATCACAGTGAGCTATCACTATACACCTATAACAATGGTTAAAATAAAAATAGTGACAACAACATATGCTGGTAAGGATGTGAAGAAGCTGGATTTCTCACGCTTTCCTGGTAGGACTTTAAAATGGTTCAAAGACAACCCACAGAATAGGAGAAAATATTAGCAAATGATGTGACTGACAAGGGATTAGTCTCCAAAATTTACAAACAGCACACACGGCTCAATATTCAAAAAACAAACAACCCAATCAAAAAATGGGCAGAAGACCTAAATAGACATTTCTCCAAAGAAGACATACAGATGGCCAAGAGGCACATCAAAAGATACTCAACATGGCTAATTATTAGAGAAACGCAAATCAAAACTACAATGAGCTATCACCTCACACCAGTCAGAATAGCCATCATCAAAAAATCTACAGACAGTAAATGCTGGAGAAGGTGTGGAGACAAGGGAACCCTCCTACACTGTTGGTGGGAATGTAAATTGATACAGCCACTATGGAGAATAGTATGGAGTTTCCTGAAGAAACTAAAAATAGAGCTAACATATGATCCAGCACTACCACTCCTGGGCACATATCCAGAGAAAAACATGGTTCGAAAAGATACATGCACCCCAATATTTACTGCAGCACCGTTTACAATAACCAAGACATGAGAGAAATCTAAATGTCCATCGACAGAAGAATGGATGAAGAAGATGTGGTACATATGTGTAATGGAATATTACTCAGCCATTGAAAAGAATGAAATAATGCCATTTGCAGCAACATGGGTGGAAATATTTACAAAACAGAGATTCACAAACTCACAGACTTAGAGAATTAATTTATGGTTACCAGGGGAGAATGGTTCAGGGGAGGATAGATTAGGAGTTTGGGATTGACATGTACTCACTGCTATATTTAAAATAGATAACCAACAGGGACGTACTGTAAAAAAAATAAAATAAATAACAGGTGTTTCTCAGAATATAAATACAAAAATAAAATGGTACACTCTGGAAAAAAGTTTGAGAATTTGTTATAAAATTAAACATACAACAACCATAAAACCTAGGAATTGCACTCTTGGGCATTTATTTTAGAAAAATGAAAACATTTTCCATAAAAAAATCTGTACAGAAATGCTCATAGCAGTAACAATCTAGATGTCCTTCAAGAAATGAAGATACAACTATACCACAGTATATATATCCAGGAATAACTCCTCAGCGATAAAAATGAATACATTTTTGATACACAAAATGCCTTGTGAAAATTCAGTTGGTGTAATCCATCACATCAAGAGGTTAAAAAGGAGAAATCACAGGATCATATCAGTAGATGCAGAAAAAGCATTTGATAAAATACAAATCCGAATCATGATGCAAAACTTTCAGTAAACTAGAAATAGAAGAGGACATCCTCAACTTGACAAAGAGTATCTGCATAAAACATACAGTGAACATCATACTTAATGGGGAAAAACTCAGACCTTTTCCACTAAGAACAGGTACAATGCCAGCCTGTCCCCTCACACTCCTTTTCAACATCATACTGGAATTTCTATCTAATATAATAAGTCAAGAAAAGAAATTAAAGTTACACAGATTTGGAAAGAAGAAATGAAACTCTTTATTTCCATTTGACATAATCATCTATGTAGAAAATCTGAAAGAATTGGTGCCCAAAAAATGAATAAATAAATAAAACCTCTTAGCAATTATAGCAAGGTTTTAAGATACAAGGTTAATATACAAAAATCTATTTCTTTCCTATCTGTCAGCAATAAACAAGTGAAATCTGAAATTAAAAATAATACTATTTACATTAGCACTCCCCAAAATTAAATACTTAGGCATAAATCTAACAAAATATGTATAAGATCTATAGGAGGAAAACTAAAAAAATCTGATGAATGAAATCAAAGAACTGAAGAGATAGAGATATTTCATGTTCATTGGTAAGAATGCTCAATATTGTCAAGATGTCAGTTCTTCCCAGTTTGTTCTATAGATTCAATGAATCTCAATCAAAATCCCAGGAAATTATTTTATGGGTATCAGCAAACTAATTCTAAAGTTTACATGAAGACGCAAATGACCCAGAATATCCAACACAATATTGAAGGACAAGAACAAAGTTGGATGACTGACACTACCTTACCTCAAGACATGCTATAAATCTACAGTAATCAAGACAGTATGATATTGGTCGAGAAATGAACAAATAGCTCAGTGGAACAGAATAGAGAGTCCATAACTAGACTCTCAAAAATATAGTCAACATATCTTTAACAAAATAACAAGGTCAGAATAATGGAACAAAGAGCCTCTTCAACAAATGGTGCAGGAACAACTGGACATACAAATGCAAAAAAAGTGAATCTAGACAAAGACTTTTTACTCCTCATAAAAATTAACTCAAAATAGCTAATAGGCCAAAACGTAAAGTGCAAAACTATAAAACACTTATAAGATAGCGTAGGAAAAAATATAGTGGACCTTGGGTGTGGTGATGTCAATTAGGTATAATACCAAAGACTTAATCCATGAATGCAATAATTGATAAGCTAGACTTCACTAAAATTTAAAACTTCTGTTCTGTGAATGACAGTAACAAGATAATTAGAAAACAAGCCATAGACTGGGAGAAAATGTTTGCAAAAGATATATCTGATAAAGGACTCAACCAAAATACACAAACAACTTTTAAAACTCAACAATAAGAAAACAAAAGATCCATTTCAAAAATGAGCCAAAAACCTTAACAGACACTTCACCGAAGATGATATAAAGACAATAAGTAAGCATATGAAAAGATGTTCCATATCATATGTCAACAGGGAAATTCAAATTAAAGTGACAATGAGATACCACTGTGCAACCATTAGAATGGCCAAAATCTGGAACACTGATAATACCTAATTTTAGAGATAATGTGGCACAATAGGAACTCTCATTCATTGCTGGTGGTATGAAGAATTGTATAGCAACTTTAGGAGACAATTTGTTAGTTTCTTACAAAACTAAACATACTCTTTTTCATAAAATCTAGCAATTGTTCTCCTTGATATTTGCACAAAGAAGCTGAAAACATATGTCCACACAAAAATCTGCACCCAGATGATTATAGCAACTTTTTTCATCATTGCAAATCTTGGAAGCAATCAAAATCTCTTTCAGTAAGTGAGTGGTTATATAAAGTGTGGTACATCCAAACAAAGGCATGCTATTCAGCTCTTAAAAAAAAAAAAATGGTGAAAAGAATCTAAAAAAGAATGTGTATATATATATATATATATGTATATATATGTACATATATGTGTATATATATGTATATATATACACATATATATATATGTACAAACACACACCCCATTGTAAATCAACTATACACTCATAAAAAAATTAAAAATTTAAAAAGTTAAGAAAAATAAAAGAAATGAGCCATCAAACCATAGAAAAACCTGGAAGAACCTTAAATGCATATTATTAAGTGAAAGAAGCCAATCAGAATGGCTACATACTGTATTATTCCAACTATATGACATTATGGAAAAGGCAAAACTATGAAAACAATTAAAAATAAAATGGTGTTTCCCCAAGGAGCAAGAGTCGTAGAACAAATAGGTAGAGCCCAGAGGATTTTTAGAGCAGTGAAATACTCTGCATGATACCATAACGATGGATATATGTCACTATACATACATTTGTTGAAACTCATTGGATAAACAAAATCAAGAGTGAACCCTAATATAAACTATGGACTTCGGGTAATTATGATATGTTAATGTAGATTCATCAGTTTTAACAAATGTACCACTCTGGTGAAGGATATTGATAATGTGTGAGGGCAGGGGTACATGAGAAATCTCTGTACCTTCCCTTCAATTTTGCTATGAACCTTAAACTCTAAATAATAAAATCTTAATAAAAATATTTTTAATTAAAAAATAGAACACTTGGATGAATCTTCAGGAGATTATGCTGAGTCAAAAAATGCCAATCCCAAAAGGTTGCATACTATATGATTGCATTTATATATTATTGAAAAGATAATAATCTACAAATGCAGAATAGATTACCAGGTGTCAGTAATGGAGGGGTTGTAAAGTAGAAGGGTTATAAAACGGCAACATAGCAGATTTTTATGGTGCTGGAATTGTTCTGTTTGTTGACCTTATCTATGCCAATAACCTGACTGTGATATTTAACTAGTTTTGAAAGATGCTACTATGCTACCCAGTGGGAACTGGATAAAGATTAAATGGAATATCTGTATTTTATATATAAAATAAATATATATTTTAAATGATGCATCAACCTAAACTTCTCAAACCCTTTGTGATACTTGCATTCAATTGATTTAAAACTTCATTTATTTAAAAAGTATAATCTAATCATATGAAAATAGTTTATATATAAGAAAGCAAATTTACTTCATTTTTTGTCTATCATTTGTATAATAGTATAATGGTATTACATTGCATACTGAACAGCACTTTTAATCAAAAGTAGACATTTGAGTGTAGTGGGACAGCAGTGGGAAGGAAACAATTTAACTCCAATAAAAGCCATATACTTATTAATTAATGATCCAAGGAAAGGAAAACATAAGTCAGTGAAAGTAACTACACTGTAATTATCAGTATAGAATTTGAACACATTATTGGTATGTGTAGCTGGTGAGTTTCCAATCACTCATGTATCGATAGGAAAAGAAGAGAGGCAACAGTGGCTGAACCCCAGGAGTAGTACCAGAACTTTATCCCTATTTTCTCATTTAATACTCATACAGTCCTATAATTTGGGGACTACTATCTCCATATGAATGAGGAATCTCAGAAAGAAAGAGGATGAATAAATTTTCTGAGAAAACCAGCCAATAAGTGAAAGATCCAAGATTGAAGTACAGATAAATTGATTCTGAAGAGTGTGTTCTTTCTACTACACAACCATTTAAGGCCAATGGGGTCATACTTGTTGGAGATAATGAAAAGGAATTTCATGTATAAGAAATTAATTTAGATGACATGATTTCTAGCTTTCATTTTCTTCTCAGATTCAGAGATATGACAGCATAGATGTCATATGTGCTACAAACATACTAATTTTCTCATAATGACTACAAGTGAAGTAATATGAATATAGTCCCCCTACAATAGAAGAGAGAATATTACACACAGTAATCAGACCTGGTGTTTAAGAAATTATATTAATTTTTAAATATTAAGAACATTGGATTTTTGAAATAAGTTTGCAAAATCACTGAAGATGATCATTAGTTCTTGCAAGAAAATTTAAACAAATTCTTTATATTACTAAAATATTATAGATGTATTTATGTACACATTTATATATAAATATAAGTATATTTATAAATACATATATTTAATTGTCCTATTATTACATGGATTGGTTTTGAGACAAAAGGATGATTTTGTCAGAGACCAGGATGCATGACTTACAATAGAGTTTCAGGGATTGATAATTAATGACTAAATGTATCCATAATGTCTATATCTATCAATATACCTATATCTAATTTAGTGGGCCTCAAATAGTGTATGTGGAGTTATAAATTAAACAAGTAATTTGTAAATGAATTGTCTTGTAGAGTTTACAATATGCATGTACAAACATAGCCTATGGGGGTAAAATATCTTTTACCTTGCTTTATTTGCTACTTACCAATGTGAAATCTGCTGAGTGATAAAAATGGAGCTAAGTCACTTAAGTCCAGACGTTTTGGATAAATATTTATTTAAGAATGGTGATCATTTGTAATTGAGGAGACTAAGAGAAGGAATATTTAAAGAATGATAATCATGTCTTGGATAACTAATCATTTATGTATCCTGTTACTGAGATAAATATTCAGGAAAATGAACAGTTTTAGGAACAGGGGTGTGAACATGGACGAAGATGATAAACTCTTATTTTTCACACAGAAAATCTATATTTTAGATTGACTTCTTGTTTTACATAACATTTTTATTTGGAACTGGCAGCTAAAATGTGAGTCTAATTCTCAAGAGGTATTTGGATAATGGATGGACCTAGAGATTATCATACTAAATGAAATAAATCAGAAAGAGAAAGACAAATACCATATGATATCACTTCATGTGTATAATCTAAAATATGACACACATGAACCTATCTATGAAACAAAAACAGACTCACAGACATAGAGAACAGACTCGTGGTTGCCAAGGGTGGGGTGGAGGGGAGGGATGGATTGGAAGTTTGGGATGAGTAAATGCAAACTATTATATATAGAATGGTTAAACAACAAGGTCCTAGTGTATAGTACAGGGAATTTTTTTCAATATACTGTGATAAACCATAATGGAAAAGAATATTCAAAAGAATGTATATATATTATATATATATGTTTAAATGAATCACTCTGCTATACAGCAGAAATTAGCACAATATTGTAAATCAACTATACTTCCATAAAAAGGGAAGTAGTTGGATAAAGATGGAAATTAGAGGTAAATATTTACAAAATAACTCCCACTTCTCCAGAAGTAAGAAAGAGTATAAACACAAAGTTCTAAAAGTAAAGTTAACAGGCACACAATTCTTCAGTAATGAGACACTTTTACAGTCCATACCTCTACAGAACCTTATTCAGTGCCCTACCAAGCTTGTCATCCTTCCGTAACTCTTATCTTTTAGTAATGTTCTCTTTTATTAACACCAACTTGGGAACCTCCAGTTCAGTGATTGAATTACCTGTGAATAATTCATAATTCTGGTGCTGATTTTTTTTTCTGCTTCTGTTTCAGCTCGAATTCTTCAAAAATCCTGCTGCTTTTTAACACAAAATGATTTTCTGGACTCCAAAGCATGTATAGTGACATTGTTGTTGTCCCTTATGCATTAGTTTTCTAAAAAGTAGAAATCAACTTTTAAAAATTATTAAAATATTTAAATGTTATATCCTACAGTTGGGTAAAAAAATATTCCCAATCATAATGCACTATATTTTAACCTCTGATTATATGTGCCATACACACTATTCCTGGTTATGTCTAAATACTGATTAACAATCTCAAAAACATATGCATTTGGATTGTGAGTAGTTAGTAACATAAACCATGAAAATTACAAATCACCAGACCCAAGATGGATTTTCTTTGGTTTATGTATTTATTTTAGCTAAGTAAAATAATTGCTAAATTTTCTAGCTTGTATCTCTAATTAACTTCATATTCAACAAATCAGTAATTTAGTTAAACCTTCACACAGGGTATTTTAGTTGAGCTTTATCAGATTTCCATAACACCCACATATGAAATATCTCTGTGACTAACTCTTCTGTCCCACCAATCTACCACACATCATCAGCAGCATAATCACCACAAAAATACAAACCTATGTACATGTTATGTAACAAAGACACACTATTTCCCCTAAATGGGCTATTCTAAACTGAAACTGGGAAAAGAGGGGCAAAACTTATCAGTGAGGCTTTTTGGTCTGTGATCTAAGATTATATAGTCTAATAGACTGTATCATTGATAAAGCTAATTACTTTATTTTTAATTTTCTTTATCCTATTCCAATTATTTCCAAATTCAGGTGAGGAAGAAAAAAAGTCATTTTATTAAGTCTTTGAAATCACAAAGTTACAAAAAATATAGATTTATTTAAATGCTAGATTATTATGAGTATACAAATATAAATATTATCCATAAGCCAAAATTTATAAATATTAAGTGAAAAAATATACAATAATAATATCAATATAAGTATTCAGTAAATAATATTTGCATTAATTTTAAATTCATCTTCACTATTCTATAAATTGGAACCATTATACAATATTAATATAAGTAAAACATTTTCCCTGAAACTGATTTTTATTCTAATTTTTATATACTTACATTTTATTTCTCTCTTTACATGATCACTTTTAAACATAAAAGTTCTATACTATTACTCTTGTTTTTTACTCTAGAATGTAAAATCATTGTTCTTTTTATGAAATTATACTTTTAATTTTAATATATTTTAAATATATCTATGATATATTTACACATCATATACATGTATATAATATATATTACACTTATATGTATATACATACATTTTCTTCAATATTTTTACAGCAAAAAATTTGTGACTGTATCCTACTTTTTCACCAATAAAAGTAAAGGGCTAAAGATATGTATTTCAACTTATATTTTCAGCCAATATAAGTAAATAATATTTGCTACACAGCCAATTGCCTATTGTTGAAAGAGAATTCTTGAGAGATAAAATTATTTCTTCTTTGCTACTCCCACTTTCAGACCTCTAAGTGTGGTACCTGCCCTTATATTCTCTTATATATTATACTAACGGCAAAAGTTTTATATTTGGTCAAACTTAATTTTGTCTGAGACTTGTAAGTTTCAGGATTTTGTTTCAGTAGAGAAGCAAACATTTTTCTAACAGAAATATGATCATATCACTTTTATGTTTAGTTTTGTTTCCATTTATTTCTTATACAACTTTCTGTGTTCCCCTTATTTCATGCACTGCTTCTTTTTATCCCTGTGTTCCCATAAATTAGAATACTGAGAGATATTTCCATACCTTGTTTTGATAAGTGACTATTAATTTACAAAATAAAAACATGTTTACTTGTAAACCAATTTTAATTGATTGGCTCTTCTGAGAATATGCCATTACTTGTGAAATTTTAAAGCATTACTAAATTATATCAAAAGCAAAAAAATAAAATGTATTTTCATAAAGTTGGAAAATTTGTAAAATACATTATTTCTGCGTATTCTAGTCCCAAAGTTTCCCTCAAAGCATTTATAAAGGAGTACATCCTCAATGTAAATTCCACAGACACACAGTGAAATTACAATGTTAGGATAAAGGGGTGGAGGAAGCTAATTAATTCCTCCCCAGATAGTAATCACTCAGAAAATAAAAAATTTTGAATGCTGATAAAATTTTTGACAATACTAATTAACACTTTAAACTCCTAGTAGAAAAATACAGCATTTGGACTACATTTAACTTCTTTCCCTTTTTACCTTCTTTTATACAGTACTGGTCAGGGCTGTATCCCAAATCAATCTACAGATTCAATGCAATCCCTATCAAATTACCAAGGGCATTTTTCACAGAATTAGAACAAAATAATCCCAATTTGTATGAAACAATAAAGACACTGAATAGCCAAAACAACTTTTAGAAAGAAAAATGAAACTGGAGGAATCAGGCTCCCTGACTTCAGACTACACTACAAAGCTACTGTAATCAAAACAATATGGTACTGGCACAAAAACAGAAATACATATCAATAAAACAGGATAGAAAATCCAGAGATAAACCCACACATGTATGTTCACCTAATCTATGACAAAGGAGGCAAGAATATACAATGGAGAAAAAACAGCCTCTTCAATAAGTGGTGCTGGGAAAACCGAACAGCTACAGCTAAAAAAAATGAAATTAGAACACTCCATAACACTGGACGCCAAAATAGACTCAAAATGGATGAAAGACCTAAATGTAAAGCTGGACTTTATAAAACTCTCAGAGGAAAACATAGGCAGAACACCTTTTGACATAAATTGCAGCAAGATTTTTTAATCCACCTCTTAGAGTAATGAAAATAAAAGCAAAAATAAACAAATGGAAGCTAATTAAACTTAAAAGCTTTTGCACAACAAAGGAAGCCATAAACAAAAGGAAAGGCACCACTCAGAATGGGAGAAAATATTTGCAAATGAAACAAAAGACGGGGATTAATCTCCAAAATATAAAAAGAGCTTGTGAAGCTCAATATCAAAGAATAAACAACTCAATCAAAAAATGGGTGGAAGACCTAAATAGACATTTGTCCAAAGAAGACATACACATGGTTAAAAAAAAAAAAAAAGATGCTCAACATCACTAATTATTAGAGAAATGCAAATCAAAATTACAATGAGGTATCACCTAATGCCAGTCAGAATGGACATCATAAAAAATCTGCCAATGACAAATGCTGGGAGAGTGTGTGGAGAAAATGGAACCCACTTACACTGTTGGTGGGAGTATAAATTGGTACAGCCACTATGGAGAGCAGTATTGAGTTTCCTTAAAAAACTAAAAATAGAACTACCATATGACACAGCAATCCCACTCCTACGCATATACCCAGAGAAAACCATAATTCGAAAATATACATGCACCTCAGTTTTCATTGCTGCACTATTTACAATAGCCAGGATATGGAAGCAACCTAAATGTCCATCAACAGATGAATGGATAAAGAAGATGCAGTACATATATACAATGGAATATTACTCAGCCATAAGAAATAATGCCATTTTCAGTGACATGGATGGACCTAGAGATTGTCTTAGTGTTTGAAGTCAGACAGAAAGAAAAATATCATATGATATTACTTATATGTGGAATCTAAAGAAAAAAGGTACAAATGAACTTATTTACAAAACAGAAGTAGAGTCACAGATGTAGAAAACAACCTTATGGTTGCCAGGACATAAGAGAGGGGGGAGGGATAAATTGGGAGATTGGGAGATTGGGATTAATGAATACACAATACCATATAGAGAACAGATAATTAGTAAGGACCTACTGCATAGCACAGAGAACTCTACTCAATGCTCTGTAATGGCCTATATGGGAAAATAATCTAAAAAAAGAGTGGCTATATGTATATGTATAACTGATTCATTTTGTTGTACACCTCAAACTAACACAACATTGTACATCAAATATACTTCAATAAAAATGTTTTAAAAGAATATTTAATATAAATTTATCTAAGAAAACATATATGTATACATTAATTAGGAAGTGAACTTGAAATGGAAAGCTATAAAATTGAAGAGAGCATTTATTTCCACTATCATTCAAACAAATATTGTCCTCTTCCTAAAAGGATATCTAATCTATATTCTACCTTGGTCCATTTATCTGAACATCATATTTATTGCAATATATTAAATTCAAGTATTTATGTGAATGTAATAGAATCCTGGAAGAAAATATATTTGTCATGGAAAATGGATTAGTAATGGTCATTAATTAGGTGTTCATTTTAGTATAGGAGTTGATGGATGGGTAGATAAATGAATTGATATTTAGATTGATGGGCAAAAGATTTCACTTGTGCTATTCAATTATTTTGTGTGGGGCATAGTGAGGGACAATTCCAGGACTAAAAAATTCCCTACAAGCTCATTGGCTTTAGTAGTCGCCTATACACAGTGACTTTATTAAGGAATGTAGATGGCCAGAGAGAAAGAACAGTAGCCAAGGTCTTGGAGATCCTCCTACACACCTAGTAGTCTTACTGATTCTCAATCCAACTTCCCATTTGCTATGAAGGACATTTACAAGGGGAAGTAGAAATTAAGTAAGGATCCAGTGTGGAAATTATATTAAGATTCAGCACCCTACCTGGAACAAAGGTTTAACACACCTTCTCTATAGTCTGGACAATTATTCAGAATGATTCAACAGTGATTTTATTTTCAATATATTCTATTAAAAAATGTGTGTGTGTGTGTGTGAAGAGAAACAGAGAATTTAATTTCAGTCTTTAGAATTCAGGCTAATTTTCAAATGAATAAAAATTTGCTGGAAAGTCCTTATAAAATGAAGGCTTTCCAGATCTCTGTTTCAAAATATAAAAAATAGAGCTCAGGGACTGAGTTTTAAAGAAACACTTAAGTGATTCTCTTATGGTTGAGAATTTGCTAACCATCTAGTCTAGCTCAGGTGAATTTTTATATACTCATAAAAACATGTTTTTTTAAAGTCAATCCACATCATTTATACTAATAAATATAATACTATGATTAATATATTATGTATTTCTATATCATAGTATTATGCAATCATACACAGAGCACTGTCTTCTATGTAGGTATTGTCTGGAGTATAAGAGAAGAAAAATCTCAAAGACAATGGCAAGAATTTTTTCTTTGATATAATGTTTTACAAATAAGAAGACCTGAAAATAAGCTCTTTCTTGGTTAATACATATGTCATTAGAGACTCAAAGGTCATACTTTCATCTATCATAATGTTCAAATTTTTAAACACAGAAATGAATTTTAAAAAAATTATAACCTAGTACTAAATAAATTGCACACATATTGTAAAAAGGAAGCATCAAATTTGAATACACTTATGAGGAAGAAATAGTTGCTAAAGAATCCTGTCATATTTAAAAAGTAATTGAGCACAAAAGTATAAGAAGATGCACAATCTGTGGTGTTTTATTTCTAATTATTCTAAAGTACCATATGTTTTAGTACTTAAATGTAATAAATATATTTTTCATTATAATATGAATCTATTTTAAAGTATTTAACATCAAAATGTCAATGTGTTTACAAAGTCTCAGTATATCTCATTTAAATAATAGTCAGAAATAAATACTAAAAATATTCTGTTTCATAAACAATTGAAAGGGATATTAACATTGTCCATTGCTAATGAAATTCATTTGGGCAATAGTAGCATAATTTATACATTATACAGAAATAACCCTTCCTTTTATTTATTTATTTTAAATGTATTTATTTTAATTTTGGATGCATTTGGTCTTTGTTGCTGCGCACAGGCTTTCTCTAGTTGTGGTGAATGGGGGCTACTCTTCTTGTGGTGCATGGGCTTCTCATTGCAGTGGCTTCTCTTGTTGTGGAGCATAAGCTATAGGCTCACAGGTTTCAGTAGTTGTAGCATGCAGGTTCAGTAGTTGTGGTACACAGGATTAGTTGTTCCATGGTATATGGGATCTTCCTGGACCAGGGCTCAAACCTATGTCCCCTGCAGTGGCAGGCAGATTCTTAATCACTGCATCACCAAGGAAGCCCAACCCTTCCTTTTAAGTTAACTATTTGATATAAAAAATTGCACAGTGTTTAGTTAATAAGATATTGTCTAATTTCTTATTTCTAGCTATTTTAACTCTTTTATTTCATTTTTATTGCTGGGCACTAGAATTTTATAAAATTATTCAGAACATATAAATAAAAAAATAAAGTTTCCTGAAATCCATCAATGACCTTAATTTTCCAATCCATTTTATACACTTGCAAATTTTTTCAATTTATTTTTCAGAGCAGCATCAATAGATTTACATTTATAATGTCAACTAAAGATATTTTTACTTTCTCTAGTTGTATTAAGATATAACTGAGATACAACATTGTATTAGTTTAAGACATACAATGTAATGATTTGATAAATGTATGTCATGAAATGAATACCACAAAATTTAGTTAATATCCATTACTTCACATACTTAGAAATATTTTTCTTGTAATGAGAGTTTTTAAGATTTACTCTCATAACAACTTTCAAATATACAATAGAGTGTTAACTACAGTCACCATGATGTTACATTACATCCCAAGGATTTATTTCTTCTATAAGTGGAAGTTGGTCCCTTTGGCCACCTATACCCATTTCCCCCACTCCACACTCTTGGCCTCTGGCAAGCACCAATACATTCTCTGTTTATATGAGTTTGTTTGTTTTTTCTTTTAGATTCTGCATATAGCGATATCAGGCAGAATTTGCATTTCTCTCTCTCTCACTTATTTTATTACCAAAATTCCCTAAAGTCCATCCATGTTGTTGTAAAAGACAGTTTCTTTCTCTTTTATAGTATGTACATATACATACACATATCTGAGGGTTCTGGCATCTATGTTCATCAGGGATATTCACCTATAAATTTCTTTTCTTGTAGTCTCCTTGTCTGGATTTGGGTTAGGGTAATGGGGTTCTTGTATTATAGAATGAGTTTGGAAGTGTACCTCTTCTGCTTTATTTCAGAAGAGTTTGAGAAATATTGGTATTAATTTATTCTTTCAATGTTTTGTATAATTCACCAGTGAAGCCATCTAGTCCTAGACTTTTCTTTGTGGGAAAGTTTTTGATTACTGACTCAGCCTCCTTACTAGCAGTTGGTCTATTCATATTTTGTATTTCTTCATGATTCAGTCTGGATAGGTTGTATATTTCTAGAAATTTATCCATTTCTTCTAGGTTGTCTAATTTATTGATATGTAATTGTTCATATTAGTATATTATGATTCTTTATATTTGTGTGGTATCAGCTGTAATGTCTCCTCTTTCATTTATAAATTTATTTATTTGAAACTTCTGTTTCAAATGACAGAAAAGACAAAAGAGTAGTAGACATACCTGAGAAGAGAGGGACCACACAGTAGCCAACAAGTTCACATTGGAAAATGCAACAGGCTAAATGCATACAGCTAACACTGGGTTACATCCAGCTACAGATGAGTACAAGTGTCCACTAGTGACAATAAGCATTACATATCAGTAATTACATTAAATGTAAGTGGACTGAATGCACTAATAAAAAGATATAGAGGAGCTTAATGGATACAAAACCAAGACTGTTATATACGCTGCCTGCAAGATACTCACATGAGGTCAAAATACACACACAGTTTGAATGTGAGGGGATGGAAGAAGATATTCCATGTCACTGGAAAACAAAAGATGGCTGGATAGCAATACATATTTCAGAAAAAATAGCCTGATAAAACTTAAAACAATGACTGCTACAAGAGACAAAGAAGGATATTACATATGATCAAGGAATTAGTTAAAGAAGGAGCTATAACAATTGTAAATATATATGCATCCAACATAAGATGACCTAAATAAAAGAAACATTAACAGAAATAAAAAGAGAAATTGACAGTAACACAGTAAAAGCAGTGAAAATTAACACCCTATTTAGACCAATTAACAAGTCATTCAGACAGAAAATGAATAAGGATAACTGGCTGTAATTGACACATTCCAGCAAATGCCCCAGATATATATATCCATATATATATATATAAATGTACAGATAAATATATTAATATATATTATATACTATATTATTATATATAGTAACATATATTATATATATATAAAATATATTATGTATCATAATATATTATATTGTTATATATAATATCATTTTATTATGTTATATTAATTTATAATATTATAAATTATGTCATTTTATATATAATAATAATTTTATATGATATATATTCATACTATTAAATTACATATAATAATTATTACATTATGATTATTGTATTATATATAACTATAATATCATTATATTATTAATTATGTTATATATTATTATTATGTATATATTATCTTATATCCATATTTTATTATATATTATACATATATTATATGATATAATATATAATATGTACATATATAATACATATAATATATAATATAAAACAATATAGTAGAATATATATACTTATTTTATATGTAATACAATATATATTATACTGTTTATTATATTGATATCTGCTATATTAATATATATTATATTATATTTATATTATACATACAGTTTATAATATATATTATATACTATAATATATATTATATTATATTATGTATAATATAATTGATTTAAGTATATATAATACAGTAATACATATTACAAATATATTCAGCAGAATGCAGTTTCTTTTCAAGTGCACATAGAACATTCTCCAGGATAGATCCCATGCTAGGCCATAAAACAAGCCTCTGTCAATTTAAGAAAATTGAAATATTAACAGGCATCATTTCTGACCACAAGACTATGAGACTAGAAATCAATGATAAGACGAAAAATGCATAAAACACAAACATGTGGAGCTAAACATTATGCTACTTAACTAGCAGTGAACCATTGAAGAAGTTAAAGAAAAATTCAAATAATACTTGGAGAAAAATGAAAAAGAAAATATAATGATCAAAAACCCATTTGACACAGAATAAACGGTTCTAAGAGGGAAGTTTATAGCAATACAAACTTACCTCAAGAAACAGGAAAAATCTCAAAAATAAACAACCTAACCTTACAGCTAAAGGAGCTAGAGAAAGAAACAACTAAACCCAAAGTTAGTAGAGGGAAAGAAATCATAAAAATCAGAGAAAAAATAAATGAAATGGAAACAAAAAATAAATAAACAGAAAAGATAATTGATATAAGAGCTGGTTCTTTGAAAAGATAAACAAACTTGATAAAACTTTAGACAGATACATCAAGCAACAGGGAGAGCCCCAAACAAAATCAGTAATGAAAATTGAGAAATTACAACTCACACCCACCACAGAAATACAAGGGTCATAATTGACTATTTCAAACAACTACATGCAAATGAAATGGACAACCTAGAAGAATTGGACAAATTCCTAGAAATGTACAATCTCCCAGACTGAACCAGGAAGAAATAGAAAGTATAAGCAGATCAATTTCAGTAATGACATTGAATCAGTAATAATGATAATAATAATGAGTTCCCAACAAAGAAAATTCCAGGATCTGATGGTTTTACAGGTGAATTCTACCAAACACTGAGAGAAGATTTAACACCTATCCTCAAAGTATTCTGAAATATTGGAGAAGAAATGATTCAAAAATCCTTTTATGAGGCCAACATCATCCTGATTCCAAAACCAAAAATAGGTATTAGAAAAAAGGAATATTACAGTCCAATGTCACTGATAAATATAGATGCAAAAATCCTCAAAAAAAAAATATCAAATGAAATCCAACAATACATTAAAATGTTATACACCATGATCAAGTGGGATGTATCTCAGGGATGCAAAGATGGTTCAATATACTCAAATCAATCAATGTGATACATCACAGTAGCAAGTTGAAGAATAAAAACAATTTATTCAACTCAATAGATGCAGAAAAGAAACTTTTGACAAAATTTAACATCCATTTATGATAAAAGCTCTCCAGAAAGTGAGTATAGAGTGAACATGCCACAACATAATAAAGGCCATATATGATAAACCCACACCTAGCATCATATTCAATGGTATAAAGCAGAAAGCATTTTCTCTAAGATCAGAAACAAGACAAGGATGCCCACTCTCATCACTTTTGTTCAATATAATATTGGAAGTCTTATCCATAGCAATCAGAAAAAATAAAGAAATAAAACGCATCCAAATTGGAAAGGAAAAACTGTTTGCAGGTGACATGATACTATACATAGAGAATGCTAAAGAAGCAACCAAAAAACTAGTAGAACACTTCAGTAATTTCTGTAAATTTGCAGGATACAAATTTTATATACAGAAATCTGTTGCATTGATATATGCTAAAAATAAACTATCAAAAAGAGAGATTAAGGGAACAATTCCATTTACAATCACATGAAAAAGAATAAAATACCTAGGAATAAACCCACCTAAGGAGGCAAAAGACCTGTACCACAAAACTATAAAATTATGAGAAAACAAATTGAAGATCACACAAATGTAAAGATATGCCATGTTCATGGATTAGAAGAATTAATATTATTAAAATGAGCAGCTACTCAAAGCAATCTAAACATTTAATGAAATCCCTATAAAAATACCAAAGGCATTTTACACAGAACTAGAACAAATAATTTTAAAAGTTGTATAGGAACACAGAAGACACTGAATAGCCAAAATAATCTTGAGAAAGAACAAAGCTCAATATTCCATGCTCCCTGACTTCAGACTATACAACAAAGATACAGTACCAAAACAGTATGGCACAGAATTAGACATATAGATCAATGGAGCACGATAAAGAGACCAGGACTAAACCCACACACTCAGGTCAATTAAACTAAAACTAAGTAGGCAACAACATACACTGAAGGAAAAACAGTGTGATGTTGGAATAACAGCATAGACATGAAAAGAATGAAATTAGAATACTGTCACATATGATGTACAATAATAAACTCAAAATAGATTAAAGACTCAAATGTAAGACCAGAAAGCATAAAACTCCTAGAAGAAAGCATAGGCAGAACACTCTATGATTTAAATTGTAGTAATATTTTTTGGATCTGGCTTCTAAGGTAAAAACAAACAAACAAACAAAAATAAACAAATGGAACCTAATTAAACTTAAAAGATTTTGTACAGCAAATGAAATCACGAACAAAATGAAAAGGGGACAAATTAATTGCAAATGATATGACCAATAAGGAGTTAATATCCAACATATATAATCAACACATACAACTCAATATGGAAAAAACAAACAACCCAATTAAAAAGCTGGCAGAAGATCTGAAGAGACATTTTTCCAAAGTGCCTGGTCAACAGAAACATGAAAATTATTGCTAAATAATTACTGCTAATTATTTGAAACCATAATGAGATATCACCTCATACCTGTTAGAATTGCTATTATCAAGACCACAAATAACAAATGTTGGCTTGTATGTGGAGAAAAGGGAACACTTCTACATTGCTGGTGGAAATGGAAGTTGGTGAAGCCATTGTGGGAAACATTAGGGAGGTTCCTCAAAAGACTAAAAATAGAAGTACAATATGATCAATCAATTCCACTTCTGTGTATATATCTGAAGGAAGCAAAAACACTAATGTGAAAAGATACGTGCACTCCAATGTTCATAGCAACATTATTTACAACAGCCAAGATATAGAAACAAGCTAAGTGTCCATCAACAGATGAATGGATAAAGAAGATGTGATTGTGTGTTTGTGTGTGTTCCACAAACACAATGGAATATTACTCAGCCATGAAAAAGAATGAAAATTTGCCATTTGCAATCAATAGTTCAATATATGATAATAACCCATATATATGTATATGTACTATTTTATATAAAATTTATAAACTTTGGAATGCATAAGTCTTGAGAGTACCTATTCAGTGAGTGTTGACAAGTGCATACACTTTTTTTTTACATATCTTTATTGGAGTATAATTGCTTTACAATGTTAGTTTCTGCTGTACAAAAAAGTGAATCAGCTATATGTATACATATATCCCCCTATACCCTCCCTCTTGAGCCTCCCTCCCACCCTCTGTATCCCACTCCTCTAGGTCATCATAAAGTATCTAGCTGATCTCCCTGTGTTATATAGCAGCTTCCCACCGGCCATCCATTTTACATTTGGTAGTGTACATATGTCAATGTTATTCTCTCTCTTCGTCCCAGCTTGCCCTTCCACCCCTGTGTCCTCAAATCTGTTCTGTACATCTGCATCTTTATTCCTGCACTGCCACTAGGCTCACTGGTCCTTATTTTTTAGATTCCATATATGTGCATTAGCATATGGTATTTGTTTTTCTCTTTCTGACTTACTTCACTCTGTATGACAGACTCTAGGTCCAACCAACTCATTACAAATAACTCAATTTTGTTCCTTTTTATGGCTGACTAATATTCCATTGTATATATGTGCCACATCTTCTTTATCCATTCATCTGTCTATGGACGCAGGTTGTTTCCATGTCCTGGCTATTGTAACTAGTGCTTCAATGAACATTGTGGTACATGTACCTCTTTGAATTGTGGTTTTCTTAGGGTATATGACAAGTAGTGGGATTACTGGGTCATATGGTAGTTCTAACAAATGCATACACTTTTATAGCTTAAAGCTTTATCAAGATATAAAACATTACCAGCATCTCTGAAATTTCCCTTATGTATCTTTAATCCTTACTCCTCAAACCTCAGAAACAACAGTTATTTCAATCACTTTTTTTTAACACAGATTAATTTTGCCAATTCCAAGTATCATGTATTATCTACTCTTTTGTGCAAGTCTTATACCACTATATGCTATTTTTCCAGACTTTTCCATGTTGTGTGTATATGAGAGTCTTATTTTTTATGGTTTAACAGTATTTTATTGAAAGAATATGTCCCAGTCTGTGAAAGCATTCTAAACAAAATTGTTTCTAGATTTTGACAATTATAAATAAGGGAAGTATGAAAATTATACAAACCTTTGTAAATATACATATTTTTAAAATTCTTTTGAATAAAAATATAATGGTGGAATTAGTGGCCGTAGGGTAGGTATGTGTTAAGGAAATGGCCTTTATAAGGCATGGCAAAATTTCCCCCAATTTTTGTTTTATTTTACATTTTCACTGTCAATTTATGAGAGTTCCAGTATCCTTGTCCATATTTAGTACCATTAGTCATTATTCTTAAATTTTCAGTCATACTAGTAGGTAAGTGGTGCCATTTTATTGTGGAAAGATAGATGGATATAGATATAGAAAGAGATGAATCGAAATTTTTTCTCTCTATAAAAATATCTATTATCTCTACATATAGAAAAATCAATCAATATCTATCCATCTATCTACCTATCAAGAGACAGAGTGAGAGATGTATATATATATATATATATATATATATATATATATATATATATATATATATATAGAGAGAGAGAGAGAGAGAGAGAGAGAGAGAGAGAGAGAGAGAGAAGTGAGAGAGAAATAATATTTTTCTGAAGAGAAATTCTAAATTGAGAATGCTAGCATATCTTTTGTTTCTTCAAACTTTTAAGAAAGTCTCATTCATATACTGAATTTGAATTGAATTGAATTCAGTGAATTGAACTGAATTCATATATTGAATTCATATACCTAAATGTATCTGTAATCAGAAATCTCGAAAAGTAATTGTGATATCCTTATTTAGATTAATACCCTGATGAAAACTAGTATGTATATACAGACACAAACTCACATAATCACATAAATACTGATCACTAACATTGTGGGAGAAAATTTTGGAGTATAAATTATATTAAAAGGCTTTGAATATTTAATTTGTTTTTTTTGTGGTTAATCACATAAACTTTTCAAAAATATCTTTAAATAAATTTGATTACTAAAGGCAACAGTAATGCAAAGACATGATGAGGGTGAATCGTTCAAAATATGTTTTAACAACAGCAAAAACCTCAAAAATGTTAAATTCTGAATACAAAAGTGGAATGAATAGGTAATTAACAGGCTAGTATGGAAACAAGCATTTTATAGTCCCAGTGTCCATTCCTGTTTTTATTACCATTAGTATTCCACTGTTCCTTGAAATTTATAATAAAAAATATATATTTTTACCAATAAATGACTGAAGAAAAATAGTTAATTTTGTGGAGATAAAATAGAAGACAAAACGCTATTTACATTTAAATTCATGCTGACAATAATGACGAGACTACATGTTTACCGCTTTTCACCTCTATTTCAGGTCCTTCCATTAAATTGTATCATTAAAACCTCAGGAATGGCATTAATCTTACCATGTACAGTATAATAGGCAATTTCATTCTTAGCTTTGTGTGCCTATATTATTTCATGGAATTTTTGTGCTCAATTTACAAATGATATCTGCTAAAATACTTTACTTAAATAAAGTTGCTACTGTTGACTTTGACAGCTTGCATTGTTAATTGCAGCTGCCAGCTTTCTTCCAGTTTAAATGTTCACCTCTATGGAACATTAAATGGACCATTAGTAAAATTCTTGAGAATTTGACTTAGAGAAAATGTGTCATATTCATTTTGTCATGAATTGTGGTAAGATTAAACTGTCACAAAGATTATTTTTAACTGGGGAAAATCTATGTTTGGAAGATTAAGAATAGTTTATTTCTTTAAGTGGACTGCTATGCAATAAAAGAGCAAATATGCAAAAAAGAGGCCTGAGAGAGCACATTAATTTTTCAAATTATGCTATCACATCTAGGTGGTTATCTGCACTAACCTGTGACATTACCTCCATTACATCATCATGCAGGTACATTAACACTATGTAGAAAAGTACCCCACTGAGCGTCACATATTTTATTTAACTGCAAAACCCAGATGAACTGAGATGATTTATAATAAAATGGGACAAGATTTATATGAAGGTATTAATAATTCAGTACAACAAATCAGTGACTGAAGAAAATGACTTTAAACTGTGAATTCAAGAAATCACCATTAAATAAAACTCATTACTCACTTAAGTACTCTGGATTTAATATTAAATATCACAAATAAATTACTGTAGACTCTTGAAGTTTACAAAAGTGATTCAAACGTACTTCATAGAATATGTCTTAAAAAGTGATGTCAACTTTGTGGATAAAACATCAACAACTTTTGATGAAATTAAACTTGAGAAAGCATTATAACTAATGATCTATTCAGAGAACTTCAAATGGTTAATTTAATTGCCAATATAATATTTTGCTAGATTCTGTGTAGTATATACATTTATATTTAAATATATTAGTACATGTTATATGTATTAGAGAGTTAGGTAGAAAAGCAAAGGAAATAGTTCTTATTCTTACTCATTTCAAAAGATTCTCAAACTTATTTGTAATTTTAAAAATACAAATTAAAATTATGAAAACCTAGATGTTACATTTTTGGTTAAAAAAATGTACAAAAAAGGTAAGAAGATTTTGTGTTGCAGCCATGTGGAAAATAATAGGCATTACCATGAATTCCAGGTGATAATAAAAAGTATTAAACATCTTTGGAGAAAAATTTGGCAGCATCTACTAAAAAACATTTATTTGTACTATGTAAAATTTTATTTTACCTATAAACTTGCAAATATTAGAAAAGATATATTAAGAAAAGATTATGTATTATAGCATTATTTGATAAAGTATTTGAAAACTGTACACTAAGATTAGTTAGGTATATTAACTTCCTCCCATGTAAAGTTATAGTGGTCTACAATTTGATTAAATGGATGCACTATATAGTCTGTCAGTGAATCATAATCAATTAAAAAATTGTAGTTAAATAAAGCAAGGGAAAAACAGGTAATGTAGTATTTAACACACAACCAGTTATACATTCCCTCTCCAAATAAATGGGTAGATGATCTCTGGGAAACTCAGAAGGAAATATTAGGCCCCTGTTAGAATGGTTATCTCTGGGGTGGGAAATTGTGTACCTAATGAATACTGGTAATGTTCCCTTTCCATTATTTTCCTGTTTTTCCCTCATTGTGTGTGTGTGTGTGTGTGTGTGTGTGTGTGTGTGTGTGTTTATATTTGTATTTAACCAGGGAGGAGTGTTAGTTATTTAAAAAGTAGAAAAATTATAACCATGTTAAACTTTTTATGTATTATCTCTGTTTTTTGTGGAATGTTGTACTAAATATGAATCTTTTACATTAAATATAATAGACCACTTTGATATTTTTGTGCATGTCATGAATTCTTTAAAGCAGGCATACTATTAAATATATCAGCAGAAATGACTTTTTTTGTTAAATTAAAACTGCATTTTTGTATACATGGTAAATAATTACAGAAACTAATATGATTTTTTTAATGAAATAAATCAAAACAATTACATCAAAAGTTTACAGAGTTCTGTTACCTTTTTAACTCAGTAGTATATAAAATACAATATTTTATATACAATAACCATTTATTTAACATTTGATCTATATTCTAATCTTCAAATGACTTATCTTGTCTAAATAACAGAGTAAAATAATGTAATTAGTGATTACTGTGAGAACATGGCCTTAATTAGAAATAAAATTAAATTCCATAGGTATAATAATCAGTAAATCCATATTATTTAATAAAAGACAAAAGGCAATACCAAGTCATTCTGGCTAACATATTTCAAATGATCATGGTGGAATAACTTGATAACATATGAATTTCAAAGGTCAATTTCTTTGCTTATAAAAAAGATTAATTAGTTGGTTCGAGGAAAATTGCACACTATTAGAATCAAGAATATATACATATATATTTTTTCTAACAATTTACTGATAATGTTAAAGTTGTTTTTGTAAGGCACATAGTCATTTGTCTAATCCAAGAAAGTCATATTTATTGAAATAAGTCCCATTTGTACAGAATGTTTATGATCACTTCAAATCTGAATATATTTTAGATAAGTAGCAACTTGGATATTTGAGTCTTTCATTGTAAAGGTTAATGAATGAGAACCAACACATTTCAATGAAGTTAATTAATTTTTCCTTTAAATAATAAAAACAAACTACAGGAGAGCAATATTTTGTTCTATTTTATCTTCAATTATGATATCAGTATTCAGTTTTCTGAATCATACACTATATGATACATTGATATGTTTGCTCAGTAAATATATTTTTTCAGTGTGTAAAATAAGTCAGAAACTGTGATGAGTACTGGAGACAAAAATATAAGTTAAGCACAATTCCTGAGCTCAACAAGAGATAAGAACATTTAAATTATTTGGGAAAAAAAGCCATTATGTTTAGCTTGCCAAAAACTTCATAGAAGAGTAGTCTTTGAAGGATGAAGAAAGGTTGGAAAAACAAGAAGTAGCCTTAGACTTCAAAGGAAATGGCAAATATGTAACCCAGACCCATAAAACAGAATTGAAGTGTATATATGAAAAAGAGTGATTTCTAACAAATGAAGTCGAAGGGATTGTCAGGAGTCATGTCACAGATAAATTCTTCTAGAGGCAAACATAAATAAATATACATTAAGAATGGGCAGTTACTGAAGTGAATTTGAGCAAGAACATGAAAATTATATTTGCAATAAAAGAAGACTGGAACCTGGAGAGCTAAGGTTATTCTCATTCCTTAGGTTTGGACACTCAAATGATGGACAAAAATAAATATATCATTAATAATTTCAATACATCTCTGAGCTCAAAGAAAGAAAGCCATAGTAAAGATGGCCATGATATAAGGAAATGGTGGCGCAATCAGATTCAAGAAAAACTAAGTTCTAAGGTCTGTGATCTGGGTTTTAATAGCCACGTGAACCTAGCTGTAATAGCATTTGAACTTCATACAGTGAAAAGTTTGATATGATGTTCCTACCTAAAAATGAGCCCTGTGCAAAAGGAAATCAAACTAAACACCATCCATGAGTTCAGGGGAGTGCCTTGTATTCACTCCAGATTTAGTAAAAAAGCAAAAACAAAAAGCTATATATGTATGTATTGAATACAACTTAAACTATTCCCTTGTTATGGTTATTATCAAACCTAAAACCCCTTTCATAAAACAAAGTTTGAAGGAGATACAAGGTGAGGAAAAGCAATGTAGAAAAAACATTTTCACAGTAACAGAAATAGCACAAAACAAAATTTGCCTCTTTATTTCACAGTTTAAAAGGTGTGAAAGCGACAGTTAATAGAATAAAACTATGATTTAAAATAAAATAATATTTGTGGGACTGCTAAAATGGTGGAATGAAGACCTCTGTAATCTATTCCTCTAAGGAAGCAAAGAAAACAGGCAAAAATAACCAAATAACCAAAATGGGCATTTTCAGAACTCTGCAAATAAAACAAAGGTTTAAAAAAAATTTGTTTATTCAAGAATATCTGCAGAATCTCGCTAAGAATAACAGGATTTGTAGTTTCGTGAATCAAGCTCTTCCCAGCACTAACCCATCACTTTACAAATACAGTTGATGTGAAACCAGCAACCTTGAAACTGCCAGAGGGAACAGATAATGTATGGAGTTACTAAAAGTTCCTATTTCTGCAGCAATGCTACTTCTTGACCTGCCTTGCAACACCATGAAAAAGATTCGTTCCCAGGGTATTATTGTTCTCTGTCTGGATTTGTGCTCCATTGTGGGAAATGCCTTATTCCCAAAGCTTTCGTTGGAAATTATCAGTGGCATTTGTTTAACACTGCAGATGACTGAGGCTGTGATAATTGGTGGTCTAAACAGAAGCATGGATAAGGGTGAAAAAGAAGAACTGAGAAACAAGTTATTCACTGAGAGAGTCCAAAACGCTTTCCTGGGGAATCTAGAAAGTCACACTCATTTGCAGGACTATATGCTTGCCCAGGAAATACCTGAATGGGCTCCAGTCACTCAATGTGGTAACACTGAGGCCTTTCACAAGCTATACGTGAAAGCTAATGCAGAGTTGTAAACTGCCTAAGATTTGAAGCCTGCTCCAATTCTTACACAGTCTTTCACTGAAAAGTGGAATATTTATTGGTTCAATGCATTTAAGGAAATCTCTAGCTATCATTAGCTGAACACTTAGCTAACAAAACACTGACATCAGCGGCCACACACTATAGAGGAAACAAACTTTAAGAATTAGCCCAAGGAGTCACTAAACAAACAAATAACTACAACTGTAGCTACTGTAACAACAACAACAGAACAGCCATAACAATAAACCTTGAGGAGTAAGACCATATAATAGGCAGAGTTGCCATGTTATATTAAGTAAAGTGTCCAGTTTTTATCAGAAAATAAAAACCATGAAAATAAACAGGAAATTATAGTCTCAACATAGAAAGAGTCAATAGAAATTGTTCCCAGGGGAAGACAGATATTAAATTTACCAAAGAAATATTTTAAATTAGTTATTGTGGCTGAAGGGCTGGTGTGAGGCCTCTGCCAGTGGCTCCCTGTGAGCAAGTGAAACTAGACGAAGCGCCAAGGCGAAGAAAAAAGGCTCTGCGTGCAGATATCCCAGTGACTAAGCACGTTAGCAGAAAAAGCAAGCCTGCAACCTCCAAGCTGCACTATTACAACTGGGAGACAAGCCTCAACCAGAAGTCCCTGAAGAAATTCTACAAAAGGTTGTTGATTAATCAAAGCTGGAGTTATTTTACAGAGATAGCACTGTGCATGTGCAAGACAGGAACCTGTGTCTCCAGGAGACCTTGGAACCAAGAATCTTCAGTCTACAGAATTCAAAGAATAGAAATCTTGCCACCAGAGCCCTTTACAAACATAGAAGTCCTTCAATAAGGAAAAGCTGACTTCGAGCAGCATGAGTAGCTCATGTGGACTAATTCAAGACTAACCATACGCGCAGAGGTGGGGCCAGGTCCAAGGCTGAGACCCGGGAGCTGTGAGAGCAGAGACAGGGAAATCTCTCTGTGCAGCCCCGGAGGCAGTGGATTAAAGCTCCACAGCCCATTTGATGTGCCCTGCATCTGTGGAGTGCATAAATGGACAGCGAATCATCCCAAATTGAGGAAGTGGACTTTGAGGACAAGATTTAAGACTTTCCCTCCTTTTCCTCTTTTTACAATGAATTATCCCAAATTGAGGAGGTGGACTTGGAGAGCAAGATTTTTTATTTTTTCCCCCTACTCTCTTTTTCTGAATGTGTATGTGTAATCTTCTGTGTAAGATTCTCTCTGTATAGCTTTGCTTCCACCATATGTCTCAGGGTTCTATCTGTCCGTTTTTTTTTTTTTTCAATAATTACTTTTTAATTTTAATAACGCTACTATATTTCATACTTTATTCTATTTTACTTTACCTGCTCTTTATTTTTTTCCTACCTTCCCTTCCTCCCTCCCTCCCTCCACTCCTCCTTTCCGTCCTTCTTTTTCTTTCCTCCCTCCCTCCCTCCCACCCTTCTTCTTTCCACTTTCTTTTTCTTTCCTTCCTCCCTCCCTCCCTCCTGTCTTTCTTTCTTTCTTTCCTTCGTCCCTCCCTCCCTCCCTTCTTCCATTCACTCTTCCTTTTGCTTTCATTCCTCCCTCCCTCCCTCCTTTCATTCTTTCTTTCCATCCTTCCTCCCTCCTTCCCTCCTTTCTTTCTTTCTTCCTTCCTTCGTTCCTTCCTTTCTTCCCTTCTTCCTTTCTTTCCCTCTCTCTTTCTTTCTTCTACTAATTCTTTCTTTCTACATTTTCTCCCTGTTATTCTGAGCCGGGTGGATGAAAGGCTCTTAGTGCTGCAGCCAGGAGTCAGTGCTGTGCCTCTGAAGTGGGAGAGCCAACTTCAGGACACGGGTCCACAAGAGACATCCCAGCTCCACATAATATCAAGCAGTGAAAATCTCCCAGAGATCTCCATCTCAACACCAGCACCCAGCTTCAGTCAACGACCAGCAAGCTACAGTGCTGGTCACCCTACGCCAAGCAACTAGCAAGGCAGGAACACAACCCCACCCATTAGCAGAGAGGCTACCTAAAAACATAATAAGGCCACAGGCACCCCAAAACACACCACCAGACGTGGACCTGCCCACCAGAAAGACAAGATCGAGCCTCAACCAACAGAACACAGGCATTAGTCCCCCCCACCAGGAAGCCTACACAACCTACTGAAACAACCTTAGCCACGGGGGACACACACCAAAAAAAACGGGAACTACGAATCTGCAGCCTGCAAAAAGGAGACCCCAAACACAGTAACATAAGCAAAATGAGAAGGCAGAAAAACATACAGCAGGTGAAGAAGCAAGATAAAAACCTACCAGACCTAACAAATGAAGAGGTAATAGGCAGTCTACCTGAAAAAGAATTCAGAATAATGATAGTAAAGCTGATCCAAGATTCTATTTCCAAGATCCAAAATCTTGGAAATAGAATAGACAAAATGCAAGAAACAGTTAACAAGGACCTAGAAGAACTAAAGATGAATCAAGCATCGATTAAAAACACAATAAATGAAATGAAAAATACTCTCGATGGGATCAATAGCAGAATAAGTGAGGCAGAAGAACGGATAAGGGAGGTGGAAGATAAAATAGGGGAAATAACTGATGCACAGCAAAATAAAGAAAAAAGAATGAAAAGAACAGAGGACAGTCTCAGAGACCTCTGGGACAACATTAAATGCACCAACATTCGAATTATAGGGGTTCCAGAAGAAGAAGAGATAAAGAAAGGGACTGAGAAAATATTTGAAGAGATTATAGTTGAAAACTTCCCTAATATGGGAAAGGAAATAGTTAATCAAGTCCAGGAGGCACAGAGAGTCCCATACAGAATAAATCCAAGGAGAAATACGCCAAGACACATATTAATCAAACTGTCAAAAATTAAAAACAAAGAAATCATATTAAAAGCAGCAAAGGAAAAAAAAACAAATAACACACAAGGGAATCCCCATCAGGTAAACAGCTGATCTCTCAGCAGAAACTCTACAAGCCAGAAGGGAGTGGCAGGACATAATTAAAGTGATGAAGGAGAGAAACCTGCAACCAAGATTACTCTACCCAGCAAGGATCTCATTCAGATTTGATGGAGAAATTAAAACCTTTACAGACAAACAAAAGCTGAGAGAGTTCAGCACCACCAAACCAGCTTTACAACAAATGCTAAAGGAACTTCTCTAGGCAAGAAACACAGCAGAAGGAATATACCTACAATAATGAACCCAAAGCAATTAAGGAAATGGGAATAGGAATATACATATCAATAATTACCTTAAATGTAAATGGACTAAATGCTCCCACCAAAAGACACAGAGTGGCTGAATGGATACAAAAACAAGACGCATATATATGCTGTCTACAAGAGACCCACTTCAGATCTAGAGACACATACAGATTGAAAGCAAGGGGATGGAAAAATATATTCCATGCAAATGGAAATCAAAAGAAAGCTGGAGTAGCAATTCTTATATCAGACAAAATAGACCTTAAAATAAAGACTATTAGAAGAGTCAAAGAAGGACACTACATAACGATAAAGGGATCGATCCAAGAAGAAGATATAACAATTGTAAATATTTATGCACCCAACATAGGAGCACCTCAATACATAAGGCAAATACTAACAGCCATAAAAGGGGAAATCGATAGTAACACAATCATAGTAGGAGACTTTAACACCCCATTTTCACCAATGGACAGATCATCCAAAATGAAAATAAATAAGGAAACACAAGCTTTAAATGATACATTAAACAAGATGGACTTAGTTGATATTTATAGGACATTCCATCCAAAAACAACAGAATACACATTTTTCTCAAGTGCTCATGGAACATTCTCCAGGATAGATCATATCTTGGGTCACAAATCAAGCCTTGGTAAATTTAAGAAAATTGAAATTGTATCAAGTATCTTTTCCGACCGCAATGCTATGAGACTAGACATCAATTACAGGAAAAGATCTGTAAAAAATACAAACACATTGAGGCTAAACAATACACTACTCAATAACGAAGTGATCACTGAAGAAATCAAAGAGGAAATTAAAAAATACCTAGAAATAAATGACAATGGAGACACGACGACCCAAAACCTATGGGACGCACCAAAAACAGTTCTAAGGGGGAAGTTTATAGCAATACAATCCCACCTTAAGAAACAGGAAACATTTCGAGTAAACAACCTGACCCTGCACCTAAAGCAATTAGAGAAAGAAGAACAAAAAACCCCCAAAATTAGCAGAAGGAAAGAAATCATAAAGATCAGATCAGAAATAAATGAAAAAGAAATGAAGAAAATGATAGCAAAGATCAACCAAACTAAAAGCTGGTTCTTTGAGAAGATAAACAAAATTGACAAACCATTAGCCAGATTCATCAAGAAAAAAAGGGAGAAGACTCAAAACAATAGAATTAGAAATGAAAAAGGAGAAGTAACAACTGACACTGCAGAAATACAAAAGATCATGAGAGATTACTACAAGCAACTCTATGCCAATAAAATGGACAACCTGGAAGAAATGGACAAATTCTTAGAAATGAACAACCTGCCATGACTGAATCAGGAAGAAATAGAACATACGAATAGACCAATCACAAGCACTGAAATTGAAACTGTGATTAAAAATCTTCCAACAAACAAAAGACCAGGACCAGATGGCTTCACAGGAGAAATCTATCAAACATTTAGAGAAGAGCTAACACCCATCCTTCTCAAACTCTTCCAAACAATATCAGGGGAAGTAACACTCCCAAACTCATTCTACGAGGCCACCATCACCTTGATACCAAAACCAAGCAAGGATGTCACAAAGAAAGAAAACTACAGGCCAATATCACTGATGAACATAGATGCAAAAATCCTCAACAAAATACTAGCAAACAGAATCCAACAGCACATTAAAAGGATCATACACCATGATCAAGTGGGGTTTATTCCAGGAATGCAAGGATTCTTCAATATATGCAAATCAATCAATGTGATACACCATATTAACAAGTTGAAGAAGAAAAACCATATGATCATCTCAATAAATGCAGAAAAATCTTTCAACAAAATTCAACTCCCATTTATGATAAAAACCCTGCAGAAAGTAGGCATAGAGGGAACTTTCCTCAACATAATAAAGGCCATATATGACAAACCCACAGCCAACATCGTCCTCAATGGTGAAAAACTGAAACCATTTCCACTAAGATCAGGAACAAGACAAGGCTGCCCACTCTCACCACTCTTATTCAACATAGTTTTGGAAGTTCTAGCCACAGCAATCAGAGAAGAAAAGGAAATAAAAGGAATCCCAATTGGAAAAGAAGAAATAAAGCTGTCTGTGTTTGCAGATGACATGATACTATACATAGAGAATCCTAAAGATGCTACCAGAAAACTACTAGAACTAATCAATGAATTTGGTAAAGTAGCAGGATACAAAATTAATGCACAGAAATCTCTGGCATACCTGTACACTAATGATGTAAAATCTGAAAGTGAAATCAAGAAAACACTCCCATTTACCATTGCAACAAAAAGAATAAAATATCTAGGAATAAACCTACCTAAGGAGACAAAAGACCTTTATGCAGAAAATTTTAAGACACTGATGAAAGAAATTAAAGATGATACAAATAGATGGAGAGATATACCATGCTCCTGGATTGGAAGAATCAATATTGTGAAAATGACTCTACTACCCAAAGCGATCTACAGATTCAATGCAATCCCTATCAAACTGCCACTGGCATTTTTCACAGAACTAGAACAAAAAATTTCAAAATTTGTTTGGAAAAACAAAAGACCCCGAATAGCCAAAGCAATCTTGAGAATGAAAAATGGAGCTGGAGGAATCAGGCTCCCTGACTTCAGACTATACTACAAAGCTACAGTAATCAAGACAGTGTGGTACTGGCACAAAAACAGAAAGATAGATCAATGGAACAGGATAGAAAGCCCAGAGATAAACCCACGCACATATGGTCAACTTATCTTTGATAAAGGAGGCAGGAATGTACAGTGGAGAAAGGACAGCCTCTTCAATAAGTGGTGCTGGGAAAACTGGACAGGGACATGTAAAAGTATGAGATTAGAGCATTCCCTAACACCATACACAAAAATAAGCTCAAAATGGATTAAAGACCTAAATGTAAGGCCAGAAACTATCAAACTCTTAGAGGAAAACATAGGCAGAACACTCTATGACATAAATCACAGCAAGATCCTTTAGGACTCACCTCCTAGAGAAATGGAACTAAAAACAAAGATAAACAAATGGGACCTAATGAAACTTCAAAGCTTTTGCACAGCAAAGGAAACCATAAACAAGACCAAAAGACCACCCTCAGAATGGGAGAAAATATTTGCAAATGAAGCAACTGACAAAGGATTAATCTCCAAAATTTATAAACAGCTCATGCAGCTCAATAGCAAAAAAACATACAACCCAATCCAAAAATGGGCAGAAGACTTAAATAGGCATTTCTCCAAAGAAGATATACAGACTGCCAACAAACACATGAAAGAATGCTCAACATCATTAATCATTAGAGAAATGCAAATCAAAACTACAATGAGATATCATCTCACACCAGTCAGAATGGCCATCATTAAGAAATCTAGAAACAATAAATGCTGGAGAGGGTGTGGAGAAAAGGGAACACTCTTGCACTGCTGGTGGGAATGTGAATTGGTACAGCCACTATGGGGAACAGTATGGAGGTTCCTTAAAAAACTGAAAATAGAACTGCCATATGACCCAGCAATCCCACTACTAGGCATATACCCTGAGAAAACCATAATTCAAAAAGAGACATGTACCAAAATGTTCATTGTAGCTCTATTCACAATAGCCCAGAGCTGGAAACAACCTAAATGTCCATCATCGCATGAATGGATAAAGAAGATGTGGCACATATATACAATGGAATATTACTCAGCCATAAAAAGAAATGAAACTGAGCTATTTGTAATGAGGTGGATAGACCTAGAGTCTGTCATACAGAGTGAAGTAAGTCAGAAAGAGAAAGACAAATACCGTATGCTAACACATATATATGGAATTAAAAAAAAATGTCATGAAGAACCTAGGGGTAAAACGGGAATAAAGACACATACCTACTTGAGAATGGACTTGAGGATATGGGGAGGGGGAAGGGTAAGCTGTGACAAAGCGAAAGAGAGGCATGGACATGTATACACTACCAAATGTGAGGTAGATAGATAGTGGGAAGCAGCCGCAGAGCATGGGGAGTTCAGCTTGGTGTTTTGTGACTGCCTGGAGGGGTGGGATGGGGAGGGTGGGAGGGAGGGAGATGCATGAGGGAAGGGATGTGGGAACGGATGTATATGTATGACTGATTCACTTTGTTATTAAGCAGAAACTAATAAAAAAAATTAAAAAAAAAAACGTTTGGTGGATAAAAAACTAAAATAAATAAATAAATTAGTTATTGTAAATGCATTCAATGCACTAAAGAAAATCATGTCTAAGAATTAAATGAAAGTATGGTAAAAATACCTCATCAAATAGAGAATTTAAAAATAATAATCAAATAGAAATTTTGGAGATTATGAGTACAGTAAGCAAAAAATAAAATTTAGTAGAGGTGTTTGAGAGCAAATTTGAACTGACAGAATAAATAATCAGTGAAATTCAAAATAGGTCAATGGAGATTATCCAGTCTGAGTAAGAGAAAGAAAAAGAAATGAAGAAAAATGAACAGAACCTATTGGATGCTATCAGGTGCAACAATATATGCCTAATGAGATTCCCAGAAAAAGTAGAGAGAGTGAAGTTGGAAGAAAAATTATTTGAAGAAATAATGTCTGAAGACTGAAAATTTCATGAACAATTTTAATCTACACACACTCAAGAAACTCAAATTTTAAGTAGCATTGAATGAAACAGATCTACTGCTAATCTCATAAAAGGGACAAGACTGAAAATCTTGAAAGAAACAAGGGAACAAGATGGCATCATATAAAACAAAACAAAACAAAATGAAACATGGGGGCTGGAGGTCAGTAGGGCCCCATATTCAAAGGGGTGCAGGAAAAATACTGCAAGAAAAGAAATCTTTATCCAGAAACTATGTTTCAAAAATGGAGACATTAAGATATATCAAGATAAACAAAAAATGAGAAAATCTGTGGTTGGCAGACCTGCCCTTCAAGAGGGAGATTTTAGGCTGAAATAAAAAGAACTAAATAAAATTCAACTCAAATTAGCACCATGAGATGAAGAAAAATTACAAAGTTTACTACATAAGTAAATATAGATGACAGCATAAAGGTATTTTTGTAACCATTTTCTTCTCCTTTATTATTAAAATACAACATTATAAAACAATAATTAGAAAATCATGTTGATGGGCTAACCATGCATAAAAATGTTATTATTATAATAAAGTATCACTAATTAGGGTGCTACTTTAGAGCACTGTTTGTTTATGTTATTTAATTAAATTAATAATAATCTGATCTCTATTATTTTACATGATGATGTAAGCCCCTTAATGGCCACAAGGAAAATATCTCAAAAGGCTTATTAAAAGAAACAACAATGGAATTAGAAGAACACACTGAATATATCTATTTAACATGAAGGAAGGCAATAATAGAGGAAAAAAGTAGCAAATACATAGACAGATTAAATAGAAAACAAATAGCGAAATGAAAAACAAATTTCTGAAATTAGTAATTACATCAAATTAAACAGATTAAACACTTTAAAAGGCAGAGATGGATATATATAAAAATATGACCCTACTATATGCTATAAGATGGGAAGATAAATATATATCTTATTATTATATATATAATACAAACTATAACCAAAATAGAAATAAACAACCTCATTAATATAAGACAAAATAGACTTTCAGCCAAGAAATAATTTTACTAGAGATGAAGACAGGTATTTTATAAAGATAAAATAGTAAATTCATTCTGCAGATATAAATATAACCACATATGATCATAACAATATCACTCCAAATTACATGAAGAAATAACTGAAAAAAAAATTTAAAGGAGCAATAGAGAACTTAACAATAATAATTGAGGACTTCCATAACTCACTTTCAATAGTTGGTAGGCAGAAGATTACCAAGGAAATAGAATCCTTGAGCAACATGATAAAATAACTAATTTTATTAGGCATTTATAAAACACTAGACTCAACAGTAACAGAATGTATGTTCTTCTCAAGAACACATGGAACATAATCAAGGATAGACCATATGCTAGACCATAATGCAAGACTGGAAAAATTTCAAAAGACTGACATCATATGAAATATATTCTCAAATCAAAATAGATTTAAATTAGAAATGAAAAACCAAATGAAATATGGGAAATTCACAAAGAAGTAAATATTAAAAAAAAACACCTGTCCATATAACCAGTGAGTCAAGGAGACATCATGTGAGAAATTGCAAGATACTTTGAGATAAATGGGAAAAAAAAGCAAGAAATAAACACACAAACAAATAAACCAAAAAAAAAAAAAATCCCAGAGGTGTTATCATTAACTAGTATCAGGATAAAAGTAGAGACAGCTGATACCTACCATAAAGAAATGAAAAGGAATATAAGGGAATGCTATAAACAACTGCGTGGCAACATATTAGATACTTATGATACTAAGATGAGAGTAAAATGCACTCTACCAGAACTTACTCAAAAAGAAATAGAAAATATGACTAGACCTTTAAAAACTAAAAATAATAAATTATTAATTTAAAAATTCCCCCTAAATGAAACAAAACAACCAAACAAACAAAACATAGTCTCAGATGGCTTCACTGACAAACTACCAAAAACTTAGGTAAGAATTAATACCCATCCTTCACAAACTCTTCCAAAAAATAGAAGAGGAGCAAACAATTTCCAAGTGATCTAAGAGGCTGGTTTGAGCTTGATACTAAAATTAGACAGAGGTATCACAAAAAGTATAAAACAACTGACTTACATACCTTATGATTATAGACAAAAAAATCCTCAAAAAAGTACTAGCAAAACAAATCCAGCAACTTATAAAATGATAAAAAGACAACCCAATTTTAAAATGAGAAAATTATTTGAAGAGATACTTCTCCAAAGAAACACAAATGGCTAATAAGCCCAAGAGAATTTGCTAATATTTGTTAATCATTAAATAAATGCAAAGCAAAACTATACTGAAAAACAACTTGAAACACATTAAAATGGCAAACAGGCAATAACAACTGTTGAAGATTGAAAGAAATTGAAATCCTCATGTACTGCAGGTGAGAATGTGAAATGGTGCAGCGACTTTAGAAAACAATTTGTTAGTTACAAAATATTAAATCCAGTTATTATATGGCTTGGAAATTACCCTGCTAAGCTTATACCCAAGACAACTGTAAACTTATATCTATACAGACAGACATTTCTTCAGAAATGTTCATAACAGGATTATCCATAATAGCCAAAAAGTGGAAGCAATGCAAATGTGAATCAGTTGATGGATAGATAATTGAACTATAGTATATCTATTAAATAGAATATTATTCAGAAATATAAAGGAATAGACACTGATATATTTTTCAATATTGAAATGTCATTGAAATGTCAGTCCCAAATAAATATATTTTATCATGTCATTCATATGAAACGTCCAGAATAAGCAACTCTATAAACATATACAATAGAATAGTGGTTTCAAGGGTTGGGGAAAAAGGGGACTGAGGGTGACTGCTAATAAGAATTAAATTTCTATTTGGAGAGATGAAAAAGTTCTAACTATAGACCATGGTGGTGGTTGTGCAAATCTATGAGTATACTAAAAACATTGAATTGTGCATTTTAAATGGATGGATTTTATAGTTTATAATTTATATATCAATAAATTTATTTGTCAATACAGTTGTTAATAAAACAAAATTATCTCCATCTAATTTCTCATAGATAAAGATCAAAGGAAATATTAGATGTAAAAGATGTAAGGAGTAAACTGCTCCTTAATGTATGCAGTTACATTAAAACTATATGATCCAAAAAAATAGACTCTTACACAATTTACTTTTTTTTTTCTTTTTTTTTTTGCAGTACGTGGACCTCTCACTGTCACGGCCTCTCCCGTTGTGGAGCACAGGCTCTGGATGCGCAGGCTCAGCAGCCATGGCTCACAGACCCAGCCGCTCCGCGGCATGTGGGATCCTCCTGGAACAGGGCACAAACCCGGTCCCCTGCATTGGCAGGTGGACTCTCAACTACTGCGCCACCAGAGAAGCCCCACAATTTACTTTTTAAAAAAGCTAATTTCACGCATACTCACAATCTGTAAACATAAACATTAAAGGCAGAACAATATTGTTTATAAAAGAGATAAGAACATAAAGATAAATAAAACTAACTCAGAAGTTAAGAAAGTATCTCTTTTATGTACGAGAAGTTGGTATTTGACGGGGGAAATATAAAATAAGGGATTCAAAAAAGAATAAAATAAATGAGACTATTTGTGACAAGAGGGAATACTATGACTATAAAAAGTCTATTATATTAAAAAGGAGTACACAAAAACCTAAGTAAGCATTAAAATAAAAAATTATGTTAACTTAGTGAATATAAAAATATATTCTAGAATGGAAAATAAGCCATAAAATAGAGTTTACCTGGTGAATCATGCATAGCAAATCACTTGTGAATAGTGTCTATATAGCTATTATAATGTCAAATCTAAATATTAATCCCACAAAATTTATACTGCAATTTTATTGGAAAGATAGGGGCAGAGCTGTATGCATATGTTTCAGGATTGATGTGAGGAGATCCAAAAACTTATCCCCCAACTGTAAATAATTGGAAATTGCCTAAAAATGAAAGATAAAGAAATAGAAATAGAATTATATTAATTAGAGACATGAAGGCCAAAACCAAATTAAACAGATAAAATAATCAAAAGTGCTTGCCTCTGAGTGGCAGAAAACATGGCTGAAAAGAAGAATTTGTTCTTAATAATCTTGCATGAATAATTTTGATAAAAATAAGAATATCAGATTTAATGTCAAATTTAATAGTGAGAAAGCAGTTATATTTTTATATATTTTTTAAAACATAATTAAATATCTCACACTTTTATAATAACTTTCTAAAGTGAGCAAATATCCTATTTCCCCTCTTTTTTATGTGTAATTAGATATACACAAATAGATGTGCTTTCAGGTAAAATAGAAGAGAGCTTTACCTTTCCTTTTTCCAAATTTGTATTTTCAAAGGCCATTTAGCCTTTAGAATATTAAAATTTCATTCATAATCTACTAACTTGTTTTGTTGCCTTGGAGTGTATAGATAATCTTTTTAAACATGTGATGTCATGTTTGAATAACAGTTAAAACTCAAGCTTTTTCTGTTAAAAACTACACGTATATTCAACACATATAAGAGAGTATTTTTTGTTTGTTTTGAGTGCACTTTTATTTTATAAAATTCATTATAAAAGTTCATTATAATGAACTCAATTTAATTTTTCACAACCCTATTAGTAGAACTGCAACCATCATGTGTGTTAGTTCTTATTCACTTCCCATATATCTTCAATAACTATGAATTCTGATTATAAACTATGTGAAGGTATGATTCTGTTCAGTAGCTTTAAAATAATTATAAGTAAATATCTAAATGTACTTTGGCTGCATTTTTGATGTCCATAGCAGTTGGTGGCTTAGATCTCAGCTTGCCACACGATTATTTGTTTAGGATTTTAAATTTTTTGCCAAAAGTCTGTCAAGGCAGATTGAAAAAGTGTCCTATTGTTTTCTTTTTTTTCTTAAATTTGATTGCTACAATTAAGATACAGTAAATCTTTCATGGTGTGCTTATTGCATTCATGTGTCAGGGTACATTGAAAACAGTTCATTTGTACATTACCTATTTTGCAGTCTGTTGGAAATATTTTATTCTAATTTGAATAATTATCTCAGTAATAAAAAAGGAAAAGGTGCATCTTCTCTCTTGAAAAGGGGAAAAAAATCAACCTTAAAACAAAGCAAAATGTATAGCAGGCTATACTAACAATAAGCCAAGCTCTTTAATCCCATATCAATATTCATTAAAGTTTTATATTGCCTACCCACAGTCTAATTACTCCAGTATATCATATGTAACCTTTCTTTTTTTTTCCTGATGATCGGCGAATATGGTTCCTTCTTCTTGTAATGAAGACAGTAGAAATTCTATAACTGAGTGTTTCTCAGGTCAAAATGTAAAAAAAAAAAAAAAAAAAAAAAACTGATTTTAAAATGTTTTAAGTAAAAGCCTACTAAATGCGGACATAGTCCCCACCATTTCTGCTTCTCCTATCGCTCTGTTCCACTGAGTATAATGTCCTTGGTGATAGAGGTCACATTAATTTTTTCACATCCAAGGATTCTTAGGTGAAATATGTGGCACATGTGCAGACTGCATGCTCATTTGTCTTATTATTACTTGCTGTCACTTTTGAAGGTAGGTGTCTTTTTGAAGAATGTGCCACAGCTAGAGGGTCATGTTATTTGCATAAAGCACTGAAAGCTGTCTTTCCAGAGAGAATAACTGAGATGTTTCTTCATTTTCTGTTTACAAAAAGCATATAGGGGACAGCTGTCAGGAGCGGATTCTGACTCTCTTGTACATGGATAGTGCTAAAAAAAATGCTTAACAACATTATTAATGAATTGTAACTAAAAATTCCACTTACTAGTCTGCATGTTAATTTTACCACTCAGAATAATGCAGTTCTGGTCTGCTGTCAGCAGGTATTTTTGCTTTATAATGTCAAAAGATGCTTATAAATTGAAGTAATTTATAGAAGCTTCCATTGCTTTTGGTTGATAACCAAATAATTTCCTTCCTTTACAAAATTAGAGAGAGAAGGAAAAAGCTGTATTTTTGAATTTATTACAATGAATGGGCTAAAGATCTTAGGAAGGTTTTCAAAATAATGCAAGGTTAAATATTGTTACTGGAGTGAAAAATTATATGTTTATGCATATATGTATGATAATCTATTTTAAATAACTTGATACTTTTAAAAATGAAATAACATATAAGATTAATAATTTTAAATATAGTCTATGCTTTTTTAAAATGATGCAACAATGATATTATTCCAACTTACAATGACAAACAAAAAAGCTGTCTCTCTTCTGTGTAATGAGGTCTTTTAGCATAAGTAAGAAATGTATATAATTTGATAATTAATTCTATATACATCCATATGCTTTGATTCTTCTGATTAAAAAGAAGACATATTCAATCAAAATATACAATATAAGCAATATATTATTTCAAACATGTTACTCAGCTTATTGTTGACTTTTGGCGGATCAAAGATGATTATAAATTATTTTCTCTCTCTGAATCTGGACTGGCACTGGGACTGCTTTTACCAATACAGTGTGGTAGATGTGTTAGTCTGTCCTCTGTTAAATTGTCTGCTCCAGATTACGCTCTTCTAGGAAATAGCAGATTAGTTCAGTACTATGTAGGGTAACTTAATGAAAGTATTTGAGCAGAAGGCATGATATAACATGATAATAATAAAATTTACTTAATTAGAATAAACATTGATGTGCTTGACAGAAAGGTCAGGTAGCAGACTTATGACGTCTTGGAAACCTAAAGCCTGCCTTTCAGATGCAGATTTCTGAAGAAGGGAAGTTAAAATTGGCAAATACTTCAGAAGTGCAAATGGAAAAAGGGATGACTATGGGAATTACCTAAAAGCTGCTTTTGCATTCATTTACTTAAGGTAGGAAAAATTCAATTGTTCATATCAGAGAATGGAAGATTAATGATGGAGATACTATGAGGGTCTCCCATCCCAAATAAATAAACCCTTGTAATATCACTTAGATGGAAGAAATGAGCTAGTTAATTTTAACTTAAATCTCCAGATCTCACCATTTATAATCATGACCCTTTCATAACATTTCTGACCCTACAATCAGTGTGGTCTTCATCCACTTTCTAGCCACTTTCCGTCCAATGTTTCAAAGCCTGTAGCTACTTAGGAAAAAAAAAGTGTTTCTCTCCCAAAAAATCCTATTAAATTAGCGTTCATGAGAGGTCGATAATTTTAACATATTTCTTGGTTATTTGAAGATAAACAAGAGAAATATTTGTCAGCTCAGGTGAAAAAAAGAAACCCAGTAGGAAAAAAAAAAAAAGGAAAGAAAAAAGGACAGAAAGAAAAAAGTTTCCTTTCCCATGTGATTACAGCAAGCACTTGGAAAGTAACATATGGTGAGATTGCCTTGAAATGTTAGCACTTCTTATATTTCCTTTTAGATATTTTGACAAATATGCATATACACCTCATCATATTCAATACAATTCATGTATAGAAAGAAAGAAGTATTGATTATTTAGAGACTGCTAGCCATATATACACGCAAATAAATTTTGTTATAATTTATGTTTTCCACAACTGGAATTGGCAGTTTGTGAACACTCTTCCTATACATTGAATGATATTTTATTTATCAAATGTGGGTAGTAATATTTCTCTTGGAAGAAAATTGTTTATACTCTTTAACAGAATACATAACTTCAGAGTGTTTTCATTTACAAGGACTGGCAATAATAAGAGTTCCAATGAGATTATTTTTAAGATTAAGCCACATAACAGAAGATCTACTCTCTGTATAAAGTATTAAAATCAGCATAAATTAATCCTTCAGCATTTAAAAATATTAAATTATAAATTAAAGAGTTTGAGTTCTAAATAACTGGTGAAATTGTAGTTTATGTATGTAAAGGAATCCCAAATGAAGTTTATGTAATAACTTTATCTTTCCTACTTCAATTTCCAGTAACTGTGCACTTAAAATTCATTGGAATAAAGTGCATGTTGACAAGAGTTCATGCAAGATGATAATTATGATTTTTCTGAACAATCTCTCTTGATACCATAGCAAAATTTATAATGCTCAAAAACATTTCAAGAAAGTTTGAATATTTCTACTATAAGCAATATTGGAATATAAACATATGCTTCTTAATTTATGAGTCTAAATATTTGGTGACATAAATATTTTTAAAGGAGAAATGCCAATACTGGCTATCTATATTAATGTATATAATCTTATAGTTTAACTAATATACTTTGGAGTAATTGTGTTGTCAAACTTTTCCATAATTATTTTTCAACTAGTAACTTATACCACATTGATATGGTACATATTTTGTACATAAAATTGTTCCGATTAAAATTAAGTATAATATCTTTAGTGAACAAAGTGGTTAAATTGTAGCAAATATTTCTTCAAAAGTTCTTAAGGTCTAGAATTTGTGCAGAAACCATTATTACATTTTAAAGTTTTTCTTTTAAATTTCACTTTCCAAAAATCACAAATAATAGGGAAGGATAAATGGAATACTAATTTATTGAGAAATTTTTCTGACTCCAAATACAAATGTGGATGGCTAGTATATGTTGGAAACTTTGTGGCATAAATTCACAGGGCCATTGGATGTTATATATTAAGCTTTGGTAACTGAGCTTTGTGTGAGACAAAGTCCTAATACTTGCAAATGTGTTATTATTTGTATGGCTTAGTATTACCATAAATGGTCTACAGACATAGGCCTGGTTGCCATAGAAATATTATTTTTTATAATTTCCAAGTCACTAAGTAGTTTTGAAATGTAAGGGAGTTCAGTTAACTTTACCAGTCCTCAGATTCTTCTTCTGGCTAATGTGGAGTTGTGTGGGTACACTATGAAATACCATCCAGTTCATAAAATCTTGTTATCAATATACTTATGCAAGCAATAACTAGTTATATTATTTTCAAGGGAAATAATTACTAATAAAAATCTAAAATGTTGCAAAGTCTCAGTGTTCTAAGGTCCTTATACTGAAATTCTTTCATCTTCTTTTGGCATTATTCTCAGGAGCTTAAGAGTCAGGTCATTATACATTTTGGTAAAATAAATCTTGACTATGGTTGTCAATTTCATCCCTCTGGTCTATGCTCACAATATCTAGTGTGTTCTTTCCCTTAATAGTGTAAAATGCTAAAACAAGTTGTCATAAGGTGAATGAATCCCCACTATGGAATAACTACATAAAATATTCTGAGCAGTGATTTACACAGATACATGTGCAAGTGTATATGGGACCAACACATCTATGTATAACCAGAATATAGAATAGAGTGTTGTTAAAATATTAGTACATCTGAAATACTGTATAAAATAAGATGTATAGACATTGGAATGCTCCTTTAAATACCTATTGTCTATGTAACCTTGAATTTGGTTTTACATCTCCAAATTTTCCACCCTTTATTTATAAATAATTTAAGTGAAAACCTCCACAGATTTTGACAGCCCATTCAATGTCCTGGTCTTATAGTTGCTTTTACTGTATTTTTATCTCTGTTTGCTAATCTAATTCCTTTACATCTATAATATAGACTTACTTGTGTGTGTGTTTGTCTGGAGAGAGAGGAGTGGGAAAAAGGAGGAGAAGGGGAAAGAGGGAGAGGGAGGGGGAGAGGTAGAAGCAGAAGCAGAGACTGGGATAGAGATAGAAAAATAGATGGTGGAGAGCAGCCCTCTCTATTAATGTTTCTGTGGTTCTGAGTCAATGGAAACACATGCATATAGGAATCATGTCCTAATTATGGACACATTTGTGGTATAAATTCCCAGATATATTTGTATATAGTGTATATACATATATATATATATATATATATATATATATATATAATATTTATTATGGAGTTTTATATGTGTTTCTATGTATACAAAGTATTTTTCTAAACTATTGCATTTCATAAATGATTCACCCCAGTGTTTTAAAAGATGTATCTGTGCTGTAGTATGTAATGCCAACCAAACACACAATGAAATATATATTAAAAAACAAAATCCACAAGGTTTGGATTGCAAATGAAGTATTTTAAAAAGTCTAACATGTATTAAGTCTTGAGAGAAGCCTCAAAAATATCTATAGGTTATAGTATCTCATAGTAAATCTGATTAAATTATAAATCAATAAGTATTTAAAATATATATCCTGGGCCTCCCTGGTGGCGCAGTGGTTGAGAGTCCGCCTGCCGATGCAGGGGATACGGGTTCGTGCCCCGGTCTGGGAGGATCCCATATGCCGCGGAGCGGCTGGGCCCGTGAGCCATGGCTGCTGAGCCTGTGCATCCGGAGCCTGTGCTCCGCAACGGGAGAGGCCACAACAGTGAGAGGCCCGCATACCACAAAAAAAAAAAAAATAAAATAAAAAAAAAAATAAAAAAAAAAATAAAATAAAATATATATCCTAACACTAACAGTATAATGAGAAAATCCTGTATGCTAAATAAGAAAACATAAGGAAACTACAAAATAAGTAAAATGTAAGGGAAATTAAAACACATTCTGCCTGACACAATCTCACCTCTTTAAAACTTTAGTTATTTTTATCAGAAATTAAGAGCAAATTTTTAAAAATAGGCTAAGTATTAAACTTCAGAAGACTGAACAAGAGAGTAAATCCAATAAGAAAGATGAAAGGAGGAAATGATACAAATAAGAACAGAAATCCTTGTAGAGGGGAACAGGAAAATATGGTGTAGTTTAATAAAAGAAAAATCTGATTCTTGAAAAATGAATAATAAATGAACAAATACTAAAATATGAAACAAAAATATTTAAAAAGTAAGAAAATCTATCAATAAGAGGGAAAAAGAAACTAGGAATAGGGTAGGTATTTTAAAATAAAATAAAATCTGATTAAATTAGACATTAGGCATTAAATTAGTTAAAACAATCATATGCCAAAAATTCTTTAGAAAACAATATGAAATGGTACATTTCTGGAAAAAGTATAAAGTGGTAAAATTGGAGCAAGAGCAAACTAAAACTTTAAATAATCCCAAAACAATTAAATATATTAAATTAAAATGAAATGCAAAATCTTCTACTAGTGGCCAAATTATCTTCAGGCTGTTTTTCCTTCACATCTACATCTTTAGTTACACTTGTTCTGTGCCATTTCCTTATTTATCTCCAAATTCTTTATTAAAATTACTTAATTCCCTTATTGCTTATGCAGTATTGAGAGGAATTTCTATGGTTGTAGTTTTTTTTAAATTATGCTATAGATATGAAGTTTTCAGCAACACTTGATCTGTCTCAATGTTCTGACAACTATCTTCAACTTGATTCTTAGTGTTTATTAGCTCTTTATGAAGAAAATGTAATAAGGAAGAACAAATCTGACTCCATATTGAGTCTATTTCTTTTACTTTAACCTTTTTATTATATTGCTTTTGCTACAAATTAAGAATGTTGCCTGTAGCCTGAAATATAAAGGATAACCCATTTTCAAGGCTCTGAACTTTAAAGGTATAACAGTTTTCCATTCATATAGAGATAAGAAGTTTCAGAAGAGAATAACCTTTGTCTTGTTGGAGGTTTACAGGAACATTGTGACCTGATCTACATGGGCAGCTGCAAGAAAAAAGGTTTCCAACACCAAAAAGTTTGCAACAACCAACCACACTCCCAACCCTTTTAGGGTTGAATTCTAACTCCAGTAAAATGGTTCTTTGGTACACTAGTCCACCATCTTCTCAGTCTGCTGGCTTTCTGAATAAAGTTGCTATTCCTTGACCCAACAACTCATTTTTTGATTTATTGGCTTGTCATGCAGCAAGCAGTATGAGCTTGGACTCGGTAACAAAAATACTATAACTCTGTTAGAGGCAAAGACTTCCTGTTCTCCTTTTCTCAGATTAACTGACTTTAGAACTTTGAGCTAGTTGAGAAAATAGGTGAGAGTTAATATTTTGTGCAGAAATATGATTTAGCAAAGAGAGCAAATTAGAAGTTAAACTGTAATATAATAAAGGGCACTTGCATTAATTCCGGCAGTGTCACTTGGCTACTGTTTAGAAAAGATAAAAATAACATGCAAATTAGATGTAACTGGAATTAAAGGAATTTAGCATATATAGGTTAACGAATCCAATTTGGTTTCACTTTTTGGAAGGTAAAAATAAATTTTCAGGAGACTTTATAACACTGGAGACTTGGTTTAGATTTTCTTCTTTTCTTCTCCAAATTAATTTGGAATTGTGGGAAATGGAATCTTACAGAAATTATACAGTATCCCTTACCCTCATATTAATGATCAGCAGAATTATAAAGTAAAGTGTATTTAAGGTATAATTTTGATGGCTTTCTGGCTGACTTTTCAAACTCCCCTGCAAAATTCTATGTCAAAGTTTTAAAATGAATTGCTCTTATAGATTATTATATTAAATTAAAAGAGAAAGGAATTCTTGACTTGTTCCTTCTTAATATTCTGTTATATTAAAATTCTTTCTAAATGCAAGTTATTTATTAAATTTCTATTGTATTAAATCATACATATGTGGATGGAGTTTTTTTGTTGTTGTTGTTAATGTAGCATCATTAGAAGACACTTGGAACATCTAAATGGTAACTATTATGTTGAGCCTAGTGACTGGAACTTAGTAAACCCCCAATAAATGTTAGCTTTTACAATTTTCATACTAACTTTTTCAGAAAGCAGAATCATCAAGGGAAAAGTACCGTATGATATTTTTGAAAAATCTATTTCCCAAAGACAAAGCTCTGCAAAGTTTCCTTTACAAAAGAGAAGTGTTGCCTGGAGCAAATGTGGACAAATTACTTTTCTTATTTTCACTTGCTTCAATTTATTTACCTTTACCACTTCTAAACATCCATTATAAATTTTCTTAGATATACCCTACTTGTACTGCCCAGCCAGATAAAATTTTAGTTGGTTCTGTCAGACCAAATTAATACAGAAGCCCCCAATTCCTCTTCTGTAAGTAAGTAACACAGCACTTTGATTTACCAGGTATTATATGTCATCTAGTACTACACTTTTGGTTCACATAACTTCTCCTCTCCAGGAGAATAATGTCTTTAAAAATATGAAAACTTGTTCTCTTATACCACTTGTTGACCTTGTAATGGACCTGGCACATAATAGGAGCTTAAAAGCTAATAAAAGGAAATAAGATTTAAAAAGGATGTAGAGAGAGAAAAAAAAACTTTAAAACTAACAATAAAACAAAATGAGGTAAATCAATTTTACATTAACTTTGGATATATAATTACTCTTACCTTCTAATGACTTTACTATTTACCTCAAATTAATTATTTTCATATTTTTTCAAAATTGAATTCCTTTTTTTTTTCCCTTTTGATTTTGAACAGCAACCTCAAACTTACTGTCATGCTCCTCAGGATTGAAGAGTCGGCCCCCAGTGCTCAAATTATCTTAGCAATACCCTTTCCCCTTTCCCATAACTCCCCCACCTCATTACTAAACAGGCTTAAGAGATTAATGCCAAGAAATAAGACTTAGTATTAGCTGGTTATACATGTCCTGCCTAAAGGCCATCAAGATGTACTCCATCATGCCTTATGTCTCTATTTATCTCAGCTCCCATAAGAAACTCAAGACTTGAACTATCCTCATCTCTATACAGTTTTGTATACTTCTTAATTTGGCCCAAGGTCACATCCTATGAAGTTAACACCAAACCTTCCATTATCCCTCTGAACTGTCAGCAGCACAATTTCCCACATTTTCAATATGTTTTTCTATGCTCCTGTCATTTTATATCTCTGGCCAAAAGCTGGTCTTTTAACGTTAGTGTGTTCTGTGCAATCTTCATATGTGGCCTCTGTTGCAGTTGTTTTTCCTTGTCTCCCATCTTTCACATATGATAGAGCCTGAAGATGGGATAAGAGTCCTCCTTACTCCTTATTGACATTTCAATGTTTGTTTATCCTGATTTCTAAACTTCTCATCTACTTGGCACCAAACTATTCTACCCATTAGCTCTGATTGTCTCAACCATATACCACTGTTTTTATTGGAGATTTTAAGACCTGAATCACATTTTCTGCCCTACCATTTATCCTGCCATTATTATTGAAATATCCACTCTATCAATGTTCCCATCCAATATCTTAATTTTTCTTCTTCCTTAAATATCTTGTTCTTACAATCCATTCAGTGATCCACTCCCATGATCAAACACTAGAAGAACTTGATATCTGCAAGTTCTTCAAAATTTCAGTCTCAAGCATCTGAAATTCAGAATACTACATCTTAACTCTCCAACTAACTCTCTATTGAATCCCAACTTAAAAATGTTGAATTCTACTAAGACTTCAAATCCTTTGTCCTTACAATCTAGGCCCTTTCCCCTTCCCTTGCCACACTTGACAATCCACTCTGGCAGTCCCCAACTCCTCTCATTTTCTTACTTCCCTCAATAACCACTATTCTAGTACCCAGTTTAAATATATAAGCAACTATCTTATCTTTTGCTCTCTGTAAAACATTTTGGACAAAGCACCAACAAGGATTAAAATTCAAATTGTCACCTCTTCTTTACCTGTTTCCAAGTAGCTGGACAAAGTTGGTGAAACAGATTTTAAATTTGTTTCACAAACGTCCAGTGGAATCTCCATCCTGATTTTCAATATTTTACACTTTCTTAGTTATTATTTTACTCTCCTAGACTCCAGTATTTCATATATTTTGCACTCTAAATGTTTTGTACTCTTCCTTGGAACACACTTTCAGCTGCTTGCTTCTCAATTTACTCCTGATATAGAAGAAATTAGAAGAAAGTGTATATCTTCTAACAGTTACTCCTAAACTACTGGATATTCCTTTCCATTTCAAAGTGAGGATTTAGTCCTCAGACTTCTCTGCTCTATCTATACCCATTTACCATTTGATATCATCTATACTCCAGTCTTTAAATAACAACTGTATCGTGATGATTCATATCTCCAACTTTGACCATTTTCCTAAATTCCAGGTACATATATCCAACTGCCTAGTAAACATTTCCACTCATATCTCTGACAAAATTGAAATATCCAAAGACTACTTATTTACTTCCATATCTGCTCTGCCCCACCTACCTTTACTCAATTTCTCCATATCAGTTATTTTCAATGCCACTCATTCAAATCTCAGTCCCCAAAGCATGTAATTATTATTTTCTTTCTTTCTTTCACATTCATGTTTAGTCCATTAGGAACTGTATTGACTCTTCTTCTGAGGATATGTCCATAATCTGACCATTTCTCATCCCATCTTCACCACAACCATGTTAGTCTCAAGAACCATCATCTCTCCACTGGGCGATGTTATTTTATATGCCATCCTTGCATCCTTTCTTGCCTTTCTATAGCCTCTCTTTTTCAAACAGAAACCAGAGTAGTCTTTTAATCTTTTAAGTGTATATCTTCTCAAATCTTCCTAATGTTTCCATCTCAGAATAAAATCCATTATCCTTACCATGATTCAGAAATGGACACCTGAGCTAATCTTATTTATCTTCTGACTTACCCACTCATTAACTGTGTTCAGACCACTCTGCCTTCTTTTCTTTTTTCCTTTTTCTTTCTTTTTTTTTTTTTTTTTCACTTCCTGGGAAAGATCAGGAGGCATCTAGTTACTTTGAGACCTCAAATCCCTGTTACTTCTTGTGGAATGCTTTCACCCTAGGTATCTACTTGACATAGGTTCTCACTCTGATATCTGCTCAGATATAATTTACCTCATCAAAAATAGTAGGAAATAATATCTAAAAATATTTCAAGTCTACAGTGATAGAGTGAGCTTCACAATCTTTTAACAGGTATATAGCTTAAAATGGCATATACATTTCAAAGATATTTTATCAAGTGTATTAATTAATTCAATGGTTGATATTTTATTTTTCTAAGAACTTTTCTCCAAATTTCCCACAATCATTGGGAAAGAGATTAAAAGTAATCATTAAAACAAAAACACACTAACCTCACTTATTTTGGAGCAATAATTAATCATGTCTAAAAAATGGGTAAAATGCCAATGATATCACTAAAGGAAGGGAAAAAGGATATACAGAGTCTTCTGTCAGAGCATTACTCATAATAATAGTGGTCAATAGCAGTTGTGCAGGGCTGTATTTAGAGAACTATTTAGAAGAGTTTTTTTTTTAATCTATCTCCAAATGATTTAAATAATGAGGCTGCATATCCTTTTTTTTTTTTTAGAAAATCCCTCTATAGTCTAATAAAGAATCTTGGCATAGAATAGTTTTCCTATAAAACCTTTAAAATTTTCTTTGAGTCTATTTTCACTGGTTTTGTAAAATCCTTGCTCATTAATCGAGTCAACATGTTTTATCCCCATCAGTAAACATTCAATATTTTCATTTTGATGCTGTTTTGCATATCTACTAAAATTCCCACATCTACTTCTTTCTCTGATAACTGGAACATATAGTTCACTGAATTGCTGTAACTGCTTGTTTATATTTAGGACTTTACCTTTTCCAGAGGTCATTCTCTTTTATATCAAAAACCAAACCTAGTACAAAAACACACAACAAGAAACCACCATAGGTTCCTTAATACAAATAATACTTTCATTCATAGATAACAGTAACTGATTGGAAAGTTTTCATTTAGCATATTTGAGGACTGGTAGATGTTTATCTCAGGGAAAAATGTAATTATTTTATGTGTTCAGAAAATTTTAGAGTGCTTAGTTTAATGGTTGATATATAACTGGAAATTTTATTTTTCTTATGAAATAAGAAGGGAATTTAGATTTATTTTTATGTTTCTTATGACTTGACTTTAATGTTATGAAATAAGAGAAACAACAAATTAAAGAACTTGTGAAGGAATGTCAAGAGACATCTATTGATGAGGAAGAATTAAATGTAACCCATTTTGAAAATGGCTATTTAACTCTGTGGCTCAGGTGGAATCATTAGATTCAGTTCTGACTGTTTATCTCAAGAGATCTCAATAAAATTGTCTAGAATGATACAAGAGATACCAGTAGATTTTCTAGTCCTTTCAATTGATTCAGAGGACACATGATATTATTAGGTAGAGAGTTTGGCTATATGGGAGGCCAAGTATGCTGAATATGATGATGATGAGGAGGAGGATATAGATTCAGAGGTCTTTTGAAACTGAAAGACTACCAGACCTAATTTGTCAGAATCTAAAATTAATTTATAATTGTAACCAATATATTTTTGTTTTATTAATTAGACAGTAGTGGAGTTGGGTGATTAGTTAGAGTAATCTACTTTATTTGTTGCTATAAAAAGACAGTCCTGGGGGTGGGGAAGGGAGAGACAAATTGAGAAATTGTGACTGATATATACACACTACTGTATATAATATAGATAACTAATAAGAACCTATTGTATAGCACAGGGAACTTCACTCAATACTCTCTAATGACCTATATAGGAAAATAATCTAAAAAAGAGTGGATATATGTATATGAATAACTGATTCACCTTGCTGTACAGCAGAAACTAACAAAACATTGTAAATCAACTTAACTCCAATAAAACTTAATTTTAAAAAGAAACATTAGAAAAAGCCACTTCCAAATCTGAGTGGATTAACAGTATATATATATATATATATATATATATATATATATATATATTTTTTTTTTTGTCTCACTCACATCATAATTCAGTGTTATTGAGAAACTAGTTTGGCAGATATCCTCCAAATGTTGTCTTAAAGATTCATTCTCCATCCAACTTTTGAGACTGCAATATTAAAGAGCTGGTTGAAGAAACTTTTTCAGGATAGAGCAAGGTGTTTTTATGGACCAAGTCTAGAGGTGGCACACATCAATTTAAAACCACATTACATTGGACTTGAATTTACAAGGCCCCAAAGTAAATGCAAGTGAGGCTGTAAAAAGTATTCATGTGCTTGAAAAGAGGAAATGGGATAAGTAATCTAGCCAAGATTTTCCAAAAGGCAAAGAAATGGATGATGTTATTTTTATTCCATTTATTTACACTTTCGTATCTAATACTTGTAAACAGATAAATGTCAAAGTATTTTTATTTGGAAAAAAACTTCTATGTTCTTATAATAGTCTAAGTGGAGGCATAGGATAGTGCACCAAAGACAGTCACCTAGAACAAATACAGAAGATTAGAGAATAACAAATGTCTTTGTGCCTGATTCACATGCAATTTTTTGGAATCATAAAAGAATGCCGAAATCACTGAATATCATTTTAAGTGAGGAACTGAACTATTGTCTCTAATTAATTTCTATTTTTTATTTCATGCTGATATTTTCTGGACTATTTTGTTGAGAAGATGTTGAAAATGTTAATTCAATTACAGAATCCTGCTAGTGTAGCAGATTTTTAAGTGAATTGTTCCTTTGTTGCAGGTGACAGAATAATTCTCATGGATTCAGGACACATACCATAGTGATCAATAACTCAGCTTTGGAGCCAGGTTGTATGGGTTAAAGTCTCAGTTCCGCTAGTTTTTAGCTGTACCAGACAAGGTCCCAGCAGGAAATAGAAATGGGGTAAACGTTAACAATTGAATAAAGGGAGCTTCCCTGGTGACACAGTGGCTGAGAGTCTGCCTGCCAATGCAGGGGACACAGGTTCGTGCCCCTGTCCATAAAGATCCCACATGCTGCGGAGCGGCTGGGCCCATGAGCCATGGCTGCTGAGCCTATGCGTCTGGAGCCTGTGCTCCACAACGGGAGAGGCCACAACAGTGAGAGGCCTGCATACTGCAAAAAAAAAATTAAAAAAATAAAATAAAATAAAATAAAATAATTGAATACAGGGGGTTAGGAGAAATCTCCATGAACATTCTTTTATAAAATGTTGTTAAAGCATGATTAAATGGCAAACATGCCTTGGAAATTATTGTACTATATATATTAATATAGTTATCTCCCTCAAAGCCATTTGCTTACATTTTAGGGAGAATTTCACCTCTCCTCCCCAATTGTTTGTTTTTATTCCAGAATAAAGATTTCTCTCATGAAGGGAGATTGGACCAATGCACCAACCACCATATATAACCTCTGAGTCTCATAATTTCAGGATCCCTCTCTTGTGATGCAACCCCACTGCAAGAACAGACGAACATTTGGATCTTATGTCTTCCCATGAACTGCACAATGGGGAACTGAATCTAAGGTGCTCAAAGACTGATAAGCAGTATGATAGGAGATTTCATGTTTCCTGTCAGGACTATTTATAAAGATGGGAGACAACTTAATAGGGCTTTAGGGCACCATCAACAACCACAAGAAACTAACCCTTGGCCTATAGAGGCAGACAAGAAGGTGGTCATCACAGAACTGGAAGAGTAGTGACTAAAAATTAGGAGTTTGGGGATTTAAAAGAGTACATTACTATTTCTACTTTTTTTTTTCTTTAAAATAGTCTTTCTCATGTGCCTCCCTTTGACCAAATCTAAGTGGAAGCCAGACAAGAAGTGTCCACTGATACAGTTCATAAAGTTTAGCTTCCTGAGGCATAGAACATGGTGGATAAGGGTGAAGAGTCAATCTGGAAGAGCAAATAGACTGAAGCCCAGTTTCTGCCTTTAAAGGGTTCATGTTTTATGTTTAAAATACTCTTTTCTTATACATACAAACTTCAACTATGAAGTATGGATGAGTTTTATTGTCTGAAATTCCTTGAACTAAACATTCTTCTCTTCTAAAAACTCATTCCTATCCTGTGTACCACTGAACTGTTATATCTATCTGTTAGTTTATCTTTCTCACTATTTTAAAACCAGAGTCAATTGCAACAAAGCATCTCATAATTATTGTGCAATACACGTCCTAGTGTTATTCTCCATCGGTCCCACCCTGAGTTAGGGTGGAATCTGTGAATTGCTTCTAATGAGTAGAATATGGATATTACTCCCTTGATCAGGTTACATTATTTAAGAATCAGTATTTGCAGATGGGAGTGAGAGAGTCCCTTGCTGCCATATTGTGAAAGAGGCTGTGAGAGAAATGTGACAAGGAGCCATGGGGGCACCTCTAGGAAGTGACTCCAGTCCTATAATATAACCAGCAAGAAAATCCCCCATAGCTGCAAGAGGATGAATTCTCCCAATTACTTGCATGATATTGGAAATATATTCTTGCCAGTCAACATCCAGATAAGGACACAGCCCAATCGCCATCTTGATTGAAGACTTCTGTGGCCCTGAGCAGAGGACCCAGTTAAGCTGTGCCTGGACTCCTGACCCAAAGATACTGAGAGACAGTAAATATTTGTTGGCTTAAGCCTATAAGGATGTAGTCATTTGTTACAGAGAAGGAGAAATTAATATTATTATTTTTATAATACTATTTTTAAATACTATTTTTTTCAAAGAACTCAGCTTTTCTTATATGATCATGAGGCTCTCATTACCTTCAGGGCATATCTCCTGCAATCCATTTTTTTTTATCAGAAAATCTCAACTTTAGGACACCAAGTCTTTCAAGTTAACACATGCACTAGGAAAAAATTTATTTTATAAAAATATAAAATATGGGGCTTCCCTGGTGGCACAGTGGTTGAGAGTCCACCTGCCAATGCAGGGGACACAGGTTCATACACCAGTCTGGGAAGATCCCACATGCCACGGAGCGGCTAGGCCCATGGGCCATGGCCGCTGAGCCTGCGTGTCCAGAGCCTGTGCTCTGCAACAGGAGAGGCCACAACAGTGAGAGGCCCATGTACCACACACATACACAATATATATATATATATATATATATATATATATATATATATATATACACACACATATATATATATATATATAATATGGATAAAAAGTATAAAAAGTACCCTATATTTTATATATATTTTCAGATACAAATGAGTTTAAATACATTTACTTAAAAGCAGAAGGCTTTTGGTATTGGTGATTTTCTGAAAATATTCCTTTTCTGATGTAGACACTAGTCAAATGGATGAGAGAATGAGGAAGAGTAGTAAAAAGTTGCCCCCTTCATGCTCAGAAATTGTGTATTGCCGGTACACAAAAGGAAGACTTAAGCTCATTCTAATTCTTTACTTCCTATAGATTATGTAAATTATTCTACAGAAATGTTCATCACCAGAACAAAGCTGCCTTAAATGTATCAATAAATAATCTAATAATTATCAGGCTACCTTGTTTATGTCTTCCAAACTGTGAACTTAAAACGTGTAAAAATTCAGCAATCTTCTTTCCCTGTGTATAGCTGGACAGTGATTGGAAGTACAGATTTACTAGTTTTCCTTTAAATGTAATTGTATCAGAACAAGGTCCCTACTATATATTAGGCTCTGACTGGTGTTGTGACAGCCAGTGTTGTCCCTAATCTTATTGTTAATGTCAAAGACCAAGCATGACAGCCCAGACAAGATAGGCTCCAGTGAATGACAGAGTAATCAGTCTGGAAAAGAACTGGCTCATCCATAAAGGATGAGACACTGGACAGTCACTATCAGCATGTTCACATGTTTGCTTCTTTTCTCATTCTGATGACAGTAGATCATTTAACATCTTATCCTTATGTCAAAGATTATTTGAAATACATGTTATTCTCACACTCTAAGCTAAAGAAATAAAAATGTTGTATATGTCAGTATTATTAATATATGAAATTCAAAATATATGAGTGCATTCTGTGAAAATAATTTTAAAATATTGGATTTTACAAACTGCTCAAAAAATGTCCCTTCATCATCTCACACTCAGTTTTCTAAAATGCAGTATAAAACAGTTCCTGTTCAGGTTATAAAGGTGTGTAACCTTCTTTATGTCTTTATGATTTCTATTCCATTTGGTCATGATGTATATTTTAAGCAATTAAGTAAATTTATATTTGATGCTTCAAAGACAGGGACACATTAGTCAACATAGTATATTGTACTTGTCCAATAACATTTTAAGAACATGCAGAAAATCCATGTAGTAATACTTTATTTCTGTGAAATCTCTAATCATAGATCTTTTTAAAAGGTTAACAACATACAAATCTCTTAGTAAAGAAAATTTATTATATATGACAATGAAGTGTTAATATCATGTGTTATTAAGTTTCTTATATGATATTTCTTGAAAAGGGTACTGTATCTTATTTCAAGAAAATTCTCTGTATTTCTATACAGAATAATTCTGCAAAAAAAAAAAAAAAGAAAAAAAAAAACCCTTACAATATGTCATCTCACATAAATTTATCTGAACAAGAAAAACTTGATTGCTCTTCCAGTTATTGAAGAAAAAAAATAAAATCTTAGATGATAACATAAAGATACTATTAATATCTCACCTTAGAAGGTATAGCAAAATATGTTCTTTTTTTGATAAATTTATAATACATTTCCAAAATAACTGAGAAGTGTATTCAGTATTTGGGGAGTATATAGCTACTAAAAAAAATTAGAAACAAAACAAAACAAACAGACAAGAAAATTACTATCATTTTAATTTTAAGGTAAGAGTTAAAGTTATTGTATTTTTGATAATTTACATTATGATTCAAATAAGAATTTTTAATAATATAAATTTCCTATGACTTCATGATGAGTCAGTGGAATAATGCAATATGTTTTTTATCAAAATGTATTTGGATTTAATATTTTAAAAATATATATACATTTATATAAATTTTGAATTTTAATATTTATATAATTTTTGTTCCTCAAAATAATAATTTATCCTAGCAATGTTGCAGTTAGAGCTTGGAGTTTAAAATGTTGATTAACTTTAAATTCTATTTTATAGTTATTTGACTATAATTAGTAATGTATCTTTTAACCAATGGACCTACAACATTCAAGCTTTTGTTGACCTTAAGAGAAATGTTTCATAGGAGGAGAAGAACCTACCTATTGAATGTTAAAATCAGTAAAAGTTAAATAAAGAAATCAATAATTAAAGAATACTTTTTGAATGATATTTCTGTCAATGATAAAAGAGAAAGAAAACAAGAAATAGAAGTAGGTATAGCATCAAGGGAAACTATTGGATTTAATCCTTTTTCTTTTCTTCAAGAAGGGGCATTTTAGAACATGTTGAATATTGCTGAAAATGATTTATGTGCGAGAGAGAAATTAATAATGCAGGAAAAATAAGGGAAGAGCAGGTGGAATCCAGACACTAATGAACTGATTTTTCATTTGAAAGGGACAGGGATATGTCTCCCAGTCATATGAAGGAAACTAGGAAATAAGAATACAGACATAGAGTGGTTTATACATTGGTCCTCAGAAGCTGAGTGAGTGTTCACTTAATTTATTCTATGTTTTCTCTAACATAAAATGTAAGGACAACAGCTGAGATTACAGGGAAGAGGAGAGTCTGTTAGAAGTTTTCAGAGAAAAGAAAAAGATAAATTATTTAATCAGGAAAATGGGCAAGCTAGATTGGAATGAAAAACATAAGCTAAGTTTCAGTATCCTGACTATAAAAGGAGAAATATCAGGACTGCTATGTTATTCCCCCAAATCAACATTTAATTCCTTAGGTTCAGGAAGGCAGGATGTGGGTGATTTGGGGCTTACTTTAGATTTATTATAACTAGGTGATTATAAAAAGGAAAGAACTGGGGCTTCACTGGTGGTGCAGTGGTTGAGAGTCCGCCTGCCAATGCAGGGGACACGGGTTCGTGCCCCAGTCCGGGAGGATCACACATGCCACAGAGCAGCTGGGCCCGTGAGCCATGGCCGCTGAGCCTGCGTGTCCAGAGACTGTGCTCCACAACGGGAGAGGCCACAGCAGTGAGAGGCCCGTGAAACGCAAAAAAAAAAAAAAAAAAAGGAAGAACTAAGTGTGGCAAATGAGGATATTTAAAAGTGAAATCAAGTGAACAATTAGAGTAGACCATAAAAATTTTGAGTATATAAACAGGGTGATGGACCAAGAAATAATGATGGGGTTAACAGATTTGATGAATCAATATCTTAAATAATTACTGAAATGGATTAATTGTAGGACATGAACTGGTGGTGTAAGTCATGCCACCTGAGTGAAAGATTTCTGAAATTAACATGTTGGACTTGGTACAATTTTTTTATTATTCACAAAGTGTATACCATAGCAGAGATAAAACTATTACAAGAGTAATAATGACAGAAGTAGAGATAGAAAAGAGGGCAATTGCTAGATACTAAATTGATTTGTCATTGGGAAATAGTGTTCTGGACTTGGGAAGACATTAAATATGAAGTGACTGAGCTTGTATAATTTATTGGAAATAACTGAAACAAAATTAGTCTTCTTAAAAGTAAAAACAGTATAAATAACTAATAAACACACACATCCATAATTTTCAGTATACCAGGTATGTGCACAGTTGCAAAAGGATGACAACAATTAATGGAAAGGTAGTGAGTGGAGCAGTCAATTTTTGCTCCCTATGCCATCTTCCCTCAGCTCACCTCTGACACCAACAATAACTATGATGGATTGTCTTGTGTATGGAAACAGAATCTAACCTCAGATATCTTTCATTAATCTTTCTGCTTTTCTTCCTTAGGGCTTTCTCTGATGTGTCTGATGTGTGGGGCCATTAACACCTCCAGGAAAAACTTTCAACCAGTAGGAGATGAGAAGTGGTGCATAAGTGATGGGGAAATGAATGACAAAGCCTCTGATCCTTCAAACAGTAGGCTCTAGGCTCAGAGGGCTCAGGTGAGTTGAGCCCTAGCCCTCGGCAGTAACTTCACAAGCAAAACATCTTTCTATGGCTGTTCCATTTTCACTGTCTCATAACCCTTACTTCTATTTCTGCTTCCTCAGATTATCTCCAAATAATCTAGCTATCCCCAAGTTCTTTATACAGACTTTGTTTTCAGGCACAGATTTATACATGTAAGGATTATATATTTTTTTAATTTGAGTAAATGATACAAGAAATTAGTTGTGAAGAAGGCCCTTCTAAACATAAGATATATTGTAATTCTTATGTCTAGAGAACCTGGCCCACAAGTCTCCAAAACAGGGACCCAAGACTTATCACCACTTGACAGGGGTGAAAAGACTTTCACCTCCTTTAAAAGGTTTGCTTTGCAGTTTAATTGTGTTTTGATATACCTTCCTCGACCTTCCTATCTTTTGGGGGAAGTATGCCTACATGGCTCCTTGCCTACCATGCTGAATATAATCAGAGGAAACCCCAGATTCCTGAGTGCTGATATTGCTGGTGAATTGAAAACCAGTTTGCCAGGTGCACCATCTCCATTAATAGCCCTACCCTCTTTAACTCTGTTGGAAGTGATGGCTGGTGGTGTTCAGTTTCCTGGCTTCTCCTAGTCATTAGTTTAGTGGATGTGGTAACTTGAGCATGTGGTTTTGTGATGGCTTCTGTGGGGTGTTTGGTCTTGCCACAATTGCACAGCAATGTGAATGCCTTCTTGTAGCAGGGATGCTCTGGTGGGTATCTGAAGGTGGTTTCTTGTGGGTATTTAAGGTATGAGTTGTGGGTCAACAATAGTTGAATTTGCTGCTCTAGCTTTCTTAGGCTTCTCCCATCTGTTGATTTCAATCAGTGAAAAATTAAGTAATAAAATTAGTGCCTATAGTGTATATTATCAACTACAGTCTTTGCCATTTTCAGTGGGAAAATTGGACCACAGTTATAAGATACTTTCTCCATAATATATTGGATATGTAAGAGAAATAGATATATGAATGAAATGTGGAATGAATTTTAAAAATTTTCAAGTCAAATAAAGTCAGTGGAGACAATTTGTATAATTTAAAGTAACTTGTTCAAATGACATAGCTAGATAAATGAGATGATGGTGAGAATTTTCCCATAATTAGGAGCCGAGATTGGCCACTTCATATATAGGGTGTACCTGTTACAATTCCAGTGTTTGCCACCCACTGAAATATTGTAGTTTTTCAAAGAGGGTCCACATTACAATCATTCTTTTTTTCTGTGAACAACTGTAAGCAGCTCTTTTGCCCTTTTCTTGTTTGGCTGTTTTCTCTTCCCCTCAAAACTTAAAAACTTAATTATAAAATGAAATCACTAGGCAATATTTAACCTAACTCCTGACTTATGCTTCACTGGATGCACACAATGCCTTGCCTAACCTTTTGCTTCTTTCCCTAGATGAAAAGAAGTAAGAATAAAGAATAAGCAGTTGAAGAATGACTAGCTCTCTACTCCCAGCTTCCCCCTTAACATTTCTGCAGGCTAGACCAGTGGGAAAGATAACATTTAAAGAAAAATCAGGAGGAGTCAGCCAGTCTGCACACAATGGAAAATGACACAACCTCACCTCTAGCTTAGATGATTCACTAAGATTCTTCCAGCTTTTTCCCTTTAAAAACTATCATGGCTGAGCAGAATCTTGGGAGTTGGTTATTGGACATGAGTCTGCCTTCTCCCCAGGGTTGCCAGTCTCTCTAATAAAACAATCCTTCCTTTTTCAACCAACACTTGTCTCTTGAGTATTGGCTTTCGAGTAGGGAGCAGCTAAGCCTGCATTCGGTGACACAATAATCTGTGTCAGTCCATCATATCCTCACCTTGATTTGAAGCACTGAAAGCAGATGTACATCATTTGTGACTCTACTGCTTAAGCTCTGTGGTTTGTAAGTTCTTTTTACTTGCTAGTTTTTTTGTTTTCTTTTGTTTTGTTGTGTTTTTTTGCAGTATGTGGGCCTCTCACTGTTGTGGCCTCTCCTGTTGTGGAGCACATGCTCCGGACGTGCAGGCTCAATGGCCATGGCTCACAGGCCCAGCCACTCCACGGCATGTGGAATCCTCCTGGACTGGGACACGAACCCGTGTCCCCTGCATCGGCAGGGTGACTCTCAACCACTGCGCCACTAGGGAAGCCCTACTTGCTAGTTTTGATACCTATGTTTCATCTTCATAATTTAGGGAGAAACTTTGTCACAGTAAGCCTTTAACAGAGCAAGAGAAAGTTGAAATTGTGTTTCAGCAAAGAACCACATGTTCAGCCTTGGAGAAAGTAATAAAAAAAGACTAAAATAATTCCTATCTTTTCTGTAAAAAAGACTAAGTTGTTTCTTAAGACTCTTGTTTGTAAACTATGGAAAATCTGTGAAGTTAGCCTCCATCCACCAGGGAAAAAGGCATTTCTAAGATTGTGTTACCATTGAACAGTAGACTCGTGTATTTTTGCGTGCAAAGCTATCAAATATTTAAATTAAAAAGATATTATATTTTTTAGATTTTCCCCCCTTCTTTTGTTTGTTTGTTAGTTTCAGACCTGAGGGGGCCAGGTTTGCTAATAATTATTTTCTGTTTATAATGCATTATCAGAACGATTGTGTAAGAATACTGAAGTAACTCTGGTAAAATCTGCTTAATCACAGATTCCCAAGAACTGGGGTTTGTCTTAGTTTGCTTGGGCTGCTCTAAAAAAATATAACAGGTTGTATGGTTTATAAACAATTGAAATTTATTTCTCACAGTTCTGGAGAATGGAAGTCTGAGATCTGGGTGCCCACACTGCTGGTGAGGGCCCTCTTCTAGGTTGCAGACTGCCAACTTCTTGCTGTGTCCTCACATGGTAGACGGGATGAGGAATCTCTCTGGAGTCTTTTTTATTAGGTTATGAATCCCATTCATGACTTAATCACCTCTGAAAGGCCCCATTTCCTAATACCATCAATTTCAGCATTAAGTTTTCAACATATGAATTTTGGGGAAACACTTTCAGCCAATAGCAGTATTTTTCTTCAATTATTGAATATGAGAATCTTCATTTATTAATATTTATATTTTTAGATCATACACAAATAATTCAATGAACTTTAAGAAATACTATTGCATGCTAAATGCATCAAAGTATAGATTTTGAATCCATTTTCTTCTATCTCTCCATATTACAGCTTTTGTGTACTATATATTGACTGACAGAGAGATTAAAGGGTTATTCAGTGAGAAATCACTCCATACTTTGTTAAAATTATAGAACATTATTTGAGCAGGCTATGAATTGCCAGACTTAACAACCTAAATTAGTATTTCTTAATTTAATAGAAATAAAGTGCAAGAAAACAAATCAACTGGCTGAATATAAAATAGGACTTTCAATTTAAGCTACCCAGCATGTAGATTAATATTGTGTACAAACAGTATCATCCTTGCCAGATTCGATGTGCTTTTTCTGCTATTTTAAGTGACAGAGCAAGGACTGGAGGGGTGGATATTGAGAAAGGCAATCACATGCAGCCTGTTGACCCTTGGACCTGCAACATTTTCTTCATGGAGATAAGGAGACCTGGGAGCCTATGCTGATCATATAACCTTATTTGGTAATATCTTCCCCCATTCTGGATTTGATGTGTACTTTGTTCTGCTTAAGAGTGTACATCATATAGCACCTGGCCAACACCACTGCTCTACCTCTTCTTGGAAGTGAACAAATGGGGTCCTACACCTGCAGCATGGGGTGATGCACACCACCCTCTCTCCCTGTTCCATCTGTATGTGGTGGTGAGGAGGGAGACCACTTGGCCTTGGGGACTGTCACTCACTATTGAATCTGATCTTACTCCATCTCTTCTCAATGAGGAAAGCCTTATTCCATCCAGTGTCTGTGTAAAGTTGTGTTGTTGTGTTTTTCTTGGGCATTCTAACACATGAAAACCAGTCAGCAGTTGACATCTTGGGACTGCTGCCCCTGGTGACAGGCATTATTATGCTCTTTGCTGTCCTCCATGAAGTGGGACTCCTCCCAGGAGGATGTCATTTGCCCAAAAATGTACTAATATTGCTTAAGTTATCTTTATAAAAGTATTAAACATGAGAATTTATCTTTTGTTTTACTGAAAATTGATAGCCAACATATATGCTAAAACCAATTAAATAGTACACTGATGCAAATAGCTTAGAATACTTCCCAAGAGTAAAGTCAGGTATATAACAGCTTGACACAGTTAATAACACTTTTTTAAGTGGGTAATGACATTATTCTGATAATCAGCTCATTTATATCCCCCTTGGGGAAGAACTTATCTTGATCTTACAATGATTTCATATATGTCCTTATTAGGAAATAACTATTTTTTTTCAGATTCCTTAGCTCCCTGTAGCTATGTGTTGCCATAATTTCTGGACAAATTTTAACTTGCACCACCTTATATACAGCAATCTGCAAATTCTTTTAGTTTCTCTTCTAACTCTTCTCCAGAGAAAAATTGAAAACTCTTAAGAAATTCATTTAAGCACTTAGAAAAAGTATTTCTTCTCTTTGATTCTTTAGTTTCCTGCTCTGACTCATATATGAGGATTATTCAAATCCTTATGCCTGCTGCAGCTTCAAGAGAATGTTCCACCTGTTTATTAGAGTGGTGGGAAGCTTAGTTCCTCATTATTCTGTTAATCAAATCTTTCTCTGGAGTCCTTGAATATCAAATCTTCTTTTATATTTTATTCATTTTAGACTTTGTCACCTTTATTCAAATGCTCTTGGTTCTATTTTTCTCTTTATTACTTTTAACACAAAATAGGCTTTTAGAAACAAGTGCATTCACAATAACACCCATATTTAGTTAAAATACATATAATTAAAATGATTGATTCAGAAGCGAATAATCTCAAATCGCATCTCACAAAATAAACTGAAACAAAATAAAATACTCAATATAAGTAAATGTAGCCACCTTTAAGAAATATAACAAATTTTTGGAAAAATGTAAATTTGTGACAATATGTCGGCAATATTTTAAATGTATATTTTTCTAATACTCTTAAACACTAAAAAAAGCTATCTTTTGTTGATTATTCTCATTTTTAACAGAAAAAAGTTTGAATCGTAAAATCTACTTTTCAATTTGCTATATAGGTACAAATAAAAATAAATAAAATATGTGTAATTAGAGATTTGGGGAGAGAATGCCAGCTGCTTAACAACATGTGTGGTTTTCTTCCTCCTGTACTTGTTTCTCCTCCAAGTTTGTATTTAGTTTTGGTCCTGTGACGGCATCCTAGCCCATGACATTTGAGAAGAGATGCAGTGGGCCACTTCCATCTTGACCTATGAATACCACTCAAACCCCTCTTCTGTTTTCTTTCCTTCTGATGGTTACATATCTCTTCCCTGGGCAGCTTTGGTGCATTCATGACTTCCTAAATCAAACTCTTTCAGTCCTTGATCAAGAAAGCCAATATTGGTCTACTCCCAGATTTAGAAATATATTCAATTGCATTAAGCCACAGAAATGTAGGTATTAATTTGTTATAGCAGATACCAAAACCTTAATTAATTCACTGTTTTCAGATAGTGTTAGATAACAGGGAACTGAAAAATAGCATTTCATGTTTCTTTTTCTTGTGAATTCACCTGGATAAGAATTTTAATTTAAGACAATTAATTGAACCAATACAAAATTTGATAATATTTTGTTACCTTATATCATTAGTATTTAAAAAAATGTATTTTATTGAGGCGATGTTGATTTATAACATTATATAAGTTTAATGTGTACATTATATTTTTTCTCCTGTATACACTACAACTTGCTCATTACCAAAAATTTAGTTTCCATCTGTCACCATACAGTTGATCTCCTTTACCCATTTTGCCCTCCCCTCACCCCTCCACCTCTGGTAGCCACTACTCTGTTCTCTGTATCTTTGTGTTTATTTTGGATTGGTTTGGTTTGATTTGGTTTGTTAATTAATTTATCTTTATTTGTTTCTTTATTAGCTTTTTTATATTTCACATATGAATGAAATCTGATGGAAGAGTTCCTTTCAACATTTCTTGCAAGACAGGTCTAGTGTTGATGAACTCCCTCAGCTTTTGTTTGTCTGGGAAATTATTTATACTTCATATCAGAGTGATAACTTTTCTAGATAGAGTATTCTTGGTAAACTGTTTTTATCTTTCAATATCTTGAGAATGTCATTCTACATCTGGACTGTAGGGCTTCAGCTGAGAAATCTGCTGATTGCCTAATGAGAGTTCCTTTGTAGATTACCATTCTCTTTTCCTTGGCTGCCTTTAAAATTCTTTCTTTGTCATTTACTTTTGACAATTTTAGTGTATATTTGCTTTGGAGAAGGTCTTTTTGTATTGAGGTATTTAGATGTTCTCTTAGCTTCATGGATTGTATATCTAGTTCCTTCCCCAGGTTTGGGACGTTCTCAGCTATTATTTCTTTAGATAACCTCTCTCACCCTTTTACTGTTTTTCTCTTTCTGAGATACTCATTACCTTAATATACCCTTCCAAGAAGAGTTGGATAACTCTTGTAAAATTTCTTTATTTTTTTATATCTTACTTCCCTTTCATCTTCTATTTGTATCATTACCAGATTTTTATGTTTGAGTTTGCTAATTTTCTCTTCCATATAGTCTGCTCTATCTCCAATGCTTTCTTATGCATTCTTCACCTCATTTATTGAGTTTCTTAGCTCCAGAATTTCTCTTTGGTTCATTTTTAGAGTTTCAATATCTTTAATAAAGTATTCCTTCTGTTCATTAATTTTATTTCTGATCTCATTAAACTGCCTTTCTGAGTTTTCTTATAGCTCATTGAGTTTCTTCAGAACACCTATTTTGAATGTTCTATCAGTTAGATTGTAACATTCCATTACTTTAAGTTTGGCTTTTGGAGAATTGTCATTTTCTTTCTGTGATATAGTGTTACTGTGGCTCTTCATGGTGCCTGATGAATTCCCTTGCTGGTACATTTGAAATTAAATGACAGGTTAGAAGTTAGAGTCTTGTTTTCTGGTAGGTGACACTAAAACACAAGTTTTTGCTTTCTCTTACTTGAGTTGCCTCTGGTTATATTTGAGAGCTGGTGCTTTCCAGCCTCCACCACCTCTGTAACAGATGGGGATTCCTTCTTTCCTTATAGCTTTTTGTGCCTCTGGGGTTGTTGTTGCCTTGTTTCAGCCAGTGTCGCTGTCATCACTGGGATGGTGGGCTCTTCCCTTGCATCCAACATCCCCTGAGTCACAGGCTCTGTCACCATGGAGAAAGGGGGATAGTAGGAGGGGAGCTGGGGTCACACAGGTGCTTGTATCCTGTCTGGTATCATAAGGTTTGCTGGTTCTGCACTGCAGATGAGTAAGATGGGGATTGAGGTTGTGAGCACCACAGTGACTGGAAAGACAGTGTACCAGTCCACACTGCCATGGCTACTCAGTTAACTTTGGCTATGGGCACTACTGCTGTAAGGAGGCTGGGGTCTTGTGTGCCACCTTCCTTGTTGCTACTTGCATCTCTGAAGCTGTGGACTCAGCTACTGCAGTCAGAGGGCCAGGGTTGCAGGCACCAATTCTGCTATTCCCCAGGCTCTGTCTCTTCTATGTGTTCCAGTCCACCCACTTTTATATATACAGATGTGTGGAATTCTCCAGCTTCCTGCTGTATTGAGAAGAAACACCTTTGTTGAGTTGTAGATATTTTACTAGTTGTAGTTTGAAGGGGATAGAGAAAGGTTTTTCTTCACTTTGCCATATTGTTTACATCCTGTCTTCTTTTAAATTGATTTTTTTCATACTTTCAAAATGGTAATTAGGTATTACCAAATAAAGTAATAAACAACTCTTAACTCAGAGTGCAAAATGAAAGCACTTTATTATTTTAAAGGTTCAAAAGCAATAAAATACAACATCAACTTATCCACATTTTTAAGTGGTCATCTGTGTGATAGGTAAATGTCATTTAAAAACATTTCCAATAGAAAAATGATTTGTAAATCAGTTTACAGAAGATCAAAAAAATCAGTGTTTAATACCAACTTTAACTATAAATAACTAAAAAGAAAATTGTTCTCTCTTCTCTTTTTGCTTCAACATTTATGTCTTCTGTTCTTTGCCTTTAGGAGAAAATATTGCACTGTAAGGTTGCCATCTTTTGGGATGAGGACAAGAATCAAGATCTTCTTTAATGTAACCTCTTTCCATGCAAGTCTGAGTGGAAGGAAAACCAACTTCCCAGAAATTCTCTGGTGTGTTGTGTGGAATGTAGCAAAATCGGTGTCCAGGAGGAAGCCAACTTCTTTCCTCTTTCTTCTGCTGGAAAATCTGCATAATAAAATTTCACACTCCTTACATGTGTGTCCAAGCAATTTTCTTCTCTCTTCTTTTTTCTGAACCACCTAAATATGAGGAAAATTTTGTAGGCTAGTTTATCTTTCATCATCTTTAAAATATGGCTCCACAAATGCTTTCTGTTTGACCTTATCTTGTTTATCACTATGAGTGTTTGATTTTTTGTAGCAGCTGACAACACCTTCTCTTCATCTGCTACGTGGGGGAAGCTATCCGCCAAACAGGATTCATATTTTTCATGTGT